>NC_140590.1:385131658-386342704 GCF_964204655.1 Triturus cristatus | reverse complement strand
AGGAAAGAGATGAAAGTGTTGCTCCTGCACGGAGGGAGCTGGCTTTCTTGCAGCTCCCTCCATTCAACAGCAATGCCGGCTGCTGCTGAAAATAGAGGTTAGAAATTAGCAGAAACAGGCAAAATAAAGGTGAGAAAAGAGCAGAAAGATGCAAATAGAGGTCCAAAACCAGCAACAAGATTCAATATAAAAGTGAGAAACCAGCAGAAGGAGACAAAATAAAAGGTCAACAAAGAGCAGAGCAACAAGAGGCAAAATAAAGGTGAGAAATGAGTAGAAAGAGGCAGAATAATGGTCAGAAATGAGCAGAAAGAGGCAGAATAAAGGTTAGAAAAAAGCAGAAAGAGGCAAGATAAAGGTGAGAAGCGAGTAGCAAGAGGCAGTGTAAAGGTCAGAAATGAGCAGAAAGGAGTAGAAAGAGGCAGAATAAAAGTCAGCAAAGAGCAGAAAGAGGCAGAATAAAGGTTAGAAGGGAGCGGAAAGAGGCAGAATAAAGGTCAGAAAAAGCAGAAAGAGGCAAAATAGAGATGATAAATGAGCAAAAATAGGCAAAATATAGGTCGGAAACCAGCAGAAAGAGGCAAAATAAAGGTGAAATATTAGGAGAATAAGGCAAAATAAAAGTAAAAAACGAGCAGCATAGGGCAAAATAAAGGTGAGAAACGAGCAGAAAGAGACATAATAAAGGTCAATAGGGAGCAGAAAAAGACGGAATAAAGGTTAGAAACAAGCAAAAAAGGCAGAATAAACGTCAGAAACAATCAGAAAGAGGCAAAATAGAGGTCCAAAAAGAGCAACAAGAGGCAAGATAAAGGTCGGAAACAAGCAAAAGAGGCAAAATAGAGGTCAGAAACCAGCAGAAAGAGGCAGAATAAAGGTCAGAAATTAGCAGAAAGAGGCAAAAAAAAGATCAGGTGTGAGCAGAAAGAGGCAAAATAACAAGCAGAATGAGCAGAAAGAGGCAAAATAGAGGTGACAAATCAGCAGCAAGAGGCAAAATAGAGGTCAGAAATTAGCAACAACAGGTAGGATGACAGAGAGGAGAAGCAGAAAGAGGCAAAATAACAGGCAAAATGAGCAAAAAGAGGCAAAATAGAGGGCAGGAGCTAGGAGAGAAGAGGTGGAAAAGATTAGCAGAAAACAAGCGGAGGAGGCACAAAACCAAAAGCAGCAGAGGGAAACAGACTACAGGCAAGCTGGGCAGGAGGACCATCACAGGGGGAGCTGGCATGGGGACTTGATGCCGTGGCCCTCCTAATATTTTCACCACTCATCTACTGGCAGGCCCACTCACATACTCATGCACCCACTCACAGACCCCCTCAGAGACTCATGCACCCACTCATAAATCCATTCAAGCACTCATTCTCCTAATCATGGACCCATTGAGAGAAACACGCACACTCACAGACCCACTCAAAGACTCACACAACAACACCCTCATGCACTTATTCAAAGACCCACTCTGAGACTCCCACACCTACTCACAGACCCACTCAGAGACTCATGTTCCCATTCACAGATGCACTCAGAGATTCATGCACCCACTCACAGATCTACTGAGAGACTCACACAACCAGTGACTGACCCACTCGGACACTCCCTCATCCACTCAGAGACTCATCCATCTACTCACATACCTTCAAAGACACCAATGCACTGACTTACAGACCCACTCACACTCATGCATACAGCCTCAGACCCATTCAGACACTCATTCACACACTCAAAGGCCCACTCAGACACTCACACTCCAACTCACAGATTCACACAGGTACTCCTACACCCAATTACACAGCCATGTACACACCCATGCAGTCACTCACATACCTACTCACAGGCCCATATAGCTACTCACACACCCACATGCCCACTGATACACCCACTCAGAGACCCATTCAGCTACTCGCACACCTATTCACCTACCTATGCAGTCACTCACACACCCTCACTCAAACGTTACAGTTTGAAAACCATTTAATTCGCTGAAAAAAACAAAGTTTACAGGGATGTTATAGTTTGAACATTGAAATTCACCGACAAAAAACGAAGGTTACAGGGATGTTATAGATACAAAATAGAATTTAAAAAAACCTTACCAATTTCTGAAAAACATCAACGGTTACAGGGACGCTATGGTTAGACTCAGATTTCACTCATTCAAAACCATTGAAATTCAGAAGTTACAGTTACCCGAGCTATAACTTACAACCCTGCAATGCATTACTTATGCCTTCACATATTACATCACTCATGACATGGTCAGTTACACCACCCATACTGCCCCTCACAGACCCACACAGCCACTCACACACCCACAGGACCACTCACACATCTACTCACAGACCCATACAGCCACTCACACACCCACAAGACCCCTCACACACCAACTCACAGACCCATACAGCCACTCACACACCTATACAGCCACTTACTCACCCATATAGCTACTAACAGAGGTACTCACTTACCCATACATCCGCTCACACATCCACAAAACCACTTACATACCCATTCACACATCAATACAATCACTTACGCACCCACTGACTCATCTATACAGACACTAACACACATACTTACTGTGCAAAAAAGCCACTCACACACCCATTCACTTACCCATACAACCAGTCAAACAACCACTCACTTACCCATACATCTGCTTGCACACTCAGTCACTCACCCATAGAGCCATTCATACAGCCACTCCGTCACCCATACTGCCACTCACAAACACACTCATCTACCGACACAGCCACTCACACTGTGACAACAGTGACTGATACAGCCATTAACACAAACAGTCTCACCCATCCGTACACCCATTAACATAATCACTCAGTCACCCGCACAGCTACTCACATACCGACTCACACACCCATACAGGTACTCAGACACCCACTCCCACACTGATACAGACAGTCACAGTGCCACTCAGATGTCATATATTGTGAACAGTATCACTCATTAGTAGTACAAAAAGAACCTTAGTATATATCTTTAACTCTCAGAATTTTTTATAAAACACTTACACTTACTGAATGATGTCATCAGTGATGTAATTTGAGATTTTATCAGGGATGTCACTTACCATGTCATGAGTAATGTAATATGTAAGGTCGAAAGCAGTGATTTGCGGGGATGTAAATTAGAGTTAGCTCAGGTAACTATAACTGCTAATAGATAGATAGATAGATAGATAGATAGATAGATAGATAGATAGATAGATAGATAGATAGATAGATAGATAGATAGATAGATAGATAGATAGATAGATAGATAGATAGATAGATAGATAGATAGATAGATAGATAGATAGATAGTTAGATAGTTAGATAATTGTATAATGTGTAGAGTAAATGAGATGGGAGAAAAATTTAATCTATTCTAGATTAGGATTGGTGGACAGGAGAGTAAAATATATATTCCAGAGTATACAGGCTGTAAATCCTGCAAGCATCTACCAGCCCTCTAGAGTAAATGGAGTGTTTAAATGATTTTTATATTTACTGGAGACATATGTATCTAGGGACAGTCAATCAATAAAAGGATCCATAAATTGAATACAATCACCACCAGGTATAACATTTGTGCTGGAGCAAGTCCGTATCGTGGTTGACATTTGTTCCCAAAATTGAACATCAACACCGGTAGGCCACAAATGTTAAGAATGGAGATTGGAGCATGATGTATAGTGAGATAAAGGAGACAGCATCTACCCGCTTCATCTTTTTCTACCTTCTCAACCACCCTAGAAATCGATTTGACAAAAATGTGGCCACCCCAATTCTTGTTTTGATTAGCTGGAGAACAGAATACACGACTTGCCCAATTCTTCTTCTGACAGGTGGGTTTCTTGTAACAGAGCAATATTACATTGTAGTTGAGACAAATAAGTAAGCACTCTCTGCTTTTTGATAGGATTATGCAGACCCTTGAGCTGCCAGGGCACAACACGAAGATTATTTGTCATATAAAAATATAATAAGCATGTGTGGTGTACTTATTTAGACAAGCCAAACAGTAGCCATAACACAACCAACATAACAGAGAGTGAATAAGTCTTACTGGAGCAAGATGATAGAAACAAAATAGGAAGAGGAGAAGATTGTGTATGGAAAAAGGAAAGGCAAGAATCTGGTAAAGAAAGAGAAGATGGTGAGAAGACAAAAGTACTTTAACCATGATAAACAGCAAGACAAATATTGTACAACATAAATGCAATGATGGGGTGTTGAAATGCAAAAAGAAAGACAAACAGCCAACAAGGAGTCAACCTGGGGCCAGCACGGAGACCTCCATAGTCAATTATGTTATGATGAATAAAATAATGATTTTTAAAAAAGAGTGTAAACTATACTAAGAAAACTAGGAGCACTTACTAACATAAGGAGAACATGGTGTAAACACTTGGCCGGGGGGAGGGTATATGTGTAAGAGAGACATCCAGGACAAAGACATAGGTTAGATGAGGGACACCTGTAAAGAGAAGAAGAGATGATGAGCATGACGTATGTAAAAGAACCTCAACTAGAATAATAACAACAAGCAAAGCAGAATACATTGAAACTGAGAAATCAAGTCTTTCCAAGGCCCATTTCCTCTCCTTTATACTGAAATATGAATTTCTTTTAGTCATCTGGGAAGTGAAATGATAAAGTTCTCTCCTTGTTGGGGACCTTGAACATACAAGAATGTATAAGACCATAACAGGCGTTCTTGGACCTTAGGGCAGGACGAAGCAATGAAAACTCCATTCTTCGATTAGGTGCAGCATGAGCCTCATCCTGTGTAAAGAAGACTTTCTGAACCAATCATAGCATTTGTTTTCTATGCTTGGCTGCTGATCAAACCATCATCAAATTAGTGTACTGTGAGGAAAGAACTATAATTCCTCATGGGCAAACTAATGGAGATGCCCCTGAGAGTTTAAGGCCAACCCAGTGAGCTCTTTGCAGATTAAGATTAGTACCTTCACAGAGGCTGAAGATTTTTAAAATTTTAATTTTAAGAAAGGTGATCATGTTGGAGCCCTTGGCAACTTCAGGGATTCCATAGATTCCTAAGTTGATCTACTGCGGTTCTCTAAGTCTTCTGTTTGGTGTTTTAAAAGGGAAATTTATTTAGACATCACTTTGACCTTCGCTACCATATCTTGGACATCACTTAACCGTTGTTCCACATTGGTCACCCGGGATTCAAGACTTGACCATTTCTCTTCAATCCTCTGAAGCTTGGCATTAGTCTCCATCACAAATTGCTTTAAATATCTTATTCTATCCATTAAATCCTCAAGTGTTAGAGGTAATGGAGACTGTTGGAGAAGTTGGGTCCTTCTTTTTCCTTTTATCTGTGCAGCTGTTAGAATCCTTACCAGGTAAAGGCCTTGCCACAGGCGAAGACGCAACCTTTTGGGTTGTTGAAGTAGCAGAGTCCATAACTGATGACTCAAGGATATTCTAACGCAGCCTAAAAGGAGAGGAAATTTACAAATTAACATCACATCTTATCAGTGAAGACTTACAAAGAGAACTCCCAGCAGCAGGTTACATCCAGTAATAAAAATTAGAGTGAAAAGTGATGTGGGATTACCAATAACGAAGAAAGATGCACAAAGTTAAGCACGTATGAATTGTTTGCCTCTTCACAGGTGTTGCAGGGGCCATTCAAGCATAAAATAAACCATGTCTAAACTGGAACTTAGGCCAAATCCTCTCTCTACATTAGAAGTATAAAGTCCTAAAAGTCCCCCAATATGTTATTTAACTCAACCAGACAAGCGCAGGAGTCAGGAGCACATTGCCGGTCAGAATTGAGCCCAAAATGGCAGCCGCCGTGGCTCGGCATGAGGGAAATTATGTGGGAGAAAAAAAATATCAAATAGACCGATAAACGATCTAAAAATGATATCTACCCGCTCCCTACACATTCCAATACCACCACCACACACCTCATCAGTAAAAAAGCTGGTCGTCAGGTTGTCACCACTAAACCTAAGATTTCAAAGTATGGTCCCCCAATCCAGACTAATTAACGAATCAGACCTGTCCTCTCCCTGTGTTAGGTATGTGCTGCTCGTTCCAGTTACTCTATATAGATGATCACCTTGTTGGCCATGCTTTAGGACCTCTCTCACCTGTCACTTGACCAGTAACTGAAGGCTGTGATCAGGTTGTCACCACTAAACCTAAGATTTCAAAATATGGTCCCCTAATCCAGACTAATTAACAAATCAGACTTGTCCTCTCCCTGTGTTAGGTATGTGCTGCTCGTGTTTGTGTGCCTCCTGCTGTCTCCTCCGATCTCTTTTTGCCTCATTGGCCTGAGCTGTATTCCTTCGTGGTCAGCTGCATTTTCTGTATCACTGCTGCCAGGAACAGGGTCATTCCACTGACCTGTGACTTCGATTCCCAGGTCCTCAACAATCATCCAAGGGTAAAGAGGTGCAACTAAAAGCGGGAAAATGCTCCGCATGTGCCCTCGAATGTAGATATATGACCTCTGGATTTGGAGACATGGTGACAAAGCTATGGACAAACAACAACAAAGGGAGCGTGCAGCATCAGTTCACAAGGCCATTCATTTTTAAGAAAACCTCTGAAAGAAAAACAGTTTGTTCACATGTATAATTTTCCATGGAATGAAATATGACAATTAAAAAAATGTAATTGCTTTTCACTTTTTCCCATATTTATTTAATCATAAAAGTGTGCATTACACTACTTAGTTTATATATTTTACAGACCAGAAAGGGTTATGTCCCAGCAGAAGCTGCATAAAATAAACAGTGCTCACAGGCTATGTTCCCAGTAAGGTACGTGCCTGCGCGCCCGCACACCTCTTTCAGCCCTAGCACGCAGTGTTCTATGTGAAGCGCGCACACAGCAGATGACCTGAGAGAGTGGTCGCGTCGCCGGGAGTGGCAGGTAAGTTTCCTTTTAATAGCAGCCTGTCCATGCAATCAGTAACAAGAAGCTCCTGTGCTTGCTGCATTTGTTTTCTTAATGGAGCTGATTGTGGGCCACATTTGGAAAATATTTCTGTTAATTGCAGCGCATGACAGTGCTGCAATTAACAGGAATACTTTCACAAAGGCCCAGAAACAGCCCGCAGCCGCACTCTATTAAGAAATTAAATGCAGCAAGTTTACAAACACGGCGTGTGTTTTGCACGTCGTGCTTTTGAACGTGATGCATGTCTTATGGAGTGAAGCTGCAGGCTTTTTGTGGGCCTTTATGAAAGTATTCCTGTTAATAGAAGCACTGTCATGCGTTTCAATTAACAGAAATATTTTCATAAAGGCCCACAATCAGCCCCCCAGCCGCACTCCATTAACAAAAAAAACATGCATCAAGTTTAAAAGCACAACGTGTAAAACACACATCGTGCTTTTGAACTTGCTGCATTTATTTTAGGTATCAGTACAAATAAATAAATAAGTGGCCCTACATCAGAGATCCTCAAGGCCCACATTTTTTGTAGCTCCTTAAAACCCCAAGAACGAGAGACATCTGTATTTGGCTCATTCATATCTTTTGTTTCTGGGAGGTACAAGTTATGGTTTTAAAATTGTTTAAATTAGAAAATGATACATGAAACAGTTTTGTCCTGGGCTAGCAAGAAACATCTTTGATGTACAAAACAGAGAATGTCTTGATGTTTCATAGATAATCGAATGTTCTTTAGTGCTAGTGTCCCTTGAATCACCACACTGGTGGTATTTTGTACGTGGAATCACCATGCAGGTAATGGTTTGCATATATGCTCACACAGGTGATGTCTTGCACATGGGGTTTCCCCAGTGCTTTGTTGAGCCTTAGATCATCTTACTGATTTTTTTCATACATGAGATCATTACAGTCTAAAAAGTTTTTTGCAAGTGCCCAGCACTATTGTGATATTTTGTGCAAATAATATGCAGTTATTGCCTGGCATTATTATAGGTGGCAGTATTATGTACATGGGCAAATCATAATGCTCATATGTAGTGCTTGAAATTTTTACGATGGTGATATTTAGCATCTGGGATTATTCCAGCATGCTAACAACCCAGTTGTAATGTTTTGTTTCTAGGAATATTGCATTAGGAATGTTGTGTGCAATTGGTAATCCCAGTAGTGACATGTAGTGTATGTGGCTGTTTAATTTTGATGTGTATGTCGGATCTTCCTATGGTGGTGGCTTGTACCTGGGAGCATTACATTGTTGTTTTGTGCATATGAGCATTGTCATAGTGCCGATATTGTGTCTTGGAACATTACATTGAAGATATGTTTGCTCTTGATATTTTGTGCCCGAGATCGCCACAAAAGTGGTACGTTATGCCTGATGTAACCACCTCTGATGTGTGCCTGTGGGCTCTATATAGTGAATATTTTGAGTATTGCCACATCAGTTCCCAGACCTTAAGCTGAAGAATAAGCCTACGCCAGCGCTGAACCAAATTCAAACCTTAACTCTACCCTTCACTTAAACCAAACACTGCCCCTTAACTAAGCACACCTAACAATGTTCCTTATGCTAACGTTTAGTCTGGTACTTACTACTTTCAGTATTGAAACATTCTCAGAAATGGTAATCTCAGTCTGGATAGAATCATCTATATAATTAATGGTACATCAATGGAATAGATTCTGAGAAGTCAACCGAGTCATTTAAAAAGGAAGTCAAAGTGCTACTAATGAACAAGTTCTTGCTCTGAGGCTCATGTACTTTGGTAGCCTACCACATTAGCCCTCATTTGCTGTACAATGTAAAGTATTGGACTTCTATGATCATGCATATTTTGTGCGCGGCTTGGGTCCCTGTTAGACATGGGGGTCTCTAGTTGGCATGTGTATGCACTTGTGACAAATAGGGACCTCTTCCTCTAGTCAGGGTAGGGGGTACACTCCTAAAATAACCCTTGCTCACCCCCTTGGTAGCTTGGCACGAGCAGGCAGGCTTATCTCAGAGGCAGTGTGTAAAGCATTTGTGAACACATACAGTAACCAAGTGACAACACTACAAATGGAAACCACACAGGTTTTATATTAAAAATAAGGATTCTTTATATAGATTCACCACAAGACAATTAAACGACAAAAACATACAATACTGTTACTTTAGATGGTAGAATTTTGCTTAGTTCTCTTAAGTTCTTAAATGCGACACTTTAAGTCAATGTACCTTTTTAGATGCGTTGCGCTTCCACGACAAGCAATGTCGCAGCGATGGAAATGCGGCAAAGTTCTGGTGCAAAGAAATAAAGACGTGAAGATCATCCAGATTCGTTACGCTTCTCTGATGTTGTGAGAAGACTCGACTCGATGCTTCAGCTGCAGCGGCGACACACTTTACGTGATGCGACGACAGCGGCCTTGGCAGCGACACTCTTCTCCGACGTTTGCGAGACGCTTCCGCTCAATGTGATGTTGCAGCAGCGACACCCCTTTACGTGATGCGGCGACAGCAGCTCCGACGGCGGCACGCTTCTCCGTGGATGCAAGGCGCTTTTCTTGATGCGGTGCAATGCGACAACTACAATGGCTGCGATGGAGACACACTTCTTCCTCGATGCGAGACTTCTTCTCTTGATGCGGTGCAATGCGTCAGCTACGATGGCTGCGATGGCGACACGCTTCTTCGGCGTTGCGAGACACTTCCTGGATGATGCGAGATGCTTCCACTCGATGCGATGCTGCAGCGGCGACACACTTTACGAGATGCGACGACAACAGCTCCGACGGCGGCACGCTTCTCCTTCTTGAGTCACGCTTCCAGCTCCTTGCGACACGTAGTCCCTCAGAAGGCCCAACAACAACAGCAGGCACTTCCAAAGAACTCTGGGGAGCTGGGGGGTAAAGTCTGTTGTTCCTGAGACTTCAGCAGGAGGGAAGCTCTATTCCAAGCTCTTGGAGATCCTTCACAAGTTGAGCAAAAGTACACACAAAGTTCCTTTCTCCTCTCTTTGGCAGTAAGGCAACCACTGCAGGCCAATCCCCCAATTTCAGGGATAGTTTCCTCCTCAGCTTCTTCTGGTTCCTCCCTCAGCAGAGGTTCTTCTTGTTTTCCCAAAGTGATCTAAATTCTTGGGATCAGGGTCCCAATATTTATACCCAGAAATCCTCTGTCCTCTGAAGGCAGAGGGGCCTTTGCCCAGTCCAAACCAGTTACTGAGCAATCTGTTTACCAGACTTCTCCTTTCCTTTCACAGTGCAGGGCAGAAACATTAGATGCCCCACAGGAGGTGGAGCCAGCATTGTGGAAGGCAAGTACAGCACTGGAGCACTTTGTTGACAGGATTCCTTCTCTTCATTCGCTGTGCAGGGCAGAGACATCAGCCGCTCCCCAGGAGGTGGAGCCAGCATTGTGGAAGGCAGGCACATCCCTATTCAGGTCCCAGGTGCAACTCTTCCCGCCCATCTGGATGCAGATCTCTCTATTCACCACTAGGACACCTCACCCTGACTCCTGGAATTCCCCAGCCCTGTCACTCAAACTCCAGACAAAGGAATACACACAGCCTAGCAGAGGCAGGTTTGAAGGGTTAGACAAGAAAATGCCTACTTTCTAAAAGTGGCATTTTCAAACACAGAATGTTAAAACCAACTTCACTAAAAGATGCATTTTATCATTCTGAGTTCAGGCATACTAAATTCGAATTTCTACCATGTTCCCTGAGTCAGTTAGAATTATAAGATGTAATAACCAAACTGCCCATTCTGGCCTATGGAGAACAGGTAGCCTTGCAATAGTGAAAAACGAAAATGGCTGTAATTCACTATTAGAACATGCCACATACACCAGGGCATGTCCTACCTTATCCTTACAATGCACCCTTCCCTTTGGCCTACCATAGGGGTGTCTGATATGAAGAAAAGGGAGGGTTTAGGGACTGGCAAGTGGGTGCACTTGCCCAGTCAGCATGACAGTACCAGACTGCACGCAGGCCCTGCAATGGCAGACCTTAGACACATGTTTCTGTGGGTGGCACAACCAGTGCTGCAAGCCCACCAGCAGTATTTGGATTACAAGCCCTGGGCACTCCTGGTGCACTGTAATAGGGTCTGACAAGTAAACCAAACCAACCAATCATGGAATCACAAATTATACATCAATTTACAATAGGGAGCACTTGCACTGTGGCACTGGACAGCAGTGACACAGTGCCCTGAGCAGCTAACACCAGCAAAAAATACATGAGGCACAGTGAAAAATGGAAGGGAGACTCACGCCAATGTGCAAGGTCTAACAGTCCCTATGGTGGCTACTTGCCTCATTTTGGGACCCACCACATCCTGTTTTGCTCCTGATTTTGTTGTTGGTTTGCCATTTCTTCCTTCCTTACCACTTGTAAAGCGCTCTGATACCCTCTTGGGTCATGTTAGCGCTATATAAAACTTTATCAATAAAAAAAATCTAAAACAAAGTAGGTGAAGTGAGGATGCCAAACATTATCCATGGAAAGGCGCTCGCAAAGACCAAGACCACTGTCACGCAGCACCAAGACCATTGCCATCTAGCACTAGAATAGCTGAAATAGCATCCAAAGGTGGAACAGCTTGAAAGCACATGGGTTTCTGTGTCTGACCCAGGTGAGGTGACATCTTATCTGTTATAGTGATGCTTGTATAAATTTATGAAACTGATGTAGCTGGACCACGAAGAAAAGTTCATTTTTTGCTCAATCATAAAGCACATTTATGTAAAAAAAAAATTCTTTAATGTAAAGAGTTTAACCTGAATTCTTTTTTATAAAACATAGCCAGTTTTTGTTATCTGTTTTTGTTCTAAGATTTTCCCGGCAAACTTTTCAATTGGCTTCTGTTACTGTCATTTCAAAATCGTTGCTTATCATCCATGAATAGGCTCAGTAGTCCCTCCTTGGTACCGCCTTCTGCATTTCTATCCTCCCATAACGACTGGACTTTTTACTTGTGTTGTTACACGGTCTGCTTTATCTAGTGGGTGAGCACTGTTTTCTTTAATGATCTTCCGTATTCCACCCACGATGTCACAGCACGCCGCCACCTTTTATATCATGTCATTTACTCATGTATTTTTTCATTTCCAGTGCGGTCCATTTTAACTATAGCGGCTGCGCTTATTTATTTATTTTACGGCGCGTTCCGCATTCACTTTAGCAGCTGTGCTTATTTATTCATTTAATTTACAATGCAGGCCACTTTCACTTTAGCGGCTGCACCTATTTATTTATTTAATTCACAGCACAACCACTTTCACTTCAGCGGGCACGCTACAAAAGCTTTCTTTCTTTCTTTATTTTTATTACACTTTGTGTAAAAGTGCCCCATAGGCATTTTCACTTTAATGTTTGCCGTGCCCCTTTCTTTAGGCGCTACACCCACACACGCGGACTGGTTCCTGGTGCACATAGCCTTGGCTGCAGAGCACAAAGACCTTACAGTGCCGCACACAGAGGAAACAAATTAGAGGGAACATTGCTCATAGGACATTGTTGACATTGTTGACATTCTGTTCTTGGCATTGCCTTTTCCACTTCTGAGCTCAAGGGTCGCAAGACCAATGCCATGGCACACAAGGGACAAGGCAGGGGTAGCAGGTGCTACCGCTGGCAACCCCTTAATGATGTGCATATACTGAACCTGTTCTGTCGAAGACTCCAGGGATATGCAAGAGGAGTAGTGTTGTGGTGAGGCACACTTTACTGCACACCTGTAATATTCTTTTTCTTCTTTTGTGGGCTGGGTGCTGCCCATGTGCCCACAACAGACGGAAAACACGTTAACAAGTTCAGACATGTAGGAAAGTAACCCCTGCTGCCGTGACCTTTCAATGCCCTGTATATATACATCAATCTCACGCTTATAATGTGTGTTAGTGCAGGACTGCGACACATCAGTAGCCATGCACGTTGGCAAGCAGAGAATAGCACTTCACTTAATGTGAAAAGGTAGCACAGACCGTACTCTGCTACTGTTTAATGACCAACTAAAATATATTTGAAGTGGTTGGAACAGCTAAAGTCCAATCTGTGGCTTTTCACACACAGCACAGCACCAGCCTATAATCTGGGCCTGTGCCAGATGTTCAGCTCTTGCGCACAGGGCAGATGCTGGAATTGTACCTGTCCTATCTGCCTCGTTTTTACAAAAAGCTTGTTTTATAAATCTAAATCTAAATATTTATGTTTACCTGCTTTAGGATTAAACTTGCTTCCTTCCAACCCCACAAAGTAGTAAAGCAAGTTACATATGTAAAATCAACATCATGGAGCAGTAATGTTCCATGTAAAAAATTATATAAAGCATTCAGGAGCATATGCACTTCAGAAGACAGTTGAAAACATGGTTGTTTCCAAGAGAACTACATTATTTAACGACCCTGGGATACAATCCAGACTGATAGTAGCACCTTCAAGTGCAATCTACAGTTTACAGCCAACAGACATGGAAAAGCCCAACCAGCAAATGACGTTCTACAGCCAGGTAAATTATGAAGGGACAGCCTATGGCTAGCTTGGCTATATAGTAATTTCTATGGGGCCGATTCACAGAACTAATGTGAGACAAAATCCTAAACTTACTACTTTTGGTATTCACAGAAGACATTTGGTAGTAGTAAAGTTAGGATTTTGTCTCAAGTTTGACTTAAAACAGACTTAAGACAAACTTAAAACAAATTTAAGACAAATTTAGGACAGACTTAAAACAGATTTAAGACAAATTTAAGACAGACTTAAGACAAAATCCTAACTTTACTACTACTCACTGCCTTCTGTGAATACCAAAATTAATAAATTTGGGATTTAGTCTCAGATTAGTTCTGTGAATGAATCGGGGCCAAGTTATATATAAACTTTTAGGATCACAATAATTCTAAAACAACAACACTCAGTGGTCAACAGCCAATTGTAGTTTATACAGGCTGCATAACAACCAGGGACACTAACATTATTCAATTCTGCAGCCACAGCTTTGTTTTGCATGATTATAGATTCGCCCCATTTGCTACTTAATCTATAATCTGCTGCATTAGCTGAAGATTTTAACAAAAATAATTGTTTCTAGCTTAAATGGATCAAAAGTTGCTAAAACATGCCAACATGGGCTCCCCCTCGGTGGAAGGCCCTTCTCAAAGTTTAACTGGGCGTTTTTCATTTGCTTAGTTCTGTGTATGGTTGTTAAACTGGTACTAATTAGCTGAACCCTTTCCCCAGACAGTATTACCAGGTGCAGAAAATATAAAATAATGAAGCATTACTGTCAGAAAATGTGCCACATTATGTCACATAATTTCCATTTTTTTGACTCGCAATTTAGCAAACCCTGCTGCATAAATTGATACTCCCCTTCCCATAATTCCAATGGCCCTGATACTAACCCTCCTCTTGCACTCACATAAAACATATCTGTACTGGGCTTGTCCCCTACCCATTACTGTACCAGCCAATTAATCAGCAACCTCCAACTGAACAGGCATGAAATAACTGACAAGTGCTGCCACATACTGCTGGTCCAATCAGAGGACTCTAGTCCACCACTGCACATCCTATAAGCTACATACCATAACCGTGTCTTGACAATCCGATGTTGGATTACAGGTACAATGTCCATCCCAGCAGATATTCCTGACACTGGTCTCTCCAACCATACCTTCTCAGGGCCATAAACCTTTAAACCAAATTTCTCAGATTGAACACCCCAATCAGGAATCCTGCTAAGTGGACTATCGCCATAAGAAATACCACAAAGGGACATGCAGAACCGATCCAAGTTGCCTGCTTACTGGAAGCAATAAACTGTGCATCTATTTCCACACCTCCACATACACCAAACTGCTCCGCGCACTGGCCATAAGACGATAACCTCCCCTCGATGGTCATCCCACCATCAGGCAAGACATAGAAATATTTGGAACATAGGCTAAAAAAAACAAAGCCAACATCCTTCCTACCACACATCCTTCATAGTACAGCATGACGCCCTATCAGACATAGAGGTCATAAATGCTACATGTATATTGGAATACAATACAAGCATACGTGAATACAATAGAAACAGTTAAGATTAAAAAACAACAAATTCCTAAACTCAGATTAAAGGAACAATCTTGTCATGAAGCAGGAATACAAGATGCAAAAACAAGATTATGTAAAAACTGAACTCGGACGTGGACCAAACGTCATCTGTTTAACAAAGGGGAACGCGAGCCACAAAGACGCACTTGCAGAATGGAATGTCCGTTCAAGCTGTGCTGCGCACGGCGTGACGCAGGCCCCTGCACAACCTGCGCAAGGGTTGCGTTGGGGTGAAGAGGGCCCGCATTCAGCCTATGAATATCTGTCAAACAGGGTAGCCTCAGAGGCTCCTCGTCACAGTCAGCGGACGGCCTTATCATTCTGCGCCACACCATCCATGCTAAGGCTTCCTAGAATAAAGTGCTTAGAGCAGCTCTTATCCAAGTTGTCAGCACGGCACTAGACCCGAGAGGCGTGTGAGTGAGTCGGAGGGCCTGGAGTCGGGAAGGCATATCTCAAAGAGATTCGAGGTGTCAGGAATACTTATCTCTTTGAAGTAAGAAGCAGCGCCGACAGAAACGCGGGACTTTCGCAGAGAAGTACGGCTGTCAAGAACACCTCACACCAGAACAGAATGACAGCCGCGAGTACTTCAATTGGCAGATAAGCAAGTCCTGGATCCCGCCAGTGACCCCCAGTTACCTGGTGGGCAATTCTGGCATTACAGGGAAGGTGTTGAATAACAGGGCTTAGGGCTGGACTTTTTGGGGGGACGAACAGGGGACGTTCACGTAAAGGCACTGTTTTGCTGTCTTAACTTTTCCCAAGCCTTGCCAGCCTTTCAGGCACAATGATCTGTTTAAAAATCATGTGATCTCCCAATGGCGTTAGTTGTCTCATGGGGTGGGGCCATGATGGAGTGGAATGCGGATTAGTTGCTTTATCACCTTGCACCCACTACCCACAGTTGTTTTTAGGTCTCGCTGAGTCAGCGCGCATGCGCTGCTCGGAGAGACTTTAGTAAGGGCTTTAAAAAATGCTACCGCGGGCTACAGCTTGCAGTGCATGTGCGCGGGCGCGCGCTTCAGCAGAGGCGCCATATGGCGTGATTACTGCTGCACGCGCACCACTCGCGCACAGGCACTGCAAGCTGTGGCCAGCGGTAGCATTTTTAGCTTGCTAATCGCGGCACCGGTGCTTTACTTTTAACATTAAAAGTAAAGCGCCGGTGCCGCGATTATAGCAAAAGTAAATAAATAGAAACAAACATCTATTTCTTTACTTTTGCTATAATCGCGGCACCCGTGCTTTACTTTTAATGTTAAAAGTAAAGCACCGGTCCCGCGATTAGAAAGAAAACAAGCATTGGCATAGCCAATAGGTCTTGCCTTTGGGACCTTATAAGTGTTTAGCCATGCAACAGTTGCATAACTAAATACTTATAAGGTCCCAAAAGCGAGACCTATTGGCTATGCCAGTGCTTGTTATCAGATGTGAATGACGTAGACTGACAACATGGCTCTCTGGACCTCTAAGCAGACCATAACAAGATATACCAGAAAATAAGAATTGGCCAAACCAATAGGTTTCCCCTATGCAAGAGGTATTGGCTTTGCCAATGTGTTTTAGCCATGTTGTACAGCGTGGATGCTGCTCAGCATGTCTAAAAGTTACTGGCATACAAAAGAGTGTAGGGCATTGTAGTGGCGTAGAGTGGAGTGGCATAGAGTATCGTAGAGCAGAGGGTTGAGGAGTGGCGTAGAGTGGAGAGGAGTGCCGTGGATTGTTGTAGACTGGAGTGTTGTAGAGTGGACTACAGCGTGGTGTCATGGAGTAGAGTTGAGTGTCGTGCAATGGAGTAAACTGGAGTGTCGGGAGTGTCAAGAAGTGGAGTGGAATGTTGTGGAGCCGAGTGGGGAGTTGTGTATTAGACTGGAGTGCTGAGGAGTAGAGTGGAGTGTTGGGGAGTGTTGTAGAGTAGACTGGATTGAAGTGGAGTGTCGTGCAGGAGATTGATGTAGAGTGGCGTAGAATGAAGTGGAGTAGATAGGAGTGGTGTAGAGTGGTGTAGAGTGGAGGGGCACAGAGGGGAGGAGAGAAGATTGGGTGGGTTTACAGTGGAGTTAAGGGGAGTATCATGTCGTAGAGTGAAGTTGCATACAGTGTCGTAGAGTGGGGTGGCAAACAGAGTGGAGTGATATAGAGCAGACTAGTAGAGAAGAGTGGAATAGAGTGTTGTAGAGTAAAGTACAGTGGTGTACAGTGGAGTGAAGAGGCGTGGAGTGTCATAGAAGGAGTTGCATAGAATGGAGTAGAGTGTCAAAGGGTAGAGTCGCATAGAGTGTCATACAGTGGAGGGGTGTAGAATGTCATAGAGTGCTGCACAGTGGAGTGGAGTAGAGTGTCGTAGATCAGAGTGGCCTACAGTGGAATATAGTGGCGTAGAGTGGGACAGAGCTTGTGTCATAGAGTGGAGGAACACAGAGTGCCATTGAGTGATGTAAAGTGCAGTAATGTGTCGTAGAATAGAGTACCATACCGTGGAGCAGAGTAAGGTGGTGTTGAATGCCATAATGTGGAGGGTGTAGAGTTAAGTGGAGTACAGTGGCATAGAGTGGAATGGTGTAGATTGGAGTAGAGTGGCATGGAGTGGAATAGAGTAGGGTGGTGTATAGTGTAGTAGGGTGGTGTTAGATCTGTCATCCTTAGGGTGGTCTACCCCCAAACATTTTGCCTGCTTACCTTCTGTCTTTGCTGATTCTTTTTGTTAGCCTTATGACTCTAAGCACCTTACCACTGCTGACTAATGCTAAAGGCATGTGCTTCTCTGCTAAACATGGTAAAATAGATGTATAATCAACCGGCATATTACATTTAATTGCAAGTTCCTTTTAAAGTGGTCTGTCCTATCTCCAGGGCTTGTAACTTTAATGCTGCTCGTGGGCCTGCAGCACTGGTTGTGCCACCCACTCAAGTAGCCTTTAAACCTGTCTCAGGCCTGCCACTGCAAGGCCTGTGTGTGTAATTTACTGCCTCCTTCAACAAAGGTACTGCAGCCAGACAATTACATCTGAAAGGGAACCACCCAAAACTGGTTCCATGACTTTAGACGGTAGATTAACATTTCCTGTCTGTAAAATTAGTATAAAGGTGGGACCTCTAAGTTCCTCTTGATCAACAAAGAGAGTGGTCCACAGAGCACTCAGACAGCTGCTGAGATCTAAGACTGGTCTCTGAATGACAAATAGTAACCAAGGTGAGTGAACATCGTCTAAAGTGTGCACAACTTGGGGGAGAAGGGTCAGGTCTGCCCAGTGCCTAGATGTCTGTCTGTATGCCTGCAGGAGAGGGAATAAGAGTGACTAACCATGCTGAAGGAGAGACTGTGCAGGAGGAGAAGCCTAGTCAGCTATGCATCTGTTGTGAATAACACCAAGAAAAAGCTGACTTGTGTTCGGGGTGTGACTAGTGCCACCCCAAACTGAGCGGGTACACCAGCCTTCCCTGTGTGGTTCATGTGACAAACTGCATGTGATGAAAACAACCCTCTAGCTATCAGTACCGTGTCCAGAATCTCCATCCCAACCCGATGGACCTGCCTTGCTGCTCCTGATGTGGTGTGGGCGAAGGCATCATCACCGCCATAGCAGAAGGACACTCCCATCCCCAAAGGGCTAGAGACCACAGCTGCTTAAGATGAAGTCTGCATAATCAGGCCTCTCATGTTATACCCTGTAGCAACAAGATTATAGAGGCAGATCTGCCACTCTGACCCAGCACACACTGACAGAAACTCTGTTGTTAGTCCTTTTGCCACCTTTTTAATCAAATTTGAGTTGTGTAAGGCCACATTGTGGCTTACACAAATCATGTGGCTTTTATGCCACTTGTGCAGCCTTTGCAAAATTTAGCTGTGGCCTTACCTTAAGAGCAAACATGTCATTTGGTGTTTACCAATCAGTCACTATGTTTTCAGGTAAATCACATGTAATTAGAGGTGTTCAGCACGTTTTCACTGGTCTGAGGCCCAAAAATGCCCTCTATCTAGTGAAAACACATAGGGGAAGCATGCAGAATCAAAGATTATCATACAAAATGGCCTTTAAAACTTTTTTACAGGTATGCAGGCAACTGGCTTCAAATTTACAAACCTGATTTGGTTAAGAAAAGAAGTTCTGTTTTTATGAGGCAAAAAGACGCCAGTGCAGGCAACCTTGCACCATGGTGCAAGGGTGTCTACATTGTAAGAAAGATTTATTTTGTGCAGGAAGGGGCACCTTCCTGCACTAAAACAATCCTGAGAGGCAATTTCCTCTTTCCATGTGTATTGCAGAATGCAGCACATATAGAAAGTGCAAGTAATAAGGAAAAATAAAAATATTTCAGCTTTTTATGCCTCACCTGGGGATGTGTAGCATTTTGACGCATTCCCAAGTGCAAGGATACCTGCGTCATGGGGAGATTGTTTTTGTGCAGAAAGGAACACCTTCCTGCACAAAAACAATCAATTGAGGTGATTTCCTCTTCCAATATGTGCTGTAGAATGCAGGACGCATTGAAAGAGGAAATAAACGAGGAGAAATTAAAGCATTTCTCCTCGTTGCACCTCGCTGTGCCACCCCTAGGGTGGCGTAGCATTCTTACGCATTTCCAGATTTACAATTTCTCGTAAATCTGGAAATGCATCAGTGGACATGGGTGTTGCGTGGGAACACCCACAGCAACACCCATGTCACGCCTCAACACGCAAAGTGTTGCGTGAACAGGTGCGATATTTACAAGCACAGGTTAAGTCACGCAGGGTGGCTTTACCTGTTCGTGTAAATATCACTTAGCTGGCTGCGCCACCAGTGCGTCAGTCAACATGATGCACCAGCGGTGCAAGGGGTTTTAAATCTGCCCCAAAGTTGTTAGCAGTATGCCAAGAGAGTCTGCATCAGTGGTGCAAAGGAAAAGTGGATGGGCTGTTTATTTTAATGTACTTTATAGAACTGGAAGTGTGTAGCAGGCTACCTTTACATTTATTTACTTAATATCTAAGGGATGTAACATTATTCATTTCTGTTTCATTTAATGAAAACAAAACACAGAACAACAATGGGAGCCAACATTATGTCTACCACAAATTGTCATGAAATGATGGCTCCCCAAATTATATTAGAAATACAACTGTAGTGATTAATTAAAGGGAGATGCAAAAAAAGAGACTTTAAATATAACATTGAGGTCCACTTGTAATCATTCATATGGAACGTATACTAAATGGGATCTATGTTGCTGGATTATATTATTTCATAACCTTGCTATTATCGTTTTTTAGGATCATTTGCAAGGCACTAGCACTCATGCAAAGCACAAAAGTGAAGTGCTTGTTCAAATATATAATTTTTCATAGAGTGAAATATGACAATTAAAATGTGATTGCTTTTCACTTTTTTCAATATTTATTTAATATAAAAGTGTGCATTACACTACTTAGTTTATGTATTTTACAGACCAGAAAGGGAACTGTCCCAGCAGAAGCTGCAGAAAATAAACAGTTCTCATAGGACATCGTTTACATTCTGTTCTTGGCATTGCCTTTTCCTCTTCTGAGCCCAAGGGTCGCAAGGCCAGTGTCCGGGCACACAAGGGGCAAGACAGGGGTAGCAGGTGCTACCTCTGGCAACCCCTTATGTCCATGTAGTGCACTTGTTCTGTCGCAGCCTCCAGAGACAAGCAAGAGGAGTAGGGCTGGGATGAGGCAGCGCTTTAATATTGCTCTTCTTCTGTTGTGGGCCAGTTGCTGCCCATGTGCCCAGAACAGACGGAAAACACTTTAAAGCGTTCGGACGTGTAGGAAAGTAGCCCCTGCCGGCGTGACCTATCAATGTCCTGTATTTATACATCATTTTAATGATTACAGTGAGTGTTAGTGCAGGACTGCGACACACTGGTCGCCATGCACATCACTTTATGTGAAAACGTAGCACAGACCGTACTCTGTCTGTGTTTCACGACCAACTAAAATATATTTCCACGCACACCAGCGTATCATCTGGGCCTGTGCCAGATGTTCAGCTCTTGCGCACAGGGCATCTGCTGGAATTGTACCTGTCCTATCTGCCTCGTTTTTACAAAAAGCTTGTTTTGTAAAAAAATAATTATTTAATACCTGCTTTAGGATTAAAATTGCTTTCCTCAAACCCCACAAAGTAGTAAAGCAAGTTACATATGTAAAATCAACATCATGGAGCAGTAATGTTCCATGTAAAAAATTATATAAAGCATTCAGGACCATATGCACTTCAGAAGACAGTTGAAAACATGGTTGTTTCCAAGAGAACTACATTATTTCACGACCCTGGGATAGAATCCAGAATGATAGTCGCACCTTCAAGTGCAATCTACAGTTTACAGCCAACAGATGTGGAAAAGCCCAACCAGCAAATGACGTTCCACAGCCAGGTAAATTATGAAGGGACAGCCTATGGCTAGCCAGGGTCTATAGTAATGTATTGTATTGTAATCATTTATATAGCGCTTACTACCCCAGACGAGACGTTGAGCGCCTTTTCAGTGATTAGCACGCTACTTTGGAACCGATAAATGATTAGTGTTGAATTAGTACAAATGTCAAGGCATATTAAACCTTTTTGGCTCACAATAATTCTAAAACAACAACACTCAGTGTTCAACAGCCAATTGTAGTTCATACAGAGTGAATAACAACCACGGCCACTGGAATTATTCAATTCTGCAGCCGCAGCTTTTTTTTTGGATGATTATGGCTTTGCCCCATTTTCTACATAATCTATTATCTGCTGCATTAGATGAAGATTTTAACAACAAAAATGTGTTCTAGCTCAAATGGATTAAAAGTTACGACAAACGTGGCAGCATGGGTTCCACATAATGGGAGGCCCTTCACAAAGGTTAACTGGTCATTTTTCATTTGCTTAGTTCTGTACTTGGCTGTTAAACTGGTACTAATTAGCTGAACCATTTTCCCAAACAGTATTACCAGGTGCTAAATTATAAACTAATGAAGCACTGCTATCAGAAAATGTGTCATATTATGCCACATGATTTGGATTTTCTTGACTTGAAATTTAGGAAACCCTGCTGCATAAACTGGTATTCCCCTTCTGCATAATTCCAATGGCCCTGATAATAACGCCTCCTCTTGCACTCACATAAATCATATCAGTTAGGGGGCTTGGCCAGCACCCATTACTGTACCAGCCAATTAATCAGCAATCACTAACTGAACAGGCATTAAATAACTGGCAAGTGCTGCCACATACTGCTGGTGCAATCAGAGGACTCTAGTCCACCACTGCACAGCCCTACAAGCTACATACCATAACTGTTTCTTGACAAACCGATGTAGGATGACAGTTACAATGTCCATCCCAGCAGGTATTCCTGACACTGGTCTCTCCAACCATACCTTCTCAGGGCCATAAACCTTTAAACCAAATTTCTCAGATTGGACACCCCAATCAGGAATCCTGCTAAGTGGACTATCGTCATAAGAAATACTACAAAGGGACATGCAGAACCGATCCAAGTTGCCTGCTTCCTGGAAGCAATAAACTGTGCATCTATTTCCACACCTCCACATACACCAAACTGCTCTGCGCACTGGCCATAAGACGATAACCTCCCCTCGGAGGTCATCCCACCATCAGGCAAGACATAGAAATATTTGGAACATAGGCTAAAAAAAACAAAGCCAACATCCTTCCAACCACACATCCTTCATAGTACAGCATGACGCCCCTTCAGACGAGCTGTTCAGTGTCCCAAAAGGGGTGGTAAATGCTATGTGAAAATTGGAATACCATTCAAGCATATGTGAATACAATAAAAAAATTAAGATAAAAAACAAAGAATTCCTAAACTCAGATTAAAAAGAACAAACTTGTCATGTAGCAGGAATACAAGATGCAAAAATAAGATTGTGTCAAAACTGAACTCAGGCGTGGAACAAATGTCATCTGTTTAGGATCAAAATAAAGGGGGACGCGAGCCACAAAAAGATGCACTCGCAGAATAGTCCCTGCAGAACTTGTGCAAGAGGGGGCCCAAGAGGGCCGCATTCTGCACACAGCCTATGAATATTTGTGAGATTGGGTAGCCACCAGGGCTGGACTGGGAACCGAAACCGGCCCTGGCAAACTGCTCGGCCTACTCTCCCAGGGGGGAAAGGGGTGCGGCCGAGCTGTTTTCTAGGGCCGGTGTCGGCCGATTTTGTTACCAGGGGCTGATATTCCTGGCCCACAGAAACGAAAACGGCACCCAGGGGCCTAAAACCGGCCCCCATCCCTGTGGCCCACCGGGGAAATGCCCGGTGCCCGCTGGGGCCAGTCCCGCCCTGGTAGCCTCAGAGGCTCCTCGTTACAGTCTGAGGACGGCCTTATAATTCTGCACCACACCACCCATGCTAGTGCTACCTACAATAAAGAGCTTAGAGCTAGGGTGACCAACCATCCGTAATTTTCACGAACTGTCTGTGAATTTACTGTCATGTCCGTTATCCGTGAAGGAAGTTTCCATGGATGACATTTGTCTGTAATTTTAGCCTTGGTGCTAAAGGACAAATGTTCAGCAGTTGAGATGGCTCAGCTGAAGCAGAAGGGAGGGGGTCTCCAGTGCTGTGATTCAGTGGGAGGGACAGCCACGGTGCCAGGCTGCTTCAAAGAAATGTAAATGTGGGGACTGGTTAATATGGCATGGAAAGGTTGCTTGAATGCGAAATGGGTGTTAATTGACCTTAAGTTGCCTTGAGAGAAAGATTTCTTCTTTTTCTGTGGTATTGTTAGGGTGTTGCAAGCTGAGCTGTGAAGTGTGTGCTTTGAAACTACAACTAAGGTCACAAACCACTGTTACATTGCAACTCACAAGAAGGATGCCTGTTATCTTGTTTACAATTTAGAAGGTGTTGCAAAACCCCTTTCACAGGTCAGAAACACTTTCTTCACTCTTAAAACAGGTTCTGTACATTGCAAAGTGGTGTTTTTCTATCAGAAGCGTGGTTCAAAGACTCTCAACTAAAATAAAAACCTTTAGGACATGCAGCCCCTAGTGGATTGGCCTGTCGTTCACCAAACATGCCTGCTCAGTACCATGAACTGTAAACCAAATATCAGACTGGATAACCCAGTGTAGTAACCATATAAATAGATTATCATCATATGAAATGCCACAAAAAGACCTGCACAGTTGCTCAACACTGCGCACATCTTGAAAAAACGTGAAGTGCATGAATGTCTCAAACTAATATAAACTTATATTGACTTATACTTATGTTGGTTGTCTATTTACTTCTATACTATTGCACAACCTCCTCTGATGTGTCAGTAAAACGTACCTTTTGTTGCAAATGTTTGTACTGAATTTTGACCTTCTGTCCTGAATTTGTGTCCTGAATTTTGACCCTTTGTTCTGAATTTTTACACTCACCATCCTGAATTTGGACCCATGCTAGTTGGTCACCCTACTTATAGCAGTTCTTATCCAACTTCTCAGCACGACATTTGACCAGAGAGGCGTGTGCGTCAGAGGGCTTGGAGTAGAGAAGGCATATCTTAAAAAGATTGAGGTGTCAGGAATGCTTATTTCTTGGCAGTAAGAAGCAGCTGCAACAGAGCGTGGGACTTTCGCATAGTAATACAGCTGTCAACAACACCCCGCACCAGAACCGAATGACAGCAGTAAGAACTTCAAAAGGCGTATAAGCAAGTACTGGATCCCGCCAGTGACCTCCAGTAACCTGGTGGGCAGTGCTCAGGTCTGAACATTTAGGGACGACTAACAGGGAAATTAAGAGATTTCTCAAACGGTGTCAGACATTCAAAAAAGGCAATGCATTGCTGTCTTAACTTTTCCCAAGCCCTGCCAGCCTTTCAGGCACAATGATCTGTTTAAAAATCATGTGAACTCCCAATGAGGTCAGTTCTCCCATATGGGTGGAGGTATGATGGAGTGGAATGCGGGAATAGCTGCTTTTTTACTTTGCACCCACTGCCCACAGTTATTTTATCAGCTGCGAATGATGTAGACTGAGAACATGGCTCTCTGGAGCTCCAAGCTGACCATAACAAGATATAATAATTAAAAAAAACAAGCATTGGCCAAGCCAATAGGTAACGCCTATGCAAGAGGTATTGGCTTTGCCAATGTGTTTTAGCCATGTTGTACAACAGTGTGGATGCTGCTCAGCATGTCTAAAAGTTAGTGAAGTACAAAAGAGTGGCATAGAGTAGAGTGGCGTAGAGTGGAGTGGCATAGAGTATCGTAGAATGGATGGTTGTGGAGTGGCATAGAGTGGAGAGGAGTGTTGTGGATTGTTGTAGATTGGAGTGTCATAGAGTGGAGTACAGTGTGGTGTCATGGAGTAGAGTTGAGTGTTGTGGAATGGATTAAACTGGAGAACTAGAGTGTCGTGAAGTGTCATGAAGTGGAGTGGAATGTTGTGGAGCAGAGTGGAGTGTTGCGGATTAGAGTGGAGTGTCGTGGAATAGAATGGATTAGAGTGGAGTGTTGTGCAGGCAATTGGTTTTGAGTGGCATAGAGTGGAGTGGTGTAGAGTGGTCTAGAGTGGTGTAGAGTGGAGGGGCACAGAGTGAAGGGGAGAAGACTGGATGGGCTTACAGTGGAGTACAGCATAGTATCATGTCGTAGAGGGAAGTCGCATACACTGTTGTAGAGTGGGGTGGCATAGAGTGGAGTTATATAGAGTAGAGTAGTGGACTAGAGTGGAATAGTGTGTGTAGAGTAGAGTACAGTAATGGAGAGTGGAGTAAAGTGGCGTGGAGTGTCATAGAGAGAGTTGCATAGAATATAGTAGATTTTCAAAGAGTAGAGTCGCATACAGTAATAGAGGGCGTAGAGTGGACGGGTGTAGAGTGTCATAGAGTGCTGTAAAGTGGAGTGGAGTGGCGTAGAGTGTTGTAGATTGGTGTGGCATAGAGGGGAATAGAGTGGCATAGAGTTTGTGTCATAGAATGGAGGGTAATAGAGTATCATGGAGTGATGTAGAGTGGAGTAGAGTGTTGGAGAATGGAGTGCCATACATTGGAGCAGAGTAAGGTGGATTTGAATGCCATAGTGTGGAGGGTTGTAGAGTTGAGTGGAGTACAGTGGCGTTGAGTGGAATGGTGTAGATTGGAATGGAGTGGCGTGGAGTGGAGTAGAGTAGGGTGGTGTAGAGTGGAGTAGGGTGGAGTTAGATCTGTCATCCTTAGGATGGTCTTCCCCCAAACATTTTGCCTGCTTACCTCCTGTTTTTGCTGATTCTTTTTGTTGGCCATAGGACTCTGAGCACTTTACCACTGCTGACCTGTGCTAAAGGGCATGTGCTTCTCCTCTAAATATGGTAAAACTGGTTTATACACAACAGGCATATTTAATTTATGTGTAAGTTCCTCTTAAAGTGGCATCCTGTATACCCAGGGACTGTAACTTAAATGCTGCTATTGGGCCTGCAGCACTGGTTGCACCACCCTCACAAGTAGCCTTTCAAACCTGTTTCAAGCCTGCCATTGCAAGGTCGGTGTGTGCTGATTACTGCCACTTCAACGTGGCATTTCAAACCCTTTGTCAAGCCTTAAACTCCCTTTTTATTACACATAAGCAGGGCTACTGAAATTATCCATTTGTGGGCCGTGGACATTTATGCATAATTATTGGTTTGCCGTATTTGACACATAATCCATCATCTGTCACATAATCTGCAGATTTTTTTTTTTTTAAATAACTTTTTATTGGTTTTCTCATAACATATAGAACAATCTGTGACATTGCATATCTCGAGAAACAGTACATCCGTAACTGTAGTGTCATTCCACATCAAAAACGGCTTTACAATCGTTATCAGGTACAGTAGCACTAAAACACGTGTCGGTACGCTTGCTAAGACACCAGCTGCACCCGCCCACCCCTCCGCCCGTCCCCCGGAATGCCTAGTCACTAAGTTCTTGATCTAAGTTCTCCCTCGGGGGCTCGCAGATGTCTCCTCGGTAATTGTTCCATTTCCCCCATATCTGTGTCCATTTCTTGGGGCACCCCCTATGTATATAAACCGCCTTTTCAGCAACCATGATGAAGTCCATGTCCCTACACCATTGGGGGAGGGTAGGGGACTGGCTGGACCCCCACTTCTGCGCTATGTTTCGTTTTGCAACCATCATGCCTATTGTTACCCATATTTGCATTGCGCGGTTAAGGTCGGTGGGTTCCTCCTGGGTTCCGGGAGCGTCGTGATGTGTGTCGCCTGCGAAAGTGTATGCATGACCGCCCTCCGGTATTGGCTGACCACGGGGCACGTCCACAGGGTATGAAAGAGGGTCCCATCCTGCCCGCAGCATCGAAGACAGAGGGGAGAGTCCGTCTGTTTATAAAGGAGAGTTCGTGTGTAGTATGTGCGGTGTAGTATTTTCAGCTGTATGAGTTTGAATTTGGATGGTATTGCTACCTCCCTAGGGGAAGCCATGCCCTCCTGCCACTCCATCTTGCCAAAGTCACAGAGCTCTTCCTCCCACCTCGTTTTTAGGGCCACCAAAGGGTCTGGCTGATTGTTTATGATTTTACGGTATGTCTGAGATATGGCTCGTTTAGTAAGGTGGTCCGTGAGGAGTCTGTCCTCTAAGGGCGAAGCTTCCGCCAGCTGTGCGCCCGGCGCGATCTGTGCCATGAGCGCATGTCTGACCTGGATGTATCTGAATTTTTCGGCATCGTCCATGTCATATTCAGTCTGCAGCTGCTCAAATGGTATCACCCCTCCCATCCTCCAGAGGTCCCCCACTCGCGAGATCCCTATCAGGTCCCACTGTCGAAATCCTTTAGTATCACGCAGACTACCCAGCCTCCGCACGTCCCACAGCGGCATAGCCTGTGTTATCTTTCCGTCCCAACCCAGGTCCTTCTGTGCCTCATGCCACACCTGAACAGTGTGCGCCGTCGGGCCCGTAAGATTATGTCTCTTATTCTTGTTATATAATGCCCCCATGATGCCGCCTTCGCCCAGCAGCAGCCGGTCCATGCGGTACGCTGGTTCATCTACTGGCGCATGGAGCCACTGGTTGACAACCGCAAGTTGCGAGGCCCAGTAGTAGATTTTTATATCTGGGAGGGCAATGCCGCCATCGTAGCAGCCTTTCGTCAATTTACGCATCGCTATTCGCGGTGCCTTCCCCTCCCATAATAAGCTGGAAACCTCAGTATTTATCGCTGCAAAATACGTGTGGGAGACCGGAAACGGCGTGTTTTGCAGTATATACAAGAAACGGGGGAGAGCCATCATTTTGAAGAGGGTCGCTCTCCCCAACAGCGTCAGCGGTAAGGAGCGCCAATGCTTGACATCACAGCGAAGCCGCATAAGGGGCTGCGCGAGGTTCTTCGCGACAAAGTGCTCCTTGTCAGCGGTGACATATATTCCCAGATATTTGAAACCCTCCTCCGTTATCTGCATCCCGCATCCCTGCGGAAGCCGAGGTGGGGGGCCCCGGAGCACATAGAGACACGATTTTTCCCAATTAATAGTATACCCGGACACTCGGCCATAGGACGTGCATATGTCTAGGAGACAATTAATGGAGCTCGCCGGCGATGCCAGGTAGAGCAGGATATCATCCGCATAGAGGGATATGCGATCCTCCCATCCCCTTGCCCATTGGAGACCCCGGATAACCTGGTCCTGCCGAATCCAAGCCGCCAGCGGCTCCAGCACCAGCGCAAAAAGAAGCAGCGAGAGGGGCACCCCTGCCGCGTTCCCCGTCCCAGCGGGAAAGTGGATGACACGTGGCCGTTCACTACGACCTGAGCTAGAGGGTGTGTGTAAAGTAATTGGACCCAGGCACAGAACTTTGGACCGAAGCCTACATGCCGAAGAACAGCAAAAAGAAAGGGCCACTCCACCATTTCAAATGCCATTTTGGCGTCAAGGGACAGAATAACAGCCTCTTCCTCAATAGTGAGTTGCCGTGCAAGGACCCCGTGAAGACGCCTGAGATTCAGGGCGGTGTTTCTGTTAGGCATGAAGCCCGATTGATCCGGGTGTATTATGGTGGCTAAATGGGCCTGTAATCTGGTGGCCAACACTTTTGCCAAAATCTTCGCTTCCGCATTGATAAGGGAGATCGGCCTATAGGAGGCACACTCGTGCTGAGGTTTATGGGGTTTGTGGATAGCCACAATCGTGGCTAGCCGCTGATCTCGGGGCAAAGCCCCCTTCTCCAGGCTGTCTGTGTACATATTCAACAAGTGGGGCACAACCTGCGCCGCCGCCCTTTTATAAAATTCTACAGGCAGGCCATTCGGTCCCAGTGCCTTCCCCATGTGAAGGGCAGCTATCGCCGCAGTGAGCTCCTCGGGAGTCAGGTCGGTTTCTAGGGTAGCCACCGCCGAAGGGGCCAGTGCCGGCATGCGTATTTCTCGGGGGAAGGCCAAGTTGTCGTCCACGGTATTCGTGGCTTTCGGGGTATAAATTCCGCGATAATGCAATGCAAACGCCTCCGCTATCTGCTGCGGCTCTGTCGCAAACGTGCCGTCAGCCAATTGAATTCGAGCCACCCATCTATTGGCCCATTCCCTGCGGTCTAGCCACGCTAACAATTTCCCCGCCTTATCACCCATTTCATACACTGTATGTCGTGTTTCCGTGAGCCTCGTGTTTGCCAGCCCCCAGACATATGATTTGTATTCCTGCTGTGCCAGGTGCAGCTGGTGCGTCGTATGCTCATCTACCTGTAGCGCATGCACTGCCTCAGCCTGGGACACCCTCTGTTCCAGCCCCTCCACCTCCTTTTTCTGGGATGCTTTGTGATCCGCCACCAGCGAGATAGCCCCCCTCGAAGGACTGTTTTATAGGCCTCCCATAGTGTCGTCGGGGACAGAACCGTGTTTTTGTTCTCCACAAAGTAGTGTTTCGTCGTCAATAGAAGTCCCTTGGCGATTTTTGGGACTTTGAGATACCCAGGAGACAGCGGGAAGACCCTACCTCTCCGGGGGGCCGGTGCTGTATATGTGATGAGGACTGGAGAATGATCAGAAATGCCTCTAGGGAGGTGCGTCACCTCTGCAACCCCCCTCGTCCCGGTCGCCAGTGCAAAAATATAGTCCAATCTAGAAAGGCTGTTGTGTACCCCGGAATGGAATGTATACTGTCTTTGATTTGGGTGTCGGAGTCTCCATACATCCACGAGCCCAAGAGCCTGCCTGAATTCAAGCAGCCTAAGACTGGCCGCATTAGTCCCCCGAGAGGGCTGTCTATCTAGGGACGTGTCCATGGTAGCGTTAAAGTCCCCCCCGATTATTAAGTCGCCATGTGGAAGGGAGAGGAGAAACACCCCCAGCGCACGCAGAGTGGTTTGATGCAGTGTGGGAGGGATGTAGACCATCACTATGTTGTATGTCTTCCCTTCCCATTGGCAGGTTACTGCCGCAAAGCATCCCTGGTCGTCTTTCCGGGAGTCAGTGACTATCAGCGGGAAGCGCTTGTTTACCAATATCCCCACTCCCCGCGAGCCCGTGGTGAAGTCGGAATGTATCATCATTTTGTAGCCCCATCTATCTAAGGCCTTACTGGTAGAGCCTGTCAAATGCGATTCCTGGAGCAGTGCAACTGCCGGACCTCTACGCTTGATATGTTGCAACACCAGTCCTCGCTTAATTTTATCGCCCAGCCCATTGACATTCCAGGACAGCACTGTGAGTCGTGAGGTGGGCGCGCAGGAAGTCTGGTCAGTTCCCATCAGTTCAGCCATTGGGGTCCGCCCTCGCAACCTGTCTGTCTCCCACCTCCCTGAATCCTCCCGAGGTGATTGTGGCCTCAGTCGCTGCCGTGCTGTGGGTATCGTCTGTTAGAATCCTATGTGTCACAACAATACTTCCAAGCAAACCAATAGTAACTCTTAGAAACTGTGTCCCCCCCTCCACCCCCTCCCTGCTCCCCTGCCCGGCGGATTTCGAACTACCCGCCACCCCAGCTCAGCAGAGTGCTTGATTCCCATAACTGTATACTTGCGTAGGGGGGAAGAGTCACTGCGTGCCACTCTGCCATCGCCGAGTTGTAGCATGAGTCGTTGCAAGAGCCTGAGAGTCCAAAAATACATGAGTCTGAGACATCCCAGCATACGCCGAGCCACATATCGGTCCAGTTGTGGCATCGCTCACAGCCGGTGCCCACGTGCCAGCCGCACCCCATCAGTCCTCCGCGTGGATGTCCCGCGCCAGTGCCGCGTCTTCTAGTTCCGGACTGTTGTCATCTGGGGACAGCGAAGTCTGTGGCCACGACACGCATGCCGAACCTGCACGCCGGACGTCGCGTGTGGGTCGCCAGCCTTCTAACCAGTCAGAGGCCTCTCCGGGCATGCTTAATCTGCAGATTTTAACCCAAAAATGTTTTTGTTTCTAGCTCAAACGGTTCAAAAGTTACTAAAAATGCAGCGACATGTGTTGCCGTGCAGTGAAAGGCCCTTTGCAAAGCTGGACTTGTCACCTTTTTGTTGCTTATTGCTGTATTTGGGTATTAAAATGATACTAATGAGGTGCAACCAACGCCCGCACAGTGTTACCAAGTTTAAAAATTACAAAATAATGAAGTAATACTATTACAAAATGTGCTGCATAATTTGCCTTTTCTATCCGCATAATTTAATCAACGCTACCACATTATTTGGCCTTCTCCAGCCACATAATTCCAGTGCCCCTGCACATAAGTCACCCCTAAGGTAGGCCATAGGTAGTCCACAGGCCAGTGTGCTGTGTAAGTAAAAGATAGGGCATGTACTTTTACGTTTTGCATGTACTGGTAATGAAAAACACCTAAATTCATGTTTACCTCCTGTGATGCCTACTCCTCTGATATGTTAACATTGTGAATTCCTTAATACACTTTTAAGCTTTAATTCCTGATTAGAAAGGAGTGGCTGTATCATGTTTCATATCTTTAGAATGGTAATGATAAATCCTCTTCTTAGGGAAGTTGGATTTAACATTACTATTTTACAAATACCACTTTTAGAATGTGTACATTTCTCTCCTCTTACAGCTTGTGTTCTTGTGTGCCTAGAGCCTAGCTCCAATACACGTCTGGGGTGGGTGATAGCTACACTTAGTGCATTCCCTCTACACTGCCATAAACACAGGACGATTAGGTGTGTCTGAACACTCATCTGCATTCTGATGGCTCTTCCTGGGCAGGAAGGGGGGAGGGGCTGACACACCTGAATAGGCAGTGCCCTATCCCCCAACAAGGGCTGATTACCCCATACTGATAGTCTGAAGTCAAGGCTGGAAAGAAATGGCCTGTGTGCACTCCAAAGACCCTGCTTTGAAGTCACAGCTGGGTATAAGTACTGGGTCTCTGATTTGGTGGGGCAAATCAGACACTACTGGACCTGTGAAGAACTCTGCCAGGAGGAAGTAATGCTGTGCTGCTAAAAGGACTACCACTCTGTTGGACTGCAGCTCTGGAAGAACTGCTTTTTTGCTCTGCTGTGCTACCTTGCTGCCTTGCTGCCTGCTTCTTTCTGCCCTGATGAAGAAAAGGGCTGGACCCATCTCACTTGAACCAAGAGTGACTCCAAGGGCTTGCTGGTTTACTCCTGTTCTGAAGTCTCAAGGACATCAAAGACTTCTTTCAACTCTGCTGCAGCCTCTGGACTCTGCCCACTGTGTGTCCTGCCCAGCCAGATGGTACCAATCCAGTTCTGGGCCCTCTGAAGTGGTTTTTCTGGCTGTTTTCCTGCAAGAACTAATGTATTGTTGACTTTGCACCTGTCAGAACTGAAGCATTCCCTTCAACACCAATGCATTTCAGCTTCACTGACCTCTCATCGCTGACAGGGTGACTCGGCGACAATGCATTGCCTTCATCGCTCAAAGCTCAGTGGCAAAGCAGAGCCTAACTGTGCAGCTCAGAACCGATGCATCGTCTGCATTTCAAGGGATTGGCACCAAAGCATCGCCTCCAACTGCTCCTCGCAGCTGCTCATCAACGTCGATGCTTCGGCCGCGAAGGAACTGTTACCAGCAGGCCAATGCTGGTTACTATATACGACCCACGCTCCATCACGTTCGGCCTGAACTTTTGGATTTGTCCTGGTCAAGCACGACCATATGTTCGAGGTTGGCGCTTTATGACTCAAACCATTATATTTCCATAAATTCTTAACAAATTCATAACTCCGGTTCTACTTATTGAAGTTTTGTCATTTTGGTTTTATTTTCCTCATTAAATTATACTATATTATTCTAACGCTGTCGAGTATTTTTTGAGTGTTTTCATTGTGTTACTGTGTGTATGTGTGTGCGTGTTGCACACATACTTTACACATTGCCTCTTTAGATAAGCCTAACTGCTCTGTGCAAGCTACCAGAGGATGAGCACAAGTTATCTTTTAGTGTGTATCTAGCTTACCCTGACAAGGATTTTGGTGCCTGCTTGGACAGGGTGCATACCTCAGCCAACCAGTAACTTCATTTCTAACAGGTGGCATAGAGTGGAGCAGAGTGGAGTGTCAGAAAGTGAAATGCCATAGATTGGATAGGCGTAGAGTGTCGTGGAGTGGCATGAAGTGGAGCAGAGTGTTGTAGAGTAGAGTGTCATAGAGTTGAGTGGAGGGGAGTGTCATAGAGTAGAGTGTCGTAGAGTAGTGTGTCGTAAAGTAGAGTGTTGTGGAGTGTCATAGAGTAGAGCGGCATGGAGTGGAGTGGCTTTGTGTAGAGTGGAGTAAAGTGTTGGAGAGTGGTGTCAAGTGTCAGAGTGGAGTGGAGAGGCGCAGACTGTCATGGAGTATCATGGAGTGGAGTGGCACATAGTGGAGTGTCATAGAGTGTCATAGAGTGTCGGGTCATAGAGTGGATGGGCATAGAGCAAAGTGCATCGAGGGGAGGGGTGTAGAGATTAGGGCCTCAGAATAAAGTGGAGTAAAGTGTTAGAGAGTGGAGTGGCGTAAAGTGTCATAGAGTAGAGCATCGTAGACTATTTTAGAGTGGAGTGTCGTAAAGTGGTGTGCTGTAGGTGGAGTGGGATAGATTGTAGTAGAGCAGAGTGTAGTATGGGAGAGTGGAATAGAGTAGGGTAGAGTGAAGTGGTGTAGTATAGAGTGGAGTAAAGTGTCATAGCAGTGGAGTAGAGTAGGGTGAAGCAGAGTGGAGTAGAGTGGCATATAGTAGTGCAGAATGGAGAATAGTGGCATCAAATGGAGTATAGTGGTGTAGAGAGGAGTATAGTAGAGTGTCAAAGAGTGGGAGTAGAGTGACTTTGAGGGAAGTGGTAGAGTGTCATAGATTGGCATAGGGTAGATGGTCATAGAGTGGAGGCGCATAGAATTAAGTGGAGTAAAGTGTCATAGAGTGGAGGGGTGTAGAGTGTCATAGCATGGAAAAGAGTGCCACAGAGTGGGGTGGCATAGAGGAGAGTCAAGTGGCATTGAGTGGAGGGGCAGAGAGTGTCATAGAATAGAATGCTGTAGAGTGGTAGAGTGGAGTGGAGTGGCACAGAGTGGAGTAGAGTGGACTAGAGTTATGTTGCATAGCATGAAGTAGAGTCAAGTGAAGTGGCCTAGTGTAGAGTGGAGTAAAGTGTCAGAGTGGAGTGGCATAACATGGTGTCATAGAATGGAGTAAAGTGATGGGGAGTATAATAGAGTGGAGTAGCATCGGGTGGCAAAGTAGGTTTTAGTGTGGAGTTACATAGAGGGGCATATTCTCAAGGAGCTATCGCCAAGTTATCAGCACTTTATCACAGCCAAAGTTGCAATAAATTTACCGGCCCATTCACAAGCTGGTGCTAACAGCCCAGATAACCAATTTTCCAGCGATAGCCTCCTCAAAAAACATCGCCACGGATGACCCCGGCAACTATCGCTAATGAGATGCAGAGTAGGCGTTCCCGAGCAAAAAGTCGCGACAACACCACTCCGCAGCATTCTCAACAACCAGCCAGATCAGCGATAACATCACAAAACATGCGATAAGGCGCGTTAGCTGCAGGATCTTAACACCTGCTCTGACCTGGTGTAAAGACGGACGGCAACCGGCAGCAGCCAAGGGAGCACAGCCCATAGCCATACATGAAGAACAACAGATGCCCCCAAGCAACTGAACATGAAGCCCAGAGTCCCAATAGGGCCACAACACCCACCGCCACCCCCCAACCGGATCCCACCACCTCCCTCCCTTTGGACAAAGAGAATGCACATCAATTCCATGAAACCATCAACCAAACAAATTGCCAGAAGTCGCACAATCACAACACCTAACATACAGGTGTGGCCAGAACAATGGAAACCATACATTCATATCATATAATCCAAATAAAACTTTTATTACAGATTCAACAAAAAACAACAATTTTGAAGAGGCGCGGCAGGTCTTCTCTGGGCATTCTGTAAGTCAAAGCCTGCAAGACAGAAATACAGATAAGAAGGTGTGTCATGTGCCCATCAAAGTACAGAGAGAGAGAGAGAGAGAGAGAGAGAGAACGAAAAAGAGAGAGAGAGAGAGAGAGGGGGGGAGAGGGGGAGAGAGAAAGAGAGAGAGGGAGAGGGAAAGAGAGAGAAAGAGAGAAAGAGGGAGAGAGAAAGAAAGGGAGAGAGAAAGAGGGAGAGATAAAGAGGGAGAGAGATAGAGAGGGAGAGAGAGAGAGAGAGAGAGAGAGAGGGAAAAAGGGTGAAAGAGTACCGACACTGCAGACCCAGGCCTCACTCCTCACCTGCAGCCACCGGTGTGTCTTCAACCATGTGCCGGTACACACTGCAGTCCCCCAGGTCCCTCATCTGAAACAGTTGCCCTTTTTATTGGCAGGGTCACATGTCCTGTGACGGCTGTGCTGGATGGGTGTGGTGTGGGTGTAAACCAGCCATGAAGGAGTGGCTGTGGCATGCTGACAACTAGACCTGTGAGCAGCAGATCCCTACAGGGTAGACCTGGGACATGTAACGTTGTCCCCCCCCCTGTGAGCGTAAGCGGAGTGGGCCGACCTGGCGTATGCCAGTCCAGCGTAAGGGTGTGAACAATGACCCCTGGGCTCTGGGCGTAGTTCCGTTCTGGGCTAGACAAGGAAGTAACTAGTGCGTGTATCTCCGTTCTAGTGTCGGCACCACCCGGCACGCATTCGGCAATGTGTCACCCTGTGACCCAAGTCCCACAACATAAGCAACATTGACGTAAGGGGAAATCATTGATCCTACATGCATCCATACCTCCACACTTGCAAGATCATAGACAAGACATATCGGTGTGACAATGAATGTTTAATGCACATTCAATGGAGTGTCATAGCTGGAGCAATAGAGGGCCCTGCAAACCCCACTTTACATTGTGAGCCCCTGGAGGGCCAGCCAGAGTCATTCAGGGAATGACATGTACATCGGAAGAGGAAGAGTTTCGTCCACAAGCTGAATGCTGTGTCATTGGTGACCAAACAGAATATGGCAGTCCATGTCGAGGTCCAAGATGAGTGTCACAGAGTGCATTGGGAGACAGTGGAAGGTGATAATGCAGAGGGCCGAACCAAGCAGAAACAGGCCATATGGTGGAAATGCATGCTACCGCTTCCTTCTGACCATGGGGGCAGATTCATCTGCATCTTCGTTCTCTGCTGTTTCAGGTGCCTCACATGTGGGTGGTGGTGTTCTGTCTCCAGCACTGTGTGGCACTGACACCTCAGGGGTCGGAGGTGGAATGTCCGCAGCACTATGTGGTACTGACACATCAGGGGCCGGGGATGTGGATGGAGTGGTAGCAGCAGCATGCATCAGCGCCAGGTCTTGTGGCAGCAATGCCATGAGTGTGGTCTTTATGGCATTGAGTGACCCAGCTACCTCTTGCTTGTGTGCAGCCATGGCAGCTGATCTTCCCGCCCGCATCCACTCCATGTTCTTTATGAGCCTCCGCATGAGTCCCAACCCCCGGGCAAATCGCTGGAGCCACTCTGACTAGACAGCCATTCTTGTCGCAGAATCAGGACTCTGGTGATGTCAGCCATAGTTCGTTGGAGGGCATGGAGCGGACTGTCGGTGTCCGTTATTGACTGTGAGGGGTCCCTGATGGGACTTAGACACCCACGTATTGCGTCTAGTTTATCTGCCATGCAGTCAAACCCCGCCTGCACCTGTTCAGCCAGCTTCTCCTGGCACCCCAACAAACGGCATTGGAAGGCCATGCGTTCGTCGTGGGGGTCCTGGGAGGTGGGTGCTGCCTGCAGTGTGTTCTGTGCAGGGGGTGGGTTCTCCTCATAGCAGCTGGGCTGCCCTGCTCCTAGAAGTGGGCTGCGGAGGCTGTCCACGAGCTGTTGGAGGGCGTCGGAGTCAAAGGTGACGTGGTCCTCTTTGTCATCAGAGAAGAGAGGTTGGGACCGCTCTGCAGGAGGTGTTGAATTTCCCTCTGCAATGTGAAGGGGAGATGCAGTTTAACATTGTGTTCACATGTATGTTGTCACATTGTACATGTTTACATTCAGACTGCATGACAGTGTACATTGTGACTGTTTGTGGGGAGCTGCCTATTTGATGCGGGACAGTGGACATTGCGACAACATCAAGGATGTGTGTTTGTACTTTTACATTGTCAACTCACATTTCCCTGCTATGCCACATGTGATTGGCTAGTTTCTGCACACAAGCAGCACCAGTTGTGTCCTCTGTTCTGTGGTGGATGTGTTGCGGATTGTGCCACATCGTTGTCAATGTTGATGTGCTCTGCAAGTGATGTGTGTGTGTGTCGCATTTTGGGGGAGTCACCCCTGCAGTTCTGATTTGGCTGGCCCTTATCCCTTACATGTGGTGTGCCTCTGACTTCTTTGCTTATACAGTGCTGAGATGCTGCATACTTGGATGCATTGGTCTCTTGGTGGGAGTTGGGGGTCTGGAGCATGGTTTGTCCGCAGCTATGCTATGCTTACTTGTGCATGTGTGCCATTGTGCCCATCTCTCCCCGTCCCCCCAGTCCCTGGTCGTTACTCACCCTGGTGCTGTTGTGTCCGGTCATGTTGAGCAGTGTCCAGGTCCCCAACTCCTGCCACCGTCTCCCCACTGATGATTGTGGACACCATTTCCTCCATCTCGTCCTGCTCCTCCTGTGGTGCTGGGCTCCCACCTGTAGTCTGCATTGCTGCCTTCCGGTTGTTTGCGAGTTTGTGCTTGGTTTTGCGCTTGACATCATTCCAGCACCTCCTGACCTCTTCCATTGTCCTTTTCAGCACTCCGACTGTATTCACCTTGTCCACCATGGTCTGCCATAATCCATTTTTAGTTACCAGTGACACAGTGGAGGTGACGAACAGTCGTTGATGGTGTTCTATCACCTTCGTTATCAGGATCCTGTTTCCCTGCGGACTGGACCGCTTCTTCCTACTCTTCTTCTCCTTGCCCTTCCCTGACCCTGAGGTCCCAGGCTGGTCCTCCGGGGGGCCTGTGTGGGTTCTGGTTGTCATCTGCACTTGTTCCGGCGCCTCCATTGTGTTTCGCTGTTGTTTGGCTTTTGTTTGTGTTTTTTCCCCCAACTTTTATAGTGCATTTTCCCGCATGTTGCGTGGGGATGGCAGGCCTGTGGCTGCTTTTCGATGATTTTTGTATCACGATTGGCGTCATCGCCACTTTTTTCATGTTGGTGTTTCGCACTTTTGCGGTGTCGCGTTGATTTTAACGCGTTCAATTGAAGCGTTATGGTGGGTCTATCACATGGTGCCGCCGTGTTGTGAATACCACGTTAACACGATGTTATTTTACCGTGATAGACTGTGTTGTGAAGAGTTGCGTTAAGCTACTTTCGCGGCAGTTATCACACATTCTTGAGAATATCCCCCAGAGTGTCTTAGAGTGGCACAGAGTGGAGTATTGTAGAGTGAAGTGGCATAGAGTGGCGTGGCATAGAGAGGAGTAGAGTGGCCTACAGTGAATAGAGTGGAGTGGCATAGAGTGGAAAAGAGTGGAATGGTGTAGAGTGACTTAAAGTGGCATAGAATAGAGTGGCAAAGAGTGTTGTAGAGTGAAATGGCATAGAGTGGTGTGAAGTAGCGTGTCGTATGGAGATGAGTGGCGTAGAGTGGAGTACACTGTCATACAGTGTTGTAGAGTGAAGTGGGCTAGGGTGAAGTGGGATAGAGTGGAGTGTCATTGAGTGCAGTGTCGTAGAGTAGAGTGGCCGAGAGTGGCATAGAGGGGAGTGACATAGAGAAGAGGAGAGTGTCATACAGTGTAGTAGAGTAGTGTGTCGTAGAATGGAGTATCAATAAGTGGGATACAGTGAAGAGGAGTAGAGTGGAGTGACGTAGAGTGGAGTGGCATAGACTAGAGTATAGTGAAGTGGTGTAGAGTAGAGTGGCGAGGAGTGGTTTAGAGTAGAGGGGAGTAGAGTAGAGTGATATACAGTTTCGTAAAGTGGAATGGCGTAGGTTGGAGTGGCATAGTGTGGAGGGGTATAGAATGAAGTGGCATAGAGTGGAGTATGCGTGGTGTGGTAGTGCACCACTATTACAGGCAGCACATTTTCAATTGAAATGACAATTATATTTGCACAGACCTACCGTTTTACTGATAAAACTATACAGCAAAAAAAGTGATGATGTGTGGAAATGGCATCACCTAGTGTATTGATTTGTTTTGACCATATTAAAAAATGTGTTTCTGGCACACTTCAGAATTTCAAAAAAAGATGCTTTAATTGTGCTTTCCCAATTCTGATATAGTCTGAAATATTTGCACGCTTTATGTAAAGACATGTAAAGTGTGTCATGTGCTAGAAAAAAGCATTTCTTTTCAGACCCCCAGATTGTCAGATAGCTCCTCTCACTTTGAAGTCAGGTAAAGAAAAGGAAATACCAAACTCCCTCAAAAGACAGAGCCTGGCAATTGACCTCTCTCTTGAAATGCTCAGCAAATGTGACAAGATAAGAACAAAATGTAAAGGCCTGTTTACAGAAACCAAGCACTCGTTGAAGAATACAGTAAACAGGCTAGGCTCCACAGGAGGCTACAGAACATGCTGAACAGTCTAAAACAAATAAAGCCAGCAAATAGAAAGCAAACAAATGTGAGTTACAAATTACAAAGTCAATAGTAAGCAAAGGGTAGAGTCCATTCTTAGGTTAACTTTCAGGATGTCCCCAAGAAGTCTTTAGCAACCAGACTGTCTGGTAGGCTTCGACATAAAAAAAAGAGTAGGAGATGCTAGGGCTTCTGCTCATGAAAGAGTGGATGTAAAATGTATTTTAGGTCTGGCTGACAGCACAGCTGATCTTGACCATAAGTGATGAACAGAAAAAGAGCATTCAGAAGTAATACTTAAAGAATGGTTTTGGCTCCACCCACTTGTTGATTCCATTGGATGCAGCTTTTGATTGGACAGAAGTTGTTTGCTTGCAGTAAAGAGTACCTGCATTGCACTTTTTGTCTTGTAGGGAAGGATGTGTTAAAAACAGCTAGACTAAGGGGCATATTATCAACGGCCAGCGATAATTATCGCTGGCCGTTCTTAGAGTGAGAATTGTTATCGCCGGCTATCACTGATAATTATCGCCATGCTAGCGCTGTATTAACAACGCATAGAGCATTGGCGATAATTATTCCAGCGATAGCGTTGTTTTCCATGGAACATCGCTGGTTTTCCAGTGATGTTCAATGGAAAACGGTGATAACCTTGCTGATACGACCCTGTGGTCGTATCAGTATAATCCACCTCCAATATGAAGTACAGGTAAGTCAGCCTTTTTGCAGATGTTAGTTATTGGCGGTTTTCGCCAAAAACTAAAGTCTGCAAAAATGCCTGGGCCTCCTTGTAACTATTGCGATGTGCACATCAGCGATATTTACAAGGTTGTTCTGCCCAGTGATGCCCAAAGGGAGGCGTCGGGTAAAAGGGTGCTATTATGCGCTAATGCATGTCATCACCCTCTTGTTAATAGGGCAAAAACATTATCTCCGCTTTTTTGGCTTTTTAAAGCCATAAAAGCGGAGATAAGGCCCTTGATAATATGCCCCCATGTTTGTTAAGGTTACAAGCCAAAGATTAAGCTGATATTCTCATTATGATAAACTACAACAGAAGAAGTAGGCCTGGCATTTTGCGAAAAGCATATGGTAAAGCAAATAGGCATTTAGGGGTGTATTGTTATTACTAAGGGTTACAGATTGTAGAGAGGCATAATTACATGGACTCTCGCAGATAGCAGACAAGAGTTTTACTGATTGATACTCCCTCTGAAAGAGACAGTGAGCAGAAGATTTGAGCTATGTTAATCTCTGTTAACCCCTCCTAAGAGGGAGGATTATTGTTTGCCAAGTGTACAGAGTTATAATTGTATGACTGTATGTTTGATGGTTACCATGTGGCAAAGATTATATGCAATACAGTATTTATTACTCCACGCCTGCTGGCTTCTTGTAGGAACGTTTACTGCTCAATACAGTAGGCCTCCACTGGTTATGGTGGCAAATCAACGGTAAAGCCTATAGGCCTGTTTGGTTCATTGGGAAAAGTTATTCCAGATGCCATAGGTCTGCTCTATCTCTTTGAAAAAATAATGATAAAGACAGTATGCATGACTTATTTATTATGAGAAAGCAAATGCTAAATCCAATAAACCTTCAAGAGTGGATTGTAATTACACCTTGCTGAAGCCTGTAGATGGATATGTTGTTACATGGAATCCCACAGATTGCCTTTGTAGGCTAGGGTTTTGGTGTTGATTACCCCATTTGACAAACCTGGTAAACAGGCACTTTGATAATCTCTCCTAGACCCTCTAAGGAGGGCCAGAAATGTTCAGTTGTCTGCCAAGCCCTTGCAAACAAACTTTTAATATATTTTCTTTATTACACTGAGCAATTAAAGGGTGAAGTGGTGTTACAGTTACGGGTTGAGATAAGATACACAGTAATATAAAAAGGAAAAAGCACTGAAAACCCCTAATTAAAGTTTACTGAGCTAGCTTCAACTTCCACCCATGCACTGCTTATGACCTCACATATTACATCACTGAGGACATGTTAAATTACATAATTGATGACATTGAAATGACATCACTGATGATATTGCTTTAAACTTTGTTTTTTGCAGTGAATTTCTGGGGAGGGGGTTTAATCTAAAGTATGATCCTATTACTATAGTTAAGTATAATGTCACTTTAATCTTTGTTTTTTTAAGTGAATTTCTGGGGTTCTGTTCATATTCAGCCAACTCCCGTACTGCCTATGGCCTTTGGCCGTCTGGAGCGGGAGAGTTGGCCGAAACGCCTGCGCTTGGCCAGGCACTGCACCCAACCCTCATGCTGCCATCTTCAAATGGTATTATCCGTAGCATTTTATTGTTTTACATTCGAAGATGGTCAACAAGTTGCTTGTAAGCAGCAATGGTATGTTGCATCAATGGTATGTTGGAACTTTTAAAAAAATGGCACACCATGTACAACATCAGTGTAAGATGGCCTCCCACTGCTATGTTTATTTATTATTTGTTTTGCCAACATACATCTGCCATGTTTAGGTCGCAGCGTATTTGCTTTTTTACCTTTATTGTGTTTTTTAGTGTATCTTGCATAAGCTTGTTGACTTTGCGTGCATATGGTATTGTGGATGACTAAGTGTGTGAATGTAAGAATAAGTCACTAGATGGAGGAATGGATGCATGAGTAAAAAGGTGAGTGGCAGTGTGCATGTATGATGACTTACTGACATCCTAAACTCACAAGTGACAGAAAAGGAACATTCATTATTTTTAAGTCAGCCCTATTGGCATCACCAACACTTTTTGGACCTGTTTAAAAACAGATTTGGAAGTCTTTCCAGCATTGTTTAATATTAATAATCATAAATGAAGAAATACATTCATATATACTTTTTGCATACATAAAGGGGCTGTAAGTCAGCCCCCTTCATCCATTTCTCAAGTTCTCTATTCAGATGTCATTCTCATTTTGCCTCCACCCACCAAAGCATACAGCAAGGAACAATGGGTAAACCAGGGGTAATATGTAAACCCACAGAATTCCTTGGCTCTCTGGTCCTGGGAGTGATGCTATATTGCCTGAGCACATGTGCCCTTTCACCTAAAAAGAAATGCACTTTAGTGCTTGGGATCCTGAGACAATACTTTACTTTGCCAATGTTTTTTCTGTACATTATTTATTCTTTTCTCTATGTCTGCTTCATTCTTTATTCTTTTCTCCGTCTCTGCTAGGATGCATCCATACTGTCTTATAAAATAAATGTGCTTGCTAATTTATTTATTTCTACATTTAAAATGTTAATGTGAAACATAGGGCTCCCTGCCATGTTTTGTTATTTTCCTTCTATTTATGTTGTGGCATATGCTTGCAATAAAGCATAAAAAAGACAATTGCAGCATCATTAGAACCCCTGATAAATAAATTGACTTTGCCACTGCTTCTGTTGTGCATCATTTAATACTTGTGTTTTGTGTTTTTCTTAGTTGCCCAGGTTTTGTTAGATAATGGGGTTGTGGTGTTGGATTGTGTCTGGTTTATTACTAGCTGGCAGCTAAACACCCTCTGATTCATTGAAGTGCAGAAAACCCAGAGGAGAATACCAGCTGGATTTCCCCCACTTTATGGATAGTATGGGAGGAAATTCTGCTTGCTGATTTTCCCCTGGATTTTGTATTTTCTCAACTAATCAGAGGATTATCTGTTACCAACCACCTAACTTTACAATAGGCCCACAGTAATTTGCAAAGGATCACACTATTTCGATCAACGAGGCATGCTTTATTAGAATTCATATCTTTTGATTTCATGGTCAGTGGATTAGCCACTAGAGGTCAGCAGGCGGGACATTGGTTGGCTGTGGAAACAGAGGTCTTGCCTCCACTATTTCAGTTACCACACATGGGTTTCTGTGCTAACTTTGACCATGAATTTCTCCATGGTAGCATTAGTGTCCAATGCAGCACTAAAGGTGTTTAGGCTCTTCTTTTTGGGACGAACCTAGTGTGTGAAATGTAGTTCATTTTAATCACCTGAGGTCAGGGTAGATTGTGGGTGTTTCCGCTATTTCTGAATCACATTTTTTCGTCACGTTTTAGAATCCTGAAAGTTAAACTCTATAAAATTTCTCATACACCGAGGACCCACAAATAAATGTGCACTTCACTTCAAGCTGACTTTGGGTCACAAAAATCAGGATTAGCTGAAGATGCCCTTGGAAGTGCTCCTCAATGACAAATTTATCAAAGCAATGAGAACCCTGACACTGACTTGTTAGGCCTTCCAACATCTTTCGCTATACAGGTAAAAATCCTTTGAATGATCTGGGATGCAGAACTGAATTTGAATGTCTACATCAGCAATGTGGTCAAATCAAGCTTTAATTGCTTCAAACAGCTTAAGCCTGAGACCCACCATGCAGGAGGAAAGTTAAGAGAGGCATAGAAGGACTTGCAGTAGTTGTGTCTGGCATGAAGGTCCACCCTGCCCCTAAGGCTCTATGCGAATGGAACAATAGTAGCGTGCTAGACTTAAAAACATGTAAATGGTGACAACACATTAGCTGTCTCTATTGGTGTTTGCGATCATGACCAGCATGCTTAAAAGTATCTGATCATCTGCAGTCCAAGATGTCTTAGAAGTGACTAAATCCTCATTCGCAAACCTCAGGACATCATTACAGAATCCTATCAGGACTCTCTCTGTCCAGTGCTGTAGCCTGAAGCCTGACCATAGGGGAAATAAGCAGGTAATGGTGTCTATGTGGTGCTGCTGGAGAGCTACTACCATTGTCTTCCTAGTGTTTGCAAGTACAGTAAGGCCTGCCTTGGTAAGTACACAAGAAGCAGCAGCAGTGCTGTTGGGAGAGGTGGGCCAGTCCTCCTCTTCAGAGACATTGTGACGTATATGATGATGAAGCCGGGCCAGGCTCTACTATTCAAAACTAGGCACTTCCCACATCTATAAATGATGTAGAGGAGCCAACAGGTGGGCTAATGAGGCAACTCATAATTGTTGATGATTTTTGATACATTACCCATTAGGGTCCACCTCTATCAGTCAATCAATCATTCAAATAACATTTGTAGAGTGCACTACATACCCATGAGGGTCTCAAGGCACTGGGTGGGAGGGGCCGCTACTGATCGAACAGCCAGGTCTTGAGTAGCTTCCTGAAGGTCAGCAGGTCTTGGGTCTGTCGTAGGTTCAGTAGGAGGGTGTTCCAGGTCTTGGCAGCAAGGTGGGAGAAGGACCTCCCGCCGGTGATTGTTCTTCAGATGCGCGGGACGATGGCGAGTGTGAGGTTGGCGGAGCAGAGCTGGCGGTTGGGGGTGTAGAAGGAAAGTCGTTTGTTGAGGTAGGCTGGGCCGGTCTTGTAGAGTGCCTTGTGGGTGAGGAGCTTGAAGGTGATCCTCTTGTTGACGGGCCGTCAGTGCAGGTTTCTCAGGTGGGGGTGATGTGGCCGTAGCATGGTATGTCGAGGATCAGTCGTCCCGAGGCGTTTTGGATGCGTTGCAGTCGTATGATGAGCTTGGTCGGGGCTCCCGCGTAGAGGGCGTTTCCGTAGTCGACTCTGCTGCTGATGAGAACCTGGGTGACTATTCTTCTTGTATCTGTCGGGATCCACCTGTAGATCTTGCGGAGTATCCGGAGGGTGGAGGAGGAGATGACGTTGACTTGCTTGGTCATGGAGAGCGTTGAGTCGAGGATGATTCCCAGTTTGCGTGCGTGGTCGGTGGGTGTCGGGGCTGTCCCCAGTGCCGTCGGCCACCAGGAGTCGTCCCAGGCTGAAGGGTTGGAGCTAAGAATGAGGACCTCCGTTTTGTCTGTGTTCAGCTTCAGTCGGCTGATCTTCATCCAGTCGTGCGACGGCCTTCATTCCTTCATGGAGGTTGGCTTTGGCGGTGATGGTGTACTTGGTGAGGGAGAAGATCAGTTGAGTGTCGTCGGCGTAGGAGATTATGTTGAGGTCATGCTGTCGGGCGGCGTGTGCGAGCGGGGCCATGTAAATGTTGAACAGTGTCGGGCTGAGGGAGGAACCCTGGGGTACGCCGCAGATGATCTGGGAGGGTGCGGATCAGAATGGGGGAGGTGGATGCTCTGGGTTCTGCCGGAGAGGAAGGAGGTGGTCCATTTCAGGGCTTTGTCTCGGATCCCTATGGCATGGAGGCGTGCGTGTAGTGTGCAGTGGCAGACGGTGTCGAAGGCGGCAGAGAGGTCCAGGAGGATGAGGGCTGCAGTCTCACCGCTGTCCAGCAGTATCCTGATGTTGTCGGTGGCAGCGATGAGGACGGTCTCGGTGCTGTGGTTGCTGCGGAACCCTGACTAGGAAGGGTCCAGGATTCTGTTTTCTTCGAGGTATCGGGTTAGCTGTCTGTTGACGATCTTCTCAATGACCTTGGCCGGGAACAGGAGCAGAGAGATGGGCCGGAAGTTCTTGAGGTCTCTAGGGTCTGCCTTGAGTTTTTTGAGTAGGGCGTTGATCTCGGCGTGTTTCCAGCTCTCTGGGAAGGTCGCGGTCTCGAGGGAGAGACTGATGATGTTGCGCAGGTGGGGTGCGATACAGCTGCTGGCTTTGTTGAAGATGTGGTGCGGGAATGGGTCTGACGGGGAGCCGGAGTGGATTGTGTTCATGGTCTTGATGGTTTCATCGATGCTCACGCTGGTCCAGGCTAGCAGGAGGTCATGGTCGATGGCGTGCGGAGAGACTGTTGTGTTGCTGTCTGTTGGGGCTGTCTGGGTGTTGAAGCTGTCGTGGATGTCTGCTATCTTGCGGTGGAAGAAAGTGGCGAGGGAGTCACACAGGGCTTGCGACGGCGGGATTTTGTTGGTGTTGGAGCTGGGGTTGGAGAGTCCCTTCACGATGTTGAAGAGCTCCTTGCTATTGTGTGCATTGTTGTCGAGGCGGTCTTTGAAGAAGGTCCTCTTGGCAGTCCTGATGAGGTGATGGTGGTTGCGGGTGGCATCCTTGTGGGCTGAGTGGCTGTCCGGAGTCTGTTCGCTGTGCCATTTCTTCTCTAGCTTCTGGCAGGCTCGCTTAGAGGCTAGGAGTTCTGGGGTGAACCAGCTGGCCATCTTGCTGGTGTCTCTGTGGGGGGGTTTCTTCAGCGGGCAGCATCGTCGGTGTTGGAGGGTTCGGTGGGGGTGCTGAGAGTGAGGTTTGCATGTAGTTGGTCTTCGGTGATTTTTCACCAGCAGCGGCGAGGGATCTGTTGGGTGCGGTGGTGCATGGTGGGTTTCTGGAAGGAGAAGTGGATGCAGCGGTAGTAGGTCCAGAGGAGTTCGGTGGTGAGGCTGAAGGCAACATGGGGGCTTGCAGAGAAGATGGGGTCAAGCGTGTGGCCTGTGGAGTGGGTAGGCGTTGTGACGAGTTGCCTCAGTCGGAGGTTGGCGAGGTTATCGATCAGGGTTGTCGAGTTGCTGTTGTTGTTGTTCTCAACGTGAAAGTTCAGGTCTCCGAGGAGGATGTAGTAGGTGGAAGTCAGGGCGTGCATACTGATGAAGTCGGCGATGGAGTCGCTGAACTGGGGTCGGGGTCCAGGTTCTCTGTAGACGAGGGTGTCTCTGAGGGGGAGTTGGGGTCTGTGTGGATCTGGCAATGCATGTGTTCGGCAGTGCTGAGAGTGTCGTCAGTGCTGGTCGAGACCCTGATGCTGTTCTTGTGGACGATGGCGATTCCTCCTCCGACTCCATTGGTGCGGTCTCTGCGGGTCATCTTGTAGCTGTCTGGGATGGCTATGGCGATGTCGGGTGTGGAAGAGTCATTCGTCCAGGTCTCTGTTAGGAAGGCGATGTCCGGGGATGAAGTGTCGAGCAGGTCCCAGAGCTCGACGGCGTGTTTGCGTGTGGAGCGGGTGTTCAGTAGTATGCATCGGAGGTGGTTGAGGTCTTTCTTGGCGGGTTGTTCGGTGGCTCTGAGACTGGTGTAGCTGCAGTTCCGGCAGGTGAAGGGACCGTGTGTGTGTTTAGGGGTGGCCTTGAAGCATGTGTGGGTCCGTCCGGGGTTGAGAACATGGAGTGTGCTGGCATCGTAGCAGCAGCGGTCGTCATGGCGGGTGCAGGGACCAGGGGTTCTGGCACTGGGTGCGGTCCAGGTGCGGACGGGCGCAGATAGGCTTGCCTTAGGCGCACCTTTGGCGCGCCAGTGGCGTACCCGCTGCGCGCGGACACGCAGCGGACGCCATATATGGGGATGTGGGAGGAAGGAGCAGCTGGGAGGCGGGTGGCAGGGGCAGCGAATGGGCAGTGAGGGGACGGGGCCGCAGGGGACTCAGCAGCGGGAGCGGTGGGGGCACCTGAAGGCAACCGGGCACAACAGGGACAGCAAGGGGGAGACAGAAGGCAAAAAACGGGCACAAATCAGGGCAGCGAGGGGAAGACAGAAGGCAAAAGAGCACAAATCAGGGCAGCGATGGAGAGACAGAAGGCAAAAAACGGGCACAAATCAGGGAAGCGAGGGGGAGTCAGAAGACAAAAGGGCTCAAATCAGGGCAGCGAGGGGGAGACAGAAGGCAAGAGGGCACAAATAAGGACAGCTATGGGGAGACAGAAGGCAAAAGGGCACAAATCGGGGCAGCGAGGGGGAGACAGAAGGCAAGAGGGCAAAAATCAGGGCAGCGAGGGGGAGACAGAAGGCAAAAAATGGCCACAAATCAGAGCAGTGAGGGGCAGACAGAAGGCACAAGGGCACAAATCGGGGAAGCGAGGGGGAGACAGAAGGCAAGAGGGCACAAATCAGGGCAGCGAGGGGGAGACAGAAGGCAAAAACAGGCACAAATCAGGGCAGCGAGGGGAAGACAGAAGGCAAAAAACGGGCACAAATCAGGGCAACGAGGGGGAGACAGAAGGCAAAAGACAGGCACAAATCAAGGCAGCGAGGGGGAGACAGAAGGCAAAAAACGGGCACAAAGATACAAACCTAGGGCCCACCACTGGCCACCAGGGATGAGGCGTAGGTGGTAGCCTGCGGGTGGAGGAGGGCCTCGACGTCAACAGCAGCGTCAGCGTCAGGGCACACAGGAGGAGCTGTGTGGTGGGGAGCGACCTACCAGCAAGGTCAAGGGTCGCTCCTCCTCTAAATGAGATCCCAAACTACGCTCAAGGAATGCAGCTATGGATAATAAACTGTGAGTTGTCTTTATGTTTCTCACATTTTGGAAAACACACATTCAACTGTTTCCACATTCCATCTTGAGATTTTCTCCAGAATGTAACTGCTATAGACACTATGCTTCTTGTGCTTTTAACTACATTTCTGTGGACATTTATGAAAGTTTTCTCTCTAAAAGGGAGACAGTCTGGCTCATTGATAACAATGAAAACTCTTTGTTTGCTCTGCAGAATCTCTCAATGCCCATGAAGGGTTGGCAAAAGACTACCAAGTTATTGAGGTTACCTTCTGTAGTGATAATCTGTTCACGGTCTAGTGTTTGTAACATATGTTTCTACCAAAAGCTCCTCCCAGGTGGCTTCTACATTTACCCCACACCAATCCATTACAGGTGTCACCTGTCAGTGCCCTGGGCCAGTTGCCAGTATCCCAGCTATATGTCTGCGTGCATTATTTCACTAGTATTAGGGACTATTACACCTTCTTTGGCTTTCCTTTTACAAGCCATTTTAAAATGGTACTGTAGTACAGTATGTCCAACAGATGTGGAGACTGCAACCCGAGAATGCATTGGGTGTGAATGACTAGAGCATGGCGTTCCAAGGAGATGAAGTCATTTGGTCTCACTACCTGTAATGATACTGTAAAATACCTCATCTGAAAAATGTGTCACCACTACAGTTTACGCAAGAGTGTGTGTGTGTGTGTGCGCGTGTGTGTGTGTGTGTCTGTGTGTGTGTGTGTGTATCTATATATATATATATATATGTGTTTTGGCATCTACACGCCTTGATCACAGGTTCTGTGATCAAGGACTGCAGATGCCGAAGCACGTTGGGCTGGCTGGCTATGAATAAATCACTCTGAGCTACATCTGAGGTGTATTTCATCATCTTTGGAGGGATTGCGTGCCGTGCAGAAAGTCTGCTATTGAGACATTATAGTTAGAAATTAGCATTTAAAAAACCTTCATCAGTGATGTCATTTGAGAGGTCATCAGTGATGTCACTGAGCATGTCATGAGTGATGTACTATGTGATGTCATCAGCAGTGCATTGCGGGGCGCGAGTTATAGTTAGCTCTACTAACTATAACGGTCGAATTTCTCTGGTTTTGTACGAGTGAAATCTTCAACTAACTATAATGTCCCTGAAACCTATGGTTTTTTCAGTGAATTTCAAAAGTTTTTTAAATGCTAATTTCTAACTATAACGTCCTTAAAACCTATGTTTTTTTAGTGAATTCAAAGGTTTTTTTAAATGCTAATTTCTAACTATAACGTAGCAGTCGCATTTGCAGAGTGGTGGAGAAAGGTGAGCGTGGCCTCCAAACACCTCTCTTCCTGTTCTAGGTGAAGGAAGCTTGCACTGTTGCTGCCAGGCTGTACCTGTTCTAGGTGAAGGAAGCTTGCTTATCTGCTGCCAGGCTATACCAGTTCTAGGTGAAGGAAGCTTGCACTGCTCCTGCCAGGCTGTACCTGTTCTAGATGCAGGAAGCTTGCATGCGACTGCTGCCAGGCTGTACCTCTCCTACGTGAAGGAAGCTTACATATCTGCTGCCATGCTGCACCTGTTCTAGGTGAAGGAAGCTTGCACAGTTGCAGCCAGGCTGTACCTGTTCTAGGTGAAGAAAGCTTGCTCATCTGCTGCCAGGCTGTATCTGTTCTAGGTGAAGGAAGCGTGTACTTCTGCCAGGCTGTACCTTACCTGTTCTAGGGGAAGGAAGCTTCCACTGCTGCTGCCGGGCTGTACCTGTTCTAGGTGAAGGAAGCATGCACTGCTGGCAGGCTGTACCTGTTATAGGTGAAGGAAGCTTGCACTGCTGCTGCTGGGCTGTACCTGTTCTAGGTGAATGACGCTTGCACTGCTGCCAGGCTGTACCTGTTCTAGGTGAAGGAAGCTTGCACTGCTGCCACGCTGCACCTGTACTAGCTGAAGGAAGCTTGCACTGCTGCCAGGATGTACCTGTTCTAGGTGAAGGAAGAATGCTCATCTGCTGCCAGGCTGTACCTGTTCTAGGTGAAAGAAGCTTGCACTGTTGCAGCCAGGCTGTGCCTGTTCTAGGTGAAGGAAGCTTGCACTGCTGCCACGCTGTACCTCTCCTAGGTGAAGGAAGCTTGCACTGCTGACACGCTGCACCTGTTCTAGGTGAAGGAAGCGTGCACTAGCTTGCACTGTTGCAGCCAGTCTGTACCTGTTCTAGGTAGAGGAAGCTTGCACTGCTGCTGTCGGGCTGCACCTGTTCTAGGGGAAGGAAGCTTGCACTTCTGCCAGGCTGTACCTTTTCTAGGTGAAGGAGGCTTGCACTGCTGCTGCCGGGCTGTACATGTTCTAGGTGAAGGAAGCTTGCACTGCTGCTGCCGGGCTGCACCTGTTCTAGGTGAAGAAAGCTTGCACTAGCTTGCACTGTTGCAGCCAGGCTGAACCTGATCTAGGTGAAGGAGGTTTGCACTTCTGCCTGGCTGTACCTGTTCTAGGTAGAGGAAGCTTGCACTGCTGCTGTCGGGCTGTACCTGTTCTAGGGGAAGGAAGCTTGCACTGCTGCCAGGCTGTACCTGTTCTAGGTGAAGGGAGCTTGCACTGATGCTGCCGGGCTGTACCTGTTCTAGGTGAAAGAAGCTTGCCTTTCTGCTGGGCTATACCTGTTCCAGGTGAAGGAAGCTTGCACTGCTGCTCCTGCGCTATACCTGTTCTAGGTGAAGGAAGGTTGCACTGCTGCCAGGCTGTACCTGTTATAGGTGAAGGAAGCTTGTACTGCTGCCATGCTGCACCTGTACTAGGTGAAGGAATCTTGCACTGCTGCCTGGATGTACCTGTTCTAGGTGAAAGAAGCTTGCACTGTTGCCACACTGCACCCGTTCTAGGTGAAGGAAGCTTGCACTGCTGCTGCCAGGCTTTACCTCTTCTAGGTGAAGGAAGCTTTCACTGCTGCCAGGCTGTACCGGTTCTAGGTGAAAGAAGCTTGCTGAAGCTTGCTCATCTGCTGCCAGGCTGTACCTGTTCTAGGTGAAAGAAGCTTGCACTGTTGCAGCCAGGATGTACCTGTTCTAGGTGAAGGAAGCTTGCACTTCTGCCAGGCTGTACCTGTTCTAGGTGAAGGAAGCTTGCACTGCTGCTGCTGGGCTGTACCTGTTCTAGGTGGAGGAAGCTTGCACTTCTGTCAGCATGTACCTGTTCTAGGTGAAGGAAGCTTGCACTGTTGCCAGGCTGTACCTCCCCTAGGTAAAGGAAGCTTGTACTGCTGCTGCCGGGCTGTACCTGTTCTAGGTGAAGGAAGCTTGCACTGCTGCTGGCGGGCTGTGCCTGTTCTAGGTGAAGGAAGCTTGCACTGCTGCCAGGCTGTACCTGTTCTAGGCGAATGAAGCTTGCTTATCTGCTGCCAGGCTATACCAGTTCTAGGTGAAGGAAGCTTGCACTGCTCCTGCCAGGCTGTACCTGTTCTAGATGCAGGAAGCTTGCATGCTACTGCTAGACTGTACCTATTACATGTGAAGCAAGCTAGCATTGCACACCTGTCACACCACGTCCCGCACCCTCCCTGCACCACTATACAAACACGCCCCCTGGGGCATTGTAAGTTGTAAGTTGTCCTGTTGAATCCTGAGGGTCCCTGGGGTCAACTAGCCCACCAGGTACCTCCAGTAAGCGCCATAGAGCTGCATTGCAGAGAGGTGTAAAAAAGGGGTGTGGCCTCAGACCACCTCTCACATCTTCCTCACTACCTCCCCTCTCTACCACACCTCTCTCTTTCTCACTGACCCAGCTCCCAGTTTGCCTTGCCAATCATGTGCTACTTTACCTCTCCTCTTCCTCTCTCTCCACTTCTGCCCCTACCTCTCCTCTCCAACTTCTATCCTGCTGCCTCTCTTTCTCCATCTGTACTTCTCTCACTCTATCTATAATTACCTCCTTTCTTTTTGCTCTCTCTCTCTTATCTGTATCTGTAATGCCTCCATTTCAACTCACCTTCTGTATCTCACTTCTCTCTCTCTAGCACAGTCTCACCTCTTTCTTTTCATCAAATCTCTCTCTCTCTCTCTCAACGTCATCGCTTTTCATTCTACATGTCCTCTCTTTTTTCCCTTCATCCCTTTCTTAACCTTATGCATCTGTATATTATTCTGACACTCCAACCTCTCTGCCTCTATACCTCAACCTTTCTCTAACTCACCTCTTTCTACTTTACTTTACTCCTCTCTCTACTTCACCCCTCACTATACCTAACCAATCTCCCTCCCTCCACATTTTCGTCTCCCTAGCTTTAGTTCTCTCTACTTGCCCACTTCACTCTAGAACCTTACCTTTCTCAATATACCTCCTTTTTTAACACTCTGCATCTCTTTCAGGCTACTACACCCTTCTCTTTTAATCTTATGGTGCTCCCTAACTCACCTTTCACTACCTCATCTCTACCTTTACCTCCCTTCTCCCTCTACCTCACCTATCACTATACCTTTCCCTTCACTAGTTTACCTCTTTGTCCTTCATCTTCTCCTACCTCTCCCATTTCTGTTACTCAGGACTCTTTAACCACAGAGAAAAAGCATGGTCATGGGTGTTCACAAATGTTTTCCCAGGGACTGCAAAGTACTGTCTGTGGCATGCCCGAGGGCCGCACCGATGCCAGCAATGCGAGGGTCGGGGTGATGAAAGATAGGCATAGGGGGACACAAAGCATATGAATGGTGTCAACAAGCAACCGAGCCTTCATGTGACTTGTCTGCCACCAACACACTAGTCTCATGCACCAAGAATTAAAGTCAAACCATTAACTTCTAATGTAAAACGTGAGAGGGAAAGAGATACTCAGCTGGTGGCTGAATTGCAAAATGTGAAACCAGAAAACCTGGTATTAGTCCTGGCTTCCCCACTTACGAAATTGTGTGATCCTAGGCAATTGGTTAATTTCACTTAGCCTCCTATTTCTTCATTACCACATATGAGAGCTCCTTAAAATATATGAGGTCAGGATGTGTGCTGTAGAAAACCTTCTTTTGTGTTTCATTTGATAAACTATAATGTTGTTCCCATTATATACCAACCAAGGCTACACATAGGGTACACCTGACAAATGACTTGCCTCTTTTTTCTCTAATGGTATTGTTTTCCGAATGGGGGCGGCATGAATGTTTCCAAGATCATGTTTGAAAACTATCACTACTAATAAATGCCTCTTAATGCAGGGATACAATCTGATCTACTAAGGTAAAACGCTCATGCATGTTAATTAAATACACTTTTTTGAACTTTGCAGAGAGATTATCATGTTTTTACATGTTTAGTGCGAGATGTCTTTAAAACTAAAGGTGTTCCTAAAGATAGGTTGTCTAGGACACCTTCTTCACCATTACTTTATAGCGTGTGCTGCCCACGCACCGGCGTATGTTAACACAAGCATTGGCATAGCCAATAGGTCTCGCCTTTGGGACCTTATAAGTGTTTAGTTATGCAGCACAATATCCTTGGTGCAACAACATCAAGTGTTGCATGGCTAAACACTTATAAGGTCCCAAAGGCGAAAACTATTGGCTATGCCAATGCGTGTTTTTAATATGTATGCAATAAATGTTCACTTTGTTAGAGTGAATTACAGGACAGAATCCTGGTGCATCAGCATGTGCCCGTTAGCGCCCTGTGAGGCGCGGCCGCCTCTGGCTCATCTTTTCTACCAGATGAAGCAATAACTGCCCGGTCCTTTTCATCCCCGCTCCTCTGGGGGTTACCAGGGCCACCCTTCTCCGACAGCCCATAATCAAAATGTTAAAACCAGATTAATTATTAATTGGCTGCAATAAATTACTAATGTTTTGCTACTTTGGTGGTTGGTCGCAGCAGATTAGTTGATATTGAATTTGACCAGTAAATACTTCATCATGTTAATCTGCCGCCTCTTTGCTGATGAGTATTTACACCAGACACTTTTGAGTTTTCTGACTGCGGAAGACCCCTGGCCAGGTCCAGCCACCGCAGCTTTGGCAGTCCAGGGGACAGTGCAGCCCAAGGCTGTCCCCTTCCAGCCTTAAAAACTCTCGCATAATTCGAGATTGGCTCGAGCAAAACTGCACTACTGTGACAAAAAGGTCGGGATGCTTGCCAGGGAACGGGCGTGCTACATATAACAGTAATAACAATAATAAACAAGTAAAACGTATATAGCTGAATATGTAACATACATTATCATTATTGAAAGTACTAACATAATTTCTATGATAATGTATTATTACTATGAATAGCAGCATTACTATTCCGATGTGTGTTTCACACCGGAAGATAATTATAGCTGTTTTTACTATTGTCAACATTAATACTGACGACAATTATTATTATTATTTTACAAGAGTATGTGATTATTAGCAACGATTACATTTTACAAATAATATGTCGAGAAGGCGTGCGGCCTTCAAGATTTGCAGTTTTTGTATTTTTGGGGTTTACCTGCTGAGAGATTCGGGCTGGAATCCAGTGATTTCACCTCTAAATGTTTGATTGCCTGCCTTTTACGCATGGACTGCTGTCACCTCCAAAAGGCGCCTAGAAGTATCTGAGAAGCCGCCCACAGTGCTTTACTAAAAAAAAAACACATACGAGGTGTCTCAGCGCTACAATAAATACCTGGGATCAGCAGATCCACGAGGTCGAGAACTAATAATAATATGGGCGTGTTTTTCACTTATCGACCTGGAGAAGATGAAAGGCTATGCTGGCTCCATCGGTATTTATTCATGTGCCGCGCAGGTGCTCTAGGATTCCAGCAGCAGGTGAATTAACTCGAAGTATCTCAGCACAAAAGACATGACTGGATGAACTGCTCACACCTGACACAGGCAGCTGCAGTCAGATATATACAGCAATGGCCATAGTATGGGGAAAGACGATCATTTTACAGCATATGCCAACGAATATTTACAAAGTTAAAATGCAAAATAAATCAAAATGTTAAAACCCCAATATAATAGAGACAATAATAAAACAAGCATTGGCATAGCCAATAGGTCTTGCCTTTGGGGCCTTATAAGTATTTAGTTATGCAGCACAATATCCTTCCTGCAACAACATCAAATGTTGCACAGCTAAACACTTATAAGGTCCCAAAGGCGAGACCTATTGGCTATGCAAATGCTTGTTTTTTTAAAGACATAGATTCCTGTTGTGAAGCCGAAACATTTGAAAATGACCCTAGATGGTTAGAAACGTAAATATCAGGAGTTAAAATTTCAATCGCACTGTCAGGGAAAGGATTACATATATGAATTATCTGATGCAACCAGACACACAAATGACTACCAAAACAGGGCCCGTCATATACCCACAACTACATTAGATGCACACTACATAAACAAATTCAAACAAGACCGACCACGCGAGACAGAGAGAGAGTGTGTGTGTGCACTGCACAGTGTTTGTAAACATGATCCAACACACCAGCTTGGCTGCTGTCAATCGGGTCCCCATTTTAAAGAGAGACATAATGTAAGCAGTTCACAAGTGCTGGTTTAAAAAGCAGAGTGTCATTGCTTAAAAAAAAAAAACAGCTTTACTCGGCGAGCCGCTGCTCTGGTCTGTTTACTCCACTGGGCCCTTGATTAAGACACTCCTTTCAGTAAGAGGTGGGGCTTGGAAAGAGTTTTGTGAACTCCGTAGCGCTGAGGTTGGCGTCACCGATAGTGAGGAAGGAAGCGTAAAAATAGCTGAAGGACGGAGGTTTCACAAACCTGACGAGATACTAAATATTACACAACATGAAACGTGGTCCTGCTAGTGAAACGCAATGTGTTTCAAACACAATGCACATCCGATGGGCTCGGAAATTACGGTAGTACACTGTGCGCTGGCAGAAAACTGGGATGGTGTGAAGTTCGTTGGGTTGTTTTGAAAAGACGGTCTATGGCGAATCCTGTAAGCAGAATTAAAAGCATGCACCGTGTAGATAAAAGTTAGGAACGAAAAAGCAAGGGCCCCCTGTACAGTAGTTGTATAATTCCTAGGGCAGGGTACTATCAAGTAAGGTATAAATCCCTAGGCAAATATGCTTAAATTGTCTGTAGTCTGTTGGTATATATATGCCCAATTAGTGCATTTAAATTCTTCGAGATATTGGAGTGCAACTTATATAAATTTGACTAACACTTACTATATTTAAAAACATTCATTTAATGACATATTAAAAAACATTTCATAATACAAAGTGAAATACAGTTATTAAAATTTCTAAAACATTACACTTTTATCACATCACATAATAATTACAGTTACATGAGTACATATTCTTTAGTGGCTGACGAGTAGATTCTTTCTCGACGCGCGTTTCGACGCAAACTGCGTCTTCATCAGGAGGGGCCACACGTTAACCTACAACATAATGTGATAATTACACTCCAATCACTGATGTTTTACAGATCGACATTTTTTGGACCTTCACCATCACCTCTGTGACTCAATTTATCTAATTGTTATAATTCTAGCTTTATATTTTTCAATTAGTGCTTTTATTCTTTTATCAGCCATAGAGATTTAAAATGATATTTTTATTGTTAATCTCTTTTGTAGCTGTTTTTTAAGAGCATATTGCTAATCATTTTCTTCTTTTAATAAATTCCTTCAATAATAATACATGCTTACGTTGTCTGTATCTTCAATACGTTTCCAACGGTCGAACAACGTTATTTCTTTTACTTTATTGTCGCTCTTGTATTAAGGCTGATTCTTCGTACTAAAAAGCAATAATATTTATTTAAGTCACATACATATCTCCGTCGTTAGTTTGGAGACATTGACACTTCCCTTTATTACTTACAGTAGTTTGTTCTCTAGATTTGGAAATATCTTCTTTTTTATTTCATAATAACGGATGTAATTCAAGGTATACTGAAACGAAGAGACAAAAAATATATACATCTCAATGTTTAGTTCTCCAATCGGATTTAATTAATATTCTATTGAAGGATTTTATGAATTTACCTAATATGACGTATTCCGTCGTTAAATGATATGAGAATAGTGATGAGGGCGACGGTCTTTTTTTAGGCAATTGTCTTCATACGGGTGAAACTAAAAATAAAATGTAATATATACTCAGGCAGTTGCTATTTTACTTTTCAGTTTTTTTATGTTAATTTAAAAGACGTCGTAATTCAGGAAAGTGAATATCGGTCCTCGTGATAAGTATGTCTTTACTATCTTAAAAGTATACGACATTTAGTCTAGACTAGTTTTCGCATTGTTTTTGAATAAGGACTTCTAGAATCTAATTAGCACGTTATACTCTTAAATCGCCTACTTCTTTGGGACCATATGGGTCAGCTTAGTAAAACTAGCAGTCGTAGGTTCCTTACTTTAAAATATTTTTGTCGATGTATAAACCGGCGGCGTCTCTGCGTCCTACTCGGTCTGTTGCGGTACGTTCTATATTTCCTTTTCTCTCTGTGTTATTTAAACATATCTTCGCGCGTGGGATCTGGTTTCTCATTGGTTAACAATTGTGTCTAAGGTCCTATTCTCTCTTGTAAATTCTGATTGGATATCAGCGGTGTTGTGACTTGACGCTGCTCTCCAATTGGTTACCTAGGGTCGAGTTAGATTCTCTTTTACAGAGTTAAGTTGGATATCAGAGGTATTGCAGCGAAAAAATCGTTTCCAATTGGTTCCTTAAGAGTAGGTTTGTAAGAGGTTTCGCTACAATCTCTCTCATAGAGTTTCATTGGATATCGAGGGTATCACACCGGGGAATTCAATTCCAATTGGTTACCTGGGGGTAGGTTAGTGCGGATTCGCTACAATCTCTTTCTACGATATCTAAGGAAAGCTGTGATAGGATTAGAGTTATACCCTGTGTTTTCTTTTTCGAATGGGAAAACTTTATTGGCAAATTATATATGATAATGCAAATTAATCCTTATACAAGGGTGGATAGTCATCTTTACAGTTATATAGATTCTCTTCTTGGGTGTTCATATAGTATAATATGTCAAGGTCCTAGATCCAATATAGACATTTTTCTTCTATATAAATATTAATAATTCAGGAAATTCTACTAAATTTGAGCTATTTCTCTATAATATATATCTAATCAGATCGCATTTTCCCAAGGTAGCTCATTATTGAGCCCATTGGTTGCTGTATTAAGCGAAAAAATCCAATAGACTTCTCTCAACTTTCGGATTCTGCTGTTTTCATTTTCTCCTGAACATTTGATTTTTTCTAGTATTCTCCATTGCATTTGTTCAGGTTTATGCTCTAAATCAATGTAGTGTTTCACTAGAGGGGCAGTAAGTTTAGCAGTTCTGATTGCTGATCGGTGTTCAGTTAGTCTTGTGTGGATTGCTCTGGAAGTCTCTCCTACGTATCCTAATCTACAGGGACATATGATTAGGTAGACTACATTTTGTGTCTTGCAGTTCCACATTTCTGATGCACGAATCATATAATCATTAAAAATCAGAACTTCTCCTTCTAAGACAGAGTCACAGGATTTGCAGGATAGACATTTATAGGTTCCTTTTAAGGGTTGATTTCCATCAATTGTTTTCTGTGTAAAAGTATTAACTTTAGAAAACCGTGAGTGTACTACCATATCTTTAATGTTCTTATTGCGTTTATAAGCAAATAGAGGTTTCGGTATGGTGTACTCTTGTGTAGGATCACTATTTAAGATATGCCAGTTGGAATTTATTATTTGTTTGACTTTAGCATTGAGTGTCGAATGTTTAGTGACACATACAAGCTGTGTGGTTCTTTTTTTAGAGGTTCCTTTTAGGAGGTGATCTCTGTCGTAGTATCTGGCTCTTTTATATGATTCCCTCACCAATCGGTGTGGGTATCCTCTAGCTATGAACTTTTGTTTCATTGAGATGGCCTGATTATCAAAGTCTATTAGCCTCGTGCAGTTACGTCTAACTCTTAAAAACTGGGAGAATGGTATACTTTGTTTTTGTGTTCTAGGATGGTAGCTATCGAAGTGGAGAAGTGTATTTCTCGAGGTGGACTTTACAAATAGGTCTACTTCTAAAGTACCACAGTTATGTTTTATGAGAATGTCCAGAAATTCTACTTCTTGTGTACTTGAATGTGCTGTAAATTTGAGATTAGGGTCAGTAAGGTTTAGCCATGTTAAGAATTCATCAAGTTCATGATGATCATGAACTTGATGAATTCTTAACATGGCTAAACCTTACTGACCCTAATCTCAAATTTACAGCACATTCAAGTACACAAGAAGTAGAATTTCTGGACATTCTCATAAAACATAACTGTGGTACTTTAGAAGTAGACCTATTTGTAAAGTCCACCTCGAGAAATACACTTCTCCACTTCGATAGCTACCATCCTAGAACACAAAAACAAAGTATACCATTCTCCCAGTTTTTAAGAGTTAGACGTAACTGCACGAGGCTAATAGACTTTGATAATCAGGCCATCTCAATGAAACAAAAGTTCATAGCTAGAGGATACCCACACCGATTGGTGAGGGAATCATATAAAAGAGCCAGATACTACGACAGAGATCACCTCCTAAAAGGAACCTCTAAAAAAAGAACCACACAGCTTGTATGTGTCACTAAACATTCGACACTCAATGCTAAAGTCAAACAAATAATAAATTCCAACTGGCATATCTTAAATAGTGATCCTACACAAGAGTACACCATACCGAAACCTCTATTTGCTTATAAACGCAATAAGAACATTAAAGATATGGTAGTACACTCACGGTTTTCTAAAGTTAATACTTTTACACAGAAAACAATTGATGGAAATCAACCCTTAAAAGGAACCTATAAATGTCTATCCTGCAAATCCTGTGACTCTGTCTTAGAAGGAGAAGTTCTGATTTTTAATGATTATATGATTCGTGCATCAGAAATGTGGAACTGCAAGACACAAAATGTAGTCTACCTAATCATATGTCCCTGTAGATTAGGATACGTAGGAGAGACTTCCAGAGCAATCCACACAAGACTAACTGAACACCGATCAGCAATCAGAACTGCTAAACTTACTGCCCCTCTAGTGAAACACTACATTGATTTAGAGCATAAACCTGAACAAATGCAATGGAGAATACTAGAAAAAATCAAATGTTCAGGAGAAAATGAAAACAGCAGAATCCGAAAGTTGAGAGAAGTCTATTGGATTTTTTCGCTTAATACAGCAACCAATGGGCTCAATAATGAGCTACCTTGGGAAAATGCGATCTGATTAGATATATATTATAGAGAAATAGCTCAAATTTAGTAGAATTTCCTGAATTATTAATATTTATATAGAAGAAAAATGTCTATATTGGATCTAGGACCTTGACATATTATACTATATGAACACCCAAGAAGAGAATCTATATAACTGTAAAGATGACTATCCACCCTTGTATAAGGATTAATTTGCATTATCATATATAATTTGCCAATAAAGTTTTCCCATTCGAAAAAGAAAACACAGGGTATAACTCTAATCCTATCACAGCTTTCCTTAGATATCGTAGAAAGAGATTGTAGCGAATCCGCACTAACCTACCCCCAGGTAACCAATTGGAATTGAATTCCCCGGTGTGATACCCTCGATATCCAATGAAACTCTATGAGAGAGATTGTAGCGAAACCTCTTACAAACCTACTCTTAAGGAACCAATTGGAAACGATTTTTTCGCTGCAATACCTCTGATATCCAACTTAACTCTGTAAAAGAGAATCTAACTCGACCCTAGGTAACCAATTGGAGAGCAGCGTCAAGTCACAACACCGCTGATATCCAATCAGAATTTACAAGAGAGAATAGGACCTTAGACACAATTGTTAACCAATGAGAAACCAGATCCCACGCGCGAAGATATGTTTAAATAACACAGAGAGAAAAGGAAATATAGAACGTACCGCAACAGACCGAGTAGGACGCAGAGACGCCGCCGGTTTATACATCGACAAAAATATTTTAAAGTAAGGAACCTACGACTGCTAGTTTTACTAAGCTGACCCATATGGTCCCAAAGAAGTAGGCGATTTAAGAGTATAACGTGCTAATTAGATTCTAGAAGTCCTTATTCAAAAACAATGCGAAAACTAGTCTAGACTAAATGTCGTATACTTTTAAGATAGTAAAGACATACTTATCACGAGGACCGATATTCACTTTCCTGAATTACGACGTCTTTTAAATTAACATAAAAAAACTGAAAAGTAAAATAGCAACTGCCTGAGTATATATTACATTTTATTTTTAGTTTCACCCGTATGAAGACAATTGCCTAAAAAAAGACCGTCGCCCTCATCACTATTCTCATATCATTTAACGACGGAATACGTCATATTAGGTAAATTCATAAAATCCTTCAATAGAATATTAATTAAATCCGATTGGAGAACTAAACATTGAGATGTATATATTTTTTGTCTCTTCGTTTCAGTATACCTTGAATTACATCCGTTATTATGAAATAAAAAAGAAGATATTTCCAAATCTAGAGAACAAACTACTGTAAGTAATAAAGGGAAGTGTCAATGTCTCCAAACTAACGACGGAGATATATATGTGACTTAAATAAATATTATTGCTTTTTAGTACGAAGAATCAGCCTTAATACAAGAGCGACAATAAAGTAAAAGAAATAACGTTGTTCGACCGTTGGAAACGTATTGAAGATACAGACAACGTAAGCATGTATTATTATTGAAGGAATTTATTAAAAGAAGAAAATGATTAGCAATATGCTCTTAAAAAACAGCTACAAAAGAGATTAACAATAAAAATATCATTTTAAATCTCTATGGCTGATAAAAGAATAAAAGCACTAATTGAAAAATATAAAGCTAGAATTATAACAATTAGATAAATTGAGTCACAGAGGTGATGGTGAAGGTCCAAAAAATGTCGATCTGTAAAACATCAGTGATTGGAGTGTAATTATCACATTATGTTGTAGGTTAACGTGTGGCCCCTCCTGATGAAGACGCAGTTTGCGTCGAAACGCGCGTCGAGAAAGAATCTACTCGTCAGCCACTAAAGAATATGTACTCATGTAACTGTAATTATTATGTGATGTGATAAAAGTGTAATGTTTTAGAAATTTTAATAACTGTATTTCACTTTGTATTATGAAATGTTTTTTAATATGTCATTAAATGAATGTTTTTAAATATAGTAAGTGTTAGTCAAATTTATATAAGTTGCACTCCAATATCTCGAAGAATTTAAATGCACTAATTGGGCATATATATACCAACAGACTACAGACAATTTAAGCATATTTGCCTAGGGATTTATACCTTACTTGATAAAAGTTAGGCGCAGGGCTGCCATACTGAAGCATTTGTGCTGATGGGATGTTAAACGCGAGTACGGGTGGAGGAAGAGACTGCATGAGGGGCTCTGGAAACCCACCAGGACTTCATTCACGGTAATACCATGGTTTGTTTTCAGGTAATATCACAATCTGTTGACAGGAAGCAAACAGCACTGAGAAAGTAACAGGCAAAAGTAACAGCAATCACACTAAAACACCCACACTATCTCGGAATACAAGGGCAACTCGGCTGCTCAAATGGCGATGAGAACAGGAAACCGCGGACTGAAAATGGAAGAGACAGTCCTCAGATTGACAAGGCACTGGCTAACCATTTACAATAAGCAGGAAGTGGGATAAGGGAGGGGGGTGGGCACGTTGCACGCACTAAGGCGGAGAGAGGCACGCAGGCTGGCAAATGGTGTGCACTTTCGTGGCCGCTTTGATGTTCTCAGTGGCCGCGCGGCTCACTGAGAACATCAAAGCGGCCGCGAAAGTGATCACGCAGGCAGACAAATGGTGCGCGCGCCCGGCGCATGTGCACTGTAGCTGGAGGCCTGAAAAAAGCCAAAACCCGCTTACTAAAACTCTCGCCAGAGCAGAGCTAAAGCGCTGGCTCAGGCGAGACCTAAAAACACGTGTATTTACAGAGCCCAGGAGTGAGGGACGCACATCCTTCACACCCGTACCACACAAGGGGAGGGGTGTTTAATAGGGCACTGCATGTTTTGGGGTGTTTCACAAGCGAGCAATGCTGGCTATGCGTGGTATTAGAGAGGGGGAGAGCAGCCTGGGCAGGGTCACCCACGGAGCGAAGGAAGGATCCTTGCTCCTTTGTAGCTCCGAAGAGAGATGAGGGGGGTGGGGGGGGGGGTCATCTTGGCCCACTGTTAATATTTTCTGAAGCCCGCTTACATTTTTATTTCAGTCTGTTTGATTCGCGCCCCAATCGTATTACCTCATTGTGATGTCTCCCATTCCCTTTACTTTTCGATTTTCCCTCATTATCCTATCTTCGTGGTAGTTTCTTATTTTTATGTATTCAGATTGTATGTATGTATCCTTGTTTTTTATTCACTTTCTGTCCATTCACTCTAGATTTGGGGCCGTCCCTTATCCTCTGCTTGCCGTCCTGCCTTTTATCCTTTCATCTCTCCCGTTACTCTTACCTTCCTTTGACTCTTCTTTCTCCGATTTGTTTATTCATGCCTTTGATCTATTCTCATTAAAGTCATTATTTTACCTTTACTGGTTACATCCCACCTTATGGTGCCCTGTGATTTTTACCCCATTCCAGCCTTCTCGTTTTATTCCATACTTGAATTTTTATCTTCATTTTCTCATTGGTTGTATTGTATTTTTCTTATTTCAGATAGCTATTATATTTTCCTTAATTGTAATTTGTCCTTCTATTTCTATCCTAACTAAAACATCTGCAACTCAAACGAGATATTGTGTTTGCTGCAAGTCAGTGATGTTGGGAAAGGAGCAGCCTGCACAGCGCCATCAGAGCCCTCATCGGGCCTCTAGCTGCTTCCAGCCCGAGCGCGGTCCTGAATTGTAATGATCCATAAAGGACTCCTTATGCTTGTGCGCATCACATTTCTAAGCGCTACACTGGTGTAGCAGAACACTAATTGGGAAATATGAGGTCAAAATATTTTTCCAGAATTAGCAATGTTGAAAATATGGGAGCAGGGGTGGGACCCGAAAGGCGCGTTTGAAAAGCCGCTGGTCCCTACCCCCGTTCCTGATTGCCTCCTCAAGCACCAGAAGAAAAGAACGAACTGAAAGAGACAGATATGTTATGGGGCGTGGGTCACTGACTACAATCAAGTTTCTCACAATAAAAAGGAGGTATATATATATATATAATAACTTCAACTTAACAGAGGAACTTGGTTTTTTAGTCGAGGACAGGCGCCAAACACTGCGGCCACGAATACCGAAGAAACAAAGCGCAGGCGGAAATGCAGAAGTAGGGAGCGCAGAAAACGTAGGAAATCAAAGAGGAAACTTCAACAAAAAAGAGGCAACTGGAGATGAAAATAACAAGCAACGCCAATACAGTTATCAATCTCTCGGAATGACAACTAACCGAGGCGGAAATACAACTTCTCTCTTTGGGCTCGACCTACTGCCCAGAAAGCAGTTTCAATTACACCACCACTCGAATTTAAATGTTTTATTTCATTCGGAAATTAAAACTCATCAAATTCTTCAAACAAAAACATGGTTATAAATCCCTACCTTCGAATAGCAATGTGAGGGTTCACACGCCAGACACCTTTGCAGTTTCAGACATCACCACCATCAGAACTTTGTCTGAGCTAGAATCTCCAAATGACAATCCCTCCACGCAAGTACTATTACACAACGCTGGCATTGACACTCCTACCACCATCATGAGTCCGTTCAAACCACCATCTACTTTCACACCCTCCATGCCTAGAGATACCATTGACATTTACAATGATGTCATTGTAGAAGAGGTTAAGAATTTGCACAAACGAAGAACCCGTGCAAAACACAAAAAGAATTACAAACACAAACAATATATGGACCTCATGATTAAACTCCAAGCCAGAACGGACATAATCATTAACAAATCAGACAAAGGAGGTAACATCGTCCTATAGCCTAAGCACATGTACATGGAAGAAGTCTACAGATAGCTTAATTATGCCATATGCTACAAGCCTACCAACATGAAGGAAATGATTATTAGTGGCAAAGAACTCAAAAAATGCCTGAACAATTACAGGACTCAAGGCGCTCTCAGCAAAGAGGAGTTTAATTTTCTCAACAATGAATTTCCTGTATTACCGATTCTGTACTTCCTGCCTAAAGTACACAAGGGAACATCTCAGGTGCCTGGCAGGCCTATCATCTCGGCACGCAAAAGCCTTTGCGAAAACATATCAAAATATGTTGATTGTTTCTTGCATGAGCACGTCACTAAACTACCTACATACTTAAGAGACACCAGTGACTTCCTTCTCAAAATCAAAAACATCAAGTGGTCACCGAACTGTATCCTGATGTCCCTCGATATAACTTCGCTCTACACGAGTATCCATCACCCTGATGGACTAAATGCATGCCATAAATATTTGACTAAAAGACCTATCCATTGTTATAAACACAATGAGCTTATCATGTTTCTTATTGAGTGGTGCCTGCAGCATAACTATTTTATGTTCAACAACAAGATATACCAGCAGCTAAGGGGTGTGGCTATGGGGGCTTGATTCTCCCCCAGCTACGCCTGCCTTCATGTGGGCTGGTGGGAGGAGCGGGTCCTCCGGGTCACACACTCTGAAGCTTGGTCTAACAACATTCTCTGCTGGCTACGATACATATACAATGTCTTTGTGGTTTGGAAGGGTTCTATGGAAAGTGCTAAAACATTTATCAATGAGATCAACTGTAATGATTTAAATTTGGAGTTCAATGCCACCATCAGCACGGATACTGTTGAATTTCTAGATGTAAAAGTTTATGTTTCAGATAACACACTACAGCCCACCGTCCATAGAAAACCACTGCAGGTAATTCCACCCTTCACGCTACCAGCTTTCATCCAAAACATCTGATAGCTAGCATTCCATACGGGGAAATGCTGCGCTTGCACAGAATTTGCAGCAATCCCACAGACTTATCCAAGTGCCAATTGGAGTCTCACATGAGATTCAAAGCCAGGGGATACACTGAAAAGACAATCCCTGCTGCGATCACCAAAGCTAATTCATTTCCCAGAGAGTTGTTACTATATAACACATCCCCAGACACCACTATTGGCACAGACACTCAAGCAGACCTGGCCACTAAGGGATGGGTAACCACACGCCTCATCATAACTCACAACACTGCGTCAAGAGCACTTAAATCCATTTTTAACAAACACTGGGGGATTATCAAAACTGACTCCACAATAGGACCCATGGTTGCCCCTTGGCCTGACATTACCTAAAGGAGAGCCAGGTCCATGCATGACATTGTAGTCAGAAACAGCCCTGAAATAACCAATACCACTAATTGGTTAACTAGTGTCAAAGGTTTTCTCAAGGGGCTTGCAGATTTGGAGTTAACACCACCCAAATCTCGGCAGAATTCAGGAGTAAACCCATAGTGATACAACAGAAACTCACCTGCAGAACGGAATTCGCGGTGTACATTCTCACTTGCAGCTGCGGGCTTAAATATGTAGGGAGCACCAAGCTATGCACCTATGGATTTTGCAACACATCAGAGCCATTGTCAACAGTAACCCGGCATACCCTGTCGGCAGGCACTTCAAAGAGACACACCAGAACAACGTAGACCACCTCAAATACTGCGTCATTGATTGCATTCCACCACTCAAACACGGTGGCAACAGAGAGAAATTGTAGAGACAACTGGAGTCGAAATACATAATAGAACTCAACACCAAGGCCCCGGCAGGATTAAACATTAGTGAAGACCTTTACAACTTTTTATAATGTTTATCATTAGTATTCACTCCAGTCATGCACTCTCACACTATCGCCAATTTGACTTTTTTAGAAGTCGGCTGACTTCTAGTTGGTTGTCCAGTTTTTAATCCACTGCAACACATTTTTACCACACTGCACCAGTCTCGCCTATTCCTTAAACAACTGTTTGTTTTTTTGCCCCTTTCACATCTCACGGCACCAACACTGATTTTTCCTTCAATTATGCACTAATCTTTAACTTTATCCATTAGTGACTGCACTGTACAGCATTTTCTCACCCATTCCATATCTTTTTGAGCAGTTGACTCAATTTCCATACATTGGGCTTAGACCTTTACATGCAAAGATTAAACTCCAGTGACATCTAGTCCCTTCTTCCGCCAGCACTAAGCTTAGATAACTTGACCGCATAAGTTGTGCGCCGACTGGTACATAGACTTTGGCATTGGCTTTCACACGCTTCCAATGCCATGAACGCGTTACATTCAATGTTCCCCCTTTAAATCTTTATTTCGACGCATTTGTGTCATAAAAGAGCAATAGAAACATTTGTTATCTTACATTTTGACATTTGCTAGCACAAAAAAAAAATAAGAAAAGCAGTAAATAAAAGGTCAAATAAGCTAACCTATTCGTGTATATCCATAGCATCCGTGTATACAATATCTAATTTCATAATCTTTGTCAAACACATTTTACCCGGGCGGAAAATTTACAAAGTTAAAAATACAATTTAACAATAAATATAATTTAAAAACTATTAAAATAGTATTAAATCAGTAACCGCTAGGACATTTTTTATATAAAAAGAATTCTTAAAAATTCGTATGAAATTCATAAAAGCAACAACCACATATACCTAGTTGGAAAATAAAGCAGCAATTACATGTTTTAATATCATGGTCTTTTTGAGAATATCAAATAATGTATCGCCTCGATTTATCTTTTTCTTTAAAAATGTAGACCCAACTTTATTCTAATAAAATTAGCAGCGAGAAGAAACCTACTAACTCCAAAAACTATCACCTGGCAGGCAACTATAACTCTGCTGATGCTAATACTGTATTTAGACACTTATTTGCCCATGTCTTCTTCCATAAATTTTTAGCTATACATATATTACAAATATTTTTTTTTCATAAAGACACATATGTCATCAGCAGAAGATTGCGGTCGCGTGAGTTATAGTTGCCTGCACTAACTATAACGGGGGAATTTCATTGGTTTTTTATCAGTAAAATTTCCGCTAACTATAACATGTGTGAAACCTATGGTTTTTTCAGTGAATTTGCAAGGTTTTTTAAATGCTAATTCCTAACTATAACGTGTGTGAAACCTATGGTTTTTTCAGTGAATTTGTACGGTTTTTTAAATGCTAAGTTACTTTACGCCATTCGTGGCGTGCGCGCCCACTTAACGCAGTTCGTTCCGTGCGCGCACGGTGCGCGAAGCGCACCGTGCGCGCACAGTGAGCACGCGGTGCGCGAAGCGCACCGCGCACCCACTTTACGCAGTTAGTGCCGTGCCGTGCACGCACGTTACGCTAGATGGGCCATGTACGCACGATGCGCTTCACGCACCGTGCGCACATGGAGGATTGGGGGATCTTTGGGGACTCCCCCAACATGGCTAGGTGCTTAGGAGCTGTCTAAACAGCCCCTTTACATGTTTTGGTCCTTTGTTTTTTAATCCCCACTCAGAGTGCGAGAGAGAAAATGGCGGCCGCCGCTTCCTGGTTTCGACCGATTCGAATGTTTACTAAGATCTAACAGCCAGTCAGAATCGTGCTCGCGCACGTCACCGTACGCGTACGGTAAGCGCACCGTAAGCGCACCGTAAGCTGGCTCAGATATATATATTGATTTAAAGGCTATTTTCTCAGAATCTACTGAACAGATTTACACCAAACCTACAAAAGGCACTTCCTTGACCTGTAGACTACCTCTCTGCCAAATTTCAAGGAACTCTGTTGAGCCGTTCGGGCTGTAGCTGTGTCTAAAGGTCCTATGGAAAAATGCATGGGAAAAACGCGGTTTGGGACCCCCCTTTTATCTCAGTCCCCGCTTGACGAATCCCCCCGAGACTTTCAGGGTAGGAGCGGAGCGCAGCGCCCCACCTATTTTGAAAATTTCGCGAGGATTCGTCGACCGGCGCCAAAGTTATTCAAAATAGAATGTTGCGGTTTTCCTATGGAAACAGGGTCCTAACTATAACTACCTACTGGCGACCGCCAGTAGGTAATATATATATATATATATATATATATATATATATAGATATATATATATATATATTCACTGAAAAAACCATAGGTTTCAGGGGCGTTGTATTTAGTTGGACATTTCACTCGTACAAAACCAGAGAAATTCGTCTGTTATAGTTAGTTGAGCTGACTATAACTCGCGCCCCCGCAATGCCCGGCTCATGACTTCACATATTACATCATTTATGACATGGTCAGTGACATCACTCATGACATCACTGATGACATCTCAAATGACAGCACTGATGACATCACTGATGACATCATCCAGTGACTGTGTGTTTCTGTAAAGTTTAAATATGTTTTATAAATATATATGCAAATGTGTATTGAAGTATGAGTGGGTGTTTGAGTGTCTGAATAGATGATTTAGTTGGTGCGTGACTGACTGTATAAGTGAGTGATTAAAATTGTCTGAATGAATGCATGGGTTAGTGACTAAACTGTGTAAATGTCTGTATCAGTCTGTCAGTTGGTGTGTAAGCGGCTGTATGGATTGGTGAGTAGCTACATGAGTGTTTATATGGGTTATTGATTGGTTGTCAGAGTATCTGTATGGGTGCCTGAGTGAATGTGTGGGTGGGTGGGGGGTGTGTGACTCTGTGCATAGTTGTGTGAGTGGGTGATTCACTGGGTGTATGGGTTTTAAGAGGGCATCTGTGAAGGGCTGTATGGGTGGGTGAGTGTGTATATGGGTGTGTTGGTGAGTGAATGGATGTCTCAGTGGTACATGTGTGAGTAACTGCATATGTTAAAGGCAGTATATGTGAGTGTTGGAGTATATAAATTACTTTACGTGAGAGTGAGTGATTGTGAGAGTGGCTGTATGGATGAGTGTGTGCTTGTATGATTGATTGTATAAGAGAGTAAGTATGTGTTATTATTAGTATGAATAAGTGAGGTGGTGTGTGTATAACTGTATAGGTGAGTAAATAGGAGTGTGATTGACACTTTGCATGACTGACTAGGTGTGTGAGTAACTCTATGGATGAGTGGTGGTGTGTGAGTGTCTGTATAGGTGTATGAGTGCAAATGATAGTGCTGTATTGATGAGTGACTGCATGTGTGAGTGACTGTATGGGTGAATGAGAGGATGTGTGTGTGTAGACCTAAGAATAAGTGACTGGGTATGTAGTAAGTGGTATTGGTGTGTTTATGGTTTTCGAAAATGGTAGTCTGTATTTTAGAGTAGGTGTGTCAAAGGTTATATTAGAGTGTGAGGAGGTGCATCAGATTATCACGTGGATGATGTCATCAGTGATGTCATTTGAGATGTCATCAGTGATGTCATCAGTGATGTCACTTACCATGTAATGAATGATGTAATATGTGACGTCATCAGCAGTGCATTGTGTGGGCGCAAGTTATAGTTAGCTCAACTAACTATAACGGCCGAAGTTCTCTGGTTTTGTACGAGTAAAATGTCCAACTAATTTTAACGTCCCTGAAACCTATGGTTTTTTCAGTGAATTTCTATGGTTTTTTAAATGCTAATTTCTAACTATAACGTCCCTGAAACCTGTGGTTTTTTCAGTGAATATAATATATATATATATATATATATATATATATATATATATATATATATATACACACACACACACTCACCGGTCAATGGTTGCTTCTCATATATATTGATAGTATATATATGCGTGTGACAAATCAGGAGAGGTGCTGCTTGTCATGTGTTTAAATCTGCAAAATTGCAATGGTGATAGCCATAATGGCAGGAAGCCTGTTTAGCCTTTGCCTATAGACAAATTATTCATAGTAGCCAATGGTTGAAAGTGGCTATCCCAAAGACCCTTTCTGTATATGTATTTATGTCTATGTGTATTTGATGTGTTTTAAATGGTGGTAATAGCTCTCGCCAGACTAAAGCTGTGTGCTGACGAGCCATAAAACATCCTGATGAATTCGTACTGCCAAACTTTGAATAATTTGTGGTTTGTCCACACCTAATTATAAGATAGAAGAGGTAGTGTCATATGAACTTGGGGAGGAGCCATGTTTTTCAGGGTGGGTTGAAATGCACTGACATAAAAATGGCATGTTATTTCAACTATGTATATTTTGATGCTTATGAGCTACTTTCTGGAGATTTGTAGTACTAGCGAATGACAATGGGTATCTAATATTAGTGAGAACAGAGGGCGGTGGAGGCAGATCTGCAAAGAGCGCAGAAAGAGACAGTGAACAGGAAAGAGCATTGGAGAGGCATGAGAGAGAAGTGGGAAAACAGATATAATGACCATGATAGGGAGCGAAAGAATATAGGAAAGAGGGCGAGGGTGATGGAAAGAGTGAGGTCGAGCTAAAAAGAGAAATGAAGAATGTGAGGGAACCCCTGTTAGCAGAAGCAATGCTGCCAGATCTCTGAAGAGTGCAGAAAGAGGGCGCAAAGTAGATGACACTGTTCGTGATGCCATCCTCGATTCATCTGCACCAGCTCATTGATGGAGGAGGTCAGGTTTTAACAGCTGTAAATTATTGAAAGGTTCATAAGACACGACCATTAGGTCTGAGAAGCCTGGCTTTTCTGCTCATATGATTTGTGAGTTGCACCTTGAACCAACTTCTCACACAAATAAATTCATCTCTAAATAAGCAAATGTTTAATTTCTGAAATGGCCCCAATTTAAATGCTGTTTCAGGGAAAGAAAGTTATTTCAACGTGTACTACTTGCAAACACAGTAGACCAGCATTCTTCATCTGTGGTCCGGGCTTGCATTTTTTAATTCAATCTAGTGTGTTTTCTGGTGTTTTTTAGAATTAAATTACTTAGAAGTTAGAGCTTACAAAATGAACATTAAAGGGCTAACAGGTGGAGATACATTTCTAGAACACTTCAAGCTGAACAGGGCGCAATTATAATGTGGTCCGTTCGTTAGACTGCCGACTTTCATGCTGGAAACCAGGGTTCGAGCCTCGGGGTCGCGTCCACATCCTGTGATTCTGGGCAAATCACTTAATCTCCCCGTGCCTGAATGTGTAATGTAAATACGGTGCTCATGTTAAGTGCTACAATACCTTCGGGTCGAGTTCGTGCTATATAAATATGCACACAAAAAAATGAAATATTCACCTGGGGACCTCTGTGAAGGTGGCATATTTTAAAGACCCAACAGTCACTGGCATTATTTCATGGCCTCTCCTCTCAATTCTGGCTGGAGCAGCAGCTGATGTTTTTATCCTCGCCCCCCTCCCTTCCCCAGCTGCCCCCCACCTCTTCTTCCCGGAACCAAGAGGACAGGCAATGTTGGCTGTAACGAGAGCAGCCTAGATAACAGCAAATTAATAACGGCAGATGTGATATAGAAGCTGAGCAGCTACCCGTACGTGACGTCAAGTCTCGTGCACGTAGCCTTCAATTAACCAAAGATGGACTGTGAATGTTGTCATAATGTCAGGCCCGGCTCTCTGGCGCAGTGGAAATGAAGAGTAGTGGCAGACTCTTAACCTCACCAAGTCGGGCGAGTGCCCCTGGGAACTAGGCCATGCCAGATGCATCCACCCTTTTTACAACGGGCGCAGTTTATTCACATATAACAAGGATCATAAACAACACATCTAACGATCATCGCAATCTCCATGTACAGTTCACATTTTTAGGTCTCGCCTAGCTATTGCGATAGCAATTGCTATGCGAGACTTTAGTAAAGGGGCATTTCAAAGTGCTCCTAAAAGTGGATTGCATGGCGAGCACGCGCACAATCACGTGCATCGTGCCGCCATGCAATCCACTTTTGGGGAAGCGCTACAGCCCACTGGCGCCCTCGGCATCATACTTCAAAGGGTCCGCTCCCCCGCCTGGAATGCGCTCCCCAGCCATGCACGCACGCTTGCTTTCAATTTCGCACGTCGTGCGCTCGCTCGCATCCTCAGCTCAGATCAGCTGTCTCGTTTTCTGCTTGGAGAGCTGAGCAAAACAGTGTCTGCTGACCGGTGTGCCCGCTCTCGGGATACCAAGGAAGCCGGTTTATTTCTAGCACAGGCTCCTCGCAAAACAACCCCGGTGCGCTTGCATAAGACATACCTTTTTTACAATATGTCCTTTTGCAGGAGCACGTTTGCAATGTTTATTTGCACTTTTCTGTGCTCTCACTAGTAGATCTCATTAGTAGATGGCACACAAATAATGCTTTAGAGATGCGCTCCAAACAAAATGCATTTCCTTCGTTCGGTGTGTTGGCCATTTAGTTTGGGTAACTGTGGATTTAGCCAGTAGACAAGAATTCATTAGAATGTTTTGATTTCTTCTCTCTGCCAGTGTTATGATGCCCCTTTTCCACCTAATCCTTTATATGTTGCTCTTCCCAGCAGTTTTTAAGCACAGGCTGCCCCGACACTCACCATCCACAGACTTAGACTCTCAAACTACAGGCACACAGTCTTTCTTGCAAACACAATAGGTTGGTGAGCAAATCAAACAGCAATAATAGGAACATTTTGAATATTCAGCTGCAAAACCCTCTGTCCTCTTTTTATTTGCTTGCCCCTTCCCTCGCCAATTCTTAGCCTTAAGTGGTGTTCTCACACCACCACTGCCTCACATTCATACCACCACAAACAGTTATTGCAACAAAGAGCACACACGCGTATAACAACCCAGGCCTCTTGGCTTTGCCAAAGTTTGTTATTACACGAGGCTGGCAAACCAGCTAAAGCGGTCACTATGCCGGGACTTGAAAACTGGGGTCCTGGTTCCTTGTTGGAGGAAGTGAAAAACAAATTCAGAAATTGCGTAAAGTTTACTTTTTAGTTCTAGAATTGTACTGTTCCAAGTATATCCAAAAAGCACCTCAGAACACAGGATACCAAGGAAGCTGGTTTATTTCTAGCACAGGCTCCTCGCAAAACAACCCCGGCGCGCTTGCATAAGATATACCTTTTTTACAATATGTCCCTTTGCAGGAGCACGCTTGCAATGTTTATTCGCACTTTTCTGTGCTCTCTGATTTCAGGCGCTAGGTACCGGCAGAAAGCACAAGGCTGTGCCTGTGTGCCCAGAATGGAATGGGCAATGCAAATGTTTTTCTCCATGTTTACATCTCAGAGTCTGTTTACAACTTGCGAGCTGCTGTACATTGAGCGAGGCCGTGATTAGCGTGTGTGTCTGGGCGGTGTTTGCATGAACTCTACCTGATAACATGCTCTGAGGTACATGTTTGCTTCTTTTTGGAGAAGGGTCTGTTGACACTAGTTTAATTGCCAGCTGCGTTCTGCATTCACAGCCCATGACGCTCCTCGCACCACAGACGGCTCTGTGCATTGCAAACATGTGCAGCAGCCCAAGGTGCACTGCGTTTAACCGGAAGCATCTCCTGTGTGATCTGAAAACTGCCCGTCGCTGTTCATGTGCTGTTATGCAAGCGTGAATGGAAAATATATGCTTAGGGAACCCCAAAACTGCGGGGGGAGGGATGCATTAAAAATAGAGATCGAGTGATTGTCAGCCCATTGCACTCAAGTGCATGCAGTTGTTGCAGAGATCTGCGGCAACCTGCTGATCACAGGTCTGAGTCATTACAAAATAGCTTAGAGTGTTAATGCACATGCTGCAGAGCTCAATTAGTCAATGCATTTATTACAGATGTGGAACAAGAAGGAGGTGCACTGGAGTCAGTTCACTAGAGCACACACTGCATTCCCCCACACACAGTGCTGCTGTTGACACACCTCACTAGGCACTAAGAAGAGCCCCCCCATTCCCTCCCTGCTCCATTAAGGAGCCCTGCCCCTCCCTTTGTTGGCCTCACTCTGCTTTCACTTCCGCTGTTTTCTTTCTCGCCTGTTTCCTGAAAAAGGAATTGTGAGAGATGCAACTGTATTACATACAAGTATTTTAATTGGACAGTTGCCTTTATCTGCTCACATTAGCATACTTTAATTTTTCAGACGTTGCACGAAGGTACGTTGTCCAATTTAAAAGGACGTTTCGCACAGTATATTTCTACAATTGTATAGGTTTTTAGAGACAGGTGTTAAGTGACTGCGAAAGCCCCTGCCATTAGACCTCCCCCCAACCCTACAACCCGCCCGCCCCCACCTCTTTGCCACAGCCTCACGCCCCTTGGACACCCCTCCAACTCACTCAAATAACAATGCCTTTTATTTTTGTTTTCGTTATTAAAACATAAATACAAAAACAAAACTAAAAGCCATTGCCATTTACAATGCCAATAGCTCAAACTCGCGTCAATGCGAGACCTATTGCATTGCAAATGCTTGTTCTGTTATTGCTGAGACTAGGATCTGGATTAGCGCTGTCAGAAAGGCAGCGTGCGCTCAGCCCACCCACAATAAAACGAGGAATACAAAAAATGTATGCTCGTTTTTTCAGCATTACTCATGTCCTTAGTGTATCACCGCCGGCCCCCTCGAGGCAATCACAACACCCGGCCTCAGCTGTCAGCGGCCTCGCGGGGCATTCCCGTGGTATTTTTGCAAATGTTTAGTAGCAAAGAGTCCCTGAAACCCAGACAGGAGCCTCAGAGAGAGCGAAGCCCCTCGCTCGCCGCACGCTCAGCCCAGCCACAATAAAACGAGGAATACTAAAAATGTATGCTTGTGTTTTTTAGCATTACTCACGCAGCATAATGTGCTCATTGAAAGCCCAAATGGGACATAAGTCAAAAGCTGGTGACCCTCAGAACCTTCTATTCACTGCAATGCATTTCAATGGGGTGCTAGGGTGTATATTGGTCCCAAGATGGCTGCCAGCAATTCCAGGATGAGGTGCTGACAGTCAATCAGATCTCATGATGAGATGTGTGGTTAGGCTCTGCCCAGATAGCGATATTTTTTTATTTTTGAATTTCTTAGAAACTACTGAACGCATTTACACCATTTAGCAAAAAGGACTCTTTCTGAACCAAGGGCTACCTTTTTGCCAAATTTGGTGTAATTCCGTTCAGCAGTTGTGGTTTTGTCTAAAGTTTCCAATGGAAATAGGCCACTAGTTTTGAATATTTCATGAAGATTCGTCATATGGTATCAATGTTATTGGAAAAACAAGAAACGCTTTTCCTATGGAAACTAGGTCCTAACTATAACCACCTACTGGCGACAGCCAGTAGGTAATATATATATATATATATATATACATATATATATATATATATATATATATATATATATATATATATATATATATATATATATTTATATGTATATATATATATATATATATATTATCTACTGGCGGTTGCCAGTAGATAGGTATAGTTAGGACCGAGTTTCCATAGGAAATCTGAAAATTCTATTTTGAATAACTTTGGCGCCGGTAGCCGAATCCTCGCGAAATTTTCAAAACTAATGGGGCGCTCCGCTCAGCTCCTACCTTGAAAGTCTCAGGGTGATTCGTCAAGCGGGGGCTGAGAAAAAGGGGGGTCCCAAAACGCGTTTTCCCCATGTATTTTTCCATAGGACCTTTAGTCGCAGCTACAGCCCGAACGGCTGAACAAAATTACTTGAAATTTGGCAGAGAGGTAGCCATAAGGTCAAGGAAGTGCCTTTCGCAGGTCTGGTGTAAATCTGTTCAGTATTTCCTGAGAAAATAGCATTTAAAAGCATATCAATATCTATACGCGCGCAGGGTGCGCGCACTGTGCAAGCCCTGTGCGCGCACCCTGCCTTGTGCGAGCGTAATTCTGATTGGTTGTTAGATGTCAGTAAACATTCGAATCGGTCGAAATCAGGAAGTGTCGGCCGCCATTTTGTCTGTCGCACTGAAAAGGAAAGGTGGAGAACGTGAATAGGGGGCAGAGTAGGGAGTTCTTGACCCCCTAGCCATTGTCAGGGGGTCACAGTAGGATCACGAAGGGTAAAAAAAAAGATTTTAATGTTTTTAAAAAACATCGCGAGGAGCGCGCACTCTGCTCGCACCCGAAAAAAAAACATTAAAAAAAATAGAAATAAAAATCAAGTTTAAGTGTTTAGATATTAGGTGGCTCTAAAAAGAGCCCCTGTGTTTATTGAGTGTAAAGTTCAAGAGGAAGACTCTGTTCCCTTCATCATTGAAATGTACACCGTCTCCTCTATAAATGTCTTGCATGTTGTAACGCAAGTTGTTGTGGTATATAGAACCCATACCATAGTCTCGGAGGAAAGCAGAAACAGACTTATTGACGTGCTTTCTTGCTTTGTCAATCTGCGGACAAAATTGGTTGGACCAGTTCCACTTTTGCCTTTGGCATATATTAGAATATACAAAGGCAGTTTGTGGAAAAAGTGACATCAATTGCAGAAAGGTGTCCTTAATAAGCATTTCCAGACCTACCCCAGTTAAAGTGCCTAGGTCATTTCCACCACAGTGCACAATAATAAGGTTAGGCTGTGGGAGATGTAGAAAGGTTTTCACCAAAGGCATTAATTGGTGCCACTTTAATCCTCTCTGACCGATCCATTTAATGTCTACATTTGGCAAAGCAAGGTCTTTTACAATACCTCTTTTTTTCTGCAAATTTTTCACTCCAGAAGACATAGCTATGACCTACAATCCACACTGTGAACATCTTTCAAGGAGAACAGGATGCACTCAGGAGGTGTCTTTCAGTAGAATGGCAATATGAAAAGAAAGACAGTTGAAAAATGGAGGCATACATACTTTTTTTTAATAAAAAGAACTCATTGGCTGATTCAAACCATTTTACAGTTAAAACTAGGCTGTATGTTTACATTTTTAAAAGCATGTTTTGGATTGGTACAGAAAAATGTGTTCCCACTGAACATTACTTTGGATTTGCTGTTAGGTTTGAAAAGTCAAGCACTCTTGCTCTTTGGATTTGAAACATTGTGTGCTGAACTTCTGACCTCTCTGCTCACACCAGTGTTCCATGACCTGTTGCTATGGTAGCAGGCAGAAGTCATGTTGGGGGAAGGGATGATTTGGAAAGGGGTTGAAAGTTGCAACCAAAAGAAATGTGTGATTCCATTTGAAAAAATGTGGGAAGGACTGTGATTTTACATTAACATGTATATGTGTGAAAAAAAGAGGGAAACATTGCCATTTACTGGTTGTGGTGAGAGGAGAGAGGTGTACAGCTCTGAGATTCTGGCTCTGATAATCTGCTGTTTGAGTGCCACATCTCTTTCTAAAATAACTAATTTTAAAGGTGAGTTATGAGTTTGAGAGGGGATGTATGTGGTGATTTTTGATATAAATATTAGAATTGTCATTCTTCTTTTAAAGTTGTGTTTTACATTTTGTGTTTTAGGAGATATTTAACTGCCTTGAACTTGTAAGATATTATGGAGTATGTCTTCACTGTAAGTTAAGGTGTAGTGGTATCACTGAGGAATACTATTTTGTGCCTAGAATCACATCATGAGTCTGTCTGCACACAGGATTTGTTGTCAGAGATTTAATATGTGTTGCTCTTGTTCTGTTAGCCTTGCACTCGCAGAAAAGGGGCAGTTTGTTTTCTTAAAGTGTGATGGTTAGCATTCAGCAGAAATCAGTTACTCACAAATGAGAGGCAAATGCAAACACATTTGAAAATAGCATAGTACATTTTCCTACCACTTTAAAAGTTGTGTTTTACATTTTATGTTAAGGAAAATATTTAAGTGCCTTGAACATGTTAGATATTATGGAGTATGTCTTCACTATAAGTTAAGGTGTACTGGTATCACCCAGGAATACTGTATTCTGCCTAGAATCACACCATGAGACAGTGTGCACACAGGAATTGTTATCAGAGATTTAATTCGTGTTGGTCTTGCTCTATTGCCCTTGCACTCGCAGGAAAGGGGCAGCTTGTTTTTTGTAACACATGGTCATGGTCTCAAGGAGCTGTTAGGACATGTGCTCTTTTCTGCTTGTCTTAAATATAAGAAAAATGTGTCAGGCTGTCACAGTAATTATCACTTACTCCACCACAGTACTAAATGTGCTTTCAAATTGCCAAAGAAAATATCGCTTTGTGCTTAGAATCACACCATGAGTCTGTGTGCACACAGGAATTGTTGTCAGAGATTTAATTTGTGTTGCTGTTGTTTTGTAAAACTTGCACTTTTAAGAAAGGGCAGTTTCTTTTCTTCAACTGTGTTGGTTAGCACTCAGCAGAAATCACTATCTCAAAAATGAGGCAAATGCAAACACATTTGAAAATAGCATGGTACATTTTCCTAGCACTTTAAAAGTTGTGTTTTACATTTTATGTTAAGGAAGATATTTAAGTGCCTTGAACTTGAAAGATATTATGGAGTATGTCTTCACCATAAGTTAAGGTGTACTGGTATGACCCAGGAATACTGTTTTCTGCCTAGAATCACACCATGAGACAGTGTGCACACAGGAATTGTTGTCAGAGATTTAATTTGTGTTGCTGTTGTTCTGTAAAACTTGCACTTTCAGGAAAGGGCCTGGTATCACCCAGGAATACTGTTTTGTGCCTAGAATCACACCATGAGACATTGTGCACACAGGAATTGTTGTCAGAGATTTAATTTGTGTTGCTGTTATTCTGTAAAACTTGCACTCGCAGGAAAAGGGCAGCTTGTTTTCTTAAAGTGTGATGGCTAGCACTCAGCAGAAATCATGATCTCACAAATGAGAGGCAAATGCTAACACATTTGAAATCAACAGGGTAGATTTTCCTTCCAATCTTGTAATGGGTGAGGTAGTTCCTACATGTACAAAACTCCAATTAACCTTTACCAAACATGTACTCTTACACACATATCTGCAGTCTTCATGCAGTTGTAAAAGTCTCCATGCAGATCTCTCTTGCAACTGACAATACACAGTCTCCAGAAACACACTCTTTGTACACATGCAGCAGCTTCTCATACACTCCCATGCATAATACTCAGCTCTGTGTTGTGTTTCAGATAGCAGTGTATAATGCAAACACATGCAACGTCATCAAGGCACATTTCGTTTGCTGTAGTCTAATCACTCACCCTGTAACACATGGTCATGGTCTCAAGGAGCTGTTAGGACATGTGCTCTTTTTGGCTTGTCTAAAATATAAGGAAAATGTGTCAGGCTGTCACAGTAATTATCACTTGCTCCTCCACAGTACTAAATGTGCTTTCAAATTGCCAAAGGAAATATCGCTTTCTGCCTAGAATCACACCATGAGTCTGTGTGCACACAGGAATTGTTGTCAGAGATTTAATTTGTGTTGCTGTTGTTCTCTAAAACTTGCACTTTCAGGAAAGGGCCAGCTTGTTTTCTTCAAATGTGTTGGTTAGCACTCAGCAGAAATCACTATCTCAAAAATGAGAGGCAAATTCTAACACATTTCAAATCAACAAGGTAGATTTTCCATCAAATCTTGCAATGGCTGAGGTTGTTCCTACATGTTCAAAAGTCCAATTAACCCTTACCACACATCTACTCTTATACACATGTCTGCACTCCTCATGCAGTTGTGCAAGTTTCCATGCAGATGTCTCTTGCAACTGACAATACACAGTCTCCAGAAACACACTTTTTGCACACACGCAGCAGCTTCTCGTACACTCCCGTGCGTATTACTCAGCTGGATGTGGTGTTTCAGATAGCAGTGTGTAACGCAAACAGATTCAAAGTCACCAAGGCTCATTTCCTTTGCTCTAGTCTAATCACTCACCCTGTAACACATGGTCATGGTCTCAAATAGCTGTAAGGACATGTGCTCTTTTCTTCTTCTCTAAAATATAAGAAAAATGTGTCAGGCTGTCACAGTAATTATCACTTGCTCCTCCACAGTAGTAACTGTGCTTTCAAATTGCCAATCAAATATCGTTTTCTGCCTAGAATCACACCATGAGTCTGTGTGCACACAGGAATTGTTGTCAGAGATTTAATTCATGTTTCTTTTGTTTTGTAAGACTTGGACTCGTAGGAAAGGGTCAGCTCATGTGATAGGATTTGAAAAGCTCAAAAAAAAATTGTAATGAATTAAAATTACATAAAGGTATTTTTTTTAGTTTCTTGCAGGTATTGCTGAGCAACAGTGAAAAAATTTAAAGATGCCTATAAAGTCAAGAAAGAGAAAAGAAAAGCAACAACAACTATATTTGAAGACAACTGGTAAAAAAAAAATAGGAGGAGAAGCTCGTGTTGGAAAACAGAAAAAGTCTTCTGGTAAGCAGACTAAAGAATTTTTAAAAAATATCTTAAAAAAAAAAATGACCGAAAGATAAATTCAAACAGTGTTTCAAGTACAAAACAACAACAGAGTCGACAGCAAAAACAAAATGCTAATGTAGACTCAGAAGTAAGAAAGAGTGACTTAACACGAAAAATAGATTTTAAAAACATTCTTAGAAAAATGTTTCAGAGAAGAGTGATGTTAAATTTGCTAAAGGATGTGAAAAAATATAGGAAGAAAACCAAATTTTATAAGAAATTTTTTTTTATTGAAAGTATTGTTACGTGGCTTTAGAAATAAAAAAACTATTCATTTTAATTTTGAACAGGATGCGTAGATTAGATAAATTAGTCAATTCAATGAAGTCACAAAGCAAAAGGAAAAGAGAAAAATACCTTTTGTAAAGTGTTCTTAGGAGAATGGAAGCATAGTTCAAGTACTGAACAATTTTTTAATGAAGAGAGTTATCTTCAAAGTAATAGTTTGTTGCATGCAGTTGACATCAATGGTAGAGCATATGAAGTTAAGGATGGTTGTGTAATGGAAAAGGAGAAAATGGTTCCAAGAAATGAGGTAGAAGTGATGGCTGATGAGGTTATGGGGAGACGTCCTAAAGCCCCAGTGTACACTTGGAATTGTAGTAGTATTTGTACTGTGCGTCAGGAATCTATTGATAAATTACGTGACTTTCTAAGAGAATATAGTAAAAAGAGTGTTAAACAGAAGATTAAGGTGCTTCAAAGACTAGATCCATGCAGAGTGAGAGAGAATACTGGTTTGCAAGGACATTCTCTGGCTTGTCTATCTAGGAAAGCGTGTCAAAGTGTTTTTCACCATTTTAGGATGCTGGCTGTTCATCATACTGAAATGAGAAAGTTTGTGAGAACATTGTATTTTGCTAAAAGTCCAGCACTAAAGTTAAATGAGTTGAATAATGCTCTGTTCCGTGGATCTGTATCAGATGTAGTGAAGGTTACTGATGAGATTCAGTTTTGTTACTTTGGTCCAGAACAAGAAAGTGCAGAAAATGACACAGTTATTGATGAAAATGTGGAAGAGAATGTAGAACTTACTGTTAGTAAAAATTTTGAAGATGAAATGACAAAATTTACTATCATCTCTAATGAATGACCAAATATTACTTGTATTTTTTGCCGGAGAAGCCATTATAAAATTCAAACAAGGAATGTTGATCTGTATAAAAAAAGTGAAAATGAAGATAATTATAAGTGGAAAGATTTTGCAACATATATATTTCTGGAAAATTGTTTTGAATTGGGTGAAGATCAGCGTATTTGTAAATACTGTTATAACAAGTTAGAAGAAAATAGAATGCCAGCAAGAGCTGTACATAATAAATTAGAATTGGTTGATATTCCTCCAGAACTTTCTGATTTAAATACGTATGAGTCTATACTCATTCAATGTGTCCATCCGTTTCAGACCATAGTGCGTATGGAGCCAAAAACAGGTAAATTACCTCCTTCGGATTTACAAAGAGGTTTAAAAGGAAGAGTTGTCTATTTGCCATTGGATTTGAAAAAAAATATGGAAACAATTGATGCAGATACTTTGGAAACTGAACCATTAGTTATTCTGGTTAATTGTGTACCTACAAAGAATAAGAAAATTTGGCAGGAGCTGGTGGATGTACGAAAAGTACAAAGAGCAAATTTGTATTTGAAAAAAAATAATAAATGGTATGAAGCCATTTATATGAATGAAGATGAAGAAGAAATACTAGAAGACACAGGAATACCAACTGGGCAAATTGAAAAAGTTGATAAGTCAAAAGAAGAAGAAATTTATGAACATTTCAGCATACATCCTCTACATTCTAAAGAACGTATGGGAAACGCTATTGATCTGTTTCAGATGAAGAAAGCAAAAGGAACTCCTGTGAGTGTATGGGAGGAGAGCTTGGAAGCTTGTTGTTTTCCCCAACTTTTCCTACAGGAGAAGGTGGACGATATGATGAACGTCCAGTACAGATTCCTGCTTCGGAGTATCGGACTACAAGATTATATGCAGAAGATCCCAGATTTCGTCAAAGTATTCCTTATTTGTTCCATCTTTTATTTGAAAGTGACTTGTCTGCACTATCTTATGCAGTAAATCACATTTTGAAAATTGGAGCACATCTACATAATGTGTCGGCAAAGGACTTTATCAACAAAGTGCAACAGCGACATGATCATTTGGAATCTCATTTGATCAATTTGATAGCTTGTCAGCGTGGGACTAATGAATATTGGTACCGACGCCATGGAGAATTGAAATGTATGTTACGGAATTTAGGAACTCCTACATGGCTCCTTACCCTAAGCTGTGCTGAGTACGCTTGGGATGATCTTCTGGATTTTCTTCGAGAGGCAAATTCAAACATTAAAAACATACAATACAAGACAGCAGGAGAATTGTGCTCATTGGATCCGGTTAATGTTTGCAGATATTTTAATCATAGATTTGAGGCTATGATGTCCTTCATCTGCAATAAAAAAAATCCACCTCTTGGAGAAGTTGTGGATTTCTTTTGGAGAAACGAGTACCAAGCAAGAGGTGCTCCTCACATTCATATGCTGTTGTAAATCAAGGATGCCCCAAAATTTGGAACAGATTCTAATGATGCAGTTTTAAGTTTCATCGAAGGATATTCAACATGTGCTATAACTAAAAGCACAGAAGAGAAAAACTTAAAAGAGAAAGTTTTACGTTTCCAAAGTCATCGGTGTGGAAAATACTGTCGACGAAAGTACAAGAGTAAAGATAAATTCTACACAAAATGTCGATTTGGATTTCCACGACCTGTTCTTTCAAAAGGAAGAGTAAACAGTTTTATGTCAGCTGTGCGACATACTATTACAAGAAAATCGCCTAAGAATACCTACAACCTAAGAAGAAAAGAAGAGTCAAAATATATAAATGACTACAACCCAGTCATTTTATACATGTGGAATGCTAACATGGATATACAGTATGTGGCTGACAATTCTATTGCTGTTGCTCGGTATGTCACATCTTACATCACTAAATCTGAGAAAACGGAATTGAAGGAAATGTGGGAAGATATTTCTCACGAGAAGACTGTCAGTAAGAAGCTATACAGTTTCAGTTTAAAGATGTTATCGCATCGAGAAATTGGATCCTACGAATGCTCAGATAGGTTATCATCTGCAAGTCTGTACTCGAAATCCAGAAGAATAATTTGGGTAAGTTTAGGCCTTGCAGGAATGCGAAATCGGGTACTGAAATCTATTTGAGAAATTGAATATTTAGCAGAGTCCGAACCAGAAAGTACAGACATTTTAAGAACAAACATGTTGGACACATATTACCCACAAAGAAATCATCACCTTGAGAACATGTGTCTCTATGAAGTGCTACAGAACTTCATTTTTAAACGGAATGCCACAGAAGATATCAACAATGGAAAATATAAAGTCAGTGGTGAGGAAGGATGTTTGGTGAAGCAAACAAAAGGAAGTTTGATAAATCACCGGAAGCTGAGTTGCGACACTCCTGACAAAAAGGAATTTTACTACTTGGCACTTTTGCAGCTGTTTAAACCATGGCGTTCAGAGGACGAACTACTTGGAGAATTCCAGAGTTATGAAGATTCCTTCAATGCTAGCAAAGACAGCATAGAATGCAGTACTTTCACAACTTATGTTCAAATGTTAAATGAAGAAATTGAACAAGAAGCAACAATTGCAGCTGAAGTAGCTAGAGACAGTTCTCAAGACAGTCAAAGTTCTGGGACATTCAGTCAAGATCCTCTAGGACAACCAATCGTAGAAAATGAAGTAGCAATAGCCATGAATGAAGTGGAAACAGCTATGAATCAAGCCCAGGAAGATTTAGTAGACTTAACATATTTGGAGCAGCAACTGAATGAAGAACAAAAACAAATTTATGAAGAAGTCAGGAAAAAAATTGATCACGGATTACTACATGAAAATAAAGAGTGCTCATGCACATCTTTTGAACCAATGAGAATGTATGTAAGTGGACAATCAGGAACTGGAAAAAGTTTCTTAATTAATGTAATTAGAAGCTACCTACAGAAGAAAATTGATTCCATTTTGTCTTGTGTTGTTACTGCTCCAACTGGGTTAGCAGCGTATAACATAAAAGGAGTTACCTTACATCGTTTGCTAATGTTACCAGTAGAGCATGAGAACAAAATACAGTACCACAAACTAGCAGGAGAAGCATGCTTGGAAGTTTCAAGAGTATTGAAGAAAATGAAAGTACTCATTATTGATGAGGTAAGCATGGTATCAAACTTAATGCTTGCCTTTGTGCATTTAAGAATACAGCAAATTCTGAAAACAGACTATGACGTGTTATTTGGAGGAAAACACGTCATAGTTTTTGGGGATCTTTTGCAACTTACTCCAGTTAAAGGACAACCGGTATTCCATACACTTACACATGAAGACACGAAAAAGTCGTTAGGAAGTATAGGCAATGTAAATATTTGGACATATTTTGAGTATAAGGAACTCATTACCAATATGAGGCAAGCCAATGATGAGGACTATGCAAGTATTCTGAAAGATATAAGAATTGGACTACTCACAGAACATGGCAGAAAAGTATTACAGAGTCGATTGCTGAGTAATTTGTTTACAACAGAAGAAATAGTTCCAGAGAAAATATACAAGAAAATTGATGAAAAAAATACTGTAATCTGCTTAATGCCAACACTACATGAATGCTCTGTATTCAATCAAGAACTTTTGAAATTGGAAAATGAAGAGATCATAAAACTGGAAGCTGTGGATAAAATTCAACATGAACGAATAACTATTATATTGACAGGCAAATTGGCTACTAAATTGGATTTTCTAGAGAAAAACATATCGAAAACAGCTGGTTTGGAAAAGAATCTTTATGTGTGTATGAACTGTAGAGTAATTTTAAGACGTAATTTGGATGTAGAAAAAGGTTTAGTGAATGGAGCTATGGGTAAAGTTGTGGGTTTTGTAAAGTACCAGAAAAAAGATGGAATTGAATTCTTAAAAATAAAATTTTATCAGATTGAAGAGGTTAAAGTCATTAGTCGTTGTTCAGTTCGTTTTTTGCTAGTGAAAGACTTATATGTACATAGGAAGCAGTTTCCGATTTCTCTAGCATATGCTGTAACTATTCACAAGTCTCAAGGATTAACTGTTGATAGTGCTTTTGTAAACATTGGATCTACTGTGTTTAAAGAAGGTATGGCATATGTTGCTTTGTCACGCGTAAAAAAATTATCTGGTTTATTCATGATAGACTTTGATGACTCAAAAGTAAGTGCTAATGCAAACTGTGTAAAGGAGTATAATAGATTAAGAAGAAGCTATGCTCCTCATTTAGGTCAGTATCCTGTGTTTGAAAAACGTGTTTGTCGGAAAAGGAGATTTGAAAATATCTGTAATGAGGATGTACAGAAGAGAAAACAAAAAGACAGTGATGTGACTGCAAGCAAAAAGAACAAGGACAGTGTGGAAGAGGTTGTTGGTTGTCATTTTGAAAATAGCTCTGGTGTCAACTGCTACGCAAATGTAGTGCTGAATGTTGTATTTTATCTTGAAAGTTTGCAAGAGCAGATAATACTAAATCATGAACAAAGATTCTGTTCTTTGCTGAGTCTCCTTTATGAGAAGCTGAGTAATGATAAAAATAAAATAGAAAGTGCTTCTGATGTTAGAAATCTTTTAGATGTATGTTCTGGATGTACACAGTTTACACAAAATGTCCAGTAAGATGCACAGGAATTCTTGATGTATATCCTGATGGTACTGGAAGTTGAAGGGGTAGAAGTAGAAAATTTATTTGATGTCTCTTATAAATGGGAACATTGTTGTGATAACTGTATGAACACAACAGTACTAATGTTGATTCTGAAAGGTTCATATATTTACCATTACCAGAAAGTAAAACAGTGACTTTTAGTAAATTAGTTAAAGATGCTAATCAGAACATGGAATGTTCTGAATGTAAATATGAAATGTTGTCAACGTTATTTTTAAAGAAATATGTACAGTATGTAATTTTAATGGTACAACGTGGTAGAGCTGATGGAACAAAATTGGAAACTTTACTAAAGAAGTTTGTTGGTAATCAATTATCTATATCTGGAAAAACTTTTGTAGCAGTTGCAATAATTTTTCATGATGGTCCTTCTATAACTTCTGGTCATTACACAGTTTATCTTAAATGTGAAAAAGGATGGACTCTGTGTAATGATTCTCAATTGATTTTCAAGCAACGTTTGCCTTATGATTTACCCAAGTGTTACTTAATTTTTCTGAAACCAAAATTTTAAATACTAAATTCAGCATCTGAAGAAAGCATTATTTAAATTTTAAAGGATTAAAATTGAATATTTCACTCAAAAAGGATTTTAAACATACCATTTGGCCTCAAGGAAAGGTAAAACAAACAATTGTGGACTTCTATGCCAGATATTATTTTGGAAAATGTTCTTTTGCAACAAGGTTTACAGACGTTATTTCTTGAAAATTGTTATTGTACTTAAAAGGTATTTTTGACATTTCTATTAAGGTATGTTTTAGTGAGGATAGATTCAGGGATTTTTTAAACAATCTTTCAGATTGTTTTTTTTTTGCCCGCTGTTAAATGATGAATACAATTGATTTTACTATTTTCAGTGAAAATCAAAACATTCTGAAAATAGCAAAAAAGGGCAAAAAATTGCTTTGCTAAATATGAAAAAACATGTACTGTTTAATAAAATGTATTGTTGAATATTAATACTTTTTTCTTTTTTTTAGAACTAGAAAGAAAATTTAGAAAATGTAATTCAGTTTCCTTGCAATTAAATAAAAACATTTATTTCTAAATAAGTTATTTTGATGGTCAGGTACGTTTAAAATATCTGTATGTGTCACTGCTTTCGTTTCATGCTTCCTTTTCTTCACCTCTCCTTACTCTGCTTTTCTCATTTCTCTTCTCACTCTCTCTTCCTGCTTGACTACTCTTTTGTAACTCCCTCACTCCTTCTCTACTACTCCCCTACCTTTACTACCTCCATCACTAATTTTTCATCCATGTTTCTTTCTCTGTATCCATATGTCTTAGTCTTTTTAACTGCCTTACTCCTTCTCAGTTGTTTGCTTTCTGTCTCTGTATCTGTCACTCTCTGTTTGTCTGTTTTACCCTTAACTTCCTTAACATCTCTGGGGCAGATTTACAAGCCACCTGCACCACCACTACGTCACTTTTCTTGACGTACTAGTGGCGCAGGGTGCTCCTCCATATTTACAAGGAGAGGATAAGCCACTCTGTGTGTCTTTTCCTCTCCTTGTAAATACAGCCAATTCAAACGCAGCACTAAAATGAGCTATTATCTTTTTTGATAGGTTTAGGGTACCTATACGTAAGTACTGATGCAGAGTCTCTTCCCTTCATCTGTGAAATGTACACCATCTCTTTTTTTAATTACTTTGCCACTCCCCTCTCTTTGTCAGGGAGTCCCTGAAGGTTTACTAAAGGTGAAAAACATTATTATTTTTTTTAAAAAACATCATTGGGTGCGCGCAGGGTGCGCGCACCCCCCCAAAATAAATTGACAAATAGATTAAAAAAAACAAGTTTTTGTGTTTAGATTTTAGGTGGCTCTAAAAAGAGCCCTTGAGTTAATGTAGGGACAGAGGAAGAGAAAAACGAAAAAAAAAATAACAAAAGTATGGCCTACTGCAATAGTGCTCCTCAAATTTTCTCTGAATGAGATCAACACTGCTCTCACCCATAGTAATAAGAGTACCACAAACCATGCAGCATGTACTCCCAAAACAAGGACGAATATCCAGAGGTGTGTAAGAAGGTGAAGGCACCATCGCAGAAGAAGTGCTCGGCTGAGCTGCCAAAGATGTGCTCGGCTGAGCTGCTGCAGATGTCGTCAGCTGAGCAGGTGGAGGGTTTGCTCCAGAAGCTTGACGAAAAGTCACAGGATGCATTTTCTCAACGTGCCTCAACATTGTGTGAATACTAAAAGAGTACTTCTTATTAGCATTCCCACGTGATAAGGTGCGCTGACAAAGTATGCAGGTGACTTTTGGTGCATTCACCTTCTTTTGTCCCTCAGGAAAAGTGAAAAACTGCCATATAAAGGAGTCTTTCTGCTTCCTCTGCCTCTGTCTCTCAAGAGTGTCCTGTTCACTCTCAGAAGATGGCTGGTGCTCTGCCATTGTCTCACAAAAACAGAGTAGCTCCTTCTCCAAGGGAATCAGAACTAACAATGAGGGGAGTGGGTGTGGTTTTGGAAGAATCTGGAACTGAAAGTACTTTGAACCAATGAAAAGTGATGTTTTTTGATCACATGACTTGCCATGAGGGGATTGGGTGTGGTGTTGAAACAATCTGAAACTGAAAGTAATGAAAACCAATTAAAAGTGTTGTTTTATTAATCACATAACTCGAGGTGCGCGCACGGAGCAAGCTCAGAGCGCGCACAGTGCAATTACGCATGCGCAAACACGTACGCGCGCATGCGCATAAGTATTATGCGCGTACGTAACGCGCATACGCAGCACACGCGCATGCGCGAACGTCAGCACGCGTACTCCGCACGTATGTGCGAGTGTAGCGCGCGGAGCGCGTACGATGCACGCAAGCGTACGTACGCATGCGTACTGGGTGCGCGCTGCGAGCGTGTACTAAAACGTACGTATGCGTACGTATAAAACGTACACATGCGTACACAAAAAACGTACGCATGCGTACTAGGTGCGCGCTGCGAACGCGCACTAAAACGTATGTATGCGTACATAGATAACGTATGTATGCGTACATGAAAAATGTACGCAAACGTACTAGGTGCGCGCTCTGTGAGCGCACCCTAAAAATTTATGGAAAAAAAAAAAAGAAATAAAGTGGACATAAGTTAATAGAACATATTAACAATGCTGTTCAACTTTATCCAAATTCAAAGTAAAAAAAAAATGAGCCACACCAAATTAAAGGATACAGATAATTTATAAATGTATACATAGGGAAATGTTTGTAAAAGAAATATATAAAAAATATATTAAAAAATTCTAAAATTAGCATTTAAAAAACCTTTTAAATTCACTGAAAAAACCATAGGTTTCACACACGTTATAGTTAGGAATTAGCATTTAAAAAACCTTGCAAATTCACTGAAAAAACCATAGGTTTCACACACGTTATAGTTAGGAAATAGCATTTAAAAAAACCTTGCAAATTCACTGAAAAAACCATAGGTTTCACACATGTTATAGTTAGCTGGACATTTTACTCGTAAAAAACCAATGAAATTCCCCCGTTAGTTCAGCTAACTATAACTCGCGCGCCCGCAATCCACTGCTGATGACGTCACATATTACATCACTCATGACATGGTCAGTGACATCACTCATGACATCACTGAGGACATCTCAAATGACATCACTGATGACATCACTGATGATGTCATCCATGTGATAAATTAGCGCATCTTCTCACACCCTAATATAACCTTTGATACACCAACTCAAAATTTAAGAGTTCCATTCTCAAAACTATGCACACTGCAATACCAATAACTACATACCCACTTATTAACTCTTCGGTCTACATACACCTCCAATCATTCAGCTGTACAGTCACTCATACTTACAGTCACTCCATACAAAACTATCATATGCATTTATACACCTATATAGACACTCACACACCACCAATCATCCATAGAGGTACTCTCACACCTAGTCAGTCATGCAAATAATCACACTCCCATTTACTCACCTATGCGGTTATACACACTCAAGTTCACTTAGCCATAAAAAGAGTACCACATTCTTACGCTCTTATAGAATCATTGATACAAGCACACACTCATCCATACAGTCACTCTCACAATCACACACTCTCACATCTACCCACTTATATACTCTTACATGCATATATACTGCCTTTCACATATGTAGTTAGTCACAAATGTACCACTGAGAAATACATTCAATCCCTAACACACCCATACATACACTCACTCAACCATACAGTCCATCACAGATGCACTCTTAAAACCATGCACCCATAGAATCACCCACTCACACATTTATGCATACAGCTATTCACAAAACCATGCAGCCACTTATACACCAACATACAGACACATACAGACATTTACACAGTTTAGTTACTAGTCTGCAGTAAGATACATTTAATGAATCACTTATAGAATCATGTTACACACCACAGAAAAGAATCCATTCACACAGTTGTACAGCCACTCATTCTTCAACAGGCCTTTCCCTATATATATTAAACATATTACAATTGTTCAGAAACACATACTCAATGGATGACGTCATCAGTGATGTCATCAGTGATGTCATTTGAGATGTCATCAGTGATGTCATGAGTGATGTCACTGACCATGTCATGAGTGATGTAATATGTGACGTCATCAGCAGTGGATTGCGGGCGCGCGAGTTATAGTTAGCTGAACTAACTATAACGGGGGGAATTTCTTTGTTTTTTTACGAGAAAAATGTCCAGCTAACTATAACGTGTGTGAAACCAATGGTTTTTTCAGTGAATTTGCAAGGTTTTTTAAATGCTAATTCCTAACTATAACATGTGTGAAACCTATGTTTTTTTCAGTGAATATATATATATATATATATATATATATATCACCATTCACCAGTTCGCGCAGTAACCCCAGCCGCTCGCAGCGGCGGGCCCAGACGGGTCGCGACTCCTGAAAATCCAAACAATCCATCTCCAGTATCAAGAAAACGATGTCCAGGCCACTTTAGTTTTCAGCGTGTATTTATTGTCAAAAAACGCCCAGTCACTCGACGCGTTTCGTAGGGAAACCTCCTTCTTCACGAGTACGAGTGTACGTGTTTACACAAAGTTTATACAATCATGTGACACCTTCAGTGAAAGTAACTGAAAACAGACTCTGTGCTCTTGCTTACCATTGTGGGGCTAGAAAACAGACTACAAACTTTTGTGTCGTTTTTCATTTTTGGAGTTTGTCAGTCTATATATATTTCATATATTACTCCTTTCTCTTAAGGCAATGGTTAATTGACATTTAATACCATATACGTTGTTACTGAATTTTATGACACATTGTAGCAACAATGATTTGTACCATACATTTTTATCAGCAAATTCATTTTACATCTGCTTTGTCGGACCAATGTCAAATAGCGCACAATGTCAATGTCAATTGAGAAGATTAAAAAAGAAATCAGGGAGAAGAAACAAAGGAAGTTTTTAAGTGACCTAGTGGATTATGAAAGGGGACAAGTACTAACTTTTGCCAAAAAATATGATCACCTGCGCAGTACAACAGCCTCCTCTGAACAAAACACAAATAAAGACAAACCCCTGGATGATACCGAAGTACAGATTGTGGAAACCACACCAAATGACCAACAAAGAGCAGAAACGTCAGAAGGTGATGGGGAATATCCGGATATAAATACACAAACAGTGGGACCAAAAGATCTAATTTTAAAGGAATTCTCCCTGGTGGCACAAGGAAGATTAGCCAACAAATCCAGCACAGGAAGTCAAAGAGGACGTGGAAGAGGAGGCAGAGGCGACGGCAGATCCAATACCTCCGCAAGAGAAGAAATTCTAAGCCCTGTGGGAAGAAGAACAAGGGGCCAGAAGAAAACAAAATGAAGGATAACAAAACGGTCATCAACCTCTCCAAAAGAAAGCTGATTGAAACTGAGATTGAGGTACTTTCTTATGGCCTTACTTTTTGCCCCTCAGCAAATTTTGAATACACACAAAGTCGAATTGATTTATTTCAATTCACACGTAAACTCAGATTAAAAAAGTGGTTCGCTACCAAAGTTAGAGAGCAAAGATTGGAAAACCATGAACAACCCAGTGACATTCAAATCTGTGATGTTAAATTATTACATACACTGTGTGAGCTTGATCAAAATTCCAGTCTCAATCATGACCCAATTCTAAATCTTATGGATGAAAACTTAAGGTTGGATCTCAACTTTGACAGCGGTTTTAAACCAAGGTCAATCTTCTTACCACAAATTGTCAATGAGTCAATAGATGTGTTCGAGAAAGGAGTGATCAAAGAGTTTGATAAATTGTCTAAAAATGTTAAAAGTAGACGTAAGAATCTTACAGTCAAACAATTTGAAGCAGTAGAAAGCCTTAGAAATGACAAACAGATAGTAATAAAAAAATCTGATAAAGGAGGCAATATTGTTGTGCTCTCAAGAGAAATGTATATTAATGAAGGTCTGCTCCAGTTAAATGATGTCAGTAAATATGAGAGAAGTAGTAAACAGCTCTATGAGGTAAGCAATAAGGATTATCAAGTAAAAAGATGATTGGAAAGACAGAGGTCTTCTAGAATTAGAAGAATATAATTTCTTGAAATGTAAATATCCTAAAACACCCGGCTCTGTACTTGCTTCCCAAGCTACACAAAAATCTGACAAATCCCCCGGGGAGACCGATTGTATCCTCAAGGGGAAGTTGTTTAGAGAATACGTCGAGGTACGTTGACTTTTTTCTCCAACCTCTTTTTACAGGAACTCCCATCTTACATTAGGGACTCAGGTGACTTCTTATGTAAGATAGACAAAGCTGACTGGCATCCAGGCTGTTTATTGATGACATTGGATGTCAACAGCCTTTATACAAGCATCCCACACGAAATGGGAATTGAAGCGTGCAGACATTTTCTAGGGAAGAGATCTGTGTCTTTTTTCATGCACACAGAAATGATTTTAGACATGATTAAAATCTGTCTAACGCAAAACTTTTTCCTCTTCAATGATGCAATCTACAGTCAAATTCTGGGAACCGCGATGGGTACTTGCTTTGCCCCAGCTTTGCAGGTCTGTACCTGGGCTGGTGGGAGGAGCAAGTAGTCAGACCCTTAGACCAATTCAAAACCAAGGTAAAAACCTGGGTTCGATATATTGACGATATTTTTTGCATATGGGAAGGCAGTAAAAGTGAAGCTATTAATTTTGTCAATACACTAAATAAGAACACATTGAATCTCTCATTCACAAGTCACATTGATGATAAAACAATAGAATTCTTGGATTTACGCATCAATATCAGGAATAATCAATTAACAACGGTATTATTTAGAAAAGAAACAGCTGGGAACAGTCTGTTGCATGCCCACAGTTGTCACCCCGGTAACCTCATAAATAGTATCCCCTTGTGTGAGTTTCTCCGTGCCAAACGGAATTGTAGTACTGCAGATGATTTTGAAAATGAATGCAAAATAATGTGTGAAAGATTCAAAGATAGAGGGTGCTCCACTAAATGCATAGAGAAAGCTTTAGACAAAGTGAAAAAGAGAGAAAGAGGTGACCTGTTGAAAAAGAGACCAGAAACAACTGAACCTAAAATGACAGGGAATGTACGGTTTATAACCAACTTTAATCAACAAGCATGGGAGGTCAGAAAAGCCCTAAGTAAATTCTGGGATGTACTGAAGGTTGACAAAGACCTAACAAAAGAAATTCTTGACTATCCCCAGATAACATATCGGAAACCTAAATCTTTGAAAGACATGGTCTGTACAACATTGATTTCACCAGATAGTAAAAGAAGTACTGTACAAGGATTTTATACATGCGGAAGATGTAAAGCATGCAAGTACAGCACTAATGTAAAGGAAGTCAAACTCTTGACGCATTGTAAACCCTTTAAAATTCTTAAACATTTTTCCTGCAACACTGAGTATGCAGTGTATGTGCTCAAATGTCCCTGTGACAAGTACTACATAGGAAGCACAATACATCCAGCTAAGAAACGAGTACTCGAACATTTGAGGGCTATAAAAAACTTAGATAGACAGTACCCGGTGGCGAGACACTTTGCCACCCACCATAAGAGCAATAACAGCCTCGTCCCATTTTGTGTTCTAGACAATGTTCCAGTAAAAGCACGTGGGGGTGATAGAACTCTAGAACTAAGAAGATTAGAGTCTAGATTTATTATCAAGTATCACACCATGCAACCAGAGGGACACAACTGTGATGAGGCGCTTGCACTACATTTGGGTTAATGCAGTTTAGTATAACCATAGGTACATGATTTGTTCGGTGGGATGAGGTATCCCTGTTCTAAGGAAGAAAATACTCTGTAAGACATGTACTCACAACTCCTCTGTATTTTTAATTGAACTAGTGTATGTAAACAATATATACATGTTTTGACTTTTATTTTTAACTTCACTTTTACAGACTGGTGCTGAATACTTTAAGGAGAGTTTAAGACAGGACCACAAAACTGGAAGTTTATATAATGGAGGATTGAGTGAGTTGATCATGTATACCCACTGGGGTTGAATTGACATTGTGCGCTATTTGACATTGGTCGACATATCGAGTGGCAGGACTGGGGCCACTGGGCAAAAGAACATCAGAGTCCTGGGCAGTATATTGGGACTATCATAACCAGCATGCCTCATTGACAACGCCCACTGGGGCGGGACTCGTATCAAGCCAATAAAGCAGCGTTCTTTCAAACCAGGTTCCTGCCCCTCTATGCCAGTGATCAAGAGCTGCTGAGCTCGAAACGCGTATGGCGAATGGAAAGCGGAACGCCTGTTGTGTGCACTTCCACCCACGTGTTGGTGTGAGTCTGGAGGTGTGTGGCTCCCCTCATGGGCAACCTGTGCATTTTGATTTATAGCGGCTCGCTCGGCCGCGGGGAGCCCCGACGTCGGTTTGGCGGATCCCGAGTGCAGGGAAACTACCGGCACTCCTTGGGACTGACAGAGCCTCCCACATGGTGACATTGGAGATGCACTTCAGCGGGACATTTTTAGCCTTCCTCCGGATTGGGGATTTTATCATATCGAGTGGCAGGACTGGGGCCACTGGGCAAAAGAACATCAGAGTCCTGGGCAGTATATTGGGACTATCATAACCAGCATGCCTCATTGACAACGCCCACTGGGGCGGGACTCGTATCAAGCCAATAAAGCAGCGTTCTTTCAAACCAGTTTTCTGCCCCTCTATGCCAGTGATCAAGAGCTGCTGAGCTCGAAACGCGTATGGCGAATGGAAAGCGGAACGCCTGTTGTGTGCACTTCCACCCACGTGTTGGTGTGAGTCTGGAGGTGTGTGGCTCCCCTCATGGGCAACCTGTGCGTTTTGATTTATAGCGGCTCGCTCGGCCGCGGGGAGCCCCGACGTCGGTTTGGCGGATCCCGAGTGCAGGGAAACTACCGGCACTCCTTGGGACTGACAGAGCCTCGCACATGGTGACATTGGAGATGCACTTCAGCGGGGCATTTTTAGCCTTCCTCCGGATTGGGGATTTTATCATATCGAGTGGCAGGACTGGGGCCACTGGGCAAAAGAACATCAGAGTCCTGGGCAGTATATTGGGACTATCATAACCAGCATGCCTCATTGACAACGCCCACTGGGGCGGGACTCGTATCAAGCCAATAAAGCAGCGTTCTTTCAAACCAGGTTCCTGCCCCTCTATGCCAGTGATCAAGAGCTGCTGAGCTCGAAACGCGTATGGCGAATGGAAAGCGGAACGCCTGTTGTGTGCACTTCCACCCACGTGTTGGTGTGAGTCTGGAGGTGTGTGGCTCCCCTCATGGGCAACCTGTGCGTTTTGATTTATAGCGGCTCGCTCGGCCGCGGGGAGCCCCGACGTCGGTTTGGCGGATCCCGAGTGCAGGGAAACTACCGGCACTCCTTGGGACTGACAGAGCCTCGCACATGGTGACATTGGAGATGCACTTCAGCGGGACATTTTTAGCCTTCCTCCGGATTGGGGATTTTATCATATCGAGTGGCAGGACTGGGGCCACTGGGCAAAAGAACATCAGAGTCCTGGGCAGTATATTGGGACTATCATAACCAGCATGCCTCATTGACAACGCCCACAGGGGCGGGACTCGTATCAAGCCAATAAAGCAGCAGTCTTTCAAACCAGGTTCCTGCCCCTCTATGCCAGTGATCAAGAGCTGCTGAGCTCGAAACGCGTATGGCGAATGGAAAGCGGAACGCCTGTTGTGTGCACTTCCACCCACGTGTTGGTGTGAGTCTGGAGGTGTGTGGCTCCCCTCATGGGCAACCTGTGCGTTTTGATTTATAGCGGCTCGCTCGGCCGCGGGGAGCCCCGACGTCGGTTTGGCGGATCCCGAGTGCAGGGAAACTACCGGCACTCCTTGGGACTGACAGAGCCTCGCACATGGTGACATTGGAGATGCACTTCAGCGGGACATTTTTAGCCTTCCTCCGGATTGGGGATTTTATCATATCGAGTGGCAGGACTGGGGCCACTGGGCAAAAGAACATCAGAGTCCTGGGCAGTATATTGGAACTATCATAACCAGCATGCCTCATTGACAACGCCCACTGGGACGGGACTCGTATCAAGCCAATAAAGCAGCGTTCTTTCAAACCAGGTTCCTGGCCCTCTATGCCAGTGATCAAGAGCTGCTGAGCTCGAACGCGTATGGCGAATGGAAAGCGGAACGCCTGTTGTGTGCACTTCCACCCACGTGTTGGTGTGAGTCTGGAGGTGTGTGGCTCCCCTCATGGGCAACCTGTGCGTTTTGATTTATAGCGGCTCGCTCGGCCGCGGGGAGCCCCGACGTCGGTTTGGCGGATCCCGAGTGCAGGGAAACTACCGGCACTCCTTGGGACTGACAGAGCCTCGCACATGGTGACATTGGAGATGCACTTCAGCGGGACATTTTTAGCCTTCCTCCGGATTGGGGATTTTATCATATCGAGTGGCAGGACTGGGGCCACTGGGCAAAAGAACATCAGAGTCCTGGGCAGTATATTGGGACTATCATAACCAGCATGCCTCATTGACAACGCCCACTGGGGCGGGACTCGTATCAAGCCAATCAAGCAGCGTTCTTTCAAACCAGGTTCCTGCCCTTCTATGCCAGTGATCAAGAGCTGCTGAGCTCGAAACGCGTATGGCGAATGGAAAGCGGAACGCCTGTTGTGTGCACTTCCACCCACGTGTTGGTGTGAGTCTGGAGGTGTGTGGCTCCCCTCATGCGCAACCTGTGCGTTTTGATTTATAGCGGCTCGCTCGGCCGCGGGGAGCCCCGACGTCGGTTTGGCGGATCCCGAGTGCAGGGAAACTACCGGCACTCCTTGGGACTGACAGAGCCTCGCACATGGTGACATTGGAGATGCACTTCAGCGGGACATTTTTAGCCTTCCTCCGGATTGGGGATTTTATCATATCGAGTGGCAGGACTGGGGCCACTGGGCAAAAGAACATCAGAGTCCTGGGCAGTATATTGGGACTATCATAACCAGCATGCCTCATTGACAACGCCCACTGGGGTGGGACTCGTATCAAGCCAATAAAGCAGCGTTCTTTCAAACCAGGTTCCTGCCCCTCTATGCCAGTGATCAAGAGCTGCTGAGCTCGAAACGCGTATGGCGAATGGAAAGCGGAACGCCTGTTGTGTGCACATCCACCCACGTGTTGGTGTGAGTCTGGAGGTGTGTGGCTCCCCTCATGGGCAAACTGTGCAATTTGATTTATAGCGGCTCGCTCGGCCGCGGGGAGCCCCGACGTCGGTTTGGCGGATCCCGAGTGCAGGGAAACTACCGGCACTCCTTGGGACTGACAGAGCCTCGCACATGGTGACATTGGAGATGCACTTCAGCGGGACATTTTTAGCCTTCCTCCGGATTGGGGATTTTATCATATCGAGTGGCAGGACTGGGGCCACTGGGCAAAAGAACATCAGAGTCCTGGGCAGTATATTGGGACTATCATAACCAGCATGCCTCATTGACAACGCCCACTGGGGCTGGACTCGTATCAAGCCAATAAAGCAGCGTTCTTTCAAACCAGGTTCCTGCCCCTCTATGCCAGTGATCAAGAGCTGCTGAGCTCGAAACGCGTATGGCGAATGGAAAGCGGAACGCCTGTTGTGTGCACTTCCACCCACGTGTTGGTGTGAGTCTGGAGGTGTGTGGCTCCCCTCATGGGCAACCTGTGCGTTTTGATTTATAGCGGCTCGCTCGGCTGCAGGGAGCCCCGACGTCGGTTTGGCGGATCCCGAGTGCAGGGAAACAACCGGCACTCCTTGGGACTGACAGAGCCTCGCACATGGTGACATTGGAGATGCACTTCAGCGGGACATTTTTAGCCTTCCTCCGGATTGGGGATTTTATCATATCGAGTGGCAGGACTGGGGCCACTGGGCAAAAGAACATCAGAGTCCTGGGCAGTATATTGGGACTATCATAACCAGCATGCCTCATTGACAATGCCCACTGGGGCGGGACTCGTATCAAGCCAATAAAGCAGCGTTCTTTCAAACCAGGTTCCTGCCCCTCTATGCCAGTGATCAAGAGTTGCTGAGCTCGAAACGCGTATGGCGAATGGAAAGCGGAACGCCTGTTGTGTGCACTTCCACCCACGTGTTGGTGTGAGTCTGGAGGTGTGTGGCTCCCCTCATGGGCAACCTGTGCGTTTTGATTTATAGCGGCTCGCTCGGCCGCGGGGAGCCCCGACGTCGGTTTGGCGGATCCCGAGTGCAGGGAAACTACCGGCACTCCTTGGGACTGACAGAGCCTCGCACATGGTGACATTGGAGATGCACTTCAGCGGGACATTTTTAGCCTTCCTCCGGATTGGGGATTTTATCATATCGAGTGGCAGGACTGGGGCCACTGGGCAAAAGAACATCAGAGTCCTGGGCAGTATATTGGGACTATCATAACCAGCATGCCTCATTGACAACGCCCACTGGGGCGGGACTCGTATCAAGCCAATAAAGCAGCGTTCTTTCAAACCAGGTTCCTGCCCCTCTATGCCAGTGATCAAGAGCTGCTGAGCTCGAAACGCGTATGGCGAATGGAAAGCGGAACGCCTGTTGTGTGCACTTCCACCCACGTGTTGGTGTGAGTCTGGAGGTGTGTGGCTCCCCTCATGGGCAACCTGTGCGTTTTGATTTATAGCGGCTCGCTCGGCCGCGGGGAGCCCCGACGTCGGTTTGGCGGATCCTGAGTGCAGGGAAACTACCGGCACTCCTTGGGACTGACAGAGCCTCGCACATGGTGACATTGGAGATGCACTTCAGCGGGACATTTTTAGCCTTCCTCCGGATTGGGGATTTTATCATATCGAGTGGCAGGACTGGGGCCACTGGGCAAAAGAACATCAGAGTCCTGGGCAGTATATTGGGACTATCATAACCAGCATGCCTCATTGACAACGCCCACTGGGGCGGGACTCGTATCAAGCCAATAAAGCAGCGTTCTTTCAAACCAGGTTCCTGCCCCTCTATGCCAGTGATCAAGAGCTGCTGAGCTCGAAACGCGTATGGCGAATGGAAAGCGGAACGCCTGTTGTGTGCACTTCCACCCACGTGTTGGTGTGAGTCTGGAGGTGTGTGGCTCCCCTCATGGGCAACCTGTGCGTTTTGATTTATAGCGGCTCGCTCGGCCGCGGGGAGCCCCGACGTCGGTTTGGCGGATCCCGAGTGCAGGGAAACTACCGGCACTCCTTGGGACTGACAGAGCTTCGCACATGGTGACATTGGAGATGCACTTCAGCGGGACATTTTTAGCCTTCCTCCGGATTGGGGATTTTATCATATCGAGTGGCAGGACTGGGGCCACTGGGCAAAAGAACATCAGAGTCCTGGGCAGTATATTGGAACTATCATAACCAGCATGCCTCATTGACAACGCCCACTGGGGCGGGACTCGTATCAAGCCAATAAAGCAGCGTTCTTTCAAACCAGGTTCCTGCCCCTCTATGCCAGTGATCAAGAGCTGCTGAGCTCGAAACGCGTATGGCGAATGGAAAGCGGAACGCCTGTTGTGTGCACTTCCACCCACGTGTTGGTGTGAGTCTGGAGGTGTGTGGCTCCCCTCATGGGCAACCTGTGCGTTTTGATATATATATATATATATATATATATAAATCTATTACCTACTGGCAGTCGCAGCATTCTATTTGGAATAACGTTGGCGCCGATTGACAAATCTTCACAAAAGTTTCCAAAATTTTGGCCAGCTCCGGTCCGCTCCTATCCTGAAATTTTCACGGTGATTCGTCAAGCGGGGGCCGAGAAAAAAGGGGGGTCCCAAAACACGTTTTCCCCATGCATTTTCCCATAGGACCTGTTGACGCAGCTACAGCCCGAACTGCTGAACGGAATTACACCAAATTTGGCAAAGAGGTAGTCCTCAGTTCAGACTCGTGCCTTTTGCTTAAATGGTGTAAATCTGTTCAGTAGTTCCTGAGAAAATTAGAGTTTAAAAGATAGATATATCTGGGCGGAGCCTAACCACACATCTCATTGTGAGATCTGATTGGCTGTCAGTACTTCATCCAAGACGTGTTGGGAGCCATCTTGGGACCAATATACATGATAGCACCTCATTAAAAAGCATTGCAGTTAATAGAAGGTTTTAAGACTTTAGTTACATTATAAATCATTTGTTGATGGTACCATACTTATTTTGGGAATTGTGGTGTGTTCTAAGGTGATTTTACCATGTGAAAAAGCCTTCTGCTATGATATCATGAATCATGTTTGAGAGAAAACTATTTTCTCATGCTTTTCCCACAGAGGTTTGGAAGGTGATCTATAAGCTAAACTGAGAGTATACTTTCTGTAAATTCACATTATCTTTCTCAGTCATGTGAGAATGAAGTCTGACATTCTCAGTAAAACATGTACATCCAACAAGGGCAGAGACTGTCAGTTGATTCCTTTGTGTTCTACTGCAGCTTCCCAGAGTGTTCTAAAGAACAACTAGAGCGCTAACAGTCCTACTTATGATAAACGTATTGCACACCTGAAGCCATCTTGATTGGAATAAAGTGGTAACACTTAAAACATTTAATTTACAAAGGAACAAAATGAGGGGGTTCATCTTGCCATAGAAAGTATGATTAGTGCTGCAGAAAGAAAAATTAGGGCACATTTTGACTTCTCAAATCCTTTTCTATTTCATAAAAAAATTCTGACATGCAGACTGAAACATGCACTTTGAATACCAGCAGCAGACTTCCCTGGTGAGCAGTAGCTTTACTACAGTGATCTAATAAGCAACTAGAGTGCTAACAGTCTGAATTTATGGCAAATGTGTGACACATCTGAATGCCTTCTTGATGGAATCAAATTAAAAAACTGAAAGTATTTCCTACTGAGGAGACTGTAGTAAATGAGGAAATTAGGAAACATCATAACAAATAAGTCTCCCAAAATGTCCACCAGAGACAAAAGAGCCCAAATGTAGCCCAGATATCACCCAGATGTAGCCCAAGTATAGCCTAATGACAGAATGTCCCAGAGTGTTCTAACGAACAACTAGAGCGCTAACAGTCTTACCTATGACAAAAGTATGGCACACCTGAAGCCATCTTGATTGGAACAAAGTGGTAACACTTAAAACATTTAATTTACAAAGGAACAAAATGAGGGGGTTCATTTTGCCATAGAAATTATGATTAGTTCTGCAGAAAGAAAAATTAGGGCATATTTTGACTTCTCAAATCCTCTTCTATTTCATAAAAAGATTCTGACATGCAGACTGAAACATGTACTTTGAATACCAGCAGCAGACTTCCCTGGTGAGCAGTAGCTTTACTACAGTGATCTAATGAGCAACTAGAGTGCTAACATTCAGAATTTATCGCAAATGTGTGACACATCTGAATGCCTTCTTGATGGAACCAAAGTAAAAAACTGAAAGTATTTCCTACTGAGGAGACTGCAGTAAATGAGGAAATTAGGAAACTTCATAACAAATAAATCTCCCAAGATGGCCACCAGAGACAAAAGAGCCCAAATGTAGCCCAAATATCACCCAGATGTAGCCCAAGTATAGCCCAATGACAGAATGTCCCAGAGTGTTCTTAAGAACAACTAGAGCGCTTACTGTCTTACTTATGACAAATGTATGGCACAACTGAAACCATCTTGATTGGAATAAACTGGTAACACATAAAACATTTCATTTAAAAAGGAACACAATGAGGTGGTTCATTTTGCCATAGAAATTATGATTAGTGCTGAAGAAAGAACAATTAGGGCACATTTTGAGTGATTTCTCAAATCCTCTTCTATTTCATTAAAATATTCTGATATGCAGACTGAAACATGCACTTTTAATACCAGCAGCAGACTTCCATGGTGAGCAGTAGCTTTACTACAGTGATCTAATGAGCAACTAGAGTGCTAACATTCAGAATGTATGGCAAATGTGTGACATATCTGAATACCTTCTTGATGGAATCAAAGTAAAAAATTGAAAGCATTTCCTACTGAGGAGACTGCAGTAAATGAGGAAATTAGGAAACGTCATAACAAATAAATCTTCCAAGATGGCGACCAGAGACAAAAGAGCCCAAATGCAGCACAAATATCACCCAGATGTAGCCCACATGTAGCCCAATGACAGAAGTGTGCAAAACACTTATTTTTTGTGTATTTGCAGTTTTATATAGTGCAGACTTGTCAGGTATTGGAGTGCTTTACATGAGCATTGGTTACATCACACAGGATTCATTTTGGTTGTAGACATGGGGAGATTAGGTGATTTGACCAGAATCACAGAATGTTGAGCTGAATCAGAAACTCCAACCTGGTTCCCCAGTTGCAAAGTCTGCAGCTCTTGAAGTAACACCACATCCTCTCTCCTAGGTGCAACATTTAATCAAGTGGTCAACTGGATAAAAAACATAAAGATTACAAATATTTTAAAAGTTCTTTGTTGCTATTTGAAAACTCAGAAAATATGTCCTCATTTTAGTTTTTTAGACCACTAACCATAATTTTGATGCAAATAAGACCCTCTCATATATGTAATTTCCAAAGGAAATACTCTAGGTATTACAGTTTTGATTACATCAAGATGACGTCAGGCGTTCCACACTTTTGTAATAAATATAGAATGTTAGCAATCTAGTTGTTCATTGGAATACTGTTGAGAGGCAGAGGCCAGGGGCACGGACTCTGAAAATTGAAGGCAGGTAGGAGAGTGCAGAGGCAACAATTTGACCACACTGGGCAGGCAGGAAGGGCAGTGGCAGCACAACAGACTATGGAGGGCAGTGGAAAGGGGGGCAGGGGCAACAAAACAACAATACAGGACTGGCAAGAGAGGCTGTGGCAATATAAGAGACCATTGTGGGCAGAAGGAAGAGGCAGTGGTAGTACAACCATACATGCCAACAGACCCGTTTCAGCCAGGAAACGTCCAATGTTTTTAAGCTCAAATGGGCTTTATTTGATCTGTCTCCTGTCTACAATCTCCTCTTTTTCAATGTAACTCAAAGGGGACAATCAATACCCCAGTTTTTTTTTTCAAAATCTCCCTCTTACCAAGTTAAAAATGTTCGCAAGTATGGTACATTGGATCATGGTAGGCAGGAGTAATTGGGGTAGGGACATGGACTCAGATAACAGAGGACAGGAGGGACATGGAGAGGTGCACCAAACTGACCCTACAGGGCAGGCATCAGGGTTTGCAGCAGCACAATACACCACACAGCGCATACGGGACAGGAGTGCAGCACAACAATCCATAGAAGGCAATAGGGAGGGGACAGGACCATGCACATGGACAACAGATAACAGAGGGGAATGAGGCAATGGTAGCTAGCTGACCATAATGGACAGACAGGAGCGAAAGCTGCAGCATATCAGACCATAAAGGGCAGGAGGGACGGATCAGGGGCATTACAATGGAACAGACAAGCCAGGAGGGAGGGAATAGGGGTCTGCACATGGAAACAGAGGGTTGGGGGCAAGGGGGCAGGGCAGGAGCAGCAAGATGACCATGGAGGTCAGGCAGGATGGGCACTAGAAACAAGACACACCATGGAGCGCAACAATGATACTATGATGGCATACACACAGACCATGGAGGGAAGGTGGGAGTGGGTCAGGGGCAGCTATCTGACCACACAGGGAAGGTGGGAGGGGCCATGGCATCACAGAAGACCATGCATGGCAAGCGGGAGGGTTAGTGGCAGCACAATGGCTATGATGGGCAAGAAGGAGGGTGCAGGGGCATGCACAAAGGACCATGGAGGATAGAAGGGAGGGTCAGGACCTGGGCACAGACAATAGAGTTGAGGGGAAGGGGCCTCACAACAGACCGTGCGGGGCAGGCAGGAGGAGCAGTTGCAGCACAACAGACCAGGGAGGGCAGAAGGGTGTGGCAGTAAAATGGACCATGGAGGACAGGAGGAAGGGGATAGGGGCATGGCATGTGGACAGGCAGGGTGGAGGTGGCAGGGACAGGTTACAGTCATCTGACAATGCTAGGCAGGTGGAAGGGGAGTGGCAGCTCAACAGAACACTCAGAGTAGATAGGAGTGGCAGGTCCATGGAACATGGTGGACAATAAGGATGGAGCAGTGACATGCACAAAGACATCGGAGGGCAGGGGGCAGGGGGAAGGAGAATAGGGGCAGCAAGCTAAGCACCGAGGCTAAGCAGGAGGTCAATGATGGGCCATAGAATTGGCCAATGGAGGGCAGGAGGAGTGGACTGGTACATCATGCTAAATGGAGGGCAGTGGAAGCACATCAGACCATGCATGGCAGGAGGGAGGAGGCTAGTCCATGGATTCAGACAACAGAGGATAGGGAGGAGGTGGATGGGGCAGCAAGCTAACTGTTCAGAGAAGGTGGGTATTAGGAACGTTATTGTTTTTAAAATGTGTGTCTGTGCGAACTACTTAACCCCTTCTGTGCCCATGACGAGCTCGACTCATCATGGAGCACAGTCTCGCTGTGCCCATGACGAGTCCAGCACGTCATGCACCCACCCATGGGGGAAGCGCTGGCGCTCCACCCGTGATTGGTCAATTTTTTTTTTACTGGGAAGGCAGGGGAAGACCTTCCCCTGCCTCCCCCCGCCCCCTCAATGACGTCAGCGCGCGAGCCGCGCTGACGTCATTGGAGGTTTCCCCTTTGCTCTCCGAGGTGCAAGAAGCCATTTGCTTCCTGCGCGTCGGAGAGTAAAGGTGAGTTTTGGGGCTGGGGAGGGTTTTTTTTGCATCGGTGGGTTTGGGTTAGGGTGGGGGCACTTTGGTATGCCCAGGCATGCCACGAGGCTTGGCTTCGTTCATGTGTGCCTGTTGTTGCTTCCCTGTGAAATGGATCCAAATTTGAAAAACGCTCGTCTTTCAAGTTGCTTCCCTGTGAAATGGATCCAAAAATGCCGAGAAATGCCCTTCTTTTTAATTTTTCAAATCCAAAGTGCAGCAGCATGATTTTTGCATCGGTGGGTTTGGGTTAGGGTGAGGGCACTTTGGTATGCCCAGGCATGCCACGAGGCTCAGCTTCGTTCGTGTGTGCCTGTTGTTGCTTCCCTGTGAAATGGATCCAAAAATGCAGAGAAATGCCCTTCTTTTTAATTTTTCAAATCCAAAGTGCAGCAGCATGTAGAGAAATAGAATTTCTTATATGAGAATTAAATACCTAACTAATAGCAAGACAGAGGGGTTGCAAAGTGGCCAGATTGTTTTTTTTTACATCCAAATACACCAGCATCACTTTACAGAGTTTGCCAGTGAAGTGCTACTTTTATTTGCTCGTCTTTCTTTGAAGAGCATTGTTGTTTCCAGGTTGGGAGAGTGTACCATTCCTGGAGGTACTGCAATACCTGGTTGATGGGTGGATTGGAAAACACAATGTGTACCATGGCTCTGTGTTTATGGATGTGGTCTTTTTATACCATACTGCTTACGTTTTGTAAGGATGTAAGCAATGGACAGTGAAACTGTTCCTTTCAGGGCCCTCTAGTCATGTCCATAACTTTTCAGGTGAAACCACTCGCTGATTTCTGAATAGTTAGTGAGAGATCGTTTAGGTAACCATGTTGTTTCTGCTTACATTTCACATGCTTTGCATTCCCTATGAGTGGTTGCTTTTTTTTTTTTTTTAGGCAGCATATTACTCTTATCAAGTGCATAATTTGAATTGAGCCACATCCAAGTGTTTATAGCGGGCACAATTAGGTTATAGCTGAAGGCAGTGCGAGTTTCTCTCAGTGGGCAAGTATGGTGTTCAGTGGGGATGTGGCACTATGGCCAGAGTGGCCAGAGCTGTGGAATTTGGAACTGGGGAACCGGGTTCCGCATTCATGACCAGTCCACCACACCACTGTACTGAGGGAGCACATTCCCATTCTAGACCGTAGAAGGCCCCACTAGACCTTAGAAGGCTTGATGTCTTAGCACAAGCAGGTGTACCCTAGTGGTGTCAATTGTGGGTTAACCTTGAAGGCCTGTCCACCGCAATCCATACTGAAGTTCATCTCCAGTCTTGCGGGCAGGCCTACGAAGCAGCACACCCTAGAGCAACAGTGATCCAGTCGCAGTGACTGTCACTGAGGTCACATGAACCTTGAGCAGGTTAGGGTGATGCGAACGGTGTGACCTCACTGGGTACCTATTTTGGGTGGGTGTTTGCATTGTGCTGAGGGGATTACCAGGTAATTATTCACGCAGCTCTCTGATGGATGTCACATGAGGTAAAATACTGCAATAAATGGCAGACACTCTGAAAACAAGAGCAAACGTTATGTTACATGAGGCAATGGTGGTAATTGTGCATGTATCAAAAGCAAACAAAATAAAAGAGGTAGCAAACAATACGTTACAAGAGGAAAAGTGACATGTGTGCAATTTACAAAAGAGTACAAAGTACAAGAAGAGGTATAAAAGTGCAATAAATGTCAGACACTCAAAACACAGGTACACACTGAGAAGGCACTTCTACGGGCATGGAGAACAGAATTTCCTATAATGTAAAGACTTCCTTCAGACAATAGAGAGGGTGTGAATTAAGTTTGGAAGTGTCTTTGCAGGAGGAGAACTTTGAGGTCAGTTTTGAAGGACTGGGAAGAGGGAGGGGGTGGTCCGGAGCTGAGGCTGAGTTCCAGATTGTCGCCGCGTTGCATGTAAAGGATTGGGCCATCGATCTTTCCTTCGTGAAAGTGGGAGGTTCAAGTAATACATTTTGCGCAGTACGTGATGGTCTAGAGCATTATATGCATATGTGACTATAAAGTTTTTTTCTCCTTTTTATTCTAGTCTAAAGCTTTTGATTCCTGATTCCAGTTTCGACAGTGGTTGTTCTGCAGTTTTGTGTAGTTGCATTGTTTTGGTAAGAATTATTTTTTTGTTGTATTTACTCCAAATGAGTAATATTGTAATGTCTGAATGAATTTTTTTGTAAGTGATGTCATAATGGCGGTATATTTAGTTAGTGGTTTGAGCATGAAATTCTTTGCAATGTGTTTTGCATAGTCTTATGTGTAATTGCTTTTCTCTTTCTTTTTTAGTGTGATATTGTTGATCCATACTGTGTCTGTACAGAGTAGGTGGTGGTGAGTAGTTTAGCTGCCTCTGGCAAGTGAGTGGTATTGTTTTGGAGTATATATGAGTTTTTGATAAAGGTGCTTTTTGTTTATTACTTATTTTACAAAGTGTTTGTTGTTGTTGACTTGTTTGACAAGTTACCTTTATTAGTAAGCAATATGGCTAGCCGTAGAATGACTGCTCAACAGGTGGTTGGTATGCTTCTTGAATCTTCCTCTGAGCATGATTATGAGACAGACAGTGCGTCTGAGGGAGAGGAGGGAGGGGAAGATTCTGGCAGTGAGTTTTCTCTCAACATGGAATCATCAGATGATGTAGGTACTCTCAGTGCAGATGAAGGTACTCTTGGTGTGGATGAAGCAACTCTCAGTGCGGATGAGGTGCCTGTTTTAGAGGAGGAAACTGCTGTGCCGATGGTGCAAGAGGCATCTGGATTGCAGTCTGAGGCTGCTAGGCTTCCTACTGGAAGTGCTGGACTTTGGGTTGATCCAAACATGGTGCAGCCGGTGTTGCCTGCCTTTAGCGGTGATGCAGGGTGTACAGTGGATTGTGAACACTTTTTGCCTATACAGTTTTTTCAGTTGTTTATGGATGATGTATTTTTGGGTGAGATTGTTGAGCAGACGAATTTGTATGCTGAACAGTTTTTGAGGGACAACAGCGACAAACTTAGGCCCCAGTCTAGAGCTACCCGGTGGACTCCCACATATCTGGAAGAGATTAAGAAGTTTTTGGGTTTGACTTTATTGATGGGTGTGGTAAGGAAGCCAACCTTGGTTTCATATTGGTCTACTAGCCCCTTGTTGGCAACTGCCATATTTCCTGCAGTTATGACTCGTAATCGGTATTTACTTTTGCTACGTATGCTGCATTTTGTTGATAATTCTATGGCGTTGCCACGAGATCACCCTGACTGTGACCGTCTTTTTAAGATTCGGCCCATTCTTGATCACTTTGTAGATCGATTTTCTGAGATCTATACTCCAGGGAAAGAAATATCTATTGATGAGTCTTTGGTCTTGTTCAAGGGCCGTTTGGTTTGTAGGCAGTACATCCCTAGCAAGAGGGCATGCTACGGAATTAAGCTGTATATGTTGTCTGAGAGTAGGACAGGATATGTTTTTAATTTTCGCGTGTACACTGGTAGAGATTCTACTATTGACCCCCCAGGTTGTCCGTCCACTTTTGGAGTTTCAGAGAAAATTGTGTGGGATCTTGCTAGAAGACTGTTTAACAGAGGCCACCATTTGTACCTTGATAACTTCTATACTGCTGTGCAATTATTTAAGGAATTGTATAAAGTGGACACTTTTGCATGTGGCACAATCCGCACTAACCGTAAAGGTTATCCGAAAGAGCTTGTTTGCAAAAAACTTCAGAGGGGGCAGTGCAGTTCCTTGCGTAGTGATGAACTACTAGCTGTAAAATTTGTGGACAGAAGGGATGTGTATATGCTGACTACCATCCATGATGAGAGTACTTCACCTGTGGCTGTTTGGGGTCAGGTTGCTGAAGTGCGCAAACCTGTGTGCATTCTAGACTACAATAAGCACATGGGTGGTGTTGACAGAGTAGATCAGAGGTTGGAACCTTAGTCTGCTATTCGGAAGGCTTATGTTTGGTATAAGAAGTTGGCCATCCATTTCTTCGAATTAGCAAATTTCAATGCTTTTATTGTGTTCAAGGAGTGTTCTCCTGCGTCAAACTTGACATTTCTTCAGTTTCAGCACTCTGTGATAGCTAGCCTTGTTGTTGTGGAACATGCAAGTGTTCCTAGATTTGGAGTGGTGGAGGATGTGGTTCGATTGAAAGATCGCCACTTTCCTGATTTCATCCCTCCCACACCGGCAAAAGATTTTCCCACTAGGAGATGCAGAGTCTGTTGGCGAAGAGGTACGCGGAAGGAGATTCATATGTACTGCCCCGACTGTCCTTCTAAACCTGGGCTGTGTGTCCCTGCTTGTTTTAGAGCATACCACACGCAAAAGAATTTTTGGGAGCATTTATGAGTGGTAAAGTGAACTGCCTGGTCTGTATTCTTTGAAAAATTTGATTCTGTTTCAAGGTTGGAGTTAGTGCAATGTATTTAGTTCCTGATTTTATGTTTGTAGATTTGTATCGATTTGCGATTTGTTTGTGTTTTTATTTTTGTCTAAAAAAAATGCTAAATGTGTTGGCGGTGTGTGTGGACTGGCACTTGGTTGGCGGTGTGCGTGGAATGGTGCTTGGCTGGCGGTGTGTGAGTAGTGACTTGCTGCTGGTCACTACACACACTGCTAGCTGAGTGCCACTCCACGCAATCCATCAGCTTGTGTAGTTGCTGTGTCAGGAATGTGGCCGTGTGAAAGTGATAGGGCCTTGAATGGCGCTGTGTGCTGGTGTGAGTTTTGTTATGTGATGGGCCCGCGGCTGGCGGTGTGAATGGTTTTGTATGTCTCACACGTATGAAAGGTGTATGAATGGCCTGTAAAGAGGTTGGTGCCTTGTCATGGCTTTACAGCTCACGAGCTGTGAGTCAATGGTTCAGTTTCTCGCCCTTTCAATTATTAACAGTGCATTTCATTTTTGTGAAATCACTTGCTAATACAATTGTATATACTGAACCATCACTCACCCTCGTGCCAAATCCAACCAGTATGTGTGTGCGTTTGAGGAATAGATGGCTGTGCAGTAATATTTGCTTTTCTGAAGCAGGGTGTACCTTGTCCCTTTTGTGAATTTTGTAATGTGTTGTTTTTGTGCCTGGTGGTGCGAATAGTCTTGTGTGTATCACGTATGAAAGGTGTGTGAATGGACTGTAAAGCGGTTGGTGCCTTGCCGTGGCTTTACAGCTCACGAGCTGCGAGTCATTGGTTCAGTTTTTTCTCCATTTAATTATTGACAGTGCGTTTCATTTTTGTGAAATCTCTTGTTAATAAAATTTAATATACTGAACCATCACTCGCCCTCGTTTCAAATCCAACCAGTATGTATGTGCGTTTGAGGAATAGATGGATGTGCAGGAATCTTTGTCTTTTTCGTTTCTCTGCCAAGGTGTATGTTCCATGTAAGAATAACCCACCAACTGTAGATATTGTCGTAAACCCACGGGAGTTCATGGTGATGTCTCTCTTGTGAATTCCAAAAAGTTATTTTATCCACAATGTCCTGCAAACCTCAAAATGTCTGTGTTAGACCTGTCAGCCCTTTGGGTGGTCCCTCCTCTCCATTATTTATTTTGTCCCACTTTTGCCTCAAGCCCTATTAGTATTTTTCCTTTTTGGGAATCACCAGACTTTTTAGTAGTGATGCAGATTCAGGGAGCCATTTTATCTACCCCAGGAACTTCTGTCTGAGGGCCTGGAGCACAAAATGGTGGCCACCTGTGACATCATCAGAACCCACTGGAACCTACTAGAACCTTCTGCAACATTCTGGAGCCCTGTGACAGTTGGAGGCGGTTTAGAATGTTGGGAAGCTAAGACAGAGAGTTGGCAGTTGGAGCTGGCAGTTGGCACCTGACTGGTGAAGAGAGAGCAGCAGAAACCTGAAGGAGGAAGGAGTGAGGCAGCAGGGGTGGAAACTTGTGCCTGGAGTGGGGTCCATAAACCCACCCTTGATACTAGTCCCTACTGACTGAGCCCAGCCTGGAGCCCTGTGTGGGAAGAAGCAAGAAAAACCATCTTAAGGACCTGGACAGCAGGAACAGGCCTTAGAAGCAAAGAACAGCAAAGTCCTGACCTGATTGTTGGTTTTCCTGGAGTCCGACGTCGAGAAGCCTAGAGACCCGGAGCCCGAGGTGGAGAAGCGGCGCTGACTGGAAAAGCAGACGTCGTACCCGGAGCCGCCAGAGGTCGAGAGAGGGCGCCGACGGAGGTCGTAGAGAGTACCAGAGGTCGAGGAGGAAGTCACCCGAGGTCGAGTGAGCGGCGTCGACGGGGGAGTGAAGTCCGCCCTCCGGAGTCGCCGGAGACCGAGGTGAAGCGTGCCGGAGGTCGGGAGTGGAGATCGCACTCCGGAGTCGCCGGAACCTGAGGAGAGGAGCACCGGAGGTCGGGAGTGGGGATCGCACTCCGGAGCCGCCGGAAGTCGACATCGAGTCAAGGCCGGCCGACGTCATCGAACCTGAGGTCGCCATCGGACCGGAGCCGCCTGAAGTCGACATCGAGCCAAGACTGCCCGACGTCATCGAACCAGAGGACGAGATCGAGCCGAGGCCGCCGACATCGAACCGGAACCGCCTACCGGCGTCGTCAAGAACTGACATTGCGCCGAGGCCGCCGACATCGAACCGCCTCACGGCGTCGACACGACTCCAGCGGCGTCGGAACTTCAGAAAAAGGGCAGTAAGTGGAATAGAGGGCGCCTAAGGCCCTGTGGAATCCTGAGAGGCTACCCTAGGGGCTAGAGAGGTGCTGGAACCAGCTTGATTGTGCCAGGGGTGAGCTGAGACTGATTCAGAGGGGTTGTGTAGAGTGAGGGAGCCAGGTCTCTAGAATTCCCCCCCCCCTTTATCTACCTCAGTTTAGGCCTCAGCCTTGTCCAAGCCAGGGAGTAGACACCCTCAAGCCATCCATCTAACCACAAGCTGTGACTGGGCCAAATCAGCCCATAGAAATCTAAATGTGATCTGATTCTATGAGTGTCACTGTCAGCTTTTAATTATTTATTGAGAGCACTGTATTTATTGTATTCAACCTATTTATTGCTTCACTGTATTTATTGTTCCACAGTATTTATTGTCGCACAATATTTATTGGCTTGCAGTATTTATTGCCTCGTAATATTTAATTGCCTGTATGTAATGGACTTATATTTATGCCTTAATTATTTATGATCTCCCCTATTTATTGAAGCATTAAGACAGTATTTATTTGATGTACCCTTCCACAGAAAAAGCCTTGTATATGGTGATTGTGTTATTATTTATTTAATCAGCAACTAAGAGAAAAAGAAGATAAACAGAGATATTTTCATAATTTTTACGGTGTAGAGTCGTTTTTGGAACGGATGCACGCATGGTTATTGTATGGGTATGACGTATGCTTAGCACGGTGCCTGATTCCTGACCACTCGAGCCAAGCTACCACTGTGTATGTCTGGAGAGACCCCGTTACCACCATCCTTTCCGGTGTGGGAGTGGAGTATTTCCAACATAATTGGTGTTCAGCGGTGGGATAGAGCTGTGCCTACGTATACTCAACAATAACTGTGGGTAGTCCATAGGCCTACACCGGGAGTTTTCTCAAAGCGGCCTTCCTAATTGTGAGTTTTTGTTTTTCCAAATTTACTCTGGTGGTGGGAGGAGGTATTATATAAGGTACCCCCCTGCATAGTTACTGCAAATAACTGTCCTCTGACCTGAGTGGGCAAGATGGAGTTTGTACTGGAGAATTTAGAAACGTACACTGTGGCCCAACTCAGGGAGTTTTGTCAGCGGGAGGGGGTGTATTGTCCCCCAGGAGCAAAGAAGGGTGCACTCCAAACCAGCTTAAGGGCTTGGGGGGAGGCACGACGAGAAAGCAAGGCTGAGGAGGAGGACAGGGATAGAGAGCCCGACAGTGAGGGAGCTGGTTTGTACCAACCTGAGGTGGGGAACCTGTTAGCGGGGCCCGGGACACTTTCCAGGAAGGGCAGCAGTGCCTCTAGCGGTGGCTTGTCTGAAGTGGAGTTAACAGACCGGAGGGAGAAAAGACAGCTCACATGGGACTTAGCAAGGCTGGAGAAAGAGAAGGAGGAACAGAGGATGGCTCATGAGATAAGGCTGAAAGAGATAGATCTTCAGATCCTGAGAATCGGGGCACACCCTGTACCTAACGGTGGCAGCAAAGACCAAGAAATCACCAGGGAACCCAAACCCTACCTGCCAAAGGACATAGTGGCTAGCTATGGTGTGGGCGACGATATTGCCAAGTGGCTAGCGGCCTATGAGGTCTCGTTAAGGGCCCATGGGGTTCCAGAGATGTACTGGGGAGGGGGATTGTACAGGTACATGCCTCCAGCTGGTAGGGATGCTTTATTGGCCCTAGAGGAGGATGAGCAGACCCACTACCCCACCATGAAAGTGGCGCTCATAAGAAAGTTTGGACTAACACCCGAGAAATACAGACAGAAGTTCCGGGGTAGTCACAAACTGGGCACACAGAATTGGGTGGACTTCCTGGACTATGCAAAGAAGGCACTAGAGGGTTGGATTCAGGGCAGTGAAGTGAAGAACTACGAGGGGTTGTTTGATTTAGTACTGAAGGAACACCTGCTCGAAAAATGTTTCCCTGAACTGCGTCAACACCTGGTGGATAGCAAGCTGACCAATCCCCGGAAGCTTGCTGAGGAGGCGGACATTTGGGCTAGTACCCGGGTGTCCACAAGGGGGACTGGAGGGGATACTCAAAAGGCCGGACAGGGCACCCCCCAGAAGAAAGAGGGAGGGGAAAAGAAAAAGGAGTTCTCCAAAGGCCCCCAAAATAACTTCCAAGGGAAGGGAACAGGATTCACCCCTAGGGCTAACCCACCCAGAAACCCTAATCCTGGCCAGAGTCAGCAGCCAAGGGTTGTCCATTGCTTCGAGTGCGGTGGCGTTGGACACTATAAGGGAGATGCGAAGTGCCCAAAACGACCACCCCCTCCCATTGGAGGAAAGGCCCCCGGAGTAGCTAGTGCAGTGCTCGGGGAGGAGATGCCCTTAACTAAGGGAAGGGAGTGGGCGGGTGTCACTTTAGTGTCCCTGGGAGAACGGGAGATGGTTCCTAAGATCCAGGTGCCCGCAAATACCATAAAGTATGGGCAGTGGGTCACCATCAACGGCCAAAGAGGGGAGGCTCTGAGAGACACAGGAGCCAGTATGACTATGGTACGTAGCCAACTGGTGTCTCCAGAGCAGGTAATTCCCGATGTACTCCACCCAGCCGCGATGGCTGACGGCAGAACAGGCCACTATCCAGTGGCCGAGGTTCCCTTTGAATGGGAGGGGGTTGCAGGTTCACTTCGAGTTGCCGTCAGCCCTGCCGTGCCAGTCGATTGTCTACTGGGGAATGACATGGAGCACAATGCTTGGAAGGAGGTGGAATACCGGACTCACACTGAGATGCTGGGTACACCTGACTGGGCCTGTGTGAGCACAAGGTCCGCGACTACCCGGAGAGGGAGTTCGTTTCGGCTGGAGCCTGGAACAAAGGCCCAGCCAGCTGCCAGTCAAGGGAAGAACCGAGGACAGGAGGAGCCTGCCTCGGCGTCCACACCCCGTAGGACGGATAGGCCACCGGAGGTGGTGGACCAGGAGTCTGCGGTGGGGGATGTTACCAAACTGGAGGACCTACCCATCCCGGCCGAGTGGCACGTGGAGGGAGGCCCGTCCAGGGAGGAATTCTGCCAGGGCCAGAGGGAGTGCCCTACCCTTGAGGGGCTAAGGCGTCAGGCCCAAGCCCAGGCAGCAGGGAATGTTGAAGGGAACTACAGTGTTTACTGGGAGGATGGCCTCCTCTACAGTGAACCCAAGGCACCCCTACACGGATCGTCACAAGCCTTGGTAGTCCCTCAACGTTATCGAGCCTTCCTTCTGGAGTTGGCTCACGAGATCCCCTTGGCAGGACACCTGGGGCAAGACAAGACCTTCGCCCGTCTTGTCCCACACTTTTATTGGCCTCAAATGAAAGTGTCGTCCGATACCTACTGCCGGACATGTGTGTCTTGCCAAGCCAGTGGGAAAACAGGGGTGAAGCTGAAAGCTCCCCTGGAACCACTTCCTGTCGTTAGCACCCCCTTTGAAAGGGTGGGCATCGACATTGTGGGTCCGTTAGATCCGCCTACTACAGCTGGTCACAGGTTTATCCTGGTTCTGGTGGATCATGCCACACGGTACCCAGAGGCAATACCTCTGAGGACCATAACAGCACCTGTTGTGGCTAGGGCCCTGATGGGAATCTTTACCCGAGTGGGTTTTCCCAAGGAAGTTGTGTCCGACAGGGGGACCAACTTCATGTCAGCGTACATGTGGGCCATGTGGAAGGAGTGTGGAGTGACCTACCGGTTCACAACTCCTTACCACCTCCAGACCAATGGTCTGGTGGAGAGGTTTAACAAAATCTTGAAAGGCATGATCCGAAGTCTGCCTGAAAGCCTGCGGAGGAAATGGGACGTCCTCCTACCCTGTCTACTCTTTTCTTACAGGGAAGTGCCACAGAAGGGAGTGGGCTTCAGCCCCTTCGAGCTTTTGTATGGGCACCCTGTACGTGGAGCTCTAAACCTGGTGAGAGACGGATGGGAAAGAACTCCCAGAAAGCTTCCTCAGGACGTGGTGAGCTACAAGCTGGCCTTCCGGAGCCAAATAGCTAAGTTGTGGAAGCAAGCTTCTGACAACTTGGAGGCCAGCCAAGCAGTAATGAAGGCGTGGTATGACCACAACGCTCACCCGGTGGAGTTGGAGCCTGGCCAGAAGGTGTGGGTGATCGAACCAGGAGAGATTAGCGCCCTCCAGGATCGCTGGTCAGGACCCTTTGAGGTATTGGAGAAGAAGGGTAAGGCTACCTACTTGGTGGATCTTAAGACCCCTCGTCAGCCCCTACGGGTGCTGCACGCCAACCGCCTCAAACCCCACCACGAGAGGCCCGAAGTCATCTTGATGATGGTGACTGATGGAGCAGAGGACGCGGAAAGCGAGCCTCTCCCCGATTTATTTGCGTCTCAAGAGAAGGATGGGTCGGTGGAGGGAGTGATTCTCTCCCCATCTCTAACTCCTGAACAGCAGGAGGACTGCCGCCAGGTCCTGGGGCAGTACTCTTCGTTGTTCTCCCTTGTCCCGGGTAGGACTCACCTGTGCGTCCATGACGTGGACACAGGAGACAGCCCACCTGTGAAGTCCAAGATCTACCGGATGTCAGACAAGGTGAAGGCCAGCATTCACAGTGAAGTCACTAAGATGCTGGAGCTAGGAGTGATCGAACCTTCTAGCAGCCCCTGGTCCAGTCCGGTGGTACTAGTACCAAAAGCTGCACCACCGGGTGCCCAACCGGAACTGAGGTTCTGTGTGGACTACCGGGGACTGAATTCAGTAACCAAAACTGATGCTCATCCGATCCCTAGGGCGGATGAATTGATTGACCGGCTGGGAGCTGCCCAATATCTAAGTACCTTTGACCTTACTTCTGGGTACTGGCAGATCTCTTTGACTGATGGAGCAAGGGAAAGGTCAGCCTTCTCCACGCCCAATGGCCACTACCAGTTCTGTGTGATGCCCTTTGGGCTCAAGAACGCACCTGCCACGTTTCAGCGCCTGGTAAACCAGATCCTCACCGGAATGGAGAGTTTCTCTGCTGCTTATCTGGATGACATAGCCGTCTTCAGTAGCAGCTGGGAGGATCACTTGCGTCACCTGCAAGCTGTTCTCCAGGCCCTGAGACAAGCTGGATTGACGATCAAGGCCAGCAAGTGCCAGATCGGGCAGGGGTCGGTAGTGTACCTTGGACACTTGGTGGGTAGGGGAGCGGTGCAACCCCTCCAGGCGAAGATCGAGGCCATCATGGCCTGGGAACCCCCCAAGACACAGACTGAGGTCCGAGCTTTTCTGGGCCTCACGGGATACTACCGCCGCTTCGTGAAGGGGTACGGTACCATCGTAGCCCCCCTCACGGAGCTCACGTCCAAGAAACAACCTCGACGGGTAGTCTGGACGGAGGCTTGTCAGCAGGCCTTTGTGAGACTGAAGAAAGCCATGTGCGAGGCCCCGGTCTTAAGGGCCCCAGACTTTTCCAAGAAGTTCATTGTCCAGACAGATGCATCAGAACATGGCATTGGGGCAGTATTATCGCAACTCAATGAAGAGGGTCTGGATCAACCCGTGGTCTTCCTATCCCGGAGACTACTTCCCAGGGAACAGAAGTGGAGTGCAATAGAGCGTGAAGCCTTTGCAGTGGTATGGGCTCTGAAGAAGTTGCGGCCATACCTGTTTGGCTCGCACTTCCTGGTTCAGACCGACCACAGACCCCTTCGTTGGCTGATGCAGATGAAGGGGGAGAATCCCAAGTTGTTGAGGTGGTCTATTTCCCTACAGGGAATGGACTTTCAGGTGGAACATCGGCCTGGAGTGGACCACGCCAATGCAGACGGTCTCTCAAGGTATTTCCGCCTTAGTGATGAGAACTCCCAAGGGGTTGGGTAGCTCTCCCCACTTTCAGCTGGGGGGGACGCATGTTAGACCTGTCAGCCCTTTGGGTGGTCCCTCCTCTCCATTATTTATTTTGTCCCACTTTTGCCTCAAGCCCTATTAGTATTTTTCCTTTTTGGGAACCACCAGACTTTTTAGTAGTGATGCAGATTCAGGGAGCCATTTTATCTACCCCTGGAACTTCTGTCTGAGGGCCTGGAGCACAAAATGGTGGCCACCTGTGACATCATCAGAACCCACTGGAACCTACTAGAACCTTCTGCAACATTCTGGAGCCCTGTGACAGTTGGAGGCGGTTTAGAATGTTGGGAAGCTAAGACAGAGAGTTGGCAGTTGGAGCTGGCAGTTGGCACCTGACTGGTGAAGAGAGAGCAGCAGAAACCTGAAGGAGGAAGGAGTGAGGCAGCAGGGGTGGAAACTTGTGCCTGGAGTGGGGTCCATAAACCCACCCTTGATACTAGTCCCTACTGACTGAGCCCAGCCTGGAGCCCTGTGTGGGAAGAAGCAAGAAAAACCATCTTAAGGACCTGGACAGCAGGAACAGGCCTTAGAAGCAAAGAACAGCAAAGTCCTGACCTGATTGTTGGTTTTCCTGGAGTCCGACGTCGAGAAGCCTAGAGACCCGGAGCCCGAGGTGGAGAAGCGGCGCTGACTGGAAAAGCAGACGTCGTACCCGGAGCCGCCAGAGGTCGAGAGAGGGCGCCGACGGAGGTCGTAGAGAGTACCAGAGGTCGAGGAGGAAGTCACCCGAGGTCGAGTGAGCGGCGTCGACGGGGGAGTGAAGTCCGCCCTCCGGAGTCGCCGGAGACCGAGGTGAAGCGTGCCGGAGGTCGGGAGTGGAGATCGCACTCTGGAGTCGCCGGAACCTGAGGAGAGGAGCACCGGAGGTCGGGAGTGGGGATCGCACTCCGGAGCCGCCGGAAGTCGACATCGAGTCAAGGCCGGCCGACGTCATCGAACCTGAGGTCGCCATCGGACCGGAGCCGCCTGAAGTCGACATCGAGCCAAGACTGCCCGACGTCATCGAACCGGAGGACGAGATCGAGCCGAGGCCGCCGACATCGAACCGGAACCGCCTACCGGCGTCGTCAAGAACTGACATTGCGCCGAGGCCGCCGACATCGAACCGGAACCGCCTCACGGCCTCGACACGACTCCAGCGGCGTCGGAACTTCAGAAAAAGGGCAGTAAGTGGAATAGAGGGCGCCTAAGGCCCTGTGGAATCCTGAGAGACTACCCTAGGGGCTAGAGAGGTGCTGGAACCAGCTTGATTGTGCCAGGGGTGAGCTGAGACTGATTCAGAGGGGTTGTGTAGAGTGAGGGAGCCAGGTCTCTAGAATTCCCCCCCCCTTGATCTACCTCAGTTTAGGCCTCAGCCTTGTCCAAGCCAGGGAGTAGACACCCTCAAGCCATCCATCTAACCACAAGCTGTGACTGGGCCAAATCAGCCCATAGAAATCTAAATGTGATCTGATTCTATGAGTGTCACTGTCAGCTTTTAATTATTTATTGAGAGCACTGTATTTATTGTATTCAACCTATTTATTGCTTCACTGTATTTATTGTTCCACAGTATTTATTGTCGCACAATATTTATTGGCTTGCAGTATTTATTGCCTCGTAATATTTAATTGCCTGTATGTAATGGACTTATATTTATGCCTTAATTATTTATGATCTCCCCTATTTATTGAAGCATTAAGACAGTATTTATTTGACGTACCCTTCCACAGAAAAAGCCTTGTATATGGTGATTGTGTTATTATTTATTTAATCAGCAACTAAGAGAAAAAGAAGATAAACAGAGATATTTTCATAATTTTTACGGTGTAGAGTCGTTTTTGGAACGGATGCACGCATGGTTATTGTATGGGTATGACGTATGCTTAGCACGGTGCCTGATTCCTGACCACTCGAGCCAAGCTACCACTGTGTATGTCTGGAGAGACCCCGTTACCACCATCCTTTCCGGTGTGGGAGTGGAGTATTTCCAACAGTCTGTCACATTTTCCTTGCAATATTGTGCCGAAATTCTCACGCTGTAGAAACAAACAATGTCAAAATGATCTGCTTTTGCAAGGGGGTCAACTGTCTTTTTGGCCTGTGCTCGGCGGCCATCTAGGGAAGCCTACCAAACCCATACATTTCTGAAAACTAGACACCCGGGGGCTTCCAGGGAGGTATGGCTTGCGTGGATCCCCCAACGTTTCCTTACCCAGAATCCCCTGCAAACCTCAATTTTAGATGAAAAAATCACTTTTTTCATACATTTTTGTGTGGGAAAGTTGTGGCATCACTGGGCTCACTCAAATTTCCCATCTCCCAGCGTTCCCCTGGGTCTCCCGGTAAAAATGGTGCCTCACTTGTGTGGGAGGCCCAAGTTCGCGCGACAGACAAGGGCCCAAAACGTAGTGAGGTGACTTCAAATTTGCCTATCTCAAAACCACCTGGTTTTGCAAGGGGGGTCACCTGGGTTTTTGGCCGGGTGCTCTGCGGCCATCTAGGGAAACCTACCAAACCCATACATTTCTGAAAACTAGACACCCGGGGGCTTCCAGGGAGGTATGGCTTGCGTGGATCCCCCAACGTTTCCTTACCCAGAATCCCCTGCAAACCTCAATTTTAGCTGAAAAAATCACTTTTTCACACATTTTTGTGTGGGAAAGTTGTGGCATCACTGGGCTCACTCAAATTTCCCACCTCCCAGCGTTCTCCTGGGTCTCCCAGTAAAAATGGTGACTCACTTGTGTGAGAGGCCCAAGTTCCCGCGACAGGCAAGGGCCCAAACGTAGTGAGGTGACTTCAAATTTGCCTATCTCAAAACCACCTGGTTTTGCAAGGGGGGTCACCTGGGTTTTTGGCCGGTTGCTCGGCGGCCATCTAGGGAAACCTACCAAACCCATACATTTCTGAAAACTAGACACCCGGGGGCTTCCAGGGAGGTATGGCTTGCGTGGATCCCCCAACGTTTCCTTACCCAGAATCCCCTGCAAACCTCAATTTTAGATGAAAAAATCACTTTTTTCATACATTTTTGTGTGGGAAAGTTGTGGCATCACTGGGCTCACTCAAATTTCCCATCTCCCAGCGTTCCCCTGGGTCTCCCGGTAAAAATGGTGCCTCACTTGTGTGGGAGGCCCAAGTTCCCGCGACAGGCAAGGGCCCAAACGTAGTGAGGTGACTTCAAATTTGCCTATCTCAAAACCACCTGGTTTTGCAAGGGGGGTCACCTGGGTTTTTGGCCGGGTGCTCTGCGGCCATCTAGGGAAAACCACCACACCCATACATTTCTGAAAACTAGACACCCGGGGGCTTCCAGGGAGGGATGGCTTGTGTGGATCCCCCAACGTTTCCTTACCCAGAATCCCCTGCAAACCTCAATGTTAGCTGAAAAAATCAATTCTTTCACACATTTTTGTGAGGGAAAGTTGTGGCATCACCAGGCTCACTCAAATTTCCCACCTCCCAGCATTCCCCTGGGTCTCCCGGTAAAAATGGTGCCTCACTTGTGTGGAAGTCCCAAGTTCCCGCGACAGGCAAGGGCCCAAAACGTAGTGAGGTGACTTCAAATTTGCCTATCTCAAAACCACCTGGTTTTGCAAGGGGGGTCACCTGGGTTTTTGGCTCGGTGCTCTGCGGCCATCTAGGGAAACCTACCAAACCCATACATTTCTGAAAACTAGACACCCGGGGGCTTCCAGGGAGGTATGGCTTGTGTGGATCCCCCAACGTTTCCTTACCCAGAATCCCCTGCAAACCTCATGTTTAGCTGAAAAAAATCACTTTTTTTCACACATTTTTGTGAGGGAAAGTTGTGGCATCACCGGGCTCACTAAAATTTCCCACCTCCCAGCGTTCCCCTGGGTCTCCCGGTAAAAATGGTGCCTCACTTGTGTGGGAGGCCCAAGTACCAGCGACAGGCAAGGGCCCAAAACGTAGTGAGGTGACATAAAAATTGCCTATCTCAAAACCACCTGGTTTTGCAAGGAGGGTCACCTGGGTTTTTGGCCCGGTGTTCGGCGGCCATCTAGGGAAACCTACCAAACCCATACATTTCTGAAAACTAGACACCCGGGGTCTTCCATGGAGGTATGGCTTGCGTGGATCCCCCAAAGTTTCCTTACCCAGAATCCCCTGCAAACCTCAATTTTAGCTGAAAAAATCACTTTTTTCACACATTTTTGTGTGGGAAAGTTGTGGCATCACCGGGCTCACTCAAATTTCCCACCTCCCAGCGTTCCCCTGGGTCTCCCGGTAAAAATGGTGCCTCACTTGTGTGGGAGGCCCAAGTACCCGCGACAGGCAAGGACCTAAAACGTAGTGAGGTGACATCAAAATTGCCTATCTCAAAACCACCTGGTTTTGCAAGGGGGGTCACCTGGGTTTTTGGCCTGGTGTTCGGCGGCCATATAAGGAAACCTACCAAACCCATACATTTCTGAAAACTAGACACCCGGGGGCTTCCAGGGAGGTATGGCTTGCGTGGATACCCCAACGTTTCCTTACCCAGAATCCCCTGCAAACCTCAATTTTAGCTGAAAAAATCACTTTTTTCACACATTTTTGTGTGGGAAAGTTGTGGCATCACCGGGCTCACTCAAATTTCCCACCTCCCAGCATTCCCCTGGGTCTCCCGGTAAAAATGGTGCCTCACTTGTGTGGGAGGCCCAAGTACCCGCGACAGGCAAGGGCCCAAAACGTAGTGAGGTGACATCAAAATTGCCTATCTCAAAACCACCTGGTTTTGCAAGGGGGGTCACCTGGGTTTTTGGCCCGGTGTTCGGCAGCCATCTAGGGAAACCTACCAAACCCATACATTTCTGAAAACTAGACACCCGGGGGCTTCCAGGGAGGTATGGCTTGCGTGGATCCCCCAACGTTTCCATGCCCAGAATCCCCTGCAAACCTCAATTTTAGCTGAAAAAATCATTTTTCCCCACATTTTTGTGTGGGAAAGTTGTGGCATCACCGGGCTCACTCAAATTTCCCACCTCCCAGCATTCCCCTGGGTCTCCCAGTAAAAATGGTGCCTCACTTGTGTGGGAGGCCCAAGTACCCGCGACAGGCAAGGGCCCAAAACGTAGTGAGGTGACATAAAAATTGCCTATCTCAAAACCACCTGGTTTTGCAAGGGGGGTCACCTGGGTTTTTGGCCTGGTGTTCGGCGGCCATATAGGGAAACCTACCAAACCCATACATTTCTGAAAACTAGACACCCGGGGGCTTCCGGGGAGGTATGGCTTGCGTGGATCCCCCAAAGTTTCCTTACCCAGAATTCCCTGCAAACCTCAATTTTAGCTGAAAAAATCACTTTTTTCACACATTTTTGTGTGGGAAAGTTGTGGCATCACCGGGCTCACTCAAATTTCCCACCTCCCAGCGTTCCCCTGGGTCTCCCGGTAAAAATGGTGCCTCACTTGTACCCGAACACCGGGCCAAAAACCCAGGTGACCCCCCTTGCAAAACCAGGTGGTTTTGAGATAGGTAATTTTGATGTCACCTCACTACGTTTTGGGCCCTTGCCTGTCGCGGGTACTTGGGCCTCCCACACAAGTGAGGCACCATTTTTACCGGGAGACCCAGGGGAACGCTGGGAGGTGGGAAATTTGAGTGAGCCCGGTAATGCCACAACTTTCCCACACAAAAATGTGTGAAAAAAGTCATTTTTTTCAGCTAAAATTGAGGTTTGCAGGGGATTATGGGTAAGGAAACATTGTGGGATCCACGCAAGCCATACCTCCCTGGAAGCCCCCGGGTGTCTAGTTTTCAGAAATGTATGGGTTTGGTAGGTTTCCCTAGATGGCCGCAGAGCACCGGGCCAAAAACCCAGGTGACCCCCCTTGCAAAACCAGGTGGTTTTGAGATAGGCAAATTTGAAGTCACCTCACTACGTTTTGGGCCCTTGCCTGTCACGGGAACTTGGGCCTCCCACACAAGTGAGGCACCATTTTTACCGGGAGACCCAGGGGAACGTTTGGAGGTGGGAAATTTGAGTGAGCCCGGTGATGCCACAACTTTCCCACACAAAAATGTGTGAAAAAAGTAATTTTTTCAGCTAAAATTGAGGTTTGCAGAGGATTCTGGGTAAGGAAACGTTGGGGGATCCATGCAAGCCATACCTCCCTGGAAGCCCCCAGGTGTCTAGTTTTCAGAAATGTATGGGTTTGGTAGGTTTCCCTAGATGGCCGCAGAGCACTGGGCCAAAAACCCAGGTGACCCCCCTTGCAAAACCAGGTGGTTTTGAGATAGGCAAATTTGAAGTCACCTCACTACGTTTTGGGCCCTTGCCTGTCGCGGGAACTTGGGCCTCCCACACAAGTGAGGCACCATTTTTACCGGGAGACCCAGGGGAACGCTGGGAGGTGGGAAATTTGAGTGAGTCCAGTGATACCACAACTTTCCCACACAAAAATGTGTGAAAAAAAAGATTTTTTCAGCTAAAATTGAGGTTTGCAGGGAAATCTGGGTAAGGAAACGTTGGGGGATCAATGCAAGCCATACCTCCCTGCAAGCCCCCGGGTGTCTAGTTTTCAGAAATGTATGGGTTTGGTAGGTTACCCTAGATGGCCTCGGAGCACCAGGCCAAAAACCCAGGTGACCGCCCTTGCAAAACCAGGTGGTTTTGAGATAGGCAATTTTGATGTCACCTCACTATGTTTTGGGCCCTTGCCTGTCACGGGTACTTGGGCCTCCCACACAAGTGAGGCACCATTTTTACCGGGAGACCCAGGGGAACGCTGGGTGGTGGGAAATTTGAGTGAGCCCGGTGATGCCACAACTTTCCCACACAAAAATGTGTGAAAAAAGTGATTTTTTCAGCTAAAATTGAGGTTTGCAGGGGATTCTGGGTAAGGAAACGTTGGGGGATCCACGCAAGCCATACCTCCCTGGAGGCCCCCAGGTGTGTAGTTTTCAGAAATGTATGGGTTTGGAAGGTTTCCCTAGATGGCCGCCGAGCACCGGGCCAAAAACCCAGGTGACCCCCCTTGCAAAACCAGGTGGTTTTGAGATAGGCAATTTTGATGTCACCTCACTACGTTTTGGGCCCTTGCCTGTCGCGGGTACTTGGGCCTCCCACACAAGTGAGGCACCATTTTTACCAGGAGAACCAGAGGAATTCTGGGAGGTGGGAAATTTGAGTGAGCCCGGTGATGCCACAACTTTCCCTCACAAAAATGTGTGAAAAAGTGATTTTTTCAGCTGAAATTGAGGTTTGCAGGGGATTCTGGGTAAGGAAACTTTGGGGGATCCATGCAAGCCATACCTCCCTGGAAGCCCCCAGGTGTCTAGTTTTCAGAAATGTATGGGTTTGGTAGGTTTCCCTAGATGGCCGCCGAGCACCGGGCCAAAAGCCCAAGTGACCCCGCTTGCAAAACCAGGTGGTTTTGAGATAGGCAATTTTGATGTTACCTCACTACGTTTTGCGCCGTTTCCTGTCGCGGGCACTAGGCCGACCCACACAAGTGAGGTACAGTTTTTCTCATAAGACTTTGGGGAACGCGGGCTGGGTGGAAATTTGTGGATCCACGCAGATTCCGGAACTTTCCACCACAGAAATGTGGGGAAAATGTGTTTTTTTTAAAAAAAAATTTGGTTTGCAAGGGATTCTGGGTAAGAGACCCTGGTGGGAGGCAGTCAAGTCACCCAATCCTGGATTCCCCTGGGTGTCTAGATTTAAAAAATGTATAGGTTTGCTAGGTTTCCCAAGGTGCCCGAAGAGCTAGGGTTCAAAAACTACAGCTAGTCATTTTGCTAAAAAAGGGTCATTTTTCACTGCGAAATTGAGGTGTGACCACGATGCGTTTTGCGACGTTTCCTGTCGCGGGCACTAGGCCGTACCACACAAGTGAGATACCGTTTTTCTCGTAAGACTTTGGGGAACGTGGGGTTGGTGGAAATTTGTTGATCCAAACAGATTCCGGAACTTTCCACCACAGAAATGTGGGGAAAATGTGTTTTTTTGGACAATTTTTTAGGTTTGCAAGGGATTCTGGGTAACAGACCCTGGTGGGAGGCAGTCAAGTCACAGCATCCTGGATTCCCGTGGGTGTCTAGTTTTCAAAAATGTATAGGTTTGCTAGGTTTCCCAAGGTATCCGCAGAGCTAGGGTTCAAAAACTACAGCTATTTATTTTGCCAAAAAAGGGTCATTTTTCACTGCGAGATTGAGGTGTGACCACGATGCGTTTTGCGACGTTTCCTGTCGCGGGCACTAGGGCGAACCACACAAGTGAGGTACCGTTTGTCTCGTAAGACTTTGGGGAATGCGGGGTGGGTGGAAATTTGTGGATCCATGCAGATTCCGGAACTTTCCACCACAGAAATGTGGGGAAAATGTGTTTTTTTTGACAATTGTTTAGGTTTGCAAGGGATTCTGGGTAACAGACCCTGGTGGGAGGCAGTCAAGTCACCCCATCCTGGATTCCCCTGGGTGTCTAGTTTTCAAAAATGTATAGGTTTGCTAGGTTTCCCAAGGTGCCCGCAGAGCTAGGGTTCAAAAACTACAGCTAGTCATTTTGCCAAAAAAGGGTCATTTTTCACTGCGAAATTGAGGTGTGACCACGTTGCGTTTTGCGCTGTTTCCTGTCGCGGGCACTAGGCCGACCCACACAAGTGAGGTACCGTTTTTCTCGTAAGACTTTGGGGAACGCGGGGTGGGTGGAAATTTGTGGATCCACGCAGATTCCGGAACTTTCCACGACAGAAATGAGGGGAAAATGTGTTTTTTTGGACAATTTTTTAGGTTTGCAAGAGATTCTGGGTAACAGACCCTGGTGGGAGGCAGTCAAGTCACACCATCCTGGATTCCCGTGGGTGTCTAGTTTTCAAAAATGTATAGGTTTTCTAGGTTTCCCAAGGTGCCCGCAGAGCTAGGGTTCCAAAACTACAGCTATTCATTTTGCCAAAAAAGGGTCATTTTTCACTGCGAAATTGAGGTGTGACCACGATGCGTTTTGCGACGTTTCCTGTCGCGGGCACTAGGGCGAACCACACAAGTGAGGTACCGTTTGTCTCGTAAGACTTTGGGGAACGCGGGGTGGGTGGAAATTTGTGGATCCACGCAGATTCCGGAACTTTCCACCACAGAAATGTGGGGAAAATGTGTTTTTTTTGACAATTGTTTAGGTTTGCAAGGGATTCTGGGTAACAGACCCTGGTGGGAGGCAGTCAAGTCACCCCATCCTGGATTCCCCTGGGTGTCTAGTTTTCAAAAATGTATAGTTTTGCTAGGTTTCCCAAGGTGCCCGCAGAGCTAGGGTTCAAATACTACAGCTAGTCATTTTGCCAAAAAAGGGTCATTTTTCACTGCGAAATTGAGGTGTGACCACGTTGCGTTTTGCGCCGTTTCCTGTCGCGGGCACTAGGCCGACCCACACAAGTGAGGTACCGTTTTTCTCGTAAGACTTTGGGGGACGCGGGGTGGGTGGAAATTTGTGGATCCACGCAGATTCCGGAACTTTCCACGACAGAAATGAGGGGAAAATGTGTTTTTTTTGACAATTTTTTAGGTTTACAAGGGATTCTGGGTAACAGACCCTGGTGGGAGGCAGTCAAGTCACCCCATCCTGGATTCCCCTGGGTGTATAGTTTTCAAAAATGTATAGGTTTGCTAGGTTTCCCAAGGGGCCCGCAGAGCTAGGGTTATAAAACTAGAGCTAGGGTAAATTTTCACTGCGATATTGAGTTGTGACCACGTTGCGTTTTGCGCCGTTTCCTGTCGCGGGAACTATACCTACCCACACAAGTGAGGTACCATTTTTATCGGGAGACTTAGGGTAATTCAGATTTGTAAAGGAACTGTTATTATCTATTGACTTTCGATGCATTTCTGCCTTCCAAATGAAAGACATTGTGTAAAAAATAAGTCATTCTAAAAAATGACTGATCATTCTCATGCTAGTATGAGTATTCACAATTTCAGAAATGTGCAAATATCTACTGTTTCTAAACTCTATATTTTGTTCCCATTTCAGAAATACATAGGTGTCTTTCATACCGATTTTTCCATGTACACATTTTTTCTGCATAATTACTATATACCCGGTACATAATAAAAAACCATTGCAAGTTGCTGCTCAGTTTTTGGCTCTGGGCTCGTCGGGTTCTTGGTTAACCTACAAGTCCTATATATCCCCACAACCAGTAATGTCCAGCGGATGCAACGGTATATTGCTTTAAAAGAGCTGTCATAATTAGAAGAAGTTACAGGTGAAAACGTTGACACAAAAGGCTGTTTTTTTCATCTAATTTTCAATTTATCCTATATTTAACTGTTTGTTTCTATAAATAAAACCTTGATGGATCTACACAAATGACCCCTTGCTGAATTCAGAATTTTGTCTTCTTCTCGAAAATGTATAGCTTTCCATGATCCATTATTGCTTTTGTACCCATTTCTGCTATTAACAGAAAAATGCCAAAACTGTGTAAAAAATGTTGGTTTTCTGACAAAAGTTTGGTATCCCCGAAAAGCTGGGAAATGGTGATTTCAACCCCACAAACCCTTTTTTGATAACATTTGCAGGGAAAAACCCATATGCTTTCATTTGCAGCCCGTTTTTCCAATTTTTCCGAAAAAAAATAAAATTTTGCTGTATTTTGGCTCATTTCTGTGACCCCTCCAGGGGAATCCACAAACCCTGAGTCCCTTTAAAATCCCCATGATGTTGGAAGAAAAGGACGCAAATTTGGCGTGAATACCTAATGTGGTCAAAAAGTTACAGGGGCCTAAGCGCGCACTACCCCAAATAGCCAAAAAAAGGCTTGGCACAGGAGGGGGAAAAGGCCTGGCAGCGAAGGGGTTAAAATATGAACAAGTATGCAGCATAATCTCACTTTTATTCAGGAAGAAGAGGACGTTTGTGACTGTGACTCCGGGCTCACTTGGCAGAAACACCCCCTGACCCTCCCCCCCCCCCATTGCAAAATGTAATGCCCGTGAAAAGGTTAGGTGGACGCAGTGTTCTATAGAACATAGTCCTGAGAGCACGATTGAAAATGAAAACTAAATATAGTATATGGTACAAACTATGCACCAAAAAGTGTGATATAAGAGAAACCGGGCGTGAAATATAATATGCAATACATTGTGCGCAATGACAGATTCATTGGAGAGCGCGAGATAGCACAGGCACTAGCGCGTGCTATGCGATATGCGCCTAGGAGTGTAATATGCACAGGGCAGTGTTGTGTAACCTAACTAGTCTCTAAAGTTGTAATATAAAATATGTGCTGGGGAGTGTAACGTTGCATATGCACTGTGACAAAGATATGGATCCCAGATTGTAATATGTATGGCATAGCGCTGTGCGTTATAACATAGGCATCAAGGAAGGCACGTTAGATGGGGCAATATAACCAGTGCGAAGGCAAGTGTGGCATGACATATTCACAGGGTGGTGTTACAGTGCACATGGGCTAGAGAGTGTCATAGCATACGCACTAGCTGGTGGAATACAACACAGAGGTGTGAGGCACTCGACGGGCACTTGTGTGTGTAACACAGCATTGGGCTCAGCCAGGAGCACGCTGTGACTCTCAAGTGAGGTTCGTCTCCTTTCCAGAGAATAAAATAAAAAGTATTACACATCCGGCGGTGGATGTGTATTTTATTAACCGTGAGGGGGGTTTCTTGCATAGTTTGGTCGAATTTTTGTCGAATCCACTTTGAATGGCTTGGTGTGCGTGTATATTAAATGTGCCCGTCAATAGCTACACATGTTTGTATAAATAAACGAAAATGGTGTCTACTTGGAGAGTACCCACCGGCGTGGGCGCCGGGATTAGGCACGGTAGGGCATCAGACACGTCAGAGCTTCACTAGCGGTGTAAATACATTCCATGTGGATTCATTCTATGCATAGTCGCCTTTTAATGAATATCACGCAAATCGTCATGGTGATAGGTACGCACGGTTTGTCCAGCATGTCCTAGGTGTTTCTATAAATATATATATTTTTTTTAAATAATGAAAAACAAAGGCCGGCCCCGGGGGATGGGATCCCCGGGGCCATAAGTGGCCTGAGGAGGGGGGCAACGCCGCCCCCTCCTAAAGATTTTTTTTTTAAAAAAAGGCCATGACCCAGGGGTTGGGGTCCCCGGGGCCGATTAAGGCCTTGGGAGGGCCAAATTAATTTTTTTCAACAAAAAAATTTAAGGTGCAGCCCTCCTTCTTAAAATAAATAAATAAATAAAAGACCAGCATCGCGCCGGAGGACACGCCCCCTCCTTGCAGCACTCTGCAAACGTGCCCCCTGGCCAGTTGTAAGTTGGGGAATTAATTCCCCTTCAATACTGAGGGTCCCTGAGGGCCAACTAGCCCAACAGGTATCTCCAGTATGTGCCAGGGAGCTGCGTTGCAGACAGGTGTTCTGAGGCCACGCCCCTTTTTACACCTCTATGCAACGCAGCTCTGTGGTGCTTACTGGAGGTACCTAGTGGGCTAGTTTGACCCTAGGGACCCTTAGGATTCAAGGGGACTTAATCTCTCAACCTAGAACGGCCACAGGGCGCGTTTACACAGTGGGGAAGGGAGGGGACGGGGCCTGAGGTGATGTGTGCAAACACGCCCTGTGGCGCGTTTTAAGTTGGGGAAAAAATTCCCTTTCAATCCTGAGGGACCCTGGGGGCCAACTAGCCCACCAGGTGCTTCCAGTACGCACCACTGCTCTGCGTTGCAGAGAGGTGGTGCAGGCCGTGCCCCTTTTTACACCTCTCTGCAATGGCGCTTACTGGACGTACCTAGTGGGCTATTTTGCCCCAAGGGATCCTCAGGATTCAAGGGGACTTAATCTCCCAACTTAAAAAACGGCCACAGGGCGTGTTTACACCGTGGGGAAGGGAAGGGACGGGGCCTGAGGTGACATGTGCAAACACGCCCTATGGCACGTTTTAAGTTGGGGAAATAATTGCCCTTCAATCCTGAGGGCCCCTGGTGGCTAACTAGCCCACCAGGTGCTTCCAGTAAGCGCCACTGAGCTGCGTTGCAGAGAGGTGGTCCAGGCCGTGCCACTTTTTACACCTCTCTGCAACGCAGCTCTGTGGTGCTTACTGGAGGTACCTAGTGGGCTAGTTGGACCCTAGGGACCCTCAAGATTCAAATGAACTTACTCTACCAATTAAAAACGGCCACGGGCGTGTTTACACAGTGGTGAAGGGAGGGGACGGGGCCTGAGTTAACGTGTGCAAACAAGCCCTGTGGCGCGTTTTAAGTTGGGGAAATAATTCCCCTTCAATCCTGAGGGACCCTGGGGCCCAACTAGCCCACCAGGTGCTTCCAGTAAGCGCCACTGCGCTGCGTTGCAGAGAGGTGGTCTAGGCCGTGCCCCTTTTTACATCTCTGCAACGCAGCTCTGTGGCGCTTACTGGAGGTACCTAGTGGTCTAGTTGGACCCTAGGGACCCTTAGGATTCAAGGGGACTTAATCTCCCAACTTAAAACGGCCACAGGGAGTGTTTACACAGTGGGGAAGTGAGGGGACGGGGCCTGAGGTGACGTGTGCAAACACGCCCTGTGGCGCATTTTAAGAGGTAGTTTTAATCCCCTGCCCTATTATATACTAGAGGCTTACAGAGGAGGTCATGCTGATCACAGGGGGACGCCAACGCATAGTGTTCCCTAGTGTATGTAGGTGTTTTCACTGTATTCTGAGTGTCTTTTAACATAGCACTGGCTCTAGGACTGGTTAGTCAGACTCTGTTACCACCAGAATCCGTCTGAAAAAGTTGAGGGTACAGGATGATTTTGCAACAAGGCTTCTTTCTGCTCTTCTGTTTGTTCTTTCTGCACGTTATCCTTCTTCCTGCACTTTTCTTCGTCTTTGAGGACTTCTGTTGCTTCTTTCTGCATTTCTTTTTTTTTCTTTCTGTGCGTTTTTTCTTCTTTCTTCACATGTCCTATCTCTGTAGGCTTAGTTAGAAATTAGCATTTAAAAAACCTTTGAAATTCACTGAAAAAACCATAGGTTTCAGGCACCTTATAGTTAGGAATTAGCATTTAAAAAACCTTAGAAATTCACTAATAGTTAGCTGGACTTTTCACTCGTACAAAACCATTGAAATTCCCCCGTTATAGTTAGTTCAGCTAACTATAACTTGCGCGCCCGCAATGCACTGCTGATGACGTCACATATTACATCACTCATGACATGGTCAGTGACATCACTCATGACATCACTGATGACATCTCAAATGACATCACTGATGACATCATCCTTGTGATAGAGTGGCAGACCTCCTCTCCCCCTAATATAACCTTTGATACACACATTCAAAAATAGAAACTACAAATTTCAAAACAATGGACATACCAATATCATTTACAACAACCTATTCAGTAATTCTAAGATCCACATACACATCCACTCATTCACCAACAGTCCAATACAGTCACTCATCATATGTACTCACACACCTATACATCCTGTTACACAACGCCACTCATCCATAGAGTTACTCACACACATGCTAATAAAGAATCAAACATCCATTTACTTGCATATACAGTTATACACACACCACCACACTTACTTCTACAGAAACTTACACATACTTAGTCTTTTAAACAATCACTTATAGAAACACATACTTATTCATACAGGAACTCTTTCAATCTCTCATTCTCACATATACTCACTTATATACACCAATAGTCACATATACTAGTTTAAAACACATGTAGTTACTCATAAAGACACTACTGAGACAGTCATTCACTCACTAACACACCCATGCACACACTCATCCACCCATACAGTCCTGCACACATGCTGTCTTCAACACATACAAACAGTGAGTCACTCATTCATGCACCTATGCACTACGCAATACCCCCACCAAACCATACAGACACTCAGACACTCATACTGATACTCAAAAAACCAACTAATAACCTATATAGACACTCATATAGCTACTCACCAACCCATGCATCCACTTATACACAAAGTGAGAGACTGATACAGATATTTACATATTTAAACATTACTCACTAAGCCATGTATTCACTAAGATACACTTAATCAGTCAGTTATACAATCAATTTTTCAAAAACAAATCATCCATTTAGACACTTATATACCCATTTATTCTTCCATCGACCTTGAGATATACATATATAAAACATTTGTAATTTTCAGAAAAACACACATTCACTGTCATGAGTGATGTCACTGACCATGTCATGAGTGATGTAATATGTGGCGTCATCAGCAGTGCATTGCGGGCGCGCGAGTTATAGTTAGCTGAACTAACTATAACAGGGGAATTTCAATGGTTTTGTACGAGTGAAAAGTCCAGCTAACTCCAACGCCCCTGAAAACTATGTTTTTTTCAGGGAATATATATATACATATATCTATATATGCATATTATCTACTGGCGGTCGCCAGTAGATAGTTATAGTTAGGACCGTGTTTCCATAGGAAATCTGAAAATTCTATTTTGAATAACTTTGGCGCCGGTTGACGAATCCTCGCAAATTTTTCAAAATAGGTGGGGCGCACCGCTCCGCTCCTACCCTGAAAGTCTCAGGGTGATTAGTCAAGCAGGGGCCGAGACAAAAGGGGGGTCCCAAAACGCGTTTTCCCCATGCATTTTTCCATAGGGACCTTTAGTCCAAGGTACAGCCCGAACAGCTGAACAGAATTATTTGAAATTTGGCAGAGAGGTAGTCCTCAGGTTAGGGATGTGTCTTTTGAATATCTGAAGTAAATCTGTTCTGTAGTTCCTGAGAATATTTCAGTTAAAAGTACATATATATCTATAAGCGTGCACCGTGCGCGTACGGTAAGCATACCGTACGCGCACGCTGCCGTGCGCGAGCGTAATTCTGATTGGTGGTTACATGACAGTAAACATTCCAGTCGGTCGAAATCAGGAAGTGTCAGCCGCCATTTTGTGTGTCTCACACTAAAAAACAAAGGTGGAGTTGCAGACCCCGTAGCCTTTGTCAGGGGGTCCAAAAAGGACCCAGAAGTGTGAAAAATATATTTTGTTTGTTTTTTTTCTAAATCGCGGGGTACGCGTACCGTGTGCGTACGGTAAGCGTACGGCGGAAAAAATAAATAAAAAAAATAGAATTAAAAATCAAAATGAAATGTTTGGATGTTGGTTGGCTCTAAAAAGAGCCGTTGTGTTCATGGAGTGTTTTTTGTACCTATAAGTAAGTACCGATGCAGAGTCTAAAGTTCAAGAGGAAGACTCTGTTCCCTTCATCATTGAAATGTACACCGTCTCCTCTATAAATGTCTTGCATGTTGTTTATTATTTTTGAAAAAAAATCGCGTGCGCACGCGCAGCTTTTTCACCCTGCGCGCACGGTGCACGCACGGTGAAGAACCTGAAAAAATATATATTAATAAATACATAACTTAGCATTTAAAAAAACGTAAAAATTCACTTAAAAAACAATAGGTTTCACACACGTTATAGTTAGGAATTAGCATTTAAAAAACCTTGCAAATTCACTTAAAAAACCATAGGTTTCACACATGTTATAGTTAGCTGGACATTTCCCTCGTAAAAAAACAATGAAATTCCCCCGTTATAGTTAGTGCAGGCAACTATAACTCACGCGACCGCAATCCTCTGCTGATGACGTCAGATATTACATCACTGATTAAATATGTGTGTTTCTGAAAAATAAATATTTGTAATATATGTATAGCTAAAGATTAATAGAAGAAGACATGGGTAAATAGGTGTCTAAATACAGTGATGTAATATCTGACGTCATCAGCAGAGGATTGCGGTCGTGTGAGTTATAGTTGCCTGCACTAACTATAACGGGGAATTTCATTGTTTTTTTACGAGGGAAATGTCCAGCTAACTATAACATGTGTGAAACCTATGGTTTTTTAAGTGAATATATATATAGATATATATATTGAACAATCCAATTCAAGCGGTACTGAAGAGGCGCTGACACCGTGGGAAATCCATCAAAAAAAGTTTTTATTTATTCACACCAAAGCCAAACGCGTTTCGACGGACTTGCCGCCTTGGTCACTGAACACAGGTAAGACATATTTGCAGTGCTTAAATACACCTTTGGCTTGTTAACCTATGGCGGTTATTCATAAACATAGAAAGAGTCACTTATTCTGTAACGAGTATTATTTCAAACAAACAAATGTATGTACAAAGTGACACTAATTGCGTAAACGTTTAACCTTCCATTGTCAAACATAAACCATAAACATTTAAACATGTGCTTAAATGTAATTAAATTAACTCGCTGTCCAAACGATTAAACCCAAGTGGGTGGTGACTACCTGTGACTCTGAAATGAAGCTTCATACCGCATAAAGGAAAAACAAGCAAGTATTCATTTTGGCTGTACCAAAGGTTTAAACCTGTGTTTTGGAAGAGTGAGCAAAAAACACTAAAAGAAGTCTTTCAGAATAAATGAATAAACACACAGTATAGTATTGATTCAATGCTGTATATACTATGTTGCATATTGTTAAGCTCTATTCTTGCAGATGTACACTTAGGGCCTCATCCGCATTAAGTCCATGCGGAATCTTGCTATTGAGTAGCAAAATGTATCTAGATTCGAGTTTGCGCAGAGATAGTAATCTGTTCCCTCCTCGAATATTTTTAGGGACACTGTCTATCACAAAATATGTGAGATCCTCACTTCTACCTCTGTGTATGGTGTTTATGTGACGTGCCACAGGGTAGGATGGATCATCACTATTTATTGCACGTAAATGTTGCAGAATTCGTACGTGTACCTGATGGATGGTACTGCCAACGTACAATTTATCGCAGGTACACTTGAGAACATACACTGCAAACTCTGTTTTGCAAGTGAAATTGCTGCGGATTTCGAAAGGAGTGTGTTTAAAAGGCAAACTTAGGCTGCGGGTGTTGACCCCGAACTTACACGCCTTGCATTTGGCACATTTATAAAATCCATTCCTTGCTTTGAGCCAATCTGTTTTGGTGTCTAGTCTAGGTGAATTGCAAACTAGCTCCTGCCTCATTGATTTAGCCCGTCTGAATGTGATTTGTGGTGGTTTGCTACATATCTCTCCTATTGTTGGATCACTTCTTACCGCTTGCCAATGTTTCGTCAGTATTCTGCGTATATTTTTGTGATAGATGTTATAGCCAGTGATAAGTCTCGGTAATGTGCTAGCTGGAAGGTCGCCCGGTGGAATGGAAATAGTTTTGTCTCTTTTAAGTAGTTTCGATCTCTCCACTGTGGCGCATTTGTTTTCTGCTTTGTATAGGATCTCTGGTTTATATCCCCTATATTTTAGCCTATCAAAGAGTTCTTCTTTAGCTTGATTAAAACTGTTCGAAGAACTGCAGTTTCTTTTCATCCGCAGACACTCCCCATAGGGAATACTTTCAATCAATTTGCTGGGATGGAAACTGCTGGCATGTAGGATGGAATTCCCTGAGGTACTTTTTCTATAAGATCTTGTTTCTATGTTGCCATCTTGTATGAACAGTTCCAAATCTAAAAAATGAATTGACTCTTTGCTGGCAGTACAAGTGAATTTTAAATTCAACTGGTTGTTATTAAGATCTTCAGAAAACTTTAAGGCAGTTTGTTCTGTGCCTTCCCACAGAATGAAGATATCATCTATATACCTTGTGTACAATTTCACATTCTCCTGTATTTGTAATGGGTACTCAACCATGTGTACCTGCTCCTCCCACCAGCCCATATGCAAATTAGCATAGCTGGGGGCGAAGCAAGTACCCATGGCCGTACCTTGAATTTGTTGATAGTGTAGCCTGTCATACAAAAAAACATTGTTATGTAGACACCATTTTGCCATGTCCAATAACATGGCTGTGTGTTGGTACAACTCTAATGGCCTTTTGTTAAGAAAGAATTTCATGGCATTCAGACCATCATCATGCTTAATGCTTGTATACAGACTCTGTACATCAAGTGTCAAAAATATACAACTGTCATTCCATTGCTGATTAGTTATTTTTGTCAAAAAGTCCCCAGTATCTCCAATGTAAGAAGGTAAGCTTCGAACGAAGGGTTGGAGAAAATAATCAATGTATCTGCTGGTGTTTTCGAAGAGACCCCCTATGGCTGAAATAATAGGTCTTCCCGGGGGACACATAGGGTTTTTGTGAATCTTAGGAATAAGATATAATTGTGGGGTTACTGGATAATCATTTTTAAGAAAATCCATCTCTTCTTTAGTTAATAGTCCCATTCCCTTCCATTCATACAGGGCTCTGTGGAAACGTTCTTTCACCCCTGTAGAATATGTAGAGCTGATGCGGTTGTAGCAGTTAACATCCTATAGTTGTGACATTGCCTCCTTATGGTACATATCTGTGGGCCATAGGACAATGTTACCGCCCTTGTCGGACCATCTGACCATTATATCATTTCTCGATCTAATTTTTCTGATCAATGTGTTATACTCAAAGGATCTGTTATTATAGTTCGTAGTAAAGTTCTTGTTACTAATTGAAGCTAACTCTTTCAGATCTTTGATGACATTGTCCGAAAATATGTCGATGCCATCCCTGGGCATAACTGGAGAAAAGATGGACTTGGGTCTGAAGGGACTTTGTGACCGTTGGAAGATGTTAACGTCTGAGCTAATTGCTGCTTCAGCAGGAGATATCTGGCTCATTTCTTGATGTAATTCTTGTAGATTCTGTAGGAGAGGCATATCTGCTACTTGTAGATCACTAGAAGTAGCACTTAGATTGTCTGTTGATGTCGTGATATTTGACTTTTTGTTGACATTGTAAAAATATTTACATAGTTTCAGTTTTCGAATAAATTGGAACACGTCTATTCTGGTTTGAGTGTAGTCAAAATTGGTGACTGAACAAAAGGAAAGTCCCAATGATAAAATATTTTTCTCATTGTCTGATAGCTCCATCTGGGACAGATTAATTACTGTGTTGTCTGCGTTTTCTGCAGGTTTTAGTTCCGTTTGTTCTTTCTGTATGGTTGTTTGCCTGTCTTTTGCTGCACGTTTCCCCCACCTCCTGTTTTTCCTGCTCCTTCTTTTTGTTGAGCTGATTTTTGTTCTGGTTTCGACGTTCTGGGTCTCAGGCTCATGACCCTTTCTAATCGTAAAAAACCAAACTCTTGGATAGGTGTGGGTGCGCTGCAGCTCGGTTCTTGCGCTGTTGCCCCCTCTAGATCCGATTCTAGTTCAGAGCTCAGTTCCGACTCACTTGGATCGCTCATTCTCGGAATCTGCCCCGCCGATGTTGACAATTGCTGTCTCCTAATGTTATCGAACTTCTTAGAAAACGTGTAAATACGTCCTTGCAAGTAATCGTTTCTGTCCCTTTGAAATTTCATCGCTTTTCTTTGTTTGATGATTTGTTCATGCTTCGAGACTTTGTTTTCTATGTCCGTTAAATATTTGGAAACTTCTTCCTGATTCGTCAACTCCTCTAATTGTTTCATGATTAAAGTGATTTTCTCCATAATCTTGGTCCTGTCGCTTGCTGCAAACTTGATTAAGATTTGCAGCATGTTTTTCGATGATTGAGCGCTGTTTTCCGCCCACATTTGTAGCATCGCTGGGTCTGGGTTTTCGTATGTTGGCGCGATTAAAATCCTCAAACCTCGAGGAACGCGACCGACATCTAAATACCTCTGCAGGGATTTACATTCCCACCACTTCGACACTTCCAACTTGCGTAGTTTTTCTAACTCATATGTTAGTTTTTTGACTTCACTGACTGGATGTATCACTCGTGTTCCGCTACTGTCAATAGCTGCCGCCCCGCCTGTATCCGCATCACTGAAAATATTCAGGGCTTCCTCTTCGCGCTTCTTTACCCACTCTTCCGCCATGGTAGTGAAAATAATGTTTTCTTCTTGATGCCCACTGCTCGCAAAATGCTTGCGAACTACCTTTCCCACAAGCCACTAGTAATGGGATTGCGTCACGGAAACACCAAACACTCAGACAGGCTCACCTGAGATCCTGGATTGCCCTCCGGCGACCCCCGAGCTCGGCTTGCCTGAAGTCGTGAATGAAATCCGATTCCGCTAGTTTCCCGTATCACAGGCTCGTCGGGGGCTCTTCGACTTCCTTGTCTGCAAAGATACTCCGATTCGAACGCCGGTGACGAAGAGCTCCTGAACAAGGAGGGTCAGCGTGGGAGACTCCGGCCAGCCTCTATAAACTGAACAATCCAATTCAAGCGGTACTGAAGAGGCGCTGACACCGTGGGAAATCCATCAAAAAAAGTATTTATTTATTCACACCAAAGCCAAACGCGTTTCGACGGACTTGCCGCCTTGGTCACTGAACACAGGTAAGACATATTTGCAGTGCTTAAATACACCTTTGGCTTGTTAACCTATGGCGGTTATTCATAAACATAGAAAGAGTCACTTATTCTGTAACGAGTATTATTTCAAACAAACAAATGTATGTACAAAGTGATACTAATTGCGTAAACGTTTAACCTTCCATTGTCAAACATAAACCATAAACATTTAAACATGTGCTTAAATGTAATTAAATTAACTCGCTGTCCAAACGATTAAACCCAAGTGGGTGGTGACTACCTGTATATATATATATATAGTCATAACAAGTCGCTCAAGCCCCAGCCGCTTCTTACGGTTGAGCCATGCGTCGGTGTAGCGAACCTCAAATATCTCCAAAAAAGCCTGTTGATGTGCCGGATCCTTCTCTGCTCCAGCACAATAAACACAGTTTCGCGGCTCCAATTTATCAGCGTGCTTATTTAACAAACACCGGCAACAAGGTCCCAACGCGCTTCGGAGCCTTCGCTCCTTGGTCACGGGATAGGTGTGCATTACTTTCGTTTCTCATTTAAAGAGACCACCACAAGTGCAACGTGCAAATAGAAAACATAGAAAAAAGATCCTTGTCAGTTTCAACTTCTCTCTGTATAAAGTTACATTGGAGACAATTCAAAGAATGTTATTCAATTAAATTGACTGTAGTACCAAGGTCTAACAAGTATGGGAAAATAAATGTCTTCACAATACACATAACTTCCTGGATTCTCACTGTGCCCGCTTTTTAGCTTTGTGTATGGTGCTGCCTATATAAAAAATTATTACAAGGGCACCTGAGAGCATACACAACATATTCAATGTTGCAAGTGAGGTGTTTTGAAATTTTGTAAGCTTGTTGGTTTTCAGAAAATCTTAAAAGTTTGCAACTCTCACTGTACTTGCAGGCTTTACAATTATTACAGATAAAAATCCTTTGATGTCATTTTTATCTTTCTCACTGTTCACTAAACAAGAGCTCAAGGTGTCATTCAAAGAATTTACCTTTCTAAAAGTTACTGCTGGATTGTCACCAACTGGTTTAGCTAAATCTAGGTCCGTTTTAAGAACTTCCCAGTATTTTTTAGGTTGAGCCTAATGCAGCGCGCATGCGTTGCCCTAGGAAAACGACTTATTGGAATCGCTCTGGGCTTTCCACACGCTCGTCTGTGTGTGTTTTTTTTCATTGTTCTTTGCGTGTGTCTTTCTAAAAAAGACATCACGCCATTGGTCAAATGCGTCTTCATGTATCCGCCCACAGCCTATTCTCTCGGTTACGAGCAGAGGCGCGCAGTATGCCATCTGTTCATTATCATATTTCAAAGGCTTCACCACACTTTCGCAGCCGCGTGGCCGCACTTGGTAGACTGTGCTGTGAGCATGCGAAAAAAACCTGCATGTTGGTGTAATTACCTCTTTTTAACTGTTTTGGGTGATTAGAATCGTGAGTCCACCCGGCTTCGTCGACACTGCGCCACCCCGGTGGCTACTTTTCTTCTTCCTACAAGTTGCTGCTCAGGCGACGATTTGCGAGGTTTTCTCCACAAAACACTTTCAAAGGCACGGTAAAGCCACGAGGCATGCCCCAGTCAATTAGGTTACCAGTCAACTGTACGGCAGGCGAGCAGTCAGCAATCCATTATTTACCAGGTGCGCAGGCACAGATGCAGCAGTCGCTGAGGATTACAGCACAGGCAGGTATTGTTCTTGGTGTATTTTTTCAACCAGATGTAGTGACCAGCGGCTGGCACGAGAAAGGAGCCGTAGCGTTTGTTACCGGAAGGAGCTGCATATTATTAATTTGACATGACAGAAAGTACGGGGGCATTGATAAAGGGAAGGCGCATTACAATGACTGAAATTGAAGCAGTGCAATGTATGTTTTTGTAGCTGGTAGCTATTTCAGGATGAATATATAACGTGCGCGAAGCGTGCATCTTTACTGTTTATCATGTCACAGGTGCGTTCTGAATGCATTAAATGGAACTTCATGTTTATCAAGCCTTGACATCACAGGCACATTCTGAGTGGTCGAGTGTGACGTCATATTTATCGTGCCACTCCCGTACCCTTTGGGCTTCACAGGCGCATTCTGAATGCATCAGCACTTTTAGGTTGTGCTCAACTGGAACGTAAACGTGGTTGCGATGCCTATCTGGCTAGTCCTCGGCACACGCAGTGTGACATTTTACGTGGGTACGTAGTTATTACTCGAAAACCTACCGTTCTTTATCTATCTTGTAGCGTTACTTATTGCTAGAGCTTTAAGTGGGATGAAAAAACTGGAGGGGGGTCTCCCAAGGGGCATGTCCAAATGTAATTAAGGACGTGGCTTAAAATGCATAAGCTAAAAATCAGTGCTTAGCCCGACTTGTATTTTGCTTCTGTCATTGCATCCATATATGATACGAGTATCATCATACCTGCAAGTCAGGATAATGTGCAGCATGACTAACTACTTATATGGTCCCAAAGGCGAGACCTATTGGCAATGCCAATGCTTGTTCAAACTTCTTTTGACATCCCAAGCTTGGTTATGATAAGCTGTGATGAACCTGATCTGTTCTTCATCACTTCCCAGCTGTTGTTTAGGTATCAGCAATTCATTCCGTTTCAGTTTTTCTACTTTCTCAGTTGCATGTTTTTTGTTACTATATCCCCTTTCAGAGAAGCTCTGAGTCATGATAGACTTTTCTTTCTAGAACCCCTCTTCCATACTACAGTTCCGTATGGCCCTTAGTAATTCCCCAAACAGGATACTCTGAATTAAATTTGTGGGACGACAGCTATCTGCATGTAGCAGGCTGTTGCCCGTGGTTTCTTTACGAAACAGCCGGCTGATCAACTTTTTGGCATTGACCTCCAATTTCAAGTCTAAAAACTCAATTGTAGTGTCATGTATGTGACTGCTAAATTTCAAATTTAAAGAGTTATCATTCAAAATGGTAATGAAGTCCTGGGCTTGATAATCAGTACCTTTCCAGATACAGAAGATGTTGTTGCTGTACCGTACCCAGAGAAAGATGTGGTCTTCAAACTGTCTGATGTTACTGACAACTTGCTTCTCCCACCAGCCCAGGTATAACCCTGCAAAGCTCGGGTCAAGACATGTTCCCATCGCCGTTCCCTGAGTTTTCCTGTACAGTTGTTTATTAAAAAGTAAGAAATTGTTTATCAGGCAAATATGCATCATTCCTAGGAGTATCTCTGTGTGTGAAAGATAGGAGAGAGATCTCCCATTGAGGAAGTATCTGCATTCATCAATACCGAGGTCATATTGGATGCAGGTGGATAAACTATTCACATCTAAGCTCATAAGTATATAGTTTTTGTTTCAGGTGATATCGATGATTAGCCTTAACAAATCCCCTTTGTCTTTAACAAACAAGGGTAAAGCCTGAACAAAAGGCTGTAAAAAACAATCCACATACTTGGATGTGTTTTCTAACAGACTCCCTCTTGATGAAACAATTGGTGTCCCTGGGGCGTTTAGACAAACCTTTATGCAGTTTGGGCAATAAGTATAAAGCTAGAATTTTCAGAAATTTACATACTAAAAACAGGTATTCATCCCATTCTATAAACCCTTTATCACGCCAATCTACAAGTTTATTCTAGATAATCATTGTTGGCATCCTCATATTGTTTTTTTGATGCTACTTCATATCTGTCCCTGTCCATCAGTTGTCTGTTACCTTAATTCAGACACATTTCAAGGGGGCATATCACTACATTACTGCCCTTATCTGATTTCTTAATAACTATGTTTTTATTGTTTTCTAACTCTTTAAGGACATCAATATGGACCTTTTGAAAAATGTTCATGGTATGTGGTCTTTTCAAATCGATTTTTTGAAGCTCCTTGATTGTGCCTCGTTCAAGAGTATCAATAACATCATTAGCAATTTGGAGCAAAAACACCGACTTAGGATTGAACCCAGTAGTACAACCCATCCCTACATTAATGTCCTCATTCAACAGATTTAGAAAAGGGTCATCTATTAAATTCTCATCACCCTCCAACTCATGCATTGTGTGCAAAATATCAACATCATTAATCGTCAGGGTTGTGGGTTTATCCTGGTTCATAATGCTTCTTTGTGTATTTTTTAAAGCATACCATTGTTTTAATTTTAACTTTCTTGTAAAATTTAAACGATCTATAGAGTTTCTCTATAGTTGAATTTGGATGTAGGGCAAAAGGATAACCCTAACGATAAAACTTCCAATTGATTGTCAGTTAGCTCGTAATCTGAGAGATTTACCACAGTCATGTTGTCTTTCATTTTCCTGCTTTTTGCCCTCTTGTCAGTACTCCCACCGGGCTGTTTTGCTTGTTTTTTTGTTTTATCTTGGCTTGTTTCCTCCTCTGCCTCCTCGACCTCGACCTCTGTTTGTGGGTGTATCTTTGTGTACCTGGATAATTAGCCTTCCTCTGGCCATTAGATCAAATTGTTTTTTAATTCAGGCTTTTAGTGCCAGATTGCACCGAGACGTCACTCTCACTGTTGTCACTGTCACCAGTCTCGGTTCTTGCCGTTTCTTTATTGATTTGTTGTTCAGTGTTATCCTCCATACCTATCTTTGAGGTTGAAGGCTGTTCTTGCCTCAATGTTTCCTGTGCTGCAGTCTGTAAATTATCAAATTTTTGTGAGAATTTGTCCTCTTTCATAATCCAATTCATCTCAATGAAACTTTCTCTGCTTCTTTGCCTTAATTTCTTCTTCCACTTTTTCTAATCTAGTGTCTAGTTTCGCCATTTCGACGTCGAATTCCTCTTTATTGTATATTTCTTTTAATTTGATGATATGTATTCCTCACTTTCCTTTGTCAGTCTTTCACAATCTTTTTTTGCATATTTTACCAAGATTTTAAGCATATTTGTAGAGCATTCATGATTGTTTGTTGCCCACTCTTCTACCATTTCTGGATCAGGATTATTAAAAGTAGGTGTGATGAATATGCGCAGACCCCGGGGTACTCTCCCACATTCAATATACTTTTGCAGTGAGGTGGCCTCCCACCATTTCGATTGCTCTTTTTTCAAGGCCTTCCATAAGCTGTCCCATAACTTCTTTTTATTCTGAGCATCATTTAGACCTCTCTGGTCGGCCATATTCTCACTGCTTGATGGAGCAGATTGTGTAAACAGCTTCTCAGCTGTCTCCCTTCATTTAACGTACCTTGATGCTGCCATCGAAATGTTGGGAAGCCACCGCACTACAAAAGTATAATGAATGTGGGAGAGTGGCCCGGGGTCTGCGCATATTCATCACACCCACTTTTTAATATATATATTTTTTTAATTTTGTTTATTAAATTTACAAAAATAAAAACATACAAATTGAACAAAGAAAATAAAGAAAAAGATCAATCACACTGTCCATGTATGTAAATCCAGAGGCATTACTTGCATCTGAGTACAGTATCTAAATATGAATTCCCAAGGGAGCAACATATCCACTTTATGAATCATCACATAACATTGTACCAGTTTTCATAGTGTGCGGTTGTTGTATTATCTAATAAAAACCATACAAAGGCAATAACACTGAAACTGTATAAAGGCGTATTTTACTAGGTGGATACCTGATGTAGCGCCCCTGAAGAAATATCTGCAGTAGTTATAAATTCACATATAACACTCCAACCACATCAAGAAAGAGTCGGAATACTAGGTTATTCACTCTTTACCAGCTAGGAAGCTCTGGTATAGGCTCCAAAAGTTTTAAAGTCAACTCTGGGGAGGGAGTAGTTCACTGTATAATTCAGACTGCGTTTTGCAGTACAACATATCTCTTGATCATTGTGCCATAGTGGTGGATGGCCCTCGCGCCCAAAGCATAGCAACTCCCCGCTTCGCTATCAGCAATCCGGTATCCACCAGAAATCAAGGAGAGCCGCCAATGGATCTGGTGTCAGGGACTCTTCGGTAATAATGCTAAGATTTCAGAATATTAATATCCAGTAATTTGCTATGGACGGGCACAGCCAGGCTAAATGTAGGAATCCTGCTGTTTTTTTTCCACATCTCTCATACTTAGCTGTATCCCGTAAGCCATATCTATGCAATCGGGATTGTGTATAATAGACTCTGTTGAGATATTTAAACTGGATAAGTCGATGCCGTCCATTCAGGGAAATGTGTTGTGTGCCTTCACAACAATAGCGCCATGTATCATCGTCAAGCGTGACCCCCAAGTCTGTCTGCCACTCTAACCTGGCGTTAATGTAATTATTCTTTCAATAGTCTTGCACCATACTATAGATACTGGAGACGATTCTACATGGGGATTCCATGCGTAACATTAGAGAGAGAGGAGCCACTTCTGGTGGTTCCATCATATCCTCAACCAGCATATCGCAGAGCGCATGCCTAACCCTGAAAAAATGAAACATCATGAGTGGGGAGATATCCTGCTTTTCTGAGATTAGCTCATCCCATCCACGTCCTCTCCCATCTTCAATTAGGTCTCCTATTTCAGAAATATGAAGATGCGCCAGGGCACGTACCACTTCTGGTTCGCCTAATATTGACAGCCATACACACCACTCAATTGGTGTGAGTGGGGAATACAAAATAGTGACAGCTTGTCTTTTTAGTAAATTCTGCCAAGCGTGAGTGGTGGCATTAATAGAATTTAAAGTGCCAGCAAGTCTGTTAGGGGCACGGAAAAGAAATGTGGTTAAATGGGAGGCGAAGCTGCAACTCTCTCTATGTTTAGATGAGGAGGTGGGGATTGGTGGTGAAGCCAATAAAAGGTGTGCGAACTTTGTGCTACTCGATAATAAAGCTCCAAATCTGGAGCACTGAGCCCATCCATGGAGTATGGGAGTGTGAGGGCATCCCACTTGACCCGAGGATGTTTGCCTGCCCAAGCTAACCTGACCAGTAGGGACTTGATAAGTATTAAAAAGTGGGCAGGAAGAACCATAGGTATATTTAAAAACAAGAACAGGAATCTAGGTAACACTACCATTTCCATCAAGGATATACATCCAAGAAGGGACAATAGGAGTCGCAACCATCTGTTAACATCGTCCTCTAGATTAGCAATTGCCCTGCCGTAATTCTTGGTAAATATCGTCTCAGAGCTCGTGTGCACCTGGATACCCAAATAACGCACAGAGTCCGTGGACCAGGTCAGTGGGAACTCCAGTTCTATCGGTTCCATGGCTGTGGTGAGGGGAAAAATTGTGGATTTAGACTAATTGATTTTTAGCCCCGAAAATTTGCCGTACCTTACCACTTCCCTTAACACTGGGGAAAGGTTATCCTCCGGATCTCTAATGTATAAAAGAGTGTCATCTGCGTAAGTGGAGATTAATGAATTTTAGCCCGGGAACCGTATCCCTCTATAGCTGTGGTACTCTTTGAGGGCACATGACAAAGGCTCAGTCACTATAGCGTAAAGTAGCGGTGATAACAGGCACCCTTGACAAGTGTCCCTGAAGATTGTGATGGGGGAGGTTACCAGATTGCCCACCCTGACTCTGGTGGTTGAAGAGTTGTATAAGACTGCCACCAGCTGAGTGAAGAGGTCTCCAATACCCATGCCTCTTAAAACCACCATCATATAATTGCATTCAACAGAATCAAAAGCCTTTTCGGCATTTAAAAAAAATAGCAGCTGCTTTAGTCTCTGGCTTATTATGTTGAATAGCTCCTGTTGGACTTGGCCCTTTTTGCAGGGTCATCCCTGAACATTTTGCCTTCCTCCTAGCCTTTTTCTGACATGGTGTTGGTGGATTTAGGACTCTAGGCACTTTAGCACTGCTGTTCAGTATAAAGTGTGTGTGCTCTCTGTAGTAAACATGGTAAGATTGGTCTACACCTGTTCAGTATATTTAATTTACATGTCAGTCCCTGGTAAAGTGGTATCACAGATACCCAGGGCTGGTAAATTAAATGCTACTGGTGGGCTTGCAGTGCTAATTGCGCCACCCACCAAAGTAGCCTTTCAAACCTGTCTCAGGCCTCTGCCATTACAGGGCCTGTGCGTGCAGTGTTACTGCCGCTGTGACGTGGCACCTCAAGTGTGCGCCATGTCTGCGACCCCCCTTTTCCTGCATGTCAGTCACCCCTAAGGTAAGCTCTAGCTAGCCCTATGGGCAGGGTGCATTGTAGATAAAAGGTAGGACATGCACCTTAAGTGTGTGATTTGTCCTGGTAGTGACAAACAGCCATTTTGGTTTCTCACTGCTGTGCGGCTGCCCTCTCATAGGGATGCATTGGAGATTCCCTGATAGGCGTTTCAGTGGTAATTCCTGATATAAGAGGAGCAGCATGGTAAAGTTTAGTATGCCTGAACTCAGAATCTAAAGATACATCTTTTCGTGAAGTAAATTTTTACATTCTGTGTTTGAAAATACCACTTTTAGAAAGTAGGTATTTTCTTGCTCAGTCATCCTGTCTGCCTCTGCTGGAATGTGGATTGCCTGTCTGGGTTCTGGATGACAGAAGGCTGGGGAGCAGGAGTGGCTCCAGATAGTCTAGGGGGGTCAGGAAAGGGCTGAATAGGTCAGGGCTGCAATTGGGGATGGGGGAGAAGGTTTCCTTGCACCTCAAAGGGCCTGATTCTGACCCTGCCGTCTCCACCTCCTGCCAGGAAGTCACACCAGAAAAGGCAGAACTGGTTCTGGCCAGACACAGATACTCTCTGCCTGGGAGATCAAAGGATTGGGAGTATAAATATTGGAGCTGTGACCCCATTTGAGGGTTGTTGGTGCTTACTTGAAGCCTGCGGCCGGCAGGCTGCTGGACTGGCAAGAGGAACCACCACTGCAGGACTGACCTGCTGCCCTGCTGGGCAGCTGAAGGGACTGCTGTTCTTTGGAAGAGACTCAGTGTGCTGGTCTGCCTGTGCCAGCCCTACCCCTGCCAGGGCACTGGAGAAAAGCGCTGCCTGCCCCCTGGTTGTGCCTTAAAGGGGGAGACAGCCTGGGCACTGGGGTTTCTTTACTTTATCCTGTAGCCCTGAGCTTGCAGCTCTACAGGATTCTTGTGCCCTGAGTGTTTGGGCCTTGGAGTGGGCTGGTGCCTCAGGGGAACGTGTGGGGCACAACGTCCTGATGCGCTGTCTGCCCACAAGGAAAGAAGGTGTTGGCACCCATTTGTAAACTCACTGGAGCCGGAGGAGAGGGCTCCTGCAGCGAACCTGGTGCCGAAACCAAAAGGCAGGCAAGGATTGACTGGTTGCGGACGGGGCTCTCAGGAGAACGAGGAGAGCCCCGCGTGTCTGCCCAGACTGATTGAGGCGAGAGGAGAGCCTCACGAGCAACGCTACAGGTCGTGTACCGGAGGGAGGAGCGGAGGAGCTGTTATGTGATGAGCGTGGCCAGAGGCAGTCTGCAATTTTGTGCCAGGAGAGCGCTTCGTATTCTGCGTAAGGAGTGCTGTGCCCCGCTTTCCATGGTTACTGAAGAGGAAGCCTGGTTGGGGGCAGGACGTTGAGGCAGGAAGCCTGATCTTGAGCGGGGCTCCCACATGGAAGAGAGGAGCCCCGTGGGTTTGCTCAACTGGCTGGAGGCGGGCTCCATTCCCATGCCTCAGCGAGGGAGAGTCAATAGCCGCCGAGAGGAGAAGAAGGTGGGCCGGCTGAGAAGAGCGACACCGGAGGGGAAGAGCCAATGCCCGTGCAGCCCTCAGTGATGCTGCAAACTCCGCCCACCCCAAGGAAGCCGGAGCGGCAGCTGGAAGGAAAGCAGCAGTCACGGAAGTGACGGCCTCGTCACAGCCTCCCGTAACCCACTGTGAGTAGTGGGGCCTGGGTCTGTCTCCCTACCACTTGTGTGTAAGTGGGGTGGCTGAGGGAGGTAGCCCTGCCAAAGTGGGCAGTGTGTGTCCCCCTATAAATCTGCACTACTGGGGAACATCGGATTGTGGTACTGGGAAGGGGCGAGACCTCGACGGAGGCCCCCGGGTCCCACCGGAGAAAGGATCTCCCCCAGCATCACTGCATTCCTGACTGTGTTGCAGCGGCGCTGCATGGTCGCAGGCCGCTGCACTCCTGTTTACTGTTTGGGGGCATTTGGTAGGCAGCTCGGGGTGAGACCTCAAGGAGGCCCCTAATTAGTATTGCTCCGCATTTCCTGCGGTAGTTGAGCAGGTCGCCCTGCAGCCTACTTGAGGGAAGTCAGTTACTGTAGGCATAAGGTTGCCCCCCCAAGTGTTGTAGCGGTGTGTTGCATATGCCTAAGGTGGGCATGATGTGCTGATGTAATGTTTGCTATCTAGAAGGGGGGCGGTGACAGGCTGATGCTAATGCCATGATGTACCAACAGTAAGCTTATTATGTTGTGCATAACAATGTGCTGTTAGGAACAGTCTTTGTCACTATTGACAGAGTTTTACTAGTGATTTGGTGAACTGTTGCTAATTAGGAGGTTTCGCCTAAGATGCGTATGCTGAGTACAGTATTTTACCAGTAGTTATTGGCTGCTTCTCTAACTGTGATTTCTAATGATTATGACAGTGGCCCGATTGCCCTGTGATGTATATAATCCCCTGTAAAGTAATACCTAGTGCCAGTTGGCACAGTGTATATTGTGTGATTATGATTCTAATGTGTTTTGAATAATACAAAGACTATTTTTTATATAACCTTATGTGGGGTTTCTTTTGTGGTGTGCCTAGTGTGTTGCTGCTGTGTGTTTGTGTTGCACAAACGCTTTACACATTGCGTCTGGGATAAGCCTGACTGCTCGTGTCAAGCTACCAAGGAGGTGAGCATGGGGTGATCTTCAGTGTGTAACCTTGCCCTGACTAGAGTGGTGGTTTCTGTCTGGCTTAGGCGCAAGCCCTAGCCAACCAGAAATCCTATTTCTAACAGCTCTAAATACTGTGCGCACGCTATGTGTTAGGGTGCACCCAGGGACAAACCCTGCCTGCTCGGGACCAATCAATGTCGGAATAAGGGGGGCAACTGGTTCACCAGGACTGTGGGGAATAATTTAGTTTCGACATTTAACAGTGACAACAGACTATATCGTGAGCATTCATGTGGAGGCTTGCCCGGCTTCAGGAGCATGACTAGCATAGCCTCTCGCATGGTTGGAGGCATAATCCCACTTTCTCCCATCTCTTCGAAGAGGGTAATCAGATGGGGAGCTAGAAGCTCTTTGAACTCCTTGTAGAAAGCCACGGTCAAGCCGTCTTGTCCCGGGGCACTACTCGTGAGCATGGATTTTAATGCTTCTAAGACTTTCCAGGCCTCAAGAGGCTCATATGATAGTCTCTATGCTCATCAGCTAGCCATGTTAGTTTGATGTGTTCCACATAATCCAGGATAGCCACATCAGCACCAGTCGATCTGGTTCGTTATAGGTCTGAATAGTAATTCCTAAAGCAGTCGGTTATAGTGTCGGGTTCTCATGTCATCTCGCCTGTTGCTACACGGAGTTCTGTGACGCCTGCCATATCACGCCTGCCTCTCATTATGGCCGCTTATTTAGCACCTGGGCGCTCAATCTCTCCGTATGTTTTTGCTAAGGCATACTTCCCTAGGAATTTGACCTCTCTCTCGGCTTCTTCATGATACTCCTCTAATGTTATTTTTAGCTCATCCATGACCTGCTCGTTCCCTCCCTCTAAGGCCTCATGCTCTAGGGCAGCCAATTTATTTTCCAATGTTTGGCGATTGCTATCCCTCTAATATAGACCTTGAAGGTTTCCCAGATCGGGCAAATTGGGTTAAAGACCCTATATTAGTGTCGAAGAAGGACTCGATAGCTTCTGACATCTCAGTCTTGAATACATTATCTAGGAGTGCGTAGGGCAGGAACCTCCAAGTAAATGGGGCAGGCCTTTTCTGTGGGCTCTCAAGGTCTAATTGTATCGGTGAGTGGTCAGAATATGAACTTGGGTGTACCTCGCAGCCACGTATTGCAGGGTTCAAGGAGCCTGAAATGAACCAGTAATCTAGTATACAGATCGTGTTGGGCAGAATGCTGTGTGAAGCCCCCCTCTTCTCTGGATCTCGAGTGCCAAACATCCACCATGCCCAGTTCACTACTGCGTGCTCTATTCCCTTGCAGCTAATGACTGGCGACGAGTAGGACCCCCCAGATCGGTCGAGAGCTAGGTTAAGAACACAATTACAATTACCACCCTATATCTGCGGGTACGGGGGCAAACATCATGAGCAATCAATAAGCTCTCGATAACATTGTGGGTGATCAAAATTAGGGCCATATACGTTTATAATAATGAACTCCATTCCTTTCCCCTTTCATTTGGTGATCGCGTATCTACCGTCCGTGTCGGTCTTGAGAGCTTCAAGAGAAAAAACAGCTCTAGGTTTGACCCATGTGAGCACCACTCATGTACGCATAGTAAAGCCAGCAGCATGGAATTTTCCATGCAATCTTCAATGAGCTAGCAGCAGGCTATCTATGGGCAGATGAGTCTCCTGTAGGAGGGCTATATCTATATTATGCTTGTTGAGATAAGCAACAACTCTCCTAGTTTTTCGAAAGTCATTCAGGCCTCAGACATTCCAGGTTAACAATCGTAGCCTATCGCCAAGGTCCTAAAAGAGGGGGCAAAATCCCATCAATACCTCTCCAATGTCCACCCAAGTAACCATCCCAGATCTTTTTCCTAACTCGGGTCCCTCCCGACAGGATCATTAAACACATTTCACACACTGTGACCATAACAAGACAAAAGAAAAAATTCACCCAGACCAAAATTACCCCCCACCTCCCATGCCATGCAGACCCCAACTTAGCATGGTCGAAGACCCCCCCTCCATCCTCCCTCTAGGAATTGAAAGGCAGAGAGCCATGGAGTGAGTAACACACAGGGGCGGATGTTACCATAGCACCGCTAATTGCACCGGTAAAACAGAAACTTAACTATGCCATCAGAGCATATAGGGTACATCCCTGTAGAGCAGTAATAGCACCATATTTGCATTAAGGACAGTGGGACCCTCGCCTCCCATTTGCATGTAAAAATATTCAAAGGATCAGAGTGTCCAATTTTAACCAACAATGTGGCCCACCCTCCAATTTTGTCAGATTAATATTAACAGTACTAGCAGAAGGCAGGCCCATCTTCCCCTCTGGAGCAGCCACCACAGGTCAGTCCGAGTTCCGTAGCACAGCAAAGCCCAATGTTTAGGGCTCAGCATGGACAAGAGTCACACTGGTAAGCCAGGGCCATAGGCTAAGAATCATAACCACAAATGAGCCTCACAATGCGTGAAGAAGGGAACAGGAGGCGCCGGGTTCTAGGAGCTAGCAGCCTCCAACAATAAATGTTCACCACAACAAGAGCTGCTCCTAGTGTAGTGACCACTGTGAGATTATGGTTGACTTGTGTGTATAGGCATCTCACAAAATGTGACGGACTGGTCTCACACATGACCTGGTGTCATGCTTCATGTTTGACCAGTCCTCGCCCTCTAAAACCTTGGTTTGATAGAGGACGGGCATACACTTGACGACAGGAAAGGCACTTCTAAACTAAGTGGGGGCCCGTGAGAAAGTGAGTGAAAATAAAAATCATTATAGTTATCAAATTGTGTTTTTAATGTGACTGGTAACTATATGTTATTAAAATCAATGGACGGTTAATGGGGAAATAATTGTCCCCTAACCGTGGTGTAAGCAGTCGACATGTTTCTGCCAAAATGGCCCAAATGGGTCATGAGGAATGCCCTGAGACCGATGGTGAGATAGCAGCCGCAGGCTCAGTAAGTAAACCAGGCTCCCAGCGGTAGGATCAAATAACCTTCTATGAAGTGATCCTCTGTTGGGCACAGGCAGAGGCAGGACAGCCACAGTTCCATTCGGCTCTCCCTTGGGTTCTTTGTATTAATGCCCCCGATGCGGTCCAGGTCTCGAGGGCTTCTGGTAGTCGCAGTCAGAGCCTCATCAAGTAGCAATTTGGGCCCCAGAGCCTGCACCCTATCTAATGGTGGTCACCAAGCCCCAAGCACCTCATCAAGCAGCCAGCCTCACCTGGACCCCTGCGGCTCCGGCTCATTGATCTCTGTGAGGCCGTGCGCGGGCTCCAACTGACCACGTTGTCCCTGGTGGTCGCAAATAAGCTTGGTAGGCACCTGCAGTGAGAGGAGCAGACCTAGAGCAGACACACTGATAATTGCCCTCCAGGGACCAGAGCCAGACACTCAGCAAATCACCCCGAGTGAGTGCCGTTCAGGCACAGTTCGATCAACAAGCAGGGCACCCCTCCACCAACGCCACAGTACAGCGCGTCCTCAACCTCAGGCCCAAGACGGTGATGATGTAGGGAGGATTCGCGCTCAGCATTCTGCAGCTCCATGTACTTTTGATTATCCGCTCAGGTGACTGACCTGTGCCGGTCCCCTGATAGGGCACACCGGAGGACTCCCGCTGAAAGTCGTCCCGGTGGGGCTGGTTGTCTCAAGGCCCGGATGTTTGGCACATGTCCGCAATCTTCATGCACCGCTCATCAGCCCAGTTCCGCATCGGATGGCACTTGTCTCCACAGGAGTCGCACTCTGGTAAAGTGGGCTACCGAAGCTCTCGCAATCACCAATTCCGGCCCCTCGCAGAGGTGTCTCAGCCACGGCCGTGGCTAATCGAGGTCAGTGCGCAGGCCGAAGAAGCAGGCCATGTCCGCCTTCATCCTACAGCACTTTCAGATCCCTGCGATGGACAAATCAATCAAAAGCTCAGCTCCGGCGCATCCCGCTCCGCCAGATGAGAGATGTGGGAGTAGCACGGATGTAAGGATACTTGTTGAATTGTGCCGATGGCTCGTGGAGCTCTTTCAATGCACGGACATCTTGAGCCTCGGCAAGCTCCGCCCCCATCCCACCCACTTTTAATAACCCTGATCTAGAAATTGTAGGAGAGTGGGAAACAAACAATCATGAATGCTCTGCAAATATGCTTAAAATTTTGGTAAAATATGCAAAAAAAGATTGTGAAAGACTGACAAAGGAACGTGAGGAATACATCATCAAATTGAATATACAATAAAGAGGAATTTGAAGTCGAAATGGCGAAACTAGACACTAGATTAGAAAACGTGGAAGAAGAAATGAAGGCAAAGAAGTAGAGAAAGTTTCATCAAGACGAATTGGATTCTGAAAGAGGACAAATTCTCACATTTGGTAAAAAATGTAATCATTTGCGGACTGCCGCACAGGAAACATCGAGGGAAGAACAGCCCTCAACCTCAAGGATAGGTATGGAGGATAACACCGAACAACGAACCAGTAAAGAAACGGCAAGAACCGAGACTAGTGACAGTGACAACAGTGAGAGTGACGTCTCAGTGCAATATGACACTACGGGAGTAAAAGCTCGAATTTTAAAAGAATTTGATCTAATGGCCAGAGGAAGGCTAATTACCCAGGCACACAAAGATATACCTACAAACAGAGGTTGAGGTCGAGGAGGCAGAGGAGGAAACAAGCCAAGATCAAACAAAAAGAAAATGCACGACAGCCTGGTGTGAGTACTGACAAGAGGGCAAAAAGCAAGAAAATGAAAGACAACATGACTGTGGTAAATCTCTCAGATAACGAGCTAACTGACAATCAATTGGAAGTTTTATCGTTAGGGTTAGCCTTTTGCCCTACATCCAAATTCAACTATACAGAAACTCGTATAGATCTTTTTAATTTTACAAGAAAGTTAAAATTAACAAAATGGTATGCTTTAAAAAATACTCAAAGGAGCATTAGTAACCAGGCTAAACCCACAACCCTGACAATTAATGATGTTGATATTTTGCAGACAATGCATGAGTTGGAAGGTGATGAGAATTTTATAGATGACCTTTTTCTAAATCTGTTGAATGATGCAATTGATGTAGGGATGGGTTGTACTACTGGGTTCAAAGCTAAGTCAGTGTTTTTTCGCCAATTTGCTAATGATGCTATTGATACTTTTGAACGAGGCATGATTAGGAAGCTGCAAAAAATCAATTTGAAAAGACCACATACCAGGAACAATTTGAAAAAGGTCCATATCGATGCCCTTAAAGAGTTAGAAAACAACAAAAACATAGGTATTAAGAAATCAGATAAGGGCGGTAATGTAGTGATATGGCCCCTTGAAATGTATCTGAATGAAGGTAACAGACAACTGATGGACAGAGACAGATACAAAGTAGCATCAAAAAAACAATATGAGGATGCCAACAATGATTATCTAGATAAACTTGTAGATTAGTGTGATAAAGGGATTTTAGAACGGGATGAATACCTGTTTTTAGGATATAAATTTCCAAACATTCCAGCTTTATACTTATTGCCCAAACTGCATAGAGATTTGTCTAACCCGTCCAGAGAGACCAATTGTTTCATCAAGATGGAGTCTGTTAGAAAATACATCCAGGTATGTGCATTATTTTTTACAGCCTTTTGTACAGGCTTTACCCTCGTATGTTAAAGACTCGGGGGACTTTTTAAGGCTAATCAACGATATCACCGGGAACAAAAACTATTTACTTATGATCTTAGATGTGAATAGTTTATACACCTGCATCCCACATGACCTCGGTATTGATGCATGCAAATACTTCCTCAAGGGGAGATCTCTCTCCTATCTTTTATGCACGGAAATGCTCCTAGAAATGATGCATATTTGCTTGATAAACAATTTCTTCCTTTTTAATGAACAACTGTACAGACAAACTCAGGGAACACTGATGGAAACTTGCTTCGCCGGGTTGTACCTGGGCTGGTGGGAGAAGCAAGTTGTCAGTAACATCAGACAGTTTGAACACCACATCGTTCTCTGGGTACGGTACATCGACGACATCTTCTGTATCTGGAAAGGTACTGATTATCAAGCCCAAGACTACATTACTATCTTGAATGATAACTCTTTAATGTGAAATTTAGCAGTCACATATGTGACACTACAATTGAGTTTTTACACTTGAAATTGGAGGTCAAAGCCAACAAGTTGACCAGCCTGCTGTTTCGTAAAGAAACTGCAGACAACAGCCTGCTACATGCAGATAGCTGTCAACCCATAAATTTAATTCAGAGTATCCCGTTTAGGGAATTACTAAGGGCCAAAGGGAACTGTAGTATGGAAGAGGGATCCAGAAAGAAAAGGCCATCATGAACCAGAGGTTCTCTGAAAGGGGATATAGTAAAAAAACATCAAACATGCAACTGACAAAGTAGAAAAACTGAAACGGAATGAATTGCTGATACCTAAACAACAGCTGGAGAGTGAGGAAGAACAGATCAGGTTCATCACCGCTTATCATGACCAAGCATGGGATGTCAAAAGAAGTTTGAAAAAATACTGGGAAGTTCTTAAAACGGACCTAAACTTAGCTAAACCAGTTGGTGACAATCCAGCAGTAACTCTTAGAAAGGCAAGATCTTTGAAAGACACCTTGAGCTCTTGTTTAGTGAACAGTATGAAAGATAAAAATGACATCAAAGTATTTTTTATCTGTAATAATTGTAAAGCCTGAAAGTACAGTGAGAATTGTAAAATGTTAAAATTGTCCGAAAACCAACAAGCTTAAAAAAATTCAAAACACCTAACTTGCAACACTGAATATGTTGTGTATGCTCTCAGGTGCCCTTGTAATAAATTTTATATAGGCAGCACCATACACAAAGCTAAACAAGCATTGGAAATGCAATAGGTCTCGCATTTGTTTGATTTTGAGCTTTTTGCGGTGTAAATGGCAATGTTTTGTACCCATTTGTTATGGATTGTATATATGTGGTGTGTAGTGGAATATTTTGAGCTGGATTATAGTTATTTGTGGAGCACTATGAAGTATCAGGAAGGATATTGAGGAGGTGAAGAGCAGCATGAGGCAGAAGGACAGCAAGTGAGGGGAAGAGAAGCGTGAAGCACAAGGAAGGAGAGTGAGGAGGAGAGCAGCATGAGGCACAAGGACGGAGAGTGAGAAGAGCAGCATGAGGCATAAGGACGGAGAGTGAGAAGAGCAGCGTGAGGCAAAAGAAAAGGAGAGTGAGGAGAAGAGAAGAGAAGCTTGAGGCTGAAGGAAGGAGAGTGAGGAGAAGAACAGCGTGAGCCACAAGGACGGAAAGTGAGGAGAAGAGCAGTGTGAGGCACAAGGATGGAGAGTAAGGAGGAGAACAGCGTGAGGCAGAAGGATGGAGAGTGAGGAGAAGAGCAGCGTGAGGCACAAGGATAGAGAGTGAGGAGGAGAGCAGCGTGAGGCACTAGGATAGAGAGTGAGAAGGAGAGCAGCGTGAGGCACAACGATGGAGAGTAAGGAGGAGAACAGCGTGAGGCATAAGGATGGAGAGTGAGGAGAAGAGCAGCGTGAGGCACAAGGAAGAAGAGTGAGGAGAAGAGCAGCTTGAGGCACAAGGATAGAGAGTGAGGAGGAGAGCAGCGTGAGGCACTAGGATAGAGAAAGAGGAGGAGAGCAGCGTGAGACACAAGGATGGAGTGTAAGGAGGAGAACAGCGTGAGGCAGAAGGATGGAGAGTGAGGAGAAGAGCAGCATGAGGCGCAAGGACGGAGAGTGAGGAGAAAAGCAATGTGAGGCAGAAGAAAGTTGAATGAGGAGGAGAAGAGCAGCGCGAGTCACAATGAAGGAAAGTGAGGAGAAGAGCAGCATCAGGCAAAAGGAAAGGAGTGAGAAGAGCAGCATGAGGCATAAGGATGGAGAGTGAGTAGAAGATCAACATGAGGCAGAAGGAAGGAGGGTGAGGAGAAGAGGTGTGTCGTGAGCTCAGCCGGCATACTCCAGCATGCAATAGGGATGAACATGTAATTGTGACAGTAGATGGCACACATTTGTTTTTGAAAGTACATATACTTACAATTACAGCCAAAACAAGATCATGACTTAATTTGTGGTCATTTTTCAACTTCGGGGTCCCGAGGTACAAATTCAGCAGATTAGTACCTAGACCGGATGTATAACATATTTTATATGTTACCCAACAAATCAACCAAAAAGAAGACTCGTTATAGGGAAAGCAAGCCGGTAGTCTGTCATGGGTAGCGTAACATATAGTAGTACATACATGAAAGCTGGCACTTTGCATTCGGAGGGGACCATGGGAATGAGTTAAAAGTGTGACGTTTTTGCAGGCACCAGTGCTGTTTTCAACACATCGTATGCCAGGGCATCGCGTTATGCAGTCCTGTCAATATTTATGTTTCAAGAAACCTCCTTGTGATACGTATTTTATGTAGTGCCAACAAGCCACCCGAAGACCTTCGCAGCGCACAAGGCAACACAGTGCTGTAAAACCCGTCAGAAAGATCAGCGTATGTAAACAGCGGCAGTAAACTCACTGTGTGCTGAAAAGTAAACTGTCACCTTCAGTACTGCGCTACCATGATGCAAAGCAACAACACACCTGGAAACAATGTCACATATAAAGCCTTAGAATCTAAAATACGTCTTGAGTGACATAGAGTAACTGAAGTTAACCAAATGTTTTTAGCAACCCAGAAGGATGATTTTAATCAACCTAGGAAGGTTGAAAGCTCGAGGTATGTTAGGAATTAAAACCTCAAGTGCATTTTCACTGTGGGACTCCACGAGCACTTACGGGCATTTTATGACGCCGCTAAATTCGAACCAAAGATTAAGAGACAGGAAATAAGAATCGCTCGTTACCCTTTAATCCTTGGATGCCCGGGGGGCTTCCGGTTGCATGGGTCACCCGATGTTAGACGCCGCCCTGTTAACCCTCACATTCTGCCGATTGGTATGTGGAGCAATCCCTGCAGACACCGCACAGCCATAACTGGGACCAGAGGCGCAACTAGAGCCAAATTTCGGGGGGGCTGAGAAAAAATTTCGGGGGGGGGGGGGGGCTGAATCTTTTAAGCCATAGGCAGAGTGGAGCTGCAGGGGCTCTTAGAAGGGGTGAAACAACAGCGAGGCCTCATTAACATGCAAATGGTCTTTTAAAGACCTGTGAAGTGCTCGGGTGCGGCTGTGTGTGTGCCGCGAGGCTGTCTCATCCCGGGCTGCCAGACGCGACGGGGGGGGGGGGGCTGAAGCACTGTGAGTCCAATGGGTGTTGCGCGCCTGACTGGGACTCACAGTGGAATACTGGCGGGTCGGACTCCACGGGCGCTGCGTTCAGTCACCAAGGCAAATATGCTGGTATAATAAACAAGGAGCAAGGGGCGCGAACCAGGCGCCATGGCAAACAAGTTGGCTAGCTTCTGTACTTCGCTGCCACGGTGAAATACAACTCCCAGAATCCTTGCTCATCATGTAACAAGCAAGTCATTAGAGGGAGGACAGTTTGCAGTCACTCTCCATAATGCCTTTTCTTGTTTACAGCATGGCATCGCCTGACACAAGGGGAGACGGAGGAGATGAAATCCAGTTTAGTTAAACTGGAGATAAACTGCTCGTTGTGAGAGAGTGATACTCGCATCTGACCATCAGACTTGGACTCAGTACAAGAGAAAAAAAAACAAGAAGGGCTGGGCGAGAAGGGAGGGGGGAATGCCAGCAACAGAGGAGCCCGCGAAAGTGAAAGTGATCGTGATTACGATCGCTACGGAGGAAAGACACATGGCGCTGCGCGCGTGCACGTTCATGTGCACTGTAGCTTTAGGCCACGGCAGCACTTTGAAAAGCCCAGATATAAAATGTCTCTTCGAGCCTTTGGCTCGCGAGACCTAAAAAGCGGGTGCTCGAACACATGCGAGCCATCAAGAATAATGATAAGCAATACCCCATTGCCCGACATTTCAAGGCTAGCTATAATCAGAACTGTAACCTATTGAAATTTTATGTCCTTGACAAAATTCCAGCTAGAGAAAGGGGTGGAAATAGGACCTTGGAATTGAGAAGATTGGAATCTAAAATGATCATCAGATATAATACCCTTCATCCAACAGGCCTAAACCTGGATGAAGAACTGGCCGTGCATCTGGGATAATAGAATTGTAGCAGTGGAGGTTCTGTAATCTCCCTGTAACATGTTGATCTTAGGTTCATACAGATTTTAACTGTATAAAGTTGTCGTGAAATTTATTGTGACCACTGATCTTTGTTTGCTTCATTACAGATGAGAAGATAATTAAAATGCAGAGGAGCTATTATATCTGGCTACTGCAGTACAGTAGGAATATCTTTTATTTTAACTGTGGTTCGGGACTTAAAAGTGTGAGTTGCCCACTAGGGCAGAATTGAGGAACAATGTCATCTCAGTAAAGATGTATAGACCATAATTTGAGGTCCAAGTATAATTTAGCAACAATGGATTGCTTGTATTGATTGAAGTCATAACTGATATATGGGTAGAATATTAAATGTTTAAAGCAATGATCAATTGCACACTAGGGCGTATACTTGTGTATATTGCCAGTGCTGTAAAAAACTGGTGCAACAAGAATACATGAAAATGTGTTTTGTGAAAATATTCTTTATTCTCATAGATTAATAGCCGACTAAGGCGAAATTGTGTATAAAACTGGCGCACTGAGAATCCAGGAAGTTATGTGTATTGTGAAAACATTTATTTTCACAGACCTTGGTGCCACAGTCAATTTAATTGAATAACATTCTTTGAATTGTCTCCAATGTAACTTTATACAGAGAGAAGTTGAAACTGACCTTTTTTCTATGTTTATTATTTGCACGTTGCACTCATGATGGTCTCTTTAAATGCAAAATGAAAGTAATGCAAACCTAACCCATGACCAAGGAGCGAAGGCTCCGAAACGCGTTGGGACCTTGTTGCCGGTGTTTAAAAACGCATAAAAAGTGCCTCATTGGCACATTTTTATGCGTTTTTAAATTATTTAAACTATTTAGGTTATTTATTAAGCGCATAGTTTCCACACCTTGCTTGTTGCACAGTTACTGCTGTTTACAGATGCAATTATAAAATCAGCTGCCAAATGTTTTTTCGATATGAATGTCTGTTATCTATGTCTATGAGACTGCACTAGCACTTTAAAACCCTTTGGTGTTTACCAATTGATTGTATGGTATACTAGCGATAATAGCACATCCGTTATTAACTTGTAAGTGTATTTAAAACATAATATGAGATGTTAAGCTATATACAAGAAATACAGATCATTTTTCCCCATTCATTGTGTAACATAGCTAATCTTAAAAATGTCTGATGATAAAATATATCTGACATTGTGCCCACAATGGCCCTGCATGTTAAGACGGATCATTAGTTATCTATGTTAACAAATTTTTAGTCACACCCTTATGTGTTCTATTACCGCTCCTCCTTGAGGATTAGTGGATCATAATTGTGTCAATAAAATTTCAACTAAAACAATGTTTTCTTTTTTTGTTGTTTCTTATGATTTTTTCTATTTTTTTGATTTTGACAATGTATTTATTAAGATAAAAGGGAAAATGATTGTTGAGTAGGGGATGTGCGGAGTCAACTCAAAGTTATATTAAGCATAAAATGCTAGATCCAGGGAATCCGGTATATTTGCATCAATTTGTTAATATTGACAGATTGAAATGTCAAATTATTAATTTTTTTCTAATCTAGCCACGTATACAGATCTTCTGTTGTGTTCAACCCCTGTGGATTTTTGCTATCAATTTCCCAAATGTATTTTGTCTCGAGTTTACGTAATAGGGCATCCCTATCTCCGCCTCTTAGTAGAGGTGGAATAGTGTCTATGGCAAAATATTTCATTTGAGATGCATCATTGTCATGCAAATCATTGAAATGGCGAGCCACAGGATAATTATTTTCTTTGTTTGAAATGGCTCGCAAATGTTGGAGGATCCGCTTGTGAACTTGCAGTTTAGTGCTTCCCACATACTGCAGTCCACAGGGGCACTCCAAAATGTAGATAGCATAGTCCGATTTACAGGTGATTGATTTGCTAATTTTGGAGGGTTTAATATCAAAAGCCGTCTTGAATGTGGTTTTACTGATTCCGTGCTTACATGCTTTACATTATGTGCATTTAATGAAACCCTTCCTTTCTGAAAGCCACCCACGATTCTTTGTCAGTTCTGGGCTACTACTGACCAAAAAATCACTTGTCGATGGGGCCTTTCTGTATGTGATCGTTGGTTGTGCAGAAAGGACTGGGTCCAATATAGGATCACTGCTTAGCATATGCCAATTGTTAGTAATGTTTTTACTTAAACTATCCTTTTGTTTGTTGAATGTAAGGATTAGTCTGGGGCTGCTTATGTCTATTGTTATTTCTTTCCTTTGATCAAGTATCCTACTTTTGCGCGAGGGTCTGAATAAAAGCTCATCTCTGGATAAAGTTCTAGTTTTGTTGATGGCTCTGTCTACTGTTTTTTCAGAATAACCTCTCTCCAAGAAACGTTTTTTGATGTCTAATTGTGCATCCATAAGATCATTATTTGTGCTACATATGTGTCTGATCCTAAGCATTTCTCAATATGGACTGCTGTTTATGGTGTGCCTAGGATGAAACTAGTAGAATGGAGAGTGGTATTGCCAGCCGTGGGCTTCCGATGTAGTTTAGTGTGTAACTGCATTTGTGATATATACACTTCTACATCCAAAAAGCAAATACTTTCTTTGCTGATATCTTAAGTAAAATGCAAATTTAGTTCATTGATGTTAATCTGATCAACAAAGTTTTGTGCGCTCTTTTCAGATCCCCGCCATATGACAAATAGGTCGTCAATATACCGAATCCAAATAATGATGTTATTAGAGAGAGCATCAACAAACTTAGTATTCAGTGTAAGTTCTTCCCACCAACCCATATGGATGCAAGCATAGCTTGGCGAAAAGCTTGCCCCCATTGCTACTCCTCTTATCTGTTGGTATAGTTGTTGGTGAAACAAGAAGTAATTATTGTTTAGGCAGAATTGAATTAGATTGATGATCATCTTGTTGTGTTGATGATATTCCAACTGCCTATTGTTCAAAAAATGTTCAACCGCTCGTAAACCATCTCTATGATGTATAGAGGTATATAAATTGGATACATCAAGGGATAGTAAAACAAAGTCATTTTGCCATACAACATTTGGGATTTTTCTCAGAAAGTCTGTTGTATCCTGTACATATGAGGGCAATGACACATTTTCAAGTAAACTTTTCTTAGCCGAAAAGATTGGCCTGCCCGGAGGATTGTCTATGTTTTTATGGACTTTGGGTATAAAATATATGACCGGGGTTATCGGATAGTCAATTTTCATATACTTATACTCGTCCTGATTTATTAAACCAGACATTTCCAGGCCAATAGTTTCGTATGGAGTTCATGCTGTGCAGCTAGCATTGTTTGTTTATTACTCAGTCTATAGCATCCACGATCATTTAGTTGGGTCATTGCTTCCTTGAGATAGTGTTGTTTTTGCCAGATTACCACATTGCCCCCTTTAGCAGAGTTTCGAATGACTATGGCGTCATAGCCTCGCAATTTGGAGATAAGTTGATGGTATTTTTGTTGAGTGTAATTATATTTTGCCTTGCTGGTCTTCATTTTTTGATTCAGTTTTTTTACTTGAGCTGTGATAGTTTCACTGAATCCATCAATTGTGTCTCTTGGCATAATAGGTACAAATTTGGATTTGGGTTTAAAATTAGTTTTTATCATCATATTTGTCATAATTCCATGTTGGTTTAGAAGACTCTGTGTATTTTCTAGAGGTGTAATCTCCGGAAGTATGTTGTTTGTATTCTCATTTGCCAGTACTTGTAAGTCCCCCAATGTTCTCGCATCTTGAGCTGTAAGACCACTGATGATGTTTATTTTACTGTGTTTATCACTAGATATAATTTTTTCACAGGGCTGTCCAGTTTTGGATTGTTGTTGCAGATGGAATTTCTGTAATTTCAATTTCCTTATGAATTTGTATATATCTGCCCTTGTTTGGGGGTAATCAAAATTTGTTTCCGGGCAATAGGATAATCCCAGAGATAACAGCTGTTGTTCTAAATTTACATTGGCAAGATTTATGATGGAATTATTTGTTTTAATGCCAGGCATTATTATTTGCGCCAGTTCTTCCTTTGAGGTTTCTTGTTGTAACTCTTTTTCATGTTTGTGCCTTCTTTTCCTTCGTTCCCGTCTTCTTGCATTTCGCCTTTGTTTGCTTTGGGATTTGGTTTCCTTGGTTTATATGCAAGTGCACTTGTGTGTGTGTTTTCGTTAACCAAATCACCATAGTGAAACTCCTCTGACAGATTTCATGTAGCAGCTAATTTGCTTAAATGTCTTGTACCACCAAGGGATGATTGAAGGGATGTATGATATTACAACGTGGGTTTTTACCACGCGTGCAGTTACATCGCATGCGTTACAACGCATGCGATGTTACAACGCTATGCCATTAGAACGCAAGTCTTTACATCGACTTGCGCTAGATGGCGTGCTGACATTAAAAAAGTGTAATTTACTATTCCAACTCCAGTCCACTTAACAGTAGGGAAGGTGTTGGGATAGTAAACTACACTATTTGTAATGTTAGCACGCCATCTAGCGCAAGTCGATGTACAGACTTGCGTTCTAATGGCATAGCGTTGTAACATCGCATGCGTTGTAACACATGCGATGTAACTGCACAGCGTGGTAATAACCGCGTTGTAATGGCTGTTCCCCGATTGAAGTCAGTATGGAATTAGAGATTATAGATAGGACTAAAGACCCACCTAACAACAGACAAGGAGAAATTGACAAACATCCTGGTACAAGAAGGTGCAAGAAAGATCTACCAACAAGGTCTTTATTTGGATCCAACTCAGTTTTACTTCACATTAGCCAACGCCCAAAACAAGAGCGCAAAGGCAAGGGAGGCAGCCCTACTAACCATCTGTTAGACTATAGGGGTAGCCTGTCTCTGAGAACAATGGACCTGCAAGGGGCATGGGAAACTCCCTAGTTTCAAGGGATCTCTTGCTCTTTTCTTAATTTTAGCAACACTCTACTAACTGACGTGATCCCAGGAATGTTTGGGGATGGAATTTATTGTCTGAGCTCTCCCTTCAAGCCCCCATCATAGGTAACATACAGTGTTTTCCTGATACAAAATGGATCCCACTCAGGCTGTGCACTGTCTCACTCTCCACATGCATTCTTCACACATAGGCAACATGTGCACATGCAATATATAAACATCTGTAGTACACACACACCATACATTTCTTTTATAGAGGGGTAAAGTACCTGCTCAAAGAGGACTGGCAGAACAGTTAAAAATGTGAGAGAGTCCTGTAGGCTGCTCTCCCAAAGCAAGCAAAAGGGGTAAAAGTCTGACGAGAACTATATACTTACTATGCAGTTCTCTACAGCCCTGAGAGATTACATTAGTCCCTCTCAACAGTCAAAGGTGCTCTCGCAGTGACGTTATGACCACAGAGCCCTGGGTCTCATTCCACATCAGGAAAACGCTTTGGTACACACATGATCTTCATGTGTTAGTAGATGGGGGTCAAGAAGACTACAGCTTGCCATAGGCACTTCAAGTTAGGGGCACACACTCTCCAGAGCCATGTAGGGTGCCTTTCTCACTCTCAACAGCCAGGTTTATTGTGGCAAAACCTTTGGCTGTAGGACTGTCTACCACACGACCGTTGGTCGATACATGCCAGAGAGCCCATCTTCCTTATTTAGAGCAGTACTTCAGACATTTATTTTTCTTGTCTTGGAGTAGTAGAAAAAACCTTGCGGCCACAACAAGACAATACAAATCACCAACACACAAGTGAAAACACCATGTGTGCCAGTACTCCACTTCAGGGTTTTTGTTTTCTGAAAAACAGAACATCTTTGTGAGCCGGTCCAAAACAACATGACACCCACTAGGCAAACTGCTCTGACTGCTGTGCAACTGTTGCATTGGTGATTGCACAGAAGGCAACAGGATCCACACCAGGCAGACAAGGATCTCCTCCTATGATGGGTCTTCCACTAAGGGAACAGGGGGCAAAGCCTCTCATGACCAGGCAGATTGGTGGACCACCTGGCAAGATGTGAATGACTTCCATAGCTATGACTGCACATTGCTTTTATTGTGTCTGAACTCTGTGTCACACTGTATCTGAGTTTCAAACCTAGTACCACCTGGTACAGTAACCCTAACTAGTCACTAAAGCTACCTTTATTAAAGGAGTGTTTGGTCCTTGCACCTACTATGCAAAAGTAACCAAGGCCAGCTGGGGTAAATAGCCATAATCATCACACAAACAGGCCAGTAATAATTTATAACTCAAGAAGTAAGGAAAAAGGCCTCATACCACCCTCTTAAATGGAACTACAACCACTGAGAGAGGCACAAAGGATGTCCTCATATGCCCTTCTGACTGCCCAGCAACATCTGGTGATCATAATAGCAGGGGAAACGTCACACACTACACGACACCTCTTAAAAGTGTAATACTCTCAGTGAATGCACCACACTCTATATTTCATGTGATTGATCCTTCTCAGCCTCAAACCCCTTCCCTAATGGCCACCAAATTTGGACATGAAGGCTTCAAAGAGGACTTTCTTATAAAATCAACTCCAACCTTAGCCTTTGGACAAGGTCATTTTGCTAGTTAGTCAGAGCACCACGGAATCCAGTGATATAATCCAATTCATGAACTTTGGAGCATACTTACAAAGAATTCATGCAGCGCATATTAGTAAGTAAAGTTGCTGCACTGCGTTGCATGAACGGGAGAGAGTGGAATTGTGCCATATCTCCTTAGAATTGGTGCAGTTCTGCTCTCTCCCTGCGCTGGTGAAAAATGCAGCACACATGAAAAGTGAAAAAAACAAGGAGAAATGAAAACATCTCTCATCGTAACAACTGCCTTAGGAAGGGGCAAGATGTTGGTGCAAAAACCTGTAAGCAATTATTTGTAGATAGGAATTTGCATCAAAGCCCATTTGGAACGCCGATACACCACCCATGGAACTCTCCTTTGATGCAAATCAATGCAAGGCATTGTAAATTATAATTTGCAGTGGTTTAGAAATGGCAGCTGGAGACTTTGTGGCAGGTTCCATTAAAAGTAACAGAATCCAAACACAAATTCTCCTTAAATTTAGGCCTTGATGTGAAAAGAAACCCATCAAATGTTTTCGGGATTCCTGACCGCCATGCTATTAATGAGCTCAAATGTACTCCCTGTCTGCAGTCATTAAAGCTTTCTGATGATTTTTGCTTAAGGATGGCTAGCATGTCTCCCTATGGCTAAGTCAGTGTCACTTGTGCGTTCAGATGCTTCAGTGTAGAAAGCTTACTTAGAGAGGTTCTTACAAAGCTGAGTTTTGCCCACCAGTGACCTCCATACAAGGCAGTCACAGGCATAAAAAGAAAAAACAAGTGGACCCTACAAACTGAGAGAAAGGTGCCCCGCATCAGGATCATTTCTGCTTTTTAAGAAACGAATCACACCTTGGTGGTTTGTCCTGAAAACAAGAGTGTAACCTAGTCCGTCATGATCTGGTAAACTTGGTGGCAATGACCATTTTTGCCAAAACTGCTCTTGCCATCTTGGTTGAAGCACTTTCAGTGAATAATCCCCCATACAGGTAGGAATCTTAAACTGAGGCAGGCCAGCCTCTGCTGGGCCTGTGCCACTCCAACAGTTTAGCGGCTGGCCCACTAGACCCAAAACTAGACTTTTAGTCTGTTGGCACAATTGTTGAAATAATAGACAAAAATGTCAATCCCAGTTTCCCAATTTGAGCAACATTATAAGATCTTTGACTAATAACTTTTTAACCACAAACATCTTCCTATGCCTGCAAAGATAAGGGCCAGATGGACAAAGCTTTTTTGATGTCACAAATGGCCCAATTAGCATAATCGGGCCATTTGCGACCTCAAAAAAGCATTTTTTAATGTAAAAAGGCCCAATTGAGGATTCGGTAACCTATTACCAAATCACAGCTTGGGTTTGCGAATCATTATTAGGAAGGGGCGTGTCTAGGGCGTCCCTTCCTAATACCGAATTGCAGTGGCATGTGTGAATGTTTTGCAACCAAAATGCGGTTGCAAAACATTTGCATTTTATCACCTACTTCACAAAGGTGGTAACCCATTCACTAAAGTGAAGGGGTTCCCATGAAACCTCTTTCCCTTTGTGAATGTTTGGAAAAACATGGTGCAAGGGTGCCTGTGTTGGCGCTAGGCTGCTGAAATGGCACCAGTGCAGGGGGATAGGACAGGAATGCACCGTATTGGATCTATACGGTGCATCCCTCCCCTTTCACTGTGATGTAGGGCAGCTCAGCAAGGTGACTTGTGTTTGCGTCACCCTAGAGCCACGCAAAGTAACGTAAGGACGATGCAAAACCTAGATGAGATTTACTAAGTAGGCTTGGCAAATCTGGAAAATAAGCTATTCCTAGAGGCATATTCCTCTTTGTATGTGTGATGCAGAATGGGCCCAATACATTAATTACAAGTAGCCTGTAAATTCCAGCGACCCAGTGGTATTTACTAGGCCCATCGGAAGACCAACTTTTAGTTTCGGATGACCACAGGAAAAATAGCGGAAATTGGTGCGGAAACACTGATATCCGCCTGTTATTTCCTAAAAACATGTAATTGCTGTGGAATTTCCCCACTCCTGGAATTGCTGGGACTCTTAAACGCCTGGGTGAGGAACTAACGAAATGTTTTTGAGTCACTTGTATCGAGGCATACATTTCAGTGGATGCTATGTAGGTTTTTTTTATAATTCCCTTTGTCTGTGCGTTGGCTACATAAATAATGGTATATTCCTCCCTTCCCTATGGAGGGCTGTGTAAATTTTACTTGTACAATTTTCTACAGATGTTTCAGAGGTCTGGGCCTGTCTGCGTGTGAGACAAAATGTTCTGTATGAAATCAATCTAGAGTTGTGTTTGTATTGTTCAGCTATACTGTTTGGCGACCGTCAGCTGCGGGGTTATTTAAGAGGGCAGAATAAAGTTAGTTTCATGTGTCACTGCCCTCCTGGGTCTCATGACTGTGTCCGTGGGACGTATCCATGGCAACTGCTTCCACAAATACGTTTATTTTCAGTAGGGACCAGGGCGCTGCCATTTCACGTGACCGTCAGATGGACACTAGCGAGGGAGCGCTAAACTCAGAACAATACAGTGCGGGTTTGCCAAAACTCGGAGGACCAGTTAATACCACCGCCCTCCCCAACACAGCAGCACCTGTTTGAAGTTCTCATCTGTTAAAAGGCGGCGCCGCTCACTCGCCACCTCGACTCGGCCCACCTACCAACGCTTTATTTTTGGTTCGTTTTGATTCTTGTTTTCTGTTGCTTGAAGACCCGGTGACAGCTGGTGTACGTCGGTGATTGGAAAGACGACGGAATGAAGCCAAACCCACGCGCTTAGTGAACACATCTCCTGGCAGGCTGGTGCTTCTGAAAGTCCAGGTTTGTGTGGGACAGAGTAGGTCTCTGTCTCTGTCCGAGAACCCGGCTTGCTGTCGGGGCTCTGCCCTGTCTTGTCATCTCCTGGGCCAGAGCCAGGGCGCCATTGTTTCTGAGCACTGCCCGGCCCCTCTCTATTGTTGCAACAACCGTGGAGATTTGGGAGTCTTAGTCACAAGTGAGTGAGTGGCAGGAAAGCTCTGGGATCTCTGGATGAAGTTTGATGCCCAATGATAATCCACCTGTGGGATTTCAATGATAATCCACCTGTGGGATTTCAATGATAAACCAGCTGTTGAATTTCAATGATAATCCACCTGTGGAATATCCTCTTGCCATATAATCCCTGGGATGGAGGCAATTCCATCAGCAAATTCTTCCCCCATACACACTTTCTTCAGGAACCGCAGGCTTCCGTTACCACCCAACTCTCCTTCAGGCCCAACCGATGCCAGTGGTTGCAGGCGCTGGGCCCTGACACTCATTTTCGGGGACCAGGACGTATTGTTCATCTTTAGACTTTGCCCTTAAGCAAGCAATAGAAAGGGGAAAAAGGGAGGAAGAGAAAGATAGCAAAACAGTGATAAAAGGAGAGAGCAGGGTTGAAAGAGAACCTGCATAGGTGAGATAAAGAGACAGGAAGTGCGTAGGGAGGCAGGAGGAGAGACAAGGCGAGTCACGGGGGTCATTGAGAGAGGCCGCACTTGGTATTTTGTAACCCCGGCAATCAGTAGCATCTGCGGCAATCTTCTAAGAAAAACATATTTATTTCCATTGTTTTACAGGATTTGAGATGTCATTTGTGTCCCACCCTTCTGCCCTCTTATAAGAGAATATCTTCTTTTAATAAAGCACTTCAGAGAGTTTCTTGATTTGTCACCACAGCTACTCAAATGCATGGTGAACAGAACGATTGAACCGCAGTCATTCAGTGCTGTCTGAAAACCACTGCAGGCAGATGCTTGACGGTATCCCAATGAGAGGCCTCACGAGGGCCCCAGATTCAACAAATAGCCTTGTCTCTAGGATGGAGAGGCACCCAAATGAGGGACTGTCATTTGTATCAGTCTCCAAAAATACTCGGACCACATCTGTGGTCATCCATGACCATACATACACCATAGCTAGCCATAGTATTCCCACACACCCAAACCTCTACACAACCAAGGACCCGCCTACATTAACCACAGCCTGAACTTCCACCAACCATCGAGAAGACTACGCTGTGCCTCCCTTTCACTTACCCATACTCCCCTCTCCTACTGAAGCAGAAGTGGAGGACGTTCATTCTCCCACATCGCAGCAAAGACCTGGAACAGCCTCCCCACGCACCTCCGGACCATTACCACACTTCCAGGATTCTGAATGGACCCCAAGACCTGGCCGTTCGAATAAGCCTCGCCGGCCTGCAAGCGCCTGGATACCCTATCCGGATTGATTGATTATAAAGTCTGGGATAGCTCTCCAGGCACTTAGGGTCTTAAGATTTGGAGACTTTTACATGAGTATCCTAATGCTGCAGGTCTCACTTTCTTGGTGAATATTCGATGGTGCAGAGGTATACAACGTATGTCTAGGGCGACCAGATCATGCCAGAATTTTATGTTGTCCTCATAAGATATATTTGCATACAATGAATCCAAATGGAAATAAATTACGTTATCAAGGCATATCCTTAAAATGTATTATGGATCGGGCTCTACCGCACCTAAGTTGGACACCCCTGAGATAGTGTATACTGACTGTACTGTCCCAAGTCTATTCATTCAATGCAAAAACTTGAAGTCCTAGAGAGATACCTGTGCTTTAAAAATTTGAACTACATAAAGACTTTTAATGTGATCCAAAGCTCGGTGCTGAACCTCTTCAAATTGTTGACAGCCTTCATTGTATAAAAGCTAATAACTGCAAGGCTTTGAAGCTGATGTATAATAGGCCTGTGCAAGAACAGACTTTGAAACTTGGCACCATCAACTCCCCTAACACAGATAAGTTAAAAAAGCTAATGCCAGGTAACGGCTGCTTGGATACAACTGAAGAATCCACTCTTTAGCGTGTGATTCATGGCCTGTTCTTGCAACAGCCACAACTGGAGAACAACAGGTCCCGGGAAAGGCCTGTAAAATGGGTGCAATGAGTGTAGATACTGATTGGACCACATCATCTGCTATCTAACGGAGGTGTATGCACAGAAACCTTAATAATGAGGACTCGGCCGCACAGTACCTCTGCATGCCTTCAGAAACCTGCAGCACTTTACTCTATACATGAATCACCCATAATAATATGAGCTCTACCGCTATTGACCAGGAAGTGGATTCCTGATGTAGGAAGTTTCCAAACACAGTACTGAGTGGTCTAGTATTTGCCAATTGGCATTGCCAGTCTTGGAACGCCTTCAGTCCCTGACTTACCCGAATCAGCAATCTTATGATAAATAAGGGCGTGATGCAGTGATGATGTAATTTCCTTTGGAGGCTGCAGACTGGTCCTAATATGAGCGACTAACTCCATGACCCATTCCCTGTTTGGACTGAAATCCTGACATATCATTTGATGGATAGAAAGTTGTCACTCTACTTTAATGCCACTCTCTGAAAAAATGTGGTGAAAAACTAAGTGTCATCCTGCAACAATACAAACTAATTTCAACCCAAATTCAATATTATAGCAAGTAAACAAATGAGAAAATCACCCACTGTAATGTGCAATAGAAACCACGCATGCGTGGTCACTGTAACCTGGCAAGATAGATCAATCAGTTTATTTATTAACAATTCCAGAACTCTGCAAGCAGCCTGCAAGGCACACTTCAAGTTCCAGTCAGCTGATCCAACCCTTCTACTTTACAATGTCCATAAATAAATTATGTTGAGGCAGGTGACAACCCTTTTACATACGTGGCTGCTTAACAATTGGCACAAAAAGCACTAAACATTATTGAATAGCCTAATTAGGCAAGGAGATGGAGGCTCCAGTCTAGTACATCTTTAGCGCTGGCGGACATGAAGAAAAAAAGCAATATACACAAAGGGGCTGTGGTCAGCCCCTTTAGTCATTGTATTGGATGCTTTGGATGAGACCCCTCAGTCATTGCGGTGCTTAGGACTGCCGTCCTTAATTTGAGGCAGTGGATGCCAGTGGGCTTTATGGGGACCAATACTCTTGAGTCCTGGTCCCGCTAGTGTGGGTCCCAATCACCTTTATGGAAAAGTCCCTCGATGGGAGGCTGCCTGTCCTGACCCTGCAGGATGGCATGCCCTCTTGCAGGCAGGCTCTCATTGGTATTCGGCATGGGCACTTCATTGTCAACACTGGGACTTATGACAGCCAGCCACATTGTGGCGCTGTTTGTCCAACAGCAGTTTAATAATTCTGTATACATTAAAAATTACTCTGCCATCCAGAGCTATACAAATAGCTTGGGTGGCAGGTTATAGACATTGTTTAAGTATAAAAAGTCTGAACTACCATTAGTAGTGCAATGGGTGGTTCAAGCTGCCGAGGTCTCCTGACAAGGGCCCTGGCACTTATTTATTTGTAAATTAAGTACTGCCCCTAGTCTGTAGACTCACGCCACAATCGTGATTTCTGTACTGACCTTTGATTTAAGCCCCACATTTGAAATACACGCATGTGGCAAAAGAACATGTCGCTCATCTTTCTTCTAAAAAGACATCATATTTATGTGGTCTGGTTTACAGGGCCGCCATATTTGTTCACGTCCTAAGCCTCTTTTCCTAAACATACTGTACATGTATGCAGCTCTGTTTACGCCTCTTTTGTCTGGAGTTATTACTGATAGGAAACCACACTTTATGTCCTCAGAGACGCATGTACTATGTAATGTGCGGTACTAACAGAGCATTTGGTCTTGAATATTCATGCCATTTACTTGGGTAAGATGACCTTCTGTTTAACTCCTTTGGCTGTCTTCCTTATTTATAGTACAGGACGAGGGCTTGTGATGCTGTACATAGGATGTTTAGTCCTCCATTGCCACATAATTCCTGTGGCTGTGGTCCTGTTGCCCCTCACACCCACTACCCTCAAGGGACTATTTGTTCCTGGAGCCACTGTTCGGCAAGTCTGCAGCATGGCAAACTCCAGGTCTGAAGGCTGGTCCCACCAGATGTAGAAAAGGCCCAGACCTCACACTCACTGCCTCTGCCTCCGGGCAGCAGAGTGATCAGTGATATTTAGGGACTCATTAGCAGCTGAGCACATTACACCACACAGGACACCAAATAAAACTGAAAAGCGTCCCATCCTAGGCTGGCTCAGGAGAAGCAGCTTGACATTCAATCTGATCTGCAGGCATGGACCCTCCGGCATGTCTACTGGGAATCGCTGATGGCTGAAGTTCTGAGCTTGAGACCTGCTCACTGCTAATGTCCTGCCCTTGCATTCCTTCATTCTGATGTCCTTTTCATAATTTGTCCCTCTCCTGATGCCCGTCGCTCTCTTCTTCCATGTACCCTGCCAACGCGTGCCATCTCTTGATACCGTTTACCTGTTTTCAGCCACCTTGCCTCGATTGCTCATCTCCCAGAATATGCCCAGCCCTGGTGATTAGCCCTTTCCATTGCTATATTATTCCGATTTTATTGCCCGCCTGTGTGTGCCCCCTCCTGATGACCCATACACTAATATTACCTTACAAATAGGTGTGCCCAAGTATGATAATCCTAAAGCCTTGGTACGTCCTTCCTGATGCCCATCCCCGCATACTCCTTCATGTGTGTACCCCACTTTGTGAGCTTTATTTAAGCTCAAAAGTACCACTCATAGCCCACCTCCAGCCAAGCCACTTAACAAGCAGGGGTGTGGGCCAGCTGAGTGCTGGAAGCGGCTGTGGTCTCCCTAGGAAGATTTGAGCTCCCACCCCTTTTTTTTCTTTACAAATAAAAACTGGGAAAGTGCCATTCAGATCGTGGCTCTGCTCAGCGCAGTATTTCTCTTTCACCACAGTCTATGCAGTTCATTGGCTTGAGAGCTGTATCATTCTGGCTTTAAAGTGCTCCAGTTCCAATAGATGTTGAATAAATAGTACTTGCACTGTTTTTTTTTTTTTTAAATCTGTTTTTATTGTTTTAAACAAGAACATTCTTTGTAATTTGACATGACAGGTAAGCAGGAATTCTTAACCCCTTCGCTGCTGCGGACATTCCGCTGCAGCGCTGGGGGGGGCAGGGGGGCAGCGCGGTGGGCCTGTGCTCATGACGGAGCCGCTCCGTCATGAGCCACAGTTGAGCTGTGCTCATGACGGAACGGTTCCGTCATGACTCCGCCCATTTGCGTTGTCGCCCCGCACAGGCGGGGAAACAGCGCCGCGCAGGCGGAGCGGCCGCCGACAGGATTGTCATGACGGAACCGTTCCGTCATGAGCACACGCCAACCGTGGCTCATGATGGAACGGTTCCGTCATGAGCAGGGAAGGGGTTAAACATGCGCAGGGGATCACCCCGTACCGGGGCCGGTAACTACTATATCATGATATGTATTCAAACCAAATCGTGATCGCTGCCCACTTCGGAGCCAGCTGCAGTCTCTTTGACAGTTCCGGTGCAGTCACATAAGAAGTGGCAGTAGTAACCGTGCGTCAACCAGGCTCCGTGCCTGTACGCGGATGCCGCCCGCCCCGTTCAGGTATTGAAAACAGGCAAACTACCCACAATCCCCAAAGGTTATACAGAACAAGAACTTTAACAATGGCAGCATAAACTATACGTACATACGTATTACCCCCCGACCCACCATTAGTTCCCCACCACTCCATCCCCCCCGGGGAGCGCTTGTGTGTGCGTGCGTGCGCCTCAGCCGTGACCGTCTCTATGCAAGGGTGGGCGCCTCGGCGCTGGGTGAAAGTAGGCAGGGGCAGGGGGCCTATCATCCCGGCAGTAGAGCAGCCCCCGGTCCGCCCCCCCCCGCGCCGGTACCGTCGGCCACCTCCTGTGGCCCCGTAAATAGTACTTGCACTGTTAATGAAAGACCATTATTATTGATGAATTTTATTGGGTACTACAAGGGGGCTGCTCATGTGAGCATAACTCCACACCACACAGCCCAGTTGAGCACCTTCACTTTGGGTGACTGCATAGGTTTAGATTGTGATAATGTAGTTGAAGCCCAATCTCTAAGTCACTCCTCAGTTTCTAAACTCAAGGGGATCACAGTCCTACTTCTATTTCAATAACATTCCTGCCTGTACTTGAACAGAGAACACGCCCACAAAATTTGTAATACTGTAATGAGGCCTTCTTGGGCCCACTTGGTTCTCCATTTTAGTTTTACATTTTATACAATTTGGGCTGACAACGTTTTAGCAATATTATTATTATATGCTTTGCTTGCATGATATTATTCCGAGAAGACACTGAACATGCTGCTTGTTGTTTAGAAATCCTTTCCTGCTATATAATCTGTATATTTTGTTGAAGGCTAGAAACACAGAACAAGATATTCTAGTGCTTGCATTGCCTGTTTGGAGACAGCTTCTAACATCTAGACACATCATTGCATCAGAGCTGTACCTCTAACACAGTGGTTTTATTATATAAACATTGCACTGTCCCTTTACAGGTCAGAGGGTCACTCCAGCCATGATAGTATACTGGAATTAATGATGTATTCGACATGCAGCTCTGCTAACGTTGATTTTCCACCCTGCGAAAAGGGATGGCCAGTTCTACATCAGACCGATTACTTGGTCCACTTATCTAGGTATGGGGGCTCAGGCTAAGAGATCGGGCAGAGGGTACGCCCACTCTCAGCGAAGGGGTAGTAGTAGGTAGAAATATATATTACCTTCTGGCGGTCGCCAGTAGGTAGATATAGTTAGGACCAATTTTCCATAGGAAATCCGCAACATTCTATTTGGAATAACTTTGGCGCCGATTGACGAATCTTTGCAAAATTTTCCAAACTTTTGACCAGCTCCGGTCCGCTCCTATTCTGAAAGTTTCACGGTGATTCGACAAGCGGGGGCCGGGAAAAAAGGGGGGCCCCAAAACGCGTTTTCCCCATGCATTTTCCGATAGGACCTTTAGCCGCAGCTACAGCCCGAACTGCTGAACGGAATTACACCAAATTTGGCAAAGAGGTAGTCCTCAGTTCAGACTCGTGTCTTTTGCTTAAATGGTGTAAATCCGTTCAGTAGTTCCTGAGAAAATTAGAGTTAAAAGTACATATATATCTATGGCCTCGGAGGATCCGCGCACCCTCCCGATCACGAGCTGAATTTTAATTGCCTGCCAACACTCTGAATCAGGAAGTGTTGGCAGCCATCTTGTGCCTCGGTAGAACCGAGGCACAAGAAACCCCCCCAAAAAAGGCGCAAAACGTGAAAAGGGGGCAGGGTAGAAACACCCTGACCCCCTAGGCCTGCTCAGGGGGTCCCACAAGGACCCCAAGGCCAAAAAAAAAAATATATATATTTTTTAAAACGGGAGGATGCGCGCTGGATGCGTGCATCCTGCTGATACAAAAAAAAATCAGCGCGTGCTACATATGGTAATTTGCCCCCGGGGGGCCAAATCCCGGGGGCATATTTAAAAATTAAGTGTGGGGTGGTCCCAATCTCCCAACACTGCCCCGGGGACCGCCACCCCTGGGGCACTAACATAAAATAGGCGGGGGACTCACGCCCCCCCCGCAGCCCCGGGGACCGCCACCCCCAGGGCTTCTTAAAAATGGGTGGGGGGGCTCTCAGGCCCCCCAGCCCCGGGAACCGCCACCCCCCAGGGCAACTTTAAAATAGGTGGGGGGGGCTCTCAGGCCCCCCCAGCCCCAGGGACCACCACCCCCGGGGCAACTTTAAAATGTAGGAGGGGGGCTGTGCGGTCCCCCTCCTGGAGCCTTGTACATGCCCTGAGGTCCGCCACCCCCCAGGGCCGGCTCCTGCAGTGTCCCCGGGTGCCCACCCCCGGGACACTGCTGTTTGCAATGGCAGGGCAGGAACCTCGCGGCTCCAACCCTGCCATTGCAAACTGATTTGCTTCATTGAAGCGAGAGCAGGGAAACCTGCTCTCGCTTCAATGAAGCAAAGCAGATTGCTTTTCCACATGGGGAGCAGCATGTTAGCTGCTCCCCATATGGAAAAGCAATGCCGGCTCCCGCAGGAGGCGGGGAGCCGGCTGGGACCGTGGGGGGATTGGGACCCCCCCACGGTCCCCATTGAGGTGGCCAGGCCCCGGGGGATAGGGTCCCCGGGGCCATAAGTGGCCGGGATGGGGGGCCACACGGCCCCCCTCCCAATTAATGGAAAAATAAAAAAAATTAAAAATCAATGGCCGGCCCCGGGTAATGGGGTCCCCGGGGCCTTAAGTGGTGAGAGGAGGGGGGCTACGCAGCCCCCTCCATAAAAAGATTTAAAAAGTTGGCCATGCCCCGGGGGAGGTGGTCCCCGGGGCCCGGAATTGGCCACGGGAGGGGGGCCACGCGGTCGGCTTCCTGTAAATTTTTTGGGGAAATTTGAATTTGGGGATGAGGCCCTGGGGGATTGGGTCCCCAGGGCCACAATAAAGTAAAAGGAAGGGGGCCACACAGCCCCCTTTCAAAAAATTAAAATAAAATAACAAAGACGCAATCGTCCCTAGGTCCCGCCACCTCACAAGCACACTCTGCAAACGCGCCCGGTGGCACGTTTTAAATTGGGGAATTGATTCCCCTTCAATACTGGGGGTCCCTGAGGGGCCAACTAGCCCACCAGGTGCCTCCAGTAAGCGCCACAGGGCTGCGTTGCAGAGAGGTGTTCCAGGCCACGCCCCTTTTTACACCTCTCTGCAACGCAGCCTTGTGGCGCTTACTGGAGGTACCTGGTGGGCTAGTTGGACCCCAGGGACCCTCAGGATTCAAAGGGACTTAATCCCCCAACTTAAAACGCACCACGGGCGCGTTTGCACAATGGTGAAGGTAGGGGACGGGGCCTGAGGTGATATGTGTGCAAACACGCCCTGCGGCGCGTTTTAAGTTGGGGAATTAATTCCTCTTCAATCCTGAGGTCCTCTGGGGGCCAACTAGCCCACCAGGTACCTCTAGTAAGCACCACGGAGCTGCGTTGCAGAGTTTTGTAAAAAGGGGCGTGGCCTCTGAACACCTCCCTGCAACTCAGCTCCCTGGCGCATACTGGAGGTACCTGGTGGACTAGTTGGCCACCAGGGGACCTCAGGATTGAGGAGGAATTAATTCCCCAACTTAAAACGTGCCACAGGGCGTGTTTGCACACATATCACCTTAGGCCCCGCCCCCTTCCTTCACCATTGTGCAAATATTTCTCTAAAATCAGCCGAACTACGAATTCCGATTTACTCACCTGTTATCAGGAGAGAACCCAGGGCTGCATCTTTTAGCCCAGCACTAACCCTCGAAAGTAATTCTAAGCGTACTTACCAGTATCCTGTATTTCCTTCCATAGGAATTCATTGAGTGGTTTTCAGCAGAAAAGTTTCTAAGTGTCCATTTTTGAAATGTACAAATATTCCTCTAAAATCAGCCGAACTACGAATTCCGATTTACTAACCTGTTATCAGGAGAGAACCCAGTGCTGCATCGTTTAGCCCAGCACTGACCCTGGAAAGTAATTCTAAGCGTACTTACCAGTAACTTGTATTTCCTTCCATAGGAATCCATTGTGTGGTTTCAGCAGAAAAGTTTCTAAGTGTCCATTTTTGAAACGTACAAATATTCCTCTAAAATCAGCCGAACTATGAATTCCGATTTACTCTCCTGTTATCAGGAGAGAACTCAGGGCTTCATCTTTTAGCCCAGCACTGACCCTGGAAAGTAATTCTAAGCGTACTTACCAGTAACTTGTATTTCCTTCCATAGGAATCCATTGTGTGGTTTTCAGCAGAAAAGTTTCTATTTTCACAAACTAAAAATATTCCTAAAAAATCGTCTGTATGACTTAAACACATTCTTTCAACTGTTTACAGGAGATTCACCAGTGATGGATCCAGGATCCACCACTGAGTAAGAAACAGTAACGTTAAGACTACTTACCTGCTAAGTGAATGTTCTGCCATAGGATACCATTGGTGATTCTATGTGAAAAAAGTTCTGTGTCAACTTTTCAAATACAATAATATTCCTTAAAAATCACTACTGTAACCAAAACGTTTTTACTCAACTGTTTACAGGAGATGTCCAAGGACTGAATCTAGGATCCAGTCCTGTGGTTAGAAAAGTAATCCATAAAGTAACTAATTGCATTGGACTAGAAATTCACATTAAGTTCAATGTTGCATTGTAACTACTGTACTTAAAAGTCTATTGCCTATCTGCAAAGTATTTAAACTAAAGTAATTCATTCTGAGAAAGTATATTTTGTATTGTAATGTATAATGTAATTATAATGTAATTTAATAAAAATATCTAAAAATAAATAATTTAAAAAATGTAGTAAATCAGTATAAAAAAATCAGTATAACAATTAATACATTAAAAATGGTCATTTACAAAACCTTTGAAATTCACTGAAAAAACCATAGGTTTCATGCCTAATATAGTTAGGAATTAGCATTTAAAAAACCTTTGAAATTCACTGAAAAAAACATAGGTTTCAGGCCTGATCTAGTTAGGAATTAGCATTTAAAAAACCTTAGAAATTCACTGAAAAAATAATAGGTTTTAGGGGTGTTATAGTTAGCTGGACATTTCACTCGAACAAAACCATTGAAATTCCTCCGATATAGTTAGTTGTACTAACTACATCTCGTGCGCCCGCAATCCACTGCTGATGATGTCACATATTACATCATTCATGACATGGTCAGTGACATCACTGATGACATCTCAAATGACATCACTGATGACATCACTGATGACATCATCCACGTGATAATCAGATACACCTCATCATACACTAGTATAAACTTTCATCACTCACTGTAAAATACAGAGTGCCAGATTTAAAACCATTGACACACCAATACAAGTTTCTAAACACCCACTCAGTGATTCCTAGATCTATACACACATCTAATCACTTACCTATAGAGTCACTCATACATGCTGTCAATGATCAATAGAACACTATCAAATAAACATACATCTATATCGACATTACACACCAGCACACATCCTAATCACTTATGAAGTCATCCTACTCACTTATGCAAACAATGGATCATACTTACTTTTACTTAGCTATACACTTATAAAAACACCACTTTATCTATTCATATAGATAATAACTCATACTTAGTGTGTTATAAAACACTATTACAAGTATACAGTTATCCATACAGTCACTCATACAATCACTGACTCTTAAGTATACGTATTTCTATACAACAACTGACACATACACTGGCTTTTATTTTTCTAGTTTGTTGGACATGTACCATTGAGACATATATTGGCTCATCGCCACACCCATAAAGATATTCACTCACCCAAACAACTGTTATAACATGAAGTTTTAACTTCATATACCTACTGAATCAACTATTCACACATCTTAGGGCAGTCACATACCCCCCACCGAACCACACATGCATTCACTCTCCCATACAAATACTCAGTTAACTAATCAATAACTAATATAGACTTTCACGTAGCTAGTAACCAACTGGTGCAGCAGTTTACACAACAACTGACAAAGTGATACAGATATTCACACAATTTAGTCACTATCCAATATATTTAGTGAGACACTATAAATTAGTCAAGTAAACAGTCAATCACACTGCTACTAAATCCTCCATCCAGATATTTATATTTATATATCCACTCATTCTTCAATGCAAATTGCTATATATATATATATTATATATTTAAATAACGAACCAAACCACATTCACTGGATGATGTCATCAGTGAGTTTCTAAGGTTTTTTAAATGCTAATTCCTAACTATATCAGGCCTGAAACCTGTGGTTTTTTCAGTGAATTTATATAAATATATATATATATATATATAAATCAGATTTCAATGGTTGGACTGTTTATCTTTTCACCATGTTCATAATACTGGTTACATTGCTTTGTTTTACCTGCCTAATAATCGCAGCTAATTCTTTCTATGCAAATTATGATTGCTCAATAAATGTATTGAAAAATTCATTTGTATCTTTCTTATGTTTACCAAGGGCATGCATGAGTAAACAATGAAAAGGGTAAGATCTGTTTCTATGATTCTTTTGGGGATCAGAGTGTCATGCTCGAGGTTGCCCAAATCACCTGTCACCCCAGGAAGCTTAGGAGTTATGGTGAGGCACTATGAGTTAGCTAGGAACTGGGCCAACAGTCTCTGACGGTGTAGATGGGCTCAGTCCCTGTGTTTAGAAATTCTGCCATCCTAATATGCAGTCCTACCTTTTCTAGAGGCATCTGTAGAACACTACACAGAAAAGTATTTTTAGACAGGCTACAGAGAACCATAGCTTTCTGCTTCCAAATGCTAGTTAGAATGACATAGCATAGGGCCCGGCATATTGCTGGCGGATACACTGCCATTAACTTACCATAACATCAGCAGTGATATGGCTCCGTGATTCAGATTCATAAATTCATATGCATAGTATTCTGCTACCATTATATGTCCATTATTGGTATCAAAGGAAAAAGCCAGAGGCGCCAGTATGTCAACAGTTTTTTGTTTGAAAAGCACTGCTTGTGGTGGCTTTATCATTTTTGCTCATTGAGCATGTGACCACACTTCTGGGCTAAACCCTGCTCCCGTCAAGATGTAGCTAGAGCTCTTTTTCTCCTGATATCATTGCAAGATGTATGTGCATATGACCACCATGGGCAAAATGCCTAATACTACTAGAGTTAGTTTTCAATAAACCTTTTCTTTGAATCGTTGCACATTACTGAAATATGTATGCGATATATCACTTCCCATAAAACATTTCTCCTAATATTCAATATCTGTAGTTTCTTCAACCTACGCTAAGGCGCATATTTACAAGAAAGTGGTGGAGCGCGATTTAGCTCTAAAATTGCTAATGTAGCACTCCATCACTTTAGAAAGGCAGGGATGCACCGTATTCACAAAAATATGGCACACCCCTGCATTTCTACCTGTGCTGGTGCTAAATTCAGCTGCGTAGCACCAACGCAGGCCCCCTTACACTATAGTGCAATGGTGCCTCCATTGAGGAAAGGATTGTTTATGTGCAGTAAGATGTCCCTTCTTGCACATAAACAATCAATAATGGCTATTTGTAACTCCTATGTGTGACGCATCGTGCAGCACAATTGAAGTTAAAAATCGTCATTATTTTTTTAATGATTGTTTATTTGCAGGAAGGGACACCTTTCTGAACATAAACAATCATTCATGGCAATTTGCTGTTTCTATGAGTGCTGCACAATGCAGCACCCATAGAAACAGGAAAAACGAGGAAAAATAAAGCATTTCTCCTCGTTTTGCCAAGTTAAGACCAGATTTTCTCTGGTCTTAATTTTGCTTCTGCCTCCTATTTACGCCACCCTTGTAAATAGGAGGCAGCGTCAAAATTGATGGGTGTTGCGGCGGAACGGCCACCATAACACCCATTGCCCACATGTTTACACTAAGTGTAGCATGAAAGGGGGCCTTATTTACAAAGCAGCGTTAGGCCATGTTAAGTGGCTTAACGCTACCTTGTAAATAGGGCGAAGTCTGTATCACCACAGGAACATCATAAAAAAGTGATGTTCCTGCAAATATGCCACTTAGTCGCATTCTTCTCTGCCTTACTCTCTATTATGGTCGTTCTCTATTTCTGCAGATTAGCCACATATCCTTCCATAGATCACAACCTCTCCTTCTTTTAAACCATAGCCTAATAATAACGAATCTCCTCCAGCCTATGTGTTTACACCACTCTTTCCCTGGACTCACTTTGACGATCAAACATAACTCCTATTAAATTACTCCACCACAACCAAACTGGAGTAAATGCATGGAATGGTTTCCTTGAGAGCACAAACTAATCCCAATAACCACCAATTACCACTGCATTAACCACTAACTTTGGTTTTCAGAGTAACGTGCCACCCGCTGTAAAGCACTGCAATGCCTCGCCAGTGGTAGTATATATATATTTTTTTTGTTGCAGTTTTATATAGCGCAAACTACACCCAAAGGTATCAGAGCGCTCTGCATGGGCACCAGTTGCATTACAGATGGACACATTCATTTTCAGGCACAGGGAGATTAAGTGATTTGCCCAGAATCACAGGATGCTGACAGAACCATTTCAAATACACTATCAAATAAGGTATGTTATGGAATGTAATATGTGGAGGTTTCTATTACAAGGGTAATTAGAAAATAGTAAAAAATAAAATGGAAATTTCTATTCCGTTGTATGAACCTTAACAGAGGGTCTTTTCTTAAATGTGAAAGTTGAGAGTTGACAATATAGGTCAGATACAGAGTAACAGTCCTGTGTTGTGACCCTCCATGGCTTGTATTTTAGAGTCCCCAACGAGTGTTCTGAGTGATGCTTCCAGTATTAAAATGACCGCTTATCTGGAGTGATTTGAAAACATTGAGGAGTCTGCCAGTCTCTATCCAGAAACATGATGATTTTGAGACTCAGGGGCATATTATCAAGCGGCAGCGATAATTATCGCTGTCCGCTCTTAGCGAGAATATATTTATCGCCGGCTATCGCTGGCAATTATCGCCATGCTATCGCTGTATTAACAACGCATAGCGCAATGGCGATAAGTTTCCAGGAATAGCGGTGTTTTCCATGGAACATCGCTGGTTTTCCAGCGATGTTCCATGGAAAACGGCGATAACCTTGCTGATACAACCCTGTGGTCGTATCAGCATAATCTACCCCCATTGCTAGGTATAGGTAAGTCTGCATTTTAGCAGACGTTCGTTTTTAACGTCTGCTAAAATGCGTGGGCATCTCATTAAAGATGCAATGCGAGGCGTCGGGAAAACGGGTGCTAACATGCGCTAATGCATGTTAGCACCACCTTATAAATAGGGCGATAAAAATATTGCCGCTTTAGCGGCAAAAAGTGCCCTTGTTAATATGCCCTAAGTTCTTAGAATAAGATAGCTGAGTGGATTCATGCATCTGTTGTAGGCATGTGTTTGTTACCTGTTCTATCAGAACAAAGGCAGAGTCAGGCGGATTTTGGTAAAATCAACGTCTGGTGAAGGTGCCACATATAGCGTGGGGACAGTTACACCGATGGTACAACGTGAGATCTCTTCTCTGCTGGTTTATTGACCGTCCATCTGTCTTCAGAGTTTGAACAAACAACACAGACCTATAACGAGCCAGGAGTCTTAGCATTTTGAAAGGTAATCGCAACATGTTTAATACTCTGAATAATTTTAAACGAACAACATAAATGTGTTCAAATTGAAAGTGAGCATTACCTACGACTCACCGGCGTTTTAATTTGAATGTTCAGAAGCAGTTCTGTAAGGTTCCGCTGTCCTTTAGCGCCCTCTAGTGAACTTCTTACAAAATACCATTTTTTTATTTACCGCGGTTTAATATCAGACTGACTTTAACCCTTTCGCTGCGAGGCCTTTTTCCCTCTGTGCTAAGACTTTTTTGTGGCTATTTGGGATAGTCCGTGACTCTGTAACTTTTTGTCCATATAAGGTATCCATTCCAAAATTGCGTCCTTCTCTTCCAATATCCTGAGGCTTCTAAAGGTACCCAAGTTTTGTGGATTCCACTGGAGGGGCCCTAGAAATTAACCAAAATTCCGCTATTTTGTTGGGGGGGGGAATGGGGAGAAAGCGGTGCAGAAGAAAGCGTCTGTTTTTTTCCCTGCAAATGGTTTGTGGCGCTGAAATCACCATCTTCCCAGCTTTCAGGGGCTGGCAGAAAACCAAGGGGTATATTATCAAACCCCAGCGATAATTATTGCTGGCCGCTCTTAGCGAGAACATATTTATCGCCTGCCATCGCTGGCAATTATCGCCATGCTATTGCTGTATTAACAACGCATAGCGCAATGGCAATACGTTTCCAGCGATAGCGGTGATTTCCATGGAACATCACTGGTTTTCCAGCGAGGTTCCATGGAAAACGGCGATAACCTTGCTGATACGACCCTGTGGTCGTATCAGCATAATCCACCCCCATTGTTAGGTATAGGTAAGTCAGTATTTTAGCAGACGTTAGTTTTTCGCGGTTTTGTCAAAAATTAAGGTCTGATAAAATGCGTGGGCCTCCATGTAAATATCACAATGTACATTTAGCGATATTTTACAAGGTAGTCCTTCAGGGGTACGCCCGGTGATGCCCACTTTGCATCTCATTAGAGATACAAAGCGAGGCGTCGTGAAAACGGGTGCTAACATGCGCTAATGCATGTTAGCACCACCTTGTAAATAGGGCGATAAAAATATCGCCGCTTTAGCGGCAGAAAGTGCCGCTAAAGTGGCGATACTGCCCTTGTTAATATGCCCCCAATTCTTTTCAGTTTTGGCATTTTACTGGGACATAGCCTATTTTTGTTACTTTTTGTGCTTTCAACCTCCTTCCAGTTAGTGGTAGAAATCTGTGTGAAAGCAATAATGGATCCCGGAAAGCTATACATTTCTGAAAAGTAAACACAATTCTGAATTCAGCAAGGGGTCATTTGTGTAGATCCTTCAAGGTTTTCTTATAGAAAGTAACAGTTGAAATTAAGAAAAATTGAAAATGAGTAAAAAAAATTAGCAGCCATTTGTGCCATTTTATCCTGTAACTTCAAGTATGACAGATTTTTTAAAGCAATATACCGTAACATCCGCAGGACCATTCTGGTTCTGGGGACATATATAGGACTTGTAGGTTCACCAAGAACCCGAGGAAACCAGAGCCAGCCGCGGTCTGTGCAGGTAACAGCAGTGGGGCAGTGGGGCAGTGGGGCCGGGTAAGGGGGGATTTCGAGGGACGATGCCTAGGGAAAATTAAATAAATAATTAATTTTCCAGCCCCACCACTGTTACCTGCACGGACCGCGTCTGCCCAGAGCCAATGACAGAGTTGCGTCTTGCAATGGTTTTTCATTGTGTACCGATTATATAGAAAATCATTTGGTAAAATATAAAGAATGGAAAATAGGTATCAAGAACACGTATGTATTTCCGAAATGGGAAAAAAATAGAGAGTTTAGAAGCAGTCTCCTGGTAAAAATGGTGCCTCATTTGTGTGGGTAGGCGTAGTGCCTGCGACAGGAAACAGTCCAAAATGCCACATGGACACATCAATTTTTCGCAAAGTACCTAGCTGTGGATTTTGAACCCTAGCTAGCCGTCACCAAGGGAAACCTAGCAAACCTATGCAGTTTTGAAAACTAGACACCCAGGGGAATCCAGGATGGGGTGACCTGTGTTGCTGTCACCAGGTTCTGTTGCACAGAATCCCTTGCAAACCTCAAACTGTGTAAAAAAACAAATATTCCTCACATTTCAGTGATGGGAAGTCCTGGAATCTGCATGGATCCACAAAGTTCCACCCACCCTGCATTCCCCAAAGTATCCCAATAAAAATGATACCTCACTTGTGTGGGTAGGCCTAGTGCCCATTACAGGAAACATGCCAAAACGCAATGTGGATACACCACATTTCTACAGTGAAAACTGACCCTTTTTTTGCAAAGTGCCTAGCTGTGGATTTGAACCTTAGCTTTGCCGCACCCAGGTTAACCGAGCAAACCTATAAATTTTTTATAACTAGACACTCAGGGGAATCCAGGATGAGGTGACTTGTGTGGCTCTCAGCAGGTTCTGTTACCCAGAGTCCCTTGCAAACCTCAAACGTTGTAAAAAAAAAACATTTCCTCAAATTCCTGTGATGGAAAGTTCTGGAATTTGTGTGGATCCACAAAATTCTACCCATGCCGCATTCCCTAAATTCTTCCGATAAAAATTGTGCCTCACTTGTGTGGGTCGGCCTAGTGCCCCTGACAGGGAATGGGCCAGAACGCAACATGGACACACCACATTTTTACCATGAAAGCTGACCCTTTTTTGCAAAGTGCTTAGCTGTGGATTTTGAACCCGAGCTCTGCCGGCACCTAGGGAAACCTAGCAAACCTATACATTTTTGTAAACTAGACACCCTGGGGAATCCAGGATGGAGTGGCTGGTGTGGCTCTCACCAGGTTATGTTAACCAGAATCCCTTGCAAGTCAAACTTTGTAAAAAAAAAAAGCACATTTTCCTCATATTTCTGTGATGGAAAGTTCTGGAATCTGTGTGGGTGCACAAACTTCCACCCACCCCGCATTCCCCAAAGACTCCAGATAAAAATAGTACCTCACTTGTATGGGTAGGCCTAGTGCCCGCGACAGGAAATGGGCCAAAACGCAACATGGACTCACCACATTTTTATAGGGAAAACTGAACCTTTTTTTGCAAAGTTTCTAGCTGTGGATTTTGAACCCGAGCTCTGCCGGCACCTAGGGAAACCTGGCAAACGTATACATTTTTGGAAACTAGACACCCAGGGGAATCCAGGATGGAGTGACTTGTGTGGCTCTCACCAGGTTCTGTTAACCAGAATCCCTTGCAAATCAAACTTTGTAAGAAAACAAAACACATTTTCCTCACATTTCCGTGATGGAAAGTTCTGGAATCTGTGTGGAGCCACAAACTTCTACCCGCCCCACATTCCCCAAAGTCTCCCAATAAAAAATGGTACCTCAGTTGTGTGGGTAGGACTTGTGCCCCTGACAGGGAATGGGCCAGAACGCAACATGGACACACCACATTTTTACCAATGAGAAACTGACACTTTAATGCAAAGTGCTTAGCTGTGGATTTGGATCCAGAGCTCTGCCGGCACCTAGGGAAACCTAGCAAACCTCTACATTTTTTAAAACTAGACACCCTGGGGAATCCAGGATGGAGTGGCTTGTGTGACTCTCACCAGGTTATGTTAACCAGAATCCCTTGCAAGTCAAACTTTGTAAAAAAACAAAACACATTTTCCTCACATTTCCGTGATGGAAAGTTCTGGAATCTGTGTGGGGCCATAAACTTCCACCCACCCCGCATTCCCCAAAGACTCCCAATAAAAATAGTACCTCACTTTTATGGGTAGGCCTAGTGCCTGCAGCGGGAAATGGGCCAAAACACATGATGGACCCACCACATTTTTACAGTGAAAACTGAACCTTTTTTTGCAAAGTGCCTAGCTGTGGATTTTGAACCCTAGCTCTGGCGGCACCTAGGGAAACCTAGCAAACCTAAACATTTCTGAAAACCAGACACCCAGGGGAATCCAGGATGAAGTGACTTGTGTGGCTCTCACCAGGTTCTGTTACCCAGAATCCCTTGCAAACCTCAAACTGTGTGAAAAAAGAAAAAAAACATTTTTCTCACATTTCTGTGATGGAAAGTTTTGGAATCTGTGTGGGGCCACAAGCTTCCACCCACCCCGCATTCCCCAAAGACTCCCAATAAAAATAGTACCTCACTTTTATGGGTAGGCCTAGTGCCTGCAGCGGGAAATGGGCCAAAACGCAAGATGGACCCACCACATTTTTACAGTGAAAACTGAACCTTTTTTTGCAAAGTGCCTAGCTGTGGATTTTGAACCCTAGCTCTGGCGGCACCTAGGGAAACCTAGCAAACCTAAACATTTCTGAAAACCAGACACCCAGGGGAATCCAGGATGAAGTGACTTGTGTGGCTCTCACCAGGTTCTCTTACCCAGAATCCCTTGCAAACCTCAAACTGTGTGAAAAAAGAAAACATTTTTCTCACATTTCTGTGATGGAAAGTTTTGGAATCTGTGTGGGGCCACAAGCTTCCACCCACCCCGCATTCCCCAAAGTCTCCAGATAAAAATGGTACCTCAATTGTGTGGGTAGATGTAGTGGAGAAGTGTGGCTCAATGATTAGAGTGGCAGACCCTGATGCAGAGATTTAGCCTTGGACCAGGGTTCAATTCCCTGCCTCGGCAGGTCCTGGGCTCAAAAATTCCACGGACCTGATAATTCGCACCTCAGGGCCTATTCCAATCATGGAGTCCCACTCTGCAACTCTGGGCAATAGCTTGCTTAATCTCCACAATGGCCCCCACAACGCTAAGGATGCCTGGCCTCCACCTTGGGGGTGCCCAGGAGTGGACGCCTCACAGGGAAAGCCAGGATGGGTTCCACAGTGGTATTTGTACAAGCACCTTGAGACCCTTGCGGGTGAGTAGTGCGCTATACAAGTATCAATTTACATTTTTTACCTAGTGCCCGCGGAAGGAAACCGGCCAAAACACAACATGGATACACCACATTTTTACAGTGAAAACTGAACCTTTTTTTGCAAAGTTTCTAGCTGTGGATTTTGAACCCGAGCTCTGCCGGCACCTAGGGAAACCTGGCAAACGTATACATTTTTGGAAACTAGACACCCAGGGGAATCCAGGATGGAGTGACTTGTGTGGCTCTCACCAGGTTCTGTTAACCAGAATCCCTTGCAAATCAAACTTTGTAAAAAAACAAAACACATTTTCCTCACATTTCCGTGATGGAAAGTTCTGGAATCTGTGTGGAGCCACAAACTTCTACCCGCCCCACATTCCCCAAAGTCTCCCAATAAAAAATGGTACCTCAGTTGTGTGGGTAGGACTTGTGCCCCTGACAGGGAATGGGCCAGAACGCAACATGGACACACCACATTTTTACCAATGAGAAACTGACACTTTAATGCAAAGTGCTTAGCTGTGGATTTGGATCCAGAGCTCTGCCGGCACCTAGGGAAACCTAGCAAACCTCTACATTTTTTAAAACTAGACACCCTGGGGAATCCAGGATGGAGTGGCTTGTGTGACTCTCACCAGGTTATGTTAACCAGAATCCCTTGCAAGTCAAACTTTGTAAAAAAACAAAACACATTTTCCTCAAATTTCCGTGATGGAAAGTTCTGGAATCTGTGTGGGGCCATAAACTTCCACCCACCCCGCATTCCCCAAAGACTCCCAATAAAAATAGTACCTCACTTTTATGGGTAGGCCTAGTGCCTGCAGCGGGAAATGGGCCAAAACACATGATGGACCCACCACATTTTTACAGTGAAAACTGAACCTTTTTTTGCAAAGTGCCTAGCTGTGGATTTTGAACCCTAGCTCTGGCGGCACCTAGGGAAACCTAGCAAACCTAAACATTTCTGAAAACCAGACACCCAGGGGAATCCAGGATGAAGTGACTTGTGTGGCTCTCACCAGGTTCTGTTACCCAGAATCCCTTGCAAACCTCAAACTGTGTGAAAAAAGAAAAAAAACATTTTTCTCACATTTCTGTGATGGAAAGTTTTGGAATCTGTGTGGGGCCACAAGCTTCCACCCACCCCGCATTCCCCAAAGACTCCCAATAAAAATAGTACCTCACTTTTATGGGTAGGCCTAGTGCCTGCAGCGGGAAATGGGCCAAAACGCAAGATGGACCCACCACATTTTTACAGTGAAAACTGAACCTTTTTTTGCAAAGTGCCTAGCTGTGGATTTTGAACCCTAGCTCTGGCGGCACCTAGGGAAACCTAGCAAACCTAAACATTTCTGAAAACCAGACACCCAGGGGAATCCAGGATGAAGTGACTTGTGTGGCTCTCACCAGGTTCTCTAACCCAGAATCCCTTGCAAACCTCAAACTGTGTGAAAAAAGAAAACATTTTTCTCACATTTCTGTGATGGAAAGTTTTGGAATCTGTGTGGGGCCACAAGCTTCCACCCACCCCGCATTCCCCAAAGTCTCCAGATAAAAATGGTACCTCAATTGTGTGGGTAGATGTAGTGGAGAAGTGTGGCTCAATGATTAGAGTGGCAGACCCTGATGCAGAGATTTAGCCTTGGACCAGGGTTCAATTCCCTGCCTCGGCAGGTCCTGGGCTCAAAAATTCCACGGACCTGATAATTCGCACCTCAGGGCCTATTCCAATCATGGAGTCCCACTCTGCAACTCTGGGCAATAGCTTGCTTAATCTCCACAATGGCCCCCACAACGCTAAGGATGCCTGGCCTCCACCTTGGGGGTGCCCAGGAGTGGACGCCTCACAGGGAAAGCCAGGATGGGTTCCACAGTGGTATTTGTACAAGCGCCTTGAGACCCTTGCGGGTGAGTAGTGCGCTATACAAGTATCAATTTACATTTTTTACCTAGTGCCCGCGGAAGGAAACCGGCCAAAACACAACATGGATACACCACATTTTTACAGTGAAAACTGACCCTTTTTTAGGTCGAGCCTATGACACCACACATGCGCTGCATAGGAAATCGAACTCTTGGAATCACTTCAGCCTCAGTAGAAGCTTGTGCCTGTGGTCCTCACACGTGATTGGCCTTTGCGTCTGGCTTCAGCACGCAATTGGCCAAAGGCGCGTGGAGGTCCCAGCTTCTTTCTAAAGGTTTACTCCCAGTGCCTTTTGCTCTCAGGAGCCAGCAGTGGTGCGCAGGGGCCATGTGTTTTGGGTTAGGTTTCATGCACGTCCCCTCCACCCCACCTCCACAAGAATGCGTGTCGCTTTATCTTTCGCGCCTGTGGGGCCACGCTTATTTTCTTTTCATTCCAAGGCTTGTCATTCTTCTTATTCACCTGGTCCCTTGGCCTCCTTCGTTGCATGGTGGAAGTGTGTCGGTTGTCCTTATGTGGGAGCAAACTTGGATGCCAAGCATGAGGTTTGGAAGCGGCTAAATGTGTTTCATGTACCTTCAAGGCATAAGCACGAAGTTGTGGCGAGTGCGAGTGCTACTCAGCCATGCACGCTGGCCCTTGGCAGTGGTATATTAGTGTTGTTCTATCTCTGTTGCTGTTCATTGATCCTGCATTGCCCATGACACGGCAACATTGTTGCACTACAGAAAGCGTCAACTTTGTGTGTGTCCTTGCACATTTTCAGCTTCTACTCACAACATTTCTTTAGCACGGGAGACCAGTCTGGGTCGAGCTGTAGATGTCCCATTTCACGGTGGCGAACATGCTCGCTAGCAGCGGAAATTCGAGAGCGGCTCTTGAAGGTAAAACTGGAGGCCCGCAGTGCTATTTTCTTTTCAGGAATATGCACAAAAGCTAATTTTAGCTTTTGGAACAAATTGACCCGCTCTTTAACCCTGGCAAACGTTACCACCCCACACGCCACGCAATAGACAATAGTTTGCATACCAGGCTCGCACTGGAAACAGATGTGTACGTCTCCTTGACCCCGGTTTGAGGTATGGGGGCAGCTCGCTCAAAATTTCAGCTCTGCAGACGCTTGAAAAAGCGTTTCTTCTTTAATTTGTGGGTGTAAATGAGGTCTCCTCTCTGAGCTGAAGTAGTGCGAGTTCTGGACAAATTACTTTGTATGTGCCTGATTCGTAATGTCGCAGCCATGTTTTGTGGTCAACATACAAAAATATCAATCTCTGTAGAATCATCTCTTGGTGCTAGAGTCGATTATTATCTTTGAAAAAAATTGTTAGCAGCTGGCCTATTCATGGGCGATGCTTGCACAGTTTATGTATCAAAACGTCGGGAATGTGAACAATTACTTCTTTTAGTTTCTCACAAAGTTCTCTACTTTTTATAAATGGCTCTTGTTAACAAGAAGAAAAAAAAACTTCAAATTCAACCTTTTACTTTCTGGCCTGCTGTGATTCCGAGTTCACAGCGCATGGAAACTTGGGCAAAGGGCACGTCTGTATAAGTTCCGGTAATATCGCGGTGTTTTCTGAAGGCAGTGGGGCAAAAGGATAAGGGTTTTGGAATGGCCATAGATATACCTATCAGCTCACCCTCTCTTGGTGGGTGTCACCCGTTTAAAAAATATATATATAATATACGCCCCTCCTGTAAAACAGCATGCATCCGTACACTTCTAATAGGTCAAATTATTTGCAAAAACATACTTTCTCAATCTACTTTGAAGGAGTAAGCCTCTTAAACACAGGGCCTCGCTCTCATTCCCAAGCCAACTGGGTGACAGTTACTTTTAAAATCAGAAGGCACATGATATATGGTATGTATAAGTTGGCGCTATGTAGATCCTGTCAGAGTGAGGAAAAATGTGCCTCTGTGCATGTGTCTAGGAGACGAGCTACATGGTTTGAAAGAGGTCCATGAAGTTCAGCCTGCGTCAGGAGGAGACATGGTACCCAGAAGTGGGAGCCCATTTGGGGTGGTGGTGCCTGGAGGAAGAAGTGTTGCCGGGCACTGCCCAGCGGTAGTAGAGTGAGTGGGTGGATCACTGCCAATATCAGTGTTGGGAAATTAATAAAACCTACCGGGCTTCTGTAAACCCAGAGAGATGCAGCTCTTAAGAGACAGCTTCAAACAGCCTGCTGTCGTCAGGTACCTGAGCAGCAGCAGCACAGCTGCACGACCAGCACACCAGCACAATTTTTATTGTGAGGCAAAAAATATATATAAATATATATAATATATAAATGCTTGCTATTCTTGTAATGGCTAATAGATATACTTGAATTTCTGAAACTAGGAGCATAAATAGACTTGACCTATGTTACATAGAAAGTCAAAAAAACTTTGACTTCTCAGTTTATCTCTTGGTATCTTGTGATTTGACATACTACATGTGCATTTGTTTACCCTGATTGATTGCTAAGTGACCACCTGACGTGAGTGCCCCCAGCTACTTCTCTTTTACCTTCAACCTAGGCCAATGGAATAATGCAGCAAGAAAGAGCAAAATTACGTGGCAAGTTTGAGTAAATTATTTAGCAAGAAAAGCCAAATTATGAGGCATATTTTGTGACAGTATTACCTATTTATTGGCAAAGCCTTTAGCTCCTGCTAAACACTTATAAGGTGAGACCTATTGGCTATGCCAATGCTTGTTTGCAAAGTGCCCACCTGTGGATTTTGAACATTGGCTCTGCCGGCACCTCGGGAAACCTAGCAAACCTATACATTTTTGATAGCTAGACACCCAGAGGAATTCAGGATGGGTGACTTGTGTGTCTCTCACCAGGTTCTGTTACCCAGAATCCCTTGCAAACCTCAAACGTTGTAAAAAAAAACAATTTTCTTCAAATTCCTGTGATGGAAAGTTCTGGAATCTGCATTTATCTGATGGAGCGAGGACTCATTTATAGGAGACTTGCTCAGACTCAATTCACTCGTTTTGATTTATTAACATGAATTATTAATTGTGTTTTGTGATTAATCCTTGCACATTACATTTACATAAATAAGACAGAGAAGCTTGCCTATGTGTTTTCTAACCATTAATAAGGATAGTGGACTAAAAGCGCTGCTCTAACAGGGAAAACTTTACTGCGCATGCCCTCAATTGCATCTACGTAATGTGACGTTTAACAGCTTTGCAGGGAATCTCTAGCGCATGAGCAGAATGCACCAACATGGCGTCTTCAAGACCCACATGCATGGCACCTGCTTTGCTATTTAGAAAACACTTTATTTACTAAGAGCTAATGCAGGGAAAGTACTAATGAATAAAGGGAAATAGAGTAGAGATAGGTGGTATACAATGAAATCATTTATTTCTTGAATTAATATTTTCTCTTTTGACCTTTTATTAGTTCGCATTTTGGGCTTTCTTGCCATAACCTGATTGATTGAGTGAAAGCATTCTGCGCATGTGTGACCGCTACTTCCCCTGGAAGAATGATCCCATGGTTGGACCACATTCAAGGCCACCGACAGCTAAACCCTGGGAACCCAGATGTCAGAAGTGCAGAGGCTGAAGTCATATGAACATTATTGATAAAAATGTTTCAACTGTGAATAAACTCAGGTGGGAATAAAGTAAAATGCATATTAATAAGGGGATGGGTTTGAGAACAAAGAAAAGTGCTATGCCATCATGGTGTGATGACCAAACGTCCCTTGCCTGTCCAATCAGAATTCGTATTTTTATGAGATTGCAACTTTAGGGGGTGGTACATGAATCCCAAAAGGTATAATTAAGGTAGTTTAGTTAGTTGGGGTGTGCATGATCCTGACAGAATGCAGAGGGGGAAGATGCTGTCGTAGTTATTGATGATGCTGATGCTGTGAGATGCTGAAGAAGATTCAAATAGAGAATTACCTATTCTAAAGCAATTGATTAGGAGAAGATCGCAGAAGAATCTCGAGGAGGAAGAGAGAGTCAGAGAGGGGTGTGACGTGTTCGGCGGTTTAGAGAGGTTCACTGTCTTGTCCTGACTTCTGTCCTGAAGTCTTTGTCCCTGATCTTTCCCGGGACCCTTACCAGCCCTTTGGCCAGGGGGTTGGTCTTCACACCATCTTTGGTAATTATAGATTTCTTATATTTCCTGATGTACTGCTGTCTTTATCCTCTCCTTTCTGAGCAACGTCAATCTATTGAATTTGTGAGAGTATTTGAATTGATTGAATCCTCCTCCCTAATGATTGATGGTGTCAGTGATGTATTTGAATGGTTCACTCGCATTTAAACTTTAGATAAAGGTTTTGAAAACTTCCTGAGTCTGTGATTATTATTATAGATGAACTATTTGCAAGAGAGGTGATGTGCATCGTTACCATCAACTAGTTCCAACTAATTTGGTTCATCGACCAAATGGAAAGAACGTATTGATCTGTGATAATAATTAGGAAAGAATACGAATTATTGCAGTACTGATCAATTCATGAAATAAACAAACACCCCCCAGCGGCTAACCAGGTGAATTTGAGTGAATGTGTTATGGATGGGCCCAGGTGAATATATGGTATTGGAGTTGTTGGTGCGCCGCTGGATCAGTTTTCTGGTAGCAGAGTGATGGTTATTATTGACTAGTTTGGTGATGAGTATTGGTTATTGATTATTGATTTATGTTTTAAGAAATCCACTCGTGTCGCGTTTTATGTTGTCTAGAAACACAGGTACAGTGATACCTGGAACTCCTGGGAAGGAATAGCGGGTGGTAAATGGGAGCCACACTGCCATGAGGTTACTCGTCTGTTGGAATAGCACTGAGAAGCTATGCAGGACTGGCAGTGTTAAAATAGGGACTATTTTGTATAAAAGTGAAAGTGATTGAAAGCAGAGAGTTCGCTGGTGTAACTTTGGTGTTATATCAACTACAAAGGGTAACACTGAAGGAGTAGCAAGTTCTTCTGAGCTAGAGTGACAGCAAAAGAGTTCGCTGGTGAAACTTTGGTCTTAAATAACCTAGAAAGGGAAGGAGTAGCAGGTTCTTCTGAGCTTGAGTGAAGAGTAACTGGAAGTTCTTATTCAATGAAGAGTAAGCGGAATGTGTTACTTGCAGTGAGCAACATAAATCTAACAGGCAGAGTAGCAAATGTTTTATGCTGTTACTAACGAAGAATTTAATGAAAAGTATTGAGAAACGTTTTCACATTACCTTGTGAAGGGAGGGTCAGTAGCCGGAGTTAGACTGACGTCACAGTGTGCCGCAATGGGATTGGTGGAAACAGCTGGCGTATGTGACAAACGCAGATTGTAAAGGAGGGGTCAGTAGTAAGGAGTGATACTGACGTCACAAAAAAGGCCGCGCTGGGATTGGTCAAACCACGAGCGTGAACCCGAGTTTGATTGGTTGGGAAAAGGATTGGACAAAGGAAAAATTGTAGACGAGATTGGGAAAAGGCTATTGTAGGGAATCGCCCGGACAGAAGATTTTTAGGATTTGCAGAATACAATTTTATACATCAATACTTACCCAAAATGTATAGAGAAGAGAGAAAAATGTCATTAATAAAAAGAATTAAGAATTTCTTTAAAGAAAGACAAGCCTGTATTGACCAGAGAAGGGATTCTTATCCCTCCACCAAAAACACCCGCTTCATTTATGATGATGGAGAGAGGTTATCATACCTGTGTATGGTTGGAGAATTGGGTAAATTACACCAAAGGTGATGGAGTGTTAGCTTTCCCAGAACATGGTACATTCAATGGGAGAGTTCTTTAGAATTTGAGGATGAGAATGAATGATTTAGAACCAAAACCTAGATTAACTCAGTATGAGGCTTTAGAAGAATGGGAGTCATATGAGAGAGAGAAGCGCGGAAGAGGGAGAATTAAGGTATTTTTTCCAAGAGATATGAATGGATCACGAGAAGATCAGATGAAACAATGGAGAGGAGCTATGGTATCAGAAGGGCTATATCCAGTGTTGACGGCTGAAGAACAGACAGGAAGCAAGTGTAAAGAGAAAACAAAGCACATGAATGTGAAAGGGTATGGTGAATCAGAGGATGAATTTTTAGAGGATATTTTAACTAAAAATCCTCCCCCATATCTGGAAGGACTCAATAGAGTAGTCACCCCAAGTGCCCCAGTATTAGGAACTACTTTAGTCCCGCAAATTTTGCATGGTAATTCAATAAATAGAGTACTCCAAGAAAAGGAAATTGAGGATCTCAACAACAATATAGAAGAATTGATACAGAAAATAAATCAAATAACTTTGCCTGCAGAAGCCCTGACAGTACCTGTAACCATAGGTCCTGTCATACCATTATTCGGGAATAAAGCGAATGTTCAAAATTCTCAAACTGTCCCTGCTCCAACGAGCAACCCCAGAACAGAAATAATAATAACGGAAGATCAAACAAGTGGGTGCAGTTCAGTCATTTCATTAATGGATCCCCCGATAGGAGAGCCAGTAATTGGAACTCCAAAAAGAAGTATACCTGATCATGGGAGGGAAAGAGGGACAGTGGCACCTCCAATCACTAAAAGAACAACAGTGGTTACCCCAGAAGATTTGAAAAGGTGTTCACAGGGAATAGAAAGACGTAGTTCAGTCCCAAAGATTTTAGACATTTATAAATTAAAAGTGGAGCTAGAGGAAATGATTGCTGGAAATGTTGGATTAGGGAGATTAAATGCTTACAATGAAGAAGAATTGTTGTTTGTATGTAGGAGTATTACGCGAAATGCAAAGGTGTATCATGAAAAATTGATGGAAATGGCTGCAGAGATTGGAGTAGACATAGGGAAGTCTAAGGTGTTTCAAAAGCCCTATCGAGTGGAATTCACAGACAAGGATTTGGAAAACATGAATGTGTCTGGTAGAAAATTCCAAGTAAAAGAGCTAATGAACATTTTGCAGAAGTGGGGAGATATGGACAAGTGGAAAACTAGGTGGACAAAAAAGAAGGAGGAAGCAAAGGCTAGGGAAGCGACAACATCTGCTTTCTTAGTGAAAGACACAGAAAAGGTAGAGAGGTTGTGTCCCATGAGAGAAGTGCCTGGTGGTGGATATGTACATGTCCCATGGAGCAGACAGTATATTTTGTTATTTACAAATGGTTACCTGAAATTGAGAGAAAAACCCGTGGAGTGGTACAAATAGGTTGAGAGGTTCGTGAAGGTTTCGAAGGTTTTGTTGAAGGACCTGGATGGTTTGTTTGACATTTCGGTACCTGCTGATTTGTAGGCAGAGTGTAAATTCACAGTTTATTGGCCAAGTGAGGAGTATCCAAGAGATGCTAAAACAGGAGCAGCCTCAGATCAAGTGATGAAAAAGTATCACCAAGTGATTACTTTCTTAAAGGGAAAATTCCCCCAAAAGAGACAGATTGGGTAAAGATAGACAGGACAACTCAAGAATCAAATGAGTCTGTACATGCCTATTATGAAAGGTTGTTACAGGTGTTCAAGCAGTACAGCAGTTTTGAGAATATTGGCGATAAGGACATGGGACATTTTGTGTATCGGTTTGTGTATGGCTTTAAACCAGAGATTAGTCAGATGATTCAGCAGCATATGCTTTGCTGGCAAAGCAAAAGCATTGATGATATTTTAAAATACGCCAAATATTGTGGCGACGATATTGAGGCCAGACTTAAAAAGTTAAAAGAGAAGATGATGTGGGCACAAGTGAAATTGGCAGGACAGCAGGAATTTAAATTAAATGCATAGACTGAGGAGTTGAACCACAGTGATCAGGGAATGAATGGTGGTAAATTGAGAGGACGAATGAATAGAGAGGAAGCAAAAAAGAAGTTTCCATGTCACGGAAGCGGAAAGCTTGGACATTGGAAAATGAGTGTTAGAATATTCAGAATAATAATGGGCCAAATCAAAATTTTAACCCACAGACGCAGACTGAAGGGGTTGTGAATCAGCCACAGGAGGCAGTCAATCCACAGTATCAGATGCCTCCAGCTCCTATACCAAACTTTGTGAACCCTAAAAAACACGGTACGGACGCCGGATTTCCAGGAGGAAGTCGTAAGAAAAATTCTGTGATTTCACAATATCTTTTGAAAAGTATTGACAGTGACTTAGATGATTGACTGTGCTTGAGAGGGGAGGAAGAGGAGTGCGTACTTGTCGCATCCTTGCCGGTAGATCAGCCAGGTCCATTTATTGATGGGAAAGTGGAAGGTAATGATATCACTTTGCTATTGGATACTGGTGCTACCCGTTCTACTGTGAGAACAGCAGACATCCCAAACCTACCTCTCTCGGGAGATAGTATCCAAGTCGTTAGTGTATCAAACCAACAAATTAAAACCCCACTTAGAAGGTCAATGGAGGTGCATATTGGTAATTTCAAATATATGCACCCATTTATGGTTTGTGATTATAGTCCTGTAAATTTACTAGGTAGAGACCTGCTGTGCAAAATGAATTGCACAATCTATTGCACACCGGATGGTGTTGCTTTCCAAACCCCTGATGAAGTTCTTATCTATAAAGTCATGCTTGCTAAACAAGGTACCGAAGCAAATGAATTGTTTTCTCTGATGACTCCAAATGAATTACCAGAAGAGTTGAGAACCACAGTGAACCCAGAAGAGTGAGATTTTACAGGAAAGGAAATTGGATTAATGACAAACGTAGATCCAGCAAAGGTAACAGTGAAAGAAGGTGCAGTTTACCCAAACACTAGACAATACAAGATGAGTCCAGAAGTAAAAGCAGGAGTTGCTCTAGAAATTAAGCGGATGATTGAACAAGGCATTCTAAAGGAAATAATGAGCTTGTAATTCGCCCATAATAGGACTTAAAAAGCCTAGTGGAAAAATACAGAGTATTACAGGATTAGAGAAAAATAAAATTGTGGTGCCTTGTTGTCCACTAGTACCAAATCCTGCAGTGATTTTATATCATATACCCTGGAATGCAGGCTGGTTTATTTATTTTTTTTGAATATTTTTATTGAACAGGCTGGTGAGTAAAACATATATTAATACATGTGTTTGTTTACAAGAGGGAAGGAAAGAAAAGAGAAACCAACCCGATAGACAAAATTAAACACAGAGGAGGAGCGACACTATTCCATAAATGAACCCCAATTCTTTTCGTGTTTCATCAAAGACCGGGTCCCCCTAAGATTGGCTAGTGCAGCCTCCATTGAGTAAATCTCAGTTACCAATGTCTACCAATCCCACACCGATGGTGGGTCAGGGCGAATCCAGGCTCTGGCCAAAGTTAGTTTAGCACAAGACATGAGAATTGAAGCCAGAGCAGCCTGGGAAAAAGGAGTGGGATGGATATCTAGTAAAACAAAGGAGGCAGAGAATAGGGGGAGCTGGGTTGACCTGATTTGAAGAACCTTGCGGATGTCTGACCAGTAATCCTTAAGAGTGGGACAAGAAAACAACATGTGTACCAGATCAGCTGCATGGGCCGAGCATTTGGGGCATTTAGTGTGATCATTAACAGAGTTGTTAAGAGACCATCTGGAGATGATTTCCGGTGTATAATATAGCATGCAAGTCGTTCTAAATTGCTGTAGCCTCAGGCTAGAAGAGTGGACACAGTTGTTAATATTAGATAGGGAGCGTTCTATATCTTTCGATGTGACGTTTGTGCCTAGCAACCTACCCCATTTGGCAGCTAATTTAGAACAATCGTTTACTTTGAAGTTGGTTAAGAGACTATAAGTGTTACTTATTGCTGATTTAGTTGTTGAAGAGTAAAAGTGAGTCCAGATATCGCAGTCAGTAATCTCGAATAGTCGTTTTTTGTTCACCAGATAATCATGTATCTGTCGATGTTTAAATCTCATAGATTCGGGGAGGTCATAAAGCAGTTTAAGTGTGTTAAAGTCTAAAAGGCCTTGCGTGCCGTATAAGTCCCCTAAATGCCTAATACCCCGTCTTGCCCAGCTTTGAGAGTTGTGTTCGTTAAAGATTCCCGGAAGACCCGGGTTGCCCCACAACAGTAGTTTAGGATGAAAAAAAGTAGTTTTGCAGAAAATGAGTATGTTATCCCAGATCTTTGCTATGTCTCTTGCGGTCTTGAATTTTACTCTTTTAAAGTAGTTGGGGTCATTGACTCGTAGTAAAAACATATTAGCATCATGTTTTAACATAAAAGAATGAAAAAAAAATGTTCCGCCCTGGTTTAATAAAGAACGATTACGAAAAACAAAAGCAGACCAAAAATATAATTTAAAATCGGGAAAGTTAAGCCCTCCCAAGTTTGTATTGTTTTTCAAAGAATTCAATGACCTCCTCGCATTTTTATAGCCCCATATAAAGCTACTAAATGCACCGTCTAGCTGTTTGAAAAACGAATTATTTAAGGCCAACGGAATGGAGCGGAATAAGTACACGAATTTAGGTAGTACCTTCATCTTGATTAAGTTAATTCTGCCGATAATATTCAGTGGTAGTCTGTGCCATTTTTTTAATAGTGAGATAGTAGATTTAACTAGTGCATTGTAATTTATGTTGTTGATTTCTTGGATTTTAGCCGTTAGCTTAACTCCTAAATAGGTGGCGCTTTTGCATATCTCAGGAACTGTGACGGCAGGAGTATAATTGGCTATGATTTGGGTCTTCTGTAAGTTAAGCTTATAACCGGAGACAATCCCGAATTTTTCGGCCTCAGAAGCTATGCCTTGAAGTGCCGCCACAATATCCTGTGAGTAGACCGCAATATCATCGGCATATGCAGTTATTTTTAGTGTTTGAGTGCCTGACCTAAAAGGAGCGATTTGGGTTTGTAACTGGAGAGCATGCAGGAATGGTTCCAGTGAGAGGGCGAATAGAAGAGGCGAGAGAGGGCAGCCCTGGCGGGTACCTCGTAGAATTGGAAACTCTTGAGAGGACAGGCCCCCATAGGATGTATAGGCTGTTGGGTTATCATACAAAGCCTGTATAGCTCGTAAGAATTGCCCCCCGAAGCCCAGCTTAGAGAGGACACACCAAAGGTAGTCCCAGCCCACTCGGTCGAAAGCCTTCTCGGCATCTAATAAAATCATGCCGAGCGGGGTGGATTCTCTCTCTGCTACATCAAATGCCGTGATAGCCATGTTTACGTGTGCTGTTGTGTCCCTCCCTATTATAAACCCGTGTTGTTGAGGGTTAACAATTAAAGGCAGGAAGGGGGACAGTCTTATAGCTAATATTTTAGCAAATATTTTGGCATCAGTATTGATCAATGAAATTGGTCGGTATGATCCTCTCTCCTCCTTTGGTTTGTTCTTTTTCAGAAAGAATATTATTTTTGCCCTGTTCCATGATTTTGGGGCCTTTCCGTTACGACCAACAGCTTGTATAACCTCCAGTAACAAAGGTCCCAATTCGGCTATGCAGATTTTGTAAATCTCCAAAGGGATTGTGTCCTCCCCTGCGGCTTTCCCTGCTGGTAGTAGTTCTATTGCCTGGTGTAATTCGGCTCCTGTAATAATATCTGACATCGATTCTTGCATTGTGTTAGACTCTGGATTGGTTAAGAACTTATCAACGTAGTCTTGGATTGCTTCTAAATTGGGAATGCTTTCTGGAGTGTATAATGTACTGTAATAACCCGCAAATTGTTCTACTATTTCTGTCTGTTGATTAAAAATGTTACCATTGCTACCCCGGATGCTTGTGATCAGTGTATGGGCTCTATCCTCGGCAACCTTATAGGCGAGGATTTTGCCAATCTTGTCTCCACTATCATATTGTGAAATCTTGTATTTGTGAATATTTGCGCTGCTCTTTTGGATGAATTTATTTTTAGCCTCGTTCTTAAGTGAGCAGAGTTTAAGGCTAATCTCTGTGAGCCCAGGTGAATTTGATCGAAGTGCAGAAGCCAAAGTTTCTTCTTGAGATGCAATTTTTGAGATGATCTGTGCCTTGTGCTTTCTGTGTTCGATGTTTTTTCTGATCAAATATGCTTGGGTGAAACCCCTAATACCCGCTTTGCAGGCGTCCCAGACCGTAAGGCAAGGAGCAGATTCGATGTTAAAATACAGGAATTCGGTCAAGTGTGATTTAAGCTGTGTCACAAATTGTGCGTCTGAGAGTAAGTGTCTGGGGAAGGAAAATGGTCTGGGAGGGATCCTGATATGTGGTGTGGTGATTGCTAAGATTATCGCGTTGTGATCCGATGAGATTCGAGGGCATAGGATCATCGTGCTATGTTTTAATAGATTGTCACTAATTAATGCCATATCCAGCCTAGAGCAAGATCTATGTGGTGCCGAATAATACGTATATCCTGGTGTGTTCGGGTGTAGATATCGCCAAGCATCCTTAATATTGTGAATACGACAGATGTCAGATATGGATGACCTGGTTTTGCGCATCCTATGAAAGCTTCCTGGATGAGTTGAGTCTATTTTGTAATTCATTATACAATTGAAGTCCCCCATAATAATGGGTTCTCCGTCCCAATCCAAGAGTTTTATGTTCAGTAGATCGAAGATGCTTGGATCGTCTATATTAGAGCCGTATACTACACAAAGGACATATGTATGGTTTTCGAAACGAAGTTGGACCATCGCCCATCTTCCGTCTTGACTATGAAAGGTCTGCAATATTTCAGATTTGAATCTTGTGTCTGTAAGGATAGCCACCCCTCTTATAGAAAGCCCAAAAGTAGAGCAAACCAGAATGTGGTAGCCCAGTTGTTTAAGTAGTTTTTTGTCCTTGCCGGCAATGTGCGTTTCTGAGAGAAGGACGAAATGTGGATTATGTAATTTGAGTTCTTCTGAAATCAGCATTCTCTTATTCTTGCTGTTGAGCCCTGCTACGTTCCAAGCCAAGATCTTTATTTCATGCATTTGTAAGTAATTAGATTTTTTAGCCTAAAAATGGGCAACTTAAAGTGTTCGTTGTTACTCGTATATGAGGTCATGTATAAGGGCCGAAGGGCCAGAACTGATTTGTCCTCAAAACACTCTTCCTCAGCAGCCTGAAACATATTTTTATTGATTTTAACCCACCCGCAACCCCCCACTCCCCCCCACCCTGATTCTCGCCCCAGAAGGGGAAGAACCGCCCTTGAGTTACAGCTGCCGCTGGAAGGGCAGCGCACAAAACAGGACACCTAAGAGTACCCCCCCCCGAACCCTCTCCAAAAAAAAGGAAGGGAGGAGAAAAAAAAGAAAAGGGGGTAGCATAATCAATGTTTCCCAGTGCTTTGCCGTGTAGCCTGCAACATTTCTACACAAAACGAGACCCACCAGGTGCCGACAGATTTACTAAGACATTGCAGGATCTAAACCGTGCCAAATCTAGAGATATATGCTTCAGCTTCTTTAGCATCCTTAAAAAAGTGAGTATGGCCATTTTTGATAACCTTGAGGCGAGCCGGCTCCTGTAGAAATGCCTGGCCCCCGCAAGATTTAATGGGATCTATCAGTTTACGTAGCATCCATCGCCTGTCCATTGTTTCTTTGCATAGATCTGATCGGACAAAAAATGAAAGCTCCCCTACGGTTACAGGGGCATTAGGGCGGGCTCTCTGCCAGACAGCTTGGCGTAATAGGAAGTTGCCAAAAAAGATTATAAGGGGCCATGGGAACTGGTTTTCTCTCTTTCTGTTTCTCATAGCCAAGGGAAGATGATGGGCATGTTGGATTTGTGTATCCCAGTCCCAGTCTGCTAGATCTGGAAAAGCCTTTTGAAGCAGCCCCACTAAATAAGACCTCGGGTCAGACCCCTCAGAGCCCTCCGGGATCCCAAAAAGTCTCAGGTTGGACCGTCTTTGTCGATTCTCCAAATCTTCAACTTTTGATTGGAGTGCCAGCAGCTGGGTGTCGTGTTTCTCTGTTACAGCAGTTGTGTTTAAATTGGCCTCCTCAATCTCAACCACACGTTGCTGGAGTCCCGCAATGTCTTGGGTGATCCCACCTAGTTTGGAATGCAGGCTGGTTTACAGTAATTGATTTATGCCAAGCCTTTTTCTCTATTCCTTTGCATCAAGATAGTCAGTATCTTTTTGACTTTAAGTTTGACGACCATGTCTTGGCATGGTGCCGGGTTCCTCAAGGGTATACCGAGAGTCCCTCAATCTTTAACCAGATCTTGAAAAAGTGTCTGGAAACACTGGTCATGCCTTGAAAGTCAGTCCCGGTGCAGTATATTGATGGCCTGCTGGTCGCATCAAGGACTCGCGAGGACTGTGTCACTGACTCAATTGCATTGCTGAAACATTTGGCAGAAGGAGGACACAAAGTATCTCCTGAAAAATTGCAGTTTTATAAACAAGGAGTGAAATACTTAGGCCACACATTAGAAAGAGGAGTCAGCAAAGTAACTACATAAAGCATAAAAATAATAAAACAAATGTCACTACCTCACACTCAAAGAGAAATGAGAATGTTTCTGGGAGCAGTTGGATATTCTAGACAGTGGATCATGGGATTTTCCTTGTTGGCAAAACCATTAATCCAAATGACCCGAAAATGTCCAAATGACCCAATTGTTTGGACTGATGAATGTGTTGAAGCATTTATGAGATTACAAGACTGTCGGTGTGAGGCCCCTGCTTAGGCATGCCTGACTACACAAAAGAATTTGCATTGTTCTGTTTTGAAAGAGAAAAGTGTGCACATTCAGTTTTGACTCAAAGGCATGGATTGAGCAGACGTCCAGTAGCCTATTTTTCTGTCACTTTAGGCCCTGTAGCTTCAGCACTACCTGGCTGCTTAAAGGCAGTTGCTGCTACTTGTATGAGCTAAGAACAAAGTGAATCTATTTTAATGGGACATACAGTCAAAGTTTTTATCCCAAATTCAGTTGAGATTCTTCTAACCAGAACTCGAACTCAGCACCTTACTCCCAGTCGGATGACTAAGTACGAAAGAGTGATTCTGGGAGCAGAAAACGTGACAGTAGTGAGATGTACAGTATTAAACCCCGCAACTCGACTGCCAGAACCCACCTGTGAAGAACTGATGGATGAAATAGATCATGATTGTTTAGATGTGACAGAGCTGTGTGCAAAGCCCCGACCTGATATTAGGAAAGAACCCCTGAAAGACCCAGATCACGAGCTATTTGTAGATGGCTCTTGCCTGAGAATTGAGGGAGGAGGACTGAATGCTGCTTGTGTAGTTTGCAAAATTTCAGGTGTCATTGAAGCATCCCATTTACCAGGAATAAAGTCTGCACAAGTAGCCGAATTGATGGCTTTGATTAAAGCATGCAAATTTGGAAAAAATTGGAGGATAACCATATTTACTGATAGTCAATATGGTTTCAGGATTGTGCCCGACTATGGCCAGATTTGGCTGCAGAGGGGACTTCTGACTTCTTCAGGATCTCCAATAAGAAATAAAAAAATTGTGAAAGAGCTATTGGAAGCAAAGAAGTAGCAGTGGTCAAGTGTGCTGCTCACCAGTCAGGAAATGACTATGTGACTGCCGGTAACCGATATGCTGACCAAATTGCTAAATATTGTGAAAAAAGTAATATGGCACTGAATCGAAAAATTGAAACAAGTGAAAACAGATGCCAACTTATGTTTTTCTCAGCTCCAGAAACATGGGAAGAGGTTAGGCAGTTACAGGATGAGGTTGAGGTGAGCGAAAAGGAAATCTGGTTAAGGGCAGTTTGCACCAGAAGAGCAGAAGATGAGGTATGGGTATACCCTGACAGTAAACCAGTTATGCCAGACTGCTTACTTTCCCCAATGGCCTGATTGTATCATGGTGACACTCATATAGGCAGGGATGCCATGATTAGACTTTTCAGACCAAATTGGTATAATCCAAAATTCAGGGTGGTCGCTGAGAGCCTTGCTTATTTGTCAACAGCAAAACCCAGGCAGAAAAACAGTAGTCAGTTGGGAAAAAATTGGAAAGGCCAAAGCTCCATTTGTGAGACTACAGTTAGACTTCATTGAGTTACCTCCATGTAAAGGACTGAAGTATGTCTTTGTTATAGTGTGTTTGTTTTCACGATGGGTATATCCCACTAGAAGAAATGATGGTCTCACAGTTGCTAAATTACTGTTGAGGGAACTGATCACACGTTTCGGTTTCCCAGTCACTTTGGAATCAGATAGAGGAACTAATTTTAACAAAGAGGTAATTTGACTAATCTGTGAAGCATTCAAAATTGATCAAAAACTGCACTGTGCATACCGCCCAGAGGCTTCTGGAGTGGTTGAACAAATGAATGGCACAATCAAATCGAGACGGGCTAAATTGTGTACATCCACATCATTGTCATAGCCAGATGAATTGCCTCTTGTTTTGATGGGACTCTGAAGTATTTCTGATAGGAAAACCGGAAATCATCATGGGAAGGGCAATGAGACAAGCATTCATTTATGGAAATAAATTGATGAGTATAAATGAGGAATTGGTATTGGACTATTGCAAAGGATTGGCTGACCTAGTGCGTTCTGTCTCTCACCAGGTTGGAGAAGACGCATTTGCCAGGCAGCCAACGTAAGCGCATGATTTAAATCCTGGAGACTGGGTGGTAGTGAAGAAACACGCCAGGAAAACGTGCCTAGCACCGAGGAGGGATGATCCTCGTCAAGTCATACTGGTTACTACCACTTCAATAAAGTGTGCAGGATTACCCAATTGGATTCATGCTAGTCATACCAAACGGGTTCCAGCCTCTTCTGAGACTGAATAAGTGACTGAAACAGTTGAAGTAGTGAAGATTGTGAAGTCGAAGAATCTAGAGAGTTGGATTCTGAAAGAGTAGACTTGGAACAACCGAGCACAAGCCAGGAGGGATGGATACCAGAAATTGATATACCTGAAGTAATTGTCCAAACAAGAAGCAGAGCAATATTAAACAGACAGGACGATAGTGAGGACCAGATAGGTGTAGAAGAACACGCTCAGGAAGAAGAGAACAAAGCAAATTCAGAGTCTGAGCAGGAACAGACAGGGAAAGAAGAACATACTCAGGTAGATAAAACTGAAACTATTTTCAATCCTGAGAAGGGACAGTTAGGAGAAGAAGAACACTGTTGGGCTGTAGCCAAACAAATTGCAATAAGACCTGATCAAGACCAGTAAGGAAAAGAAGAACAAATTTGGGTAGAAGAAGAAGGACAAGCTAAAAGCAGTCCCAAACAGGACCAGCTAGAAGAAGAAGAACACGTTCAGGTGGATGAGATAATAAACAAAAGACCTGAACAGGAACAGATAGAAAGTGAGTCAACTGCAACAGAACACATTGTGCCAAACCCCTATAATAATAAAAGAACATTGAATAAAGACAAAGAGGGAGAAAGTGCAGTGCAAATAAAAAGTGCCAGAAAAGGTGACAACTGGCCAGGAGGAGTGAAAAGACTGAGATACGCTCTGAAAAGGATAATTGAAAAGCCAGAACAAGTGAATGAGATCTCAAGTCAAACCAGGACAAGACAAAAGAAAGAGAGAAACTTACAAAGAAGTCCGAGATAAAACTCCAAACAATAAATATCAAGGCCCTGAATGACTCTACATTATATTGGAAGAGTTTGAGAATCTGGACATAAGAGAGGAATCAGAAAATCAGACTCCTACACCGGTGAAAGAAAAAGAGTGAGATTTCATTAAATTAATTTCTGAAAATTCTGGGTGTTAAAGTATGAGGAGAAATTATCCTCTCGAATTAAAATGGCAAGAAACAGAGTTACTGAGCAACCAAAACGAAATTGTGTACAAAAATGTTGTAAAGCATTCATATGTAGTATTATAATAGTGATACTAATATGGTTATTTTTAACAGTAGCAGTTCTGTTACTTATGACAACAACAACAACAAAATGACATAGGTACTAATGAGAATACAGCTACATATAAAAGAGATAGGGTAGAATTACGAGCAGCAGATGAGACAGATTTCCATCACACATTGACAGATAATGACACATCATTAAATGTCTTGACAAAGTTATTAATAGAGTATGTTGACACAATGGAAGTTAATGATTGTTATGTCTGTATGAAATTACCAGCATCAGTATCAGAGGGAGTCACATATCATCACATACTTATGACATATGGTATATCATGTAGTCTATTAGTAAGTCTGTTTTATGCAACTGAGAAATTACAGTATTATTATTCAAACTTAGATGAGGCATTTTCAGATCTTCCTATTCGAAGGAACATGAATTCCGTACTTCGTGCTCAGAGTGTACAGTTCATGGGTGAATTCTTCCTGACGATGAAGTCTATAGATTTAGTTAAAGCACATAAAAACAATTTAACATGTACATTACGTAAAGAGGAAAAGGTATTCTTGAAATTAGTTGAAGAAAAAAGGCAGGACTTCCAAAAGAAAGCTGTTGAACAGAAAACTCATGTTCCAACATGGGCTGAAAGGGAGGGAATTTATACCGCTGGCAAGGCTCATGCTGCGATGTTCCTGGACTTTGTAAAGAAAGGGAAGATCTGCATTCATAGATTAAATACAGATTACAACAACATATGTATTGGTTCCAGTGAATGTGAACATAACTTCCTAATCTTGGCAGGTTGGGGACTAAAATGGGGAACTGATGAGTATTTCCGGGAATTTATTATGTGTGTGGTAATAATGCTTATTATAAGCTACCTGCACAGTGGTATGGAAGCTGCTACCTGGGGATTGTATTTCCGAAAATGTATCACATAAAAAGAATCACTGGAAGCAATGAAAACTCTAATGGACTAATACGAACAAAGAGAGCTAGGTTTTCAGAAATTGTGGGTGATATATTAAGTGCAATAATAGCTTCAGTGGGAGTCATACAATATTCACGTAGAATTTGTCAGTTATCAACAGTAGTTGATCGTCTATCAACTGATACTGCTGGAGGTTTCTTGATGATCAATACAGAAATGGTTGCAATTAGATCAATGGTTTTACAAAATCGTCTTGCACTTGACATCCTATTAGCAAAAGAGGGCGGTATGTTGAAATTTCAACATTGTTGCACTTACATTCCTGACATAAGTAAAGAAATTAAAGGGTACATAAAGAATATTACGAAATTTCATGAAATTGTGAAACCACTGGAGGTTGACAGTGTGTGGGAGAGACTAACAAAAAGTGTAACTTCAATAGGGACTTGGTTTACTAATATAGGAAAAAGTATTTTGGGGCAAATAATTTTGCCCCTAGTAGGCGTGACAATAATAACATTAACAATAATGATTTGGTGTAAGTGTTGTAGAAGAAGAAGAAAATATAAAAGAAATGAAAAAGGAATGAAAAGAAAGAGGGAAAGTGATGAAATAAAGAAGGAGAAAATGAAAGGCAAGATTTATAAAGACATTAAATATTTTGAGAATAATGAGAAAGAAGGGAAAGTGGAAATGTAATTGGAGCTTAGAGAATACTGAAAGTTGGTATCTGTTTTAAGGTGGGTAGTTTATGATGGCATAAGATGCCATCAGAGAGGGGATTGATGAAGCGAGGACTCATTTATGGGAGACTTGCTCTGACTCAAGTCACTCGTTTTAATTTAACATGAATTATTAATTGTGTTTTGTGAGTAATCCTTGCACATTACATTTACATAAATAAGACAGAGAAGCTTGCCTATGTGTTTTCTAACCATTAATACGGATAGTGGACTAAAAGCGCGGCTCTAACAGGGAAAACTTTACTGTGCATGCGTCAATTGCATCTACATAATGTGACGTTTAACAGCTTTGGAGGGAATCTCTTGCGCATGAGCAGAATGCACTAACATGGCGTCTTCAAGACCCACATGCATGGCACCTGCTTTGCTATTTAGAAAACTCTTTATTTGCTAAGAGCTAATGCAGGGAAAGTACTAATGAATAAAGGGAAATAGAGTAGAGATAGGTGGTACACAGTGAAATCATTTATTTCTTGAATTAATATGTTCTCCTTTGCCCTTGTATTAGTTCGTATTTTTGGCCTTCTTGACATAACCCGAGTGATTGAGTGAAAGCCTTCTGCGCATGTGTCCCCTGGAAAAATGATCCCATGATTGGACCACATCCAAGGCTACCGACCGATAAACCCTGGGAACCCAGCGGTCAGAAGTGCAGTGGCTGATGTCATATGAACATTATTGATAAAAATGTTTCAACTGTGAATAAACTCGGGTGGGAATAAAGTAAAATGCATATTAATAAGGGGATGGGTTTGGGAACAAAGAAAAGTGCTATGCCATCAAGGTGTGATGACCAAACGCCCCTTGCCTGTCCAATCAGAATTTGTATTTTTACGAGATTGTAACTTTAGGGAGTGGTACATGAATCCCAAAAGGTATAATTAAGGTAGTTTCGTTAGTTGGGGTGTGCGTGATCCTGAGAGAATGCAGAGAGGGAAGATGCTGTCAGAGTTATTGATGATGCTGATGCTGTGAGATGCTGAAGAAGATTCAAATCGAGAATTACCTATTCTAAAGCAATTAATTAGAAGAAGATCGCGGAAGAATCTCGAGGAGGAAGAGAGTGTCAGAGAGGGGTGCGACGTGTTCGGCGGTTTAGAGAGGTTCACTGTCCTATTCTGACTCCTGTCCTGAAGTCTTTGTCCCTGATCTTTCCCAGGACCCTCACCAGCCCTTTGGCCAGGCGGTTGGTCTTCACATCATCAGTGGTAATTATAGATTTTGTATATTTCCTGATGTTCTGCTGTCTCTATCCTCTCATTTCTGAGCAACGCAATCTATTGAATTTGGGAGAGTATTTGAATTAATTTAATCTTTCTCCTTAATGATTGCTGGTGTTTGTGGTGTATTTGAATGGTTCACTCACATTTAAACTTTAGATAAAGGTTTTGAAAACTTCCTGAGTCTGTGATTATTATTATAGATGAATTATTTGTAAGAGAGGTTATGTGCATTGTCAACATCAACTAGTTCCAACTAATTTGGTTCATCGACCAAATGGAAATAACTTATTGATCAGTGATAATAATTACAAAGGAATATGAATTATTGCAGTACTGATTAATTCATGAAATAGACAAACACCCCCCAGCGGCTAGCCAGTTGAATTTGAGTGTATTTGTTATTGATGGGCACAGGTGAATATATGGTATTGGAGTGTCTGTTGTTGGTGCGCCGCTGGATCAGAGCCACAAAATGTTACCCATGCCTCATTCCCCAAAGTCTCCCGATAAAAATTGCACCTCACTTGTGTGGGTAGGCCTACTGCCCTTGACTGGAAATGGGCCAAAACACAATGTGGACACACCACATTTTTACAGTGTCTATTGACCCTTTTTTTGCAAAGTTCCTAGCTGTGGATTTTGAATCCTAGCTCTCCCGGCACCTAAGGAAACCTAGCAAACCTATACTTTTTTTTAAAACTAGACACCCAGGGGAATATAGGATGGAGTGGCTTGTGTGGCTCTCACCAATTGCTGTTAACCAGAATCCCTTGCAAGTCAAACTTTGTAAAAAAAAACAAAGCACATTTTCTCACATTTCTGTGATGGAAAGTTCTGAAATCTGTGTGGATCCACAAACTTTCACCCGCCCCGCATTCCCCAATGACTCCCGATAAAAATAGCATCTCACTTGTATGGGTAGACCTCTTGCCCGTGGCAGGAAACGGGCCAAAACCCAACCTGGATACACCACATTTTTACAGTGAAAAACAACCCTTTTTTTGCAAAGTGCCCACCTGTAGATTTTGAACCTCGGCTCTGCCGGCACCTAGGGAAACCTAGCAAGCCTATACATTTTTAAAAACTGGACTCCCAGGGGAATCCAGGATGGGGTGACTTGTGTGGCTCTCGCCAGGTTCTGTTACCCAGAATCCCTTGCAAACCTCGAACTGTGTAAAGAAAACACATTTTCCTCACATTTTTGTGATGGAAAGTTCTGGAATCTGCGTGGATCCACAAAGTTCCACCCATTCCACAGTCTCCAGAACCTTCCAAAAAATGGTACCTCACTTGTGAGGGTGGATCAAGTGCCTGAGGCAGGGAAGGGTCCAGAACATTTTGTGGAGACATCAAAATTACCTATCACAAAACGACCTGGTTTTACAAGGGGGGCACCTGGGTTTTTAGCCCCGGACTCAGCAGCCATCTAGGGAAACCTACCAAACCCACACCCTCCTGAAAACTAGACATGCTGGGGAGTCCATGGAGGCATGGCTTGCGTAGATCCCCCAACATTTTCCTACCCAGAATCCCCTGCAAACCTCAAATTTAGATGAAAAAAGCCTATACATTTTTAAAAACTGGACTCCCAGGGGAATCCAGGATGGGGTGACTTGTGTGGCTCTCGCCAGGTTCTGTTACCCAGAATCCCTTGCAAACCTCGAACTGTGTAAAGAAAACACATTTTCCTCACATTTTTGTGATGGAAAGTTCTGGAATCTGCGTGGATCCACAAAGTTCCACCCATTCCACAGTCTCCAGAACCTTCCAAAAAATGGTACCTCACTTGTGAGGGTGGATCAAGTGCCTGAGGCAGGGAAGGGCCCAGAACATTTTGTGGAGACATCAAAATTACCTATCACAAAACGACCTGGTTTTACAAGGGGGGCACCTGGGTTTTTAGCCCCGGACTCAGCAGCCATCTAGGGAAACCTACCAAACCCACACCCTCCTGAAAACTAGACATGCTGGGGAGTCCATGGAGGCATGGCTTGCGTAGATCCCCCAACATTTTCCTACCCAGAATCCCCTGCAAACCTCAAATTTAGATGAAAAAATCACATTTTTCTCAAATATCTGTGTTTGGAAAGTTGTGGAATCACCGGGCTGACACAAGTTTCTTACCACCTAGCCTTCTTCAGGTCTCCTGGTAAGAATGGTACATCACTTGTGTGGGTGGGCCAAGTACCCGCCACAGGCAAGGGCCCAAAACCTATTGTGAAGACATCAAAATTACCTATCAGAAATAAACCTGGTTTTGCAAGGGACGGGCACCGGGGGTTTTGGCCCCGGGCTCGGCGGCCATCTAGGGAAACCTACCAAACCCACACATTTCTGAAAACTAGACACCCTGGGGAGTCCAGGGAAGTATGACTTTCATGGATCCCCCAAAGTTTTCCTACCATAATCTCCTGCACACCTCAAATGTAGCTGAAAAAATCTAATTTTTCTCAAATTTCTGTGTGGAAAAGTTGTGGGATCACCGGGCTGACACAAATTTACTACCACCCAGCGTTCCCCCAGGTCTCCCGATAAAAATGGTACCTCACTCGTGTGGGTGGTCCAAAGGTATAGCACAGCGAATTCTAAGCACCTTCTGGTGAGGCAGACAGCCTTTTTTGGTGGTGGAGGCATTAGCATGCCCATTCTCGTCAGCCCCCACCCTTACGTATAAAAAACCAACAAAATCTGGGCTTTCTGCCGGGGGATCAGAGGCTATTGCTCCATCTGCCTCCTCGTGGGGGAGCAGAAAGACTGTGGGATTTTTTGGGGGTGGGGACATTGGCATGGCCATTTTGGGCAGCCCTCACCCCTATATACATAAAAAAAATCCCTGGTGCCTAGAGTGCTTTCTTCCTTCTCCCAGGGGCAGATCGGGGGATATTGCCCCATCTAACTCCAGAGGGGGACAGAAAGACTGTGGAATTTTTTTGAAGTGGTGGGGCATTGGCATGCCCATTTTGGGCAGCCCCCAACCCCTATATACATTTAAAAAAATCCCTGGTTCCTATTGTGCTTTTTGCCCCCTGGGGGGCAGCAAGGCTGGAATTTTGCTGAGGGGGTGGGGGCATTGGCATGCCTATCTTGGGCAGCCCCCACCACTAAATCATTTTTTGTTAAACATGGCTTCTAGTGGGCTCTCTGCCCCATCTGTCCCTCTGGGGGAGAGAAAGACTGTAATTTTGCAGGGGGTGGGGGCATTGGCATGCCCATCTTGGACACCCCCCCACGCCTACATTGAATTAAAAAAAATCCCTATCTTCTAGTGGGCTTTCTGTCCCCTGATGGGGCAGATTGGTGGCTACTGCCCCCATCTACCCCCCCCCCGGAGGAGGCAGAAAGACTGATTTTCCCCAATTCATTTTGGGGGAAGGAAGGGCCCTAGTCCAAGGGGTCGCTCACCTCTCTCTGATGCCTAATGGGTGAATATCTGCTTGGGGATCGCCATCCTGGGGCGATCCAAAAGCAGGGATCCACTAGGGAGGGGGAGATTCACCCTTTTCCAAAAATACCTCTCCTGACTTTCTACGTGCCCAGGGGTCTGAGATAGCCCCCTGAGCATGAAGAAAGAGAAATTGAAATGAGCCTATTGGCTCATTTCAGTTTTCGTTTCACTGAAATTATATTAACGCTATGTGCACGCTGATCATCATTTCAGGGACACCACACAAACACGGGGGTAAAGGAAATCCCTCTGGGGCCCGCACCAGAATGAATTTAATTGCCATGTGCGAGGACAGCCAGGAATTGTCCTGCACACACTTGCACTGTGTTGCAGGGCAGCCCCCTTCCGTGTGTATCAGAAACATGTTACACAAACTTCCCGCTGTCCTGCAGGCCGTTGTATGATGGAACAACTACCACTTGAACAACTACAGTCTAAACAACTACTCCTTAACCACTACTTAGTCTAAACCACTAAAGTATTAACAACAACTATTTTTTACAACTATCATGCTATGCCTTTACCAAGATTGCCTTTACCCAATTAATGTATACATTTTACATGTAAGTATAAACATATATATGTATGTATATGTATATATATATATATATATATATATATTCACTTTAAAAACCATAAGTTTCACACATGTTATAGTTAGCTGGGCATTTTCCTCATGAAAAACCAATGAAATTCCCCCGTTATAGTTAGTGCAGGCAACTATAACTCACGCGACCGTAATCCGCTGCTGATGACGTCAGATATTACATCACTGTATTTAGACACTTATTTACCCATGTCTTCTTCCATTAATTTTTAGCTATACATATATTAAAAATATTTTTTTTTCAGAAAGACACATATGTCATCAGTGATGTAATATCTGACGTCATCAGCAGCGGATTACGGTCGCGTGAGTTATAGTTGCCTGCACTAACTATAACGGGGGAATTTCATTGGTTTTTCATGAGGAAAATGCCCAGCTAACTATAACATGTGTGAAACCTATGGTTTTTTCAGTGAATTTGTATGGTTTTTTAAATGCTAAGTTACTTTACGCCGTTCGTGCCGTGCGCGCACGGTGCGCTTCGCGCACGGTGGGCACCGTGCGCTTTGGGCACCGCGCGCCCACTTCACGCAGTTCGTTCCGTGCGCGCACGGTGAGCACGCGGTGCGCTTTGCACACCTCGCGCCCACTTTACGCAGTTAGTGCCGTGCACGCACAGTGCACTTTGCGCACCGTGCACGCACGGTGGGCACGCAGTGCGCTACGCGCACCGCGCGCCCACGTTACGCATAATGGGCCATGTACGCACGGTGCACTTCGGGCACCGTCCGCACAAGGAGGACACATGATACACTTTGTTGTTAAGGGTTTTGGTATAAACTGTTATTCAGTTCATAAGCCATGCACACACACTGCGCTCCGCACAGCTTGTGCACACGGGGGGATTGACATTGCGAGTTTATTTTAAAGCATTTATACCGTGCGCGCACCCTGCGCGAACCTCGCAGAATTTTTTTCATTTCTATAGTGCGCGCGCGCGCTTCGCGCACTCGGCAAATTACCGAAAAAAATTAAATTTTTTAAATTGCCCTTGGGGGACCTCCTGGGACCCCTTGACCCCAGCTAGGGGGTCAGGATCTGTCAAGCGTGCCCCCTTTACATGTTTTTCTCCTTTGTGTTTCACCCCCCTCTCAGTGCGAGAGACAAAATGGCGGCCGACACTTCCTGGTTTCGACCGATTCGAATGTTTACTAAGATGTAACAACCAATCAGAAGTGCGCTCGCGGACGGCCGAATGCACGCACCCTGCGCGCACGCTGCGCGCGTATAGATATATATATTGATTTAAATGCTATTTTCTCAGAAAATACTGAACAGATATACACCAAACCTGCAAAAGGCACCAAACTGACCTTATGGCTACCTCTCTGCCAAATTTCACGTAATTCTGTTCAGCCGTTCGGGCTGTAGCTGCGACTAAAGTCCCTATGGAAAAATCCATGGGGAAAACGTGTTTTGGGACCCCCCCTTTTTCTCGGCCCCTGCTTGACGAATCACCCCGAGACTTTCAGGGTAGGAGCGGAGCGGAGCGGAGCGCCCCATTAGTTTTGAAAATTTCACGAAGATTCGTCAATCGGCGCCAAAGTTATTCAAAATAGAATTTTGAGATTTCCTATGGAAACACGGTCCTAACTATAACTATCTACTGGCGACCGCCAGTAGATAATATATATATGTGTTTTACAATGTGACCCATGGCTCGGTGCGCTCAACAGCTGGTGCTCTACGTGGGGGTCAGATCCAAACCCAATTAATTGAAACAAAGTAAAGAACGCCGCACTCTGGAACTGGTTTAGGCTTATATTTATTATTTATAGCAACCTCCACATATATATATGCGTGTGTGTGTGTGTGTGTATGTGTGTGTGTGTGTGTGTGTGTGTGTGTGTGTGTGTTGGGTTTTATGTACCTGTAAAACACACATTTCGTGGTAAAGGCATGCATGCTAAAGACATATGGGTTGTAAAATTAATATTTGTAAGTATTAACACTATAGACACATATGTGTGTGTGTAGATATATATATATATTCACTGAAAAAAACATAGGTTTCAGGCACGTTATAGTTAGGAATTAGCATTTAAAAAACCTTAGAAATTTACTGAAAAAACCATAGGTTTTAGGGATGTTATAGTTAGCTGGACATTTCCCTTGTACAAAACCCTAGAAATTCCCCTGTTATAGTTAGTTCAGCTAACTATAACTCGCGCCCCCGCAATGCACTGCTGATGACGTCACATATTACATCACTCATGACATGGTCAGTGACATCACTGATGACATCACTGATGACATCTCAAATGACATCACTGATGACATCACTGATGACATCATCCATTGAGTATGTGTTTCTGAACAGTTTTAATATGTTTAATATATATAGGGAAAGGCCTGTTGAAGAATAAGTGGGTGTACAAGTGTGTGAATGGATGATTTTCTAGGTGTGTAACTGACTCTATAAGTGAGTCATTAAATGTATCTTACTGCAGACTAGTGACTAAACTGTGTGAATGTCTGTATGCGTCTGTGTGTTGGTGTATAAGTGGCTGCATGGTTTTGTGAATAGCTATATGAGTGTCTATATGGGTTATTGATTGGTTGTCTGAGTATCTGTATGGATGCCTGAGTGTTTGTGTGGGTAGGGTGTGTGTGACTCTGTGACTAGATGTGTGAGTGGGTGATTCAGTGGGTGCATGGTTTTAAGAGTGCATCTGTGATGGACTGTATGGTTGGGTGACTGTATGTAAGGGTGTGTTAGTGATTGAATGTATATCTCAGTTGTACATGTGTCAGTAACTACATATGTGAAACGCAGTGTATATATGTGTAAGAGTATATAACTATCTATATGTGAGAGTGTGTGATTTTGGGAGTGGCTGTATGCACCATAGCGCAAGGATATCTGTGTCATGTGCTGTTTGATTTTCTGCAGGAAGACACAGAATTTGTTAGTATTTTTATGAGTAAGTGAACTTGAGTGTGTTTAACTGTATAGGTGAGTAAATTGGACTGTGATTAAATATTTGCATGACTGACTAGATATGTCAGTACCTCAATAGATGATTGGCAGTGTGTGAGTGTCTATATAGGTGTATAAATGCACAGAGTGACTGTAAGTATGCGTGACTGTACAGGTGAGTGAGTGGACATGTATGTAGACCTAAAAGTCAATGAGTGGGTGTATAGTTATTGGTATTGGAGTATCTATGGTTGTCAAAATGGCCGTCTGAAATTTTGAGTCGGTGTATCAAAGGTTATATTAGGGTGTGAGAAGGTGCACTAATTTGTCACATGGATGACATCATCAGTGATGTAATCAGTGATGTCATTTGAGATGTAATCAGTGATGTCATCAGTGATGTAACTGACCATGTCATGAGTGATGTAATATGTGACGTCATCAGCAGTGCATTGCGGGGACGCGAGTTATAGTTAGCTGAACTAACTATAACAGGGGAATTTCTAGGGTTTTGTACGAGGGAAATGTCCAGCTAACTATAACGCCCCTGAAACCTATGTTTTTTTCAGTGAGTTTCTAAGGTTTTTTAAATACTAATTTCTAACTATAACGTGCCTGAAACCTATGGTTTTTTTCAGTGAATTTCAAAGGTTTTTTAAATGCCAATTCCTAACTATAACGTGCATGAAACCTATGGTTTTTTCAGTGAATTTCAAAGGTTTTTTAAATGCTAATTCCTATCTATGAAGATATCATGTTTAATGATTTTGATTGGATTCCTATATTTTTCAAATTCAGTGTGTCAATTTCATTAATTATCTTTTTTTTTAAATACTTTTTTATCACCATTTTTTAAACTTATTTTTTCAATTAATTCTTTTAAAAATTAAAAAATGTTATTTGAACTTAATGGGTTTTACAAACATATTTTTTTATATTTTTCAAAATATTTTTTTAACTATATGTTCAAAACTGTATTTTATATATATTTTTCAATGTTTTTGGATCCGCGCACCCTATGCTCACCGTTCTTGATCCCTACATGATAGCATCCGCGCATGGTACGAGTTGGGTACGTGTTTAGTGCGCGATCGCAATGCGACAGGTACGCGACTCCCAGCCTATACGCGACACGTTCGATGTACGTAACGCGACGCTTCCGTGATGCATCATCTGCGTCTATGACGCGGTGGGTGCGCGGATCCCGCGAAATATTTAACATTTAAAAAAACATATATATATATGTATTTCATGTGAATATTAATTGAAGACAAACTCTAAATTAGTCTTAAAAGTAATATATTTTTACATCTAATCCTATATTTCTTTTTAATTCAATTTCGCGGATGCGCGCTGGGTGTGTGCTGCGTACGCGCAGGGTGCGCGGATCCCATGTGACCTGCAAAAAAAGAGATTTGATTGGTTCATTACACTTCCTCTTCTAACTATTGAAAGACCACACCCATTTCAATCATTCTTCTTTGACCTTCTTTAGAGCACCATCTCTTTGGAGAGAAGAAGATTTTTTAGACTAAGTTTACACTTAGCTCTAACGTTTTTCAACCAAAAATGGCTTCAGGGCAGCAGGCATCACCTGCATCACCTCATACTTCTGAGGATGAATTTTTGCCGGAGGCACCACCCAAAAAGGTTTTTCTTCAGTGGTGTGGAATTTTTTTACTTTTCCAGAGGGGCAGAATAAGACCAATGCCACCTTGATCACATGCAAGATTTGCAAAAGAGACCTATCGAGAGGGGATCCTAACAAGAAATACTCTTGCGGCACGGCAAGTATGATGAAGCACATGAGGACCCTTCATCCGAACAATCTTGCACGAGAAGAGTGCCGACGGATCAGAAACACTCCTGCTCCTGCGCCATCCACCTCATCGCAGCCGAGCACATCAAGAGTGCATCCATCAGCCCATACCTTGGACATCCGTCCTCAATTTCAATTTTTAAAAGTGCTCTGCACTAAGTGCAATAAGACTTTGTGCTGTGGTGAGCAGTCGATCGATCTGATCTGCCGCCGGCAAGAAAGTCACATTTGCTAGGTTTTTTTTTTTTTATTGTTCCCTGAAGTTCATTGTTTGGTTTCTCCTGTTTTGTTTTGTTTTGTTTTTTTTGCAGAAAAACCAAAAAGCATTTTTTTAATTGTTCAGAAAACCCCCAAAAAATTATAAAAGAAGAAAGGAGAAAAAAAAAGTTCTTGTAAGAACTAACTTTCCTGGTTTAAAAAAAGAGCTAAATTTCTTTGTTAGTGTTAGTTTAGATGAATGTATGTGTAGTATGTAATTGACTGAATGAATGCATTAGTAGCGTATGGTGAATGTTTAAGTGCAGAACTATGAGGAAGTGCTGCAGCATCACACAGTAACCTCTTTAACTGCAGTGTGCTGTAGTAATTCCGAAGCACAGGGATGCAATATATGTACATAAATATGTTGCAAATCTATGCTTCTCTCTGCACGGCTGCTTAAACTGCAGCCATGTGGTGACACAGGCACCCTTGAACCATAGTGCAAGGATATCTGTGTCATGTGCTGTTTGTTTTTCTGCAGGAAGACACACCTTCCTGCACAAAAACAATGAGAAAATGCATTTTTCTTCTTCAATGTATGCTGAACATTTCAGCATGCATTGAAGATATAAAAATGTGGAGAAATTAAAACAATTCTCCTTGTTGTGCTTTCCTACACCAATTTTAGAATGGTGCAGCATTCACACACATATCGAGATTTATGATTTCTGAAAAAGCTAGACATGTGTCTTGTTCTATGAGTATTAAGTGCAATCATGTACAACAACACTTATAGAACACCCTTTCAACACAAAGTGGTGTGCATGATGAGGTTATATTAACATGGAGTATAAAAAGTGCACAGAGTGCCTTTTCCTCTCTTTCTAAATATAAAAGAGTATCTTGCGCAATAACTATGTTACAAAAAGTGACATATTTCCGTTTTTAAATTTCCTTGCGAATGATAGAAGGTAAGCACAGAGTTTTGTCTGCAAAGATGTTCAAAGAAGAAGGATTGAAATGATTGCGGTCCTTCAACAGCTAAAAAGGTGAAATATTATGAACGTATCACCAGGAGGACAAAGTTCCTACGGGCAGGTGCAAAAAGTCACCCGAGCCCTTAAAAAATAGAGATCAAGAGTGAAAGAATTCCTAGTTTGAAGACCCACTCAGGTAAGTGGAGGACCACTCTATGTCCTCTGTTGCCCTCACATACCCCGAAAGGTGTCATGCTTCATCATCGGACGGTTGCTCCTCGTAGGGCCGGCGCTGCAATGTAATAATACATTTTATACAACACAGCATAATTTCCACAAAGTAATTTTTTTGCCTTTTTTGCTGTTCTCAGAATATTTAAAATTTCACTAAAAATAGTGATTTCAATCATACTCATCACTTAACAGCGGGCAAAAAAAACACAATCTCAAAGATTGTTAAAAAAAAAACAACATGCCATTCTCAAAATACAAATCACAGAAATATAAAATGCACACAGCTAACAAAATTTTTTAACTTTAACTTACAAAAACTGTAAATGATGTCGTTATAAAATATTCACCAAATCTAAAGTTGAATTTTTGGAGGATGCACCACGCCCACAACGTTTTCCTTCAGTGATGTGGAAATGTTCTACTTTTCTCGAGGGGCAAACAAAGACCAATACCACCTTTCTCATGCACAAGATTTTCAAAAGAGTTCTGTTACGAGGGGATCCTAACAAAAAATACTCATGAAGCACAGCAAGTATGATGAAACACCTAAGGACCCTTCATCCAAACAATCTTGCACGAGAAGAGTGCAAACAGATGAGAAACACTCCTGTTCTCTATCTGTAAAAAAGAATCACAAATAAATGTATATTAATAACTTTAAAAATTATACTATTCCATTACTGTACAAACACATTTTATATAAATACTGAATAAGAAACTATGTCCCTGAACCACAAGTGTGACGATGGTTAAAACACTACATGCATAGTGCATACTACTTTGAAGCAGTTCATGCCCTAAAGCCTACCTCACTAAAACTCTACATGCTAACTGACTAAATGATTACAGTACTATAAGGAGACACACTGGATGAGTGACAGGGTGTTTGCTAGAAGAGTATGAATACTAACTAGGGAATTGAAGGTGTGAAACACAACTGTGTAGGTGATTAGAGGACTGCATCCATACTGCATAGGCATTTAAAGCAGTCCATGTGCTAAGGCCTGACTCACTGCATGACTACTTGGGTACTGACTGAATGATTAGAGTACAGCAAGGAGAGTGCCTAGGTGAATTTATAAGTGCTAGGCTTTTCGCACAGGGAATGGATTAGTACTTGGTACTGAATGGATCACTAGAGGAGTGCAAAGGCAGTGACAAGATGTTGGCTGGACTGTATGGATATTGACTAGGAAATTGAAAGTGTGAAAGACAAGTGTCTAGATGGTTAGAAGACTGCATGCATAGTGGATAGGGGTTTGAAGCAGTCCATGTGCTAAGGCCTGGGTCACTGGATGAGTACTTGGGTACTGACTGAATGATTAGAGTACTGCAAGGATGGTGCCTGGTGAATTTATTAGGGTTTGGCGCAGCAAATGGATTAGTACATGATGCTTAATAAGGTCACTAGAGGAGTGCAAGGGGAGTGACAGGGTGTTTGCTGGAAGTGTATGGATACTGACTGGGGAATTGAAGGTGTGAAACACAAGTGTGTAGGTGGTTAGAGGACTGCATGCATAGTGGATAGGGGTTTGAAGAAGTCCATGTGCTAAGGCCTGGCTCAGTGCATGAATACTTGGGCAGTGACTGAATCATTAGAGAACTGGAAATAGAGTGTCTTGGTGGATTTATAAGTGTTTGGGTTTTGGCACAGTGAATGGATTAGTACATGGTGTTGAATGGGTCACTAGAGGACTGCAAAGGGAGTGACAGGGTGTTTCCTGGAAGTGTATGGATACTGACTAGGGAATTGAAGGTGTAAAAGACAACTGTATAGTATGTTAGAACACTACATGCATACTGCATAGACATTTGAAGCAATCTATTTGGTACTTAGAAACTGACTAAATAATCAGACTACTTCTAGGACAGTGCTTAGGTAAAACTTTTAAATTTTCAGTTCTGCCACAGTGAACAGAATAGTACATGGTACTGCACCTTAGTGTCAAACCCTGACTCATTTTATCAATGCATAAGCAAAGACTAGCTTCTAATGCTACTAAAACTTGACAACATGACAGGTTTTAAAAGAGTTATCTGCTAAAAAATACACGATGTTACCAAATGCTTCTCTCACAGTGGTTCCCAAATGCACACAGACTCACAGTGTGATTCTAGACAACAACCACTATACCTAGGAGTTTGCCAAAAATCATTCACTACTGTGGAAGTGGTAAGGGAACTGCACACAATCTTCATATTTCAGGACTGCACTTTTGTGTCAAAGCCTGACTCATTTAATCAAAGCATAAGCAAAGACTGGCTTCTAATGCTACTAAAACTTGACAACATGACCGGTTTTAAAACAGTTATCTGTCAGCAAATACACAATGTTACCAAATGCTTCTCTCACAATCCTTACCCAAATGCACACAGACTTACAGTGTGATTTTAGACAATCAACACTATCCTAGGAGTTTACCAAAACTCATTCACTAGTCTAGAAGAGTTAATGGAACTGAAAACAATCTACATATTTAAGTACAGCACATCAGTGTCAAAGCATGACTCATTTAATCAACGCATAAGCCATAACTGTCTTCTAATGCTACTGAAACTTCACAACATGACAGGTTTTAAAAAAGTTATCTGTCAGCAAATACACGATGTTACCAAACACTTCTCTCACAGTGGTTCCCAAATGCACACAGATTCACAATGTGATTCTAGACAAGCACCACTATCCCTAGGAGTTTACCAAAACTCATTCACTACAGTGGAAGTGGTAAGGGACCTGCACACAATCTACATATTTCACGACTGCACTTTAGTGTCAATGCCTGACACATTTAATCAACGCATAAGCAATGACTGGCTTCTAATGCTACTAAAACTTGACAACATGACTGATTTTAAAATAGTTATCTGTCAGCAATACACGATGTTACCAAATGCTTCTCTCACATTGGTTCCCAAATGCACACAGACACACAGTGTGATTCTAGACAACTACCACTCTCCCTAGGAGTTTACCAAAACTTATTTACTACTATGGAAGTGGTAAGGGAACTGCACACAATGAGCATATTTCAAAAGTGCACTTTTGTGTCAAAGCCTGACTCATTTAACCAACGCATAAGCAAAGACTGGCTTCTAATGCTACTAAAACTTGACAACATGGCAGGTTTTAAAAGAGTTATCTGTCAGCAAATACAAGATGTTACTAAATGCTTCTCTCACAGTGGTTCCCAAATGCACACAGGCTCTCTGTGTGATTCTAGACAAACAACACTATCCCTTGCACTATACCAAAACACATTTCTTCATCTACAAGGAGTACTACATTTTACTGCAGAAACATAACTCATTTCACAAATTCATAAACAATGACTGGTTTCTAATTCTACCAAAATATAAAAACTGCATAGTTATCTGTCTACAAACCCATGAAAAAAAACAAATCCTTATCACAGAATGGTTTTTACATGCACACACACTGTCAATAAGATTCTAGAGGAAAAAAGTACTCCCTACACTTTAGCAGAAGAAATACATTAGTCTGATTAAAATAAAAATAGTCTACATACATCCCGTCACAATTAAATACCTCACCTTTCAAGATGTTTTGTAGATTAAGAAGTATATCAGTCACACACCAGATATCAGTCACACACCAGATTTTCTTATACGGAATCTCTGCACTGTGCACCTGTCAGCAGAACCAAAGAATGGCAAAGTTTCCCTCTCATTTTCCACACGTATACATGTAAACATCAAATCACATTCCTTCCCACATAAATTGAAAAGCAAACACACATTTCTATTGGTTAAACATTTCAACCCTTTCCAAATGACATAAACTTCTACCCTTCCCCCAATCTGCCTTCTGCCCGTTACCATAGAAACAGGTCATGGAACACTGTACTGAGCACACAGGTCACAAGTTCAGCACACACAATGTTGCTAATCAAAACAGCAAGTGTGTTTGACTTCTCAACATATCAGCTTATCATATATAATGTTCCTTACAATCAGTTTTTGTTAACCAATAAGAATCATGCGTTTAAAAAACAGAAATATGCACCCTACCTTTCAGTGTAGAAGGTTGTCAAACAACCAATGATTTCTTGTTTTTTTTCAAAATTGCATCTTAGCCACCATTTTAGAAACATCTTACTTTCCAAACTGCCATTTCATTTACAGAGACCATCTGAGTGCATCCAGACCTCCTTACAAGATGCTTACAGTGTGGATTGTGGGACACAGCTACATTTTCTGGAGCCAAAGGTATGCAGAAAACAAAGGCATTCACAAAGACCTAGGTTTGCCAAATGTAGACATTAAATGGATTGGACAGAGAGGGTTAAAGTGGCACCAATTGATGCCATTGGTGAAATCCTTCATGCAAATCCAACACCCTGACCTCATAATAGTGCACTGTGCTGGCAATGACCTAGGTACTTTGACTGGGGTAGGTCTGGAAATGCTTATGAAGGACACCTTTGCAGAATTGATTTCACTTTTCTCTAAAACTGCCTTTGTGTATTCTAACATATGCCAAAGGCAGAAATGGAACTGGTCCGATCATTTTTGTCCACAGATTGAGAAAGCTAGGAAACATGTGAATACATCTGTTTCTGCTTTTCTCCCAGACTACAGAATGGGGTCCACTTACAATAACAATCTGCGCTTTCATATGCAAGAGATGTATAGGAGAGATGGAGTACACTTTACTGATGAAGGAAACAGAGTCTTCCTCAACAACTTTAGACTCTGTATAGGTACTTACTTATAAGTACCAAAAACTCTCAATGAAAACACATAAGCTTAATCTTTATCTCCCAACAATTTCATTTTTTTTCCCTTGGATCCGGGAACCCACCGCGAGAGAATCCGTGCATCCAACGCGATAGGATGCGCGCACCGTGCGCGCATTTCGCCGTTGTTTTTTTTTTAAAAAGGGGGGCCCCTGGGGGTCCTTCTGGGACCCCCTAAGCACCTCTAGAGGGTCAGAGTATTTCCACTCTGCCCCCTTTACATGTTTTACACACATTTTCCCCTTGCTTCTTCAGCCTCGCTTCTACCGAGGCAGAAAATGGCCGCCAACAGTTCCTGGTTTCGTACGGTGCGTGTACGGTCCGCGGATCCTCCGCGGCCATAGATATTTATGTACTTTTAACTTTAATTTTCTTAGGAACTACTGAACGGATTCACACCATTTATGCAAAAGGCACGAGTCTGAACTGAGGACTACCTCTTTGCCAAGTTTGGTGTCATTTCGTTCAGCGGTTCGGGATGTAGCTGCAACAACAGATCCTATGGGAAATTGCATGGGGAAAACGCGTTTTGGGACCCCCCTTTTTTCTCGGCCCCCGCTTGACGAATCACCACAAAACTTTCAGGGTAGGAGCGGAGCAGAGCTGGCCAATAGTTTGGAAAATTTTGCGAGGATTCGTCAACTGGCGCCAGACTTATTGGGAATAGAATGTTGCGGATTTCCTATGGAAAATGGGTCCTAACTATAACTATCTACTGGCGACCGCCAGTAGATAATATATTACCTACTGGCGGTTGCCAGTAGGTAGTTATAGTTAGGACCTATTTTCCATAGGAAATCCGCAACATTCTATTCCCAATAAGTCTGGCGCCGGTTGACGAATCCTCGCGAAATGTTCCAAACTTTTGGCCAGCTCCGCTCCGCTCCTACCCTGAAAGTTTTGTGGTGATTCGTCAAGCGGGGGCCGACAAAAAAGGGGTGTCCCAAAACGCGTTTTCCCCATGCAATTTCCCATAGGATCTGTTGTCGCAGCTACAGCCCGAACCGCTGAACGGAATGACACCAAATTTGGCAAAGAGGTAGTCCTCAGTTCAGACTCGTGCCTTTTGCATAAATGGTGTGAATCTGTTCAGTAGTTCCTGAGAAAATTAGAGTTAAAAGTACATAAATATCTATGGCCGCGGAGGATCCGCGGACCGTACACGCACCGTACGCGTACCCTCCCCGAACCGAGCACGCACCCTCCCGATCGTGCGCTCAATGCTAATTGGCTGTCAAGTGTCTCTCTACATTCGAAACCAGGAACTGTTGGCGGCCATTTTCTGCCTAGGTAGAAGCGAGGCTGAAGATGCAAGGGGAATAAGTGTGTAAAACATATAAAGGGGGCAGAGTGGAAATACTCTGACCCTCTATAGGTGCTTAGGGGGTCCCAGAAGGAGCCCCTGGGGCCCCCATTTTTTAAAAAAAAAACAGCGAAATGCGCGCACAGTGCGCGCATCCTATCGCGTTGGGTACGCCGATCCACGGATTCTTTTTTTTAAAAACACAAGAAATCATTGATTGTATGACTACTTTGTACACTGAAAGGTAGGGTGTATATTTCTGTTTTTTAAAGGTATGATTCTTATTGGTTAACAAAAACAGATTATAAGGAACATTATATATGATTAGCTGATATGTTGAAAAATGAAGCACACTTCCTCTCTTGTGTAGGAACATTGTGTGCTGAACTTCTGACCTGTGTGCTTAGTGCAGTGTTCCATGACCTGTTTCTATGGTAACAGGCAGAAGGCAGATTGGGGGAAGGGTTGAAATGTCTTTCAGTTGGAAAGGGTTGAAATGTTTAACCAATAGAAATGTGTGTTTGCTTTTGAGTTTATGTGTGAAGTATTGTGATTTGATGTTTACATGTATATGTGTGGAAAATGAAAGGGAAACTTTTCCATTCTTTGTTTTTGCTGAGAGGTGCACAGTGCAGAGATTCTGTAAAATAAAATATGGTGAGTGACCGATATACTTCTTAATCTACAAAAGAACTTGAAAGATGAGATATTTAATTGTGAGGGGATGTATGTAGACTATTTTGATTTTAATCAGACTAATGTATTTCTCCTGCTAAAGTGTAGGGAGTACTTTTTTTCTCTACAATCTTATTGACAGTGTGTGTGCATGTAGAAACCATTCTGTGATAAGCATTTGTGTTTTTCATGTGTTTGCAGACAGATAACTGTGCTGTTTTTATATTTTGGTAGAATTAGAAACCAGTCATTGTTTATGAATTTGTGAAATGAGTTATGTTATGTTTCTATACTAAAATGTAGTACTGCTTCTAGATGAATAAATGTGTTTTGGTATAGTGCAAGGGATAGTGTTGTTTGTCTAGAATCACACAGTGAGTCTGTGTGCATTTGGGAACCACTGTGAGAGAAGCATTTGGTAACATCGTGTGTTTGCTGACAGATAACTGTTTTAACCTGTCATGTTGTGATGTTTTAGTAGCATTAGAAGACAGTTATGGCTTATGATTTGATTAAATGAGTCAGGCTTTGACAGAAAAGTGCAGTACTGAAATATGTAGATTGTGTGCAGTTCCCTTACCACTTGCACTGTAGTGAATGAGTTTTGGTAAACTCCTATGGATAGTGATGCTTGTCTAGAATCACAGTGTGAGTTAGTGTGTATTTGGGATCAGTGTGAGAGAAGCATTTGGTGACATCATGTATTTGCTGACAGATAACTTTTTTAAAACCTGTCATGTTGTGAAGTTTTAGTAGCATTAGAATCCAGTCTTTGCTTATGCGTTGATTAAATGAGTCATGCTTTGACACTGATGTGCTGTACTTAAATATGTAGATTGTGTTCAGTACCATTAACTCTTCTAGACTAGTGAATGAGTTTTGGTAAACTCCTAGGATAGTGTTGATTGTCTAAAATCACACTGTGAGTCTGTGTGCATTTGGGTAAGGATTGTGAGAGAAGAATTTGGCAACATCGTGTATTTGCTGACAGATAACTGTTTTAAAACCGGTCATGTTGTCAAGTTTTAGTAGCATTAGAAGCCAGTCTTTGCTTATGCTTTGATTAAATGAGTCAGGCTTTGACACAAAAGTGCAGTCCTGAAATATGAAGATTGTGTGCAGTTCCCTTACCACTTCCACAGTAGTGAATGATTTTTGGTAAACTCCTAGGTATAGTGGTTGTTGTCTAGAATCACACTGTAAGTCTGTGTGCATTTGGGAACCACTGTGAGAGAAGCATGTGGTAACATCGTGTATTTGCTGTCAGATAACTATTTTAAAACCTGTCATGTTGTCAAGTTTTAGTAGCATTAGAAGCCAGTCATTGCTTATGCGTTGATTAAATGAGTCAGGTATTGTCAGTAAAGTGCAGTCGTGAAATATGTAGATTGTGTGCAGTTCCCTTACCACTTGCACTGTAGTGAATGAGTTTTGGTAAACTCCTAGGGATAGTGGTGCTTGTCTAGAATCACACTGTGAGTTAGTGTGTATTTGGGATCACTACGAGAGAAGCATTTGGTAACATCATGTATTTGCTGACAGATAACTGTTTTAAAACCTGTCATGTTGTGAAGTTTTAGTAGCATTAGAATCCAGTCTTTGCTTATGCGTTGATTAAATGAGTCATGCTTTGACACTGATGTGCTGTACTTAAATATGTAGATTATGTGCAGTACCATTAACTCTTCTAGACTAGTGAATGAGTTTTGGTAAACTCCTAGGATAGTGTTGATTGTCTAAAATCACAGCAAGGAACTCTTCAACATCGTCAAAGAGCTCTCCAACCCCAACGCCGGAAACAACGACATCACCCCTTCGCAAGACCTCTGCAACTCCCTCGCCTCCTACTTCCACAACAAGATCGCGGACATACACAACAGCTTCAGCACTCAACCGACGCACGCCATGACCGAACCACCGCCCCCCACCACCACCCTCCGCGCCTGGACCCCGATCAGCGCCGAAGATACTGTCCGCATGATGAACTCCATCCACTCCGGATCTCCGACCGACCCCTGCCCTCACCACTTCTTCAACAAGGCCGATGCTGTCATTGCACCCCACCTGCGGGACATCATCAACACCTCCTTCGACACCGCGACCTTCCCGGAGAGCTGGAAGCACGCCGAACTCAGCGCTCTACTAAAGAAGCCATCAGCCGACCCCACCGACCTAAAGAACTACCGCCCCATCTCGCTGCTCCCATTCCCTGCAAAAGTCATCGAGAAGACCGTCAACAAGCAGCTGGCCGCCTTCCTCGAGACAAGCGGATCCCTCGACCTCTCGCAGTCTGGCTTCCGAGCCAACCACAGCTCCGAGACCGCCCTGATCGCAGCCACCGATGACATCCGAGCACTGCCTGACAACGGAGAAACAGCGGCCCTCATCCTCCTAGACCTCTCCGCGGCCTTCGACACTGTCTGCCACCGTACACTAGTGCAGCGACTCAGCAACGTCGGAATCCAGGAGAAGGCACTGGAATGGATCATCTCCTTCCTCACCGGAAGGACACAGAGAGTCCGCCTCCCCCCGTTCAGATCTGAAGCCACCGAAGTCATCTGCGGCGTTCCTCAAGGGTCCTCGCTCAGTCCAACCCCCTTCAACGTCTACATGAGCCCCCTCGCAGACATCGCACGCCAGCACAACCTCAACATCATCTCCTACGCCGAAGTCCTCATCCTGGGATCCTCACCCTCTGCCTGGGACGACTCCTGGTGGCCCCCCGCCCTAGGCAGCGCACCCCAACCAACAGACCACGCACGCAACCTGGGCTTCATCCTGGACTCCTCCCTCTCCATGACCAGACAAGTCAACGCCGTCTCCTCGTCGTGCTTCAACACCCTGCGCATGCTACGTAAGATCTTCCGGTGGATCCCCACCGATACCAGGAAGACGGTCACCCAGGCCCTCGTCACCAGCCGTCTGGACTACGGCAACTCCCTTTACGCCGGAACCACCGCCAAACTCCAGAAGAGACTCCAGCGGATCCAGAACGCCTCAGCACGACTCATCCTGGACATCCCCCGTCACAGCCACATCTCCGGACACCTGAGAGACCTGCACTGGCTCCCGGTCAACAAGAGAATCACCTTCCGTCTCCTCACCCACGCACACAAAGCCCTACACAACCAAGGCCCAGGATACCTCAACAGCCGCCTCAACCTCTACGCTCCCAAACGCCAGCTTCGATCGACCGGCCACGCCCTCGCCACCGTCCCCCGCATCCGAAGAGCCACCACAGGGGGACGGTCCTTCTCCTACCTCACCGCCAAGACATGGAACTCCCTCCCGACCCACCTCCGCCTGACCCAGGACCACCTCGCCTTCAGGAAACAACTCAAGACCTGGCTGTTCGAGCAGTAGCAGACCCCCCTCCCCTAGCGCCTTGAGACCCTCTGGGTGAGTAGTGCGCTATATAAATGCCTTGATTGATTGATTGACTGTGAGTCTGTGTGCATTTGGGTAAGGATTATGAGAGAAGCATTTGGTAACATCGTGTATTTGCTGACAGATAACTGTTTTAAAACCGGTCATGTTGTCAAGTTTTAGTAGCATTAGAAGCCAGTCTTTGCCTATGCTTTGATTAAATGAGTCAGGCTTTGACACAAAAGTGCAGTCCTGAAATATGAAGATTGTGTGCAGTTCCCTTACCACTTCCACAGTAGTGAATGATTTGTGGTAAACTCCTAGGTATAGTGGTTGTTGTCTAGAATCACACTGTGAGTCTGTGTGCATTTGGGAAGCACTGTGAGAGAAGCATATGGTAACATCGTGTATTTTTTTAGCAGATAACTCTTTTAAAACCTGTCATGTTGTCAAGTTTTAGTAGCATTAGAAGCTAGTCTTTGCTTATGCATTGATAAAATGAGTCAGGGTTTGACACTAAGGTGCAGTACCATGTACTATTCTGTTCACTGTGGCAGAACTGAAAATTTAAAAGTTTTACACCTTCAATTCCCTAGTCAGTATCCATACACTTCCAGGAAACACCCTGTCACTTCCTTTGCAGTCCTCTAGAGACCCATTCAACAGCATGTACTAATCCATTCACTGTGCCAAAACCCAAACACTTATAAATTCACCAAGACACTCTCTTTCCAGTGCTCTAATGATTCAGTCACTGCCTAAGTATTCATTCACTGCGCCAAACCCTAATAAATTCACCCAGGCACTCTCCTTGCAGTACTCCAATCATTCAGTCAGTACCCAAGTACTCATCCAGTGACCCAGGCCTTAGTATATGGACTGCTTCAAACCTCTATCCACTATGCATGCAGTCCTCTAACCACCTACACAATTGTCTTTCACACCTTCAGTTCCCTAGTCAGTATCCATACACTTCCAGGAAACACCCTGTCACTCCCTTTGCAGTCTTCTAGTGACCCATTCAGCATCATGTACTAATCCATTCACTGTGCGAAAACTCAAACACTTATAAATTCACCAAGATACTATCTTTGCAGTACTCTAATCATTCAGTCAGTGCCTAAGTATTCATGCACTGAGCCAGGCCTTAGCACATGGACTGCTTCAAACCCCTATCCACTATGCATGCAGTCTTCTAACCACCTAGACACTTGTCTTTCACACTTTCAATCTCCTAGTCAGTATCTATACAGTCCAGCAAACATCTTGTCACTGCATTTGCACTCCTCTAGTGGCCCATTCAGTACCAAGTACTAATCCATTCCCTGTGCGAAAAGCCTAGCACTTATAAATTCACCTAGGCACTCTCCTTGCTGTACTCTAATTATTCAGTCAGTACCCAAGTAGTCATGCAGTGAGCCAGGCCTTAGCACATGGACTGCTTTAAATGCCTCTGCAGTATGGATGCAGTCCTCTAATCACCTACACAGTTGTGTTTCACACTTTAAGTTCCCTAGTTAGTATTCATACTCTTCTAGCAAACACCCTGTCACTCACCCAGTGTGTCTCCTTATAGTACTGTAATCATTTAGTCAGTTAGCATGTAGAGTTTTAGTGAGGTAGGCTTTAGGGCATGAACTGCTTCAAAGTAGTATGCACTATGCATGTTTTAACCATCGTCACACTTGTGGTTCAGAGACATAGTTTCTTAGTCAGTATTTATATAAAATGTGTTTGTACAGTAATGGAATAGTATAATTTTTAAAGTTATTAATATACATTTATTTGTGATTCTTTTTTACAGATACAGAATAGGAGTGTTTCTCATCTGTTTGCACTCTTCTCGTGCAAGATTGTTCGGATGAAGAGTCCTTAGGTTTTCCATCATACTTGCCGTGCCGTACGAGTATTTCTTGTTAGGATCCCCTCATGACAGAACTCTTTTGCAAATCTTGCACGTGACCAAGGTGGCATTGGTCTTTGTTTGCCCCTTGGGAAAAGTAAAAAATGTCCTCACCACTGAAGAAAAACGTTGTGGGCGTGGTGCCTTCTGCAAAAAAAATTCCTCAGATTCGGTAAATATTTTAAAGCGGCAACATTTACAGTTTTTGTAAGTTAAACTTATAAAATTTTGTTAGCTGTATGCATTTTATATATCTGTGATTTGTTTCTTGTGGTATTTTGTTGAGAATAGCATGTTGGTTTTTTCTAACAATCTTTCTGATTTTCCAGGTCTGTCGTCGACATCCATGGTCCCCACAGGAGTGTTCCGCCTTGTTGTTTTGTATTATTGTTGATGCATTTTGTTTATTAGTTTATCGCTCATATATATGTTAATAAAAAAATAAAGTTTGAAAATAGTTTATCGTTTACATATTTATGATTATAAAAAATAAAGTTTGAAAAAAAATTAACAACGTTTTTGCTTGTTCTCTTAACTGCTGTGTAACTCTTTCTTGTTCTTATTACTGTTATTTGATGGAGTCCATCATGGTGTTAAATTTTGGGGCACTTATCACTGGAATACTGGTGATATCTGCAGTTTGCACCAACTTCTGAATAGTGTGTTAGATTTATCTCAACTTTACTTCCGTTAAAGTGCTGATAATGAAATGGAGACTTGCCGTTCCCGTGCAAAAAGTCACGAGGTGCACCTTTCCGAATTATTCTAAATACTAAAATCCTGTATTGAATTGCACTGAGGTATTGGCTGCACTTACAGTGTGCACACAAAATCTATTAAGAAATCTCATTGTATTTATATTGATTGGGAATAGTGCGTCAGGTGCTGGATCTTGACGAGATACACTGCTCAGTTCGTATATTGTGCTGCACACGAAAAAAATCACATCACAACTTTCACATCAATTGCAATACGAAACAAATTCCGGCAATAAGATACGTTAGCACCAGGGATTTCACACCTGCTTTCTGCTGGTGTTAAGCAGGACAACTACCTGCACCATGAAAGGGAACACAGCCAAGAGCCACACCAGAACACCCACAGGTGCCATAGAGTCAATGAGCATGATACAGGGATACCCATGAGGGCCAGAAGACTCATCTCAACAACTCCAGGACCGCCAATGCCCCCCAAACCCACATCTTAGCAAGTGTGTCCCTGTGGTCATTGTCTTAGCATGATAGGCACGAGCCCTGCAACATCACAGTGTGCTGTCACCTCAGCGTTGGCAGTGAGCCTGGACGTGTAGCTATGCACGCATCCTCCTGCATGCACAACTGGCGTGTGCTGGTCTGGGGTTCACAGGTCAGTGCAGGGGTGTGCCTATCCAGCAAGGGGAACGGAGTGTCTCGGACATGTCAGTGTACATGAAGTGCGGTAAGTGTGTCTCTGTGTTCTGGTGTGGCCTGCTACAAGAGCCGCAGCAGTCGATGTTGTAAAGTGGCATGCACCACCTCCAAACGGCACTGTGATGGTGTAGTTGGAATGAAGCAGGACATGCGCAAATAGGCATTACAATGGTGTGCCGTATGAGTGCACGAGATACAACAGCGCACCGTACAAAAGTGTGGGGGCTCGTGGGAGGGAGGAGCAGCTGTTTGGCAACATAACACACAGTGAACTCGACCATGTGCCACATGCTGGGCATCTCATCCATGATGACCACGGTCGCAGACATCCCACAACACCAACGACTGGCCTTTGTACCTATCCTATATGAATGCAGCGTGGTTTTCACTTCTATGCTCGTTCAGTGGTGTGATGTTGGCGGGTTGTGTGACTTGTGCTCCTTGTTGGTGTGTTTCATTTTGGCCATTGTTAGTCTATATGTGTGTTGTACTTAATTGTGCATGTGTGCCATTCTGCCCCTCTCCCCCTCTCCCCCTCTCCCCCCACTCCCTGCTTCTTCCTCTTCCTGGTGCTGTTGTGTCTATAATTTTGTTGCTCCACACATAAATACATGTAAAGAATAAATTGAAATAGTTCCTTGATTCTTTTAGGTTTCAAAACTTCTCTATTGGTTTCTTTTTAATTTTCCATATGAACGTTTTTTTAAATATTCAGCAACACATAGAAGTCAGAAGTGCAACGTATTCTATCAACACACTTTCTAGAACATTCTACAACACGTGCAGGTTAAAAGTTCATCAATTTTTTTAAACTTAACGATATTTTTTTGCAACATTTTCTTGAACATTTAAGGACACGTGCAGGTTAAAAGTTCACGATTGTTTTAAGTTCGAACAGAGCCTGATGTAATATGTGACGTCATCAGCAGTGCATTGCGGGGGCGCGAGTTATAGTTAGCTGAACTATCTATTACATTTCTAGGGTTCTGTACGAGGGAAACGTCCAGCTAACTATAACGTCCCTGAAACCTATGGTTTTTTCAGTGAATTTCTAAGGTTTTTTAAATGCTAATTCCTAACTATAACGTGCCTGAAACCTATGGTTTTTTCAGTGAATATATATATATACATATATATACTTATACACACACACCCCCATACTCACTATTAATGTTATAAAATCCCTTTCCACCCAAAAACCTACACCCACCCTAAACCCTATGAATTCCCTTTCCACCCAAAAAACCACACCCACCCTAACCCTAAAAATACCCTTGCAATCCCAAAAACCCATACCTACCCTAAACCATAAAATTACCCTTGCCACCCAAATACATACACCCACCCTAAAATTACCCTTGCCCCCAAAACCCCATACCCACCCAAAACCCTAAAATTTCACTTGCCACCCAAAAACCCACACCCTCCCTAAATCATAAAAAATCTCTTTCCTCCCAAAAACCCATACCTACCCTAAACCCTAAAAATACGCAAAAAAACCAAACACACCATAAATCTTAGAAATTACCCTTGCTGCCCAAATACCTTACCCACCCTCAACCCTAAAAATACACTTGCCACCCAAAAATCCATACCCACCCTCAAATGACTCTTGCCAGACAAAAACAGATGCCCACCCAAAATTAAAATAATACCCTTCCCATACCAAGTCCTAAAATTACCCTCGCCAACCAAAAACCATACCCATCCAAACCCTTAAAAATACCCTTCCCACCCAAAAACCCATACCCACCTAAACCCTAAAATTACCCTTACCAACCAAAACCCATGCCCACCCACAACGTAAAAAGTACCCTTGCCACCCAAAAAGCCATATCCATACTAAACCCTAAAATTACCCTTGTCAACCAGAAACCCATACCCACCCTAACCCCTCAAAATACCCTTGCCACTCAAAAACCCATACCCACCCTAAACCCTTTAAAAATGACACTTGCAACCATATATATATATATATATATATATATATATATATATATATATATATATATATATATATATATATATATATATATATATATATATATATATATATATATATATATTACCTACTGGCAGTCGCCAGTAGGTAGTTATAGTTAGGACCTATTTTCCATAGGAAATCAGCAACATTCTATTCCCAATAAGTCTGGCACCGGTTGACGAATCTTTGCGAAATTTTCCAAACTTTTGGCCAGCTCCACTCCGCTCCTATCCTGAAAGTTTCGTGGTGATTCATCAAGTGGGGGCTGAGAAAAAAGGGGGGTCCCAAAACGTGTTTTCCCCATGCAATTTCCCATAGGACGTGTTGACGCAGCTACAGCCCGAACTGCTGAACGGAATTACACCAAATTTGGCAGAAAGGTAGACCTTGGTTCAGAGTCGTGCCTTTTGCTTAAATGGTGTAAATCCGTTCAGTAGTTCCTGAGAAAATCAAAAGTAAAATCACAAATATATCTGGGCGGAGCCTAACCACACATCTCATCGTGAGATCTGATTGGCTGTCAGCACTTCATCCAAGAAGTGTTGGCAGCCATCTTGGGACCAACATACATGATAGCACCTCATTAAAAAGCATTGCAGTTAACCCCTTGCATGACCGCCCCTTTCCCCGCCCAGTGCCGCGCCTTCCATTAGCGGGCGGAGTTCATGACGAGCTGGACTCGTCATGGGCACAGCGCCACCGCAGCCCATGACGAGTCCAGCTCGTCATGGGCACTGAAGGGGTTAAAAGAAGGTTTTAAGACTTTAGTTACATTATAAATCATTTATTGATGGTACCATACTCATTTTAGGAATTGTGGTATGTTCTAAGGTGATTTTACCATGTGAAAAAGCCTTCTGCTGGGATATCATGAATCATGTTTGAGAGAAAACTATTTTCACATGCTTTTCCCACAGAGGTTTGGAAGGTGATCGATAAGCTAAACTGAGAGCATATTTTCTGTAAATTCACATTATCTTTCTTAGTCACGTGAGAATGAAGTCTGACATTCTCAGTAAAGCATGTACAAGGCAGAGACTGTCAGTTGATTCCTTTGTGTTCTACTGCAGCTTCCCAGAGTGTTCCAAAGAACAACTAGAGCGCTAACACTCCTACTTATGATAAACGTATGGCACACCTGAAGCCATCTTGATTGGAATAAAGTGGTAACTCTTAAAACATTTAATTTAAAAAGGAACAAAATGAGGGGGTTCATTTTGCCATAGAATGTATGATTAGTGCTGCAGAAAGAAAAATTAGGGTACATTTTGAGTGACTTCTCAAATCCTCTTCTATTTCATTAAAGAATTCTGACATGCAGTCTGAAACATGCACTTTCAATACCAGCAGCAGACTTCCCTGGTGAGCAGTAGCTTTACTACAGTGATCTAATGAGCAACTAGAGTGCTAACATTCTGAATTTATGGCAAATGTGTGACAGATCTGAATGCCTTCTTCATTGAATCAAAGTAAAAATCTGACAGTATGCCTACTGAGGAGACTGTAGTAAATGAGTAAATTAGGAAACTTTATAACAAATAAATCCCCCAAGATGGCCACCAGAGACAAAAGAGCCCAAATGTAGCACAAATATCACCGAGATGTAGCCCAAGTATAGCCCAATGACAGAAATCCCAGAGTTTTTTACTAGAACAACTAGAGCGCTAACAGTCTTACTTATGACAAAAGTATGGCACACCTGAAGCCATCTTGATTGGAATAAAGTGGTAACACTTAAAACATTTAATTTGCAAAGGAACAAAATGAGGGGGTTCATTTTGCCATAGAAATTATGATTGGTGCTGCAGAAAGAAAAATTAGGGCACATTTTGACTTCTCAAATCCTCTTCTATTTCATTAAAAAGTTCTGACATGCAGACTGAAACATGCACTTTGAATACTAGCAGCAGACTTCCCTGGAGAGCAGTAGCTTTACTACAGTGATCTAATGAGGAACTAGAGTGCTACCATTCAGAATTTATGGCAAATGTGTCACATCTGAATGCCTTCTTGATGGAACCAAAGTAAACAAGCATTGAAAATGCAATAGGTCTCGCCCTCGTTTAAGTTAAAGCAATTCTTTTAGGAATTAGGTGGCTTTTTAGCTTTGCTTTTATTAGTGTTTTTCAAAATTTCATGTACATAACATGCATATATGTATATGTATGCATGCATTTATATTTGAATTTATATAGATATGCAGATTATATATGTTTATATATGTATGTATATATATATATACACATACATATATATAAATGCATATGCATATATGTGCATATGTGTGCGTGTAGAGAGAGGTAGAGAGAGGTAGAGAGGTAGAGGTGTAAAGGTAGAGACGTAGAGGTAGAGACGTAGAGGTAGAGAGGTAGAGGTAGAGAGGTAGAGAGTAGTAGAGAGAGAGGTAGAGAAAGGTAGAGAGGTAGAGAGTAGAGGATGAGTAATAGATAGTAGAGAGTAGAGAGAGAGTAGTAGAGAGTAGTAGAGAGAGTAGCAGAGAGGGAGTAGGAGAGAGTAGTAGAGTGAGTAGTAGAGAGTGAGTAGTAGAGAGTGAGAAGTAGAGAGTAGTAGAGAGTAGTAAAGAGTGAGTAGTAGAGTGAGTAGTAGAGAGTGAGTAGTAGAGAGTAGTAGAGAGTGAGTAGTAGAGAGTGAGTAGTAGAGAGTGAGTAGTGGAGACTGAGTAGCAGCGAGAGAGTAGTAGAGAATGAGTAGTAGAGTGAGTAGTAGAGAGTAGTAGAGAGAGAGTAGTAGAGAGTGAGTAGTAGAGAGTAGTAGAGAGTGAGTAGTAGAGAGTGAGTACTAGAGAGTAGTAGAGAGTGAGTAGTAGAGTAGTAGAGAGTGAGTAGTAGAGAGAGAGTAGTAGAGAGTGAGTAGTAGAGAGTAGTAGAGAGTGAGTGGTAGAGAGTGATTAGTAGAGAGTAGTGGAGTAGTGGAGAGTGAGTAGTAGAGAGTAGTAGAGAGTGAGTAGTAGAGAGTGAGTAGTAGAGAGTAGTAGAGAGTGAGTAGTAGAGTGAGTAGTAGGGAGTAGGAGAGAGTGAGTAGTAGAGAGCAAGTAGTAGAGAGTGTGGTAGAGAGAGAGTAGTAGAGAGTATTAGAGAGTGAGTAGTAGAGAGAGTAGTAGAGAGTAGTAGAGAGTAGTAGAGAGTGAGTAGTAGAGAGTGAGTAGTAGAGAGTAGTAGAGAGAGTAGCAGAGAGAGTAGTAGAGAGTAGTAGAGTAGTAGAGAGTGAATAGTAGAGTGAGTAGTAGAGAGTAGTAGAGAGCGAGTAGTAGAGAGTGAGTAGTGGAGAGTGAGTAGTAGAGTAGTAGAGAGTGAGTAGTAGAGAGTGAGTAGTAGAGAGAGAGTAGTAGAGAGTAGTAGAGTGAGTAGTAGAGAGTGAGTAGTAGATAGTAGTAGAGAGTGAGTAGTAGAGAGTAGTAGAGAGTGAGTGGTACAGAGTAGTAGAGTGAGTAGTAGAGAGTAGCAGAGAGAGTAGTAGAGAGTGAGTAGTTGAGAGTGAGTAGTAGGGAGTGAGTAGTAGAGATTAGCAGAGAGTGAGTAGTAGAGAGTGAGTAGTAGAGAGTGAGTAGTAGAGTGAGTAGTAGAGAGGGAGTAGTAGAGAGAGAGTAGTAGAGAGTAGAAGAGAGTGAGTAGTAGAGTAGTTGAGAGTGAGTAGTAGAAAGTGAGTAGTAGAGAGTAGTAGAGAGTGAGTAGTAGAGAGTGAGTAGTAGAGAGCAGTAGAGTGAGTAGTAGAGAGTGCGTAGTAGAGAGTGAGTAGTAGAGAGTAGTAGAGAGTGAGTAGTAGAGAGTAGTAGAGAGAGAGTAGTAGAGAGTGAGTAGTAGAGAGTAGTTGAGAGTGAGTAGTAGAGAGTAAGTAGTAGAGAGTAGTACAGAGTGAGTAGTAGAGAGTAGTAGAGAGTGAGTAGTAGAGAGAGAGTAGTAGAGAGTGAGTAGTAGAGTAGTAGAGAGTGAGTGGTAGAGAGTAGGAGAGAGTAGTAGAGTGAGTAGTAGAGAATACTAGAGAGTGAGTAGTAGAGTAGTAGAGTGGTAGAGAGTGAGTAGTAGAGTGTGAGTAGTAGAGAGTAGTAGAGAGTGAGTAGTGGAGAGTGAGTAGTAGAGAGTGAGTAGTAGAGAGTGAGTAGTAGAGCGTGAGTAGTAGAGAGTAGTAGAGTGAGTAGTAGAGAGTGAGTAGTAGAGAGTAGTAGAGAGAGAGCAGTAGAGAGTGAGTAGTAGAGAGTGAAAGTAGAGAGTAGTAGTAGAGAGTAGTGGAGAGAGAGAGAGAGTAGTAGAGAGTGTAGTAGAGAGTGAGTAGTAGAGAGTAGTAGCGAGTGAGTAGTAGAGAGTAGTAGCGAGTGAGTAGTAGAGTAGTAGAGAGTGAGTAGTAGAGAGAGTAGTAGTAGAGAGTAGTAGAGCATGAGTAGTAGAGAGTAGTAGCAAGTGAGTAGTAGAGAGTGAGTAGTAGAGTTGTAGAGAGTGGGTAGTAGAGAGTGAGTAGTTGAGAGTGAGTAGTAGAGAGTGAGTAGTAGAGAGTAGTAGAGTAGTAGAGACTGAGTAGTAGAGAGTAGTAGAGAGTGAGTTGTAGTGAGTAGTAGAGAGAGAGTAGTAGAGAGTAGTAGAGAGTCAGTAGTAGAGTAGTAGAGAGTAGTCAGTCAGTGTCAGTCAGTGTCAGTCAGTCAGTGTCAGTCAGTCTGTCAGTGTCAGTCAATCAGTGTCAGTCAATCAGTGTCAGTCAGTCAGTGTCAGTCAGTGTCAGTCAGTCAGTCAGTCAGTCAGTCAGAGTCAGCTAGAGCAGCTCTGCTGACCTGGTTCTCTGGCTCTAAAGCAGCTCTGCTGACCTGGTTTTCTCTCTCTAAAGCAGCTCTGCTGACCTGGTTTCTCTGGCTCTAGAGCAGCTCTGCTGACCTAGTTCTTATGCTACAGAGCAGCTCTGCTGATCTAGTTCTCTGGCTCTACAACAGCTCTGCTGACCTGGTTCTCTGGCTCTAAAGCACCTCCGCTGACCCAGTTCTATGGCTCTGAAGCAGTTCTGTTGACATGGTTCTCTGGCTCTAGAGCAGCTCTGCTGACCTTGTTCTCTCCCTCTAAAGCAGCTCTATTGACCTGGTTTCTCTGGCTCTGCAGCAGCTCTGCTGACCTGGTTCTCTGCCTCTAGAGCAGCTCTATTGACCTGGTTCTTAGGCTCTAGAGCAGCTCTACTGACCTGGTTCTCTGGCTCTAAAGCAGCTCTGCTGACCTGATTCTATGGCTCTAAAGCAGCTCTGCTGATTTGGTTCTCTGGCTCTAGAGTAGCTCTGCTGACCTGGTTCTCTGTCTCTAAAGCAGCTCTGCTAACCTGGTTCTCTGGCTCTAAAGCAGCTCTGCTGGCCTGGTTCTCTAGCTCTAAAGCAGCTCTGCTGACCTGGTGGTTCTCTCCCTCTAAAGCAGCTCTGCTGACCTGGTTTCTCTGGCTCTACAGCAGCTCTGCTGACCTGGTTCTCTGGCTCTAGAGCAGCTCTGCTGACCTAGTTCTTATGCTACAGAGCAGCTCTGCTGATCTAGTTCTCTGGCTCTACAACAGCTCTGCTGACCTGGTTCTCTGGCTCTAAAGCAGCTCTGCTGACCCAGTTCTATGGCTCTGAAGCAGTTCTGCTGACATGGTTCTCTGGCTCTAGAGCAGCTCTGCTGACCTGGTTCTCTCCCTCTAAAGCAGCTCTACTGACCTGGTTTCTCTGGCTCTGCAGCAGCTCTGCTGACCTGGTTCTCTGGCTCTAGAGCAGCTCTGTTGACCTGGTTCTTAGGCAATAGAGCAGCTCTACTGACCTGGTTCTGTGGCTCTAAAGCAGCTCTGCTGATTTGTTTCTCTGGCTCTAGAGTAGCTCTGCTGACCTGGTTCTCTGGCTCTAAAGCAGCTCTGCTAACCTGGTTCTCTGGCTCTAAAGCAGCTCTGCTGGCCTGGTTCTCTGGCTCTAAAGCAGCTCTGCTGACCTGGTTCTCTCCCTCTAAAGCAGCTCTGCTGACCTGGTTTCTCTGGCTCTACAGCAGCTCTGCTGACCTGGTTGTCTGGCTCTAGAACAGCTCTGCTGACCTAGTTCTTAGGCTCTAGAGCAGCTCTGCTGACCTGGTTCTCTGGCTCTACAGCAGCCCTGCTGACCTGGTTTGCACTCACGACGCACGCACCCGACTTCGCGAAAATATATTTAAAAATAATATAAGTTTATTATAAGTACAAATATATTATTTTGATGAATATCTTACATAATCTCTTGCCTTAATATGTATATGAAAGACACATACATATCATTTTGGAACATAATTTTTTTTTGCGGGAGTCGCGCACCCAGGGCGTCCCAGCACGTATATGATGTCACGCGGGACCCGCAAGCGCACAAACATCTCATACCATAATGCGCATGTGTCGCGAATGCGCGGGAGCAGGAGTCGCAGACTGGTCGCATACCAATCGCGCATATCACATGATATTAAATGTATATGATGTAACTGAAAAACATGCAGCCGTCGCACACCATACGTGGATCCTTCATGACTTTTCTAAAATGGCGGCTAGAATGTGCGCACCCACCGTGATGTGTACACTTTGAGTGCGACTCCGAAAAAAATTTGAATTTTTTTTAAAGAAAATAATATAAATATATTAAAATAAAAAATGAAAACAAGAAAATTAATCAATATTTCAGATTTAATTAAAACATTTTTTTTGCAATTTTCTGAAAAATATATAATGTTATTTAATGAATAAAATATTTATAAATAAACAGTTAAAAAACTGTAGAAAATCAGTACAAAAAAATAGATATAACTACTATCACACTTAAAAGTTAGCATTTAAAAAACCTTTGAAATTCACTGAAAAAAAACATAGGTTTCAGAGACGTTATAGTTAGAAATTAGCATTTAAAAAACCTTAGAAATTCACAGAAAAAACCATAGGTTTCAGGGGTGTTATAGTTAGCTGCCCATTTCACTCGTACAAAACCATAGAAATTCCTCCGTTATAGTTAGTTCTGCTAACTATAACTCACGCACCCGCAATGCACTGCTGATGATGTCACATATTGCATCATTCATGACATGGTCAGTGACATCACTGATGACATCACTGATGACATCTCAAATGACATCACTGATGACATCATCCGCTTGACAATCTGATACACCTCATCATACACAAGTATAACCTTTCATCACTCACTGTAAAATACAGAGTACCATATTTGAAACCATTGACACACCAATACCAGTTACTACATACCCACTCACTGATTCCTAAGTCTACACACACAACTACCCATTTAACAACAGAATCATCTATACATGCAGTCATTAATTAATAAAACACTATCAAATGCACTTATACACATATATAGACATTGACACATCAGCAGTCATCTTAGTCGGTTATGCAGTCATCCTACTCACTCATGAAAAAAATGTATCACACTTAAATTTACTCACTTACACAATTATCCAACAACACCTCATTTATTCAAACACATAATAACTCATTGTTAATATGTTAAAAAAGCACCATTACAATTATACACTCATTCATATATTTACTCTCACAATCACTGACTCTTACACATACTTATTTATATACACCAACTCTCACATACAATGCCTTTTATTTTTTTACTTTGTTGAAGATGTACAACTAAAACATATATTCGCTCACCAACACACAAATAAATACACTCAGTCACCCAAACAACTGTTTCCACATGCACTCTTAAACCCATACACCTAGTCAATCAACCATTCACACATCTATGCATAGAGTTACACACACCCCATCCAACCACACACAAACTCAGTGTCCCATGCAAATACTCACCCAACTAATCAATAACTAATATACACACTCATGTAGTTAGTGACCAACTGATGCAGCATGTTATACAACAACAGAGACAGTGCTGCACACATTCACATAGTTTAGTTACTAATCCATGTATTAAGTGAGACACTTTTAATTACTCACTTAAAAAGCCAGTCAGACAGCTACTAAACCCTCCATCCAGACAGTTATATATCCACGCAATCTTCAATACAGATTGGTATATATATAATACATATTTAAATTTCAAACTAAACCACATTCAGTGGATGATGTCATCAGTGATGTCATCAGTGATGTCATTTGAGATGTCATCAGTGATGTCATCAGTGATGTCACTGACCATGTCATGAATGATGCAATATGTGACATCATCAGCAGTGCATTGCAGGCAAGTGAATTTCTATGGTTTTGTACGAGTGAAATGGGCAGCTAACTATAACACCCCTGAAACCTATGTTTTTTTCTGTGAATATATATATATATATAAATTTATATATTTATATATATATATATATATATATATATATATATATATAATACATGTAATACTTACCTTTAATAGTTACCGAAATACTTACATTTTAATGTAATTTTTTTTTACTGTGTCTTTTTTATTCATCTGTCATATACAATCCAAGAGTGCCATCTACTGGCCTCATGAGGTAATTTTAAAATTAATAATATTATGGGTCGTTGTTAAGACCATTAGTGGTTAAAAGACTCGCGATTCAGGTTCAGGTCGTTGTTGAGGAATCGTGGTTCAGGCCTCTTGTTGTTGAGGAGTAGTGGTAAAGGTCGTTTCCCCCTGCAGGCCCCACAGTGAACCTCTAACAGAAGACAATTGTTTTTATTTACTGCTATTTGACAAAAGGCTATGGGCCTCATTTATGGCATTTTGGCAAGGGAAGTGCGCGCAGCCCTATGCCTAAGTGAAGGAACAGGAATGCACCGTATATAATCAATACAGTGTATTCCTGTCTTTTCTTCCTGCACTGGCACCGTTTTGGCAGCCTAGGGCCAACATAAGCACCCTTGCCTCCTTTATTTTATTTGTATGTTTTAAAAGGTTTTATATAGGAGGAACAGGTCCCATCAGGGTATCAGAGCGCTGTACATAAAAGCAAGCAATATACTAGGAGAAAATAAAGAATAGCCCAGATCATAGGAGGTAGACAGCAGTATAAATTGCATTGTAGAACATTACAAACAGTGCAGTAAACAGGAAGTACAGTATATTTGGGTGGCTTCAGGACTATTATTGCAAGTAACTCTTCAGGAGCAAAGTTTTTAGTACAATTGATTTTACTTCGGCATACCACCAAATTGAATTGGAGGAATCTTTTAGGGATTTAACTTCGTTCATTACGCCCTTTGGAACTTATAGATTTATACGTATGCCTTTTGGATTAGTTTCAGCATTGTCTGTCTTTCAAAGAGTCATGGAAAATGTTCTTCATGGTCTCGCGGGTGTTTATGTTTACCAGGACGACATACTGGTTTTTGGTGATGATGAGTGCCAGCATGATGCGCGTTTGAGATTAGCTTTAGAAAAACTGTTTAATCATAGTTTGACTGTTAAAGCTGAAACATGCAAATTCAGGACCAACTCTATAGATTACTTAGGTCACAATATCACTAGTGATGGGGTAAAACCAAAGGCTAATTTAATTAACACCATTCAAGAAATGAGTTCTCCTTCAAACGAGTGTGAACTGATGAAATTTTTGGGTGTAGTTGAATACTGTGCTAAATTTGTAAAGAACTTTGCGGAGTGTGCTGTGAACATGAGGTATTTGTTAAAGAAGGGCGTGGATTTTGAATGGTCCAATTCTTGTGAAAAATAATTCATTGGTATCAAGGAGAAACTTAAAATTGCACCTTCTCGCAGAAGTTTTAACCCAAAGATTAAGCCTGTGCTTATCACTGATGCGAGTGAAAAAGGGTTGGGTGCAGTGTTACAACAGCAAGGTCCAGAGGGTTTACAAACTATATATAATGTTCTTGTCACGTAGTCTCAAAGACTAGATATTCAGTTGTAGAGAGAGAATCTCTTGCAGTATTTTGGGCAGGCAAAAAGTTGAAAAAAATTCTTTGGGGTGTTGATTTTGAAGTAAGGACTGACCACAAGCCCTTGGTTGAAATTTACACTAAAAAGAGTCTTGACTCCATTTCTAGCAGGATAACCAAGAGGGTGATAGGGTTACAAGAATATAATTTTGTGATAAAGTACATTCATGGTGTAGAGAATAATGTAGCTGATGTATTGTCACGACTTACTCCCAAAATACCAACTGAAGAGGAAGACTTAGGGGATACTGATGAATGGGTTTGTGTCGTTGATCAGGAAATGATTTCTGAGAAGCAGTGGAATGATGGAATGTCTCAAGATAGTACTTTGAATGAAATCCTCAATCTGATGAAGAAGGGGTGGATTACTAATAAAGTGGGATCTGATGATACAAGGAAATATTGGACTGTACGCAATGAGCTGTCTGTAGACAATGGGTTATTATTTCGTGGTACGAGATTAGTTCCTCCTGTCAGCCTTAGAAAGGAACTCATTGATTTAGTTCATTCCTCGCATGCTGGTCTTACCAAATGTAAAGAAAGATTACGCTTATCTTATTGGTGGCCATGGATAGATAAAGAGGTTGAGCGTGCCATACGAAATTGTATTCCATGTAATTTAAGTGACAAGTCTAAGTGTACACGCGTTCAACCTATGGTTTTGAGAAAACGTCCTTCAAATCCTTGGCAGGATATCGCTTTAGATATTCTTGGTCCGATTCATAACAATGGTTCACAGACTTATCTCATGTATTACACACATGGCATGAAAACACAAGCTTTAGCATGTAAAGGCTTTTATGGGGTGTTACGCATGCTAACCTTGTACAAGAGCCAAGATCTCCAGAAGTTGTTAGAGTGAAGAGAATCTGACCTCTCCATTGCCCTGACACCCCCACAATCTGAAGACACAGTTGACAAGAGGGACCAGACTAGGGAAAGGGGGTATTGGAAAGGTGCCTGTGGCTTCTGCTGTGCTTCTCTTCCGAGTCTTTTAAGCAATTGTTAGGCCAAGCGTGTATCACAGGTTAACTCTCACATTTTTGTACTTCCTGTCCTACTTCCCAGAAATATGATATTTAACAGAGACACCTGAATTTTGTTTCTTCTAACAAACTTCTCTCACTAGCCTGCACCAAAGAATTTATGTACTTACAATGAATTTTCGTGTTGAGGATTGTCCTAAAAATCACCATTGAAATGCAGACCCATTACACACACAAATGGTCCCAGAACTGAGTCTCTCTTAGTTCATGATTAATACCTTCTGTGCACAAAGTATGTTGCCACCAAATTCCTTTTTGGTTGTTTCCTCCCTGCTCTTAAAATACACTTTGTCTATACAGATAACCCCCTTGCTAGCGAGGTTGGAGCTCTACAACCTAAAACCCTAAACATTGTCTTGGTTTTTCCTTAATTAAAAGATTACTTCCTTTCACTTATGCGAAGAGTAGTGAGTTGTCTTTACTCAAATTGGGCTGTCACTGCCTTGTTTGTATTTTCTTTTGTGTATTGCCGAACGGAAGTCAGTGCACAAGTCCCGCACAAGAGGCAGTACTTGGCCACAAGTGCAAGACAGGAGTCTGACCACCATGACCAGAACTGGACTTGCAATAGATGGAATCATCACTGGAGTTTCGGAGCAGGTGAAATAACACCTCCACTAGTCAAGAACTGAAAAAACAAGTACTTGCACATGCGCAGGGCTTGGCTTTTATAGCCCAGGTCACACTCAGACCATGCCCAAGCCATGGCCAGACACCAGGTGACCAGACTTGATACATTGTTTCTAGTGAATTGGAGGCACCACAGATCAGAGCTCGATGCTGGGCCCCTGGAAGTAGTTTAAATGCCTTATTTACATGGTAAAAAAAGACTTTGGGGGGGGGGGTCGTTGGCACATTCTGATCATACAGTAATTGACTCAGAGGAAACAAGATTTAGGTTGCAGGCTTTGCAAGTCGCTGCAGCGGAAGGGCTACCTGCAGTACTATTTGCTGGCATCTGAGGAAGAGGGTGTACTTAGAATGACATTTCTTCTAGAGGTCCATAAATCTGCTCCCTAGGCTTCCATGGAGGAGCAAATGGCTGAACATTGTGGAAGGTAAGTTAGGCCTTGGTAGGCACTTTACATTCTGACACTCGAGCCATATATAAAGATTGAAAACATTGAATTCAATGATCAGTTTTGAGATACCATGAAACATGTTGGCTTTTCCTCAAGTATTTTTAAATGCTTTTTGCTTTTGTTTTTCTTAAACATTACTTTGCAAACATTGGCAAAGTCACCAGCACAGCATTGGCACTATAACGGCGAGAGCTATTGGCTTTGCCAATGCTTGTGTCTACGTGCATGTGCCTGGTGGTGCAGCAGGATCTTTGCGCCTGATGAGATTCCCTGTGCTGCAGACTTCTCTCAGCACTGAGCACTGCCCACTCCTCTACCCTGTCGTGACCCCAGGTCTGTAGCCCACGCCACTGTTGTGATTTCTGTGCTGACCTTTAATCTAATTTACGCACATTTTGTGCAGGCGGTTCTGGGCAGCGGGGCACAGACAGTTCAGTCATGTTTTATTATGTCGGCATTTATGAGCCTTCTTTGCTTTGCCTTGTTGATTTTTTAAAACAGGTTTTCCTGTTTTAGTTTGACCGCTTGGGCTGTGGAATCAGACATATAATCTCCGCCCCATGTTTGGACTGCAGGCTTTTGGGGGGAAAAACCTGATGATCACCTTTCTTCTAGAGACCCTTCATATTTATGTTGTGTGGTTTACAGGGCCCATATCTTTTACCATGTCCTAAGCCTCTTTTGCTAGCGATGCAGTGCGTGTATGCAGCAATGTTTCCACATCTTCTGTCTGGAGTTACTATTGATTGAAACCACACTTTATGACCTCAGCGACGTGGTTCTAACAGAGCATTTGGTTGGAAATGTTCTATCGTTTATTTGTGTGGGGTTATTTCTGTTCAGCTTCTTGGGCTGTCTTCATATAGATAGTACATGGTAAAGGCATGAGATGCCGCACCCTGCATTATTGAGCCGCGACTGCTACATCATTCCTGTGGCCCTGGTTTTCATAGAGCCAAATCTTAATTTTATTTTTGAGCTGGCGAGTGTGAGTTTTATTTATTGTACTGTGCTTAGGCACGCTGCTTGACTGTCCATCCATAACTCCCAGAGGAGGTGTTGTACTTCACACCCACTCCTTTAAAGAGAGTTTTTGTTCCTGCAGCTACAGTTCGGTCACTGTGCAGCATGGAAGAATCCAGATCTGGAAGCTCGTCCCACCAGATATAGGAAAGGCCTACACCACACCCTCACTGCCTCTAATCGCCAGAAGCTGTCGAAACAATAGCATTCAGGGAGGCATTAGCAGCAGGACACATTTCCCCACTACACTAAATAAAAATGGAAAAACATCCCAACAACACATAAATAAAAGGCCTTGTCATTTACAATGCCAATAGCTCAAACTCTTGCAAATGTGAGACCTATTCCATTGCAAATGCTTCTTCTCCATATCCTTAGTGTTTGGATGTTCCTTTATTTACCGGCGCATCCACACAACTTTAGCTTTTCCTCTTTTTCTCCCTCCCCGCGCCAGCAACATGCCACTTTTTAGGTCTCGCCTGACCCAGTGCATGCGCTGGTCTGGCGAGACTTTTTTAGAGGGCTCCAAAAAGTGTTACCAGGCCAGCCTAGAGCTAAAGTGCATGTGCGCGGGCACGCGCGCCGCGCTTTACGCGATTACTTTCACTTTCCCGGTCGCACAGCCGCTTTGAAGTTTGATCGCGATCACTTTCACTTTTGCGGCCGCTTAGCATAGCCAATAGGTCTCGCTTTTGGGACCTTATAAGTATTTAGTTATGCAACTGTGGCATGGCTAAACACTTATAAGGTCCCAAAGGCGAGACCTATTGGCTATGCCAATGCTTGTTGATAATGCAACTGGCGCTCATGTAAAGCGCTCTGATAACTTTGGGTCTAGTTTACGCCATATAAAACAGAAAATATATATGTGTGTGTAAATATATATATTGGGTACGAGACGAGTTACAAGGAAATATTTACCAAGCGTGGCTTCCTCGGTACCAGCGGAACCCCTTCTTCAACGTGAGGGCCGTGTGGCAGGAACCAGCTGTCTCGCAAGTGACCGGGATATCCAGATTCTCCCACAAGGAGCAGCCACCCAGGCCCTGGACAGCGGAAATCAGCCCCTACAGCAGAGCGGAAGACGTGGGCGGTGTCGGAGAACCTGAGCAGCGTCGGAAACGCTCACGGAGGTAGGAGCTCGCAAACAGTCCGGTGAAGAAGTGTGTGCAAATGCAACACAGGTATTAGCCTGATCGCTGTATTCCAGAAAGACATTTGCCCCAACAATATTGCACCATGACCGCAGACGCGCTGAGAAGTCGCTAGGCAGCGGCGAACGAAATGTTTGACAATACCCCAAGTGGGGACAATGTAAGTAGCATGCAAGCGAGCAGCTCACAGAACCGGAACCCAAATGCCAAAGAATTGTTTAGAAGCCTTGAAAAACTAATGAAAGCGGAGCAGGCTAAATGGTGGGAGCATCGGTCTCTCATCCGATATTTAGAAGTGGGAAGGATTCCACGGGGCCTGCGGATAATGCTGGCCCCAGTTATGAAAATTACGACCCCCGAATGCTTTGCAGAATGGACTGACTGTAATTTAGAGTCATCTCGAAGATTAGTTGAAATCCTCGTGAAATATGCCGAGAGTGATCGGGCAGCCCTCCAAATTAAAATTGATGCTGCAAATGAAGAGATTAGCAAACTGGAAGACTCAGCCATTTTAAAGAAATATCGAGATGAAATGGCAATACATTTGCAGCCAGAGGAAGAGATTATAAAGAAACGGCAGGCGTTCAAGTTCCAACGCGATAAGTTGGACTATGAACACGGTCAAGTGTTTACCTTCGCCAAAAAGTTTGACACTGTTAAAGCATCTAGGAAGGTGGCACTCCTCCCCTCAGCAGCATCAGATTCCAATATAAGCGGACCTACACCTACCTCAGCCTCTGATCTTAGCTCGGCTCCGGACAGTGAATCTGACAATGAGCAAATGAGGACCCAGAGGTTGGGGTTTACCAAATTCTCCCTAGCACAGGAGGCCGATTGGCTGCGCCAGGACAGGCAGCAGACATGGCGCCCACGTACACAATGTGTAAACATCAACAACGGGGGGAGAGATGACGATGCAGCAACCAACGCAAAACAAACCAACAAAAAACATACAAAGAAATGGAGTCGCAAGTAGTAGTTGAAGGCAATGGAAGTGTTGCATTTACAGTCATCAATTTGTCCACAATGATTCTCACTGACGATGAACAAAAGGTCTTGTCTCTTGGTCTATCTTATAGCCCCAAAAGTGACTTTAATTACTCACAAACACGTATTGACATGTTCAGATTTATCCGTAACTTGAAATTACGCGAATACCATCTGATGCAGGACGTATCTAAGTACAAACAAAAGGAGATACCGGCTAGTGACATATCCAGCCCCCCTATTCTAACAGCAGGAGTTGTGGGATTGCTGCAGGATCTCCATTGTCTGCAAAATGACAGTGACGGTACAGATATCGGAAACAGTCAAGACATGTCAACACATATGGGGGCATTAAAGATCCCTTTTAAACCAAAGTCCAAGTTCTGTCCAATCATGTTATGGGACAATAGTGACGTGTTCAGTGATAAGGTGACACAAGAACTAAAAACTCTTTATCAAAAACAAGCAAGAGCAATCAAACATTACACCAAGCAGGACAATGTATATTTCCAGCTAATGAAAAAATTGCAGGCCAATGACGGTCTAATCATCCGTCAGTCTGATGAAGGAGGGAACGTGGTGCTGTGGCCGTGCAATCTCTACATGGAAGAGGCGTTGAAACAGCTCAACGACCGGAATTGCTACAGGCGCAGTACTATGTTAATTGTCAGGTCATCTTGGAACAATTTTTACATGAGTCTTTTAGCTTGGAAAAGTGCAGGATTGTTGACCGCAGATGAGTTCAAATTTTTAAAAATGACCATCCCGTTATGCCTGTGGTATATTTTATACCAAAAATCCATGAGAGAGGAGGAGCCTAGCGCGCATCCAAGATGGTCGCGTGAGCACAGGGCTCCCCGGACCCTCGCTGCTCCTCGGAATTTATCCTGAGATTATCCTGATATAGTTTACGGAATCTGGAAGATGAAGGCTGGCTGAACACGGATCTCCTTTCAGAAATCGAATCGGACCTGGGAATCCTGACTTATCGTGGTCTGAACTTTTGGGACCCACCCGACGGCGGTGCCCGGTGTGAGGGCGAACTGTGGAGCCGGGGTGTAATTGAACAACAGCGGCTACAGCGCTGTGCCAGTGGTCGCTCCATCACTTTCGGTTTCACTTTTGGACTTTGAAGGGGCTGGACGGCGGAATCGCTTGGTGTGGCTGGGTGTTTCCTAGGCCTCTGCGTGGGGCCTTTGTCTCCGCCTGCTACTAGTGTGCCCATCGCCTTTGGTCCCCTCACACCGCTATATTGCAGACTCTGGTGAGGCGCCCGTCTGCGGTGCCGGTGCCCATTCGACCCTTGATCGGCGGTCCCCTTCGGTGAGCGTGGCCCAAATGGGGGGCAAGGGGGGCCCCGAGGGGCGCAAGACTAAAGCTTCCCTCCGCGGGGGACCGGTCCAGGCGAACAACATGGACCGCTACACTCATGGCAGAGGGTCCCCTGGAGCGGCCGGCGCCCCCCCAGACGCCGCCGGTGGTGGCACGTCCGTCTCTCCGGAGCTGTCCCTGCAGGACATCATGGGTGCCATTGATGGCATCAGGGAGACCATCGCCACGCAGTACGAGGCCTTGGCCCGTAAAATCGACACGGTGGCAATCGATGTCACATTAATTCGGGCGGATCTCTCTAAAACCAACGAGAGGGTTCAAGCGCTCGATGTGCGGACTTCTACCCTTGGTGCGGATGTGTTGGACCTACAGACCACTCTTGGCGACATCAAGATGGCTAACGATCAGATGGCCCGGCGGCTGGAGGACTTCGAGGGACGAGCCCGACGCAATAACATCCGTGTCATAGGCGTACCGGAGTCCTCCGACAACCGCCCGGTTGACCTCCTGGTTGAGGAACTCATCCTCCAACAGCTGGCCCCCGCTGGCCTAAGTAAGTTCTTTGCCGTGGAGCGGGCCCATCGAGTTCCGGGCGGTCGACCGCGGCCGGGGGCCCCCCCGAGGCCTATTGTAGCCAAACTTTTCCACTATAGAGACCGAGATGCGATTCTGCAGGCCTCACGGGTCCACGGCCCGGTTCGTCATGAGAACTCGTCAATTAACTTTTATCCGGACTTCACCCAACTTGTCCAGAAACAGCGGATGGGTTTCCAGGGGGTGAAGCGTCGTCTCCGTGACCTGGGCCTTAAGTACTCTATGCTTTATCCCGCAAAACTTCGAGTGGAACATGAGGGTCGGACTGCCTTTTTTGACTCTCCCGCGACTGTGAGTGACTGGCTGGACTCGCTGCCGGACAGGGGTGACCGGCCTGGGCCCTCTGCCGGTACCGAAGGTGACGGGTCCCCTTTGGAGTGACTTTTGGTCCTTGACTTTGCCATTTTGCACTGTTCGGTTGGGTTTTACTTCTTTTGTTCATTTTGTCTCACTATGACCTGTGTGGGGGGCGGGCGGGGACGGGTCCCTTTCCTCCTCCGGGGTCTTTCCGTAGAATGGGGTTAGTAGGGCGACAGGCACACTGCAAGTTGGGGTGGTTTTTTGGACCGCAGGGGTGCAGGGTGGGGGGAGTTGGATTTGGGGGGGGGGGGTTGGGGGGTGGGAGGAGTTGTTTTGATGTGTGTTTTTTGTTTTCAGGGCGAGGTATTGATTTTTGTCCAGTTTCGGGGGCTGTGCTACTGGCTGGGGGACCTTTGATCTACTGGAAGGGATGGGGGGGGACGGGTTGAGGTTGATGTCATGGAACGTCAATGGGTTGGGGGACCGTATCAAGCGGGGTGTTGTGCTGCAGTATCTGCGTCGTCTGGCTCCTGATGTGGTGTTTTTACAGGAGACGCATCTGGTTGGTAATGTTTGTCATGCAATGAACAGGGGGGGATACCGCCTCGTGGCTCATTCTGGTTTCACCACAGGTTCTAGAGGGGTGGGCATTCTCCTGCGATCCTCACTGCCGTTAGAGATCACTAGGGTAGTCTCGGATGATAGAGGGCGCTATGTGGGTCTGACTGGGAGGTGGGAGGGGCAGTCCCTTTCCTTGGTCTCAGTTTACGTCCCCCCGGGCCTCCAGAACTCCACCTTTTCGGACTTGGGTCGAATGCTGCTTGAACTTCCCGACAGTCTTTTGCTTATGGGCGGGGACTTCAATTCGGTGCTTTCGGGTGACCTGGATCGTCACCCGCCCAGGGCCCTCCCCGCTGCCCAGGCATGGCTCGGCGGACTATTGGAGACCTTCGGTCTGGTAGATAGTTGGAGATTGATGCATCCGACACAATGTCAGTACACCTTTCAATCTGGGGCGCATGGGAGTCTTTCCAGATTAGACTATTTCCTTATGCCCGCGGCCCAGACTGCTCGGATTCGAGAGGTTAGGCACCTGGCGCGGGGTATCTCTGATCATTCCCCGCTGTGGCTGCTCTTTGACACCGGGTCGCGGTCTGCAGGGCGGATCGCTCCCATTAACCCTTGGTACCTGCGAGACCCTACAACTCGCGACAGCTTGGTCAAGTCGATTGACCTATACTTCCTTGAAAACGAGGGGTCGGTGTCGTCCGCAATGTCCCTGTGGGAAGCCTTTAAAACCGTGCTCCGCGGACACGCCCTCTCCAAGATAGTGGTGGCTAAGAAGATCAAGAGTGAGGCAGTGGTGAAGCTGGAGACTGACATCTCGGGGCTGGAGTCGGCCTTGGAGGCGGGTGTCACTCCGGACGGGCTCCATGCCCTCAGCTTGAAGCAGTTTGAATACAGGTCTCTTGTTACTGATGCTGCCAAGACTATGTATAGGGAGCAGCAGGGTAGATTGTATGACGCCGGGGACAAGGCGGGTAAATTGATTGCTTGGCTGGACAAGAAGGAGAGAGTGAATCGTGTGGTCCCGGAGCTTCGGGCCTCAGATGGAGCGTGTGTGACTGAGCCTGGTGAGATTGTGGAGTGTTTCGCTGACCACCTCCGGACCGTGTACTCCCCGGTGACGGATAGGGATGAGGAAGACTCTCGCCTTCTGCTGCGGGATATTGCTTTGCCCGGCCTGTCCGTCGAGGACCGTGAACAGCTGGACACCCCCTTGTCCGTTGACGAGATTGCCACCGCCATTCGGTCCCTTCGCTCTGGCAAGGCTATGGGTCCCAACGGCCTGCCTATTGAGTTGTATAAGTTGCGCCCTGATAAAATCGCGCCTTTCCTCCGTCGTATGTTCCAGGAGTCCCTCGAGACGGGTTCCCTTCCCGCCGACCAGCGTCTGGCTACTATAGTCGTGATCCCCAAGGAAGGTAAGCCACGAGACCGCTGTGCCTCCTACAGGCCTATCTCTCTATTAAACGCCGAGCCTAAGATACTGGCTAAAGTCCTCGCCAATCGTTTGCTGAGCGTTATCTGTGATCTGATCCATCCTGAGCAATGCGGCTTCATCCCTCATCGTAACACCGCTCTTAACCTGCGGCGTCTCCACGGCGCCCTCGCTAGGGCGGAGTACCTCTCCGAACCAGCCGTACTGGTTTCTTTGGATGCCACGATGGCCTTTGATACCATCGAGTGGCCATTCCTCTGGGCTGTCTTGACCAAATTCGGCTTTGGGGAGGGATTTCTTGGCTGGGTGAAGCTTCTTTACACTGGACCAATGGCTCAGGTGGTTGTCAATGGGCGGGTCTCCCGGCCTTTCGCTCTCGGTAGGGGTACGAGGCAGGGGTGCCCGTTGTCCCCTCTGCTCTTTGCTCTCGCCTTGGAACCGCTCGCTGCCTGGCTCCGCTGGGAGCCCTCGATCAGAGGGATCCGGTGGGCCCCGGGCTTCGAGGATCGGGTCTCGTTGTACGCGGATGATATTCTTTTGTATCTCACCTCGCCGCGGCAGTCGCTTAATGTTCTCTTTGATGTTCTTACTTCCTTTGGGAGAAATTCGGGTTTGACGATTAACTGGTCTAAATCCTGTGTCTATCCTATTTCTGGTGGCCCTCCTCTCTTGCCGCCTCGGCTTCCGATCCAACTATCTCTGTCCGGCTTTAAGTACCTGGGGGTGTACGTCTCGTTGGACCCGGCGGTTCGGTATGAGCAGAACCTCCTGCTTCGACTTCGGCGTTTGAGGGAGGATACGGCTCAGTGGTGTAAGCTGCCCCTGTCCCCGCTTGGTCGCGCAGCACTGTTTAAAATGATGTCCCTTCCCAGATTCCTTTATGCACTTCAGAACTCCTTTGACGTCATTCCGGTGGCCTACTTTCGGGAGGTGGAGAGCCTGCAGAGGAGACTGGTATGGGACGGGCGGGCGCGTATCGCTCTGGCAAAGCTTACTCTCCCCTGGTACGACGGGGGCATCGCGCTTCCCGACATTAGAAGGTACTATTGGGCCTCACAGCTATCGGCCATTAACCATGCCACGTATGCGCCTGGCTTGAACCCGGCGTATGAGATGGATAAATTCCTGCTTCCCGGCGGTGACTATAATAGGGCGCTTTACTCCCGCTCGGCTGGAAGGACCCTTACGGGCCCTACTAAGATTGCGGTAAGGATCTGGAAGGCGGCTAATGTAGCCATGGGCTGGAGTGAGCGCTTAACATGTGCCACTCCTTTATTTGCCTCCGACCGACTGGGAAGCCTCTGGAAAACGAAAGGCTTTGAGCGTTGGGACACGATCGGTATTAGCAGAGTGGGAGACCTATGGATCAAGGGCGCGGTTAAAACCTTCGCGGCGCTCCAGAGTGAATACGAGCTTACTGAAAGGGAGTTCTTCCGTTACGCCCAGGTTCGGCATGCCCTGCTCTCGGTCTTTGGGGTAGGGACCAAGGTCCCGGCTTCTTCGCCCCTCGAGGACCGCATACTCGATGGTCACGTGCCTGACAGCACTATCTCTCTAATTTATAAAAAACTTATTAATAATCGGGCTGACCTCTTAGTGCGTCTTCGGGAGGCATGGACGGGAGATGGGGTGGAGCTGGACGACGAGGACTGGCAGTCCGCACTGTCGTCCCCTAAGGAGGTGGCCATCCCGGCCCGTCTCCGTCTGGTCCAGCTGAAGATTCTCCACCGGGTTTACGTGACGGGTCCCCGTTTGGTTTCGATGGGATTCTCTGACGACGGGCTCTGTAAGCGGGGCTGTGGACTTAGTGCCACCTTTCTCCACATCCTTTGGGAGTGCCGCGAGGTGGCGGAATACTGGCACCGGGTGCATGTGGTAATGGGACAAGTCACCGGGGTCGCTCTGTTGCCGGAGGTGCGTCGCTGTGTTCTGAATGTGTGGGAGCCCAATGATTATAGCGCGGCCCAGACTCGGTGGGCGGCCCTGGGGAACATGATTGCCAAGAGAGATATAGCGCAGCTTTGGGGTTCCCAGCGGCCGCCCACCGTGTCCGTATGGAAGGAGAACATGGACTGGTGCATGTTCAGGGAGAAGACTGTGTATGTGGCTCGTGGTAAACCGGGGGCATGGGGTAGAATCTGGGGGCAATGGAATCAGTATCGGGGAAATATCTGTGCCCCCCCCCTGGTGGACACTTCCGAGGTTGCCTTGTCCCCCTGACCCTTGATGGTTCCTTGCGTATTTGGACTATCCGAGTGTAGACCTGGCTCTCCCGTGACCCCCCCCTGACCTCTTAGTCCTCCTTTCCCTTGACCGCCATCTGGTGGTCGGATGTAGGGTCCCCCTGCTGTAGTCTGACGCCCACTTTATGTCACTACGCCTCGCCTTTTGTTTTTAGTTGTTATTTATGGTAAATGTATGTATCCTGATTCCCTTAGGAGTATCCGGAGCTCTGTAATGGGCTGGGGACCATGGGTCGGTTGATGACTTTAACACTGTGTGATCCGTTTTGATTCTAGCGGCCGGCCCTGGTGGTTGTAGGCCCATGCTTGTATCCTTTTTTCTGTTCAATAAAAACCTTTTAAAAAAAAAAAAAATAAATCCATAAAGATTTTAACAAACCACCAGGAAGGCCTATAATATCTGCTTGTAACAGCATAACGGAGAATGTGTCAAAATATGTGGACTATCATTTGCAAGAAGATGTGAAGAAACTTCCTTCCTTTGAGCAAGATACCAGCGATTTGTTAAGAAAATTAACTGACATTAAGTGGCACTCTGAATACCTTCTTATTTCGCTTGATGTTTCGTCTCTATACACGAGCATCAATTATAGAGATGGGATGAAGGCGATTGAGCATTATCCTGATACTCGACCTATGTACTTTTACCAGCATAATAAGATGTTACTGGCTATGATTGTAACTTGTTTAGAACATAACTACTTTCTCTTTCAGAACCAGGTGTTCCAACAGGTGAGAGGCGAGGCTATGGGGGCCTGTTTTTCCCCTAGCTACGCCTGCTTGCATATTGGACTTTGGGAAGAACAGGTCCTCAGGGTGTTACATTCAGAAACAATGTCTAATCATGCCATGCACTGGTATAGATACATCGATGATTTGCTCATAATATGGAAGGGCACAGAGGAGAGTGCCCTCCATTTTATTGAGCAAATCAACGACAACAACTTGAATCTACATTTTACTGGCCACTTAAGCAGAAATTCCATTTTCTTTTTGGATGTCCAAATGATGGTTGTTCATGACAAACTAGAAACCAGGTTGTTTAGAAAACCTACAGCTGGTAATACGCTGCTACATGCGTCAAGTCCCCATCCGGCGCATCTGGTCCGCAGCATCCCATATGGTGAGATGCTGTGAATTCGCAGAATTTGTAGCACTGATTCTGAATGTGAAATTACACAAAATAACAGCCATAAGAGATTCTTGGCTAGGGGTTATTCTAGTGGTGAGATCAACAAAGCCATAGAGAAAACTAGAAAAATGGAAAGATCACAGGCCCTAATTCGCAAAGCAAAAATCACAACAGAACAGCAAATACCGTTAGAACAACCATCTAAACTGATCTTGACGTATAGTAACCAACCCAAAGCCATATGAAGGATAGTCAACAAAAACTAGATCCTGGTAAAAAACTATCCGGTATTGGGGGCTAATCTCACCAAATCGCCCAACATAACATTCAGGAAGGTGAGGTCAATGAGCAATTCATTGGTTAAGAGCAGCCCAGAGATAAGAACAAATAGCTCTTGGCTAGAATCCAGCAAAGGGTTCCGTAAATGTGCCACCTGTAAGGCCTGCAAACATGGGATAAGTGAAACAGAGTATGTCACACCATTTAGAAAAGAGTCCATACATATAAACAAAAAAATGACTTGAGTGTGCAGTATATGTGCTGGAGTGTCCTTGTGGCCTGTATTTTGCTGTGGACATGGTACCCCCCTCCCCCCTCGGGGAAAAGGAGGTGACCAGGAGGCTCTCCTAAGGAAGCTAGAGACAAGGTATTTACTAGAGTTAGATTGTAAAACTCCACATGGTCTTAACTCTAGCGAAGATTTTTATACTTATCTATAGGGTCTCAGCTCCTTGCATACACATACATATTCTTATCTGCTGCCTCTTCATTGTTTTTATCCTTCACTATTTGTATTTTTGCACATTTAGACCTTTTGGTGGCACTTTATGTAACTAGCACTTGCACTTTTCTGATGATTAGACATTGAGGGTATACAAGGCCTACTTGGGCTTAATCAAACAATCATCTGGCATGATTTAACTAGTTGAGATTTCTTATCATTACTGGGAGTTTTTATACATGAATTGTTTTTATTTGAATAACTTTTTAACATGTATTTTACCCTGCATCTTATTATGAAATCTCGTTTTGCATCAACATAATGATTTTTAACAGATATGTACCTATTTAAATATTTATTTTTTATGGTTGCATATTTATTGACAGTTAATGTTATCAAACTATTGAAAATATTGAGACATCAGTCATTTCATTATGTATGCATTTATTAGCGCTGATGATGTAACAGACTCTTCTATGTCTATAGGAGTTTTGGGTCACCGGGTACATGCACTGTCACTTTAAATATGGGAAAACACTGAACCAGCACATCATGTGATCAAGGCATCTGGAAGGCCGAAACGTGTAATGGCAGGTGGTGCAGGGCACAAAATAAAATAATAGCACCAGCATTTTGCGTCCGCGTCGTCTTTTCCTGGTGTATGGGATTGCGTACGAGACGAGTTACAAGGATATATATATTTATATTCACTGAAAAAACCATAGGTTTCAGGCACGTTATAGCTAGGAATTAGCATTTAAAAAACCTTAGAAATGCACTGAAAAAAACATAGGTTTCAGGGGCGTTATATTTAGGTGGACATTTCACTCGTGCAAAACCATTGAAATTCCCTCGTTATAGTTAGTTCAGCTAACTATAACTCGCGCGCCCGCAATGCACTGCTGATGACGTCACATATTACATCACTCATGACATGGTCAGTGACATCACTCATGACATCACTCATGACATCTCAAATGACATCACTGATGACATCATCCAGTGAATGTGTGTTTTTCTGAAAATTAAATATGTTTTATATATGTATATATGTATATCTCAAGCTCGATGGAAGAATAAATAGGTAAATAAGTGTGTAAATGGATGATTTTTTTTGTAAAATTGATTGTATAACAGACTGATTAAGTGTATCTTAGTGAATACATGGGTTAGAGAGTAATGTTTAAATATGTAAATATCTGTATCAGTCTCTCACTTTGTGTATAATTGGCTGCATGGGTTGGTGAGTAGCTACATGAGTGTCTATATGGGTTATTAGTTGGTTTTTTGAGTATTAGTATGAGTGTCTGAGTGTCTGTATGGTTCGGTGGGGGTATTACTTAGCGCATAGATGTATGATTGAGTGACTCACTGTTTGTATGTGTTTTGAAGAGAGCATGTGTGCAGGACTGTATGGGTGGATGAGTGTGTGTATGGGTGTGTTAGTGAGTGAATGACTGTCTCAATAGTGTCTTTATGAGTAACTACATATGTTTTAAACTAGTATATGTGAGTATTGGTGTATATAAGTGAGTATATGTGAGAGTGAGAGATTGGAAGAGTTCCTGTATAAATAAGTATGTGTTTCTATAAGTGATTGTTTAAGAGAGTAAGTATGTGTACGTTTCTGTAGAAGTAAGTGTAGTGGTGTGTGTATAACGGTATATGCAAGTAAATGGATGTTTGATTCTTTATTAGCATGAGTGACTATGTGTGAGTAACTCTATGAATGAGTCGTGGTGTGTAACAGGATGTATAGGTGTATGAGTACATATGATGAGTGAGTAAATGTATGAGTGACTATATAGGACTGTTGGTGAATGAGTGAATGTGTATGTAGATCTTGGAATTACTGAATAGGTTGTTGTAACTGGTATTGGTATGTCCATTTTTTTGAAAATTTTAGTTTCTATTTTTGAATGTGTGTATCAAAGGTTATATTAGGGTGAGATGAGGTCTGCCACTCTATCACAAGGATGATGTCATCAGTGATGTCATCAGTGATGTCATTTGAGATGTCATCAGTGATGTCATGAGTGATGTCACTGACCATGTCATGCGTGATGTAATATGTGACGTCATCAGCAGTGCATTGCGGGCGCGCGAGTTATAGTTAGCTGAACTAACTATAACGGGGGAATTTCAATGGTTTTGTACTAGTGAAATGTCCAGCTAACTATAACGCCCCTGAAACCTATTGTTTTTTCAGTGAATTTCTTTTTTTTTGTTTTAATATTTTTATTAGGTTTTCATGTTATAGCACAGCAAGAATCAACTTTTTTATACATGGGGAAAGAAAAAAAACAAATCTAGGTTATACATGCAAATCATAAAGGTTACTAAAAATTCTCCTTCCACCTCGAGATAGGCTCCCAAATACAATTCCCAAGAGTTCTCCACTTCTTTCCCTTCCCCGCATAAATCCCCTTTTCGAGATTATACACAGAAAGCAGCCTACCAAGCCACTGTTGCAAAGTTGGAGGTGATTTATCTAACCACGCTGTTGCAATGCCCATTCGCAAAACCGACATGTCCATAAATAAAAAATGTTGTGATGGGCAGTGCTCGGGATTGCCACTTACCCCAAGTATAATGCAAGTCGGTGTAAGGAAGATTTTAATTTCTAAGGTTCTGTCCAGAAAGGCTGCGACAGCTTAATGCAGTGACTGCAGCTGAGGACAGGAAGCGAAAATATGGATTATATCTGCCTCTGAGCTATCACACCGGGGACAACTAGTACTTACGGTCCCCCCCCACTGAGCTATTCTTGCATGAGTGTAGTACAAGTAAATCGTCTTATATTGCTGGGCCTGAAGCCCTACAGAGCATAGAATGGTTCATCCCAATTCTAATGAATCTTAGAACCAGTCTGAATCTATTCCAAGTTTCTCTGCCCACTTACTGCCGTATTTTCCCAGATCATCACCCTTGATTACGGAAAGCTCCGAATAAAACCTGTGGATAGTACAGTCTGCACCGGCCTCAATGACATCCAGTATCTTATTTCTGCTAAACCCAGCATCGCCTCCCCATTTGTTGGCGAAAAAACTCTGAACTAGTAAATATTTAAAGACGCTCCTTCTGTCAATGCCATAAGCAGCCTGTATCTCAGCAAACTGAAAAAGTCCATTAACCCCCATCAAGTTACCCAATTTCTGGATTCCCCGCCTTCCCCATTCAGCCATGACAGAATCTGCAAATATTTCCCCTGGCAGGGATGAATTCCTAATCAGGCAGGTATATGCTTTGAACCTACCAAGCCCATGTTTTATGCAAAAGGACCCCCATATTTTATAGGCTGCCATCAGTGTCTTAAATCTGGTTATTTTAAAGTAGCTAGGATCAGTGTATTTAAGAAAGCAGTTCTCTGCCTCCTCGCCGATAAGTATAGCGTATAGATCAGTAGACCCTGATTTAACCTTTGTGTCTGTCGCTTCCCCACCTAGTAAACTGCGCATGTACTGGAGGGCGGCTGCCCAATAGTACATCTTAAAATCAGGAACCGCCCACCCACCCCTAGCCCTTGGAAGAGTCATAAAGCGAAGAGCCCTCCTGGTTTTACCATGCACCCAGATAAATCTGTTAATTAGGTGCTTCAGCGCTAAAAACCATTTAGCCTCAAATATCAGAGGTATTGCCCTAAATAGATAAAGGAACTTGGGCAAAATAATCATTTTAACCACGTTGGAGCATCCGACTAAAGACAGCTGGAGATTGTGCATCCTATCAAGGTCTTTTTTGGCTTTGGATATTATAGGTTCGATATTCCTATCAACGGTTTTATCCAGATCTGCCGAAATACTAATACCTAAATATACGGCGGAGTCAACCACTCATACATCATTACAGACTGCCCCCTTGTTCTTAATTATCTGAGTTTTAAGCCCATTTAGTGCATAACCTGAAGCCTGGCCAAATATCTGGGCTTCCAATTCGACCTCTACGATAGCACTAGCGGGCAAAGGGCCACTATAGCGACATCATCTGCGTATGCCAGAGTTTTAAAGTCTTGACCTTGGGCTTTTACTGGAAGAATCTTATCATTTGCCTCCAACATACGGATCAATGGGTCAATATATAGCGTGAATAAAAGTGGCGAGCATGGGCACCCTTGACGAGTCCCACGCTTAATCTGAAGGGACGCAGTATAACCTCTATTAATTCTGAGTCGGGCTGTAGGAGCTCTATAAAGAGCCTGAACTGCTCTGATAAATCCCTCACCAATACCCCCCCACCTCAAAACCATCCAAAGATAGTCCCAGGAGCACCTATTGAATGCCTTTTCTGCATCTAGCAGCATAACCGCCATAGGGTCGCCTGAAACTTCCATTGCATCAAGAAGGTAATGACTTTACGAACATGCTGTGTTGTACCCCTCCCTGGGATGAAAATATGTTGGGTAGGGCTAACCAAATCCCCTATACTACTACAAAGTCTTAAAGCCATTGCCTTAGAAAAGATTTTCACAGCCGAATTCATGAGAGTAATAGGTCTATAAGACCCTGGTTCTAGAGGTGATTTACCCTTTTTCAGTATAACCACAAAATCTGCACCTGCCCAGGAACTTGGTATGGAATTTCCAATCTGAGCCTGTAGTGTTGTATCCACTAGATCCTGACGGATAACCTCATAAAAGACCTTGTAGAATTCGACGGGGATCTGATCTGGCCCCGCAGCTTTACCTGGAGGAAGACTGTTTAGTGCTATAGTGATCTCGTCAGGGGTCAAAGGTACTTCGAGTGCCTCCCTATCCTCCTCGGAAAGCAGAGGAGCAGAAATATTCCCGAGATACCCTTGAATAACTGTAGGGTCCTTTGGATGATCCTCAATGTACAACCCAGCATAAAACTGTCTAAAAACCTCGCGGATCTCATCAGGGTCAGTTACTGTGGCCCCTTTGCCATCCGAGATCTCCTTGACTTCACCTGAGGCCACCTTCTGTCTTGTGCGGAACGCCAGGGTATGCCCCACACGCTCACTCAGTTCATGATATTGCTCCTTTTTTATTAAATATTTAGCAGCCGCCTTACTGGCAACTGCTTCCGCCTTTGTACATATAAGTTTAAGGAGTGCTTGATCAAGAGGAGCCATGGATAGAATTGCTAAATTCAATTCCTCCACCGCATCAGTAACTGCCTTAGCAAGTGTTTTTGATCTTAACTCCTCTTGCTTCTGCTTATATAGGCTAAAACTCAACGTCTCCCCACGAATGCCTGCCTTAAAAGAATCCCAAGTTACCCCAGAAGAAGCACTTCCTCTATTGATCTCCCAATAAGTTACAATCCAATCCTTCATATGCTTAATATAATTTTCATCCTTAAGCAATCCTCTTACAACGGTCCATATCTGCTCCCGCCTAATTGCCCTTGTAAGTTTTAATGTTAGCACCAACTGAATATGGTCAGAGATAATCCGAGGCAGTTTCTCAATCTGGGCTCTTGACATTCAGGGAGTTAGGGATAAAAAAAATAATCCAATCTAACACAGACCTTGTGCGGGGCTGAATAGTAAGTACTACCAGTGCCTAAAGGGTTTAATCGTGACCACACATCAATTAGAGAATTATGCCGAACCAAACTGACTACTGCACGGCATGTTTTTTTTTACGACCGAGATAACAATGTCCTGCTTCCGTACCCAGCCCTACAAGCCCGTTTATATTAAAATCTCCACATAGTATGACCGGCTCAGGCCATAAGGCTAATTCTAAGTCCAAAAACTCAAAAATATCCGGGTCATCCTCAGTAGATCCATACACCGATCCTATAGTAAATACTTCAGCATTAATTATACATTCAAGGAGGACCCATCTACCCCATTGATCTTTGGACTTTCTTTTAATTATGACATCATTTTTTTTAAACAGTATAGCGACCCCTCTGGTCTTGACCCCCTGTTTTGTATGGGCGAGCAAAAAGAACCCCAGTTGCTCCAACAAATAGCCCCTTGTCCCCTCTACAAGCATCTCCTGTAGAGAAACAAAATCTAATCGCATTGACCTCAAAATGGTGGCAACTCGCTGCCTTTTGAGGTGATCATTGAGCCCACATATATTGACAGAAGCAATCCGCACACTCATTAAAACACATCAAATACCTGTCCCAGCCATTTAACCAGCGAATCAAGATCCAAATTCCTCTTCACCCGTCCTGCGTTCCTTCTTTCCCCATCCTTGCTACACCTCGTGTGTCCAACCCACCACCTCAGATGCCGTGCTGTGCTATACTGTATGGAACCCCCTCCTCTCCCAACCCCCCCATAGAGTCCCTCCCCCCCAGACCCACCACCCCCTTACAGGCAAATAGGTCACTCATGACCTATGTGTGACAGCTTAGGTTTCAGGTACGTTATAGTTAGGAATTAGCATTTAAGAAACCTTAGAAATTCACTGAACATCGGGCTAAGCTGTTCAGTGAATTCCTAAGGTTTTTAAAATGCTAATTCCTAACTATATCGAGCCTGAAACCTATGTTTTTTTCAGTGAATTTCTAAGGTTTTTTAAATGCTAATTTATCATTTTAATGTAACTGAAACCTATGGTTTTTTGTGAATCTCAAAGCTTTTTTAAATGCTAGTTTCTAACTATGCCTACAGAGGCAGGACATGTGAAGAAAGAAGAAAAAACACACAGAAAGAAGAAAAAGAAATGCAGAAAGAAGCAACAGAAGTCCTCAAAGACGAAGAAAAGTGCAGGAAGAAGGGAGACATGCAGAAAGAACAAACAGAGGAGCAGAAAGAGGCCTTTGTTGCAAAATCATCCTGTACCCTTAACTTTTTCAGATGAGTACTGGTGGTAACTGACTCTGACTAACCAGTCCTAGAGCCAGTGCTCAGCTAAAATACACTTAAAATACAGTTAAAACACCTACATACACTAGGAAACACTATGCGCTGGGGTACCCCTGTTATTAGCATGACCTCCTCTGTAAGCCCCTAGTATATAATAGGGCAGGGGGATTAAAACTACCTCTTAAAATGCGCCACAGGGTGCGTTTGCACACTGGTGAAGGGAGGGGGGGAGCTGAACTGACGTGTGCAAACACGCCCTGTGGCCGTTTTAATTTGATTTGGAGGATAAAGTCCCCTTGAATCCTGAGTGTCCCTTGGGTACAACTAGCCCATCAGGTATCTCTAGTTAGCACCACAGAGCTGCGTTGCAGAAAAAATGGGCACGGCCTGGACCACCTCTCTGCAACGCAGCACAGTAGCGCTTACTGAAAGCACCTGGTGGACTGGTTGGCCCCCATGGGCCCTCAGTATTGAATGGGAATTATTTCCCCAACTTAAAAGCACCATAGGGCGTATTTGTACACGTCACCTCAGGCGCCGTCCCCTCCCTTCCCCACTGTGTAAACACACCCTGGGGCCATTTTAAGTTGGGAGATTAACTCCCCTTGAATCCTGAGGGTCCCTTGGGGCAAAATAGCCCACTAGGTACGTTCAGTAAGCACGATTGCAGAGAGGTGTAAAAAGGGGCACAGCCTGCACCACCTCTCTTCAACGCAGCGGCCCTTACTGGAAGCACCTGGTGTGCTAGTTGGCCCCCAGGGTCCCTCAGGATTGAAGGGGAACTATTTCCCCAAACTAAAACGCGCCCCAGGGCGTGTTTGCACACGTCACCTCAGGCCCCGTCCCCTCCCTTCACCATTGTGTAAATGCGCCCTGTGGCCATTCTAACTTGAGAGATTAAGTCCCCTTGAATCTTAAGGGTCCCTAGGGTCAAACTAGCCCACTAGGTACCTCCAGTAAGCACCACAGAGCTGTGTTCCAGAAAGGTGTAAAAAGGGGCGTGGACTCTGGACACCTGTCTGCAACGCTGTTCCCTGGCGCAAACTGGAGATACCTGTTGGGCTAGTTGGCCCTCAGGGAACCTCTGTATTGAAAGAGAGTTAATCCCCCAACTTAAAATGTGCCACGGGGCGCATTTGCACAGCGGTGAAGGAAGGGAGCGTGGCCTGAGGTGACATGTGTGCAAACACACCCTGTAGCGTGGTTTAAGTTGGGGAATTAATTCCTCCTCAATCCTGAGGGTCCCTGGAGGCCAACTAGCCCACCAGGTACCTCCAGTATGCGCCAGACAGATGTGTTGCAGACAGGTGTTCAGAGGCCACGCCCCTTTTTACAACACTCTGCAATGCAGCTCCGTGGCGCTTACTGGAGGTACCTGGTGGGCTAGTTGGCCCCCAGGGACCCTAAGGATTGAAGAGAAATTAATTCCTCAACTTAAAGTGCGCCACAGGGTGTGTTTGCACACATGTCAACTCAGGCCCCGCCCCCTCCCTTCACCACTGTGCAAACGCACCCTGTGGTGCGTTTTAAGTTGGGGAATTAACTCCCCTTGAATCCTGAGGGTCCCTGGGGTGCAACTAGCCCACCAGCTGCCTCCAGTAAGCGCCACAGAGCTGTGTTGCAGAGAGGTATAAAAAGGGGCGTGGCCTCAGAACACCTCTCTGCAACGCAGCCCCCTGGCGCCCACTGGAGGTTCCTGGTGGGCTAGTTGGCCACGAGGGACCCCCAGTATTCAAGCGGAATTCTTTCCCCATCTGCAAACGCACCAGGGGGCGCGTTTGCAGAGTGCTCAAAGGAGGGTGTGTGGCCTCTGGCGCTATGCCGGTCCTTTTTTTTTGTGGCCCCCCCTTCTTTCCCTAATATTCTTGGCCCTGGGGACCCCATTCCCCAGGGCCTGCCCCCAAATTTATTTATTTTTTAAAAAATTGGGAAGGGGGCCGTGTGGCCCCCCTCCCGAGGCCTTAATCGGCCCCAGGGACCCCATCCCCCGGGGCATGGGCTTTTTTTGGAGGAGGGCTGCGTTGCCCCCCTCCTCAAGCCACTTAAGGCCCCGGGGACCCCATCCCCCAGGGACAGCCTTTGTTTTTTTATTTTTTTAAAAATTATATAAATTTTGGGGAGGGGGGCCGCGTGGCCCCCCTCCCGGGCCACTTGTAGCCCTCTTCGTTGGGGACCGTGGGGGGGTCCCCAACCCCCCCACGGTCCCTGCCGGCTCCCCGCGTCCCTCAGGAACTAGCATTGCTTTTCCACACGGAGAGCTGCTAAGATGCAGCTCACCGTGTGGAAAAGCAATTTGGTTTGAATTTTGAAAGAGAGAGCAGGTTTCCCTGCTCTCTCTTTCAAAATTCAAACCAAGTTTGCTATGTCAGGGCGGGAGCCGGGAGGCTCCCACCCTGCCATAGCAAACTACATTGTCCTGGGGGTGGGCACCCCGGGGCACTGCAGGAGCCGGCCCTGGGGGGTGGCGGTCCCCAGGGCCATCACAGGCTCCAGGAGGGGGGCCACACGGCCCCCCTCCCACAGTCTACAGAGCCCCGGGGAGTGGTGGTCCCTGGGGCTAGGGGGTCTGTCACAGACCCCCAATTTAATTATTTAGAGCCCCAGGGAGGTGGTGGTCCCCGGGTCGTGTGGGGGGGCTTGAGCCCCCCCACACAGGGTATTTTAAAAAAAAATAATGCCCCAGCGGATGGCGGTCCCTGGGGCTGGAGGGGGCCGTGAGCCCCCCACCATTCATTTCTTAAAGCCCTGGGGGTGGCGGTCCCCGGGGCTGGGGGGGCCGGAGAACCCCCCCGCAACTAATTTAAAGAAGCCCCGGGGGTGGCGGTCCCCAGGGCTGGGGGGGCCTGAGAGTCCCCCCACCTAATTTAAAGAAGTCCCGGGGGTGGCGGTCCCCGGGGCTAGGGGGCCTAAGAGCCCCCCGCACATAATTAAAAAAAGCCCCGGCGGTGGTGGTCCCCGGGGCTGGGTGGCCCCTCTGGGCCCCCCTTTACATAATAACTATTGCCCCTGGGATTTGGCCCCCCGAGGGCTAATTACCAAGGATGCGCGGTAGCCCGCGCTTTGTTTTTGATTTTTATCGGCAGGATCCGCGCACGCAGCAGGCCTAGGGGGTCAGGGTGTTTCTACGTCTTCGTTTTTGGGGACAATCTTGGATGATACATTTCGGCCGGTCCTGGGCCGAGAAGACAGCACCGCCAGAAGATTTTAATGGACCGTGGTGCCAGATACACTGACATCGTTGCGGAATGGTAGGTTTCGCTATTGATATGCCCAAATGTGACCGGAGACTCTATTGAGAGTTTTACAAGAAATGGTTTCAAAGCAGAACCCATTGTGGGGATTATTTCAGCACTACGAGTCCCATAAAGCATCTGAATAACAAGAGCCCACCAGATGACGGTAACAGATTCAAATTAGACTCACCTGAGTGCATCTGTTCAGAAACAAGCCGTTCCGTGATCAAGGAGCACGAAGCTCCAAAACGTGTAGGGAGAAGGCAATGGAAGTATCCAAAAGCAATGGGATGTCCGCTTGAATAAAGATCTTTGCCACAGAGGGTTTTTTTTCCTGACATTGCATGCGTCTTCGTTTATGGGGATAATCTTGGAAGATATATATAACTATATATATATATATATATATATATATATATATATATATATCTATATATAGATATATATATATATATATATATATATATATATATATATTACCTACTGGCGGTCGCCAGTAGGTAGTTATAGTTAGGACCGTGTTTCCATAGGAAATCTCAAAATTCTATTTTGAATAACTTTGGCGCCGGTTGACGAATCTTTGCGAAATTTTCAAAACTAATGGGGCGCTCCGCTCAGCTCCTACCCTGAAAGTTTCGGGGTGATTCGTCAAGCGGGGGCCGAGAAAAAAGGGGGGTCCCAAAACGCGTTTTCCCCATGCATTTTTCCATAGGGACTTTAGTCGCAGCTACAGCCCGAACGGCTGAACAGAATTATGTGAAATTTGGCAGAGAGGTAGCCATAAGGTCCATGAAGTGCCTTTTGCAGGTTTGGTGTAAATCTGTTCAGTATTTCCTGAGAAATTAGCATTTAAATCAATATATATATCTGTACGCGCGCAGCGTGCGCGCACTGAGCAAGTCCTGTGCGCGCACCTTGCCGTGCGCGAGCGCACTTCTGATTGGTTGTTAGATGTCAGTAAACATTCGAATCAGTAGAAATCAGGAAGCGGCGGCCGCCATTTTGTCTCTCGCATAAAGAGGGGGTGATAAACAAAGGGGGAGAACTTGAAAGGGGGGCAGAGTGGGGAGATATTGACCCACTAGGCATTGTAAGGGGGTCACAGTAGGACCTTGTAGGGCAAAAAAAAAGATTTATATTTTGAAAAAAAATATCGCTGAGTGCGCGCACCCAGCGCGCACCCCAAAATTTTCTTTTTTTTTAAAAATCGCAATTAAGTAAAAAGATATAAGGTGGCTCTAAAAAGAGCCCTTGTGTTTATTGTGTGTTTTTTGGTACCTACAAGTAAGTACCGATGCAGAGTCTAAAGTTCAAGAGGAAGACTCTGTTGCCTTCATCAGTGAAGTGTACACCATCTCCTCTATAAATGTCTTGCATGTTGTAACGCAAGTTGTTGTGGTATATAGAACCCATACCATAGTCTCTGAGGAAAGCAGAAATAGATTTGTTGACGTGCTTCCTTGCTTTGTCAATCTGCGGACAAAATTGGTTGGACCAGTTCCACTTTTGCCTTTGGCATATGTTAGAATATACAAAGGCAGTTTGTGGAAAAAGCGACATCAATTGCACAAAGGTGTCCTTAATAAGCATTTCCAGACCTACCCCAGTTAAAGTGCCTAGGTCATTACCACCACAGTGCACAATAATAAGGTTAGGCTGTGGGATATGTAGAAAGGTTTACACCAAAGGCATTAATTGGTGCCACTTTAACCCTCTCTGACCAATCCATTTAATGTCTACATTTGGCAAAGCAAGGTCTCTCACCATACCTCTTTTTTCTGCAAATTTTTCACTCCAGAAGACATAGCTGTGACCTACAATCCACACTGTGAACATCTTCCAAGGAGATCTGGATGCACTCAGGAGGTGTCTTTCAGTTGAAAGGCAATATGAAATGAAAGACAGTTGAAAAATGGGGGCACACATAGTTTTTTTTATAAAAAGAACTCATTGGCTGTTTCAAACCATTCTACACTAAAAACTAGGCTGTATGTTTAAATTTTAAAAAGCATGTTTTGTATTGGTACAGAAAAATGTGTTACCAAAGAACATTACTATGGATTGGCTGTTAGGTTTGAAAAGTCAAGCACTCTTGCTCTTTGGATATGAAACATTGTCTGCTGAACTTCTGACCTCTCTCTTCACAGCAGTGTTCCATGACCTGTTGCTATGGTAGCAGGAAGAAGTCAAGTTGGGGGAAGGGTACATTTGGAAAGGGGTTGAAGTTTTCAACCAATAGAAATGTGTGATTTCATTTGAAAAAAAGTGGGAAGCACTGAGATTTGAAATTAACATGTATATGTGTGAAAAAAGAGAGGGAAACATTGCCATTTACTGGTTCTGGAGAGAGGAGAGAGGTGTAGAGCTCTGATATTCTGACTCTGATAGTCTGCTGTTTGAGTGGCACATTTCTTTCACAACTAACTAATTTTAAAGGTGAGTTATGAGTTGGAGAGGGGAAGTATGTGGTGATTTTTGAGATAAATATTAGAATTGTGAATCTTCTTCAAAAGTTATGTTTTACATTTTGAGGTTTGCGAGATATTTAACTGTTTTGAACTTGTAAGATATTATGGAGTATGTTTTCACAATAAGTTAATGTGTACTGGTAAGAATGAGGAATACTGTTTTGTGCCTACCATCAAACCATGAGTCTGTGTGCAGAGAAGAATTGTTGACAGAGATTTAATTTGCGTTGCTGTTGAAAAGTAAGACTTGCAGTTGAAAGGAAAGGACAGCTTGTTTTTAATTGTGATGGTTAGGATTTAGCAGAAATCACTTTGAAAGAAAAGAGAGGAAAATGGTAGCACATTTGAAATTAGCATTAGTTCTGTAAGAATTGCAGACCCAGGAAAGGGGCAGCCTGTGTTTTGTGCCTACCAACACAGCATGAGTCTGTGTGCATATAGGAATTGTTGTCTGAGATTTAATTTGTGTAGTTGTTGTTCTGTAAGGATTGCAGACCCAGGAAAGGGGCAGCCTGTGTTTTGTGCCTACCAACACAGCATGAGTCTGTGTGCATATAGGAATTGTGGCCAGAGATGTATTTTGTGTTGCAGTTGTTCTGTAAAACATGCACTTGCAGGAAAGGGACAGTTTGTTTTCTTCAAATGTGGTGGTTAGCAGTCAACAGAAATCACTTAATCTGAAATGAGAGGCAAAAGCTAAAACATTTGAAACCAATAGGGTAGATTTTCAATTCAAAATAGCAAATGCACAGGTAGTTGCCATATGTTCAAAACTGAAAATAACCCTTAGCACACATGCACTGTTACATACATCCCAGCAGTCTTCATGCAGTTTTGGAAGTCTCTTTGCTCATCTGTCTTGTACCAGACAATACACAGTCTCAAGAAACAAACTCTTGGCACACACGCAGCAGCTTCTCTCACACTCCCATGTGTAGTACTCAGGTATGTGTGGTGTTTCAGATAGCACTGTGTAACGCAAACACATTCAACGTCATCAAGGCACATTTCGTTTGCTCTAGTGTAGTCACTCGCCCAGATTGCACATGCTCATGGTATGATGTAGCTGTTAGGACATGTGGTCTTTTCTGCCTCTGTGATCTAGAAGGAAAATGTGTCCGGCTGTAACAGTAATTATCACTTGTTCTACCACAGTAGTAAATGTGCTTTGAAATTGCAAATCAAATTCTGTTTTCTGCTTAGACGCACACTATGAGGTTGTGTGCGCACAGGAATTGTGGCCAGAGATGTAATTTGTGTTGCAGTTGTTCTGTAAAACATGCACTTGCAGGAAAGGGACAGCTTGTTTTCTTCAAATGTGGTGGTTAGCACTCAGCAGAAATTACTTAATCGCAAATGGGAGGCAAAAGCTAAAACATTTGAAGCCAACAGGGTAGATTTCCCTTTCAAAATAGCAAAGGCACAGGTAGATGCCATATGTTCAAAACTGAAAATAACCCTTAGCACACATGCACTGTTACATACATCCCAGCAGTCTTCATGCAGTTTTGGAAGTCTCTTTGCTCATCTGTCTTGCACCAGACAATACACAGTGTCCAGAAACACACTCTTGGCACACACGCAGCAGCTTCTCCAACAGTCCCATGTGTAGTACTCAGGTCTGTGTGGTGTTTCAGATAGCACTGTGTAACGCAAACACATTCAACGTCACCAAGGCTCATTTTCTTTGATCTAGTCTAATCACTCACCCTGTAACACATGGTTATGGTCTCAAGGAGCTGTTAGGACATGTGCTGTTTTCTGCCTCTGTAAATGATAAGGAAAATGTGTCAGGCTGTAACAGTAATTTGGTACTATTCAGGAACACTGTTATGTTCCAAAAAACATAGCATGAGTCTGTGTGTATACAGGAATTGTGGGCAGAGATTTAATTTGTGAAGTTGTTGTTCTGAAAGAAATGCAGTCCCAGGAAAGGGGCAGCCTGTGTTATGTGCCTAAAATGATGATATGAGTCTGTGTGCACACAGGAATTGTGGGCAGAGATTTAATTTATGAAGTTGTTGTTCAGTAAGAATTGCAGTCCCAGGAAAGGGGCAGCCTGTGTTATGTGCCTAAAATTATGGCATGAGTCTGTGTGCGCACAGGAATTGTGGGCAGAGATTTAATTTGTGAAGTTGTTGTTCAGTAAGAATTGCAGTCCCAGGAAAGGGGCAGCCTGTTGTCTTTACACAAATTATCCCTTAGCACACATGCACTGTTACATACATCCCTGCAGTCTTCATGCAGTTCTGGAAGTCTCCTTGCTCATCTCTCTTGCAGCTGACAATACATAGTCTGCAGAAACACACTCTTGGCACACACGCAGCAGCTTCTCCAACACTCCCATGCGTAGTACTCAGGTCTGTGTGATGTTTCAGATAGCATTGTGTAATGCAAACACATTCAACGTCACCAAGGCCTCATTTTCTTTGATCTAGTCTAATCACTCACCCTGTAACACATGGTCATGGTCTCAAGGAGCTGTTAGGACATGTGCTGTTTTCTGCTTCTGTAAATGATAAGGGAAATGTGTCAGGCTGTAACAGTAATTTGGTACTATTCAGGAACACTGTTTTGTTCCAAAAAACATAGCATGAGTCTGTGTGTATACAGAAATTGTGGGCAGAGATTTAATTTGTGAAGTTGTTGTTCTGAAAGAAATGCAGTCCCAGGAAAGGGGCAGCCTGTGTTATGTGCCTAAAATGACGATATGAGTCTGTGTGCACACAGGAATTGTGGGCAGAGATTTAATTTATGAAGTTGTTGTTCAGTAAGAATTGTAGTCCCAGGAAAGGGGCAGCCTGTGTTATGTGCCTAAAATGATGGCATGAGTCTGTGTGCGCACAGGAATTGTGGGCAGAGATTTAATTTGTGAAGTTGTTGTTCAGTAAGAATTGCAGTCCCAGGAAAGGGGCAGCCTGTTGTCTTTACACAAATTATCCCTTAGCACACATGCACTGTTACATACATCCCTGCAGTCTTCATGCAGTTCTGGAAGTCTCCTTGCTCATCTCTCTTGCAGCTGACAATACATAGTCTGCAGAAACACACTCTTGGCACACATGCAGCAGCTTCTCCAACACTCCCATGCGTAGTACTTAGCTCTGTGTGATGTTTCAGAAAGCAGTGTATAACGCAAACACATAAAAACATCATCAAGGCCTCATTTTCTTTGCTCTTCTCTAAACACTCACCCAGGTTGCAGATGCTTATGGTATGAAGTAGCTGTTAGGAAATGTGCTCTTTTCTGTCTCTGTAAACTATAAGGAAAATGTGTCAGGCTGTAACAGCAATTATCACTTGATCTACCAGAGTAGTAAATGTGCTTTGAAGCACACCATGAGGCTGTGTGCGCACAGGAATTGTGGCCACAGATATAATTTGTGTTGCAGTTGTTCTGTAAAACATGCACTTGCAGGAAAGGGGCAGCTTGTTTTTTTTCAACTGTGGTGGTTAGCACTGTGCACAAATTAGTAAATCACAAATGAGAGGCAAAAGGACACAGTTAATGAGGAAAATGAGGAACAGAATGTAGAACTCATTATTACTAAAAATGTTGAGGATGAAATGACAAAATTTACTATCATCTCTAATGAAAGACCAAATATTACTTGTATTTGTTGCCGCAGAAGCCATTATAAAATTCAAACAAGGAATGTTGATCTGTATAAAAAAAGTGAAAATGAAGATAATTATAAGTGGAAAGATTTTGCAACATATATATTTCTTGAAAATTGTTTTGAATTGGGTGAAGATCAGCGTATTTGTAAATACTGTTATAACAAGTTAGAAGAAAATAGAATGCCGACCAGAGCTGTACATAATAATTTAGAATTGGATGCTATTCCTGCCGAACTTTCTGATTTAAATACATATGAGTCTATACTCATTCAATGTGTTCATCCGTTCCAGACCATAGTACGTATGGAGCCCAAAACTGGTAAATTACCTCCTTCAGATTTACTGAGAGGTTTAAAAGGAAGAGTGGTGTATTTGCCCTTGGATTTGAAAAAAAATATGGAAACTATTGATGCAGATACTTTGGAAACTGAACCATTAGTTATTCTGGTTAATGGTGTACCTACAAAGAATAAGAAGATTTGGCAGGAGCTTGTAGATGTACGGAAAGTACAAAGAGCAAATTTATATTTGAAAAGGAATAATAAATGGTATGAATCAATTTATATAGATGAAGAAGAAGAAGATTTACAAGAAGACACAGAAACACCAACTGGTCAAATTGAAAAAGTGGACAAGTCAAAGGAAGAAGAAATTTATGAACATTTTAGCATACATCCTCTTCAGTCAAAAGAAGTTATGGGAGACACTATTGATCTGTTTCAAATGAAGAAAGCAAAAGGAACTCCCGTGAGTGTATGGGAGAAGAGCTTGGAAGCTCGATGTTTTCCTCAGCTGTTTCCTACAGGAAAAGGTGGACGATACGATGAACGCCCAGAACAGATTCCAGCTTCTGAGTATCGGACTACAAGACTATATGCTGAAGATTCAAGATTTCGTCAAAGTATTCCTTATTTGTTTCATCTTTTATTTGAAAGCGACTTGTCTGCATTATCTTATGCAGTATATCACATTTTAAAAAGTGGAGTACATCTACATAATGTGTCTGCTAAGGATTTTATGGAGAAAGTGCAGCACCGAGATGATCATTTGGAAACACAACTGATCAATCTGATGGCTTGTCAGCGTGGGACAAATGAATATTGGTACCGACGCCATGGTGAATTAAAATGCATGTTACGGAATTTAGGAACTCCTACATGGTTTCTAACCCTAAGCTGTGCCGAGTACGCTTGGGATGATTTACTGGATTTTCTACGAGAGGCAAATTCAAACAATAAAAACATTGAATACAAGACAGCAGGAGAACTGTGCTCATTGGATCCGGTTAATGTTTGCAGATATTTCAATCATAGATTTGTGGCTATTATGTCCTTCATCTGTAATAAAAAAAATCCACCTCTTTGAGAAGTAGTGGATTTCTTTTGGAGAAAAGAGTACCAGGCAAGAGGTGCTCCTCATATTCATATGCTGTTGTGGATCAAGGATGCCCCAAAGTTTGGAACAGATGCTGATGAAGCAGTGTTATCTTTCATTGAAGAATATGCAACATGTGCTATACCTAAAAGCACAGAAGAGAAAAAGTTAAAAGAACAAGTTTTACGTTTCCAAAGTCATCGGTGTGGAAAATACTGTCGACGAAAGTACAAGACCAAAGATAAATTCTACACAAAGGTGCCGATTACGATCCGGTAAAAACCGGGTACGAACCGTCGGTCGGAGCGTTTTCCCCGTCCGACTCGTACCCGGTCGTAAAACTTTACAAACATGGAATTACGATTCGCACGGAAACACCATTTCCGTACGAATCGTAAAAAACACCGACCGACGAAAATATACATACGAATGTGATCCGGGAATGCTGCGACGTGACGTCGGGACGCTTTCAGGCAGCGTTTCACGACCCAGGAATTACGATTCGAACCGACAGCAGTCCGGACGGCAATATTTTCACGGCACCCAAAAAGTGCCGCAAATGCGAAGTATGGCGCGAAACGACCAGAGTAGGTGGCCCGGTAAGCACCGTACCCCCCCCAGCCCCCGCATGTACGCACCGTACCCCCCCCCAGCCCCCGCATGTATGCACCGTACCCCCCCTGCCCCCGCATGTACGCACCGTACCCCCCCCTGCCCCCGCATGTACGCCCCCCCCTGCCCCCGCATGTACGCACCGTACCCCCCCAGCCCCCGTACGTACGCGCCGAACCCCCCTGTATGTACACCCGTGTACGTGTCGAAACCCCCGTGTACGTTCGAGTCGAACCCCCCGTGTACGTTCGAGTCGAACCCCCCCGTATACGTTCGAGTCGAACCCCCCGTGTACGTTCGAGTCGAACCCCCCGTGTACGTTCGAGTCGAACCCCCCCATGTACGTTCGAGTCGTACCCCCACCCGTGTATGTACGGTGCGTACCCCCAGTGTTTAATACTGTGACACATGAAGACACGAAGAAGTCATTAGGAAGAATTGGTAATGCGAATATTTGGTCGTTCTTTGAGTACAAAGAACTCACTACCAATATGAGACAAGCAAACGACGAAGATTATGCAAGTATTCTGAAAGATATCAGAATTGGACTACTCACAGAAGTTGGCAAAAAAGCATTACAGAGTCGGTTGCTACATAATTTATTTCCAAATGAAGAAATAGTTGCAGAGAAAACATACAAGAACATTGCTGAAAAAAATACTGTAATCTGCTTAATGCCAACACTACGTGAGTGCTCAATATTCAATGAGGAACTTTTGAAATTGGAAAAGGAAGAGATTAAGAAAATGGAAGCAGAGGACAAAATTCAGCATGAAAGAATTACTTGTACATTAACAGGCAAACTGAAAAATAAATTGGATTCACTAGAGAAGAACATTTCCAAAACAGCTGGATTAGAAAAAAATCTATATGTTTGCATGAATTGTCGAGTGATTTTAAGGAGAAATTTGGATGTAGAAAAAGGTTTAGTGAATGGAGCTATGGGAAGAGTTGTGGGTTTTATTAATTATCAGAAAAAAGAAGGAATTGAATGTTTAAAAATAAAATTTGATCAGATAGAAGAAGTTAAAGACATTTGTCATTGTTCAGTTCGTTTCATGCTTGTGAAAGACTTATATGTACGTAGGAAGCAGTTTCCGTTTTCTCTAGCATATGCTGTAACTATTCACAAGTCTCAAGGATTGACTGTAGATAGTGCTTTTGTAAACATTGGTTCTACTGTGTTCAAAGAAGGTATGGCATATGTTACTTTGTCACGAGTGAAAACATTATCTGGTTTATTTATGATAGACTTTGATGACTCAAAGTTAGTGCTGATACAAACTGTGTAAAGGAGTATAATAGATTAAGAAGAACCTATGCTCCTCATTTAGGTGAGTATCCTGTGATTGAAAAACATGTTGTTTCTCGGAAAAGGAGATTTGAAAATATCTGTAATGTGGAACAAAAAAAAAAGGACAGTGATGTGATAGCAAGGAAAAGAAAAAGGACAGTGTTGAAGAGGTTGTTGGTTGCCATTTTGAAAATAGCTCTGGTGTCAACTGCTATGCAAATGTAGTGCTGAATGTTGTATTTTATCTTGAAAAGTTGCTAGAACAGATAATAGTAAATCATGGAAAAAGATTGTGTTCTCTGCTGAGTCTCCTTTATGAGAAGCTGAGTAATGATAAAACTGAAATAGAAAGTGCTACTGATGTTAGAAATCTTTTAGATGTATGTTGTGGTTCTACACAGTTTAAAGAAAATGTCCAGCAAGATGCACAGGAATTCTTAATATATATTTTGAGTGTACTTGAAGATGAAGGAGTAGAAGTAGAAAACTTATTTGGTGTCTCTTACAAATGGGAACATTGCTGTGAAAACTGTATGAACACATGTAGTAGTAATGTTGATTCAGAAAGGTTCATATTTTTACCATTACCACAAAGTAAATCAGTGACTTTTAGTAAATTAGTTAAAGATGTCAATCACAACATGGAATGTTCTGAATGTAAATCTGACATGTTTTCCACGTTATTTTTACAGAAATATGGTCAGTATGTAATTTTAATGATGCAACGTTGTAGAGCTGATGGTTCAAAATTGGATACTTTAATAAAGAAGTTTACAGGACAACAATTATCAATTTCTGGAAAAACTTTTGTTACAGTTGCAATAATTTTTCATGAAGGACCTACTGTAACTTCTGGACATTACACAGTTTATCTTAAATGTGAAAAAGGCTGGACACTGTGTAATGATTCCCAATTGATTTTCAAGCAACGTTTGCCTTATGATTTACCCAATTCTTATTTAATTTTTCTGAAACCTAAATTTTGAAAACTAAAAACTGCATCTGAACAAAGCATTTTTTGTAATTTTAAAGGATTATAATTGAAGATATCACTTAAAAAGGATTTTGAAATTACTATTTGGCCTAAAGGAAATGTAATAAAAACAATTGTGGACTCCTTTGACAGAAATTATTTTGGCATGTGTGCTTTTGCGACAAGGTTTAAAGACGGTTTGTCTAGAAAATTTTTATTCATCTAGAAAAGTACTTGTAATATATATGTAATATTTCTAACAAGGTATATTTTAGTGAGGAAAGTTTTAGGGCTTTTTTTAAACAATCTTTCAGATTGTTTTTTTTTGCCCGCTGTTAAATGATGAATACAATTGTTTTCACTATTTTAAGTGAAAAATAAAAAATTCTGAAAACAGCAAAAAAAGGGCAAAAAATTGCTTTGTAAAATATGTAAAAACATGTAATGGTTTTTGTAATGTATGATTGAATATTAATACTTTTTTTCTTTTTTTTGCAGAACTGGAAAGAAAAAATAAAAAAAAAAATTCTGTTCCCTTGCAAAATACTTTAAAACATTTTTTTCAAAATAATTTATTTTTTTTAAAAAATAAGTGAAAAATATTTGTATTTCTCAATCCTCCCTTTTCATGCTTCCATTTCTTCACCTCTTTTTGTACATTAAATTTAAAAAAAAAAAATAATAATTTTTAAAAACATCCTTGGGTGCGCGCAGGGTGCGCGCACCCAAAAAAAAAATAATAAATAAATCCCCCCAAAAAATTTTTGGGGTTTAGTTTTTAAGTGGCTCTTAAAAGAGCCCTTGAGTTAATGGAGGGAAACAGGAAGAGAAAAACGAAAAAAAAGAAAAAACATCTATGGCCTACTGCACTCATGCGCATCAAATTTTCTCTGAATGAGATCAAGACTGGTCTCACACACAGAAATAAGTTTACCGCAATCAGTGCAGCGTGTGGACAACCTCGCAAAACAAGGTGGTCCAAAACGAGGTGTGGAAGAAGGCAAAGGCACCACTGCAGAAGAAGTGCTCGCCTGAGCTGCCGAAGATGTGCTCGGCTGAGCTGCTGCAGATGTCGTCGGTTGAGCAGGTGGAGGGTTTGCTCCAGAAGCTCGACGAAAAGTCACTGGATGCATTTTGTCAACATGCCTCAACATAGTGTGAATGCTAAAAGAATACTTCTTGTTAGGATTCCCACGTGACAAGACTTTTTGACAAAGTACACAAGTAACTTTAGGTGCATTTACCTTTTTTTGTCCCTCTGGAAAAGTGAAAAACTGCCATATAAAGCTGTCTTTCTGCTTCCTGCTCCTCTGCCTCTCAAAAGTGTCCTGGTCACTGTCTGAAGATGGTTGCTGTTCAGCCATTGTCTCTCAACAACAGAATAGCTCCTTCTCCAAAGGAATCAGAACTAATAATGAGGGGAGTAGGTGTGGTTTGGGAAGAATCTGGAACTGAAAGTACTTCAAACCAATCAAAAGTGATGATTCTTGATCACATGACTTGCCATGAGGGGATTGGGTGTGGTGTTGAAACAATCAGAAACTGAAAGTAATGATAACCAATAAGAAGTGTTGTTTTATTAAGCATATAACCCGAGGTGCGCGCACTGCGCAAACTCCGAGCGCGCACCTCGTGATTACGCATGCACAAACGCGTAGGAGTGCATGTGCATACGTCATATGCGCGTACGTAGCGCGCATACGTTGAACACGCGTATACGCGAACGTTATTGCGCGTAATTTAAGCGTATGCGGAAGTGAACCGCGTGGAGCGCGTAGGACGCACGCACGCACGCATGCGTATGTACGTACGCATACGTACTGGGTGCGCGCTCCCAGCACGCACTATGACGTATATATGCGTACGTAAATAACGTACGACGGTATTCATAAAAAACTTACGAAATTGTACTAGGAGCGCGCTCAGAGCGCGCACCCCAAGAATTTATATAAAAAAAAAAAAGTGGAGAAAAATTGATTGCAAAAATTTAAAAAACTGTTCAACTTTATCCTAATTGAAATTTTAAAAAAAAAGCAAAAACAAATAAAAGGATACAGATAATATATAAATGAATACATAGGAATTTTATTTTTATTATAAAAAAAAAAATATTTAATTAAATAATTCAAAATTAGCATTTAAAAAACCGTACAAATTCACTGAAAAAACCAAAGGTTTCACACATGTTATAGTTAGGAATTAGCATTTAAAAAACCTTGCAAATTCACTGAAAAAACCATAGGTTTCACACATGTTATAGTTAGCTGGACATTTCTCTCATACGAAACCAATGAAATTCCCCCGTTATAGTTAGTTCAGCTAACTATAACTCGCGCCCCCGCAATGCACTGCTGATGACGTCACATATTACATCACTCATGACATGGTCAGTGACATCACTCATGACATCACTGATGACATCTCAAATGACATCACTGATGACATCACTGATTACATCATCATTGTGGTAGAGTGGCAGACCTCCTCTCCCCCTAATATAACCTTTGATACACACATTCAAAAATAGAGACTAAAATTTTCAAAACAATCGACATACCAATACCAGTTACAACAACCTCTTCAGTAATTCTAAGATCCACATACACATCCACTCATTCACCAACAGTCCTGTACAGTCACTCATACATGTACTCACTCATCATATGTACTCATACACCTATACATCCTGTTACACAATGCCTCTCATCCATAGAGTTACTGACACACATAGTCACTCATGCTAACAAAGAATCAAACATACATTTACTTGCATATACAGTTATACACACACCACCACACTTACTTCTACGGGAACTTACACATACTTAGTCTTTTAAACAATCACTTATAGAAACACATACTTATTCATACAGGAACTCTTTCAATCTCTCACTCTCACATATACTCACTTATATACACCAATAGTCACATATACTAGTTTAAAACATATGTAGTTACTCATAGAGACACTATTGAGACAGTCATTCACTCACTAACACACCCATACACACACTCATCCACCCATACAGTCCTGCAGACATGCTGTCTTCAACACATACAAACAGTGAGTCACTCATTCATGCACCTATGCACTACGTAATACCCCCCACCGAACCATGCAGACACTCAGACTGATGCTCAAAAAACCAACTAATAACCTATATAGACACCCATGTAGCTACTCACCAACCCATGCAGCCACTTATACACAAAGTGAGAGACTGATACAGATATTTACATATTTAAAGATTACTCACTAAGCCATGTATTCACTATGATACACTTAATCAGTCAGTTACACAATCACTTTTTCAAAAACAAATCATCCATTTAGACACTTATATACCCATTTATTCTTCCATCGACCTTGAGATATACATATATAAAACATATTTAATTTTCAGAAAAACACACATTCACTGGATGATGTCATCAGTGATGTCATTTGAGATGTCATCAGTGATGTCATGAGTGATGTCACTGACCATGTCATGAGTGATGTAATATGTGATGTCATCAGCAGTGCATTGCGGGGGCGCGAGTTATAGTTAGCTGAACTAACTATAACGGGGGAATTTCATTGGTTTTGTATGAGAGAAATGTCCAGCTAACTATAACATGTGTGAAACCTATGGTTTTTTCAGTGAATATATATATATATATCTTCACCGAAAAAAATCACAGGTTTCAGGGTGGTTATAGTTAGTTGGACATTTCACTCGTACAAAACCAGAGAGATTCATCCGTTATAGTTAGTTTAGCTAATTATAACTCGCGCCCCCGCAATGCACTGCTGATGACGTCACATATTACATCATTCATGACATGGTCAGTGACATCACTGATGATAACACTGATGACATCTCAAATAACTTCACTGATGACATAACTGATGACATCATGCAGTGACTGTGTTTCTGTAAAGTTTAAATATGTTTTATATATATATAGGCCAAGGTGTCTTGAAGAATGAGTGGATGTATAAGTGTCTGAATGGATGATTTAGTAGGTGCGTGACTGACTGTATAAGTGAGTGATTAAATGTGTCTTACTGAATGCATGGGTTAGTGACTGATACAGACATTCACACAGTTTAGTTTGTCAGTTGGTGTGTAAGAGGTTGCATGGGTTGGTGAGTAGCTAAAGGAGGGTCTATATGGGTTATTGATTGGTTGTCTGAGTATCTGTATGGGTGTCTGAGTGTCTGTGTGGGTGGGTGGGGGGTGTGACTCTGTGCATAGATGTGTGAGTGGGTGATTCAATGGGTATATGGGTTCAAGAGTGCACCTGTAAAGGGCTGTATGGGTGGGTGAGTGAGTGTATGGGTGTGTTGGTGAGTGAATGGGTGTCTCAGTGGTTCATGTGTGAGTAACTGCATATGTGAAAGGCAGTACATGTAAGTGTTGGAGTATATAAATTACTATATGTGAGAGTGAGTGATTGTGAGAGTGGCTGTATAGATAAGTGTGTGCTTGTATTAGTTATTGTATAAGAGTGTAAGTATGTGTTAGTATATGTTTGAATAAGTGAGGTGGTGTGTGTATAACTGTATAGGTGAGTAAATGGGAGTGTGATTGATTCTTTGCAAGACTGACTAGGTGTGTGAGTAACTCTGTGGCTGAGTGGCGATGTGTGAGTATCTCTATAGATATGTGAGTTCATATGATAGTACCGTATTAATGGTTGAGTACATGTATAAGTGACTGTATGGGTGGATGTGTGTGTAGACCTAGGAATTATTGAGTGGATATGTACTAACTGGTACTGGTGTGTCTATGGTTTCAAAAATGGTAGTCTGTATTTTAGAGTGGGTGTATCAAAGGTTATATTAGGGTATGAGGAGGTGCATCAGATTAGCACGTGGATAATGTCATCAGTGGTGTCATCAGTGATTTCATTTGAGATGTCATCAGTGATGTAATCAGTGATGTCACTGATCATGTCATGAATGATGTAATATGTGACGTCATCAGCAGTGCATTGCGGGGGCGCAAGTTATAGTTAGGTCTGTGGCGCATACTGGAGGTATCTGGTGGGCTAGTTGGCCCCCAGGGACCCTCAGGATTGAAGGGGACTTAATCCCCCAATTAAGTCTCCTTCAATGCTGAGGGTCCCTGGGGGTCGACTAGCCCACCAGGTACCGCCAGTCGGTGTAAAAAGAGTCATGGCCTCAGACCACCTCACTGTAACGCAGCTCTGTGACGCTTACTGGAGGTACCTGGTGGGCTTGTTGGCCCCCAGAGACCCTCAGTATTCAAGGGGACCTAATCCCCCAACTTACAACACACCAGGAGGTGCATTTGCAGAGTGGTGCAGGGAGAATGTGCGGCCTCCGGCGAGAAGGCAGCTTTTTAAAAAAAATGTATAAGGGGGTTGTGTGCCTCCTTCTTTTAATCTATTTTTTTGCGCCCTTGGGACCCCATTCCCCAGGGCCTGCCACATAAAAAAAAAACTAAATTAAAACGTGAAGGGGGTTGCGCGGCCCCCCTCCTGAGGCCGATTTTGGCCCCGGGGACCCCATCCTCCGGGGCATGGCCTTGTTTTTTTTATTGTTATATGGGAGGGGGCCCTGTGGCCCCCCTTCCCTTGGCCACTTGGCCCCAGGGACCCCATCCCCTGGGGCTGTGCCTTCTGTTTTTTTAAATTTAATTATGGGAGGGGGGCTGTGTGGCCCTGCTGGAGCAGAGTTTTCTGTTGAATATTTATCGTGTTTTAAGCTCCAGTTTTGTCTATATGTTATGATTTAAACTACTAATTTGAAAACACTAATAAATAGTTTGTTTTGTTAAAAGTCTGAACTAACCAACATTACTAATGAGAGGAAACGATTACACGTGGGTTGCATATATGTTGCTTAATAATAATGTGCGGTTTTACTAAATGAGTGTTGTAAAAGTGCTATTTGTTTCATGTTTATGCTTTTAAAATAACGTGTACTAATGTTTTATTGCGTTGCAGAAGGCTAGATAATTACATACACATATGGGTATTAGTGGGGATTGACACTGTTTAATCATTATGCTGTGGTAACGTTGTTTTGTGTTTCTTTTAATTAAGATGGTCCGTTTGGCCTAAAACAAGATGGCTGCCTTTTACAGCCTGCACTCGAGTGATTGAATTTTGATGAAAGGCCTTGCTGAATATGGTCGAGAGTCACCTGATCGCAGCCTTTGCCTGGTTAGAAAACTTTCCGTGAGGACAGTAGCTCTGGGAACGATTCCAGCTGCCCTTGGACTAGGATAAAGTCACAATGGACAATAACCAGCCTGCGGTGGCTCTGCTAAGATATCAAGGAAAGAACATTTACGAAAGATACATTTGCAAACTCGAGTTTCCTTCTTCCGTCTTTTTATTTTTGTGATTTTTCCTGAGCGGAGGTTTCTTAAATGTAACTGAGTGACTTCCTTTCCTGCTCGCTCTGCTCAGCGGCTCAATGGATATTCAACATTTTGTTGTAACTTTTTTTTGCAACATTTCCTATAAATATGTTAGACTAGAGAGGGTCCATGTTCGTCTGTTCGTTCATGCATTCTTTCCTGGTGGTCATCGCATTTGGACGTTACGTTACCCATGCTGAGGACGGCAGCTCGAGAGACTTTACCGAGAGACCTGTCCTGACCCTTTTAGCTAGAATAGGTAACTATGAGAATGACAATTTTGCTAATGATTGACTTTTCATTTGAATTAATTTAGATAAACAAGCACTTGTTTGAATTTCAGTGTCAGGTGTTTATTCCTTGTCAATTATTGAGTTTCAAATGTATTTCCTGTGTTTTAAATCATGACTCAGGACAGTAATTTTATGGTTTCATTGACCTCATTGTAGATGCAGATTGGTTTAGGTTTTCTCTCCTATATTCAGTGTGGATAGAGTAATAGCGTGAATTTAGTGTGATGGGCCCTAGCGTATGATGTATGTATGTGCGTGTGACTGTAGATTTATTCTGTCCGTGGAAGCAGGGAGATTTTATATGCGCCGATCTGCCGGTGCATATAAAATCTCCCTGCTTCCACGGACAGAATAAATCTACAGTCACACGCACATACATACATCATACGCTAGGGCCCATCACACTAAATTCACGCTATTACTCTATCCACACTGAATATAGGAGAGAAAACCTAAACCAATCTGCATCTACAATGAGGTCAATGAAACCATAAAATTACTGTCCTGAGTCATGACTTAAAACATAGGAAATACATTTGAAACTCAATAATTGACAAGGAATAAACACCTGACACTGAAATTCAAACAAGTGTTTGTTTATCTAAATTAATTCAAATGAAAAGTCAATCATTAGCAAAATTGTCATTCTCATAGTTACCTATTCTAGCTAAAAGGGTCAGGACAGGTCTCTCGGTAAAGTCTCTCGAGCTGCCGTCCTCAGCATGGGTAACGTAACGTCCAAATGCGATGACCACCAGGAAAGAATGCATGAACGAACAGACGAACATGGACCCTCTCTAGTCTAACATATTTATAGGAAATGTTGCGAAAAAAAGTTACAACAAATGTTGAATATCCATTGAGCCGCTGAGCAGAGCGAGCAGGAAAGGAAGTCACTCAGTTACATTTAAGAAACCTCCGCTCAGGAAAAATCACAAAAATAAAAAGACGGAAGAAGGAAACTCGAGTTTGCAAATGTATCTTTCGTAAATGTTCTTTCCTTGATATCTTAGCAGAGCCACCGCAGGCTGGTTATTGTCCATTGTGACTTTATCCTAGTCCAAGGGCAGCTGGAAACGTTCCCAGAGCTACTGTCCTCACGGAAAGTTTTCTAACCAGGCAAAGGCTGCGATCAGGTGACTCTCGACCATATTCAGCAAGGCCTTTCATCAAAATTCAATCACTCGAGTGCAGGCTGTAAAAGGCAGCCATCTTGTTTTAGGCCAAATGGACCATCTTAATTAAAGAAACACAAAACAACGTTACCACAGCATAATGACTAAACAGTGTCAATCCCCACTAATACCCATATGTGTATGTAATTATCTAGCCTTCTGCAACGCAATAAAACATTAGTACACGTTATTTTAAAAGCATAAACATGAAACAAATAGCACTTTTACAACACTCATTTAGTAAAACTGCACATTATTATTAAGCAACATATATGCAACCCACGTGTAATCGTTTCCTCTCATTAGTAATGTTGGTTAGTTCAGACTTTTAACAAAACAAACTATTTATTAGTGTTTTCAAATTAGTAGTTTAAATCATAACATATAGACAAAACTGGAGCTTAAAACACGATAAATTTTCAACAGAAAACTCTGCTCCAGCAATCCCCCCTTTGGTGATATCTTATCACCACAAAAACCAACCCAAAAAAAAAAAATGTAGTCCCAATTTTTAGGAGAAATCGAAAATGTCTTTTATAACACAACATTAAACACCAGACTCCCTCACATCATCCCTCTTTGACTCCAAGTAAACACTCTCCCTCAATTCTTCTAATTCTATTTCTTGTGGGTCTCTCTTTGACCTCTTTTTTTTCTTTTCAGTATTTCTTCTAGTTATTCTCTTTTTCCCTCCCCTGTTTTTACAACACAAACACCCCAATCTTAGTATCAATAAAGCAACAATTACACATGTCAAAGAAAATAAAATTTTACCAATAAAGGTACTACCTATTTTAGCAATAAAACTCTTAATAGCAACTATCTTATTAGCTATTTTAGTCCAGACACTTTCAACTTCCAGGGGTACTAATTCTTCATGCAAATCAGTAATATTTTTGATATAGACCTTTAGGTCTTTGCTTTCGTCAGGAATGTAAGTGCAACAATGTTGAACTTTCAGCATTCCGCAGACTCCACCCTCCTTGGCCAATAGAATATCAAGGGCAAGTCGATTTTGCATAGACATGGCACGTACGGCGTGATAAAATCTCCCTAAACCAATCTGCATCTACAATGAGGTCAATGAAACCATAAAATTACTGTCCTGAGTCATGATTTAAAACATAGAAAATACATTTGAAACTCAATAATTGACAAGGAATAAACACCCGACACTGAAATTCAAACAAGTGCTTGTTTATCTAAATTAATTCAAATGAAAAGTCAATCATTAGCAAAATTGTAATTCTCATAGTTACCTATTCTAGCGAAAAGGGTCAGGACAGGTCTCTCGGTAATGTCTCTCGAGCTGCCGTCCTCAGCATGGGTAATGTAACGTCCAAATGCGATGACCACCAGGAAAGAATGCATGAACGAACAGACGAACATGGACCCTCTCTAGTCTAACATATTTATAGGAAATGTTGCGAAAAAAAGTTACAACAAATGTTGAATATCCATTGAGCCGCTGAGCAGAGCGAGCAGGAAAGGAAGTCACTCAGTTACATTTAAGAAACCTCCGCTCAGGAAAAATCACAAAAATAAAAAGATGGAAGAAGGAAACTCGAGTTTGCAAATGTATCTTTCGTAAATGTTCTTTCCTTGATATCTTAGCAGAGCCACCGCAGGCTGGTTATTGTCCATTGTGACTTTATCCTAGTCCAAGGGCAGCTGGAATCGTTCCCAGAGCTACTGTCCTCACGGAAAGTTTTCTAACCAGGCAAAGGCTGCGATCAGGTGACTCTCGACCATAGGGATTGGAAGGAGTACAGAGTGACGTAGACGCTCCAGGATTGGTGCGTTGGTGTGAGTTGCGCTGTTATTGGACAAAAGGTCGTACAGTTACAGAAGGGACTAGAGGATATTGGTAAACATTAAAATGTATTACCAACCAGAGGAAAAGAAGAAGAAATCCTTGTTCGGTAAAATAAAGAGGTGGTTCGACAAGGATAAGAACATAATAACCAGAGAGGGTGAATTGTTACCTCCAACGAGAACTCCTGCATCCATCATGGTTGCGAAATATGGGTATCATACCTGTATTTGGTTAGATAACTGGGCTAAGTATACTAAGGATGATGGTGTCTTAGCGTTCCCGGAACATGGTTCATTTAATTTGGCTGTGTTGAGAAATTTATGAGAAAAGATGATGTGTCTAGAGCCTAGACCAAGGCTGACACAATTTGAGGCGTTGGTGGAATGGGAAGATGAGGTGCATGAGCGAGAAAAGCAGAAGAGTGGAAGCAATTATAGGTACTTTTTTGGGAGGAAATATGATCGTGAAACTCATCATGATCGAATGAGGAGATGGCGAGATGCTAGTATGTCAGAGGGACTATATCCTATGAGGACAGTTGAAGAAGCGGAAGGGAGGAAAGGTGCAGCGAAGGTGCCTGATACAGAGGTGAGAAGGTATGGGGTTAATGATTATGAGGATGAGGTCTTGGATGACATGATTTACAAGAGACCACCTCCATATAGACCGGTACCAGAAGAGAGTACGCCAGTTGCTACTCCAATAAGAGATACTTTGCGGATTATTAAAACTGAGGTTGTGACACCAGATCTGAAAAGTGATAGCTCTTTCACGGAAAGAGAAAGAGAGAGAGAGCGAGAGAGAGAGAATCGAGTCAGTGACGAGAAAACAAGAGAATTAGCCAGAACAACATCTGAGCTGACTGAGAAAATTAGAGAGCTAACGAAAAATCTTGAAGCTGTTACAGTGCCTGTAACCATAGGTCCGGTTGTGCCTATTTTTGATAAGCAAAGAATGGGTGAAAATGGTTTGACAGTTCCTTATGTTGGAAATGGTTTGGTTGGTACTTGTTCTTTGGAGGAATCAGGAATGAGAACTGGTGAAAATAACTTGAGACAGTCGAGATATGACACATATAGTAGAGGATTAGATGTGCAGTCTAATTCAGGATTGAATACTGGTTGTTTGGGAGGAAAAATTCTGGAACCACAGAGGGTAACAGAACAAGTGGGTGCAGTGAAAAAGTCTACTGAAATAACAGCTGAGGATTTGAATGATTGGTTGAAAGTTCTTCAAAAGAAGGATAAAGATTCACAGGCAATTGATGTAGCCAGGTTGCGCATAGAATTGGAGGAGCTTATTGCAGGAACAATTCCTACAGATATACTCAAAAATCATCATGATGGGGAGTTGTTATTCATGTGTAAGAGCATTACCTGGAGGGCTAAAAGTACCCATGAGAGGTTAAGGGCAATAGCGAGTGAACAAGGAGTTGACATGGATAAGGCGAAGGTTTTGCAGAAGTCTTACAGGATGGATTTCACGGACAGGGATATTGAAAATCTAAATGGTGCTGGCAGAATGGGACAGATTAAGGAAATGATTGCCTTATTGCGAAAATGGGGTGATGTAGAAAAATGGAAGGATAGGTGGTACAAGAAAAGGTAAGATTCAGTGGATGTGAGAAGTTGGCCTGGCATATGCTGGTCACTAGTTCTAGTGGCCACCTTGCACCAGTCCAATTCGACTCTTGGTAGATAGGTTTAAAGACAACCTTTTAAAAGAAAGCTATCCTAGTGGTAGCTGTGGAGAGCAGCCTTCAGGCTAAGTCTCTGAGGAATGTAAAGCAGCTTGTTTTACCTTATAATCTCTTGAATTACCAAATGAAAAGACACCACACAGGTATATATATGAAATATATATGTATTTATTACTAAATATACTCTACTAATCTCTTTATGAGATTAGTCCCAGGTAGACATTCAAAAGATCAACATTTCTCAATAAATTAAGCACATAAATCACTGTAGCCCTAGGGGCGTACCAGACCATATACTAAGTAAATGGTATAACAAATTCGACAAGCAAAATGAAGAGGCCTAGGGCCTTGGAAATCGCTAGGGCTTCACTGCTGTAGTGTTTTCAGGTAAGTAATCAGCCCACAGGAGGCGCGTGCAGTGTCTAAACACGCACGCGAGTTTCTCATAGACTTCAATGCAAAAATGTCGCGATTTGTATTTTAAAGGTCTAGGGCACTTCTGAGTGGACAACAAGCACACAACTTACAGGGTAAGTATTTCGATAGCCAATGCACACTTGGGCACCGTAATGCCAGAGTTACCTCACCCAGGGAGTCCGGGTGCACAGGTGTCCTTTGGTGTCGGGTGGCGATGCTGATCTCAATGGGAATCGAGGTGTTCTTGCTGCTTGTGTCGTCGAGAGAGGTGTCCGTTCGGTTCCAACGATGGATTGGAGTTGCAGGCGACCTGGAAATTGAGGGGACAGAGTTCAGAGTCACTTGCCAGTGACCGGTGGCCTTCAGGATAGATGACCACAACTGTCGCGTCGCTTTCGTCGCTGATGGTGTTTTGTCTCTTCGCCCCCGTCGTCCAGGAGGGATCGATGACAATCAGCAGCTGGAGTTGGAGGGTCCCACGACGTCTGCAGCTGTTGGCGGTGTCGGCACTCAGATTGGAGCCAACAAACTTTGGCAACTGCAAGTCTCGGGTAGAGTGAAGATTGTGGATGGCTCAGACCAGCAAGGTCCGAGGGACTTACCCAGCAAGGGTAAGTGAGGGTAGGCCCAGAGCAACCAGGCCAGCCCTTGGAATAGTTGAGGATGTCTTCAGGAGGGCTACTAGCCAACGGGCAAGCAACCGCAAAGACGCCTTTGCAGGAAAACTTTAGCAACAGCCCATGGTCACTCGGGACGGGGTAGGCCGCTGATCTTTGGTTCAGTACCTGCTCGGGACTTGGACATTAAGTGGTCCAAAGCACAGGTTTGTAGTTTGTCGTTCAGGGCTTGCACTCGAAATCAGTGCACGGTTCCCTGGTATTGTCGTTCCTCGTCACTCGTGGGGTCCAGACGCCACAGCTTCGCTGGGGACTCAAAATGGCCGTAGAGAGGTCAGGAAATCGACTTCAGGGGACGCAGGGACTTCGGGCTCCGGCGGGAGCGGTAAAGTTTGCAACCGTTGTTCAGTCCTTAAGGTGCCTGCAAAGCAGGGGAGCCACTCCTTGGCTCCAAGGGAGATCCTTCGGTCTTCTAAAGGTAGTAGAACGTTGAAGGGACCGGATTCTTCTTCGTAGAGCGTCGTCCAGGTGTAATCTGAATTGCATTGGCAATATTTGGTATCTTATACTGTAAAGATGGGAGGGACTAGCTCTATGGCCACTCCTCTAGGAGGGCCAGGGTAGGGGTGGTTACACCCACTTCCCTTTGACAAGTTTCGCGCCAGGACAGGGGCAGAGGCCCCTGAACCGGTTTGAGCTGGCATATGCACAGAGGAGCCTACTGCTCCCCCAGTGCAGGACTTCAAAGGCACTCTAAGAGTGCACCCACCCAGCTCCAATACACTAAATCCTGTCTGGAAGGTTGTGACACCTCCCTGTGACAGGAAACCCTTTGTTGAGCTCCCTCCACTGCGAGTTTCGGTCAGCAGCAGGAGGGCAGCCCGGTGTCTGTGCTGGTGGCATCCATTTTGTGATGCCAGGGCTTTAGAAGATTTCTACCGTTTGGTACAGTGGGTACATGTCGTCCCCTCTAGTAGGGTGGGATCATACTCCCACACCAGTTACTGGTGTGGGGGTATGATTCCAAAATGTTTGACACCAAACACGACATGTTTTGATGCAGTCATTCCAAAGTTAGCATTAACCGGGAGGTTATAATGCACTTAAGAGTATATGGTTTAACCGCATCCACAAACAGCAGCAGAGAATAGACTCTGCCAGCTGCAGAGGGGTCCTGCTCAGGCAGAAGCACCCCCTCACATAGTAAACCACGCACCCTGCCCTTGGGATTGATAGGGCCTACCATAGGGGTGACTGATAGGTTCATATGTGTGTGTATGGTGAGATATAGAAACCTATACCTCAGTGAGGAGTGCTAACACCACCTCACACAGGCTGCAGTAGCAGGCCTGTGGTGTCAGATTGAGAATGCTTCCCAGGGGTGGCATAATACATGCTGCAGCCCCTGGTAGGCCTGTGAAGTACCAATGCCCTAGGTACCTAAGGTACCATATACTAGGGGCTCACAAGGTACCACAGTATCCAATCACTAGTGCATCTAGTATGCACATCAAGTTGTTTAGAGAGATCAGGTAGACTGGGGCCCTGATTAGCAGGGACCCAGCCAGACTATAGCCAGAAACCAGTGTATACATCAGAAAAAAAGTGGGGGCAACACAAGTGCAGATCCTACTCTCCTACACAACCCCCCCCCCCCCCCCAAACGCAGGGACATTAAACTAACCTTGACCAGTTGAGTCTTCATGTTCTAAGTGGAAATACCTTGAGAGTCCATCTGCATTGGCATGTTGGGTCCCAGGTCTATGTTCCACTGTATAGTCCATCCCCTGTAGGGAAATGGACCACCTGAGCAGTTTAGGATTTTCACCTTTCATCTGTTTGAGCCATAGGAGGGGCTTATGGTCAGTCTGAACACTGAAGTGAGTGCCAAACAAGTATGGCCTCAACTTCTTCAGGGCCCAAACCACAGCAAAGGCCTCCCTCTCAATAGCTGACCAACGTTTCTCTCTAGGGGTCAGCCTTCTGCTTATGAAAGCTACTGGCTGGTCTTGACCTTCATCATTAAGTTGAGACAGTACAGCTCCCACACCCAGCTCTGAAGCATCTGTTTGAACAATGAACTTCTTTTTGTAATCTGGACTCTGTAAGATGGGGGCAGTGCACATTGCCTGCTTGAGGTCATCAAATGCCTTTTGACAGCTAGCTGTCCACTGAACCTTTTTTGGCATTTTCTTGGAGGTTAGGTCATTTAAGGGGGTCACTATAGATCCATATCCCTTAACAAACCTCCTATAGTACCCAGTCAGGCCCAAGAAGGCTCTCACCTGTGTCTGGGTGGTTGGAGCTACCCAATCCTTTATGGTCTGGATCTTGCTCTGCAATGGTTGAACCTGGCCCCCACCTACAAGGTGGCCCAGGTACACAACCTGACTCTGCCCTATCTGGCACTTAGTGGCCTTGATAGTGAGGCCTGCTTTCTGCAGGGCCTCCAGTACATTCTTGAGGTGGACCAGGTGATCCTGCTAGGTAGAACTAAAGACAGCAATATCATCTAGATATGCTGAGCAGTAAGTTTCCATTCCAGTCAGAACTTTATTCACCAACCTCTGGAATGTGGCAGGTGCATTCTTCAAACCAAAGGGCATTACCACAAAGTGATAGTGCCCACCAGGGGTCGAAAATGCAGTTTTGACCTTGGCTTCATCAGCTAACTTGATCTGCCAATAGCCTGCTGTAAGGTCAAATGTACTTAAATATTTGGCTGAGGCCAAAGTATCTATTAGTTCATCTGCCCTTGGTATTGGGTAGGCATCAGTCCTTGTGACTGCATTGAGGCCTCTGTGGTAAATAAAAATACCGGACTGAATTTCATACGGAATCTTAAAATAAAGTAAATAGCTCAAAATAACAAGAGGCAGAATCCGTGGTATAAGAGGTTTTCTAAATGGGCTTTATTCCATTCAAAATGGCCGACTCGAGTCGCGGCCTTCAGGTTCCGTCACCACGAGGGTTCAGGAAGTGAAGTACAATAATTTATTGACAGACATGTATTTTTATAATAAGTGCATTACAATGAAACGAATGTAGAAGGCGTAACATTTGATAAGAAAAAATGACGTGACAGTGACATAATCGAAACTAGGCGTAATAAGGAATAAAAGAAACATGATTGGTTAGGATTATCAGACATAGGTGGATCTATAAGATAATACTTGGCATAGATGCGCGCACAGCAGTATGACGTGTGATTGACGTGCAACTAGGGGGTGAAGGGGACTTGACATTTAGCTCTACATGTGGAGACGAGAAGTCTGGGGGGTCAAGTCAACCTAATCCCAAATCATATCTACCATCCTATGTTTGGAGAACTATGTTATCCACAAGGAAGGACTCTCGGACAGAATCTATTCTATACTAACTGTGTGTGCGTGTACAAGCGTCTAAGTGTCTGTATGAGATGCGAGGGGCAGAAAACTTTCCATGGCAGCAGGGCTATGAATCACTTGCAGGAGGACGGAAAGGCTGAGTCCTTTGCTTGTGAGCTAAAGGAAATGTTTACCTAAATCACTAGACAGGAATGCATCGGCTGAAGAGCAAAATAGATAATTCGAAGGTGAAATACAGCTTCTTGGCAGGCATGCGAAAACTGGCCGAGGCAGGCACCGTTAGCTGCACAGGGATTAGGACAAAGTTCATGGATACAGATGCGAGCTCAAGCTGAAGCTGTCAGAGACAGAGAGCAGGGAAAGGCTTTGAGGACAGAATCGGGCCTACTTGCCTGAACTGTAAAAATGGAGTAACTTAGCCATATAAAGTCGGTGGCCTTTCATGCTTAGGAATCGAATATCCAGCCCATTGATGGCGGATCTGACAGAGAACATGTCGACGGTAGACACACATATGTTTGCGTCTTAGAAACTGGAACTAGAGGGAACATACATGTACTTGTAACATGCATATAGAACCGTTGGGGTCCAAGATAGGGGACATAACTGATCAGGAAAATCCACATTTCCACATTCCCTCCTTGTCCCCTTCTTGCCCTTCAAGAGATATCAATCTTCATTATTCCATCGATTTGCTCATGGAGCATCATTTCTTCTTCCTTCTTCTTCCGGTATTTTGAACGAGACCTTGGTGGTGGAATACACGATGTGGCCCACAGACCACAAATCGCTGGTCCACATTGTAGACATAGACAGCAACTGAATAGTATGAGAAGGCCAATACCTAGGAAGGATAGAACTCTCCATCCCCAGGCTGATATCACACTCCAAAACCACCCGGACCACGTCCAAGTGCCTGGATTCTCGTGTATCTGGCTTACAATCTTATGAAGGCGTGTTATAGCTTTATATACAGATGGCGAATTTTCTGGTATGAATATGCAGCAGCTGGATCCGATGACCCTGCAAGCTCCGCCCCTATCGGCCAGGATGACGTCAAGGACAAGACGATTCTGGAGAACAACAATTCTCATCACTGATTGTTCCTCTGTCAGATTGCCTAGGGCGGTTATAGTCTCATTTACTACAGCTTCAAGAGTCTTGGTTAGTCTGCGTATCAGCTTACTATTTGATATTGTACCTATATAGGGAAAGATACCTTTATTGAAATCTACATATTTGTCCCATGCTGTCTCAGTATAATCGACAACTGGGAGATCTCTTCGCTCTCTATTGTGTACTAAATGAGCATTTCGATAATAATCAGGGGGAGCTAGGAAAACAGGTGGCAAAAGGAATGCTATGTAACAGGTACCATCCCAATCTAGAGGCAGACGCATATATGCCGTCTGGCCACATATGAAGTAAGAATGGCGAGAAGCTCTAAATGAAGATTTACCTTGATCACTATATTCTACTATAGTAACGCATTGGCTATGGCCCATATGTATGGAACCAACTTTTCTCACACATAATTCACCCTTAACTGGAAATACTGACATAGTGGGCAGAATTAGTTCAACTTCGGATTTGACATTCAAAATCATAAGATTAGGCGTAAAATTACCTACTTTATACACTTCATTTTCTAAATCAGTTCCTGTTCTACTGGGGTGACCCTCCTTATTAGGGTGACAGACTTTGAATAAAACTATATTCAGATTTCCCCATATCCAGTGTTGTTGATAAACTGCTGTGTCTGGGTCTATGGAATTTAATAAACTAAACCATGCTCCACAGGAGCCATTGTGTGTGAACGGATGTGGAAAGAAAGGCAGAACTCCTTTGGTATTCTGATAGGGAGGGAGTCGGCCACACACCCAACAATTGGTGGCATTACTAGTCTGATGGGAATGATGTAACATACTAATGAATGTGTTATTACGCAGCGCAAGTCTATAGGACAACTCATGTGGGGGTAATTCACTAAAAGAATGTTCATCAGTTATATTGAAAGCACGTTTAGAAACAGGATAATACATATGCAACAATATACTTGCAGTAACTATTAAAAAACTCAAAGAAAACAAAATTAATGAAGTCACAATACAGTGGTTACGCAGTAATTTACAATAAGCATGTCGTTTCACTATGATTCTGGACTCTACATCATTTAGACCTAAGGGATACATGTCGGGACAGATTCAACCGCTTCACCTTGGAGAGGACTTAAACAATCAAATCGTCCGACAGTTTAGATCTGGACCTGAGTTTCTGTTTATAGAGTTCGGTGCTACTGGCCTCAGCCAAAGGTAGCTTTGAGTCAATGGGGGAAGACATACGGGGAGTACTGTTTGTGTCAGGAGGAAGTCCATGAAATTTTTTGAGATGGCTGGAATGCACCCATCCTTTCCTCCCTTCGATCTTCACAGCTGTTCTGGTCGTCAGCAGGACCAACTTAGGAAGCCTCCACCTTGGCTCCAGTTGGGTTTTCCGATCAAAGTTTCTGATGAGAACATAATCACCGGGAATTACGTCATGAGGTTTCACCTCGGTGTTGTCAGGAAAAGCTGCGACTACCTGTGAACGACAAGATTGTAGTGCAGACATCAAGGAAGCCAGGTAATCTGTCAGCATATTACAGTCAACATCAGTTATTTTACGGGGTATAGGCGTCCCCCACATATTCGGTGGTCTACCAAAGATCACTTCATAAGGGGATAGCCCTGTTCGAGAGTGTGCTACCATTCTCATGTAGAATAGCGCAACTGGTAAGGCTACTATCCAGTCCACACCTTTTTCCTGACATATTTTAGACAATCTGATTTTTAAAAGTTGATTATGTCGTTCCACGAGACCTGCTGCCTCGGGGTGTCGGACACAGTGGAATTTCCACTGATATCCCAACAAAAGTGAGACATGTTTCATTAATTCGGATGAGAAAGGCTGGCCGTTATCTGAATATACAACACGTGGTAAACCGTACCGTGGGAAGAATTCTCGAACTAGCTGCTTGGCAGTAGTCGGGGCAGTGTAATCTGATACGGGATACGCCTCTGTCCAACGGGAGAGAGCGCAGACAACTACGAGAACATATTTGAATCCTCGACAACGTTCCATCTGAATATAATCCATCTGGAGGACTTCAAAAGGATGGTCAGGAGGCTGAAATCCACCCTGCTCTACGGGAACACTCTTTCCTGGATTAAACTGACAACATATCATACAGGTACGAACTTTTTGTTTAGCCGCTGCTCGTAAATGTTTATTGAACCAAATGTGCTGAATGCTGTCTAGCATAGCCTTCTCTCCTAAATGTGCTGGACTGTGAACTGTAGCTATAATGACTTGAACCATGGAATCAGGGAGAAACCATACAGATTTCTCCTTCGTCATCCATCCTTGATCTGTCTGGATCCCTCCTAGTTCAGTCCATTTCTTTATTTCTTCTGCTGTGGCATGTGTCTGTATGTCAATTACGTCAAGTGCGGGATCCTTAATTGTCATACACTGTGTTGGTGTCTGAACTATTGGCTTTGTCATGTCTAATGTGCGATTCTGAGCAGTCTGTTTAGCTGTTTTGTCAGCTAAATCATTGCCTTGAGAAATGGTATCAGTAACCTTCGTGTGTGCTTTACATTTCATAATCGATATAGCAGTAGGTAGATGTATTGCGTCTAACAAGGCATGAATGAGGGGTCCGTGCTGAATGTGGGCACCATGGGACGTTAAATAACCTCTCTCTCGCCACAGCACGCCGAAGTCGTGTACAACTCCGAATGCATAACGTGAGTCAGTGTATACATTAACTTTCTTATTTGTGGCTTGAATACAGGCTTGTGTTAGAGCAATAAGTTCTGCTGCTTGGGCTGACAAAGTATCTATACAATTTGTTTCAATAACTTCAGTGTCTGTTGTGACTGCATACGCGGCCACTAAATCTCCTGTACTTGTTCTCATGCACGATCCGTCTACATACAACGTCAGGTCCGGATCTAACAATGGAACGTCTGTCAAGTCTTGTCTAGGTTTCGTCTTTATTTCAATGATTTCAACACAATCATGAGCTAGTGGGTCTGTTCCAATTACAGGTAATAGTGTAGCAGGATTCAATGTGTTACACCGTCGGATCTCTATGTGTGGTTGAAACAATGTCAGTTCATAACCGGTAAGTCTTGCTATGGTCAAGTGTTGTGTTTGTGTTCGGTTCACAAGAACCTCTACTGCATGTGGTACTTGTACTGTCAATGGGTGTCCTAATACTATGGCATCGCTTTGTCTGATTGCTAAAGCTGTCGCTGCCACTGATTTCAGGCACGCAGGCAAAGCCTGAGCTACGGGATCTAATGTACTGGAAAAATAAGCACATGGCTTGCGTGATCCTGCTTGATCCTGAGTGAGTACTGACAAGGCAGTACCTTCGCGTTCTGTAACAAAAAGTGTAAAATGTTTGCTATAACATGGTGTTGCTAAAACAGGTGCTTGACATAAAGCTTCCTTTAGGCTTTCAAAAGCTTGTGTATGTTCCTGAGTCCAAGGGAGAACAGTCGATGTGGCTGCCTCCTGTGTGGTTAACTGAATGAGTGGTTTTGCTAGAAATGCGTACTGAGGGATCCATTGCCTACAATATGAAGTGAGGCCTATGAAAGCCCGCACCTCCTTCTGTGTCTGGGGTATTGACATGTTAGCAATTAACTGGATGCGATCTGGTGTAAGCTGCCTTCCCTCCTTGGACAGCGAGTGACCGAGATAAATAACTCGCTGAACACAGAATTGCAGCTTAGAAGGGGACACCTTGTGCCCCTTGTCGGCTAGAAAATGTAAAACTGTCAGAGAAGCTTTTTCACATTCTGGCTCGCTTCTCGCGGTGATCAGCAGATCATCGACATATTGAAGCAGTGCAGTATTGACTGGCATGTGGATACTGTCAAGTTCTCGTTTCAGTGCTTGGCTGTAGATGCTGGGGCTTTCTGTAAATCCTTGGGGAGCGCGTGAGAATTTAAAGCTGCGCCCATTTAAACTGAATCCGAACAAGTATTGGCTTTCCGGATCTATTGGGACGCTGAAAAAAGCATTCTTGAGATCGATTACAGTAAAGAATGTTGCTTCGGAATCAATTGCTGTCAATAATGATGATATATCAGGGACCACAGGAAATTGTGGTACAATACACTTGTTTAGTTCACGCAAATCAATAACCAATCGGTACACTGGTGGAGCAGTAGGATCAGTTCGTTTAAGAATCGGAATTATCGGTGAATTACATATATTGGAGTCTGTTTCTATAACTACTCCCTGGGCAATCAGCTCATCAATGATTTTCAGCAAAGCCACTACAGCATCATGCGGTAACTTGTATTGTCGCATTCGTGGTAGTACCACTCCTGCTTTCAATGTAACTCGATAGGGTGTAATGTTCATGCAGCCAACATCCGTAGGGCCTTGTGCCCATAGATGTACTGGTAAAGTCTGTAGTCGGGGATCCATGTCTCTAGACACATAGTGACCTTTAAAATCACGTAAAAACAACCTTACTCCTTCTGGAGAACAACATATTATGGCTCCTAGTGCTTTCAGAGTTTTAATTCCTAACAGATTTTCTGGGCATGATTTAGTAAGCAATAAATCTGTAGTTCGTGTCAAAGGTCCTATCGTAAGTGGTAGAGGCTGTGATACTTCATTAACAATAGGTTTTCCTGAAAAACCAAGGGAAACATTTTGAGAGCCTGAGAGGGGTGCCCCTGGAACTTCACTACGTTTTATCGTTGTTCGACTTGCCCCTGTATCGAGTAAGAATTTTCTATTTTGACCTAATAATTCACTATGTACATAAGGTCCTTCTTGATCTACAGGAATCTCGATAAGCGGTAAGTCAACTTCCCTCTCTAGGCTGGTTCATGCGTAACGCTGATACTCAGGGTATTCATACTGTGCAGTCTGATACATTTGTCGTGTTGTTGTTTGTGTGGCAGTAGCAGGCAACGGTGGTGCAGCTGGCACAAACTGTATGGGTTGCTGTGAGGCTGGCATTGCCTGTTGCTGAACTGGTATGGACGGTCCATGCTGCATAGGTCCTTGTTCATTCTGATCTTGTCTAACTAATCGTGGTCTCTCTTTTGCAATACCTGTAGCTATATTACGTTTCAGGACTGGACAATCGTGTACATAATGGCCCAGTTGTTTACAGTAATTGCAGGTTCCCTTTACAGGAACTGCAGAATCACCAGAATGTGTCACACCCTTTTTGTGACCATCTGCTGGTACTGTCTGAGAAACTAGCATTTTCATTTTTGTATCCTTCATGCGTCTATGCTCGTGTTCTTGTTCATCCCTAATTCTATTGTGATGATACTGTAACATTTGTAGCATTTGCGACGGAGTGTTACTTTGCCAGGTACTCTCGAATTTCAATATTCTATTCTTCACTGGAGGCAATGCATTTTCCACTAATTTTGTCACAAATAGATGTGGATATGAGTCACTACTTGCTTTTATACCACTATTTATACCAAAACATTTTTCAAATCGAGCATAATAATCGCTTGTGTCTTCATCTTGCTTTTGTTTACAGGCTGTGATTGCACCCCAATCTTCCTTTTTTGTAGTTAATAAACGTGGCAGTACCTGTACTAGTAAACCTGGTAACAGTTTAACTTTATCCCCGAGCCCTGAACCTGCAGTTCGGCCCCTTTCTTCCTCTGCTAATGCTGTCCAGTCTATCTTTTGGTCTCCTACTTCCCACTCTTTTTCTTTCAGTTTTTCATAAATGCCAGCAGGCAAAAGCACCTTTAATATCGTCATAATATCAGGAAAGGTGTACTCTCCCATCAGTAACATGTCTTTAATTTCTCGGTGGAAACCCGCTGGGTCTTTGTCATGACTAGGTACTACTTTCTTCATTTCTAATAATTCCATTTTTGATATGGGTGTGTAAACAAATACACGGTGAAACTCATTGTCTTCGCCTTTTATTGGGTGCACTTCTCGTAAAGGATTTTGTCTATCCATATAGTACGGTGCTCTTTCTCTGTGGGGCAGCGAGAGAGAATCCGGACTTACAAAAAGGACATACTGTTTACGTGACACTAATATCTCTTTAATTAGCTTGTTACTAGAACCTCTCCATCTGTTCGTGAGTAGTTCCGTTAATATATCAGGTAAAGGACCAGGGTCAGCATGTTGGCACTTATATAATATGAGGAGTTGCTGAATCATATAGATTCCAGCTAAGCGTTGTTCATCTGTACTGAGATTAAAAAACGTGTGTGCTACGGTCTCATCACCGTATTTTTCAGGACTGTCAATCCAGTGAACGGCTGATCTGGCTAATTCTTGCTCATCCATGGAATCGAGGAGGTGGTAACCCCTTCGTTCTCGTAGTATCTTATCTGCGGCTTGAAACGAATGTTCAGGAGACTTCAGATTTATTACAGGCGTCGGATACGTTCTGCTGTTTTTTGGGCATACAGAATGTATTGGATCAGGAAAACATCTAGTATTTTCACAGGATCTTCCTCTGCCTACATAGGCTATGGTCTCTGACTGTCTTGCGGAATTCCCTGATTCGGACACTTCATCTTGCTCAAACTCGTCTGTTCCCAATCTTTCTTCATGAATACGCTCTATTTCTTTACGTATTTTTCGGCACATGGCTATTATACAATTTTGCTTATCGTGTCTCCCTTCTGATATATTCTGACTCCATCTTGTAAGAGTAAGCATTGTATTCGGGTCTACCCCCGGACGATCTTGATTTCTGATCACACAGTTTATGAGGAAACGTAACAGTTCCCCCTGTATCTCTACCTTCTGGAATTCCATAGCTCTGTTAATACATCCTGGATCTCGTCCTGTTTGAACAAAATGATATATGTTATCTAGATGCGTAATCATTCCTGGTAACCTTGCTAAATACTCTGCGGCTCGCCTGATACGTAATGATGCCAGGACCATTTCGTCCTCTTTACCAACCACCGGGTCATATCTACAATTTACAAGGAGTTCTTTAAGCGTACGTTCACTTACGAATTTAGGTGTACGTGAATGTGCTGATTCTTGAAAGACAAGTTTATTTATTCTAGGTGGTGTAAAAGTACTGCTAGCACCTCCCGTGGCCCTATCTGGGGCGTCGGGTGTGAATGGGTTCGTTGAACGTGACACAGCAACTATGGGTGTCGATACCTCTGTAGAGTCGACTGCGGAGACAGATGCGGAACCAGATGTGCTTGCCGACGCTTGTGTCGGAACTTGCTGTTGCACGGGGACGGATACCTGATCCTGACGTTGAACCCCTACACCAGACGGTCTATGTGGTGCGGCGTTAGCATACTCGGGAGCTGCGTCATCTAGATATGAAGAAAGAAAAACATCTTCTGCGGTTCTGGGAAGCCCCTTTGGATGTACCTTAATTGGAAATAATGGGGGTGGCAAGTCTTTTGGTATCTCTGGAGCAGCCTTAGGTAGTCCTTCGGCTAGAAGGGGATACATACCATTCATAAGAGCATTTCTTTGTCTATTTACTTGTTCTGATCTCACTCGGATACCTTCCTCAATTAATAGATTTTCTTGAACTTTATTTGAACTTTCTTTACTCCTCTCTTCTTGTCTACGTGCTTTTTCTGTTCGTCTATGAGATTCTTTACGCCATAACTCAACAGCGTCTTTCTGTGACTGTCTGACCTTTCTTTTCCATAACTCTTCCTCCACTTTCATGATGCACTCTGCATCCCAGGTTCCCGCTATGGGCCACCTTTGACTTTCCGGTAATCCCTTGGTATAATCTACCCATAGATCAAGAAACAATATGGCATCTAAGCCATGTTTATGGTACATAAAATGCCCTGGAGTGTCCCTAGGAGGAATAGGAACTGCTTCTTCAAGCACCCCTTTTCTGGTAGTAATCTGTCTTAACTTCGAGAAGAGCGGCATATTTACAACTGATCTGATACTTACTCTTGAATTTTCTTAATACGAAAAACACAATAAATGAACAGTGAACAATGAACAGTCATTCATACTACAATACTTGAACGCTTTAAACATTAAACATTAAACATTTTAACAATGATCGACAATGATGACAGTCTGCCTAACTAATCACCACGCTGAATTCTTGACAATAACTGAATTCTTCGGAATACTTGATATACTGCTAAACAGTACATATACACTGCTAAACAGTGCAGACCGGATTTGTGTACCCAAATCCGTCTTGACCGGCACAACCTATGTGCGCGTCAACACGCCTCCCCGGCGATGGTACTCACCGAGTAGCTCCTTGAAACGGAAGGCCTCAGAGAATAGACAGGACTCGATGACTGCGGACAGCGGACCCTCGGGACATCGGGATTTCGGAAAACCTGGTGGGCCTCTGTATACCTCGGATCTTGCTCTCTCAGCTAGGCTCTGGTCGGGATACTTCGCACTTCTCACCGCCTCGTCTGGGTTGATCGCAGCCTCAGTCGCCCCCGCTTGACCGGAGGGAGCTTACAGGAAATCCTGCTGGTACGCGTTTATGGTCCGTCCAGCTGTGGCAGGAGACCGGGCCTGCAACGCACCGCCGGCGCGTGAGATGAGAAAGTGTCCCTATTCGGGCGCCATTATGTGGTAAATAAAAATACCGGACTGAATTTCATACGGAATCTTAAAATAAAGTAAATAGCTCAAAATAACAAGAGGCAGAATCCGTGGTATAAGAGGTTTTCTAAATGGGCTTTATTCCATTCAAAATGGCCGACTCGAGTCGCGGCCTTCAGGTTCCGTCACCACGAGGGTTCAGGAAGTGAAGTACAATAATTTATTGACAGACATGTATTTTTATAATAAGTGCATTACAATGAAACGAATGTAGAAGGCGTAACATTTGATAAGAAAAAATGACGTGACAGTGACATAATCGAAACTAGGCGTAATAAGGAATAAAAGAAACATGATTGGTTAGGATTATCAGACATAGGTGGATCTATAAGATAATACTTGGCATAGATGCGCGCACAGCAGTATGACGTGTGATTGACGTGCAACTAGGGGGTGAAGGGGACTTGACATTTAGCTCTACATGTGGAGACGAGAAGTCTGGGGGGTCAAGTCAACCTAATCCCAAATCATATCTACCATCCTATGTTTGGAGAACTATGTTATCCACAAGGAAGGACTCTCGGACAGAATCTATTCTATACTAACTGTGTGTGCGTGTACAAGCGTCTAAGTGTCTGTATGAGATGCGAGGGGCAGAAAACTTTCCATGGCAGCAGGGCTATGAATCACTTGCAGGAGGACGGAAAGGCTGAGTCCTTTGCTTGTGAGCTAAAGGAAATGTTTACCTAAATCACTAGACAGGAATGCATCGGCTGAAGAGCAAAATAGATAATTCGAAGGTGAAATACAGCTTCTTGGCAGGCATGCGAAAACTGGCCGAGGCAGGCACCGTTAGCTGCACAGGGATTAGGACAAAGTTCATGGATACAGATGCGAGCTCAAGCTGAAGCTGTCAGAGACAGAGAGCAGGGAAAGGCTTTGAGGACAGAATCGGGCCTACTTGCCTGAACTGTAAAAATGGAGTAACTTAGCCATATAAAGTCGGTGGCCTTTCATGCTTAGGAATCGAATATCCAGCCCATTGATGGCGGATCTGACAGAGAACATGTCGACGGTAGACACACATATGTTTGCGTCTTAGAAACTGGAACTAGAGGGAACATACATGTACTTGTAACATGCATATAGAACCGTTGGGGTCCAAGATAGGGGACATAACTGATCAGGAAAATCCACATTTCCACACCTCTGTAGTCAACACAAAACCTCATCTCTTTCTTACCGCCCTGGGTGTGAGGTTTTGGGACAAGGACTACTGGGCTAGCCCAAGGGCTATCTGAGGGCTCAATAACACCTAGCTCCAACATTTTCTGGACTTCAGTCCTGATACAGTCCCTGACATGGTCAGGTTGCCTGTAGATTTTACTCTTTACAGGCAGACTGTCTCCAGTGTCCACCTCATGGGTGCACCAGGAAGTCTGACTTGGGGTCAGACTGAACATATGTCTAAACTGCTGTAGCACTTGTCTACATTCAGTTTGTTGATGTTCAGTGAGGCTGCCTGCCAAAGCAACGCCATCCACTGATCCATCATCAGGGTTCTGAGAGAGGAGGTCAGGGAGAGGGTCACTCTCCTCCTCCTGGTCCTCATCAGTTGCCATGAGCAAGCTCATGTCAGCCCTGTCCACATATGCTTTAAGTCTGTTGACCTGGAGCACTCTAAGAGGGCTCCTGGGAGTACCAAGGTCTACCAGGTAGGTGACCTCTCCCTTCTTTTCAACAATTGTATGGGGGCCACTCCATTTGTCCTGGAGAGCTGCTGGGGCCACTGGCTCCAACACCCACACTTTCTGGCCTGGCTGGTAAACAGTCAGTACAGCCTTTTGGTCATGCCAAGCTTTTTGTAGTTCTTGGCTTGCCTCAAGGTTTTCTGTGGCCTTCTTCATGTACTCAGCCATCCTGGAGCGGAGACCAAGTACATAGTCCACTACATCCTGTTTGGGAGGTTTGAGAGGTAACTCCCATCCCTCCTTCATTAGACATAATGGTCCTCTCACAGGGTGCCCAAACAGAAGTTCAAAGGGGCTGTAGCCAACCCCCTTCTGAGGAACCTCCCTGTATGCAAATAGAAGGCAAGGAAGTAAAAGGTCCCATTTTCGCCTAAGCTTTTCTGGGAGGCCCTTAATCATTCCTTTCAGGGTTTTGTTGAATCTCTCAACTAACCCATTGCATTGTGGGTGATAGGGAGTGGTGAATTTGTAGTTTACACCACACTCCTTCCACATTGCAGTCAAATATCCTGACATAAAGTTGGACCCTCTGTCAGAGATAACCTCCTTAGGAAAGCCCACTCTGGAGAATACTCCAATGAGGGCTCTGGCTACCACAGGGGCTGTAGTAGTCCTGAGGGGAATAGCTTCTGGATACCTGGTGGCATGGTCCACTATCACCAGTATGAATATGTGCCCAGATGCTGTTGGAGGGTCAAGGGGACCGACTATATCAATCCCTACCCTTTCAAAGGGGACCCCCACCACAGGTAGTGGTATCAGGGGGGCCTTTGTAGTGCCACCTGTCTTGCCACTGGCTTGACAAGTGACACAGGAGCGACAAAACTCCTTTGTGTCTTCAGACATGTGTGGCCAATGAAAATGTGGAACAAGCCTGTCCCAGGTCTTGTTTTGGCCCAAGTGACCTGCCAATGGGATATCATGTGCTAGGGTCAAGAGGAACCCCCTAAACTTCTGAGGAATCACCAGCCTCCTGGTGGCGCCAGGAGTTGGTTCCCTAGCCTCAGAATAAAGGAGCCCCTCATCCCAATAAATCTTATGGGACCCACTAGCACTCCCAGCAGCCTCAGCAGCAGCTTGCTGTCTGAGGGGTTCAAGAGTGGGGCAGCACTGTTGCTCTTTGCTCAGATCTTCCCTGGAAGGGCCCCCTGCCCCCAAGAACTCAACCTGTCCAGGCTCAAGTCCCTCTGGGGCAGTTCCTTCTTCAGGCTCTGCTTCTCCTCCCTCTGGAGGGGAATCTGTGATCTGAGACAGAGGGGAAGGCCCAGCCTTAACCCTACTGCTCCTCCTCTTGGGTAGCACCTGGTCCATAGTTTCAGGATCCAGAGCTGGTTCAGCTTTATGCATTTTGGCTTGTGACCTGGTCACAGCAAATACCTCTGCAGGTATGCCCAACATCTCAGCATGAGTCCATAATTCTACTTCAGACCAGGCTGAAGTCTCCAGATCATTGCCCAACAGACATTCGACAGGGAGGTCTGCACTGACTACAACCTTTTTAAGGCCAGTTACCCCTCCCCAGGAGAAATTAACAACTGCCAGGCTATGGTTGGTCCTGGTGTTGCTAGCATTGGTTACCTGGTACATTTCCCCCAGGATGATCTGTGTAGGATCCACTAGGTCCTCTGCCACCATGGTGACACTAGCACCTGTGTCCCTAAATGCCAAAGCCTGTTTGCCATTTATAATAGGCTGCTGTTTGTATTTGCCCAGGTTACTGGGGCTCACTAGGAATGACATATCAAGGTCTCCCTCACAAACAAGCAATGCCTGTGTTGGTACTCTGACTAGGCCAGAGTCCACATCAGAACCCAGGGTCAACCCTACTACACCCTTATTCTGTGCATTACCTCCACCACTGGCTGTACTAGGGGGAACAGGTGCCTTAGGGGCTGAAGTGGTGGTGGATTGGTCTTTGGACTTGGTACAATCAGAAGTCCAGTGCCCCTTCTGTTTACAGTAGTTGCACCAGGGCTTCTTTTGGCCTTTTTTCTTGTTAGATTGTGACTCCCCACCAGATGCAGATTTTTGGGGCCCTTGTGAAGACTTCTGGTCTTTAGACTTATCCCCACCTTTCTCTGAGCCTTTAGGATCTTGCTTCTTAGTGTCACCGCCCTGGTTCTGGTTTTTCTGCTTCACCCTGGTTCTGACCCATTTGTCTGCCTTCTTTCCCAATTCTTGGGGAGAGGTCAGATCAGAGTCCACCAGGTACTGATGCAACAACTGGTTCTGGCAATTATTAAGGATCTGTTCTCTCATTATAAGATTATACAATCCCTTAAAGTCAGTTACTCTACTACCAACCAGCCACCCTTCTAGAGCCTTGGTTGCACAATCAACAAAGTCAGTCCAATCCTGAGTCTGTGTTTTCTGGGTATCCCTGAACTTCAACCTGTACTGTTCAGTGGTTAAGCCAAACCCATCTATCAAAACACTCTTCAGGGCTTCATAGTCATTAGCATCCTCTTCTCTAACAGTGAGGAGCTTGTCTCTACCTTTATCTGAAAAGGAGAGCCACAAGATTGCTGCCCACTGTTTCTGGGGGACCTGTTGCACTTTACAGGCCCTCTCCATAGCAGTTATCCATTTGTGGATATCATCCCCACTCTGGTAGGGAGGAACAACCTTGGACAGGTTCCTATGGTCAGGAGTATAATCTCTGTTTCTAGGGACACTGTTGCTGCCACCAGGGGCATCTAACCCCTCCTTCTTTGAAGCTCTTTGGAGCTCGAAGGCTTCCCTATCTAAGGCCAGTTGCTTGGCTCTGAGAGCAAGCCTAGCTTCCTCATACTGTAGCAACTTGTACCTTCTCTCAGAAGAGGTCTCCCTGGGAAAGTTGGAATTCTTCTGTGGGACAGATTCTCTTCCAGAGTGGTATGAATGGTCAGATTCCCTTGAGAGGGACCTAGGCCTCTCTCCCACTCTGTCAGTTCTCTTAGAGAGAATTCCTCTGTTCCTTTCAGACTCTTCTGAATCTGGCCCTTCAATCACATACTCCAGGTCATCTTGATTTTCATCATCAGACCCAGAGACTATGTTTGACCCACCCCCTGATCCAGACCCACTTGCTCCTAGAGCTTGTTTCAGGTCATCTGCTACTAGCAGATCTATCAGGTGCTGTGATGAGGGACTCCTGCCCACCCTCAGTCCTCTTTCAAAGCATAAGGCCTTCAGGTCAGTGTAGGCCAGGTCTTTGTACTGAGCTGGGATGGACCCACTGGCTCCATCCTGGTGAGGCATACTAGTGTTGTGCAGTGTTGTACTACCTACACTAGTTGTGGCCTACTAAACCTAGCTTGAGCTGTAGCAAGGGTGTGCTTATCCCTTTACACACAGCTCTAAGTTCAGTAGAACTTATTGATACTAGCTTGACTTTATATGTACCTTGAGTACCTTAAGTGGTTTTCAGTTAGTAATTCAAATTGAGATTTTCTGGTAAAACAATGGCAAGCTGTAATCCCACACGCTGCCCACCAATGTGAGAAGTTGGCCTGGCATATGCTGGTCACTAGTTCTAGTGGCCACCTTGCACCAGTCCAATTCGACTCTTGGTAGATAGGTTTAAAGACAACCTTTTAAAAGAAAGCTATCCTAGTGGTAGCTGTGGAGAGCAGCCTTCAGGCTAAGTCTCTGAGGAATGTAAAGCAGCTTGTTTTACCTTATATTCTCTTGAATTACCAAATGAAAAGACACCACACAGGTATATATATGAAATATATATGTATTTATTACTAAATATACTCTACTAATCTCTTTATGAGATTAGTCCCAGGTAGACATTCAAAAGATCAACATTTCTCAATAAATTAAGCACATAAATCACTGTAGCCCTAGGGGCGTACCAGACCATATACTAAGTAAATGGTATAACAAATTCGACAAGCAAAATGAAGAGGCCTAGGGCCTTGGGAATTGCTGGGGCTTCACTGCTGTAGTGTTTTCAGGTAAGTAATCAGCCCACAGGAGGCGCGTGCAGTGTCTAAACACGCACGCGAGTTTCTCATAGACTTCAATGCAAAAATGTCGCGATTTGTATTTTAAAGGTCTAGGGCACTTCTGAGTGGACAACAAGCACACAACTTACAGGGTAAGTATTTCGATAGCCAATGCACACTTGGGCACCGTAATGCCAGAGTTACCTCACCCAGGGAGTCCGGGTGCACAGGTGTCCTTTGGTGTCGGGTGGCGATGCTGATCTCAATGGGAATCGAGGTGTTCTTGCTGCTTGTGTCGTCGAGAGAGGTGTCCGTTCGGTTCCAACGATGGATTGGAGTTGCAGGCGACCTGGAAATTGAGGGGACAGAGTTCAGAGTCACTTGCCAGTGACCGGTGGCCTTCAGGATAGATGACCACAACTGTCGCGTCGCTTTCGACGCTGATGGTGTTTTGTCTCTTCGCCCCCGTCGTCCAGGAGGGATCGATGACGATCAGCAGCTGGAGTTGGAGGGTTCCACAACGTCTGCAGCTGTTGGCGGTGTCGGCACTCGGATTGGAGCCAACAAACCTTGGCAACTGCAAGTCTCGGGTAGAGTGAAGATTGTGGATGGCTCAGACCAGCAAGGTCCGAGGAACTTACCCAGCGAGGGTAAATGAGGGTAGGCCCAGAGCAACCAGGCCAGCCCTTGGAATAGTTGAGGATGTCTTCAGGAGGGCTACTAGCCAACGGGCAAGCAACCGCAAAGACGCCTTTGCAGGAAAACTTCAGCAACAACCCACGGTCACTCGGGACGGGGTAGGCCGCTGATCTTTGGTTCAGTACCTGCTCGGGACTTGGACATTAAGTGGTCCAAAGCACAGGTTTGTAGTTCGTCGTTCAGGGCTTGCACTCAAAATCAGTGCACGGTTCCCTGGTATTGTCGTTCCTCGTCACTCGTGGGGTCCAGACGCCACAGCTTCGCTCAAAATGGCCGTAGAGAGGTCAGGAAATCGACTTCAGGGGACGCAGGGACTTCGGGCTCCGGCGGGAGCGGTAAAGTTTGCAACCGTTGTTCAGTCCTTAAGGTGCCTGCAAAGCAGGGGAGCCACTCCTTGGCTCCAAGGGAGATCCTTCGGTCTTCTAAAGGTAGTAGAACGTTGAAGGGACCGGATTCTTCTTCGTAGAGCGTCGTCCAGGTGTAATCTGAATTGCATTGGCAATATTTGGTATCTTATACTGTAAAGATGGGAGGGACTAGCTCTATGGCCACTCCTCTAGGAGGGCCAGGGTAGGGGTGGTTACACCTACTTCCCTTTGTCCAGTTTCGCGCCAGGACAGGGGCAGAGGCCCCTGAACCGGTTTGAGCTGGCATATGCACAGAGGAGCCTACTGCTCCCCCAGTGCAGGACTTCAAAGGCACTCTAAGAGTGCACCCACCCAGCTCCAATACACTAAATCCTGTCTGGAAGGTTGTGACACCTCCCTGTGACAGGAAACCCTTTGTTGAGCTCCCTCCACTGCGAGTTTCGGTCAGCAGCAGGAGGGCAGCCCGGTGTCTGTGCTGGTGGCATCCATTTTGTGATGCCAGGGCTTTAGAAGATTTCTACCGTTTGGTACAGTGGGTACATGTCGTCCCCTCTAGTAGGGTGGGATCATACTCCCACACCAGTTACTGGTGTGGGGGTATGATTCCAAAACGTTTGACACCAAACACGACATGTTTTGATGCAGTCATTCCAAAGTTAGCATTAACCGGGAGGTTATAATGCACTTAAGAGTATATGGTTTAACCGCATCCACAAACAGCAGCAGAGAATAGACTCTGCCAGCTGCAGAGGGGTCCTGCTCAGGCAGAAGCACCCCCTCACATAGTAAACCACGCACCCTGCCCTTGGGATTGATAGGGCCTACCATAGGGGTGACTGATAGGTTCATATGTGTGTGTATGGTGAGATATAGAAACCTATACCTCAGTGAGGAGTGCTAACACTACCTCACACAGGCTGCAGTAGCAGGCCTGTGGTGTCAGATTGAGAATGCTTCCCAGGGGTGGCATAATACATGCTGCAGCCCCTGGTAGGCCTGTGAAGTACCAATACCCTAGGTACCTAAGGTACCATATACTAGGGGCTCACAAGGTACCACAGTATCCAATCACTAGTGCATCTAGTATGCACATCAAGTTGTTTAGAGAGATCAGGTAGACTGGGGCCCTGATTAGCAGGGACCCAGCCAGACTATAGCCAGAAACCAGTGTATACATCAGAAAAAAAGTGGGGGCAACACAAGTGCAGATCCTACTCTCCTACAGTGGACAGGACTTATTCAGCTTTTCCTGTGAGAGAAAAAGAGAAAACAGTGGATGCTTATCCTATGAGAGAAATTGCTGGAGGTGGATATGTACATGTTCCATGGACTGGACAGGATATTTTATCATTTACGAATGATTTCCCTCGACTAAGAGAGAAGCCCGTTGAGTGGTATAGGCAGGTAGACAGGTTTGTGAAATTGTCAAAAGTGCTGTGGATTGACCTGAATAGTCTGTTTGATATAATTGTTCCAGCAGACTTAGGGGCTGAGTGTAAGATAGTTATAGATTGGCCTGCAAAAGAGTATCCAAGAGATCCGAAGACAGTAGCACCAGATCCAGAGGTTATGAAAAAGTATGATCAGGTTATTGTGTTCCTGAAAAACAAAGTACCCCCGAAAGAGACAGACTGGGTTAAGATAGATCGAACACATCAAGAAGCGAAATAATCAGTTCATGCTTTTTACGAAAGGCTGATACTGGCTTTTAAACAGTTCAGTGGAGATGAACACCTGGGTGACAAGGATTTGAGTCATTTTGTATACAGATTTGTATATGGCCTGAGACCTGAAATAAGTGAGAGAATACGTGAACATACAGTTGACTGGCAGAGTAAAAAGATTGATGAAATCTTGAGACATGCGAAGTACTTCAGTGATGAGATTGAAGCAAAACAGAGAAAACTGAAAGAGAAAGCAATGTGGGCACAGGTGAAAGTTGCTGAAAGACAAGAAGCACAGTTGATGGAACAGGCAAATAATCCAGGGATTAGACCCAGATATGCGGGGAAAAGGGAAAGGGAATTTAGAGGAGGCCAAAAAGAAATTCCCTTGTCACAACTGTGGACAATTGGGGCATTGGAGATCCGAGTGTACCAATCCACCATTAGTGAGTAATGAAAATAAATCCTTAAATCAACAGGTGCAGAACGAGGGGTGTAATCAACAGCAGCAACAGCAGAAGGTGGTCAGACAGCAGAGCCAAGAGCCAAAACCGCCTTTGCCGCAGAATAGAGGGTCCCAAAAGTATAACCAGGACTCAGGATTCTACAATGATGAGCAGGTAAACAAACCGAGACGTTCAAATCTGGTACAACAGTACTGGTTAAAAAATGAGGGGAGTGAATCTGAAGGGGACTATTGACGGTGCCGAAGAGAGGAGGAAGAGTGCATACTTGGTGCAACTCTAGAAATAGACCAGGCAGGACCATTTGTAGATGGGAAAATAAATGGGGAGAGTGTTACTTTTTTGGTAGACACAGGAGCTACAAGATCAACTGTCAGGTCAGCAGATATTAGAAATCTTCCTCTCTTGGACGAAGCAATCCAAGTAGTTGGTGTAGCCAATACACAGATTAAGACTCGTCTTACTGAACCAGTAAGGGTGAGAATAGGGACATTTTCAGACATGCACAGATTTGTTGTCTGTGACACTAGTCCAATTAACTTGTTAGGTAGGGATCTATTGTGCAAGATGAATTGTACAATTTTCTGTACTCCAGATGGAATAGCTTTTGAGACACCAGATGAGGATGTTTTGTACCGGATGACTCTAGACAATAGAGAGAGTGAGATTGTGGGTACATATGCAGTATTTAATCCAGATGATTTGCCTCAGGAGTTGAGACACACAGTGAAAACAGCAGTCTGGGATTTTACTGGAGAAGATGTGGGATTGATTTATAATGTAGATCCAGTGAAGATTTCAGTGAAAGAAGGGATTGTTTATCCTAATATTCCTCAGTACAGATTGACACCAGAGATAATTGAGGGAATAACTCCTATAATTGACAAGATGATTCAACAGGGTGTTTTGAGAGAAATACTGAGTAGCCCGTGTAATTCACCGATAATGGGGCTGAAGAAACCTAATGGAAAGTTCAGGATTGTACAGGATTTGAGAAAAGTTAACAAAATTGTGGTGGCATGTTGTCCTATTGTGCCAAATCCTTCAGTGATTTTGTATCAGATTCCTCATGATGCTGAGTGGTACACGGTGATTGATTTGTGTCATGCTTTCTTTTCAATTCCATTGCATCATGACAGCCAGCCGATTTTTGCATTTCGGTTTGGCCAGCGTATTTTAGCATGGTGTTGTATCCCACAGGGGTATACAGAGAGTCCTTCGATATTCAATCAGTTATTGAAGAAATCATTGGAGAGTTTGATCATGCCTGAAAGTTCAGTGCTAGTGCAGTATATCGATGACCTACTGGTGGCATCGAAGACACGTGAAGCTTGTGAAGTAGATACCATAGCGTTACTGAATCATCTGGCAGATGGAGGGTTAAAGGTATCTCCAGCCAAATTGCAGTTTTGCAAGAAAGAGGTGCATTATCTTGGACACAATATTGAAAAAGGTCTGAGAAAGGTGACCGATGACAGGATCAAAATTATCAGAGGAATGAGAGCCCCAATGACCCAGAGAGAAGTGAGGATGTTTCTGGGAATGGTGGGTTATTGTCGTCAGTGGATAAGTAATTTTTCCCTGATAGCAAAGCCACTGATTAAGTTGACAAAAAGTGAGGTGAGAGACCCATTGGAACTGGATGGGGAACAAATGGCAGCATTTGAAGAATTAAAGAGCAGAATGTGTGAAGCCCCTGCTTTGGGAATGCCAGACTATGAGAAAGAGTTTGAGTTGTACTGCAGTGAGAGAAATGGTTGTGCACTTTCAGTGTTAATTCAGAAACATGGACAACTGCGAAGGCCGATTGCATACTTCTCATCGACACTTGACCCTGTAGCTGTGGGTTTGCCAGGTTGTCTGAAAGCAGTAGCTGCTACATGCAGAAGCTTGGAACAGAGTGAGGGTATAATAATGGGATATCCTGTACGGGTATTCGTACCTCATGATGTGGCTATTCTTTTGACGAGAAGCAGAACTCAGTACATGTCACATAGTCGGCTGACTAAATATGAGAAAATCATTCTGGGAGCATCAAACGTGACTCTTGAGAGATGTGTGAATGTGAATGCAGCAACGTTGTTACCAGATGCTGATAATGTGAATGTTGGAGATGATGTTGATCATGATTGTTTGGATGTGCTTGACTACTGCACAAAACCAAGACCAGACATAAGAGATTTACCATTGCCTGAGAGTGATCATGTGTTGTTTGTGGATGGATCATGTCTGAGGACTGATGATGGTGTGCTGAGTGCAGCATATGCAGTATGCAAGGTTTCAGAAGTTATGGAAGCTTCGCCTTTGAAGGGAGTGAGATCTGCTCAAGTGGCTGAATTGGTGGCATTGACGAAAGCTTGCAAGATTGGGAAGAATCTGAGAGTGACTGTGATGACTGATAGTCAGTACGGATTTGGAGTCGTTCATGACTTTGGCCAGCTTTGGCTACAGAGAGGTTTCTTGACGTCGAGTGGAACTCCAATAAAGAATGCTGAGGTGATTGGAAAATTGCTTGAGGCGATACAGCTGCCTAAAGAACTAGCAGTTGTGAAGTGTGCTGCTCATGGACAAGGAGATGATTTTGTTACTCTTGGTAATAGATTTGCCAATGACATAGCGCAGTATTGTGCGAAGAATAATCATTCGATTAATATGGCACGAGAAAGGGAAATGTCTTTTTGTTCTGTGATGTTTACTAATGTCCTAGAAACGTGGGATGAAGTGAAACAGTTGCAGAATGAGGCGGGAAATGAGGAAATGAGAGATTGGATCAAGGCAGGTTGTGCCCCAAGAGAGACAGATCCTGTTTGGATCTACAGAGATGGTAGACCAGTCATGCCAAACTCCATGTTGTCGACAATGGCAAGAATGTATCATGGCCAGGGACATCTGGGAAGGGACGCAATGATTAGGTCATTCAAGCAAACCTGGTATAATGCAAAGTTCAGGTTGATTGCAGAAAGCATCTGTCAGAGATGTTTGATTTGTCAACAGTTCAATACTGGGAAAAAGACAGTGGTGAGTTTAGGAACAATAGGCAGAGAAGGAGGTCCTTTTACCAGAATGCAAATAGATTTCATTGAGATGCCCCAAGTGAACAAATTGAGGTATGTTCTAGTGGTAGTCTGTTTGTTCTCAAGATGGGTGGAGGCCTATCCAACTAGGAGAAATGATGAAATAACAGTTGCAAAATTACTGTTAAGAGAGTTGATTCCTAGGTACGGGTTCCCAGTGACAATTGAGTCAGACAGAGGTGGACACTTCTACAATGAGCTTATGGGTTTGATTTGTGAAGCATTGAGCATACAGCAGAAGCTACATTGTGCACACAGACCAGAGGCTTCTGGAGTCGTTGAACAGATGAACAGCACAATAAAAAACCGAATTGGTAAGATGTGTTTAGTCACTGGAATGAAATGGCCTGATGTCTTGCCTCTAGTGCTGATGACTATTAGGTCTACTCCAGATAGAACCACAGGTTTGAGTCCGCACGAAATCTTAATGGGACGTGCGATGAGACGTGCATTTGTGCCTGTCAACAAGTTGATGACAATAACTGATGACATGATTTTGGATTACTGTAAAGGCCTGGCTGACGCAGTTCATTCTGTGTTTCACCAGGTTGGAGAAGACGCTACCACACTTGAGAAGAAGCAAGCCCATGATCTGAGTCCAGGAGACTGGGTGAGGATTAAGGTACACAGAAGAAGAAATTGCTTGGTTCCGAGGTGGGGAAGGCCAAGACAAGTTATTCTGACTACGACAACTGCAGTAAAGTGTGCCGGTGTGAAGAACTGGGTGCATGCAAGTCATACTCTGAGAGCTCCAAATCCAAAAGAAGTGACTGGTAAGAGTATTTTGAAGAGTCAGATTCGAGTGATGATGAAGAAACTGAGCCAGTGAGAAGGAAGAAGAATCCTGAAAGAGCTGAAGGAGAAAGAGAGTCAGGTGATTCTTTCCTTCCAAAAGAGGCTTCAAGGGAAACATTGAGAGTTTCAGAGGAGAGATCAGATTCTGTAAAAGTGCCTGAAGTTCCAACGAGCAGTGGGGAAGAAAGAAGAGAAAAGAGCAATTCCACAGGGAATATTCCTGAATCGGATGAGGAGGTTGAAATTCCACTTGAGATTACACCTGAGGAAGCAGGGTCAGTAAAAGATAGAGAGGGACAGATTGCGGAAGACCCCCGAGGAGGTGTAGGGAACATTCCTGATAAGCTAGGTGAAGGGACAAGTAGACAGCAAGAAGATTGCGTGTCGGAGACCCGAGGAGGGACAGAAATAGGGAAGTCTCAATCAGTGGTGGTAAAGACTGTGGAACAAAAGAAAACTGCGGAAGAACAAGAGGCAAATGAGACAAAATCAGATGAGAGTGAGAATGAGAAATCAGAGGGTCGAGTTCTGAGAAAGAGAACTTGGATTGGAGAAAGGAATAATAAAGAAGTGAGACCGAAGAGGAGTGTGAGAGGAGATCTTTGGCCTAACAGGATAAAGAGGCTGAGGTATCGACTGACACGAGTGAATTCATCAAAAGCTGAACAAGTGAACGAGGTGTCGAGTCAAAATCAAGCGAAGGAAGAGGAGCAAAACAAATCAAAAGAACCAGAGGAGATCAAAAGAATTAGAAAACCCAACCAAAAGTACAGATCACCGGAATGGACTTATGTGGCACTGTCTGAAGGAGAAGAAGAAGAGGCAGAGAGTCAAGACCATCCGGAGGGGATCTTGAGAAAAGTGGTTGAGGGAGAGGGAAAATCTGTTGGAATCCTGAAAGTTATCTTGACTGACATTGGAGAAGAGTCGGATGCACAGGATGTTGTTGATGATCTGATACAATTCGATGTTGCTGAAGAAGAAGTGAAGAGTGATGAAAATCCAAATTGAGTGAACTAGAAGAGTCACTTGGAGAAGTGAAAAGAGAGAATCTTAATTAACTGTGTGAGATAATCTAGAGTTCCAAAACTCAGTAGTGGAGTAGAAGAGGCTGAGTCAAAAGACACTGCCGAAATAGTAAAATGGCTAACACAGAAAATAATCAAAGTGGATGTGCCTTTTTGAAAAGATGGTGTAGAATGTGCTGCTGCTGTACTGGATTATTAATGCTATTATGGGTTGTACTAGCTTTACTAGTTACTTTTAGAGTTACAATAGATACTTTTGGAATACATACCGAGAATGTGACAAATGTAGAGAAAAGTTCACAAAAAGTATTCCAACTAGAATTAGTAACATTTACATACATAAAGATAGGTCAATTAATGATTTTTCTAGTAATGTTTTTTCAAAGTTGTTGTACGAATATGTAAAGACAATGGAAGTTAGGGATTGCTACGTCTGTATGCAATTACCTGCATCCGTTTCAGAAGGTGTTACTTATCACCATTTACCAGCTACGTATGGAATTTCATGTAGTGTGTTAAGTAGTGTTTTTTATTTGTTAGGGAAAATAGATTATGAGATGTCTAACAAAGATAACATTTTTGGGCAATTGCCTATGAACCAAAAGCTGAATCCAGCTAAAGAAGCTAACATTTTTGGTGAGATTTTTATTGAGAAAGAAGAATTAACATTAGATTACATTTTTAGAAACAATTTAACTTGCAGTTTGAAAGAAGAGGAGAAGGCTTTCCTAAACATGGTAGAGGAAAGGAGAAAGAGCATGCATGAGAAGGCAGGGAAATATAAAGTGAGTGAGACAATTTGGGACATTGAGATGGGAAAGGAGTTGAGGAATGGGGCCAGTCCGACTTTAGCTTTAGATGCACCACAGAAGGGTAAACTATGCATTACCAGAAAGAAGTCTCAATATGATACATATTTTGTTGGGACTAGTGAATGTCATGATACATACTTCATTGCAACAGGATGGGGTTTTAAAGGTGGTGAAGATCCAGTTTTCCCAGGAGTGTATTATGTTTGTGGGAACAAGGCTTATTACAAGTTGCCTGACCATTGGTATGGCACGTGTTATGTGGGCCTGGTCTTTCCAAAGATTTTTCATATAGATAAGATAGAAGATGTAGAACACATTAATTTACTAACACGTTTTAAGAGAGAAACTTGGTCAGAAATAGTGGGTGATATTTTTGGTGCTTTAATTCCAGCAGTGGGAATTTCTTTAAATGCATATGGAATTCGGAAACTGTCAACAGTGGTAGATCGCTTATCGACAAGTACCGCTGGAGGGTTTCTTTTGGTGAATACGGAGATGATTGCCGTACGTGCCATGTCTATGCAAAATCGACTTGCCCTTGAAATTCTATTGGCCAAGGAGGGTGGAGTCTGCGGAATGCTGAAAGTTCAACATTGTTGCACTTACATTCCTGATGAAAGCAAAGACCTAAAGGTCTATATCAAAAATATTACTGATTTGCATGAAGAATTAGTACCCCTGGAAGTTGAAAGTGTCTGGACTAAAATAGCTAATAAGATAGTTGCTATTAAGAGTTTTATTGCTAAAATAGGTAGTACCTTTATTGGTAAAATTTTATTTTCTTTGACATGTGTAATTGTTGCTTTATTCATACTAAGATTGGGGTGTTTGTGTTGTAAAAACAGGGGAGGGAAAAAGAGAATAACTAGAAGAAATACTGAAAAGAAACAAAAGAGGTCAAAGAGAGACCCACAAGAAATAGAATTAGAAGAATTGAGGGAGAGTGTTTACTTGGAGTCAAAGAGGGATGATGTGAGGGAGTCTGGTGTTTAGTGTTGTGTTATAAAAGACATTTTCGATTTCTCCTAAAAATTGGGACTAATTTTTTTTTTTTTGGGTTGGTTTTTGTGGTGATAAGATATCACCAAAGGGGGGATTGCTGGAGCAGAGTTTTCTGTTGAAAATGTATCGTGTTTTAAGCTCCAGTTTTGTCTATATGTTATGATTTAAACTACTAATTTGAAAACACTAATAAATAGTTTGTTTTGTTAAAAGTCTGAACTAACCAACATTACTAATGAGAGGAAACGATTACACGTGGGTTGCATATATGTCGATTAATAATAATGTGCGGTTTTACTAAATGAGTGTTGTAAAAGTGCTATTTGTTTCATGTTTATGCTTTTAAAATAACGTGTACTAATGTTTTATTGCGTTGCAGAAGGCTAGATAATTACATACACATATGGGTATTAGTGGGGATTGACACTGTTTAATCATTATGCTGTGGTAACGTTGTTTTGTGTTTCTTTTAATTAAGATGGTCCGTTTGGCCTAAAACAAGATGGCTGCCTTTTACAGCCTGCACTCGAGTGATTGAATTTTGATGAAAGGCCTTGCTGAATATGGTCGAGAGTCACCTGATCGCAGCCTTTGCCTGGTTAGAAAACTTTCCGTGAGGACAGTAGCTCTGGGAACGATTCCAGCTGCCCTTGGACTAGGATAAAGTCACAATGGACAATAACCAGCCTGCGGTGGCTCTGCTAAGATATCAAGGAAAGAACATTTATGAAAGATACATTTGCAAACTCGAGTTTCCTTCTTCCGTCTTTTTATTTTGGTGATTTTTCCTGAGCGGAGGTTTCTTAAATGTAACTGAGTGACTTCCTTTCCTGCTCGCTCTGCTCAGCGGCTCAATGGATATTCAACATTTGTTGTAACTTTTTTTCGCAACATTTCCTATAAATATGTTAGACTAGAGAGGGTCCATGTCCGTCTGTTCGTTCATGCATTCTTTCCTGGTGGTCATCGCATTTGGACGTTACGTTACCCATGCTGAGGACGGCAGCTCGAGAGACTTTACCGAGAGACCTGTCCTGACCCTTTTAGCTAGAATAGGTAACTATGAGAATGACAATTTTGCTAATGATTGACTTTTCATTTGAATTAATTTAGATAACCAAGCACTTGTTTGAATTTCAGTGTCGGGTGTTTATTCGTTGTCAATTATTGAGTTTCAAATGTATTTCCTATGTTTTAAATCATGACTCAGGACAGTAATTTTATGGTTTCATTGACCTCATTGTAGATGCAGATTGGTTTAGGTTTTCTCTCCTATATTCAGTGTGGATAGAGTAATAGCGTGAATTTAGTGTGATGGGCCCTAGCGTATGATGTATGTATGTGCGTGTGACTGTAGATTTATTCTGTCCGTGGAAGCAGGGAGATTTTATATGCGCCGATCTGCAGCAGCCCCCCTTCCCAAGGCCACTTCTGGCCCTGGGGACCCCATCCACGGAGCCTGGCCACCCCTCATTTTTAATTATAGATGGGAGCCGTGTGGCCCCCCTCCTCAGGCCACTATTGGCCCCGGGGACCCCATCCCCCAGGGCCCGGCCATTTTTATTTTTAAATAAAGGAGAGGGGGACCACGTGGCCCCCCTCCTAGGCCACTTCTGGCCACGGGGACCCCATCCCCCAGGGCCAGCCCTTTGTGTTGGGGACCGTGGGGGGAGCCCCAATGCCCGCACGATCCCACTGCTCCCAGGCTCCTGCGGGAGCCGGCATTACTTTTGCACAAGGGGAGCTGCTGACATGCAGCTCCCCTTGTGCAAAAGCAATTCTGCTTCGGTTTTTGGAGGCGACCTGCCCTGCCATAGCAAACGGCAATATCCTGGGGGTGGGCACAACAGAACATTGCAGGAGCCGGCCCTGGGGGTGGCAGTCTCCAGGGCCATCAAGGGCTCAAGGAGGACGTTTGCAAAGCCCCGGGGAGGTGGTGGTCCCCGGGCAGTGTGGGGGGCTCGAGCCCCCACACACATTATTTAGTACAGCCCCGGGGAGGTGGTGGTCCCGGTGGGTTTGGGGGGGCCCATGAGGCCGGCCCCCCTCCTCATTTAACATAATGCCCCGGGAGGAGGTGGTCCCCGCGGCTGCGGGCCCCCGAGGGCCCCCGCAACATAATTTGATACACCATTTAAAAGAAAGGGCTCTTTCTGAACCAAGGGCTACCTTTTTGCCAAATTTGGTGTAATTCCGTTCAACAGTTCGGGCTGTAGCTTTGTCTAAAGTTTCCTATGGAAATTAACATGGGAAAAACGAGTTCTGGAACCCCCCTTTTTTCTCAGCCCCCACTTCACAAATCACCCGAAACTTTCAAGACAGGATCTGACTAGAGCGCCCCACTAGTTTTGAAAATTTCGCCAACATTTGTCAAACGGCGCCAAAGATATTGGCAAAAGAAAAACGCTATTTGAATAGAAACGAGGTCCTAACTATAACTACCTACCTATATAGATAACTGCCCCCAGTTTAGGTATAAATACCTATTTATGCTCTGCCCGTTCTTTTCTGTTGAGCGTACAGCGCCCCGCCCCAAGTGACTTTTGTCTTTTTACCTCACCTTGCTCGGTCCACCCCTCCACTCCAGTCAGTTGCATCATCGGATTTTCAAAAAGTGCATGCAGTAAATGGAGGTTTTTCTGTTGAATTGTTACATAGCACAAACTTGACCCGAACTTGGTATCAGCGTACTTTACAATAGCACCAGTTTTATTACAGATGGACACATTCATTCTTAGGCACAGGGAAATTAAGTGATTTGCTCAGAATCACAAGTTGTTGGAGCCTCCTGCCAGACTCGAACCCAGTTCCCCAGCTGGTTCCCCAGCTTCAAATTCAGTCGCTCTCTGTAAATTGCCAGGAGGACTGGAGAAGTGGAGAGCTGGAAGAGGGTGCCTCAGATGCACAAACTGCTGGGGAAGGGGTGCCCTACAGAGAACATTGCTTAGATGGGCCCTAACGAATTGCTTTGGGTGAAACATTAGAGGGAGATTTCCCAACATTCCTTCGAGTGAGGTTGTAAGAGGGAAGCATTTTACACTGTCTCTGTGTTGGGAGTGGCATGCAGAATCACTGCTTTAAAATGGGCAGAAGAGGTACCCGTGCTCGCTTCAAGATGGCTGAAAGGGGTATATGTGTCGTAAGAAACCACACACGTAAGCTGCCTCTCGGGGAACCCCCTCATTCTGCTTAATAGGCTGATGAAAAAAAACCTTGCACATTGACTTAAAAGCGAGTATGAAATGTATTGCTGCTAAAACACCACCCCGAAAGAAATTTTGGGGCATATTATCAAGGGCGGCGTTAAAAATTATCCCTGCTTTAGCAGCAGAAAACTGCCGCTAAAGTGGCGATAATGGGCTTGATAAAATGCCCTTGAGAATTCCAATAGACGTCCATGTTCTGGTGTGAACATGGGCTTCTATTGTAATTCTCATGGGCATATTATCAAGCCCATTATCGCAGCTTTAGAGGCAGTTTTCTGCCGCTAAACCGGCGATAATTTTAACGCCGTCCTTGATAATATGCCCCTGCAAGTTAGGATCCCCACGTTGACATTACATTGAAAGTGTAAAGGATGACGAGTTCAATTTCTGAGGGAACAGTAGAGTGCTTTACTGAAACATCAAGCACGGCACCCAGGCAATGAGGAGTGCACACCCCTGGAGCCTAACCCCGCTCGGTGTACATTTAAGAACTCATTGTGGTCTCACATGACGGGGCGTGGTATCTTAAGTCACGTTGCATTGGGAGGCAAGATAATAAATACATAAAAAAGAAAGAAAGGGGCAAGCCGCCTTGTTGAAAGTGAAAGGTGATTAAAATAAACCTAAGCAGTGGCATGACTGCTAAAACGCGAGTGCAGGGCTGATTAAAAAACATGATTCATTAAAATTCAAGGGAGCCTGCTGTGAGGAAAAAAAACCCTATCAGCCATTTTTTGTATGCGCCGTGCTATGCTGAATCATTAAGCACGGCGCTCAGGCAATGAGGAGCATACAGCAGAGAGTTGAAAGCGGTCCCCTGCAGGAAAGCACCTACTATGTAAAATAGGAGAAAGTCATTTAAAAAAGTGGTGCTCACCGACTGTAAATAAAACACACCAAGTAGCTACACAGTAAAAGGTCCAGTCCTCATGGGAGGTTACAAATGCAGACAATGCGGTACTAAGGAGAGACTACTAAGCCTATTCACAAATCAAAAGCAACAAGTTAGAAAGGACAGTAACAGGAGCCAATTGAAAAGATTGGCGGAGAGTGGGCAGAGCTTCAAGTCCATACCCTAATACAGCATGCCTCGCAGAGCAGCGCATGCGCTACCCATGCTGACCTAAAAACAGAAAAATATCCCATCCCTGCCTGGCTCAGGAGAAGCAGCCTTTCACTGGACCCTTCTGTCATGTCTACTGTGAATCCCTTATGGGTGAAGTTCTGAGCCTGGTCCCTGCTTACTGCTAATATCCTACTCTTGTAGTCCTTCAATCTGATGTCCTTTTTTGGGTCTCGCCTGACCGAGCGCATGCGCTGGTCTGGCAAGACTTTTTGAGAGGGCTCCAAAAAGTGCTACCAGGCCAGCCTAGAGCTACAGTGCATGTGCGCGGGCGCGCGCTGTGCTTGACTGCGATTACTTTCACTTTCGCGGCCGCTTTGATGTTTGATCGCCATCGCGATCACTTTCGCGGCTGCTTGTTCCTTAATGTCACACTGCATGTTCCATCGTATGCCTTAATATTGTAGCGCCGCTCAAATTGTAAAACAGTTCTGTGCCAGACGTACATTAATGCTTCACTCCCAAGTTATCTGCGCCTTCATATTTCAGTGACTGTCATGCAGCATAATACACTTGAATGAATGGCTCAGTGTCATGCCATCTGCGCCTTAAACTGTCATGGTGTAATGCAGCGCTATTGCGTCCGTTTGATAGTGACTGGGTGCCATGTCACCTGCGCCTTAATATTTCAGTGATCTCATGCAGCGCTATACACATGCATGAATGGCTCAGTGTCTTGTTATGTGTGCAGGAATGTTCCATTGCCTGTTTATTTATTTATTTATTTAATTATGTAATGCGATTTTATATAGTGCGAACATTACCCGAAGGTGTCAGAGCAACTGTTATGTTGTAATGCAGCGCTATATCGTCTGTTCTTTAATGCCTCCCTGCCATGTCACCGGTGTCTTAATATTCCAGTGTCCCTCACAGTGTAATGAAGTGCTACCCCAGCTGTGCAGCAATGTTTACCTGACACATAATCTGTGCCGTAATATCCCAGCCACTTCCATGGTTTCCTTTTATCGTGAGCAGGTGTGCTCTAGTGCCTCAGCGCCTTGAAGTCTGTGCATCATTGCACTTACAGTCAAGCTGTAACTTAAGTTGAAAGTGCCCCTCCAAGAGCTGTTTCTTGAGATAGTGTCATTCCAGATGTCCTCTAAATCATTGCGAGTGCACCTGAGCTTGGTCTCTGATGTCTCGGCCATGCCATCCCTGCTTCAGTACCCAGGTAGCAGCCTGCCAGTTACTGAGTGAGGGTGGCATGCATCTGTCCTGTACTGAACTAGTGCCGTCCAGATCTGCCCGTGTCCCCTTCAGGCGCTATCCGTACTTGCGTGTGCCAGTGCCAGCCTCCGTGAGCTATCATACCCAGCACCATGCCGTCTATCTATGCTAGCGCCAAGAAGCCCCTGGTCATTCGTTGCGCTCTATATATAATATCAATTTAAAGTGCCAACACACCTCTACGCGTGTTCTCACGAGCCTTTGGCACTCACACGTGCATTCACGCTCCTCCATACAGGTCATCAAAGCTGTGCTAATTTGATTAATGCAGTGCCATTTACTGGTTTAAATACATGAGGTGCCAGCTTGGTCAATGCAGGCCCATCACGAAATGAATGAGTTCATTCAGTCCAATAGAAGCTCCCTAGATTTTAAGCTAGTAGTAAAAACCCATCATTGTATTGTTCTGCAATTGATTGATATAAAATACCGCAGAAGAGCCTGCGCGCTCTTCTCAAAGAGAAGCGAGCTTCGCCAGGGCTCGGTGTAATGCAGTTAACATCCAAAGCTTCCCTTGTTACAGAAATCCCAAACCCAGTCTCCTTCGTTTGGTTGTGCAAAGTGGAGCTTGTGTGTTGAGGCTGAGATCGCCGAACGCGACGGAAAACTAAAATGCCGTGAATGTGTGCGTTGGGTGACCACCTGGCGTGGCCGGACAGGACTGTAAAAAATGAATGCCAAATGATCAAAATTCAGGATAACAATGCAGGACAGAAGGTCAATTTTGCAGACATATCGGAGGTGTAGCCAGACCCCACTTCTTTATCAATGCATTTATTTCCACATTTTTATATTGCATTTGTTTACTATTTTTCTGCACGGTGCTATATGAGATTGCCTCCAGGTATGGTACTTTCAGATGGCGCATTATGCCCTCGTTCATCAGTAAACGGATGCCCTTGAGCAGGGTGCCAAGAGCATCACCCCTACCCAAGTCTATCCATTCTTTCTAGGAGAGAAAGCAACAACAAATTTAAGATTATGTTTCTAAATATTTCAATATCCCTGGCGAACAGTTTAGGAAACATTAAGGCTCATGTAAAGTGTATGTCTGAAAGTAATCGTGAATAGCATGCATCCTTTTATTCACAAGCCGTTTTACCCTCTACGATGGTGTACATCAGAATATCCCACACATAAGAAAGGGGTTTACAGTCTGGGTGCTCTGGAAAATGTAGGAACACCCATGAACATGAAGGCCTGTGGTTATTGTCAAATATTTCTACCATGGAAATGGTCGGAGATTTATTCTTGTGAAAGGCAGGAGTAAAACCTTTCCAAGGTGGGAAGGGGAAGGGCATAACCCCCAAACTAGTGCAGGTGTACGGCAAGTGCGTTTCCTGCAATGAAAAACATTTCAATGTGGGGACATTCAACAAAAAAAAGAGAAAAAGAAAAAAATGCATTCCCACAGACGATTCCTTCGGTACAATTGTACATTCTGCCATAAAGGTAAAAATACATTCAAATGTGCACATTCAGAATACATTATCGGGAGTATACCTGGAACCTCCGACCTTCGCTGATTCCGATGGTACCCTTGAAACATTTGTAAATTCCAAATAGCTGGAAATCTGCACCATCGTGAGGTCGGAACTAGGAGTGGGCGGAATTTGCGAAATCCACTTTCGCAAATTATCGCGAAAATGTTTAAAATTATCGCAAACAAGCGGAAATATCGCGAAGATGCGGAATCTTTTTTCCCGCATGTTCGCGAGATTTTCTGCATGGTTGCGGGTCGCCAACTTACCCATGTGATTGCTCGCGGGCGCGGCCATCTTGTTTTGAGTTGTCTCGCGGTGCATGATCGCGAGAAGAAAGACGTGATCGCACGACGCATGACGTCACTGCGGGCGCGAACTGTCGCGAGACAGCGCAAATGGCTAAAAACAATCCAACATCTCATGGAGAACGCGACCGGATCAAGAAAACTTGTCGGCGAACGCAGGGATTCAGGTAAGGCGATCGCGCGCGCGCGAGAATGTATTATTTTACAGCGCGAGCAAGAAACAAATTATTGCCAAGCTGCGGAAAGCAGAAATTTTGACATTTTCGCGCTCTCCGCGGAACGTGAAAATGTCAAATTATCGCAATTTCCGCGAACGGAACGAAATTTTTGCCCAGGCCTAGTCGGGACCCTGAAGGTGCAAATTTCTGACTTTTTCCTGTGACTCGGGTCCAGTGGTTTCTGGTTCAGGCTGAAACAAACGATGTAAAGGGGCAGTTAACGAATCCTGGCTGTATCTGGTGGTCTATGCAAGTTCCTAAAGGCCCTTAAATTGGCCATGGAGCACTACACAAAATATCAGGCGCGCAACACCCATAGGGCACCCTTCTTAGAGCCCCTGCATCTCCACTCTGCCTATTGCTGGAAGAATTAGCCCCCCCCTCCCGGAAATTTTTAGTAGCCCCCTCCAAAATTTGGCTCTAGTTGCACCTCTGTAAAATAGTAACATAAAAGTAGTTGTTTCACAGGAGTTGTATAGCTGAACCACCTTTCGACGTTGCCTGAAGTCACACTTTAATGCACAGTCAACATAGTTTCACAGTTGTTGACTTTTAAGATAAAACGTTTCCACATAGGGCTGTCTTCTGCGCTTCGGCAGGGCGTAGGCCTGATTTAGCGCTGTGACCCGCCGGGCGAGGTTACATGTACATCTTTAGCTCTTCCTCTAAGGAGCTTGTTAAACAACCACTGCCCGAGGAGTACAATCTATTCTGAACTAAGGCCTCGGCTACCCTCTCGTAGCATGGTCAGCAATTTACGAAGGAATTCTCAAAAAAAGCCAATTGGTATTTTTATAAATGTAAAACGAGAGAGCACGCGGGCTTTGAGCAGACGTGCCTCGTGTTACACGTAGCGAAAGTGTAAGTCCGTCACATGTGCTCCCCATGTCTACACTGTTCATCTCGGCTCCCTGACCGCAGGTTACCTGCAGCCGAGGGTCTCCGAGGCAGACAGCCCTCCCCCATCTCCCCCCCGAGTTTACTCCAGGAGTCAGTAGGCCTGTGCTTGTAATTAAACCGCAGAAATCCCTTTCTATCGGACAGGCCGGGCCACTCCTCAGCCAAGCCTCCCCTTGGTTCACTCAGGCCAGCAGGATGGCTCAGCAAGATGAACGTTGGCTTCAAAAATATGCAGTGATCGTCAGGTCGCCAGTTCGAATGCCAGGAAGGGTGACTCACCAGTCCTAATTTGTGTATTTGTCATGTATGCTGTGTACAGTGGAGCGCAGCAGAAGCCTACATAACCCAGACATGAACATTTCATGCCCTCTAAGCTGAAGGACATGAAGTCTGAGGGACGCTGACCACGGCCAAACCAACCAGGGACCAGATTACAATATTGCAGTGCATGGCCTCGGCCTGCGACTGGTGCACATTGGGATCATGGATGGGATTATTGAAAAAATGTGCAAACTCTTGTGAAAACGCGCCTGCGCTGGGGAATCGCACCGCATAGAAGAATGGACCAGCAGTTTCAAACTGCTGGCCTGTCGTTCAAGGCAGAGACCGCAGGGAATTTTTGCTAACATTTTACACAACGCAGTTGTATGAAAGGGAGACAGAAGAAATGCACCATATTCACAAAGATAGACGCATTTCTGTGGCCTCCTTCAGCTGGCGCACTCTGTACTGCTTAGCACCAACACAGGCACCCTTACACCAAACTTCCTGCACAAAAACTGTCCTTAAGGGCGACTCCATTTTTGCATGTGTGTGTATCGCACATAGAACAAGCTTTAAAAATGCAACAGGTCTCACCTTTGATTAAGTTAAAGCCATTTGCTTTGCTAATGGTATTGTATAGCAAAGCAAATGGCTTTAACTTAATAAAAGGCGAGACCTATTGCATTTTCAATGCTTGTTGTCATTTGTTCCTCTCTGGATGCCTGTCCCTCTCTTATCTCATGTACCCTGCCAACACGTGCCATCTCTTGATACCTCTTACCTGGTTGCAACCTCCTTTCCAGAGCTGTGCATCTCCCAGAATATCCCCAGCCCAGATGAGTAGCCCCTTTCCCTACTACTTTAAAGGCCCGCCTGTCTGTGTCCCCTCTTGATGACTCACACCCAAATATTACCATCCAGATAGGTGTATCTGAGTATGATATGATTGATGCTTTATCTTTAGCACTGTGGTCCTCAAACATTTTAATGCCAGGCCCCCCAGTGAAAAGAAATGCTCGCCCCCACCCTACAAACGTTTTCACAATTATTCTATTAAACTAGCATGGTTTAAATTGCAATTAAGTTCTGTTCACATTATAAAAATGCAATCAAATGCATGATTGCCAAACATACTATTCTAGTCAGGCACACCTTCTCCCAGGATGTAAATGACAAAAGATGTTAGTGATGGCCCATTAACGAGTTGCTTGCTGCCACTCATTATTTTCTGCTGAAAACAAAGCACTGTTATCAGCATAATACTTCTTTTGGCCCGTGCCTGCCTGCCCTTGCCTCCCCACTCCCCCCCGGGATCACTTGAGGCCCCTCCTTGTGGGGCCCGTACCCCAATTTGAAAACCCCTGCTTTAGTGAGTCCAGCCTAATGCCCACCCCACATACTCCTTCATTGGAGTGACCCACCTTGTGAGCATGTCAAAAGATTTTAGAGAAAGATAAATATTAAAGCGCAAAAGTGCCATTTATAGCACCCCAACTCTCCCTCCCAGTCAGGCCACTTACAAGAAGGGGTGGCGCAAGTAGCGAAAGTGGGCCAGCCGAGTGGTGGAAGTGGGCTGCAATTTCAGTAGAAAGATTTTGAACTGTTTTATTTTTCATGTTTACAAATTTAGCACAATCAAAGTGCTATTAAAATCTTGGATCTGCCCTGAGGAGTGTTTCTGTTTTACCAGAGTCTATGTATGTCATTGGTTTGAGAGCTTTGTCATTCTGCCTGTAGAGACTTCATCATGTTGCGTGACTAGTCCTTCTACTGTAAGGTAAGACCATTATTATTGCTGTTTTTTAATGGCTCCGGCAAGGGTGCTGCTCATTATGTGGGTATCACTCCACACCACACAGCGAAGTTGAGCACCTTTAATTCAGATGGCTGTAGAGTTTGAGATTATGGTAATGCAGTTCAAACTAAATCTCTGAGATGCTCTGCAGTTTTCAAGGTCAATGGTAAGAGAGCAGAAATCTGTATCCTTCTTGGGATACCTGTTAGGGGTGCTATGTAACTGCTTGTAGTATGCACTCTCATAATATGCAGTGTTATTGGTGAAATTAAATGGTAGAAGAATTGGGAACCAATCAACATATCCTTGCAATATTAACATGGCTCAATGTGAGCTAACAAATGATTTATAGAATTGTAGTGAGTACGTATAATGATGTAAGACATTTACATAGAGTTTATTAGTGATGTGGTACACTGATACATTAAATGTATTTGAATGTTTATTATGTTAATTATGTAGTCGAATAGGTGCAAATTTGTATCATGTTACTTATTTTCAAGCTTTGCACTGCCAGTGGACAAGCACTCCGTCCCACCATTACTACATAGAAGTAATAAACAGGAAAAATAAACCGGCTCACAGAGAACATCAAAGCGGCCCCGAAAGTGATCGCAATCGCGATCAAACATCAAAGCGGCCGTGCGGCTGCGAAAGTGAGGTGCGCGCGCCTGTGCACATGCACTGTAGCTCCAGGCTACAGTGGTAGCACTTTTTTGAGCCCTCACAAAAAGTCTCGCCAGGCCAGCGCATGCGCTGGGTCAGGCGAGACCTAATGAATGTGTGTCCTCAGTAACATAACTGGTGCTATGTAAAGCGCTCTGATACCTGATTGGATTCGGGTCAAGTTCACGCTATATAAAACTCTGCTAAATAAAAAAATTAAAATGGGTCCAAGCCTTTTCAGTGGTAATCTCAGTCCTACTTCTATTTCAATAGCACTATTGTCTGGATTTGAACAGAGAACAAGCCCGGAAAATATTTAATATCTACCACACAGTAAAGTAGTAGCCCGCTGGCTACAGACAGCCTTAACTTTCTGGTTCAAGACGCTCGGCATTTTGCTGAGAATACACTGCCATCAACTTTGCTAAAAGGGAGGCTGTGCTTTGGCTCTGATTTTCAACTTCATAATTTCACATGCATAGTGTTCTGCATGGCATTCTGCTGCCATCATATGTCTATTACTGGTATTACAGGCAAGCAAACCAGAGGCACTGTCATGTCAAAGCTTGTGTTTTTTATGATTTGAAAAGCATAGTGCTGCTAGTGGTGGCTTTCATATGTGTTTGTCCATTAATCATGTGACCACACCTGGGCTAATCCTTCCTCCTGTCAGAGTGCAGATGGAGTACTTTTATTTACCATCATTACGAGAAGTATGAACGAATGATCACCAAAGACATGGTGCACTCAACTAATACTACTAAGGAGAACTTTGATTAAACATTTTCTTTGAAACATGCATGGTACGTGAGGTCTCACTCCCTAACAAATTAACTAAATTTTTATTTATTATCAATGGAGGAGTACCTGTGTATTCTGTTTCCCTTAAAATTCACAGCCTGCTGTTTCTTCAACCTACACAAAGTCGCATTCCTATCTACCTTACTCTCTCCTATTGTATTTCTGTAAATTACCCACAAATCATTTCACAGATCACAGCCTATCCATATCTCTGCAACATAATAATACCTATTTTCCTGTAGCCTATCTATTCATGCCACAAACCATTTGCATGAGCTCACATTAATGATCACACTTAACTCCTATTAATTTAATCTACCACAATGAATCTGGAGTAATGCATGGAACGACTAACGCCAATAACCCCCAATTACCACTGGATTAACCACTAGCCTTTGGATCTGGAGTAGCGTGCTACCCACTGTACTGCACTTCAATGCCTCGCCAGGGGTACGAAGCGCTATTTAAATGCAATTACAGGACATGCAGGGGCAACATTATACTCATACCATCCAACCTTTTCACTGGAGATAGAGAGGGGCATATCATCAAGGACCGGTGATAATTATCACTCTGCGCAATTAGCACTAGAATAATTATCGCCGGCTAACGTGGAATTTTATCGCTGAGATAGCGTGCTATCAGCAACGCTTATCTCAAAAGCAATAAAATTCCAAGCGATAACTGCCAAATGTGAGATTATCGCTGAAAATCCAGCGATAATCTCACAAAGTTTGGCGATAGTTTATTGATAGGGCAGGGCAGACTTAGCCATGATATCCACCTTACATTGGATATAATGGCTAAGTCAAACTAAAAGCAGGCGTAAGGAAAGTAGCGATAACCAAGGTTAGCGGTACTTTTCTTATCACTATGCTTGTTAGCGTGCCCATTGATAATTGGAGAAATGTCGGTTAGCGACATTTCTCCAGTTATTTTGGGACGGAACGCCCACTTTGCATCTCATTAGAGATGCAAAGGTGGCCGTTACGGGAAAGGGAGCTAATGCAAGGATTCACGCGACAGCGTGACCTTGCTGATTAGGCGATAAAATTATCGCCGCTTTCCGTCAGAAAACGGACGCAAAAGCGGCGATAATTTTATATCGCCTCCTTGCTGATATGCCCCAGAGTTCGCTCATAGATCTTTTAAAACCCCGTAGTGAGTACACTTCAATACTATGTTACACAATAAGCAAATTCAGGTGTTAAAACAGAAATTCTATTTACATGTTTGGACGTTTTATTCAATGGTTAGTCAGAACATAGAGATATATACCACTAAGATGCCAGTCCTATAAAGACTGTGGCAAAGACTCTGATGATCAATTATGACTTCTTTACATTTTGTTTGGCAGAATGTTTATTTATCAAATTCAGTAGATTAAAGAGCATGGAATGTAACACCTTGTCATAATACGCTGCCAGTAAGGCAGCCATCTGTACCCTAAAGCATACTGCATTGACCTTCAATTTTCTGGGTTCTGAGCCCTCAAAGCAAAATCTTTTGAAGTTGGGTCCCCCTCCAAAACATTATGGAAAGGATTTGGGGAGCGGGAGGAGCACGGCTGAATGTCCAACTTCTACGTCTTCCCCACCATGACTGATCAATACTCCAATCTTGAAACAGGCTCTGTCCCTTCTTTTTAGAGTTTTATATAGTGCAAGTGCTTTGGATTGCTTTACATGAGCACCTGGTACATTACATAAGGTGAGATGCATCCTTTTTTAGGCACAGCTAAATTAAGGGATTTGCCCAGAATCACAGGCTATTATACCAATACTGGGACTTGAACCTAGGTTCCCAGTTCCAATGTCTGCAGATCTGACCATTAGCCCACCTCCTGCATTTTAGAAAAAAAATGAGCTCCCGTATGCTGCCTCCTCTGCCCCTCCCCCATTCACCCTCCCACCCCTTTGCAGCAAAGGTGTCCTCTGCCCCAATAGTAGGAAGGAAAATGAGCCCTCATATACCTCGTTCAAAGAAAGGCAGTCATAATTGTGGTACAGTGGGCACCTCAAATCCCTGGACCCTAGTGACACTGCACCTGCTTCACTAACAATAGCTACCACCTTGCGAAGTGGACTGTCTCTTCTACCATTTGTTAAAAACATGAGCTGTCATATTTCCTCATGCCCCTCCCTTCCATCTCTCTGATACCAAAACTAAGATGTTCCCTCTGCTTCAATATTCCTGTGCCCTGGCCCATTGCTCTGAGGCCCCAAGCAACACTGACACAACAAGTGTGCACTGGTCCCTAATGAAAGCAAGAAAGTATAGTAGAACAACTACAATTGGAATTTAGTTGGTACCTCATACTGCTGGGCCCTGGTGCCACTGCACCTGCAGCACCATTGATACCTACAGATCTGCGAAGCAGGCTGTCTGCATTCCACAGGGCCATCTCTCCAAGACCTGATGCACAAATCAGGCTTTCTGCCCCTTTGTTTAACAAATATAAGAAAACACCCTGCATCTCTACCCAACCCCTTTGCTAAGGCTTTGTTCCATGTACAGCAACTGTGACCTGGACCCTAATGAAAGCAAATGTGCCCGTTCTCACTTTTTTCATAGTAAGACACAAATAATTAGTGTCTAGTGGGCACTGACACTCCTAGTCCAAGTGCCACAGCACCTGCTGCACTAATGGTAGTGATGGCCTTAAAAAAAATACCCCAATATATTGCCTCTTTTCCCCAAGGGCATCTCTCAGAGGAAGGTATCTCTGTCTATTTGTAAACAAAGCAATGAACCTCCACATCTGTTGTAGTGGAAATGGGGTTCTATGTGGGCACATTGCTATGTTAGCATAAGCGCTTTAGATGTAAAACGCCATCTTGCCACTTTGCTGCTTTTGCACATGACACTGCATGTAGCTGTTATTACAAGAAAAACTGCTTGCTCGCTTTTTCTTCACATGAGAACGGTCTGTTGTTCACATCCCTAGACGTGCACCGCGACCTTAGTCTGAACACTGTGTGCAGAAGCCATCAAGGTCAAATAACAATGTATGCTTTTGAATTCAGGTTGATCGGCCCACGCTCTAGCCATAACACGCACACAGCTGCAAATATCTGAAATCCGGGTGCCTTTAATATTGTGTTTGCATGCATAATTCAGACACTTGGAGAAAACCTTTTCCAGACACAGAGCAGAGCTGATCCTGTGATGTGATTCACCTAAGCTGATATTTACGGTATGGGGTTCCCCATTCAAGCCTAGAGACCTTCTATTAGTTTCATAAAACTAGCTCACTAGCGAAGGGAGGGTGGTTGTTTTCCACTATCATTTGTAATATGATTTCTCCCTTCATTTTCTATGATATTGTAACAATGCTGATGGTTTTGTTTTTAATCATTTGTCTGCTTATGTTAGCCAAAGTACTGCACCTTAGAGCACATAGTTAAAAATAAACATTTTAAACTTTACTGTGTCTCTGATTACTCTTGCTGTGGACTGATATGAGAATAATAACGAAAAGGTCTCTCTGATTCCCACCATTCCTAAGAGTACTCTAAGTCGCTTGTTCTGGGTTGTCTAATCATTGGTAGCTTTGAGATGATACGGAGAACGAATGAGACACTTGTGCTAGTCGGATGGGGTTCTGGGTACTGAGGTGAGTTTTTGGTACACCACGAATCACTGAGGTCCTGGATTCTTGCGCATAGTTCTGTGCATGAGCAGAATCCCTGCAACACTGATTGACACTATCCATGGATTTGGCTCCTTTCCTCTTTCTCCAGGGCCATTACTCTGAACCCCCACAAGGGTCCGAAGGATCAGGGCTCTGCATTTAAATGCAACCATGCCACCTCCTGGACTCAATCTTTGAGAAAACACAAAAATAACCCTACTTTAAGGGTTAATGATGACCTTGAGATACCTCAGCCTGAAAGTGAAAGGGTAGGAGACTCCTGTGCTGTGAAGCAGGCAGAGGGACAGAAACCTAAAGAAGAAACAAAATTTTTTTTAGAGGTGCTTGCTACCTGAAAGAAATATAAATATCAACAATTGGTTAATCACCAAATATAAAGACTACTTGGGAGCCTCTATACTGTTTAACTGATGGAGTAACTTAGAGCTCCAGGGTGACAAAGACTTATTCTCCTTGAGAGGTAATTTGAGGGTATTACCAGGTGCGTTCTGAAGTGTGTCCTTTTGCTGGACACATATAGAAATGTTTCTGCATACATCCTGATTACGTATTAATTAAATATATATATATTCCTTTGAAAACCAAAGGTTAAAGTGAAGTTATACATGAGGAAGTTAGTAAGATTTTAGCTTATGTTATAAAAAAAACTAGAAATTCACTGTAAAAGCACTACCAATTAAGCCAAAAATCTGTGAAATTCGCCAGTTACACACAACTGGTATAACTTGCACCACCATGGATTTCAGACATCATCACTGATATAATATGTGCATTCATAAGCAGTATAAGTCATACAGGTGGTCTATCCCCATTTAGTGGGCAACCATCCACGGACCCCCAGTCTCCAAGTCTTGCAATGGCCACTGCAACATTTTCTTTCATGTTGCATTCTGCCAATGAGAGCTCACGGTCCCAGACGAAAGTGCCTGACATGAAAAAAAGCCCTCACAGCCAAGCCACATGCTCTATTTTATTAATTTGTGGTGCCCCGGGAGTCCAGCTGGAGACCAACCATCCAGATATCTCTATTTTTTTAGGCTTAATTTTTCAAAAACGGCTTTACACCAAATCCAAATCCAAATCCAAAAACAGCTTTATTCGACAAAAGTCATAAAAGCGATACAAAACAGGTACAGGTACACAATACACAAATAGTTTTGCAAAAAGACAATATAAAATCGATACTATTTAAAATATTTACAGGTTTTAAAAATACATATGGTACAAAAAAGATCATTAGGGGTAACATCCAGGGCAGCTGACACTTTACTAACCATTGCTCTTAATTCTTATAATCCATGCCCACCCCAGGAATTTAGCAACAGCCACAACAATTACCGGGTCAGTGCAGGTACGAAGGAGTCTTCCTGCTTCAACACTCCGTCTAGTACCCAATAATTGTCAAACAGGTCTCAACCATACACGCCTCGGAGCCGAATAGGCAGGGCATACAAAAAACATGTGTGCTAGTGTTTCCACCTGGAATTTACAGAAAGAACATGAATTACTACTCTTAGTCTCCCACCGGGCTACAAATGAATTTAAGGGCAGCGCTCCCACCCGCATCTGGAAAAATAGTTTCCTATCTAACACTTTGGTAACAAGATCCCAGAAATGTTCGAACCTTGGGGCTATTTTGATGCTCAAAAATTCATCAGATAGCGAAAGGGGTTTAGCAAAAAGTACCTTGGCATTTGCCAACTCCCAGTATTTCTCTTTCAAGAGTGCTTTAGATGGAAAAGTAGCACCCGAAGGGTTCTCCCAAAGATCGCTCAACCCCAAAGCCTCAAGGGATTTTCTGATTTCTTTAAGCCAAACAATCTTCCGAGAGCCCACCAGAGACATTATATCAAGGAAACCCTCCGCATACTGAGCCAAAGCCGGAGTGGTCCATAGGCGGCGCCAGTAAAGAATGGGTCGAAGCCTGGCTACCTCGGCTATGGAGTTCTTCCCAAGATCGTATCTTAAGGGAACTATAGGTGTGCTCTGTGGGAGAGAAGTAATGCTACGCAGAAACTTGTTTTCCGAGATGGTTAAGGATGACAGGTTCTCGTATCCCCACAGTTCAGCACCATAAAGAGCCGAACTCACAGCTTTGGCACTGTAGACCTGGAGGACAGGTCTAATGGGCTTTGAATTCGCCAGCCAGTACTCCAGCAAGCTGCCTATGTTTTAAAGTAGACAAATCTCTCTGTAATTTCCACGCGAAATTATTCTGAATGTTAACTCCTAGATAATTAAAAGCCTGTACTTGTTCTAGTGGATTTTTAAACAAAACAAATTGGTTTTTAAAAGATTTGTGTGGCCTGAATACCATAAGCTTAGTTTTTTTAATGTTTACTTCAAGGCCACGATCTACACAAAAGGTCTCAAAAATATCTAATGAACGCTGAAGTCCGCAGGGTGTTTTAGCAATTAGAAGCGTATCATCGGCGAACATTAGGATAGGGACCTTAGTGTTGCCAAGAATAGGGGCATCAACGTGAGCTTTCAAAAGACGATCCGTTATGTCATTGATATATAGGGAGAATAGAGTTGGGGCCATTGCACAACCTTGCCTTACACCTCTTTGGACCGGAAAGTCCTCGGTCGTCATACCATGGCCTCCCCATCTAATTCTAGCAGAATTATCCGCGTGAAGCCTCTGAATTAAGGACAACAAGCTGCCATGAAGCCCCAGATCTTTCAATGTCAACCAAAGTTTGGGGCGAGGGACTAAATCAAAGGCGGCCCTTAGGTCCACAAACACCGCGTACAAATTCCCCTTACCCAGGACCACTGTCTTCCAATAAAGGAGGATGAAACGGAATACTTGGTCAATAGTGCTAATGTGCTGGCGAAATCCTGCCTGAAATGGAGATAAAATATTGTTTGACGCTATCCAGAGATGCACACGATTTAAGATCAATCTACCAGTGATCTTCTGGATAGCGTCAATCAGGCTAATAGGCCGATAATTCTCGGGAAGCGAGCGGTCCCCCTTTTTATACACCGGAATTATTTCCGCCGCTTTCCAGGAGCTAGGAATTGAGGCACCATGTGCCATCGCATTAGCAACTGTATATATCTCTCCCATTTAAGCTTATCATACAGGAAGACATCCGCAGGTACTCCATCCGGGCCTGGAGCCTTACCAGACGCCACTCCTACAAGTGCTGGTTCCACCTCTGAACTAGTAAAATTATCTTCTGAATTGAACATCTGGGGGGACCCAAGGCTTTCGGGGAAATCAGTGGGAGAAGCATACTGGGGTTTAAAATACTCAACCCACTTCTCTTGTGAAACATTATTTTGGGGACACTCAGGCTGGCCACCGGATCCCCACTTTACAATGCTCCAGAGTAATTTACTATTATTCTGAAGCCTTGCTTTACACCAAATCATAAAAAGCATTCTGTTCAATTTTCCATATGAAAATTGCAAGGGGAATAAAAGTACTTTGTTCTACCCCCTTTTTTTAGACCTCTGCTTGATGGATCAGCCCAAAATCTTCCAGGAAGGAGCTGAGGTGGATGAATTCTTTTTGGAAAGTTTCGTGAATATTCATCAAATGGTACCAAGGTTATTAGCAAAACAAGCAATGTTCTTCCTATACAAACTCTCGCTTACGTACAACTAAACAATGGCTACCACCACTGTGTAATATAAACTGACAAACAGATTCACAGTGCTTTTTTTCACAGGATGAGGCCTTGTCGCACTATAAATAGACAATCCACTCTTTTTCTTTGCACCAAGTATAATTCAATTCTGTGACTCTCTGGTCATACACAGGTATCTGCAGCGATCACATTAGCCATCCGAGGTTTCACATCATAAAAGAGTACATTTCTCACAGATTAGTTTACTTGCATGAAAAAATAACAAAATCGTTACAGAATATTTTGCTCTATTTAGCCACATCTGTGAACCCGCCACGTCACTCACTGACCCCGAACACATGGCATCCAAGATCACAACTCACATACCATTTTAGGCACTTCCAACTGCTGCATGAAAACTAAGACAGCCTGGAAATACGCCAAATAAAGTTGTGCTTCCAGGCCTTGCAGCTATGAGCCCACTGGAGGGCACTCCCCACAGAAGACCTACTGCTTGTGATAATGTGTGCCCATCATCAGTGCAGTGCAGTGCAGTGCAGTGCATCAGGTCTCGCTACTGCAGGGAGATTGGAATCTTAGACTCATTACCTGAGAGCTTTCAATCAATCAAACAGGATTTCTAAAGTGTGGCTAATCACCTGTGAGGGTATCCAGGCACTGAGAGCCTTGCTGCATTGGGAGGGATCATTTGAACAGCCATGTCTTGAGTCCCTTCCTGAATTCCAGAAGAGAGGATGAGGTCCAGAGGTGAAGGGGGAGATCATTCCAGGCCTTCATAGTGAGGTAGGAGAAAGAGCGTCCTCTACTGTTGATTTGACGGATGCGGGGGTTGTGAGGGAGAGGGAGGCGGAGCGCAGGTGTCCGAAGGGTTGGTGGAAGTTTATGTGGTGGATGATGTATGCTGGTCCTTGATTGTGAAGGGCTTTGTAGATGTGGCTCAGCATCTTGAATTGGTATCTCTTCTGAATGGGAGCCAGTGGAGCTTCTTGAGGTGGGGAGTGATGTGGATCTGTTTGGGGAGGTCGAGGATGAATCTCTTTGTCCTGCAGCTTTGCACTGTAGAATACTGCTGAGAGATATATGTTTTAGATTGGAAATTCATTTGATTTATTTTTTGTAAAGTTGTGTTCAATGTGATTTTTTGTAAACAACATGTTTACTTCCAAAGGGCTGTAAATAATGTGCCTTACACAGCAATGTGGTCTTAATAATATGTTTAGGTGTATATAAAATGCGTAGAAATATTATGAAGTCTAAAAAACCATAACAAGATTAAGGCACTTAATTAGTTGGTCTTATGAAAAAAAAGTGTTGACTGAATAATAACAGTCTGGGTCCAGTGTAAGTTTTTGGATTTAATAGTGGCCGAACCCAGCTTGTTAAAGGGTCCAACCGTAGACTCCTGTACTCTACCTACTTACAGTACCTGATCCCCTTTCTATTACCCAACTCATCAGGGGAACTCTTGTTCTCAATGTTACCAGTCAGTCACCCTTAATGCTCTCAGTATCCAGAAGTGCCTAGTATCCTCCTGGTAGCTCTTTCTCCAAGGGGGTATAATGGCTCATTGAGGCTGTCAGTTTTTTGGAGCAAAATCCCTGTGACACTTTCATTTCGCCTTTGCCAAAGACTCCACACACCCACGTAATCCTGTATCACTACCGCTAACTCTTAAGAACACCCTTCTGTGATGGGACCTCGGCGAATTAATTCTGTAATTCATCTTTTGCTCCTTTAAAGGTTTCCTGTTGTTCAGGACCCCAACAGCTTCAGTATTAATCCTAGATGAAGAATGTGATATCTCCAAATGCTCATTAACCCAATGAATATCTGGGCTTCTGCTTTTGCTGTAGGCAGCTTCAACTGCTGCACCCTATCAGTAACTTTCTCTGGTATTATCCTCATACATCGTAACAATTTAGTACCCATGAATTTCACTTCTTGTGTGGGACACCGTTTTGGGGAAAAGGGACCACACCCTTTGCTGTAAGTAGTCACGCAGATTCTCTAATGTCTCAGTCAGGGCCGGCGTGGCGCATAGTGCAACAATCATTTTTGGCAATGACCTCCTCTTCGGATTCCCTTACGACCAACAGGCAAAAGTGCCCCTCATCTCTATGTAGCCCCAACCTTGCATACATATAATTTGTTTTAAAGTACTGGCAAAGGCTGGCTTCACTAATAAGAATGTACCCAAACAAACCCTTTTTAGCAACATTAGGAATTGATAATGAAAGACTGGAGGGAAAAAAGATAATGTCCTAACCTATCTTATGCAATTTGCATGCAGTTCTTTGATGACAGTTCATAACAGTCACTGTTGTATATTAGTGTTCTTTCATATGAACTGAGGAAACAAAGAGATCTTTGTGACAAAAGCAGTAATCCACTCAGGTATTAACATTCAACAAAAGATTTGTGATGTGCACAGTACGAGTTCTTTGCAGCAGAGATATTAACCCTCGTTGCTACATTATGGTGAGTCAAGATTTCCACTGGACACAAGGACGGCTCCTCCACTAAGGCGGACAAGCATCGCCCCACTGCTCTGAGAGCAGGAGAAAGGAGAAATAAAATGATAATAACCCTGCTATTATCATGTTAGTTTTCCCTACAGGGCTAGGTTAGGATTGGGCGGGGCTGAGGTCACAGGGGGAGGAGTGGTTTGTACTCTTTAACTCCTTCCATGCTCATGACGAGCTCAGCTCGTCATAACGGCCGCGGCCTGCCCACGTGCGATAAATTCCCCACCTGTGCGGGAGAATTAATCAGTGGGCATGGTCGTGACGAGCTCAGCTCATCGTGAGCACAGCTCCACTGTGAGTCATGACGAGCTGAGCTCGTCACGAGCACAGCGGCGCCGCGGACCCCCCCCCCCCCCGCACTGTGGGGGAATTACCCCCGCAGCGTCATGCACAATTTGCATGTTCCCCACCAGGCTGCGTTACACAGCCTGGTGAGGAACATGCCCAGGCTCCCATTCCCCGTCTGAGTACCGAACTACAGTGCTCAGACCAATCATAACGCTGCATTGCAGTACTGTGATTGACTTTGGGGGAGGGGAGCCTGTGTGTTTTTTGCTTCCGCCGAAGTTGAGGAGAAGGCAGGATGAGAAGGGACAGAAGCAGGAGGAGAGACGGCAGCCAGCAAAAGGTAACTTTTCTTTTTTTTTTAAATGTGTCCATCCGTCATTCCCCCTGCCCCGCCACCTCCATTCTCTGCCAGCAGCCACTGACTAGACAAAACTCCAACCTTTCTCTCTAGCAGGAACATTAATTGTTAGAGTTATCTTAACATTTTTATTGCTGCCTGAAAGCTGGATGTACAAGTAACTCTGCAGCAGGTGTTTTTAAATCATAAGTTATTGCTAAACACAGTGCCCCCCCCTGAGGTCAGCACCCCCCTCCCCAGGTCAGCAGCTAGTGCAGCCGCCACTATCGCACCATCCTAAAGCCGGCCCTGGTCTCAGTTACCTGTTCCTTTGTGTTGCCAGTTATCAATATATTATCAATGCAATGTGCAATTCGGATTTTACACACTGAAAAATTGTCGAGATCCCTGGCTGTCAATCCATGGTGCAGGATAGGACCATGGCCATTGGAATTATATTGCAGGGAGGACCAAATTATGCAGCAGGGATGGCAACATTTTGTAGCCGAAAAGGCAAATTCTGTTGAGTAATGCAGAACATCTTGTAATAGTATTGTTTTTTATTTTGTAATTCTTGCACATTCTGCCAAGGTCTGGCCAAAGGTTTCACCACATTAGTATCAATTTTAACACCCAAATACAGTAGTAAGCAACAGAAAGGTGACTAGTTAACTTTTAGGGCTTTGTTTTTCGTGGCAACACGGATAGGCATGTTTTTAGTAAGTTTTCATCAGTGTGAGCTAGAAACACATTTTTTGTCAAATCCATGGATTATGCAGCAGATGATGGATTATGTTGTGAATGTGGTAAAACAATATTTATGTGGAAAATGCAGCAGCCATAAATTCCAAGTGGCCCTGCCCGTACCCGATTGGCAATTTCTGAAATTTGCACTGTCTATAGCCCCACATAAGGCACATTTATCCTGACTCCTTTCATCAATACCATTAGAAAAAAGCATTTGCCAAATCAATAACTGCATGCCATACCCCCACTTCCTTGCTCACATTTTCAACCAGTGTTATAATGTCAAGAAAAGCTGCTGTTAAAGGATGGACTATCTTATTAAACTGGCGATAATCAAATGTCGTTTTGAGATTTATCCCTGCTAATGCATTTTCCACTAAAAGAGAAGTCACTCTTATCATGGAACTGGTGCTGCTCACCATTTCAGGATCACTGCTACACAAGATAGGAAGACTTTGGGCCATATGTAGGTAGCCTAACATTTACCGCTTCATAAATACCGAATTTTACCGATTCGGTCTTTATGAAGTGGTAAATGATATGTAGGTAATCTATCGGTAATATTTACCGATTCGGAATGGGTCGGTAATTTAGAATCAGTATTTACCGATTCGGTAATGGTAACTGGCTTCCCATTGATTCCTATGGGCCAGGAGGCCCATAGGAATCAATGGGAAGCCAGTTACCATTACCGAATCGGTAAATACCGATTCGGTAATGGGGGGAGCACAATCAAGGGTGGCAGGGTGTCACAGTGACACCCTGTTGCACCCCTGATTCCTGCATGTGTGCACATGTGGCGCACATACATGCCCTGAGGGCATGTATGTCTGCCACATTGCACAGTTCAAATAGCCAAAAAATGCCTTTTTACAGGTATTCGTCATTTACCACCAACTTTTAGTTGGTGGTAAATAACGAATCCCCACACCCACGACACACTCCCCCTACATCTCATTTCAGGATTCGGTATTTACCGAATCGGTAAATTACCGAATCCTGAAATGATCCCCCTACATAGCAAAAGCCTAAATACCGGTCGGTAACGGGATATTTACCGAAAATCGGCCGTTACCGACCGGTATTAGGCTTCCTACATATGGCCCCTTATCTCTTTTGCATCCAAACAAGAGCACTATTGATTTGTATTACGCTGCTACCACCACTGGTACTGGACTTGTCGCCCGCAACCATCACAAACTATTTTTATCAAATGCAGATCAATAAAGACACCCAATAAAGAGCAACACACTTAGTAGATACAATATGACTTTAATGAGAACAATAGCAAGAAAGTCACATATATTGTCAATAGTGGCTTGTTACAATACAGTAAATCACAAACATAACATTTCTGCCAATCAAGATAAAGTGAGAGAAAAGGCCACTATCCCTCATCACTTTCACTTTTCCAGACAGCACCGGTAAGGCCATTCAAAAAGCATCTTGGGGCAGCACAGAGGGACAATAGCTGTGGGCAACAGCAGATCTGCATCTGTGAGCTTCACAGATTGTTCCAAATCTCTTGTTTTTAAACAATAAAAGCTGGATTGTGCTGTTGCACATTATTCTTCCATGTACCAGCTTCTGCTCTGAATTGCTGGTAAAACACTTGACCAAATATCCTCCCGGCTTTCTTTGTCTAATTTTAGGCTTGTTCATGTTGGTTCTGGTCAACATGACCTAGGCTGTACCCCTCCCCCATTTGCAGATCTAGATTTGCTACAATACAAAACCTAGACAAATATAATCATGCATTAAAGTTAGTGTAAAATGAAGCCATTCAACATTTCTCTGCAGTGCATGGTCTTTTTCACGCATTTTAACTAAGCACACACTAAGATGAACACTTTTTTGTGTCAATGTCTTATGCACACTAACTCCTATATACTACATAAAGGGGGTATGTCTTCCCCTATTCCTAAGGTCTCAAAATAAGCAAATCATAGGTATTTAAAGAGACAAACTATATGAGCAAGGAGTAGCACAGTTGGTTTTGCCACTGAAATATATTTACTAGAACATGGTTACCCAGGTGTTCAGGTACACTAATATACTGGAAATACAATCATGGGTAACAAAGACCAACAACGAAGATGGGTGGAGAACCTTAAAGAACTGCTGCAATCAGCGGCAGTAAACCAACCAAGGAAGAAATATGGCAAGCCATCAAAAATCTGAGAAATGAAAAGGCAGCAAGACCCGACAACCTTCCTGCAAAGGCAATAAAGGCAGACATTAAAACATCAGTAGACATGCTTTACCTCATGTTTGGAAGGATCTGGGAAGAGGAAATAGTGCCATCCGACTGGAAGGAGGAATATCTCATCAAGATCTACAAGAAAGGTGACCTGAGTAACTGAGTACAGAAGGATAACTCTTCTATCAACCCCAGGCAAGGTGTTCAACAGAGCCATCTTAAACAGAATGAAGGAACAAGTCAATGCTCAGTTGGGAGATCAGCAAGCTGAGATTCAGCAATCCCGAGAGAACCCCACCTCAGAAAACCACACTGGCTACCCGTACAGAAGAGATGCCAGTTCAAGCTGCTGACCCACTCACACAAGGCTCTAATCAACCAAGGACCCACCTACACCGCCTGAACCTCCACCAACCATCGAGAACTATGCTCAACCTCCCTCTCACTTGCCTGTACTACCCACATCTACCGAAGCAGAAGGGGAGGATGCTCCTTTTCCCACATCACAGCAAAGACCTGGAACAGCCTCTACACACACCTCTGGGCCATCACCTCACTTCCAGAATTCCAAATGGCCCTCAAGACCTGTCTGTTCAAACAAGCCTCCAGGGCCTGCAAGCACCTGGATACCCTATAAGGTGATTAGCTGTGCTTCATAAATCTTAATTGATTGATTGAGCAAGCTGAGTTCTGCAAAGCTTGATTCTGTACAGACCAGATTGCCACACTGCACATCATTATTGAGCAGTCGATGGAATGGATCACCTCCCTCTATGTAAACTTAATCGACTATGAGAGGACATTCAACAGCATGGACAGATATACCCTTTGGTAACTCCTCCACCACTGTGGTGTGCCTGATAAACTCATAAGATCATCAGGAACTCTTACGAGGGAATGACCTGCAAGATAATCCATGGAAGAGAGCTCACAGAAGCCTTCCAAGTGAGGACTGGAGTCCGCCAGGGTTGTTTGCTCTCACCTTTTCTCTTCCTGTTGGCTTTAGGCTGGATCATGAAGACATTCACAGCAAGTAGAAGAAATGGGATCCAGTGGACACCTTGGACGCAGCTTGATGACCTGGACTTTGCAGACAACCTGGCCCTACCCACCCACACCCATCCACAGATGCAAGAGAAAACTGATGGCAGCCACATCAGCACAAGTTGGCCTCAACATTCACAACGGGAAAACCAAGATCCTGAAGGCTAACACTGCCAGCACAACTGAAGTTACTCTTGCAACCGATGCCCTAGAAGAGGTTGAGGCCTTCACCTACCTGGGAAGTGTCATTGACAAGTGGGGCGGCACAGACACCGATGGCAAGGCAAGAATCAGCAAAGTAAGGGCTGCCTTCATTAAGCTAAAGAAGATCTGGCGCTCCAAGGACCTAACACTGCAAACCAAGATCAGGCTTTTTAACACCAATGTAAAATCGGTCCATCTGAATAGAGCAGAAACTTAAGAGGACAACAGTGATTACAACCAACAAAGTCCAGACCTTCAACACCTGCCTAAGGAAAATCCTCCAAATCTGCTAGCCAAACACCATCCGCATCAACGACCTATGAAAGCCGACTTTCTAACTCCCGTCTCATGAAGCAATCATGAAAAGACGCACCCTCTACAAGGCTGCATCAAACACCACCAGGCAAGCCCTGACCTGGAACCCTCAAGGGAAAAGGAGAAGGCCAAGAAAGACCTGTCATCTAGGCCTCAAGGCTGACTGCAAGAAGGTGAGTTACACCTGGTGTCAGATTGAAAGAAAAGCCCAGGACAGAGGTGGTTGCAGAAACCTGGTTGATGGTCTGTACCCCAGGAGGGGTAGTAGGCATAAGTAAGAAATTAGGTGCTACAATATTGTAAGGGGGTTGCCCTCTACCAAACCTCAATAACTACTATACAGCTGTTGATTCTAAAAGTTAACTTGCACTTGTTGTTTTTTATTAAGGCTTATTAAAAGTGAAAGAAAATACTGGGTTTGGTGGATCATCCAGGCTAGATCTCTACATTTAGAAGTCGCCCCATTCAATTGTAAAAGAAATGTTAGAAGTTAGCTTCCATGAATTGGAACAAAGAGTCATTCAGGAGCTCTCACAAATCACTGATTCTATAGGTTTCCTCCATTCCTTCTTGGTCACCAGAAGATTGTTCTTCGGCGGCATCGGGTGTGTTTTCATAAAACCTTCCAACCTAAGGGTTATTTTGGGATCTGGGTGTCAGTGAATGCACTATCAAAGAAATGTGATCTAATTTTCAAGCAATGTCCAAGCTGGGGTTAGGCATTCAAGGTTCCACACTGCCCCAAATTCACATAATCAGAGGAGTCGCCTTAAAAAGTGTGAATGCATGCACACATCAAGTATGGAGAATGAAACATTTGGATATGCCTCTGATTTTCATTAGCACCAATTTGTGCCTTCCTGAATACTACTTATTTTGATAGTTTTCTAACCTCTGAGCATTTCAATAAAGGTTAAAGTAAAATTGTACAAAGGGTGCCCTTGCGGCTCGTTATTGGTGGGTTAAAAGAATGTACTCTGAATTGGATATGGTCCTCATGAATTAGCATTCTGTAGCGTCTTCTTTTTCTGCTCTTTGGAGCAGAACTGGAAGTCAGTTGCCCACACTATCTTCTGAATGGTTTAATTAAATTGCTTTTTTGTGGTTACGGAGGCAGGTTATAAAAGAAGTGAATATTAAGAGAAGGTTGTCATGCCTTTGCTCATTTTTAGGTCAAAGCCTGCCAGACAGCGCACCTGTTTGGTTTGCAAAGACTTCTAGGGGACATTCTGAAAGGTTCCCTGGGAATGCATTCTGTCCATTGCTTACTATCAGCGATGTGTTTCCTAACTCACTGTTGCTTGCTTTCTATTTGCTGGCTTTATCTATTTTAGGCTGTTGAGTAAGTCCCAGGGAGCACAGGCTGTTTACTGTATTCTTCCACAAGGGTTTGCTTTCTGTAAACAGCCCTTTAAATGTTGTTTTCACCCTGTCACATTTGCTGTACATTCAAAGACAGAAGTCAAATGTAGGCTCTGTCTTCCGTGGGAGCTTGGTGTTTATTTTTCTTCCTCTGACTTCGATGTTAGTGGATTTATGTGACAATCATTCTGTGTATTGGAGTGTGCTGGAAGAAGGCTATATGATATTGTTTTTCTAGCACACAACAAAATAAAAAAAGTCTGTAAATGAACTGTGCAAATACTTCAGAATTAGAAAAGGATTAATGAAGCACATTTTTTCTAATTCTGAAGGGTGGTGAAACCAAATATTTTAATACGATCAAAACAAATCAATACACTTGGGGATGCCATTTCCACATATTATCATTTGTGTGCTGTACAGTTCTATCAGTAAACCTGTATGCCAGTGTAAATGGAATGGCCATTTCAATAGAAAATGTATTGTCTGTATTGTAGGGCGCTACCACACCCTCTACTCCACACATTCTACTCCCCTCTATGGTACTCCACTCTGCTCTATGCCATTCCATGCCAGCACTCCTGTACGCCGTCATAATTATCCAGGGGAACCGCTGCATTGATGTTTTACACTTGCGTTGCTTGTGATAGTATTTTAATACATTGAAAACTGATGATGGATGACCTCACTGTCACATAAATAATGCATGGTTGAGTTCACTTAAGTTGTTACTTCTCTTAATCAATCGGTCTCAATGTTGTCACTAATTAATTCTGTATATTTATAAATGCTTTAAAAAAACACATGTGCCACCTAAAGCGCCCAATCAGCATCTACCACTCTTTTACTGAAGGCTATGTGATACTATTTGCAACAGCTTTACAGAGAACAGTTTAAAATGCAATGTTCACCTTTTCCTTTTGGGTTTCCCAAGTGGTTTTGCCAGCGAGTGAAGCATGATCTTTGCCTCAGAGATGGTGTTTAAAATATTCTCTATATAAACGGTGCCTATCTTCACGCTCACCAACAGTTGATGGAAAACTTAGACGTAAGCAATTTCACAATAAATCTCTCTGTAATTCATCCGGCTCGGCCACTAATAGTGCTTGAAAAATTACTTGTGTTTGTAGCTCATCTTGCGCTGCTGCCGGCGAGAAAGAGAAGGGGGCTCTCAAATACAACATTTACTTTTTTGTTGCATAATTCCTTTATATTAAATCCAGCTGGACGGAAAATTGTAATCTTAGTTGTATTTATATAGGACTTACTACCCCTGACCAGGCGTGAAATTGCTTTTCGGTGAGTAGCGTGCTTCTCTAGAACCCAAAAAGGATTAGTGGTGGATTAGTATAGTAAAATTTGAGTTATTTTGAGCGGTTAACATGCGAGTCTGGTAGTTGGATTGAAAAGGATAATGGGGGGATAGAAGGCTGAAGAGTCTAGAAATTGTTTATTGGGAAATCATAGTAGTAAGATGAGGTTTGGAATGAGTATAAGGACAGATGGAGGAGGGAAGAATCTCTAGAAATTGATTAGGGAGATCATAGTAGTAAAATAAGTTTTGGATGAGTCAAAGGAGGGATAGGTGAGGGGAGAATTTAGAAGGGTTGTTTGGGAGATTATAGTATTAAAATTAGGTTTGGGGTGATCCATGGAGGGATATAGGAGGGAAGAATCTAGTTTGGGTGATTTTGGAGATCGTAGTAGTAGAATGAGGTTTGGGATGAGTCAGAGGGTGGAGGTAGAGGAGATATTGAGAGAGGTATGGGTGAAATATAGGGTAGCGCATTGGAGAGACAAAGTTTTTTTTCTTTGCAGAAGGAGTAAATTACGAAATATATAGATACATAACTACACATTATTAGACATATTTATATCAAGAAATACACATATATAGATATATACATATAGTCAAATTAGCTGTTTATATACGCAGGGATATGCTGTACATTTGTGTTTGAGTATGGTGGTTGTGTAGGAAGACCCAACTCTTGAGTAGTCTTCTGAAGATAAGATAGTTATCTGTGGATCTTATCTTTGGGGGTAATGAATTCCATAGTTTGGCTACTTGAACAGAGAAAGATGTGCCACCTATGATGTTGCTCTTGTATGGTGGGACTTTGAGGTGGGTGGCAATCTGGAGCAGAGGTTTCTTTGTTGAATGTATTTAGAGATTTTACTCCTGACAAAAAGTGGTCCCGTTCCATGTATCGCTTTGTGGGTAATACAAAGCAGCTTGAATGTGGATCTTCTGGCAACTGGTAACCAATGTAGGGCCCTCAAGGCAGGGAAGATTTGGACTTGTGGCTTTACATGTAGGAGTAGTGTGACAGCAGAGTTCTGACTCCATTGTAATCTTTTCATAGTTTATAAAGATGGTCTGTGGTAGAGGCCATTGGAGTGATCAAATTTAGGCAGTTCAAGTGAGATACTGGCTTGGACCTTGTGTGGAAATCCCAGGTGGCGGAAGATGCCTCGCAGAGTTCATAGTAATGAATCTTGATCTTGGGCCTACATTCATAACTTGGATTCCATGGTAATTTCAAGGTTTCTTACTTTCTTACATATTTTAGGAGGTGGTACCTGATCATCACGCCAGGCGACTAGTGGGCTGTAATTTTTCCAATTGCCACATGTGAGTATTTCCATTTTGGAATTATTCATTTTGAGCTGGTTCCATGGCATCCACTGATCAATGTCTCTGAGGGAACTGGAGATTTCTGAGTTTCCAATGTCTTTGGGGCTTTCCAGTTTAAGAAGTATTGTGTTTCATCTGCATAGTGATAGCATGTGAACTGAAATTCATTGATGAGTGCCAGTAATTACTTCATGTAGATGTTGAAAAGCATTGGTAAGATAATAGTGCCTTGAGGGACCTCTGCTTTTGGGAAGTACGGTTTGGATGAGAAAGGTGGATAATGGATCACATTTGTTCTGTTTTGAAGGTATGATGTGATCCGTTCGAGGGCAGTCCCCTCTATGTGGATTACAGTGTCATGGTCAAATGTGTTGAAGACAGCTGGGAAAGCTAAGAAAAGTAGTGCAGCAACCCTGTTGCAGTCTACTGTGTTTTTAAGGTCATCCCAGGTGGCAATGAAGGCAGATTCTGTGTCTCTTCCTGGACAGAATCCTGTTTGTAAGTCGGAAAGTAAAGAGTTGTCTTCAATGAATTATGACATCTGGGTGAATGCTGCTTGTTCTATCAGTTTGCCCAGGAAAGATACATTTTTAATCGGTCTGTGGTTGTCGGGGTCAAGGCCGATGCATACTGGGGCTGTGCCGATGCCCTAAGACACAGAAGTTGCTGCTCCGGTTTGCAGATTTGGCCTTAATCATAGTAAAGCACTCTATCACCATGAGATGGAAATCGGCCTTGGCTGCAACAGTGCAGGGTTGGCAGCAAGAGCTGATACGATGGGGTAGAGCAGCAAGTGCAACAATCCGTAGGGAGGAGTACAGGGGGTAACGGAAAACACTGATATCCATGGAATGGGACATGATGCTAACACACCGCTGCTTACTTTTGCTTCTGGACAACTATGTGGTCCTATTACATGCCTCTATGATGGCACTATGTACCTGTTGTTATTTGTAAATATGTCTGCTTTTTCTCCCACAATTGTCTATCTTGTGTGTACAGCATCTCGTCTGTAAAGCGCTCTGATACCCTCTAGGGTCATGTTTGCGCTATATAAAACTTTTTAAATAAATAAACACGCCCCAAGGCCTAGAATGCACATGATTTATGAATGTTACAGAGGTGATGTTAGTAATTGAAAAAAGAGTGCTTTATTAGAATAACGTTCTGCTGCATCCATTTTTTAAAACAAAAATCATTTTAAAAAATCCATATGCAGACCCTAGTGCGAAAAGGTATTGTTTCTGACTTAACTAATTAAAGTTTTTTATTAAACAACTGTTATATTTATATTTTGTTTCATGTATGATTATAATACCTTCATCTGCTTTATTCCAATTAGTTTCAATAAGAAAAATGGAAGTACTCCCCAGACCAGGTTTACATTCCCCACCCACCCTAAAAAAGTAACATAGAGGGAGTTGCAGCCAGCGACCAATAGGTCAATGGAGCTGCACGTCGAAAGAGTTTGGGAACCACTGCTCTAGTCCATTCCACTCCACTCCACTCTAAGACACTCTACTACAATATATGACACTCCACTCTGCGACACTCTACTCCGCACTATGCCCCTCTACACCACTTTACTCAATGCTACTCTTCATCACATTAATCTAAGCCCATACTTCACTCCACGCCACTCCATCCTATGACACTCCACTCTACAACACTGCATCACACTCTATACCATTCCACCCTATTACACTAATTTACTCCACTCTACGCCACTCCAGGCTCCACCACTCCACTCTATGACAGCCCACTCTGTGACACTTTACGTCACTCTATGCCACTTCATTCTATGCCCCTCCACTCTAGGACACTCTACTTCACTCTACATCACCCTACTCAACAAAACTCTGCCTCACTCTGTGCCACTCTACAGCACTCCACTCCACTCTACGGGACTCCACTCTATCACACTCCACTCCACCCTAAGACACTCCACTACATGTCTGCCATGACGCTTTATGCCCCTCCACTCTACTCCACTCTACTCTGCGCCACTCTATGTCACTCTGCCCCACTCCACTCTATGACACTCTACTTTACTCTACGCCACTCCACTCTATGCCACTCTACACCACTTCACTCTACCCCACACAACTCCATAACACCCCACTCTACGACACTCCATGACCCTCCACTCTACGACCCTTCATGACACTCTAGGACAATCCACTGTGCGCCACTCTATGACACTCTACTCCACACCACTCTATGACACTCTACTCCCCTCCACTCTACTCCATTCTATGCCACTCCACAACACTCTAGAACCCTCCACTCTACAACACTTCATTCTGTTGCCCTCCACTCTGCTACACTTTACTTATGACATTTCACTCTACGCCACTTTATGCCACTCCACTCTACATCACCCTATGCCACTCCACTCTACGCCTCTCCACTTTATGACATTCTACTTCACTATGCAACACTTTACTTCACTTTATGCCACTCCACTCTGCCAAACTCTACTCCACTCTCCACTCCCCTTAACTCTGCGCCCCTACACTCTATGGCACACCACTCTATGACACTCTACTCCACTCTATGTCCCTCCACTCTACCCATTCCCACTCTACTCCAATCCACTCCACTCCACTCTACTCCACGACACTTTATGACACTCCACTCTACAACACTCCACAACACTCTATGCCACTCTACGGCAGTCCGTGACACTCAACTCTACTCTACGCCACTCCACACTGCGCCACTCCATACAACTCCACATCACTCTCTTCTACACCACTAACGTTTAGCCACACTGTACAACAGCCACGCTGGTGTACAACATGGCTAAAACATAAAGGCAAGGGCAATAGCTCTTGTATAGGCGGGACCTATTGACTTCGCCAATGCCTGTTAAGAATAGTCTGTGGGATGAGCGTGAATGTAAAGTCGTTTTTACACTGTATTTTCTAAAACTTTTTAACATTTCCTTTATGAATTTGAGTAGTGAACACAATGGGGCTGTATTATTTGATGGAAAGGGGAAAATAGAGCTTAGTAAAATCGAGGAACTCAATTGAACAGGTGTGCATGTGGTAACAACCTTATCACCCTGATTACAAGGTTGTTACCACACCCTATAACTGATAATAGCCAGGGATGCAGTAATTTCCTCATGGTCTTAGTTTACCTTCGTAAAAGGGTGAATTACATAGTGAAATTGTGTTTTCCACATGTAATTCCCATGTTATTGAAATGTAATACCAATTGCCCCTCAGTACATTTTGGCAGATTTGACCAGTCAAATTTGCCTGGGGGAAATTGTGCTGGATGAGGCAATTACCCCATTACTCATTATTCAGATCCAAACCGGAGCTTGCACAGGGCTTAGAATTTGCCATCTCCCCCATCTGTAAATCTGTAATCAGGGCCGGTGTAGGGGAAGAGGTGGAAGTAAACAAAAGTACGCTTTGTGCCTTAATATAGCAGTAGTAAATGAAATTAATAATACTAGTACCCATCTGTGCAATGCACATAGACAGATTCTTATGCAAATCACAAAATCAGGTTCAGCAGAGGAAGGCAAAGATCTGGGTTGACCCTGTAGAAAGGGCCAGGTCCAACAGTGGGTAACCCAGAATCTCATTAGCATGCTATATAAAGACCCACTCCACAAAACCTTTCACTTCCTCTTTCTTGGTGCTCCATATTTTATTCAATCTATGCAAAACTGAAATATGATAAAGAAGATACATGCGAAAACTAAAAAGAGAACAGCAGTCCAATCTCACTCTTCCTAAGAATTTCAGGATTGCTGGGGAACTGTTTACTGCGGAAACCGAGTTAACTACACAAAAAGAAGCATGACAAATTGGTTTACTTTGAAAATCTTTAAATGTAGAGGCTAAATAACAATTTGAGGCTCTCAGAATGTCTTCTAGTTTATCTGCAGCCCAGTAATCCCACGGTGGGTTTGAAAATTAACATCCCATTACAGATATGAAGAGGTTCAAGCCAATAGCTTACTTCTTTTTTGGTTCCTTCAGCTAGAGGAATTGAATCAGAATAACTTAACCTTCTCCTTAGGTGTCAAATCTTCAGCCTTTGAAAAGCTGTATGATAGCGAAGACCTGGGAATACTGCGTATATTAAAGATGCAAGAAGACCCATGATTTGCATAAAATGGAGAAGGGATATGTGATAAGAGGCTAATAAAAGAGATAACTCATTTCTGATTTTTACTTACTCCAGTTTAAATTATAGTGAGTAAATATTTTTGTTGATTTATGTCAGAACCCAAACCCTTCAACAGAAGAATCGTTTCTGCGATTGTGAAATGAGGACTCTCATGTCTTGGGACAAAATCGAGATGTGTCTGAGCAAAGTACAAGGCAAATTCCTTGAAACCTGAAATGTGTAATCACTTGTTTGAACGTTTGGTGAAACACCAAGGAGTGGATGAGAGGTCAATTGTGTTTTACCAAGCTACAGCTCTTCCTTTTGACCTCTCCACTACTTGGTGTTTCACCAAACGTTTCAAACCAGTGATTACATATTTCAGGTTTCAAGGAATTTGCCTAAAGGAAGTACTGTAACTTGGTAAAACAGTACTACCCATTAAAATTGCACATACTTCCGATGGGGGGCAAGTTAGGACTGAACAATAGGTGTCCTTCAAATCTAAGTGAACCATCTAGTATAGAGGTTGTAAGCAATTTCTAGGATGGGGAATTGTTTCCATCTTGGAATGTTTGTAACAGCAAACTGGGTGAATTGACGGAGGTTTATCAGTGGGTGAACTTTTTTTGTAACAAAAAGAAAGGCGCCTTTAAATCTAAGCAGACCATCCAATCTAGAGGTTGTTGGCAATCTCTTAGAATGGAGAATCTTTCCTATTAAAATATTTATGAAACACAAACTGGGGGAATTGGCAGTGTTTTAGTACTGGTGCATTTATTGTTCTTTTTCTCTACTCGAAAGAGATTGCTTAGAAACCCTGACTGATCAAAAACAGTTTGTTGTTTTGCACCCTCTATCAGGGCCGGACTGGGAACTGAAAGCAGCCCTCGCAAAATTTGCTAGACCAGCCCCCGTCCGGCACGTAGCGAGCGAGCGCAGCGAGCATGCCCAACCGCTACTAGGGGGGTTTGGGGGTGTTCTCCCCCCAAGAAAATTTTGGAAAACAACAGACCAAAATGGCGAATTTTAAAGCACATTTTTCATTACATATTCAATTGTACCAACTTTCAAAGCACAGTAAATAGTAGATGATGACCTTAAAGAGCACCAGGTTACTCATTGTGGTCCCCGGACCCACGAAAACTTCTGGCATGCCTGAGAATCTGTGCATTTTATAAGGCCTCTACATGTTGGTGCATGCAGACAGAAACAATGCAGAGCTGCTGTGCAGTTGCGGTTGACATGCATGATTCGCTAATATTTAAATAAAAATATTACGAGGACTGCATGTCAGAGATTGCGAAATACCTTGCTGTGCGTGCCAGAAGTTGTGCTCAAGTTGTAACTACGATACACACGATCCAAAAATTTCAATTGGAAACAACAGCAAATAAAAATGTGCAAGTATGTGTACAAAAAAGTGACCACAGCAGAGAAAACACCAATGCCACATGCTTTTGAGTTGTATATTGCTTTCAGTGGTATCAGTGAACACAAAAACAAAACCTTTAGATTAATTGTTCAGACATGCCCTTTATAGCAGGCTCCAGGATCCCTGGGTTCATTAGCTCTCAACACTTCTTCACTCTCTGACCACTCTTCCACCCAGGAGGAATCGCGGTAGCACTCAGAGGCTGCAGAACATCGATCTTCTCCAGAGATCTGAAGGATCCGTCAATCATCTTGAAAAAGGAGGACTGTCTCCCACATGAGGGAAGCTTATGTCTGGAGAAACTTTAAAGGGTGGTTCGTCAATCTCTTTCCTTGGAGAGATCCTATGAAATACAGTAGCATCAAATTCCTCATAAGAGGAATTATTTATTTTCTCTTGGATTAGATGCGAAGGTGGCATGTGTAGAACCACAGCACCCACCTTTAGAAAGGTTTTCACCTTTTTCTTATATTTTTTGCCCGAAGGGAATATGTTCTGATGTCAATCGTGAAGACTATTTTGATTTAGAAGCTTTCCTCTTTAATTTCATCAGGGGTGTGGCGGAGTAGTTTCATGCGTCCTTCAGTAGCAAAGCACCACTGCTGCGTACCCCAATACTGATTGCCTAATACTGTAAACAAGGGCACAAGCTTGCACACCATTGTACAGTATTTGCCTAAGACTTGGGCTCTAGGTGCAGGATCATTTTCAGGACAGTTGGAGCACTGTTTTGAGAAAGGAGCAATCGCCTATAGTATTGCTCAGGTTCAGTTAGACATGAATAGGCCATCTGATAACATTAAACCAGAACTTGGGAGGAAGTATGGTGGGCGGAGGGGTTGTACGATATTTACTAACAAGAAGATGCTCCCAGAGGTTTCGCTCTAAATCATGAAGTAGAAAGCCCTGGAACATGTGGAAGCTACCTTCTTAAAGGGCCAGAAGTGTTTATGGCTATGTGACTGTCCCTAGTATAGAGTCTTCTTACATTGCAAGTTTTTGGAAGATGCAATCAACAACAGAAATGCCATTTAAAGAGTACTCTTTTGAAGCCTGAAGAATAACAAAAGAAAAAATTAGTTCCCACTCAAAGCGAGGGATCACTGGAGAAGCCAATCACTATGTACTGATCGATCGAGAAAGTGGTGAAGTGGCGGGTGACACATGACTAGGACGCAAAGCTCAATTGTCAAAGGGGACTTGCACTTTGTGGGCACATTTTTTTTTCAAATTAACAGTGTTCATTACGGGGACTCTTTTTTCAAACCCAGTCTGTTATTGCTGGTTATGACCACACAACTTTGAGCTTCTCTGTTATTGTTTTGTTTACATATGACTCTAAGTGAATCACTAGTCCAGTTCTTGACATCACTCTTCTAATTAACGCACCACTCAGCCCTTTTACAATTTACTATCATCCACACTGTGCACATGCACATAGGTATGTATACAGACCTATTTCCAATCACAGAATGTCCCAAATACGCTTAAAAGTGGAAGCACAAGCCATTTGTCTGTGATCCATGGAGATTCTGTTATCAGCACTTCTCCCTTTTTCCACAAGAGCAGTTCAAACATGAATGGGAAAAATATCCTAGTTTGCAAAAGTTTTCTATATAATTATGACTCTGCCATATTTGCCACATAATACAACATCTGCTACATTATCTGACAATTTTAACTAATAAATTGTTTTCAGCTCAAACGGATCAAAAGTTACTAAAAAAGGTGACTTGTGCTGCTGCGAAGTGGAAGGCCCTTTGCAAAGGTTGACTGATCACCTTTCTCACTGCTGTAGTTGTATGTTACACTGGTACTAATTAGGCAAAATCTTTCCAGAGATTGTTAGCATGTGTAAAAATGTCAAAATAATAAAGTGTCAGAAAATATATTGCATTACGTTGCAGCCTTTTTTTGCTGCATAATTTAGTCAATACTGCGGGGTAATTTTGTCTTCTTTTGCTGCATAATTCCAGTGCCCCCAAAGCAGGCAGCACATCTTAAAAATGCTTGTGCATGAAGCAGAGAGAATGTGAAGTTTGTGAACTTAGTTTAGTGTGCGTGCAAATCCTGTATTGCCAATCACTGATAAGTTCCAGCTACTACTGTTGAAACAAGGCCAATAGCGATACCAATCGGTGATCAGACTGGCCTCAAGGGCAGAGCCGGCTTTAGCGCTGGTGGTGCCCTGTGCAACAGTGTTTGTTGGTGTCCCCCGATGGCCACCTCCGCCACAGAGTCCCTCAATTCCACCCTTTAACAGTGCCCCTCAAGTCTCCATAACCACACTCTCTCTCAGATGCATTTAATTTGATTTACAGCGCCACTCATTCCAGTGTAGGGTTTCAGAGCACTTTACATCACACAGACTACACAGAGACAATCAATTATATATGTGTAAATCACTGTATAGGAAATGTTACATAAGACAAAGGACTAAAAGGTGTAGAAGTCACATGCCAACCATACTAGTGGGCAGTACAGTTTAATAGTGATTGGTCTGGACAAACTCAAACTCAGAATTTAAAACGTAATACCATGGTTGGGGGTTCTCTTTAAAAATCAGAAATAATTTCTATCCAAATGAACACTTTTTGCAACATTAGGATAATCAAAAACTGGGGAAAATAAAGATAATGCTCTAATTTGTACCTTGCAGTTTGCATGCAGCTCTAAGATGACAATAGCTCACTGTTCTATGTTAGGATTTTAACTTCTAAACTACAAGCAACCAAAGATCTGTCTTTCAAAATCAGTAACCCACTAACCTATTTACATTATTTGCACTTTGTGATCTGCATAGTACATGTTCTTTTCAGCAGGCACATTCACTTTCTGCACAACCTTTCCATGAATCAAAACTTCCACTAGATAAAACTCCAATCTCTCTCTAGGAAGAACATTAATCAACGTGGTTATCATAACATTTCTAATGTTGCCGAAAATTGCTGGAGGCCAGGAGGGAGGCAGCAAGCACTTTTAAAACCATAATATAATTGCCACCCAAAGTCAGCACCCAGTGCAAACACTTCGGTCGCACCACCCTAGAGCTGGCACTTCTCAAGGGTCCTGTGACCTCAGTGACAAAGTCACTGTTGCTCTAGGGTGTGCTACTTCATAAGCCTGCCCGCAAGACTAGAGGTGAACTTCAGTATGGATTGTGGTGGACAGGCCTCCAAAGTTAATCCACACTTGCCCCCACTAGGGTAAACCTGCTGGTGCTAAGACAAGGGGCTTCTATGGCCTTGCGGGGCCTTCTAAGGCCTAGCATGGGAATGTGCTCCCTCAGGAGAGTGGTCTGGGGACTGGTCATGAAGGCTGAACCCAGTTCCTCAGTTCCAAATCCACAAGCTCTGACCATAGTGCCACATCCTCTCCCCCACTGAACACCATACTGCCCCACTGAGAGAAACTCGCTCTGCCTTCAGCTACAGCCTAAATGTGCCCTGCTATAAATACCTGGATGTGACTCAGTTCAAATTACGCACTAGACAAGAGCAATATATGCTGCCTAAAAAAATGTAACAACATCCGGAAAAAAGCAAGCACCCATAGGGAATTCAAGATTAAGTAAAGCACGTAAAAGGTAAGCAGGAAAAACATGGATAACTTAAAGCATTTACACTCACTATTCAGAAATCAGTGTGTCCTTGTGCCTGAAAAGTTAAGGACATGACTACAGGGCCCGGCAGGGACCTGCTTCAATGTCCATTGCTTATAGCCTTACAAAACGCACGCAGTATGGTTTAAAAAGACCACATCCATGACCACCGAGCCGCAGTACGCATTTTGTTTTCCAATCCACCCATCAATCCGGCATTGCAGTATCTCCAGGAGTCTCGCACTTCCTCATTCAGGGAAAAAAATGCTGTCCAAAGAAAAGATAAAACAAAAGTAGCGCTTCACTGGCAAACTCTGAATAGTGGCGCTAATGTGTTTGGGTGTGAATAAAATCAATCTGGCTGCTTTGTGAATACTGTCTTGCTTTGCTTTATTTAGTTATTTATTTATTTTTCATAGTTGAACCTTTTATTTCTCTCGCTCCTGAGGCTGTACTTTGGAATAGAATAAAGTCAGAAAAATACAACATTTGCAGCAAAAGTATTTTTCGTTTTTGGATCCATTTCACAGTGAAACAAATAAACGAAAGGTGGAAAGAGAGGGTGAGAAGTAGGCCAGCCCAGCCACCACCTCTCTCCCTGCTACAAGTGACACACAACAAACAAAAGTCACTGCTCTGCTGAACCAGGCCGGGGTCTAGGCCCTCCTTGCCCCTTCCTTAGGCCCCGGCCCTTTTGCTTTTGATTTCTGGCCCCGGCCCAGTTGCGACGCCCCCGCCCCCGGCCCCAGACAGCGCCACCAGTCACCCATAAATCAGATGTGGCCACGGCCAGCAACAAATAGCACTCACCTGCAGACTGGGGAATTAAATCACGGGGTGCGTTCTCTTTCCCTGTTCCTGACAGTTTCCCTCTGGCCTCTGAATGCCTTCACGTCACCCGACCATGATGATGCTGTAGACGTGCGCAGCGTGACAGGTCAGGTGGTGGGGTGGGTGTTTAATAAATTATAATGAGTAGGCCGGCGGGCGGCGGCTGATCATACTAGCCTACCTGTACACGTGTTGGAGCACCGCAGCAGAGAATCCCTGTCCTGCTCACACCAGGCCTCAGTCAGACAGGCTTAATTTAAGCACTGTGTTCTGTTGTTGGGGCCGATTTGGACCTACCGTGACTCACGGAGTCATGTCGGTCCAAATCGGCCCAACAACAGAACCGGCCCCCTGTCACAAAACCGGCCCCCACCCAATCCAGCCTACCGGGGTATTGCCCGGTGCCCGGAATCACCAGTCCGGGCATGCCCTCTATCAAGAAGTCTTTGATTTCCTGACTGATCAACAGAGATTGAATAGGGTCGCTGAAGAATTCTATTTGATAGCCTTTAACAGTTTGGAGAACTCCATGCATAGATATTTATTTTTAGAGACAAAACTATCGGACCCCACCACACTTACCACTGTTAATGGAAATTCTGATTTGGCCCCTGCCACCTCCTTTGTGGATAAAAGGTTGGTCTTTTGTAATAAAATCTGGATTAGCATTTGTGGTTTGAAAATTGGAACCTGTCATTCCACTGGAAGTGACCTCCAGAACCCTCTTTTCAGTTGGTCCTTGTAAAAACACTCATGCCCAGGCTTTATTGATGAATTCAAGAGAGTTTGACCAATGCCCCATCAGTGGAAGGAAGAGTATTTATATATTCCGAAATCTCTCTGATAAAATTATCACCAAACAAAAAGGTCTTTGGCTGCTAGGTATTACTCCAAAGGGGCTAGTTCTGTGACTTTTGGGGTCTAGCTTCTCAAGTAGCCCTTTATGTCTCTCCAATGAAACCACTGATTGAGTGTTAGCAATTGGACAAATAATATGCTGGATCCAGTGGGGAAATTCATTTGGAGCAATTGTTAAAGAACCTTCCTTTGTTTGATTTGCCATTTGGAAACTCTTAGTAACCAGTTACATTGTGCCTATCTTGACAGGCTGAGCAGGCTCTGTCAATTCCTTTTCTGAGGTTGTTGTTGTATTTTGAGAAAAAAGTGAAAAACGTAGGGGAATAGCAAACGCATGCTTTGCTCTTGAGCGATGGGTCAAGGGCATTCGGATTTTACTTTGTTTCTAATAACCTTATCTAAAGATTGTCTAATTATGTTCTGAATGGGGTACAAATAATCACATCTAAGGCTTTTGGTTTGAGACAGTCAGAAGTCTTGTCAGCAAAAAACATTTCTGACTCTTATTTGTGTATTTAAAGGGAAAATTTACCACATGCGAGTCAGGGCTTTTGTTTATATGATTACTGGATGAAATATACCTACTAGCAACAGGAGGCTGGGTCTGGGCCAGTAAATGGGTCTGCATAATATCTTTGATACAGATGCCAATATCTTGCACTATTGTCCCCCCTTGAAGTATGAAATGCAGACTTTACAGTGGTATAAATACATTGGGGCAGATTTATGAGCCCCTTGTGCCTCATTTACGCCGCCGTTGCGTCACTTTTGTGACGCAGCGGCGGCGCAAATCCTGCGACATTCTGCGGGGTATTTACAACGTGACGCATCTGGCAGATGCGTCACGTTGTAAAACCCTGTGCCACATGTAGACGCTCTGGAGCAGGGGGGGGTTCCGGCGCAGGAACGCCTCCTAAAAGTGGCTGAGTGAAATCTACAAGATTTCACTCAGTCACTTTTAAGGCCATGCTGCGTCAAAACCCTGCGCCTGCTTGAAGCAGGCGTAAGGATTGACGCAGCATGTAAGGGTTAGGGCACTCCCGAGCCTTGCTGGAGCTGCGTCGCACTTGCGACGCAACTCCAGCAATGTGCCGCCTTTCCGTCAGGAGATGCGTTACGCATCTGCCCATCCGAGTGCCACGGTGCGCCGCATTGTAAATGTGGCACATCAATGGTGGCGCACGGGTGGGCAGATGCGTCGCAACTCTTCTGGCGCATCTCTGCTGATTAGCAGAGATGCGCCAGACGTCATAAATCTGCCCCATTGTTTTTAAAATATGTCTAAATATTTCTTCACTGACATCCATTTCCTCATTTTGTCTCTGCTCACCCATTATTTATTAAATGTTCTACATAGAGTGAGTGTGAGAAAGTGACTTATTAGTTGGGGTGGATGATAGTCCACCACAACTAATGTTGTCACTATTCATGTTAGGGCCAGTAAAGGTTTCAATAATTTGAACCTTAGTTCAATCCCTTGTAGCTATGGCACAGAGGAGACAGGTTAAAATTAAGAAAATGTGAAAGCACTTAATAGTACTTAAACAGTTAAAAAGTCAAAAACACAAAACAATAAAAACAAATCTTTAAATAGAAATTGAGATATTGAGAATATTTTAATGTCCAAAATGACACAAAACATCAAAAATCCAATAAGGGGATCCAGAGAAATTAATTTGTGAAGTTTTAAATAAACATAGCGCCCATAAGCGTAATACCCAAACTGCTGGCAACTGGTCGCACTTCACCGGTACAAGGACGACCTCACTGGTGTGTGGGTCGTACAAAGGTTGAATTGGACACGGTCAGAAAGTTATTACTTTTACACTTTTTCAACAAGGTAGAATTCTCTGCGGAGCAAGGCAGCAAGCTGGATTTGAAGAGAGGCTTGTCGAGGATATGTTGTCTGGTTAAAGCCATCGATGAAGGCGGGAAAAGCTGCGAGTGGGAATAGTCCAGAGTTCATGCCCAACAAGTAATCAACGTCAAACTGATGCTGTTCAGCGTTGGTCCCAGTGAAGCTTTCTACCTTTGGACCTAAACTCTTTTCTGGAAGTCTGATTTCTTCAGAATGGCAAGGCTGTAGCCGAAAAATGTTTCACATCATCAGATGCCAGTCGGTATTGGAGCTGCTGAATCAGATTTGCTGCTGCAGTGGAGAACATTGCAGGAAGAATGGCAAAGTCAGGCCCACTGGCAATGCACCCTCAGTGGATCGGCTAGCAGGTTGATCCTAGTCCCTCTGCACTTCTCTAGGCAAACAGTTAGCAAAAGTCCCGGATTTAGGCACAAGGAGTACACTCTGACACCAGCCATGGGTGCCAGGACCTCAGGAACAGTAATTGGGGGGTCAGTACTCACCCCAAAAGAAGCAACCAGCAGGGTCCAGGGCAGGTCCAGTTGAAACTGATCAGCTGTGCTCTTCCAGAAAAGTGGGGTCTTGCAGCTTTTGTATCCCTGTAGCTTAACAACTGACCCTTGGAGTCCACTACTTTGTCCTGGGTATATGTGGGAGCAGGCCCAACCTTTCAGTTCTCCTTGCAAGGCTTCACAACAGGTGCAGACCTTCTTCTGTCTGCCATAGGTACAGCAGTGTTCAGAAGAGGGTGCCTACAGGTGGCATGTTTATGCCTGGCGCTAGCCTGTGGGTGGGGGTGACTCTTGGCCCATCCCTAACCAATAGAGAAAAAAGTTACCAGGGGTAAGCCAACCCACTTTTGCAGCTGTTCCTGTGTGCCCTACTGCTTATCTCTCTAGCTAAGGACAATGGTATTACTATTAAACCTGCGGATAAGGGCGGTTCCATTGTCATTTTAGATACTATCGATTACAGAGCAGAATGCCTTCGCCAGCTTGGTGATCAGAATTCTTATAGAATTCTCACACAGGATCCCACTGAAAGACTACAGAAAATCATTGGGGATTATACTGAAGAGGCACTCAGTGAAGGTTGGATAACAACACGGGAAGCACAGTTTTTACAGACTAAGTTCCCTGTTATTCCATACTTTTACGTTTTACCAAAGGTGCATAAGTCTCAGAGACCACCTACTGGGAGACCAATTATCTCGGGACAAGGCTCATTATTGGAACCACTGTCCACTTTTGTGGACTATTTTTTGAGACCTATTTTCCAAGAGATGCCGACGTATCTTCAGGATACGAAAGATGTCCTTCGGCTGCTCCCGCAAATTGAATTCGACTCGGAGAGAGACTTCTTAGTCTCCTTCGGTGTCGAATCTTTGTATACTTCAATTCCCCAAGACAAAACTCTAGACACAGTGTCTTCTATCTTGGAGGCTACAGATTTGAAATCCATCACACCTGTACACTTTATCATGGCCCTAGCCCGACTGGCGATGAAAGAAAATTTCTTGAAGTATGAGAACACCATTTACTTACAGATATCAGGGACCAGTATGGGGAGTGTTTTCGCACCGAGCCTAGCGAATTTGTATGTCCACTCTTTTGAGCAAGAGCATGTGCTGGCCCCCACCAACCCCTTACTTACATCAATTCACTTATGGAAGCGGTATATTGATGATGTGCTGGTGGTATGGAGGGGTGACCAGCAGTCAATTGGCCTGTTTCATCAGTGGCTAAATACACGTAATGATTATCTGAAATTTACAGTAGAGTTGGATAAGACGCGCTTGGCTTTTTTGGATTTATCCATTTTTGTAACATCGCAGGGTCTTGAGAGCGAATTGTACCGAAAACCCATGGCACGAAATTCGCTATTGCGATATGATAGCCTGCACCCCAAAGCTCTAAGGGACAATCTGCCCTATGGCCAGTTCCTTAGGGTTCGTAGGAACTGCTCCACCACCGAGGGGTTTAAAAGACACACAAGTCTTCTAACTGAACAACTGGTAGACAGACATTACCCACGTAAATTGGTCAAACTGTCACTTAAAAGAGCTTCTAATAACAACCGCGAAGCCTTGTTGGAACCACCAGCACCTAAGCCACCTCTTGAACGTTTGACGTTTGTCAATACATTCAGCACTTTATCCAATAACATCAAGAAAAGCATTAAGAAACACTGGCGGATTCTAAATAGCTGCAATGATAGGATTGCTCTGCCGCTTTTTGCTTTTAAAAGATCAGGGAACTTAAAAGACAGATTGATTCGCACACGCCCCCAGGTTTCCTTGACTAGGTCGGTACACTATGGGACTTACCTGCAGTCACTGGACACCACCCCTGTGGGGGGTGTTCCGTCTGTCCACAAACCACCCATACTGCGACAATTGACATAGGATCTAATAGACCTTGGATCCAAACCCACTTTACGAATTGTAATAGCAGCAATTTAATTTACCTACTTACATGCCCCTGCCGTATTCGGTATGTTGGAATGACAACTCGTAAGGTGAGGGCGCGCATGCTGGAACATAAAAGTACGTTCAGGTGCAAAAAGTTGACTACTAGACTTACAAGACATTTTGTGGAGGCTATTCACGGTGCAGAAGATTTTCACTGGACAGTGTTGGAGAAACCGAATATACCCTCCCATATTGGTGATGTTTCTAGATATCTGTTCATTAAGGAACAAAGATGGGTCCACAGGCTCCAGTGTGACACTTTGGGTCTGAACGATGACATACCCTGGACCAGTCTATAGGGACCTCACCTTCAATCCGGTATACCCTGGGTATAAGAATGAAGATGGCAATGAGGGCTTGGTTAGTTTCTTGCTGTTCAATATATGACGTTCTGTAACATAACACTCTGTCATTGGGTATGTTTTGGGAATTTCAGAGTTTTCCTGGATGCATGTGCTACCGCTTAATGATCTAAGGGTTTAATTAATTAATGATAGACATAATTTTTGTCTTGCTGTTACTGATTTTTGTCTATATATATGGACTGACCAGCTTGTAGCTCTCTGTGTCATCTGTTCAGAGTGGGAGCTACTCGAGACAATATTTTATTAGATTCTATTTTTTACCAACGAGCTTGTTACTCGTGTACTGAGCATGGAGCATGGAGCTATTGCCCTTTGGGTTTCTCCTTGTGCTTAAAGGTAGAGTTAGATGTAATAATCTATTACCCTTTGGATTGTTTCCGATGTCTGTTATAATTGGTCTTGCTATAAATGTCCCGACGCACGATATAGGAGCACTGTTGCCTTAAAAATAAAAAACAATGTATTCTCTTAGGTTGCTCCGCATTCCTTCGATTTGGTGTAATCGAGGATGCAACCCACCTTGTTTTGGTGTTTTGAAGCGGAATACTGTTGGTATTATGTGCGCTTTATGAAAACGAAGTGGACTGCATTCATTGTTGTACAAATGAGACTGCAACACCTTTCACCTTTTAATAATGAGGGATGGGTGATTCAAAAACTGAAAAACACAAAAACGGAATTTAAAAAAATAAAAAAATAAAAAACTACAACTACGACTCAGAAGAAACTACGATTCCATTTTGGATGACATCAGTCTGTAGTTTCGGTACATAGTCGCTACCCTCTAAGGCCTTACTGGATTGGTAGTTGTTTAGTAGTAGACACATGTGATCACTATTCGGGGTATGATGTAGGCTGTGTCTGGTGTATATTTAAAGAACGTGTGTATTTAAAGAACGCATCATTTGTTCTATGGGCAGCAAACGGAACTACATCCCCCATGCAGGATGACAACATCCTGTAGTTCTAAACTCCATCTGCATACAGCGTCGCTGCTACGGAGGATGACATCATCCTGTAGTTCTAAACTCCATCTGCATACAGCGTCGCTGCCACGGAGCTGCGTGTGATATTACTCAGCTGCGAGGAATCGCTGGTTGATTTCAGCTGCGCCAGCAATCGATATTTAAGCCGACTTCCTGGTCCTGTCGCTGCCTCCCACCCTGCTCATATAGACTTGGGGCAACGACGGACAGGTAAGTGCTGCCTTGGTGACGAGTACATTTTGTTTGCTGTCGGCCTGACTTTAAAGCGATCCATTTAAGCTTGTCGAAATTGTTTCTTCATTGTTTATGTTTAGTTCGAATTAGTTGTGCCTTAAAATGGAATGATGTGGAATGCCAAAATAATGCATCATTGTTCTGACCAGTTAGACCATTGGTCAATTACTTTACAGGCTCAAGCGAGATTTTTGTGCTTTGACTAGGACTATTTATTTTAGTGTTGAGAGTTAGTTTGCCCCAGTGAGCTTGATGGTGTACTGTGTTTGACACCATGAGTTATATGTATCAAGTTGTACTATGACTATTCCGAGGAGTTTCTCGGCTTGAATGAATTTTTTTCTCCTGTCACCCATGATTTAGAGCGGGCCTCCTTCACCTGAGACAGGTTCCAGGGTAGGTGAGGTGCAGTCCCAGATCAAGCAATTTGTACATGCTTTTATGTAATGAACAGGCATACTTATTTGATGGGCCTGTTTTAAGACAGCACAGTTGATGTTTGATGTTGGAACTTGTGTGATAATAGTCCTATTTCTCTAGGTGACGTTTGCACCCTGTGATCCAGAGGATTAGGATCTACTGAGGTTGTATGAATTCCAACCTTGTTTATTATTCAAATTTCTTGGATTTGTGTGGTCACGCTTCACTATTGGCAGTGTGTTAATTGATTGCAGTAGCATGTTTTAGATAGATACAGGTCCTGAAGAAAGCCGTGGGTAGTATACCCGGATGGCTGAAACATGTCGACCTACATATAGCAGTCACTAGGAAGTACTGCTATAATTTTGTTACACTTTTTTAGTCAAGGTGTGCGGAGTGAATGGAATATTCAAGATTTTTCTCTCTACACAACCTTTTTTAGTTTTCACTGTTTTCTTCGCACTGCACTATACAGGATTATTCATCCTGGACATCACAATCTCTTGACTTTCTTGTGTGGTCAATATCCATCAGCCCAAATGAGCAATAGAGCTTCTAACTAGTGAGGCAGTCTCGATGTTCAAGTGACATACCTCCGTTATTAGTTGGATGACCAAATGATATGAACGATCAAGAGAGCTAGTATGTTCCAATTCCATGCTCCATCCTACGAGTGAGATTGATGGTAATCCATGCTCTGCTCTAGGACTGTTTAGGATTGATCCTATGCACCAACTTCCTTCTCTTTCTTCTGTGCTGTCTGTTACTAGACCCCCAGTTCTTGTTTATATGTGGGAGCAGGCCCAACCTTTCAGTTCTCCTTGCAAGGCTTCACAACAGGTGCAGACCTTCTTCTGTCTGCCATAGGTACAGCAGTGTTCAGAAGAGGGTGCCTACAGGTGGCATGTTTATGCCTGGCACTAGCCTGTGGGTGGGGGTGACTCTTGGCCCATCCCTAACCAATAGAGAAAAAAGTTACCAGGGGTAAGCCAACCCACTTTTGCAGCTGTTCCTGTGTGCCCTACTGCACACAAGCCCAGAGTGCCCCTCTCTACCTAAATCCATCATGGCAGAACCTTTTATTCACTGTGCAGAGCTCCAGTGCCCACCATAGAGGTGGGGCCAGGGAAATGAGCAACCCCTCCTCAGTGGGCACTCGAAACCTGTTCTAGGGGCAGCTCCTCTGACTCCCACTGGGATTGGGATCTGGCTGGTTAAAGGGAAAAATGGTGGGACAGTTCCAGGTGTTAGCAACATCTTCTTGGAGCAGGACACCTCCCCACACCTAAGCCTTTGAATCAGATCTGCGAGCCAGCTCACACCTCATCATGGAGGTAGTCAGGTCCCTGTTGACAGTAGGCGAGAACGGGCAACTCAGTTCTGCCTGTGGAGTTCATGGAGTTTTTGCTACTTCGCACTCTGCTTGCAACGCGAAGTTCAGCAAAAACTCATTGAGCTCCGCGCGTAGAGTGGAGTAAAGGCCCACTGCTTGGTGGACATTGATCTCTTCCTGCCATGGGACTCAGGATGGCCAAAATGTCTGGGTAATCACTACCTTTTCAACTGAGGAGTGTAGTGAGGCTTAGAACGCACCCGTTACTGGCAGTTCCTCCTCCTGTGACAGGCAGCGTGTGCCGGAAGTGCAACATTGTTTAAAGTGCGTGCTGTTTGCAGCCCACGCTCTCGTAGGATGCTTGGAGCAGTAAGGGCTGAAAGTTTCCAGTTACAAAAATAAAATCTCTATTATTTTTATGCATTTTATTATATCGCAGGCAATGCTTCCTAATAATTTTAATAAAATCTGCACAACCTCGGGCCCGTCCTGCATAGCTGACAGCAGCCCCCTCCTCTGCTACACGCAGCGGCACACAGTCTCTTAGTATTCGTCAAATGATCCTTTACATAGTGCTCACCGCTATGGGAACTGCCTCTCGGGGATGCTTCTACCCTCTTTACAGTCCTCGCAAGGATGAAGGGTGAGTCGTCTCTGCTGAGATTCTAACCTGTAGCTTGGGGATAAGACGCAGGTCTACACAGAACTTTGCATCAAGGATGAAAGGGTGAGTCAGCTCTGACGAAATTCAAACCCCTGACTTATGGTAAGACAAACAACTATGTACTCAAACACGAGTATGGGTCCTGGTTAGAGGTTTTTAACAGAAGTAGAATATTTTTAGTCTGAAAGTGTCAGCAATTCTCATTTAGGTTCAGTTTACGAAAAAAAAGGAAATGGAACACCTTAGAAACAGAGGACGAAGGAGTTTCATAGTTCGTATTCACCTATCCGCTTAGCTGCACTGTTTTTTTTCTTTTAAGGAGGCCATCTACTGTTTTATTATTTGATACACGCAAAAATACAAACCAAAAAAAATCAAAGCTTCCAGTAGGCTTTGCGAGAACAATCTACGTTCAAGAGATCGGTTTCTCCTATACTGTGGGTTTAAGCTTTTTTTTTTGCTGTCACCTCAGGTTCTGAAATATCAGTCCCCTGCCCTAGTTCTGGATTAATTGTGGTTGTTCATTTTTTGTTTTTTATCACAGAGCACAGCACTGCACTGCTCGGAGGCGCCAGTTTGTGTTACAACTGTGGTGTTGTGGGCCCCAGGCCCACATGCTACTTAAGTAGCGCACACAGAAGCATGCTTAGTGTACTGGTAACTGGCTCAGGGCACGTGCGCCCGGCCCCTTTTATTTCCAGGGTCACCTGACCGGTGACGCCTGTGGTGGGTGGGTGTAAAGTGTGGGGTACAGACAGGCAGAACACTAGAACGTGTCCAGCAGGACACTACATCCCTCCCAACCTTTAATGAAAAAGAAGAAAAAAAAAAAGCCCAAAAACAATTAACAATACACAGCACCAATGGGGTCTCTTCATGCCATCTGCCGGGCAGTGATGGAGCTCTGCACCGCATGGTCAGAATGCTTTAGTCTACCTTGGCGATGTAGTTCAGACCGGCCTGGTCTCGCGGTATTGGAGTCTATTCGCAAAGTTCAAATATCGGTGCATCTGGAGCGGTGGTGGAGTCCACTTCGGAGATCTTGCAGATGCTCAGGTTCCAGTGGACGACAAACCTACAGCTATTGAGGATGATCTTGGTGGATGAGGCCTTTCCTTGGAGGCAACGTACTTGATGATCTTTCCAGCTCCTAACAGCCAAGCAACTTCAGACTTGCCTCTCTTGCCTGGGCTCCCCTCTCACAGGAGTTTCCTGGGGGGGCCTTCCTGCCGGCTGCCAAGGGACCATGTGGACTGTGCAGGCTTCGTGGAGGCCACGTGAAGGCGTCACTGAGGAACTGCCAACTTGACCACAGCCAAGTCGCTTTTGTAGCCGCAGAGGATGGTGTCTCAGTCTGGGTGTTCTCGCCATCAGGGCTCAGGTTCTGTGCCTTCCTCAGTTGGTCTTTGGGTGACCAGTCTTTATCTGTGACCTCCGTGCTTCCCGGTGCCTGTCGTGGGGCTGCCGCCGATGCATCTCTCCTCTAACAGGAATTCAGTTGAGGCCCTTGCCCCTGGATTGCCACGTGACCGCGTGGGCTGTGCGGGCCTTACATAGGCTGCGCTGAGGGGCCGCTGCAGAACTCCCAACAGGACAACGGCGAGCCTCGTGTAACCCCAAGGGTGGATATTCCAATGGTCGAGTATGCTATACTTCGGCAGGCTTCAGGTTGACAGGGGCACACCGAAAGTTCCTGGGTGGTTAGCCTCATTGAACTCAGGTTGTCTAGAGTGTTGGGATCCACTCGGTGGTGCGATGCTCCTTTGACGTCCTTGGTGATGATGCACTTTGATGATGGACATGTTTTTTTTTCCTTCAGTTGGGCAAACAGGAGGAGATCTCTGGCTTTAGGTGACCTCGTGGAGTGAGGAGGACTGGAGGGACTTCACAGCCTGTATCTTCATCTTGCTGATGCTGTTCTTCACCCGTGGCATTTGCGGTGAGGAGCAGGGATGCTGTCCAACTTGGACTTCCAATGCTTGGAATCGGACGGTCGCGCTGGGAAGCATTGGAGAGAGACACGGTTCGCGGTAGCTGCGGCTTACATTTGGTTCTCCCATTGGGCTGTCTCCAAGGACGTCCGTCCGGCTTCTGGACATGATGGTCGCACTGAGAAGCGTTGGAGAGAGATGCAGTTCGCGCTAGCTGCGGCTTACATTTGGTTCTCCCATCAGACTGTCTCCAGGGACATCGGTCCGGCTTGGTGGCTATCTAGTGTCTCTGGGTGTGCTCATCTTGTGGTGGTACAAAGTCCTCTGTCCTGTCACTCTGCTCCTTTTTTTCCTGTGCGCCTGTGGTGGTTGTTTGCCCTGCCACTCACCGTTCTTCCTTCGCTGGGTGGCGTCATGCCACGCTCTTCTCCTTCTCTAACTGGCGGGCGTCCAGTCACGCTCTCCTCCTTCCGACCAGGTTCCTCACTCGGAGGTGGCATCCTGTCACATGTTTCAGGTTTGTGACACATGGATATCTCTCTGGTCGTGTCCGGTTCTTGGGACGATCTTTCCTTTGCTGCTGACCTGTTGCAGGTCTTTCCTGTTGGTGGGACGTGTTTCTTCTCCATGAGGACCTCTTGCATGCCCTTTCCCTCCTTAGTGGTTTTTCGCCGTGCTCCTCTGTTCTTCACTCGAGGGCGTTGTGCTTGCATCTCGAGGTTGCGCCATTGCGGCGCTCGATCCTGCCTCCGTCCAGGCATACTTGGCATTGTTACTCACTCACAGTGACATGCTCCATGCTTGCGGTACGGTGCGATTGTGATGTCCGGCCACGTGTCACCTGTCGTTAGAGCACATGTTGCAGTGGCAGCTTGCCACGTAGAGTGTGCGACTCCCCTCTTGCCTGTCTTGGGCCTCTGGCGACTCCATCTTGAGGCAGTGTGAGGTAGGACACTCTTTGCTGTTTTTGGCCTGCTGCAGGGCTTCGTTTGTACAGTGGAGATGTGGAGGCTCTCGGCTGTCTTCAGCATTGCTTCTTTTATGTGGAGATGTCTCTATCTCCCGGGCGCCTGAATGTGCTGTCAGGTTCGCCAGTATGGCCTTCTGCACACCTTGTGCACCCCATCCTCTTCTTTGGCACACTCTTCTGGCACTTGCTGTGCCCCTTTTGTAGCTTTCAGTGGTGTCCGTTCACGCCTAGGGGCGAGTGGCGCAATTTCCTCACTGGTGGTGGCGTACGGCAGCCACTGGGGTTTCGCACACTGCACCCCTTCTTGTGCTTCACGTGGGGCTTGCTGCCTTGAGACTTTTACTTTTCTTCTCAGGCTAATACTCGGTGAGCTTTTTCTAGGGAAACAGATCTCAAACTGCATGTGGTGGCAGCAGTGCGTGCTGGCTCTAGCTGAGTGTGTGTTGAAACGTTCTACCCCCTTTTGCTAGGCGATACCTTCCCTTGTGCTCTTCTGCATTGTGCTTCTTGGAGCTCTTTGCTGAGAACATGCAGTCTTGCCCTTTTATTTGGAGCCGTTTAATTCCCCGTAGGGGGTGGGGGGAGGCTGCTGTAGGCCATATTGTTCTCTGCTTAATGCAGTACGCTTGGCTTCTGAGGCTTTAGCCTGTAGGGCTACTTGCACTGTTCATGCCACGGGTCACGGTATCCACTTGGGTTCATGACTGATTCTGCTGTAGGCAGGATGACTGCTCAGTGGGCCCTCCTTATTGTGTCTGTGCTTAACTGATTGGGGCATTGCCGGCTTAGGCCCTTGACCTCCTGTCTCTCTCCTGGCTGCGGGGCTCATGCAGCTCACATACGTCTGAGGCAGGGTTGGGGTGACATTAGTAGGGCTCCGTTTCCGTCACTTTAGGCCACGGCAGCCTTCGCAGTGCTGCTGGCATTTCCTTGCGAGTTGTTCCTTTATGTTTTTTCCCAGGTGCAGTAACGCCCAGTGGCCACTAGGTGGCAGCACAGCGCTGTTCATAGGCCCGGGAAGTGTTGAAAGGAAGCAGACTCGTACAAAAGGGTTCATAAGTTTTATTCATAACAGCCCCACACGGAGTGTGGTGTACCAGTCAGGGAACAAACGTCAGTGATGACCGTTGGGAGTTGGGCAGTACAACACAAGGGAAGGTGGAATGTTGGGGAAGCCAATGGGAGGAGGGGAAAAACAAAGGATGCTCTCGCGCAGGAGAGCTCGTGGGCATCAGCTGTCACGCGCTGAGTACAGCACGTGCACATAACAATAAATGCATTATAACACATCTTCCTCTCTTGAATGTTTAAAAACAAAAACATTACAACACTAAATACATTCTGAATGTATAACTGTGCACAGTTAATCGCAAACAAAATCGTCATAGCATTTAGGTTTGTTGATGGTTCTACCAAACCTTCCCTTGACTCTGTGAGGGTCAAATACACATTCTGTGTCGGAGTGGGAATCGTTACTGGTTCTACCAAACCTTCCACTGAGGCATTGACTGTCAGATGCGACTTCAGAGTCAGAATGTGAATCACCCTCGCAACTCCGATTAGGCATCGGTGTGCGAGGACTGACATCAACGAACTGGTCTGATGTGTGACAATCAGTGGAGTCAGTGTCGGGTGGGTGATCATGTGCAAACCCATTACCGGGCATGGAACCGTGGTCTTTTCCCGTTTCGTCATAATCGACCCACAAGTCTTTGCTGGTTCTATTGTGCTGAAACTGATTCGGTTGTTTGGCTTCAAGATGATATCTGGCTAACCTGTTCATGTGCCAGACCTTGCCATCACTGAGTCTTGCTGCGTTGTTGTAAAGTTTGCTGATGTGGAGGGGGGCGGTGAATCTGCTTTCTCCTTTTCTGACTTTCCTCTCAAGGCGAACTTTCACTAGATCACCGATTCTAAAGGAGTGTTCCTTTACCCCATGTTTGGAGTCATACCAATCTTTATAACATTTTTGCGCCTTTACTATGTTGTTTCTAATGGTGTCTGGTGACCATTCCAACTGTTTGGAAGCTGCCATCCAACCCAAGTCTTTGCTCAGGTGTTGTCTGCTTTTCATGAGGACAAAAGGTGCTGTACAGTTGCTGGCACATTGGGAAATCTTGAAGGCCCAAATAAGTTTGAACACTTCCTCTTCCCAGTTGAGGTTGGCATTCCTTGACAGGATGGTAGAGTGAGGTGGTGTGGTGGGTGATGCAATTCCTTTCAAGGAATGACTTGAATGCCTCAGAGGAGAATTGGGGACCATTGTCGGTGAGCACGTATTTGGGTAACCCTTCGCTCAAGAATAGCCTGTCCAGGGCGTGGCTTGCGCGCCGCTGCGAGATGGCGGATCGCGCTTGAGCTCCGTTATGAGAGAGGGCCGACGGAGGCATTGCTGACGCTCAATATTGCTCCGCTCTGAGCAGAAGATGTTATCTTTCATGGGAAACTGCCGTGCACGCTACGAGGGAGGTCTCTGGTGGTGAAGAGCGGCCAGAGTTCATTTATCGGCATTTTTAAGTGACGCTTCAGGCTTTCACGAGCGGCCGCCATTTTGTTTCTCTTCTGTGAGGGAGTTTTTCTCTCGCTTCTACAAAACGACGCTACTGGTCTATCCTGTCAGGAATGGAGGCATTCAGGAGCTGGTGACGTTTTTTCATTTTTCTTGAGCTTATTTGTTCTTTTTTTCTATCGCCTATTGCTGAGAGACCCACTGTGTGAACTTTTTGAGGTTTCTGGTTTTTTTTCGTCGTCAAACGCACTGCCACTTCCTTATGTGAGGCTTTTTTTTGTTCTTGGCTTGATCCTGGTGGTTTTCGTAGTTGGTGCTTGACTACTGGCGCCTGTAGCACATGCTTCTTTTCGTGAGGTGTTTTTTCTGTCTGGGATCGTCTGGAATATTTTTTGCCCGGCTCTTTCTGATGCAAGTGCATGATTCCTTCCTGCCCATTTTTCCTCTCACACATTGTGGATTTTACAACCCCTGGCATTCCTTGTTCTCACTCTTTCTGAGGAGGTGTATTTTGTTTCTGCTGAGGTGGTCTGCCCTATGGCTGAAAATATGGCCCCTTCACCGAATGCCAAAGACGTTAAGGAATCTAAAACATCTCTTAAGAGGTCCAAACAGGTATCCCCAACACCTGAGTCTGCTCCTAAAGACACTAATTCGACTCTTGAGTCCATTCTGACGCGCCTTAATGAGGTTTATGAGATTGCGCAGTCTACTAAGACTAATACAGATTTACTGCAAGTGGAGGTGTTAGCCATCAGGAATGATTTCAAGGCCCTTTCCCTTCGTGTCTCAGGTACAGAAGCACGGATTAGTGGCGCAGAGGATACCATGCAAAAGCACTCTAGATCTCTCACGCAGATAGAGCGTTCTATGGCAGCTTTGAGGAAAGACCTCACTGAACAAGAGGATCGTAATCGTAGATCCAATCTGCGTATTTTTGGTCTTCCTGAAGATGTTGAGAAAGATGCATCTTCCATGATTGAGTTTCTTTATCAATGGATTCCGTCAACACTACAAATTTCTTTCCACAAAGAGTTTGAACTGGAACGGGCACACCGTGTCCCCTCCTTTCGCCCCAAGTCTGCTACGCAACCAAGAGCGATAATCTTTAAGCCGCTGCGTCACCAACATACAGAGCAGATTTTGGCGCATATGCGGAAGGTTAGAGCTGTCTCTTGGAATGGCCATCGTATTTCAATTTCTCAAGACTTTGCCAGAGACACGGTGATGAGGAGGAAAGGCTTTCTTAATCTCCGGAAGCGTTTGTCTGAAATGAATATCCCCTTCTCCTTTGCTGGTCCCTCAAAATTCCGCATTACTTTCAAGGGTCGTGTCAGAATTTTTGACGAACCTGCGGATTTGGCCTCGTTTCTGGATAATCAAATGGAGCTACAGATGGATCTTCAAACGGGGGCTTCACATGCTCCTGGTTCTTCTGGCACCTGAGGCGGCTATACATAATGCATGGTCTTTAGTCTCTGTCAGACCTATTAGGTCTAGCTGCTTTTAGATCTGCGTAGTGGTCTTTATGTCCATTGGTCTTGACGTATTTTTGTCGTCTCTTGGTGTTCCCTTAGTATCGTTATGGCGTTTTGGTCTTTAGTGTTGTTAGTTTTAGTGTATAAACTTTTCAATTTTTTGTGGTAACTTCTCTTGTTGGCGTGACTTCACTTTTGTCCGCGTAGAGTCCTGTTATTCATTGCCTCCCCAGTTTGTCTTTCGACGTATTAGGTCACGGTCCTTTTCCTTCCAGGGGTGTGTCCTCGGTATGTGCGTCGATTTTTGTGGTGAAATTTGGTTTATCGTATTTTGTTGTGGTCGTTCCTTTTGCTTCATGTTTGTTTTTTGTTATTTCGTACTTTATGGAGTAGGTCATTGCTTGTTCCTTTGCTTTCTCATCGTGTTGTTGCTTGGTTTGTCCAGATGTTTTATTCATATATGTTTATTAAGTGTTTATTTATGGCTATATTTAGAGTCAATATAGGTCGTTCATATAGTTGCTAGTTATACCTACTTTATTGTTTTTTTTTCATTGAGTGATTTATTTACATTGTGTTACTATTTGTTTTTCTTTCGAGTAGGTTAGTTTTTTATAGATGCTTTGTACTTGGCAGTCATATGCCCCTCCTACCTACATGTTCATTTTCTTAGGCATGCATATTTATCTTGCCAGTTTGTGTGTATATGGCTTTATTTATTCATGGCCAGTTATCTTTAAGTTTGTATATAGATTTTACATATTTATATATAGTATTAGGTCTCTTATCTAGCTGCCATAAGGGTTTCTCTGACTGTTATATGATAAGATGCTCCCTACCGTTTCTTATTATGTTTCACTTGTTTTTCCCATATTGTTTCATATAGATACCTCCTTTATTGACTTTCTCATTGCGTGATTTGATTACATTGTGTCATTAATTGTTTTTTTCGAGTAGGTTAGTTTGTTTTAGAGATGCTTTGTTCTTGATAGATTTATGCCTCTCTTATCTACATGTTTACTTACTTAGCCAAGCATATTTATTATACCAGTTTGCGTGTATATGGCCTTATTTATTCATGCCAAGTCATCTATGAGTGTGTATATAGACTTTACATATTTATATATAGTATTAGGCCTCTTATTTAATTGCCAGAGGGATTCACTGATTGCTATATTGATAAGATGCTATTTACCGTTTTTTATTATATTTCACGTATTTTTTCCATATTATATCATACAGTATGCTTTAGAGTATATTTCTTCTTTTCTCTTCATTATGGTCCTTTTTCTTTTGTTGGAGTCCGCTTTGGTCTGGTTCTACCTAATATTATTGTTCTCTCTTAGTTCTCTTTCCACCAGCTCTTAATGCCTGATCGTGCTTTCTTTTTCTCTCTTTTCTGCTCCTACCGTTCTCTATGATTTATTTTAGTTGTTATATATACAGTAATTTGGTCAAATGTGTTGCCTTTACAGTTTCTCATTTCGCTTTGTCTTCTAATATGTGATAATTATCTCCGGTTCTTAGCTTTTAGATAGTGCTCTCCTTTTAAATGTATAACCGGTTATGCACTGCTCTGGGGCTTTTTATGCTGTTGTTGTTATTTCTCCTGTTGGCCCCTCTCTCTTTCTTCCATGTCCCCCCTTGTATGAATTTGGTCTTTTTCAGACCTGCCGGATTGGCTCTTCTCGCTCTCTTTCTCTGTACTCTCCTGCTTTCTTTTTCCTCTTCTTTCCTTTTTTCTCTTCGGATTTCCTCTTTGGTCTCACCCTGTGTTGTGCTGGCTGTTGATGTTTGCTGGTTAGCCCTCCTGGTTGTTGCGCTTCATTTGCCACATATGGAATATCTTTTTTTCCTGATAATGGTTCTATGTCTGGACTAAATATACTTTCCCTTAATGTTAAAGGGTTAAATCATCCAGTCAAAAGGTCAAAGATTTTGGATTACTGTAAATCTCTTTCTTCGGATCTCGTCCTTTTTCAGGAGACAAAGCTCTCTGCCAAGGAGGCGTTGTTTCTGAAGAAAGAGTGGGTCTTTGATGTTGCTTGTTCAGATGCTTGTGGCAAAAGGAATGGAGTAATTACCTTAGTCTCTAGACATTCTGGCTTATCTATCGTTTCCTCTGAACAGGATACGGAGGGGCGTTGGTTACTATCTAAGTTGTCCGATGGTAATGCTGACTTATTTGTCATGAATATTTATGCCCCCAATAAGGATGACCCGGCCTTTTGGAATGCGATTACCAAAAAGCTCGTGGATACTCCTCACTCTGGTAATCTTATTGTAGGTGGTGACTTTAACTTGCCAATGGATCCTATCTTGGATAGGAATTCTGCCTTTAACTTTCGTCCCCCTAAAGCACACAAACAAATGATTAATATGTGCTCTCTTACCCATCTTCAGGATGTATGGCGTCTTCATAATCCCACTGGTAGTGACTTTTCCTTTTTTTCTTCCCCTCATTCGTCCTTTTCACGCATTGACTATCTTTTGGTTCATTCTTCTCTGGTTCAATTTTCTTCTTCTCCGCTTATTCACCCTATTTTAGTTTCTGACCACGCCGCAGTCACATTCACTCTTACCTCCTTTGTCCCTAGGGCACGAGCTCGCTCGTGGAGACTCAACACAGAAATTTTACATGATGAGTCCTTGGTGCGAGAGTTTTCCAATGACATTGAGACTTTTTTTACTGAGAATGTTGGGTCAGTTAGCTCCCCTGTTGTTCTCTGGGACTCTTTTAAATGTACTTTTCGTGGTCAGGTCATTAAATGTATGTCAAAGAGAAACGCAGCCATTAAAAAGGAACTCATGGACTTAGCAGATGAGATCAAACGTCAGGAATCCCTTTTCCGCCAATCTCAGAACAAGACCTGCCTCCAATCTATTAAAAATCTAAAATATTCATACAATACTATAGTCACTAAGAGAGCTCATATTGGCCTGCAGGCTCAGAAATCTAAGAGACTGCTGTTAAAAAATCGTGCGGGCAAGATTCTTGCTGCCACTTTAAAGTTCCAGGAATCTTCTTGTAACACTTTCCAAATTCCTTCTATTACTGACCAGCTTGGTAGGAAAAAATTTCAAACTACAGAAATCCTTGAGGTGTTCCGCGATTTTTATAATAACTTATATACCCCGTCGGCTCAAGCTTCTTTTGAACATCGTCAGGAGTTCTTGAAGTCGGTTCCTTTGAAAGTTGTTTCGGAGGAAGATAATCAATCATTAAATTGCCCGATTACTGCTGATGAAATCATTTCCGCGATTAAAGCTACTCGGTCTGGTAAAGCTCCTGGTCCTGATGGATATCCTATTGCGTTTTATAAAACCTTTATTCCCGTGATTGTCCCGAAACTCCAAGCCGTTTTTGATGCGTTTATTAAGGATGGCTCTGTGTCTGGTTCTGCGGCGGATGCTACTATTGTAGTTATCCCCAAAGAAGGGAAGGATCACGCAGATCCCAAAAATTTTCGTCCCATATCCCTCCTTAACATGGAAGCCAAGATCTTTGCTAAAATTTTAGCTAAACGATTAGAGTCCTTTATTCCTCACTTGGTTCATCCCTCCCAAACAGGTTTCGTAAAGGGACGTCTTGCACGGGATAATATACGTACTTTTTGTCATATTCTTGGCGCCGCTAAACGATCTAATCTTCCGGCGGCAGCCTTGGCCCTTGACGCTGAAAAGGCCTTTGATAAGGTCTCTTGGCCTTTTCTACGAGCGGTTCTATGTGCACATAATCTTGGTGATTCCTTTATTCGTATGGTTATGTCTCTTTACTCCCGACCTAGAGCTAATATACGGGTGAACGGTGCTATGTCTTCCTTTTTTAACCTGTGTCAGGGCACTAGACAAGGGTGTCCTTTGTCCCCTCTCCTATTTTTGTTGTCCATTGATCCTCTCCTCAGAATGATTGATTCGCATCCAGATATTAAAGGGTTCTCTTTTGGGTCTCATCAGATAAAAACTGCGGCATATGCAGATGATGTTCTCATTTTTTCTGATGATATTGCTCTGGCCATCCCTGCTATTTCGGACACGATTGCTCTTTTTTCAAAAGTTTCAGGATACACTCTGAACAAAGATAAGACAGAGATGTTTCCTTTAAATGCTTACTGCTTTTCCTCTCATATGGGCTCGGCTGGCTTTAAATGGCAATCCCAACACTTAAAGTATCTGGGTATCTATTTTTGTTCCACCCTATATGCTACGGCTTCTTATAATGAATCCCAAACTATTCTTAAGGTGAGACGTCTTTTAGACAATTGGTCTCCGAAGCATATTTCTTGGTGGGGCCGTATGCAGACTCTAAAAATGATGATCACTCCTATTATTAATTTTGTTTCCTCTATGCTTCCAGTAAGGTTTTCTGATTCCTTCTTCCATGAACTTGATCTGCTCACTTCTAAATTTCTATGGAATGATAGAAGGGCTAGGATTGCTTATAAATTTTTACGGAAATCTTATGATATGGGGGGCTGTAATTTTCCTGATTGGGGGAAATATCAAACTGCTTTTCTGGCGTCCCAGGGTGCCCTTTGGTTTTCTTCCCCATCTATTTATGCTCCAGCCTGGTTGACAATAGAACAGGAACTGGCCTCCCCTCTTCCGACTGCATCTTTTTTGACCACAAACACCCTTTCTATTCCATTCTCTCGCTCTATTATTTTAGACACTATTGCTGCGGTTCGTAAGGTTGATAAGAGGGTAGCAGTTCCAATACATAAAACTAGATGGTCGTCTATTTGGCGCAATTCTAAAATCAAAATTAATATTGACCCTGAGTTGATGTCTTACTGGGCTGGGAAAGGTGTCTCACTTGTTAAACATCTCTATGATTCCAACAATGATCCTTCCCCTTTCTCATCCCTTGCTCAACATTTTTCTTTATCTAATTTAGATTTTTATACTTTTCTTAAGATTAAGGTTGCACTTGCTAAAGTACACCTTCATCCTTCTTCCCCGCTGATTACGCTCTTTCAGCTTTGGATCAGGACTGGTCATGTTGCGTCTCGGATTTATAAATTTTTATCGTCCTCTACACTCCCTTCCCATACTGTCACACAGCAAAAATGGTTACATCATTTTGACCATACTGTTACTGCCCATATCTCTTCTGATACCTGGCAAGATATTGGTAAATTTTCTCTTCGTAACAAAATTGCCCCCTCTCTAACGCAGTCTAAGTTTTTCTCTATTAATCTTCTTCATTGGACTCCCAGTCGTCTGTATTCACTTAATCTCAAAGATGACAATTTATGCTGGAGTTGTGGGCTTCTACCAGGCGATTTTCAACATATGTTCCTTGATTGTTCCCTTCTCCAACCCTTTTGGGATTTAGTTCACAAACACCTTATGCTCATCTTTAACATCAAATTCCAACTGTCTCTTCCATTAATTCTCTTAGGTCCGTTGGCGGCCCCAGTCCCTCCGCCTTTAGATCCCATGGAGCTCCAGTTGCTGGACCTCTTGTTAACTATTGCAGTCAAGATAATTCTCATGGAGTGGAAATTCTTTTCGTCTGTCTCTTACCATACTTGGTGGGCCTGGGTTTCCTTTCTACGAAGTGCTCATACGTCAGTGGATCATGCTCATCTTTCTCCTTCTATTTCCTCTGGTGTATGGGAAGCCCTAGATTCATACATGAAGTTGGCCTCTGAAGGGGTGGTGGAACAATATCCCTTTGATTTGTCTGGTTAGTGTTGTCTTGTGTGTTGGGTGATTCCTCTGGAAATCCTCTCTTCTTCCTTTCCTTCTCTCTGTCTCTCCTTTTCTTTCCTTTTCTCTTTCCTATTCTTTCCGTCTTTTCTTTCTTCCTTTCTTCTCTTTCCTTTTCTCCCTAATTTGCCATCTGTAGGTGATACTTTTGATATATATCTTTGCCAGACATCATTTTGGGTCTTCCCTCCTTAACTATTTATTTATCTGATGTCTGCAGATTAATGAATGACAATGAATTGCTCTCCTACCATTTAATTTTATATTAATGTATTTATTATCTTATTGTCTGATATCAATTGTATCACTTTGGTTTATATCTTATGTGTCATATTTGCGCTTTTAAAATAATAAAATTCTTTTGAAATGAAAAAAAAAGAATAGCCTGTCCAGAAATGAAATGACTGTAGAGCTGTCAACTCCAGAGGCTATTTCTATTTCGGGCCACTTAGAGAAGTGGTCCATGGCTACCAGAATATACTTGATCTCTCCATCATGTCCTTCAATGGGTCCAGCAATATCTAATCTTATTCTTTCCCATGCCATTGTGGGGGGTATGATAGGAGAGAGAGGAACTCTGGATGTCTTGAGGGTCTTGTCAGAATCACTGCATTCCACACCGTTTCTTATAAGGATTTCAATCTGTTTGTCAATAAGCATATTTCAAACGATCCTTGGCACAATACTGCACACTCCTCACAGTGATGTCACAATATATCTAAGATTAAGGATTGTGTAGTAATCTAAATAGTAATCCCAAGGGCCACACTTACCAGTGGCCCGCAATATCAAGTCAATAATAAGCAGTTGGCAACGTAGAAGATTCAAGCGTTTATTGGCCACAACAGAACTCTACATAGAGGAGCCTCATCGATCCTCACCCATCAGGTGCGCCGAGGAAGACTGCTGGCCCCTTGACAGAGTCACACTTATATACATAACAGATTCAACATACAAAGCCTTACAAGTGGAAAAACACCAGTTAGCCCTGGAGCTCCTAAATGAGCTCATACCATATCCAGTTTCAGCTGCACGCATAAGGTTACTATCTTTACAGAGAAGGTCGGCGGGGTGACTTCCTTTTCGTCTCGGGCCCAGAGGAATTTCGCTTGATACTCCCTACAGCAGATGTAACCTTGGGCCTCAGTCGTAAATACAATTCACCCTGTCTCTAGGCTGGTACGAGCTAAATCATACAGACGGTGGGCAGAGAGAACCACATGATCTGAAGCACGACTGATCATAATCCAAGATGGCCGTAGTAGGGCTTTTCGGCCCTTTCTATCATACAAGACACAGAGAACGAATGGGCCATCTTCTAAAGCAGGTCTCGTTGTTTATGGAGTAGAGATACAGACCAAGATACGTTATGCTAACTTCACATGCTGACTTGAATCCCACAATTGAACATACAATATGGTTTAACCACATTTATGGTGTTCACTGACTGAGATCAGACATTCTTGTACTTCGAGGCAATACACTTGCCTGTCAACCCTGCATGATCACGTACAGTCATTCTGTGCATTTATACGTCAGTGTGTCGATTTAATTCCAACTGTGACACACACACACTCCAACTCCATACATAATCTCAACAAATTGTGCCTTTTCCCCTTCTTCCCCATCTGTATACGCCATGTGTGCATTAAGTTCCTTGAACCTGTCTCAACCTCAAGCCTTTCTTCCCCTCAAATGTGCACCATGCATGCCATGGAAAGAGTGGAAAGAGTATTTTTGCAATTACATAGAAACAGTAGAGGATGAGGATTTCACGCCTGTGAAGAAAAAAAAAGTGCTATTGTATTGTTTGGGTCCGGGTGGCATAAAAACGTACAACAACATTGAAAAAAAAGTAAGGGAAGGCGATGACGTTTATCAACATGCTTTAGATGATTTAGATGCCCATTTTTCACCAATCGTATGTGTCGCTGTGGACTGGTACACATTTTCAAGGAGGAAACAGGGCAAAGATGAGAGCTTAGACTAATATGTCTCTGCCTTGAACAGCCTAGCCTTAAACTGCAGATTTGTACAACTACAAGAAGTGTTTGTACATGAACAAATAGTAATGCACGCTAGCAACCCAAATATTCAAGACAAACTCTGGGTGAATGGCGAATCCCCTTTGAAGGAAGTGGTCGCTTTAGTTAAAAAGGCAGAACTTACTGGCAGATGTGCCAAGGCAGTTCTGGATGAGCCTAATGTAGTAAAAGCAATCAATTCATCCAATGCTAACAAACTGAGGTCAAAAGTTAATACTCGTGAAACCCCTTGTGATCCTCTCAAGAAAAGTGAACATCACAAGTCGAAATACAACAATGAGAAGAGTCACAGTATGAGACACAATGATCACACGGAACGCAAGTGCTATCGCTGCGGGTCTCCTTCCCACTTCGCAGACTTCATAAAATGCCCTGCAAGACATCAAAAGTGCACGTCCTGTGGGTTAACGGGTCACATTGCAAAAGCATGCAATAGAAAGTCATCTAAACACAGCAAACCCATGAAACATATCCAAGAGGAGAACGACTCCGGGTCAGAGAATTCCGACCACTCAGATTCTGACAGCATCAATTATGTATTCTCCGTTGAATACAACATACTTGAACTTACTCCCTCCAAGATCAAAAAACTCATGTGTGAAATAAAATTGGGTGGAGTATCAATTAACATAATGGCTGACTCTAGATCCCCTTTCACAATAATTAATGAGAATGTTTGGAAACAACAGTTTGTAGATAAAATTGGAACAGCACTCGAAAAATCGAACGTTATTGCAAGAAGTTACACAGGCGATAACATTGAGTTTTTAGGAACCCATGAACTAGAACTTGAATTCAAAAACAGGAAAGCACTCGGCAAACTCTTTGTAGTTAAAAGAGGACCTTTGGTGTTGGGATGGGGTGATCAAGCTGATCTTCGCATCATCCTCAACCCCAATAGTGCTGACCCTGTTTTATCCATTGATGAGTCGTGCAAACGCACCGTCCACAAAGATTACCCGGAAGTGTTCTCCGGCAAAGTGGGTCTCCTAAACAGTTTTCAACAGTAATTTGAATTAAAAGACTCGGCCATCCCATGCATTCACAAAGTGAGACATCTTCCCGTTTCTGTCAGAAACTACATCCAACTAGAACTTAACAGACTGGTCCATGATGGAATAATTGAAAAAGTTGAATCTGCTGAGTGGGTTTCTCCCCTGGTTGTTGTCAAACGTCCCAATAGGAAAATCAGACTTTGCGTAGACCTCAGGGACCTCAACAAAAATATAATCGTTGATCAGTACCCCCTGCCTCGCATCTGTGAAATGTTCAATGCCACTAACGATATGTTTGTACTTTCCATTATAGACTTAAAATCCCGGTATCATCAGATACCCCTACATGCGGATAGCAAAAAGTACACCACATTTATTATGCCTTTCGGCTGTTAACGCTTCACCAGTGCACCGTTTGATCTGGCCTCGGCTGCAGCGCTTTTCCAAAGAGTCATGACATCAATCTTTGAGGGCGTTGACGGTGTTAGGTTTTTCCAAGATGACATCCTGGTCATGGGCAGCAGCCAATTGGAACATGACTCACGCCTTAGGCAGGTATTGAACAAATTGAAAACGCATGGGCTAACAGTAGAGTTAGACATATGTAAACTTTCCCAAAACAAAGTGATATACCTGGGTCACACGATTAGCCACGAAGGTATCAAACCCAAACAAGGCCTAGTTGACGCCATCCTCAATGCTCCCTTTCCATCCAGCAAAGATGTTAGAGCCTTCCTCGGGTTAACTGAGTATTACTCGAAATTCATAAGAAATTTTTCAGAAAAAACATACAGTTTAAAACAATTACTAAAAAATAGAACCAAATTCGAGTGGTCCCCGGAATGCCAGAACACCTTCGACACCATCAAAAAGGAAATCAGCAATGCACCATTTCTCAAAGGGTTTGACCCCAAGGCTGAAATCTTCTTAACCACTGATGCCAGCAACAAAGGACTGGGTTCTGTGCTGGCACAGAAAGACACCGAGAACAATGAATGGGTTATGGACTTAATCCCATCCTTGTCGCCACTTGTTGAAAGGAAGCAGACTCGTAGAAAAGAGTTCATAAGTTTTATTCATAACAGCCCCACACGGAGTGCGGTGTACTAGTCAGGGAAGAAACGTCAGTGATGACCGTTGGGAGTTGGGCAGTACAACACATGGGAAGGTGGAATGTTGGGGAAGCCAATGGGAGGAGGGGAACAACAAGGGATGCTCTCGCGCAGTAGAGCGCGTGGGCATCTGCTGTCATGCGCTGAGTACAGCACGTGCACATAACAATAAATGCATTATAACAGGAAGGGGCAGCTTCTCTGATGCTGCGGGTCTAGCGGGACAGTGAGGACTTCAGCGTCCCACAAAGAGATATCACTGGCCAGTGCTGCGCAGAGAGGCATCTGGAGCCTCAGAACAGGTGGGAGCTATTGCCTAATTCTGCTACTAATGACAACGCCGTGCAAAAGTGTTCAGGCGTGGTACTTTACTGCTAGGTGGCACTGTAGTTACTTGGCAGTTGAGGCAGAGCTTCTCACACGCAGGCGTTGCTGCATTCCTTGTGCGGGTTTGCCAAAAACGGAGGAGGCCTTGTAGCAGCGTGTGTGCCTACTGGGGCTGCTACTTAGTCCTGGTGCCAGATAATCAGCATGTGGCACCACGGGCTACCCCTGGACATGAGGGATTTCGGGGTACGCCTGGTTGGGCTATAAAGCTTTCAGGTAACTCAGAGCTGCTCACACCGGGCTGTGCACTTTGCTTCAGAAAACCGCCAGGTGGCGCTGCAGCCGCTCAACGAGGCCTCGTCTGTCTTCCTTTGAGTTGCAGGCTCCATGGGACGTGGAGATGCCGGTGCAGTGGCTAGCACCTCCATAGTGTGTCCTTGACTGCCTGCCACGCTGGAGGCTCACTACAGATGGCTGCTGACCAGATTACTGTGTTTTCTCCAAAGCAGGGTGAAGCGCGGTGTGCAGGAGCTCTGCTGGAACTTCAGGTGCTCGCTGGAGGTTTTTGCACTCACCATGGGGGCAGCAAGCATCGCTTTTACTTGGCAAGCTATTTCTTGCCTAGGCTGCAACTTGCTCCCTGGGCTTTGAGTTGGGTGGGTAGCTTCTGCTCGCTCTGCCCTTCGCATTTATTGAGCGCAGTCAGCTCAAAGCAATTTCTTCCCCCATCGCAGGTATAGTAGGTGCCCGGGGTCTTGCAGACGTGCTCTCGCTCTCATCGGTGGTGTCAAAGCAGCATCAGGCAGTCGCTGTCCCAAGTATTGGTGCCTTTACTGGAACTGATGGGAGTAGGAGACGGCCAGTCTCCGTTCACTCCTCTTTTTCTCTTCATGAGGAAACAATAGCGTGCCTTTCAGCAGGCATGCGGGGGTCAGACCCACCTCGTCGCCATTGTGGTGTTACATGCTACATAAATAACTCACAAAGAAGCATGCTTAGTGTACTGGTAACTGGCCCTGGGCACGTGCTCCCGGCCCCTTTTATGTCCAGGGTCACCTGACCGGTGACGCCTTTGGTGGGTGGGTGTGAAGTGTAGGCTGCAGACAGGCAGAACACTAGAACAAATCCAGCAAGACACTACAGCAACTAAAAACGATCCCAGAAAGAAAAAAAGGGAAACAAATATCTGCAGTTTGTATAAACTAGAGTAGGAATGTGGCCTGTGGGTGCACTACCCGTGTCTGAGGTAGCATGAAACGCCCAATTGTAAGTGGGGCAGGAACTCCTTTCCCTTAGATGTGTACACATTCAAATTGAAACAAAATGTTTCACCTCTTATTGATAATCAAATAACTTCAAAGTGAATCCTCATACATTTTGTAAATCTTCACCATTTATTTTATGCTTCAATTTCCTTCTTAAATAAAGAACTTGTATTTTTTTATTTTTTAGCATGTTGTATTCTCAGATGCAAAAACATTCAATTATAATTCCATTTCCACCCAATGCATTTCGGGTCATGTGCGACCCTTCTTCAGGGCTCTGAAAACAAATACATGAATAGCACAGATCAAATATCGTGTATGAATCAAAACAGATCTGATTATAAACTTCATTCTTATCAGGAATCACAGACTACTAAGTTTAACCAGAATATTAAGGTAAAAAACAGTTCTCATTAACTTGACCAGGTAAGCGAAAATGAATCTTCCTGCATTTCAAAAATTATTCGTTATTCATTGTGGTTTACTGGTCTATGCAATGAACTAAACAAGCGCAAAAGGCCGTACGGTTGTATTTACTTCAGCATGCGATGTTTTAGGAAAACCGCGGGAAATAGCTTAGTGCTTTCACAATTAAAAAAAAACAGAGTGTAAAACATCACGGTTACATTGTTTCACCGTTTCGTTAATCCACTTACTTTAAGAGATGCTGCTACTTTCGCAGGGGAGCGCGAGAAACTTCTACCGATCGCGGCTGCTCTCACGATGTTCTGACGTATTACGTGGATTCCCTCTCTCAAGTGTGACGATATTTAAAGTGTCCATACCCACGATCACTACTAATACTCTCTTAACCATAAGCCTCTGTTTTAATCCCATGATAGTATGTAAAAGCCATTGTATCATTAAGATTTAACCTCTGCGCCCAGGCGGTTATTTATCGCGCGTCACATATATATTGGTATGATGCCTCGTAGAGGTGCCGATCTTAAAAACTCTGTTACCCATAAATCTATGTTATTATGCTAAAGTTAATGCACTCTATCTTACCTGTATGACTTAAAACACTGGCATCTAATATATCAGTATAATACCTCGAGGAGGTACCGGTCTTAAGGACTCTGTTACCCATAAGTCTCTATTCAAGTGCTAAAGTGAGTGCGTTCTATTTTATCTGTACAGCTTAAATTATTGGCGTGCTTAGCATAACAATTCCCTCATTACACGCGCTGTGTTACTTAAAACATTAGACCGCTTTCCGTGCCTAGTGATCTGTGTGTACACGATTCAACAAAGAACTTAATAAAAATAAACATTTGTTCAATGCAAAACAGTAGCATCAACTTTTGCAATTTTATAAAAAACATGAAAGTTCAATCCGATCACTCATTCCTGTCGGTTGCATTGATTGCAACTTTCTGATCCAATAAAATTCCGCTCTTAATAGTTGTTTTTGTGGGTCCATGTCTGGACCTGACTGCCTCCAGAATTGTGAATCTCAGTTGAGAAACTTTATGATTAGCTTTGTGCCAATGTGCTGCTACTGTGGATTTTGGATTCTTTAATCTGATATTACTTTTGTGTTCCGTCATTTGAACTTTCACTTTACGTTCTGTAAGTTCCACATATGTTTTGCCACAAGCAGGGCCGGACTGACTACCGGGCGTTTTGAAATGCTGCTGAGCTGGGGGCTGATTTCGTTGATGGGGACCTGCGTGTACTGAACGAAATTCGTTTTGCTTTAATTATTTCGAAGTACACGCAGGTCTCCATGAACGAAATCAGCCCCCACTGCAGTAAAATCAGCCCCCTGCTCGGCAGAATTCCAAAACGCCCGGTAGTCAGTCCGGCCCTGGCCACAAGGGCATTTGATAACATAAATAACGTTCTTAGTGTTGCATGTGCTTGTGTGCCTTAATGTTATTTTTGTGCCTTTCGTCGGATGTGAGAATTCATTTCCCACCATGACGTTGTTACAGTGTGTACAGTTCTCACATCTTTGCATGCCGTTAAACTTCTGTTTTTGATTTCGATCCTCCGTTTGTGACAAAAATTCTTTGATGTTTTTCGCACGTTTCAAGGCGAATGTGATTCTCTCATCATATAAGTTTTGTAGTTCAGGGTCATTCCGTATTAGGATCCAATGTTTATTCATGATACTTTTTATTTTATTTGCTTGTGTCGAATATTTCAATGTGCAAATTGTTGTTTTCTTCTCATTACTACTCGATTTGATGAGTAAAGTTTCTCTATTCATAGAGTTTGCTGACTTCATTGATTCTTCTACGATTTCTTTAGGATATCCTCTTTCGGTATATTTTTCACCATATTTTTTTATGGTTTCTGTTGCATCTTCTGGATTGGATATGATGCTTTTTAATCTGCTAAATTGTGAAAGTGGTAAGTGATTTTTCAGGGATTTTTTATGAAAACTCCGGTAATGGAGACAATTGTTTCTGTCCGTGGTTATAGTGTTGTTTTCAATTGTGATTAAAACATCCAAAAATGCTATCTGTTTTTTAGCTATGTGATGAGTAAATTTGATATGCTTGTTGCAGGAATTTAATTGCTTTATGTTTGCTTCTAGTAAATGGTGTTCTCCTTTCCAAATGATGAATATATCATCGATGTATCTCTTAAATGTTATGAGTCTTTCACTCCAACTTGGATTCTGTAAGATGTTATCATATTCAAATTTCACTATATAGGTATTTGCTTAGGACGGCGCCCTCGCAAAACCCATGGACGTACCGTTACATTGAGCATGAAACCAGTTTTTCCATTGAAAGTAGCTGTGATATAGAGCGTAATTCATCAATTCTAATAGAAAAACTTTATTGGCACCTTCACAGTCATTTTTTATTAAACTCCATTCCAAAGCTTCTAATCCTTCATTATGGGAATTGATGTGTACAGGGCGGTCACGTCCACTGTGCATAGCCGCCAGTCATCCATGTTCTGATTTACAACGATGGGTTGTAAAAAGAAGTCAATGTATTGGCCAATTGGTTCTAATATTGACCCGCATGCCAATACTACGGGTCTGAATGGAGGTGACTGCAAATTCTTGTGCACTTTAGGAAGCATATACAGGTGAGGACGACGAGGGATTTTTTTGTCCAAAAAATTTTACGTTTTTTCCGTAATCCATTTCATACCCAATGCCCGGTTTAAAATCTGTCTCAGTATTTCCTGGAAATTATAAGTGGGACCTTGGTCCAATTTCATGTATACATTACGATCTTGTACGTGTGTATTGACACTGTTTTCATAAAATGACGTATCCATCACAACCAGTGATCCACCCTTGTCTGCTTTTTGAAAAGTAAGATCTTTGTTTTTTAATAGGCTTTGTAGCGTCCTCCATTCATTTTTGGAAAAATTACTCCGCGTGCCACTTTCAAAATGAATCTGCTTGATTTCTGATTGTACCATCCTTTCAAATGAATCAATAGTTTTATGGGATACAGGAGAACAAAACGTGCTTTTCCCTTTGATTTCTTTATATTCTTTAGGTTCAGAAGTTATCAGTGTGGGTTGAGTGATATTGAAAAAATATCTTAGTTTTAACGTGCGTATGAATTTGAAAATTGACACTTCTGTCTCCTCAGCATTACTTTTATATGTCGGGACAAAAAATGTTCCTTTATTCAACAATTTTTCTTGAGCTTCAGTGAGATTAATACTTGAAATGTTGATGACTAAACTGTCTTTGTTTGGCTCCTGGTGGTTCTTTGTTCTGTTTCTTCTGCTGTTTCTTTTACCCCTCCGGGTTTTTCCATTTGTGGAGCATTGTTTGCCGCTGACCTTATCGCCAAAAAAGACGCCTTTTGTGTTTTTGTTGAAAGTTGATGTTTTTCTTTCTGTTGTGAAGTACTTGGTTCACTAATCATGGGAGCTCTGTTTTGGGCGATATCTGCCTCTGTGACTACGCTTTCTTGAGATGAATTGCTTTCATTACTGAGTTTTTTCCATCTTCTTTGGTTATAAACATCTGCCCAAGTATATACTTCTTCCAGTTTGTAGTCTATAGTATCTCTGCGATACTTTCTGATCTTTCTGTCATGTGTTTCTTTAGCATATTTTTCAAGTTTTGTGTTAATGTCATCAAGCATATCTTTTAAATCTTCATGTTGCTCTAGTTCTCTTTTTATCACTGATAATTCTTCTTCTAAGGTTTTTAAGATATTTGCTAGCTCTTCAACTATTAATAAAATGACGTCCAATGAGCACTTGTTTAATATTTGGTACCACTTTTCCAAAAATGGTTTGTTATTCCTGCATAGCATAGGTTTTAATGCGATCCTTAAGCCTCTTGGGATGCGTTGTGTTTTATGATAATGAATCAGAGTAGTCGCATGCAACCGCTGATTTATTTCTCGTTTACTGACATATTCAAATTGTTTCAAAAGTTGACCTACTGTGTTTACTTGTGGACTGTATGATCTGGCGGGTTAACCGCCATGAACAGGCAGGCGGGAAGGGACATCATAATCCCTACGGCGGTGCCTGGTAGGCACCGCCACCATTGTAGGGACTTCGAGCCCCTCCGCCGCACTGGCGGGCTCAAGGAGCCAGTCGGATGCAAAGCCCGGCACATAATCCTCCCGCCATCATAATATGGCGGCTGATAAAGTTGGTCACGATGGCGGGGAGACCGCCACCGACAGCAGTATCCCTGCCATCGTAATGACCCCCTTTGTTCCTTCTTCAAAATTTCCAGAAAACGATAAAGATTAGGATGATGTTTGGCTACTGATTTGTTGAAGGAATTGTGCCATCCCTCAATGGCATTGTTTGTTTTCACACCACAGTTTGAATAGCAGTTCCACCATTCTATAGGATACCTGGGTTTCCTCCTGCGACCTGACCTGCTTAGACGGCCAATCCATGTATCCTAAAAGTAATTTAGTTGTTGGGCCAATTATTTTTCATTTCGTGTAAAATAGACAGATTCTGTAATGGAAGGGTAGAATTCATCTACACTTTCTAGTGGTACGAAACATAGCGCAGTTGGTTTTCACAATTTGAATTGTAGTTTGCTGCTTGACAAATAGTCCTCAACCAAGGATGATTTCTGAATCTTAACAATACGCTTGTAAAAAGTGTTAGAAACATCCTTGGATTTGGGTATCAGGGTATAATTTTGTTAAAGGGTTAATCATTGATAATTCAAAATCAATAATTAGTTTTCCAGGACTTTTATTCAAGGATTTGCTTTTCATCACTGTTAAAAATTCAGTGGATGTGGAGGAATGTTTGTCAGGCAGCATAGCATACACTAAAGGAACAGTTGTGTTATTCCTATTAGGATAAATAATATACATTTGATAAAATGGATGGGGTGTTGATTTAAATGTACCATCCATCATCCAAACTATTCTCTAGGGTTACATAGTTATGGTTAGTGCTAAAAATGCAAATTCTTTTTAGAAGGTTTGCATTATCTTATAAAAGAAAATATTAGTCCCTAGAGGACCCACTCCAGGCCCTTCCGGACAGTATTGCAGAGCTGACCGCCTTCGCGGAGGTGGCGGGCTTTAAGATGAACATGGGGAAATCGGTGGCGTTGGACCTGTCCCTCAAATCGGCAACTCGCGCCCACCTGCGGGACCGGTTCCCGATAGTCTGGTCAACGGACCTAGTACCGTATTTGGGGATCCAACTGGCCCCCACGGTCCCCGCGGTGGTTGCGGCTAATTACATCGCCTTGGGCAGGAAGGTCCGGGACGAGATGGGCCGATGGGGCCGCGGCACCCTCTCGTTGCTGGGTAAAATAGCGGCCGTCAAAATGACGATCCTGCCCCAGATACTGTACCTGTTCCGAGCGCTACCAGTGCAGCCACCAGTCGGCTGGATTCAGCAGATGCAATCCGACCTGGGGCGTTTTATTTGGCAGGGCAAGCAACCTAGGATGAGGAGAGCTCTCTCAATGTTGGCGCCGGAGGCGGGGGGTCTGGGAATTCCGGATCTCCGTAAGTACTATCAAGCGGCACAACTACGGTACCTGGTAGAATGGAGCAGATGGGAATCGGAGAAGCACTGGCTCTTCCAGGATCAGGCGGTGGCCGGTCGCCCACTACAGGAAATACCGTTCTTGCGTAGGGCTCACCGACCGGCAAACCTCTACGCTTCTTATATTACAAGGGTGCCGTTGCGGGTATGGGATGCTACCTGTGCCCTGCACGGTCTGACGACCTTCCCATCGCCGCTGACTCCCTTGATAGACAACCCCGACTTCACCCCGGGCATGGAAGGAAGAGCCTTTGGTCACTGGCGTGAGGCGGGCTGCAGGGCCCTATGCCACATGTATGATTCGGAGGGGGTTATCCCCTTCACGCACTTCCGACAGGAATACACCTTTCCGGAGACCGAGAGGCTACGCTATTTGCAGGTGCGCCACTAGGCCATGAATCCTCAGGTGCGGGAAACGGCGAATCGGAGACTCCTCCCCTACGAACGCTGGCTCCTATCCCGCACGACCGACGCAAAGCTCATAACTGACCTGTATCGATTCCTCCAGCTTCCCGCCTCGCACTTTCACAACCCATGGAGGGAACGATGGGAGAGAGAGTTGGGAAGGCCCTTGAGCACTAAAGAGTGGGAACAAGTAGCATATAGATCCAGACACTCGGCATACCACACGGGCCTCACGGAAACCCTCACGAAAGTCTCCACATATTGGTATTACACCCCGGAACGCATACACGACATGGACCACAGTAAAGATGCCAGCTGTTGGAGGGGGTGTGGACGAGTGGGTACATTGACACACATTCTGTGGGATTGTCCGCTCCTGGGTTCCTACTGGAAAGAGGTGATAGACGAGGTTGACCGTCATTTCAGTATTGAGCTGCCACGTTTCCCTGCCTATGTCTTATTGGGCCTCCCGAACAGCCTGATATACCCGTTAAAATCCCGCAGAGGTAGGCAGATAGCCATCGCACTGGGATCGGCGATACAGAACATCTTAGCACACTGGCGCACCACGACACTCCCCACGGTTACAGGTTGGCTCCACAGACTGTGGCATGTCTTGGGCATGGAGAAGATGTCACTTACGGTGGCGGGGGATGTGGAGCAGTTCCCTGAGATTTGGCAGCCGTTTCAGTCTCTACTGGTTGCGGAGTTCCGAGAGCTGACATGCCCGAGATACCTCCGACTCCTGCGGCTCACCTCGCAGGAAGATTAGGCCTTCTGAATAGACGCAGAGCCGGGACCTGGAGGGAGGGGGTGACAGAAGGAGACGGGGAGATCTGACATACGCACTGGACGGAGGGAGGGTTGGGGGGGTGTGGGAGTTGGGGGGGGGGTTTCTTCTCTATTTGAGTGTCGGGAGCGGCTGCTCCTGGGAGACGGCGGCACCGGCGAGCCCCCTACTCGGCATAGCGCACGGGCCTTCTAGCGTTGCAACCTTTTGGGCCAATGACTTCAGGAGGGGGGTCTCCCTTATTCTATATTACAGGCTTCCCATGAAGGAACAGTCCTCCGGCAGAGGCTACGTGGGAATGGGTGTGTCCTTATCCTCCTGGTTAGAAACGCGGCCGGCCCAAAAGGGTTGTAGGCGACATGCTGTGTTAGAGCTCATGCTGTTCGATATGTCCCCAACGCTTCTACCGTGCTGCAATCACTTTGTGACATTCGCCGGCCCGTTGGGTTGTAGGCGCTACATGCTAATGCCACTCTTGACACTCTTCAATAAAACAGATTTAAACCTAAAAGAAAATATTAATTTTAGAAAGTTAGAGTTAGCTGGGGAGTTAATGTAATGTCTTTGGAGCTGCAGGTGTTACATGGTGGGGATTACTTGCCAGGTTTTGCCTCTGAACCATCCATCTACGGTTGGGGACGGAGGGCATGCTACCTGCAACGTGCACTGGTATGTTTTGAGCTACTTCCCTTGAAATGGTTCCACAGGATTCATTGGAGGGGTGTGCCAGAAGTTTAATTTGTTGTACATTTTCACGTACTTCAATTTCCATTGCAGAGACAGAGTGGTTATGCTCTGTTGCCCTAACAATGGTATCTTCCAGAGTAACCCCTCTGCCTGTGCAATGGGAAGAAAAATATTGCACACACCTCCAATGACTTCTGGGTTCTGCAGATCTGTCTTTGCAGTAGAGGTAGCCACCTATATTTTAAAAGATTGTTGCCAGTTTTCGATTTACATATGTAGCTTGTCTGCTGGATGCCATTCTTGTAAATTCTGTTGACAAAAGAAGAAATATTAAGATGTAGTGTGTTTGATTCCGACTATTTTGTTTATGCGATGATGTTTTCATTTGTTTTATATTTCTTGTTTTCAAAAAAGTAAAATACAGCTCTTTTATATTCTTGTAGTTGTTGTAGTCTGGGTAAAGTTATCTTAATAGAAATCTTTAAAAAAAGTTACCTGATATTCTTCTTTGGCAGTTAAAGCTTCAGATGGCTCTTGGTTGTACCACAGATGTTTGCTGCTCGTTCATTTCTTGTCTTTTGGTTTGCTTGATTGAAAATAAAAAAGGGTTTTTTACATCTTCAGAATTCTGGTGAATTTGTGGGTGTTTGTTTTCGTGCTCATACTAAATTAAGAAACTAAGGGGCCCATTACGATGGCGGGCGGACCATAACGGTAAACGGGACCGACCGCCAGAAGTGTGGCAGTCCCGCTACGGCAATTACGATGCGCCTGCCACCCTGGCAGTCGCATCCTGCATATTATGCATTGCGGCGGGTGGTGCTGTCAGCAGCACTCGCCGCAATGCAAAATATGCATGTCGTGCATTGGCATGTACAACATGACAGGCACCGCGCGGTGCCTGCCACCCTGTGCATGCCAATGAAGGGGGGTACCCCCCAAGTGCCGCCCAATATGCTAATAGGCCCCTAGGTTTGAGTCGCATTATGGCATGGGTTCCCAATACTCTTAACTATATTTGCCAATAGTTAATGACATGATCTAGTTGGATTATTGAATTGGACTTTAATACACTAAACCTTCCAAGATGTAAGTAACTGGTGGAGTAGGATTGATAAACTGGCATCGAAGTCACTGATCAGCACTTGCCTTGAGGTAAGTACTCAGTGGAGTTGGAATATTAAGAGGCCGATTCCGATCTCGCTCGGACAGCCCTCCCAGAGCTGTCCGTAGCGTTACCTGCTGACCTACTCGTACCATGAGCAAATGTGTCCACATCCCGAACGACACGCACGCTCCGAATCGAGAAAGATTTCCTGTATGAGCCATCTCCGTAAAGGCAGATTTGACCTGCCCGGAACCATTACCATAGCAGTTTCTGGCCGGGCAAATACGTTGCACACTTTCTCCGCGCCGAACAGGTCGCCACCTCCAGCACGTCACAGCATCCAGAAGAGCTGTATATCAGGTCCCATTTGCGCCACAACACGAACACCGCGTACGAGTCGAAGCTGCCATGTATCTGATCGCACATGTCATCCCTGTACTGTACGCCTATGACCGAATCAACAACCGGAACCGACACGTACATCGCAGACGGTAAGTCAGACACCTACCACCCACTAATACATCATGATCGCGCAAAAGCCAAAACACAAATAAGGGGTGGATGCCCACCCCCCCAGCACAGTCCACCCCAGAAGGGGGTCTATGTCCACCCCCAGCACAGTCCACCCCAGAAGGGGGTCTATGTCCAACCCCCAGCACAGTCCACCCCAGAAGGGGGTCTATATCCACTCCCCAGCACAGTCCACCCCAGAAGGGGGTCTATGTCCACCCCCCAGCACGGTCCACCCAGAAGGGGGCCTATGTCCACTCCCCAGCACAGTCCACCCCAGAAGGGTGGATGCCCATCCCCTCATCAAAGTCTACCCCAGAAGGGGGTCCATGTCCTCCTCCAGCACAGTCCACCCCAGAAGGGGGTCTATGTCCACCCCCCAGCACAGTCCACCCCAGAAAGGGGTCTATGTCCACCCCCAGCACAGTCCACCCCAGAAGAGTGTCTATAACAACCCCCCGCACAGTCCACCCCAGAAGGTTGGATTCCCATCCCCCCAGCACAGTCTACCCCAGAAAGGTTGATGCCCATCACCCCAGCACAGTCTACCCGAGAAGGGGGTCTATGTCCACCCCCCAGCACAGTCCACCCCAGAAGGGGGTGTATGTCCACCCCAGCACAGTACACCCCATAAGGGGGTTTATATCCACCCCCCAGCACAGTCTACCCCAGAAGAGGATCCATGTTCACCCCCCAGCACAGTCCACCCCAGAAGGGGGCATGCCCATCACCCCAGCACAGTCCACCCTAGAAGGGGGGTCTATGTCCACCCCGCAGCACAGTCCAGCCCTAAAGGGTGGATGCCCATCCCATCAGCACAGTCTACCCCAGAAGGGTGGATACCCATCACCCCAGCACAGTCCACCCCAGAAGGGGGTCTATGTCCTCCCCCAGCATAGTTCACCCAGAAGGGGGTCTATGTCCTCCCCCAGCACAGTCCACCCCAGAAGGGGGTCTATGTCCACCCCAGCACAGTCCACTCCAGAAGGGGTCCATGTCCACCCCCCAGCACAGTCCACCCCAGAAATGGGTCTATGTCCACCCCCCAGCATAGTCCACCCCAGAAGGGGATCCATGTCCACCCCCAGCACAGTCCACTCCAGAACAGGGTCAATGCCTACCCCCCACCGCAGTCCTCCCCAGAAGGGGGTCTAGGTCCACCCCCCACACAGTCCATCCCAGAAGGGTGGATGCCCATCCTCCCAGCACACTCCACCCCAGAAGGGTGGCTGCCCATCCCCCAGCAGAGTCCACCCCAGAAGGGTGGATGGCTATCACCCCAGCACAGTCCACCTCAGAAGGGGGTCTATGTTCACCCCCCAGCACTGTCCACCCCAGAAGGGGGTCTATGTCCGCCCCAGCACAGTCCACCCCAGAAGGGGATCTATGTCCACCCCACAGCACAGTCCACCCAAGAAGGGGGTCTATGTCCATCCCCCAGCACAGTCCACCCCAGAAGGGTGGATGCCCATCCCCCAGCACAGTCCACCCCAGAAGGGGGTCCATGCCCACCCCCCCAGCACAGTCCACCCCAGAAGGGGGTCTTTGTCCCCCCCCAGCACAGTTCACCCCAGAAGGGGATCCATGTCCACCCCCAGCACAGTCCACCCCAGAACAGGGTCTATGTCCACCCCCCAGCACAGTCCTCCCCAGAAGGGGGTCTAGGTCCACCCCCGAACAGTCCACCCCAGAAGGGTGGATGCCCATCACCCCAGCACAGTCCACCCCAGGAGGGGATCCATGTCCACCCAAGCATAATCCACCTCAGAATGGGATCCATGTCCACCTCCCCAGCACAGTCCACCCCAGAAGGGGGGCTATGTCTACCCCCAGCACAGTCCACCCCAGAAGGAGATCTATGTCCACCCCTCAGCACAGTCCACCCCAGAAGGGTGGATACCCATCACCCCAGCACAGTCCACCCCAGAATGGGGTCTATGTCCACCCCCCAGCACAGTCCTCCTCAGGAGGGGGTCTAAGTCCACCCCCCTAGCACAGTCCACCCCAGAGGATGTGGGAGCAAACACCCCACCCCTACTCCCATGCCAAGTTTGTGTATTGTGTGCAAACATCCTGAATCAGCGACACATTCGGCAAACAAATGCATTTTCATTTATCACTCCAGTGAACAAAAGCAGATTGTGGGGTACAAACCCCCAGCATTAAGAAGCACATATGGGAGATGGGGTATCACCCCAAAATCAGTGTGGTGCCCAAAAGATGAGCATGGGGTTCAAACCCCCAACTTAGACAAGCACATAGGGGACATGGGGTACACCCCTCTCCATCAGTGTTGTGACCATTAGGTGATGGGGGGTCACACACTCAGCAGTGTCAGGCATATAGGGAGATGGGGTATAACCCTCATCAGTGGGGTGAACAAAAGATGAGTGTGGGTTTAAAACCCCCAGCGTTGGCAAGCACATAGGGGCCAAGGGGTGTAACACCCCCATCAGTGCAGTGACAAAAAGGTGAGTGTGGTCTTCAGACTCACAGCATGTGCAGACAATCATGTATGACACTCTGAGGCCTAAAACCACAAGCAATGTAGTGACAAAATAGTGGTAGTCTGTCAAACAAATATCTGTTGATGCAGACATATTTGGGCCTCACTAAAAAATACTTGCCATGTGGAGACAACCATTGCCATTGTGGGCTAACACTGCCACCAATGTGCATGATTTGACCTTCAACAATGTTAAAACAACATTTGCAGTATAATCCTCAGCTACAATCTGTACACCCAAAAAAGTAGACAAATTAACAAAAATTTGCTTTATTCAGCATTTAAATATGCAATCACGATTCTGGAAAATAAACAAGGCCAATGACCAGTCCATGAAAAGAAGTCCTTCATGGTCTACATCGGATGAGTTCCAATACATTTCTTGCCTGCACTTACATCACTATGGGACAACTCCCCAAGCAGGGGCATCTTCTGGGGCAAGCCAGGCACCGCAGGGACAGGATTAGTGTGTAGCAGGATGGGTAATGGGAGGACTTGGGGCAACTGGAGTGTCTGTAGCAACTGCAGTGGGCATTTCGGATTGAGGGTGTGCTGGAGCAACTGCAGTGGACATGTTAGATGATGGGTTGGGAGCTCCACTGCAGTGCTCATGTCAGATTGTGGGGGTTGGGGATCCACTGCAGTGCCCTTGTCAGATTGTGGGAGTGGGGGATCCACTGCAGTGCCCATGTCAGATTGTGGGGGTGGGAGACCACTGCAGTGGACAGATCAGATGAGGGGCCAGGGTCTCCACTGTAGTGTCTGGAAGTGATAAAGTGTGTGGTGTTGTGTGAATGGAAGTGCCTGTGGTTGTGGTGAGGGTCTAATCGTCTTGGGGATGGTATAATGGTGTGTGGGTGATCTGGGGATGGCTTTTGGTGTGTGAACTTTAAGGGGGTGGTCTTGGGTTGGGTGGATGTAGCTTTGGGGGGTGAAGTGTGTGGCTGGTGGGGTTTTGCCTTTCTTCTTCCTGGGGGATACATGGGTGGGGGCCTCTGTGTTGCTACTCTTAGGGGATGGTGTGCGTGTGGTGGGGATCTTCTCTCTGTGCGTGGTGACTTCCTCTTCCCCTTGTGAGTTGGAAGTGATGTGTCAGTGGGGTAGAGGCCTAGGTCACAGAGGAAGACCCTCTGGGAAGGGGGGTTGCAGGAAAGTCAAGTGTAGGGCTTTTGGAGGGAGAGGTAGTTGAGGAATGCGCAGTGGTTGTGGTTGGCTGTGTGTGTTGTTCTTCCCTAACCCCTGTGTGTGTGATGTCAGTCCCCTGAGTGTGCTTGCATGCGTGTTTGTTTGGACTTTGTCTTTGCTTGCCGTGTGCTGCCTTTGTCTGTTGGTGTGTGTGCATGTGCCTGTGTGAGTGTGCTTTGGGCAGGTAGGTCAGTGTGGACTGTGGACGGGACAGGTCAGAGGGGTGAGGGACTGTTGTAGGAGGGATACTGCTACCGTCAATGAGGAGGCTATGGACAGATTTGTCCGATGTAGGGCAGACATGTTTGTTGATACGCCCTCCATGAATGACACCAATTGGGTCAAAAGACTTAAGTGTGCATGGAAGACACTCAAAATGGATGTCTGCTCCACATGCAACTGTTTCAGCAAGTCCACAGACTCCACACTCAGGGCAGCAGGGGTGACAGATGCAGGGAGTGTGGTGCCTGGACCAAAGGAGACATGCTCCCTCACATGGGAGTGTCCACGGACCTTTGAAGTGGGAGCAGCTGGGAGTTTGGAGGTGGTGGTGGTGGTGGTGGTGGGGACAGACTCTGTGGGTGCGGCCTCCGCTCTGGTAACACCCACCACCCCAAGGGAGTCATCACTGGAGCTGGATGGTTCATCAGCTGATGTTGATGTGTATGAGCGGGCATCAGTGTGGCTCCCCTCACCCTCTGTGCCACTGGGTCCCTCATCTTCTTCCTCAGTGGACCCCGTCTGGCCTCCTGGTCCGTGGAACTCTCTCCTCCACTTGGCGATGATGATGCTGTGAACAAGGAGGGGCCACAGATTCACATCAGTCATCTGCATATACTTGACACTAGATTTCACTTCCCAACACATCACAGAGCAAGGCCTAGCATAATCTCAAAGCAAATATTCCTTTAGCTCACACATATGTAGATAGGTCACCTGTCAGTCTGCCTGTGATTCATGGTTAACAAACACTTGTTGGCAATGGAAAGATCTTTCAGATGTATCTCAAGTTAAACTATGTACATGCCCAACAGGGCACTGTCTTGCCTGTTGTCTGATCTGTAATGCTCCTGAGTGTCAGGCCTTAACACAAACATGTCCCATCTCATGCAAGGGAGTCTGGAGTTGGGCACGCAAATGGGATGGACAAATACCTAAGTGTACATGATGAACATACTCCCATTCACAGTAATCAATATGGGCTCATGTTGTGAACCCCAATGCTAAACAGGTCTGCATGCAGGACAACTGCCAAGTACAAAACAGCATCTGAAACATTTTCATGTGACACACTATGCCACAGACCTGTCTGCCTAAACAGTCCGTACTGACTTTTGTTACCGGGCCAGTGAATCAAGATGTACCAGTCAGCACCTGCTCCCACTCAAGCATACACTGTGCAAGTAACAACTGTAGTGCACAAGTATATATTTCCCCTAGGTGCTACATAGAAATCAAACACTTCGACAAGCTCATGTTGTTTACCTGAGACCTTTGAGTATATGAAGTCTGATATCTCAATAGAGGAGCATTTTACATACTCACAAAAAATAGAAGTAATGCAGCATCCACATATCTGTTTAGTCCACCAATATGCACATTCAGGGGATGACACACACATGATTTGTCCTGTATATCTGAGCCAATTGACATAAATGAGACTTCTGTCCATATCCGATACATTGCCCACATGTGCAATCAAAATAGCTCAGCCTGTACACACTGACACAGAGTCAGACACATGAATCTTCCTATGCAATGGTTACAGTGTTGCCTGACACTCAATAATTGGATATGACACTGTCCCTGATGGCCTGAGCTGGTATACCTGTCCTAGTCCATGTGAAACATGGGTTTACTGGGAGTACGTGGCTGCTTACCATGCATTATTTAAGCTAATACAGTTCATATTTCCTAGACACCAACTTGGTCTTACTTGCTGCAGGTGTGTGCAGTATTCATGTCACAAACCTGTGTTTACCCCAAGCATCTTACCGTCCATTTAGGAATGTACCACACAGAGTGCAGCTCATATTTCTGTCAAGTTGCTGACACGTGTCAGACAAGCACATCACTCATGACGGTCAGCTCAATGCACATGTCGTACATGGTGCTGTACACAGTGACCTTGGACTGCAGCTAATACACATGAGTCTAGTGACACATGTCACAGACGGAAAGGGACACACATGGGCATCAGATGACAATGCAGCATCTTTGCATTTTGCAAAACAAGCGTTGTCTCAGCAGACACTGACATGTGATAGTGTCACCAGCTTGAGGGAGCGCAACATGCATGTCAGACAAAGTACAGCTAACTGGCTCAAACTCTCCCCCTCCTTGCTGCTGTCTAGCCTTCAACTGCCCATCCAGGTCAGGGAAGACCCATCCTCTCCCATTCGCCACCCGCCTCCCAGCTGCTCCTCCCTCCCTCCACCCTTCTTAATGCAGGCTGCTGCACGGCGAGGGTGCGAACCTTGACCTGTTCCCAGGCCAGGTCCGCTCCCCCACCGCGCCAGCATTCCCTGCTGGTGCTCTGCCTGCTGCCCTCGCCGCTGCTGCTGTTGCTGGAAGTTCGAGGCCCTCCTCCACCCGCAGGGTCCCGCCTGCGCCTCATCCCTGGTGGCCCAGTGGTGGGCGGTAAGTATCAAGTCTGACCTCTTCCTCTGTCCGTCTTTCTCTCTCCCGATTTCCCTCCTCCTGCTTGTCTGCTGCCCTTAATTGTATTCTGCCTTTAGCCTCTGCTCGTTTTATTTTTCATAAGCCTTTCTGCCTTTAGCCTGCCTGTTTTTCCTCTCACTCTCTGTTGTTTCGGTGCTGTTGGTTTTTTTCAGTGCCGTTCTCCCTTCTCCCCCCGCCCGCCCCCCGCTCTCCATTCCTGCCGCTGCCTTCCCTGCGGCCCCGCCCCCATCCTCTCCCATTTGCCACCCGCCTCCCAGCTGCTCCTCCCTCCCTCTACCCTTCTTAATACAGGCCGCTGCGCAGCCGCGCGCAGCGGGCACGCCGCTGGCGTGCCGGAGGCACGCCAGAGGCAAGCCCGTCTGCGCCCGTCTGTGCCTGGACCACGCCCAGCGCCAGAACCCCTGGACCCCGCACACCCCACCGCGCCAGCCCTAGACTCAGCTACGACGCCGACTCCCTCCACGCTCTCAACTCCGGCCGAGACCAACACTGCATCCAGGCAGCCCCGAAACGCACCCACGGACCCTTCTCCTGTCGCAACTGCAGCTCCACCTACAACAGAACCACCAAACCTTCAAGGACCAGACCCAACCACCTCCGCTGCATACTCCTCAACACCCGCTCCGCTCAAAAACACGCCATCGAACTCTGGGACCTACTCGACACCACCACCCCGGACGTAGCCTTCCTGACCGAGACGTGGTGGAACGACTCCTCGGCTCCAGACATCGCCATCGCCATCGCCATCGCCATCCCAGACGATTACAAGATCACCTGCAGGAGGAGGACTAGCCATCGTCCACAGATCCACCATCGAGGTCACCACCCACGCAGACAGCACCCTCCTCACCGCCGAACACCTGCACTTCCAGATCCACACCGACTCCAACACCACCCTCAGGGGAACGCTCATCTACAGACCCCCGGACCCCGGGCCCAGTTCAGCGATGCCATCGCCGACCTCGCCAGCACCCACGCTCTCGCCTCCACGGACTACATCCTCCTCGGGGATCTGAGCTTCCACCTCGAGAACAACAACAACGCCAACTCCGCCACACTGATTGACAACCTCGCCAACCTCGGCCTCAGACAACTCGTCACTGCACCCACCCACACCGCCGGCCACACGCTAGACGCCGTCTTCTCCACAAGTACCCACGTCTCATTCAACCACACCACCGAACCCCACTGGACAGACCACCGCTGCATTCACTTCACCTACAGGAAACCTACCATGCACTACCGCACCCAACAGCTACACCGACGCTGCTGGAGCAAAATCACCGAAGACCAGCTGACCACCTCTCCCTGAACCCACCCACCGAACCCACCAACCCAGGCACCGAAGCCCGCAACCTCAGACAGTGGATCGACGACTGTGCCAACACCCTCGCCCCACTGAAGAAACCCTCCAACAACCACACCAGCAAGAGAGCTTCCTGGTTCTCCGACGAGCTCCTGGCCTCCAAGCGCACATGCCGGAAATTGGAGAAGATATGGCTCCACGCCCGCACACCGGAAAACCACGCAGCCCACAAGGACGCCACCCACAGACACCACCACCTCATCAGATTAGCCAAGAGATCCTCCTTCAAAGACTGCCTGGACAACAACGTACACGACAGCAAAGAACTCTTCAGCATCGAAAAAGAACTCTCCAACCCCAGCGCCAATGCAAACGACATCCCTCCCTCACAGGAACTGTGCGACTCCCTCGCCAACTTCTTCCACCGCAAGATCGCCGACATCCACGACAGCTTTGACACCACGACCGACCCGACCACACCAGACCCCACCCCTCCTGCGAACTCCATCAGCGCCAACCACCTGACCTCCTGGTCCAATGTCTGCAATGACGAGACGCGCAAGGTCATGAACTCCATCCACTCAGGATCGCCGACAGACCCGTGCCCACACCACATATTCAACAAGGCAGGCGCAGCCATCGCACCCCAACTACGGAAGGTCATCAACATCTCCTTCGAAACTGCGACCTTACCGGACAGCTGGAAGCACGCCGAAATCAACGCCCTCCTCAAGAAGCCGAAGGCGGACCCCAAGGACCTCAAGAACTTCCGGCCCATCTCCATGCTCCTGTTCCCGGCGAAACATCAGTCCTCATCCTCCTGGACCTATCGGCCGCCTTCGACACGGTCTGACACCGCACACTAAAGACTCGCCTCCATGAAGCCGGTATCCAAGAGAAGGCCCTCGACTGGACCACATCCTTCCTCTCCGGCAGATCCCAGAGCGTCCGCCTCCCACCGTACCGATCCGAAGCCACCGACATCATCTGCGGCATCCCCCAGGGCTCCTCCCTCAGCCTGACGCTATTTAACATCTACATGGCCCCCCTCGCACAAGTGGCCCGCCACCACAACCTCAACATCATCTCCTACACCGATGACACTCAACTCATCCTCTCCCTCACCAAGGACCCACGCACCGCCAAATCCAACATCCACGACGGAATGAAGGCCATCGCCGACTGGATGAGGAGCAGCCATCTGAAACTGAACTCGGACAAGACGGAGGTCCTCATCCTCAGACCCACCCTCTCAGCCTGGGAGACATCCTGGTGGCCGACCACTCTGGGGACAGTACCGACACCGACCGACCACGTACGCAACCTAGGATTCATCCTCGACTCCACCCTCTCCATGTCCAAACAGGTAAACGCCGTCTCCTCCTCCTGCTACAACACCCTCCGCACACTTCGCAGAATCTACAAATGGATCCCAGCCGAAACAAGAAGAATGGTAACACAAGCCCTCGTCAGCAGCAGATTAGACTACAGCAACGTACTCTACGCCGGAATCCCAGCCAAACACCTACGACGACTCCAGCACTTCCAAAATGACTCCGCCCGACTGATCGTCAAAGTACCCCGCCACTGCCACATCACCGCCCCCACTTGCGAGACCTACACTGGCTCCCCGTCGAAAAGAGGATCACCTTCAAACTCCTCACCCACGTACACAAAGCACTCCACAACGCCGGACCAGCCTACCTGAACAACAGACTCAGCTTCCACATCCCCACCCGCCAGCTCCGCTCTGCCAGCCTCGCACTCGCCACCGTCCCCCACATCCAACGAACCACCTCCGGCGGCAGATCCTTCTCCTACCTCACCGTCAAGACCTGGAACACCCTACCTACCCACCTACGTCAGACTGAAGACCTACTCGCCTTCAGAAAACGCCACAAGACCTGGCTCTTCGAGCAGTAGCGGCACCCCCCCCCCTCAGCGCCTTGAGACCCTCACGGGTATGTAGCGCGCTTTACAAATCCCCTGAATGATTGAGTATGCGGAGCATGTGGGGGTGAGGGTCCATCGTCTACCCCTTTTGCGAGGAGGTGACAGCTTCAGCTTGACTCTAGTAATCCTCCGGGTCCAGCCACGGAGGTCCTGCCAACTCTTCTGGCAGTGGCGGATGCGGCGTTTGAATACCCCCACAGATCTCACAGCCTGGACGATGGTCAACCAAATCTCCTGCTTCTAATGGGCATCGATCTGTAAGGATGACATAGAGACACACCATTACTACACATGTGACATGTTTGTTCTTCACATACGTGGACATATAGGTCATTGGTAGTAGGGCAGAATATTTATAAAGGAAGTTCAAGTATCAGCAGCAGCAGTTGTCCTGTGTGTAGGCCTACCTTCACAACATGAGCATAGTGCATGAGATGAAATAGCACAGGATACACTTTGACTTCGCTGTCTCTGTCCAGTACATGATCCCATCCACTGTGAGAATTACAGTGACTGTGTGTGCATGCATGTCCTTGGTGATCAGAATGCTAGTAGTGCCTGTTAGGGAACATGGAGTACTGACAGGTCAGTGCAATCAACACTCACCTGCTCTCCTGGTTTCCCATTCAGCTTGCTGTACTGTGGAAGGAGGCTGTCCAGTAGCATGTAGTGCAGGCAAGTGAAGTCTCTTGGGAACAGACAGCCTTATATCTGTGCTGCAGAGGCGGTTTCTGTTCCATGGGTCCAAAGAGATAGGTCAGAGACGTTTGCATTATCCGAATTTGTCCAATCCATCACATTGCACGCCTCGGACATGCGTACCACGTCCTTCAAAATTTCTGCAGCATGACACCATAGATTTGGATACATTGTAGTTGTTTCCCAACCGAATTAGTGTGCACGCGAGTCGTACATGCTGCAAAAACACGTCTGTCCCCTTGACGACCAATATCCAATGTATGTGTATGGCTTGGTCTTGGAGTGAATGCCATGTCTTTTGAAAAGGCCTGGGCGGTAAATTCTGTTCCGCTTGCGGAATTTGCAGAATTAGGGCAATTCCGTGTTCCGCATAGAACGCGAAATTGCCAAAAATTCACCAATCCGCGGCATTGCAGAATTTTTCCCTTGTTCGCGCTTTCAAAATGTGTGTTTACGTGCGCGGGAACGACTTACCGGGATCCCAGCGTTCACCGACAAGTTTTCCTATCCGTTCGCATGCACCACGAGATTTTGGTAGCCGGCCACACGATCCCACGAGAGTGTGCGATCACGAACACGTCATTCAGACGCACCCACGTTCGTGAACGGGAAACATGCATCGTGAGCGGGTGGGACAAGTGAAAGAAGATGGCCACGCCAATTGGTGACCGCATTGGCAAGTTCGCGAGATATTTCCCCCGTGCACGCAAACAGCATTTGCGAACAAGAATAAACACATCTCGAACAGGCGGAACAAGCAATTCCGTGCATTTGCGGAACTCTGCGTGCTCATGGAGATTTTTTACCGTTTCGCAGAGCTTTGCGTAGCGCGACTACGCAAATTCCGCCCACCTCTACTTTTGAATAGTCACCCGCGTCTTTACCCATGACGACCAGTATCCAATGTATGCGCCCGGTTTGGTCTTGTAGTGTACGCCGCGTCTTTCGAATAGTCACCTGCGTCTGTCACACAGAAGGCCTATATCCAATGTATGTGTCCGGCTTGTTCTTGGAGTGTACGCTGCGTCTTGTGAATTGTCACCTGCGTCTGTCACCATTACAGAAAAAAGGCGGGGTGCCATCCACAATATTTGGGCTGAGCCTCAGGTGCTGTAAAACAAACAATAAGCCTGTCACACAGTATAGAAAAAACATTCATGCTTCGATACATGTGTGGGTACATAGCTTCATATGTCACATTGGACAGATTCCTTGTAGCACACACTCCCTGGTTGTGCCATGTTTCATGGGGACAAAGTCCATTGTGTGTGATGCACATCACAACTGTGAGTGTTAAATTTGCAGATCCCCACCCGAGGCCTGGACATAGTTCCAGGGGCACATTGTGTGATCACATGTACCATACACTCTGATTTACAGCTGAAATGCACTGTGTGTTACAAAGTGTTCCTGAGCTACTACTGTGGGGTTGAGCCAGAGTTTTAGTGTATTGTGCCAAGCACATCATTTATTTTGTAGATGTAAATCATTTCAAATGTCCATCTGAATTTGGCGTGTGAGTTGCTGTTGTGTCTGTGTGTTACAGACATACATGTTTGCCATGCTAACAAATCTGGTAGCACATCATGTGTATTTCATGTGTATGATGGTATGTGTACGTCAGGCGTTACATTAATGACAGTGTCCATGTGGCATTAAAAGATCCCTGTGTGTGCACCTTACAAACACCTGTCATTTGGACAACACATCAATCCTCAATAGTCACTGAGGTGTGTTTGGTATGTGATATTTGCCCAGATGTACTACGATAGACCCCATGGATTGTTCACAGCACAGCATCGCACTTGTGTCACCATCAGGAGATGGAATGTTTGGTATGGGGCACATAGCTAGCATATGTGTCCATGCTTAACAGCACACACATGATTTCATTGAGTCTTGCTATGATGTAGCATGTGAAAATTTGCATGTTCATTGCCACATATGAAAGCAAAATGATAATCTTTTTCTGCTCACCTATGTACCGCAGGAGACCAGCTGTCCACAGACCCTTCTCAGACCTAGAAACCATGGCTGAACATGACAGCATCTGACGTTACCGCTTCACCAGAACACTAATTGAGAATTTGGCTGAACAGTTGGCACTTTATTTGCAACCTTAACGGCCATATCCATCAGCGCTGACCCCCAAGATGAAGGTGATGGCAGCCCCACATTTCTTTGCCACAGGAACCTTCCAGTACACTGTGGCTACTACTGGTGGGATGTCCCAGACAATGTTTAGCTGTGTGCTACGTGATGTTTTGGAGGCAATGTTGATTTTGCTGAACCAGTACATCAAATTCCCTGTACCACGACAATTTACTGATATCAAGAGTGATTTTTATGCTCTGGGAAGGATGCCAAACATCATTGGCTCCATAAATGGTACACATGTGGCTTTGGTACAACCACAAGCAAATGAACAGACATAAAGGAATTGTAAACATTTTCACTCCATCAATGCCCTGGTGGTATGTTTGCCTGACATGACAATCTCACATGTCTGTGCACATTTCCCCGGACCCACACAAGACACATACATCATGAGGAGTAGTAGGATCCCACAGATGATGTCCCAGCTGCAAAACCTGCATGCCTGACTTCTTGGTGTGTAATGTCTGTTTACCTTGTGTGCTTTTTGTATCTCTGATTTTAACCCTCTTCTCAGACCCATGATATGTTTGTTTGCTTGTATGTAGGTTTACTCCGGATACCCCAACATTCCGTGGTTGCTGACACCACTCAGGAACCCTGTTACCCCTGCTGAGATACGTTTTAATGGGGCACATGGGTGGACCTGGCGAGTGATAGAGAGGACATTTGGACTACTGAAAAGCAGATTCCGCTGCCTGGACCGGACAGGAGGGTCTCTCCAATATGCACCTGAAAAGGTGTGTAAGATCATCATTGTGTGTTGCATGCTACACAACCTGGCAGTGAGGGAAGAGCTACCTCTCATTCAAGATGATGATGACCAGCAGCCTCCAGCAGGGGAGGATCCAGCCTTGGGTCATGTTGCCAGTGATGATGAGGAGTCAGCTCATCAACAACTTTTTCTCATGATTGTGAGTGTTCAGTGATGAGTTGACTGAGCTCTTTTTTTTGCCTGACATGTGTATATAGTGCAATGTCTCTGCATACGTGTGGCTGCATGCAACGTGAAAGTTTGCGGAGTTTTCTGCATTCCGCGGAGCTCGCGGAGTGCAGAAAACTCTGCTTTGCAATGTGCAGCCGAGTTTTTTCCCCGCTCGCGATCGCGAACGATAAATTCACAATCATGAACAGCCGCTTGGTTAGAATTTCTACCCTAGCGGCAGAAATACCAGCACAAACTGCAGTTGGCACTGCACTCCGCCACTTGCCGAACTTCGTGGAGTTTTTTTGTAACTTTGCGTGTAGCAAAACTCCGCAAACTACGTTAGTATGTTCTCCATTACAGTGTTGACATGAGTCCTAGGTTGTTGCCACGAATCATGAGACTGGTTTGTGGAATGTCTATTGGAGATGTATGCAGATATTTAGATATTTCAATACTGTTCTCTGTCTGTCCTTCACAGGGTCCATTGGCGGTTGTCTGGTGTCATGTGATCTCCAGAACACACAATGCTGTTACAGAGTGCAACTTTTCTTGGAAACCGGATACGGTGCCACACACCCCAGTACTGACATTTCAGACCCTCTTGGTTACTTTATGCTCATTGTCACGATGAGGTTACCTTGAATCTGTTGTTGAGGTGACATGGTGTGATTGTGTGATAAACCTGTACTCCATATTGGGTTGTGCCTCATCTGTATACACACATCCAACATTCCTTGGCATACTGTACCTGTGGCGTGATTGCCACTTTCTCTGAATGAGTTTAGTGTATGTGCATTTCATTGTTTTTTCAGTTCACAATAGTGAAGGCAATGAGTATATGTGCCATGGAAATGTTGTGTTGACCTTGCAGTGTGTATCTCTCATATGTGTCACATCTTCATGACTCACAAGACTGTGTTTTAATTGGTGTAGTTGTTTTCCTGAACAGTATTTGTTTAGGAGGTCATCATGTCTATGTCACAAACCAAATTTAATTCACCACAGAGGCAAGTATTGTGTGATTATGATTTAATTTAGATGCATGTGTGAAATAGTACACAAAATTGATAGTGCTGTACAGTGTGATGTAAATCCAAAGTTCACAGAGGAGATGTTGGTGTTGGTAGATGAAATTTTCAGAGCCTAATCCACATTCATTTGATTCCTAGTTCCAACTTAGACCCTCCATCCCATGTGGGAGAGTTCAGTGTCAGTCAACAAGGTTAACGCTTTGCACACAATGGAGGATATCAGGAGGAGGTGTTCACTTCCTGAGGGTTATGCATGGCCATCTGTCTCCCACTTGTCCTTCTTCGTACGTCCCCTCTTCTTCTTTTTAGGGGGACCCTCAGATGCAGGCTGCAGCGGTGCTCGGGACTCTCCGCCAGAGTCCTCATCCCTCCCTGTGGCAGTTGCAGATGTTGTGGCAACAGATGCAGTGGGCACACAGGGAGGTGTGGTCATGTTGTCAGCAATCTGGCGGAGGCATGTGAGTATGTCCCTGTGCACCGCAGTGAGGTCATCCACTTTTATACATTTTGGACTCCATCTTGGACATGTGGGTCTCCACCCTGGACATGCGGGAGTCCATTTTGGAATAATGGGCATCCTGCTGATGTTGTATGTCCTTGAGGATCCCAACTACCTGGCCAAAGTCTCCGGTGCATTCTCAGTATGCATTTATGATGCGTCCTAACTGTGGGTCATCTTGCGCAGCAGTACCATATTCAGGACGTGACCTCACCCCGCATACCCTCACACCACCCCTACCCACACAAGCAGGACCTTTCATTGCAGACACAGACAACACTGAGCCTCCTTCACTGTTGACAGTGGTGTTGTTGTCAGCCAACTCCAGAGTGCACTGTGTAGCTGTGCCGTCGGTGTCTTCTTGCCTTGGTCTGTCCGTGTTGGTAGAGATCATCTGGTTGTTGTCAGATGTAGCAGGAGTGGTTGCAGGGTGTGCTGGAGTTACAGCTGCTGGTGCTGCATGCCGATCCACACCGGAGGGACCAGGTCGTTCATCGTCGTCCGAAGAGGACTGAGAAACATCCACACCGGAAAGCTCAAGGTGAACCAGAGTCTGGGACTGGGATTCTTGTTCTGTTCCTGCAGTGTCCCCAGCAGGCCCTGTGGGTAGGAGAAACACAAAATGTATGTTGTTGTTTTGCACACACCAACGGATCACACACATTACAGTTGCTATTGTACTTCATGATGAGTGTATGTACATTGCATTGTCCTCAATTGTCACAGACAAAGGCCTATATTGGTTAAAAACATTGTAATTACAACATGAAGCGTTTTGATCAGCAGGTAGGGCTTTGTGCATGAGATACTCATGTATTGATTCATTGACTGTACATAGCCATTGAAACTCAAGTGCCACCCTGTGCCAGACACAGGTGTGTTGTTTTTTCTACATTTGTGCTTTAACAATGTCATACGTGCACTTCCTCTCACAACGTGTGGCAAGATTTGTGTATGTGTGCTGGCATTTGTGCATGTCTTTTTCCGTCACATTGGTGTGTCTCACATCCTAGTCACAGTCCGGTATGTATGTAATGAATTGAGATATAGTATTTTGTTGTATGTGTTCCTAGTTCTCATCTCATTGCACTCATGTGATTGTGTTACCATTGCAAATGAGGTTGCTGCTGAGCTTTGTACGTGATGACGTCATTTATCTTGTCCATGTCCTCCATGGAAGAGGAGTTAAGCAAGGCTGCTTTCTTGCTTTTCCATGCCGATAACAGTGAGGTCCAGAGGTTTGTGTGTTAGTGTTTTGCTGCTGTAAGTTATACGCCTACTCCAACCCAGTCCAGATTACTCCTTGTGTGGAAAGTGTCAATGACAGTGAGGGGAGTGTAGTGCCATGGGTGCTGAGAACGCAGCATGATGTAGGAGTTGAAAGCAGCTCACAACAGTGCTTTTTGTAAATGACACCATGCAACAGTGTCCTCTATCTTTCTGTCACCTTTCCATTCACTGTCAGGTATCCCTAGTCAATGATGTATATTTAGCATTGTGTGTGTGTTTATGTGTGCTATGTATGCATCTCACCACTTGTCCTGTACTCCACACACCTTCCCAGCCAGCCAAGGGGGCACCCCTGGGACAATGCATCCTGATAATCCATGGATGCCCTCCAGTGGAAGGATGGCCCACACCTTCTCCTCCCAGGAAATGAAGTGCGTAGGTTTTGCAGGAGGGCCACTGACGGCCTGCTGGCTCTGCCAATCAGCTTCTTGACCCTCCTACGCACATCATAGTACCGGTTCTTGATATCATCCATTGGGTCATATTATCAACAACGTGTGATAGTCATCGCAAAAGTAACTTAACGCAACATACAACATCAAAGTCTATCACAGGAAATTTACAATGTGTTTAGCAAGTATTCACAACACGGCGGTACCATACGATAGTCACCAGATAACGCGTCAAATGGCTGCGTTAAAAACAACGCCACGCCGCAAAAATGCGAAACACGAACGCAAAAAAAGCTGCGATGAGGCCAAGCGCGATACAAAAAGCTGTGAAAACCAGCCACAGGCGTGTAAATCCCATGCATCTGTTGGGAAAATGCACTATAAAAGAAAGAAAAAAAAACACCAAAACCAATTCAAGCTGCGTAGCACCATGGATGCACCCGGACCGAGTGCAGAGGATAAGCCGAACTCCACAAGCCCCATGGAGGACCAGCATGGAACCCTGTGTTCGGGGAAGGGCAAGGGGAAGAGGAAGAGGAAGAGGAAGACAGGTCTCAGTCCGCCGGAAGACCGGATCATCGTCACAGAGGTGAGAGAACACCATCAACAACTGTTCAGCACCTCCACGGCGGCACTGGCAACCCAAACGGAAATATGGCAGGCCATCGTCACCAACGTCAATGCAGTTGGAGTGTCGAGGAGGTCAATGGAGGAGGTCAAGAGGCGCTGGCATGATGTGAAAAGGCAGACCAAACAGAAACTCGCTGCCAACAGGAAGGCTGCAACGGTGACTGGAGGTGGGAGTCCTGCGACACAGGCGGAGCTGGATGAGCTGGAGGAAACGGTGGCCACAGTCAGCAGTGTGGAGATGGTGCCAGGATTTGGGGGCCTGGACACAGCTTGATACGACCTGACCCAACAGCAACAGGGTGAGTAACAACCAGGGACTGTGGGGACGGAGTGAGATGGGCACAATGGCACACATACACAATTATGTGTAGCACACTGCACACCCACAATGATTGTGGAACATGTCCCTGATAGCCTTGGCACACTGTAGCAAACATAGAAACACCAAGTAGGCCCCCAGTCACAATGTACACAAAGGGGCCCCCCTCCCTTTCACCAATATCACAACCTACCCATGCACATGTGCTGAATCCAGCAAAGCAGCGGCTCTGTGAGCCACAATAACTATGCAAGTGACACTGCATTCCCGATTGCATGGCAGGAGTCAAAAAACATGACATGGTTCACGAATCGACATGGAGGTGGCCCAGAGCGGATCACATCCGTAAAGGAGCAGGCCACACTCTGACATTTCCACGTGGACCCACAACCCACGACGTACAATAAAGATAGCAGACGACCAATGCACGAGGCCACAAAATCTGTCCAAGAGCACATATGACCCAAGTCAAAAACAATTCAGCCCCCAAAGAGCACACAATTCAAAGGCACCCCGCCTCAAAGGGAGAAGGGTACATGAAATCAGAGCTGCAGGGGCAACTCCCCCATAATGCAGCACACACACATTGCAATCACAGAGCATCAGCAATGACGGCAATGTGGTACAAAGTGCAACACCAACACCACACGACAGAGCTCACAACAGGTTACGCTTGTGCATAGTAACTGTCCACTCACATCTGGCATTGCCTGACACTGTGTGATGATAATGTACGGGTACTACCACCCATCCGTCATGTAGTCGAAAAACACACTGACTGCCATCAAATAGCCAGATCCACCAAAACAGTCACAGTCACAGTGTACATTGGCATGCAGTCTGAATGTAAACATCCGCAAATCTTCAACATACATGTGAAACTCTGTTAACCTGCATCTCCCCTTTACATTGCAGAGGGACAAGCAACACCTCCTGCAGAGCACACCACACTTCTCATCATTGATGATGATGAGGATAACCTGCACATATGTCAAGACACCCTCCAATGGATAATGGACAGCCTCCGCAGCCCATACCCAGGAGTAGGGCAGGCCAGCTGCCTCGAGGTGACCCCACCACATGCACAGACCACACAGCAGGAAACACACACCACCACAGCTGTCTCCCAGGACCTCCGATCAATAAATGGAATTCCAACAGCATGTGTTGGGTTGCCAGGTGGAGTTGGCTGATCATCTGCGGGTGGGTTTCGACTCGAGCTCGTGGCAGCCAAACTCGATGCCATACATGGGTGTCTGATCCCATCAGGGACCACGTACAGTCCCTATCGGACACCCCCTGTCTGCACCATGCTCCACCACAGACCTTGACTGACCTCGCTGGTGCCATTAATCGGATACAAGAACTGTCTGGTCAGACAGGCACCAGCGATGACAGCACAGAGTTGGCACAGATGCGGAGGTCAATGGAGACCATGCAGCAGATGCAGGCTGTAAGTATGGCTGCCACGGCTGGACACCAGCGAGTAGTAGCTAGGAACTTCAATGCCCTGCAGTTGATCATCTTGCCATTGCTGCCACTGAGCCTGTCCCAGATGACTGCAGTGGGAACATCGACACACACAGCTCCGACCCCTGATGTGTCAGTGGCACACAGTGATGCAGCCCCATCACCTTCGCAGTCTGATGTGTCAGTGACACACAGTAATGCAGCCATTACCCCGCCACACACACCGGACACACCGGACACAGAACCCGTATCAGGGGAGTAAGATGGGGGTGGTAATTACTGTGTGAGGAAGGAGGCAGTAGCATCCATCACTGCCATATGGCCTGTCCCGGTCTGGTTCTGACCTATGCATCATGCCCTGGGACAGTACCGTCCACTGACCCCCGGAACACTCTGCAACATTCGCCCAGACCCCGACACAGACTGCCATATCTTCACTGCTGGACAATTACACAGCAATCCTGCTGCGGACTGCCCTCCCCCTCTTCCAAATCACTTTTCAATCCCCAAAGGACTCTGGTTGGCCCACCACTGGGCTTCCATGTAATGTGGGCTTGGATGGCCATGAACAGCTCCAGCTCCAGCTCCGTCAATCATCAGAATGTGAATAAAACATTCTAAATCACACGGATGTGTCATGACTATGTTCACTCTTGTATGGAAGTATGGCTGGATGTAGGGACAATGATTGCACATGAAGCACACCCTGGTAACTGACATCTAGGCGCATGTTTATCCCTGAGACACATGGCCAATTGGATGACTGTGAAGGTGAGTACTAGCTGTGTCCCCATTGCACATCAACAATCTCACAACCCCCCCAACGTAGGCACACGTCGATGTATTGAATAGGGCTGTGTGTAGGAATGACCAAATCGGTAGATACATCACATGTGACAACCGAACTTCACGTTGCATACCTACCCACACACATCTGTGTGGACACATCCTGTTATTATTCATAACATTGCTCCACATGGTCTGAGTTTGGACACAATACTCACATTGCTGAAGCCACGTAAGTGCACTGGTCGGCCATCAACTATGCCAAAACAATGTCTGGCTCACAGAGGTGGAGCTTGTAAATGGGAGCCACCCCATTGTACATGCGTCAGTCAGTTCATCCCTGTGTAGGGACGGTGCTCATTGTGGCACACAAGTGGACAATCTAATCAACACTCATCACAGTTAGACACCAGTGGAGTTGCATAGACTTTATTGGCATGTGCGTGTCAGTACGGATGAGGCATCGGCCACAACAGGAAGGGACATGCTTAAGACACTTACACGCAGCATGGGAACATGTCAAGGTGCAGAAAATGGTGAGGCAAAAATGGACAACAATCATCATGGATGGCAACGGTCTCAGCCCACCTTGCCGTGCTGGACGAGTCATGTGTTGTTTGGCATCTGCCCATTGCCCCGTGTGAGGGGGCACGACTCACTGCCCATGGGATCTGCATAGTGCTCTGCCACCGGAGTTCGTCGACTGTCTGCTCTGCTGACAGTTATCAGGTGAAAGGGTCCGACAGGTTCACATGTGGTGCTACATTGCCATGTGTGTACTCTCCCCCCAGCAGTGTGTCCGAATTGGTAACATTGCCAAATGACGCTGTGTTGCTCCGACCATGGACCTACATCACCTTGCACTGGTGTGTGTGCACATGCGTAGTTCCACGCACATGCATCCAGAGTCCTGATGAAGGCAGACATGTCCTCTGTTGTGGTGGGATATGTGAACATTCCCCACGATGCAACAAGGTGTTGGGACCTGTGCTGTGGGTGACAATCCGATGTGGCTGCAGGAACGTAGTTACTCGCCCATGAATGCCCACACAGCTTCTTGTGCAATGTGTTCCATTAGTACGTCGTTGTCATGTTCAAGAAACAACAGGGTGAACCAATCCATTAACTGGTCTGGGCAGGTGGCTCAGCCCACGCCGTTTCACCAATCCGCAAAACAGCCCAATAGGGGAGCGCCTCGATGTGGTCACTGCACAAGAGGAATTGTGCAATCTCCAATGCACAACTGCCAACACTTATGCAGTATGTCAAGGCATCCCATGCACGGCTGTCTCGGATACACTCCTGTTCGTGATCCAACAGGAGGCGCACACACAAGTCATAGTCCAATTCATCTACGGTTGTATTGGATAGGCAGACATCCATGGGACACTCGAATGTGCATGTTTGGCAGTGGAACCAGGGCTGGACGCAGGTGACGTAGGCAAGGCAGAAGCTCAGCCGATAACTGATCATCAGCACTGCCAGTGGCAGTGTGCCCACTAAATACAGCATACGTGCACGGTACTGTTCCACATGACGGTGGTTGTGCATGTGCCCTGGATGGCCTGCCATTGCGTTGGTGCGTCTCGTGGAACCGGCTCTCTTCTGAACTGCGGCAGTTGTGTGGAGGATATGCCACAGCTCTGAGCAATGATTCAAATGTGTGTGCAACGTTGGGGAGAATGGATTGCTGTTTCCGTAAGTGTCAAAGGCATCCCATGCGGGGGTACCTCAGGCAGGGACTTCTGTTTGTGGGGTTTGGATAAGTTGGATAGTTCATTTGCGCAATGCGTGTTGTGGAAGTCATCCCCATCTGCCATGGCAGCTCTCGGAGTGATGTTGTCGCTGCTTTTTGCTCGGGAACGCCTACTCTGCATCTCATTAGCGACAGCTGCCGGGGTCATCCGTGGTGATGTTTGTTGCGGATGCTAATGCCGAAAAAGTGGTGCTGTAGGCTGTTTGCACCTGCTTGTGAATGGGGCGGTACATTTATCACGACTTTGGCTGCGCTAAAGTGCCGTTAACTCAGAGATAGCTCCTTGAGAATATGGCCCATTGTGCGCAGGCAAGGTGCTTGCGCATTTACCTTGTTAACAATCCTCTCCCACATCTTGGTTTTCTGGGACATGGGGGTCTGTTGGACCAATGTGCCAAATATCTGTGGCTCTACTCTGAGAATTTCATCTACCATGACTTCCAACTCACTGTCTGGGAACTTTGGATTCTTCTTTGGGGGCATGATGATAGGTGCTGGTGGAGATGGATGTGTGTGTGAGTGTGAAAATGAAGGTGAGTGAAGCTGGGTGTTTGTGAGGTGCTAGTGTTGTAAAGGTTGGGTGGCAGGTGAGTTCTGTGTGTGTCTCTCAGTGCAGTGTGGTAGTGTTCTCTGCTGGCTGTTCTGTGGAATTTGCAAAGGATCATGGTAGGGATTTTGGCCCTTTATGTAGGTGGAGTTGTGGGTGTGTCTTTGTTTTTTCTTTTTTTTTTATCTCTGACAATGCTTGTTTCATTTTCTGTCTGTTTCTATTTGCTTTTTTGAGCATAACGGAGACTTTCAGTTAACCGGGACAGACGCTTACAGCAGCAATTGCGGGGGAATCCGAGTCTGTCACACTCACATTATGCTATGTAGCATCGTTTACGTACGAGTCTGTCACATTGCGCTGATGCTGGGCTATGTGGCATCAATCACGCACAAGTCTGTTGATTCGTGCTGATGCTAGGCTATGTGGCATCAATCGTGCACGAGTCTGTCGTGTCACGCGGATGCTGGGCTATTTAGCATTGTTCGCGTACGGGTCAGACTCGTTCAGCTCTTTCCCTGTTGTTTCGCACAGACGGATTGATTTCCATACGAGTCAGTCATCTGTATTTTACTCTGTGTGAGTCATTTGTATTTGACACGCATTGCATCGTACCAGGCCATTGGGACAGCGCGTGTACAAGCCGGTCGGTCGGAGGTCGGGCCAGATCTGTGTCGGACGGATCGATTCCTGATCGGGATCGAAATCGGGCCCTAAATTGGACCCTAAGTCACTGTCCAGCACCTGCTCTGAGGTAACTACCTGGTGGAGTTGGAATATTAAATTGGACCCCAAGTCACTCTTCAGCACCTGAGGTGAGTACCCGGTGGAGTTGGAATATTAAATTTGACTCCAAGTCACTGACCAGCATCTGCCCTGAGATAAATACCCGGTGGAGTTGGAATATTAATTTTGGCCCTAAGTCACTGTCCAGCACCTTCCTTGATGTCAGTACCTGATGGTTTTGGAATATTAAATTGGACCCTGTGTCAACAATAGTACTTTTTTTTAAAGAACCAACTGTTTACAGTTGTAGGTTGTTGATTGATTTCTGCCGGCTCCTTTAAAAAATGACAAATGAAAATGTTCTCTTGGAGTGATTTCTGAAATAGGAAAATAAATTGTACCATTGTAGCCCAAGTCACTGTCCAGCTCCAGCCCTGACCTTGCTACCCGTGGGAGTTGGAATATTAAGTTGGACCCCAAGTTATTATCCCGCACCCTGCCATGAGGTAAGTACTGGGTGGAGTTGGAACATTAAATTTGACCCCAAGTCACTGTCCAGCACCTGCCCTAAGGTAAGTACCCGTGGAGTTGGAATATTAAATTGGACTCCAAGTCACTATCCAGCACCTGCCCTGAGGTAAGTACCCGTGGAGTTGGAATATTAAATTTGACCCATAGTCACTGTGCAGCACCTGCCCTGAGGTAAGTACCCGGTGGAGTTGGAATATTAAATTGGACTTCAAGTCCCTGTCCAGCACCTGACCTGAGGAGAGTAGCTGGTGAAGTTGGAATATTAAATTGGACCCCAAGTCACTGTCCAGCACCTGCCCTAAGGTAAGTACCCGTGTAGTTGGAATATTAAATATGACCCCTAGTCACTGTGCAGCACCTGCCCGGAGGTAAGCACACGGTGGAGTTGGAATATTAAATTTGACCCCTAGTCACTGTGCAGCACCTGCCCTGTGATAAGTACCCGCTGGAGTTAGAATTTGAAATTGGACCCCTTGTCACTGTTCAGCACCTGCCCTGAGGTAAGTACCTGGTAGAGTTGGAATATTAAATTCGACCCCAAGTCACTGTCCAGCACCTGCTCTGGGGTGAGTACCCGGTGGAGTTGGAATATTAAATTGGACCCCAAGTCACTGTCCAGCACCTGCCCTGAGGTGAGTACCGAGTGGAGTTGGAATATGAAATTTGAACCCAAGTACTGTCCAGAACCTGCCCTGAGGTAAGTACCCGGTGAAGTCGGAATATTATATTGGACCCCAAGTCACTGTCCAACATCTGGCCTGAGATAAGTACCCAGTGGAGTTGGAATATTAATTTGGACCCCAAGTCACTGTCCAGCACCTGGCCTGAGGTAAGTACCCGCTGGCAGGCCCGGACTGGCAATGCCGGGCACCGGGCAATCCCCCGGTAGGCTGCCAGGGTTGGGGGCCGGTTTTTTGGCCAGGGGCCGGTTTTGTTGCTGGGTGGGGCTGGGGCCGATTTTTTTGTACACTCAATAGTCAGTCACTGACTCACTACTGTACTCTGCTGCGTCTGCGTGCGTCTCACTCGCTCCGGAGCCTCCGTGCGGAAAAAGCACAATTTAATCAATCTCTGCTTGAATGGATAGGATTCTCTTAATTTCAGTCACCTGTGACCGCGTTCTGTTCAGGATAAATAATGCATTGGAGCAGGCGCAGCAGTGCCATTTTAGGGGGTGGGTAGGTCGCAGATGTCTTCACCGCCACGTCTTCGCGGCCTGCTCTAAGTCTTCAGTTCACCCACCTTAGAGGGGTGGGGCGGGCGCGTCTGTTGGTGATGACACATGCGCATTGGGCCTCGCGCAATAAAAAGTGCGCCTGACCCGCATTCCAGAGCCCAGAGACTGCGGCGAGGAGAGGCCCTCTCCCGGCACCCCATAATTTAATTATTTCTAGCCCTGGCCTGGCCCCTGCCTGTCCCAGTGTCCCACTCCCTGCTGTCGACTGTCTGCCGCCTGCCGCCAGGTGAGTGTCGTTTGCATTTTTGCAAATTGCATTTAAAATCAGATATGCACAGCAGAAGGTGCAGTAGGAGCGCGGGGTCAACGAGTAGGTAGGACTGAAGTTAGTACATGTAGGCAACTGCGGGAGGGGCAGAGCTTAAGACCAAAGGCCAGAGGGCCACCACCAGGCACGCAACACCCATTGGACTCGAAGGGCTTCAGCCCCCCCCGTCGTGTGTGGCAGCCCGGGATGAGACAGCTTCCCGGGTAGTCACACAGCCGCACCCGAGCACTTCACAGGTCTTTAAAAGACCATTTGCATGTTAATGAGGCCTCGCTGTTGTTTCACCCCTTCTAAGAGCCCCTGCAGCTCCACTCTGCCGATTGCTTAAAGTTTCAGCCCCCCCCCGAAATTTTTTCTTAGCCCCCCCCCCCCCGAAATTTGGCTCTAGTTGCGCCTCTGGCCACCACAGTGGGACAGGAAGCATGCATTTATCTAATGTGCGGAGTGAACATAGCGCTAAAACGAGGCAGCTTTTTCTGCACAGCCGCATCGCCCCATTTCTGTTTTCTATGCGCTTTGCTGAGTGCCTGCTGCTGCGCCCCGGTCTCTGGGGCTGCCCCTGACAGGAAGTAACTAGCTCACATCACATGAGCATTACCTGTCTCCAGCAGGCAGATGACAACACATGGGCCATATTATCGGCCCACAGGAATATTGTACAGTTGTGCATTTTGCAATGGTGATCAGGGAAAAGGAGTGACTCTCATGTGACTCTTCCTGGCTGCAGCTTCAATGTGCTGATGCAGTGGCCCTCTTAGATGAGGGGATTCAGCCGGTGAGGCCTCATGAAGATTCACCCGTGGTTTACAACGCTACTGCCATTGTGACATATAAGTGTTATTTAAATGTCAGTAACAGCTCCTTTTCCCTCTGCTCCTTCGCTGAACAGTAGCACTAGCAGAAGAAATTAGTAGTTAAAATAAGAAGTGATTGCACTGCTTAGTAAATTAACACCTCTTACTATTAGGGTGACTCTTGTTCTAGTAATAGTTGCTTGGAATTTAAGTCATATTGCATGCTCTACAATGGAATTATTCACAATCTTGCGTTAAGTTTTCTTTCAAGCCACTATTGCATAGCATCATCTTATCCGCTGCTTCATCTAGCTGTAGTGACTCGCATATTAACTAGTACACAGAGAAACGTGAATCCCTCTTCTAGACGGTGGATACAGTGCTCTCTGCCGGGGTTTGTGGGCGTGGTGGCAGCATTTATTCCAGCGCATGTATAGGTGTTTGTACCTGTGCATTAAGGAGAAGAAGCGCACCGGCCTCCCCTGTTTAAAAATTGTTTCCAGTCTCTCAACTCTGGGGTCTTTCGCGCCCATATGTTTGAAAGCTCGATGAAGAGGGGCCACAGAATCATTGGAAGTTTGCCTCCTGGTTCTCCACCGAGGGACTCTTAGCTCTGGCCCGCTTTCTGTCTGTGCTTGACATTAGGGGCCCGATTCACAGAACAAACTTAAGACTAAATCCTAAACTTAGTACCATTCTGGTATTCACAGAATGCACCTAGTACTTCTGGTATTCACAGAATGAACTTACTACTTTTGCTATTCACAGAATGAACTTAGTACTTTTGCTATTCACAGAATGGATTTACGACTCCTAAACTTACGTCCGCACTCGGGCCGGAATCCGGCCCGAGTGCGGACGTAAGTTTAGGAGTCGTAAATCCATTCTGTGAATAGCAAAAGTACTAAGTTCATTCTGTGAATAGCAAAAGTAGTAAGTTCATTCTGTGAATACCAGAAGTACTAAGTGCATTCTGTGAATACCAGAATGGTACTAAGTTTAGGATTTAGTCTTAAGTTTGTTCTGTGAATCGGGCCCTAGGGGTCTGCAACGTATGGCATCTGGAGTGTGTGTAGAGAAGAGGGGGGGATGGATAGATTCATCATGGCACTGTGGGCCGGGCCGCAATTAAACAAAAGGTAAAGGCCACCCCACCCCCCCAAATGCCCAGGCCCAGCCTGGGCCTATACCTTTTTGTTTAATCCTCGGCCCGGTTCTGCGCAGGATGCTCAGCGCACTAGCGCCCTGGCCCCTGAGTGTGGATTTATTTGTGAGCAGGCCTGCCTGCTCTGGTTCCTCCTGCCACTGCCCTCGGGCCGCCCAGCGCCCCCATCAGTGCAGCACTGACCTCAAACCCTGATGAGCTCAGGTTAGATTCTGTAAAAATGAGTTTTCTTTTCGTCAGGGTCAGGTGTTGTCTGTTGTTCGTGTGTGTGTTGACTCCGAGCAGGGCCAGGCCAGCTGAAATGTTCCGAGCCAACAGGCAGGATACATGTTGGGTGCTCCCTTTGGTGGCGCTGTGCTGCTTGACTCTTGGGGACTGTAACTGGGGCAGAGGTTGGGGTCAGCAAGTCTGCTTAACATATATTTTTCAGCACAACTCAAGCCCCAACTTGGGGCTTGTGATGAAAAATCTATTTTAAGCAGACAACAGGGCTTTGTAGTGTGGTGTTTTTTTTTTTACACAAGTGTTTTGTTTTCCACTGGCCACTGGTGTTGCCACTGGCACTTGCTGCTTAGGCTAACGTGTAAATTTATAGGAGCCCTCGGTGCATTCCCTTGACTCTGGCTCAGTTGGTTTGTGACCTATATTTTTTTTAATTGTTCGGATTTCAGTCCGGATTTCACAAGAAAGGAGTTTGGGCTGTTAAAATGCGCACTTGTGTGTTCACTGTTCAGCAGATGGTTCACTTCTAAAAGATGCGATCGGGCCACAGTGACGGTAGCTGCAGTTCCCAGTGTGCAATCTGACAGAAGTTTTCGAAAGAGACTTGCTGTTTCATAATACCCAATTCTTTTGTGTTCTATGATATTTCTATTTCAATGTCTAAGGAACAAATTATATATATATATATATATATATATATATATATATATATATATATATATATATATATATATATATATATATATATATATATATATATATATATATATGTGTGTGTGTGTGTGTATATACACATGTACATACATGTGTGACATATCACTCAAATTTGATATGAGAACCCTCACTCACCAACCTGGTTGATGACATGCTTCATCATAGGGTTCCACCAGAGATGCCTACTGCATCCCTGGTGTGCTTCAACGCTTAATTAAAGCGGAGCTCAATGGTGGTTATGTGCCTATCAAAAAATTGTGTGATAAGTGAAAAAGTGCAAAGATTTGAACCAAAATAATTTTGATGGCGGAAAAACCGGCACTGGATAAAAGCAGGTGAAATTGGATGTTCCTCACTGGTTTAAGTTGACCAGGTACATCCTAATCATTAGTGGTCTTTATTTTTAGCTTCTAGACGTATTACACAAAGCTTTCTTCAGGACCCAAAAAGGCACCACGGCGGTATAAGCACGCTAAGGCTTACCCTAACCTGTCGTGCAATAAACCGAAATAACTCACGGTTTTGTAGATGACTTTCAAGTATTTCCCAAAAGCCAAGAGTGTGTGTAAACAAAGACCACACAGCTCCTTAGCTACCGTTGGGTGGCAGGACTCAAAAAACAAGATTCAGTATGAATCACCGCCGGCCGAACACCTACTGCGTCCCAACAGACCCGAATAGTATTCGTGTTTTTGGCCTCAGAAAGCTGAAAAGGCTGGGTCTGCCTTGCATTGATTCTAATGTGTAACAAATTAGCTGCACAGAGTTCTCAACAGAAGGCACAGTGTTAAGCAAATGACATCACCAATCCTCTGATGACATCACAGAGTTGGTCCACAGTTGATCGTTACACACCATATGGGGGGCTGGTCTCACTTTTACTTTGTTCTCTCTGATTCACTACTTATGTCTATTTTTGGTGCTCTCTGAAAGAATGTCTATATGTACATATGCCTGGGTGGGTAACTTGGTGCTCTTTAAGGTCATCATCTACTATTTACTGTGCTTTGAAAGTTGATACAATTGAAAATGTAATGAAAAATGTGCTGTCGTTTTCCAAAATTTTCTAGTAGCTGTCCAGCTCGCTCGCAAGCTACGTGCTGGACGGGGGCTGGTCTGCCAAAATTTGCCAGGGCTGCTTTCAGTTCCCAGTCCGGCCCTGCCCGCTGGAGTTGGAATATAAAGTTTGACCCCAAGTCACTCTCCAGCACCTACCCTGAGGTAAGTACCAGGTGGAGTTGGAATATTAAGTTGGACCCCAAGTCACTGTCCAGTACCTGACCTATGGTAAGTACCCACTGGAGTTGGAATATAAAATTAAATGTAAGTACCTGGTTGTTTTGGAAAAGTAAATGGAACCCTGTTTCAGTAATAGCTGATTTTTGTAAAGAACTTACTGTGTTCAGATCTAGGTTGTTGATTGATTTCTGCAGGCTCCTTGATTTAACAAATTAAATTCTTCTCTTGAAGTGATTTCTGAAATAGGAAAAAAAGTGTACCATAAGTCACCGTCCAGCTACTGTCCTGAAGTAAGTACCGGATGGTGTTGGAAAATTAAATTGGACCCCAAGACACTGACCAGCACCTGTCCTGAGGTAAGTACCCAGTGGAGTTGGAACATTAAATTTGACCCCTAGTCACAGTCCAGCACCTGCCCTGAGGTAAGTACCTGGTGGAGTTAGTATATTCAATTGGACCCCAAGTCACTGTCCAGCACCTGCCCTGAGGTGAGTACCCAGTGGAGTTGGAATATTAATTTGGACCCCATGTCACTGTGCAGCACCTGCCCTGAGGTGACTACCCGGTGGAGTTGGAATATTAAATTTGACTCCAAGTCACTGTCCAGCACCTGACCTGAGGTGAGTAGCCGGTGGAGTTGGAATATTAAATTGGACCCCAAGTCACTGTCCAGCACCTGCCCTAAGGTAAGAACCCATGGAGTTGGAATATTAAATATGACCCCTAGTCACTGTGCAGCACCTGCCCTGAGGTAAGTACACGGTGGAGTTAGAATTTGAAATTGGACCGCTTGTCACTGTTCAGCACCTGCCCTGAGGTAAGTACCTGGTAGAGTTGGAATATTAAATTCGACCCCAAGTCACTGTCCAGCACCTGCTCTGGGGTGAGTACCCGGTGGAGTTGGAATAATAAATTGGACCCCAAGTCACTGTCCAGCACCTGCCCTGAGATAAGTACCCGGTGGAGTTGGAATATTAATTTGGAACCCAAGTCACTGTCCAGCACCTGCCCTGAGGTAAGTACCCGCTGGAGTTGGAATATAAAGTTGGACCCCAAGTCACTCTCCAGCACCTGCCCTGAGGTAAGTAGCAGGTGGAGTTGGAATATTAAGTTGGACCCCAAGACACTGTCCAGTACCTGAACTATGATAAGTACCCACTGGAGTTGGAATGTAAAATTAAATGTAAGTACCTGGTTGTTTTGGAAAAGTAAATGGAACCCTGTTTCAGTAATAGCTGATTTTTGTAAAGAACTTACCGTGTTCAGATCTAGGTTGTTGATTGATTTCTGCAGGCTCCTTGATTTAACAAATGAAATTCTTCTCTTGAAGTGATTTCTGAAATAGGAAAAAAAGTGTACCATAAGTCACTGTCCAGCTACTGTCCTGAAGTAAGTACCGGATGGTGTTGGAAAATTAAATTGGACCCCAAGACACTGACCAGCACCTGTCCTGAGGTAAGTACCCAGTGGAGTTGGAACATTAAATTTGACCCCTAGTCACAGTCCAGCACCTGCCCTGAGGTAAGTACCAGGTGGAGTTAGTATATTAAATTGGACCCCAAGTCACTGTCCAGCACCTGCCATGAGGTGAGTACCCGGTGGAGTTGGAATATTAATTTGGATCCCATGTCACTGTACATCACCTGCCCTGAGGTGAGTACCCGGTGGAGTTAGAATATTAATTTGGACCCCATGTCACTGTACAGCACCTGTCCTAAGGTAAGTACCCGGTGGAGTTGGAATATTAAATTTGACCCTTAGTCACTGCCCAGCACCTGCCCAGAGGTAAGTACCCAGTGGAGTTAGAATATTAAATTGGACCCTGAGTTATTAATAGTAGATTTGCTTAGAAGAACTTACTGTGTACCGTTGTTGGTAGCTGATGGATTTCTTCAGGCTCCTTGAAATGACAGATGAAACATTTTTGGGAGTGATTTCTGAAATGTAAAAAGAAATTGTATATATATTTTTTGTGAATTTTTTTAAATGTTATTTTTATTACATTTTTGGGGGTGGCTTTAAATATTTTTCAGGTGGATTATTATTTTGGGGCACAGGGAGCTGTTTGTGTCTAGTTAAAATTAGCATTAGTAATATTTTCAATTTTTTTTTAAGGATCTTTAACTCACTGTTCAGTATGTGGCAGGAGGTTATATGCTGGTATATGCTATTTAATATACAAGTTACATTTTTGGGATGTTTATTCAATAGCACTTTTTTGTTCGTTCTTTATTTAAAAATTTTGAGGAGATTGGTTGTTTTTTTAAAATGACATATAAACGATTTACTTACATTGTAGTTATTGATTAAGTTTTTAGATAGAGTTTGATTAGTCTGTCTGAATTGTCTTTTCCAAAGTCTGCAAATTAAATTAAAAATATTAATTTGTCGTTGTATATTTTGTTCTTTTATTTGAGCACTCGTAATACTTAATTTAGTTAAAAATGTCCTCCTGAGGCCAGTAGATGGCACTCTTGGATTGCGTATGACAGTTGAAATGCTCAGCTGCAAACGATGCTTCTGCTCAGTGCGGTATCCACAATTGAACTGAAGACAAAATGGTGGATGGCCGTTCTTAGGTCTCGCCTAGCGGTGCAGCACAAATGTGCTGCCATCGCTTTGCGAGGCATGCAGTATACACTCTAGTGTGGAAGCTTTGTGGAAGCTCCACCCACTCTCTTTCCATTGGCTTTTGTCTTAAATGCTGTTTTCTGATTGGTTTGAGGCTTGTTTGTCCCTCCTCAGTCATTATTTGTATCCTTCCACGGCTACTGGCCCCTTTACTCCTAACACTATTTTCTTGTAGGTCTCGCCTAGCGATGCAGCACAAATGCGCTGCAATCGCTTTGCGAGGCATGCAGTATACACTATAGTGTGGAAGCTTTGTGGAAGCTCCACCCACTCTTTGCCCATTGGCTTTTATCCTAAATGCTGCCTTCTGATTGGTTTGAGTCTTGTTGGTCCCTCCTCAGTCATCATTTGTCTCCTTCCACTGTTACTGGCCCCTTTACTCCTAACACTATTTTCTTCCCTGTCTCCCCCCAGCACCCTCCCCGCCCCCTCCCTCAGTCTGTGACTTCTCGCCCCTCCACTCCCATTCGTGTCTTTTTGTGTCTTCAATGCAATAGGACTTGTGTAAATCACGACCTACTTTGTTTAAGTTTAGCGCGCTTTCACTTTCAAAGCAGCCGTACAATCGAGCCGGTGCTGTTTGTGTCTTCAATGCAATAGGACTCGTGTGAATCACGACATGCTTTGTTTACATTTAGCGCGCCGTGCAACTGGTCTGACTCCCTGTCGCTGTCTCAAGCCGTGGGGGAGGCTGCCCAGTTATCATCAATAAAGAAGGAGCCGGCAGGGCAGCCCATTGTTTAGCACCTTTGCCACTGAGCCCCGCCATTGCAGTCAAAGGAGGCCCCTGCTGAGAGACCGGAGGCAAAAGAGTCGACCTCCGCACAATCAGCCAGTGCCGCCAGTCCGCTGAGGCAGCTGTGACTCAAAACGCCTGCTCTGAAAATCCTCAGATGTTTAGTATCTCGAGGACTGGCTGCGGGAGAGGTTAAAGCGGTGGATTCCCTTGGACGCAATCTTGCCCTGCATATTATGCCTCAGAGTAATGTTGATTGATTGATTGAAACATAAACTAGGAATATAATGGAATTGAGAAATATGAAAGATAAAATACCAGTAACAACATCCATTGGTGCGCTGCAAATTGACTTTTCAACAGCACATCGGCAGCATTTTTGCTCACTGTTATCTTTAATATGCTTATGATGCTATGTCTGTGCCCTGGGATCTCTGCATATCACTAATCATTTTTAATTCTGGAACCCCAATTTTGTGAATCAACAACATCTGAATTTTTTTTTTCATACACGGTGTTGTCTCCCTGCCTACAGAACACGTTGGCTTCCTTGAAAGGACAAGGTGTTTGAAAACAGCGCGAGGCCAGATGATTGTAGAGGGCCCCCTTACAGTCCATGGGGGGAGGGGTGGAGGCTAAGATTTTGTTACCCCACTGACGCATCAGTGTAACTTGGAACAGCATGCATGCTGTGTTCATCGCACATTATTCTTCTGTGGTGTCACCCAACACAGAATTGACGGCAGAAGATTTACGCGCATATTTGAGTTAGCACTTATTCTGTAACTTAATAAAACACTCAGCAAAGACCTCCAAGTGCGATATTTAGCGATATAAGCTCGCAATTACCGTGTCACTCATAACAAGCTGCTTGGATTTCAGAATGCTTGGGGTGCTGTACTGTACAGAGCTACCAGTGCAAGTTTTAATTCTGAAGTTTGTAGAATGGGTTCCATGACCCCACTGTGCAAAATGTAAGAGCGTTTACAGGTTAGAACATTATTTAAGCTGCGCAGTTTCTCGTATGGCTTGGAGTTCAAGCCGCACATGCATATAGATAACTTAAATCCATACAAACAGAAAACTCTGGAGGTGTTAAAGCCAGACCTAATGTTGTTGCTAGTGCTTGTTAAACCTTGACATTCCAGCGAAGGTTAGCCCGGTTTCAAACCATAACAAGTTTTGCAGATCACATTTGTTTCGCAGATCATATTTCAAGTTCGGCTTGTGTCTTTCTCGAGTACAGAACACGCTTCTGTTTCAGTCTAGCTATTGCTCATGATCAGTTTCAGTTTCATACCACACTGTTCTTTACCACCACATTCCTCTGCTGCTCCACGTCCCTGACAAAGTAACACAAGCATTTGCAAAGCTAGCTGGTCCGACTTATGCTGCCAGCCTTTTGACTTTGTCAATGCATTAGCTTTGTCAATGCATATTGGTTTTTGTAAAACTTTATTGTTTGGGACTAACAGTTACCTTAACCCCTTTCCATGGCGCCCCACTGAGAACAAATGCTCTTTTCATCCGGTCATAGCAGTTGTGTAAGGCTAAATGAGAAGAGTTAATATAACACCCAGGATAATGTGCTGAATGGCTAAATACTTTTAAGATCCTAAAGGCAAACCGTTGCATTGCAAATGCTTGTTTTATATGTATTTGTGGAGTTGTTTTTTTAACACAAAATATGTTTTGGAAACACTTTCTTTTAATACTGCATTTTATGTATGAACATGTATTTTTTTTTAGACGGTTTATAAAATGCATTTTCAATTGAAGTACGATGGACTGCCATTTTAGTTACCATTCTAGTGTCTCAAATATGTAAAAATAGTTGATGGATTTCCTTTTTAGTGCTTCTCATCAGTAGCTTGTTGATACTCCGTAAGATCTTCGTAAATTTATTTTAATGTAGTTTAGATGTTGAAATTGAAAATGTTTGCAACTCTGGTAAAAAAATATTTTTTTAAGTATATTGTACATTATTTTCTTGAAATTTGTTTTTCCTTTAAATTTGTGCCTTTGTTTGTAATTTCGTGACGAATGCATGCGGAGATGGAATTGTAGTAGCTCTTTCTTTTTCCATGTAAATGTACTGTGGAAATTTAGCTTGCAAACTGAACATTATCTGCGCCATCTTGTCTCTCCCCAGCGCGACACACAGGAAAGCGCACGGCAGCCATTTTAGGCACCCTGGTCTCTCCCTGCTCATTGCCGATCGCCAGCGTGTCCCCCTGGCGCTGCAAGCATCCCCCGCGCGCCGGCCACCCCCGCTCTCTCATACACGGGCCATAAACCCTCTCCTTCTGCGCGACCCTGCCATGGAACCGCATCCCACGCCTGACCGACATCCCATACATGGTCATGCATCTCTTTGATAACCCCCTTCCTCTGCGCCCCATTGTCCGAACCGATCCCAGGCCATCACCTAGCCCTGCGGATGCAGTTTATTGTCCCTACTGTAAGGGAAACGCCCCACACCAAAGGGATTACAGTAGATCAAGGCCCCCCCACCCCCTGAGACCCGACCGGTCACACACACCCCCGGGAATTGGCGGAATATCCTGCTGTGTGATAGCTATCTCCTACTGCGGGTGGGGTGGGAACTTCTATTGTAGCTATGCGTGGGATCGGATCTGAGCCGAGGATTCTGAAGACGTTCTTTCATGCATCAAAGTGATCTCAAGAATGTGCCATGTGTGATAAACCTGCAATAAAGTCATAAACCTGTGTATAAGAGGCCAGGCCTCAGAGATGCAGTTAGAGCGCCTCGTGACGATACCTTGCTGTCTGATCTGATGTGTTCTGCTCCGACGGAATAAAAACTTTGTTTCCTGCCTTCCAGTCTCCGGCGCCTGCCTCTTTCATTGGTAAATTATCGAATGGTATAAGAGGCGATTACCGCCGGGCAATACTTGAAAGGTTATCGACTGAAACTGCCGCTACCATTTAACAGTACTACAATGCATTCTTAAGTAAGTCATTTTATACTTCGTGGTTTAGGTTTGTTCGGGGTTTAGTATGCGTGGTTCAGGCATGCGTGATTTAGCTGGTAGTGGTTACATCATACAACCGAACAGTCCAGTCTGAACTGTCAAGCCAGGTCCTCCCTAGACCAGAAACCATCATCCTGGGACTGGTTTCAGGCTATCAGCCCTCATCAGCCAGGCTAGCTTGAATCTTGTGGCACTGCGAGCAAGGAACCCATGTTTGGGCATACCCTTGGCCACTTACGGCGAATAAAGCAAACACAACAAGATGATGGACAGAGTGCTGAAACCTTTTAACAACTCACCCCCAGTCAAGCGATCTGGGTTAAATCCATTGCTCTTTTGCTCACTATGCCACCCCAGTTTGGACCCAGTCATATGCAAATCAGTCTTGACCCTGCCCGAACTGCCAGGACAGCCCCTCCCTGGACCGGAAACAAGCATCCTGGGACCAGTTTTGGGGTATCACTCCTCATCAGCCAGACTAGCTTGAATCTGTGTAAAGTTCTAACTGTTCGCTTTTTTTGCTTTTTGGTGCAATGCCATTCAGCCATTTTTTTAATGTATCGCAAAGCAAAGTTTCACATAGAAATTAACATGGGAAATTGAGCTTTTTGGACCCTCCCTTTGCTTGGTCCTCGCTTGACAGATCGGCACAAAGTATTTAATGATGGAGCCGAGTTGGGTGAACCTTTTTGGAAAACGTTGTGCAGATTTGTCAAACAGTGCCGAAGTTATTAAAGAAACGTAAAATTCTCTTGCTACAGAAACTCTGACCTAACTATAACTACACAGTGGAAACTATGTGTGTGTTTAGAGACACTTTAACTTAGGTGTGATTAGTGAGTTTATTGAACTTTATGTACTAATATTAATTTGCGAAATGATTGAACACAAAGCATTGACCTTTGGTGCTAAATGGAAGAGAGAATCTTGTAACCCTGTAACGGCTGAATTGCACAATTCCCAGCTAGGAAATCTGGTCTGGAATCCTAACTTCTCACATTTTTTTTCTTTAAAGAGTCTTTACTGTATTTCAGTGTGACTTATGATGCCAGATTTCCCTCTTCTTTTTTATTCAGTTTGCAAAGACTACATTTTTAATACCTTCCTTTTACATTTTTAAGGTGTTATTCGCAAGCATGTGCTTTGATTTTATAGATTAACGTTTGATAATGTAGTTGCCACTTGAAATGCTTTCCACTTTAATAGTGTACTGCAAACACACTGAACACTTTGTACATGCTTGATGCATTAAAATATATATTGAATAGTTACAGATTTGCACCTGTTAATATGTTCACATCTCCTTCGTAAAAGTAGATCAGATTAGTTTCAATGCAACTGACTGCAAATCACTACTACTAGAGCAATAACCATACAAGGCCTGGGACATGCTCACAGTGGATGCACATGCCAAGATCAAACAAAAACATGCACACAAATTACAAATATAATACACACACCTAACAAAACCCCCCCACATCAGTCTCATCCCATACCCCTTGCTCCTCTTACCTCCAGAGTTGGGTGGGCATGGACTTTCCTTGACAGTCGAGAACCATGGCATCCAGATGGCAGGGGCAGTTTCTCCATTAAGTCTCTGGGGCTACGCCCCACTGAAATTCCTACACATTTCTGTACAAATATGAAATCTATTTATTTAGAGAAGTGTTTGTATCTCCAAACAAATCTATGTATTAAGTCTGAGCTGTCTGTCCCAGGCTGCCGCCCCCCCCCCGCCTTGCTCTCAAGCAGGAGACTGAAGGCAGGCAGTAAATCAACTTTCTGAACTGTGATGCACAACTCAGGGCTTACCGTTCTAAAGCCCTTCATTGCCTTTGTAGTCTATGGTAGGATCCACTATAGGCCAGTGACGCTTTCCGCATTATGGTTTCGAGTGCTGGAGGCTCTGACCCTGCGCAACGGCAGCCGTTCATCATTCACAGGCAATAATACCACCCTTTCCTCTGCGTCCACGTACAAGTGGATGCAAGCATGTGTGATATGATTCTTCTTTCTCAGTAATGGTCAGTGGTATAATGCTAGACTTGCGTTATGTATATTGTGCTGAGACCCATGGGCATGCTGACTGTGACACCTCGGGCACTGGATGCATGTCGCTGGCCCCTTTAGAAGTAGAACTGCTGTATTTGTTCCCCCATGAAATTGATCCAAAAGAGGAGCAGGGTTTTTGTTCTCTTGTGAAGTTGATCCACATATCAGAGTAAAGCCAAATATGTGCTTATAGTAAAGACAGTCACCTGCTGTATGGCAATAAGACTGTCCCTATCTGTGTGCCCTTAATGGAAATGCCAGAAACATGGATTGCACAATGGGAAAGCAATGCATGTCGGCAATTTAGTTCCTCTCTTATATGACATGTTTTACCTAATCTTGCATTCCCCGAGTGTCAGATATATTTATCATATTGTGCTTCTGTATTTTTTCCTAGCATCTTGTTACTCTTGCATAGTGCATGCTTTGAGCTGTGCCAGTTGCAATCTAAATACTGTGGACGTGTTTTTGAAGAGGTTACACAGATAGAAAAATATTTACAAGGCAAAAGCAAAAGGGCATAAATTGCTTAAGTGTGAATGAGTGCAGTGTGTGTTAAGGGCGATGAGAGGGAGCGCAATAAGGAAAGAGTGAAAAATTGGAGCTGAAGAGGAAAGAGAGGCGATTAAATATATGAAGATGGACAAGATATGCAGAGAAAAAGGGCATACATATCTGACATAAGGATGACAACCGCCCATCAACCTCCCATATGCACTCCCTGCTTTTGAATGCAACAGGCTCCGAGATCAGATAAACAGCTTCACCTCCTTGCAATCTGCTGAAAATAACAGATGTTAATATTTCCTCATTTATGGTAGTTAATTTACCGACCTTCCGGACAATTGTAAACTTGTAACAGGATTTTCTTGGATTCAAACTCGTGACCTGTCAACCAACCGTTCAACATGGGAAAGAATCAACTCATCGGCCTAGTCCTCCAGGACAGCTGCAGGGACGAGAGGACAGTAACACACCACAAATGCCACGTTCAATACTGGTTTGATAGATATGGCATGAACTTAAATCAGTGGTTATCCAGTGTGTTTTAAAGGGACCTACTCCAAAATACGCCTGGCAGGCAATTCAACAAACAAATTGGAAATCTGTGGCTAAAACCGAGCAGCTAAAGTGTGTGTAAATCTTTGAGGGCGAACGCGCTCTTTCCTAGACCCAGTTTCCCCCACACAAAGTAAAGACAGTGATGAAGAAGAATGCGCTTTCGTTTTAGGGAGGTTACAGTTCCTGTTAAGAATCAAAGCATTCCTCGCGTCCTCTCCGTGAACACTGCCTGATTTATTGAACTTGAGGGCGCCAGGCCTTGGGTACCAGCCAGGAGATAAGAGTGCCGCAGAGGAACCAGAAAATAGTTCTCAGGAAACAAGCAACAATCTGACAAAGTGAAACATGTTATCTTTGTGCTGTCTGAAGGACAAGTGCTTGTGCATTAGACATTGCGATTTGGGGGCATATGTACAAGCCCCTGTCACCACGGGACCGTCACTTTTTGTGACTTTTCCGTGTCGATAGGGGCCTTGTCTTATGTACAAGGCAGCGTTAAGCCACTTAACGTGGCTTAATACTGCCTTGTACATAAGGCACCCTTTCACCCTATGGTTAGCATGAAAGGGGCGTGCAGTGGGTGTTGTGGTGGGCGTTCCACTGCAACACCCATTGTATTTGTTGCTGCCCCCTATGTACAAGGGTGGCGTACATAGGAGGCAGCACCAAAATTAAAGACCAGAAAAACCCTGGTCTTAAATTGGCGAAATGAGGAGAAATGCATTGTTTCTCCTCATTTTTGCTTTTTCCATGTGTGCTGCCTTGTGCAGCACACACGGAAAAAGCAAAATGCCACGGTTTGCTTATGTACAGGAAGGTGTCCCTTCCTGTACATAAACAAACCTTTTAAAAAACTGCAATTCTGTCACTTTCACGTGTGCTGCATGAAGCAGCACAAATGAAAGTAACTGAATTGCATTTTAGGATTGTTTATGTGCAGGAAGGGACACCTTCCTACACATAAACAATCTTGCTCTGCACGCAGACACCCCTGCACTCTGGTGCAAGGGTGCCTGCGTTGGTGCAGAGAGCGCAGAGGGAAACGCAAGGCTGCACCACATTCTTGTAAATGTGGTGCAGCCTTTCGTTTGAGAAGTGGCGGAGCATGTCGCTAACGACACGCTCCGCCACTTCCTTGTACATATCTCCCTTAGTGTTGATACAAATTGTGTGTGTGTAAATGCAAGGAAACATGGGATGTGTATTTTGAAAGATGTACCAAAAACATTAGTGCCAAAGACAGTCACAGCAAAGACGGGCAGAGAGTAAGAAGCAACTGATGTATCACAATATATATTTTTTAACTGTTTTGCAAAGCATGCAAAAGGAAAACATTTTAGGTGTCCCTTTATGCCAGTTCCAGTATTTCAGGATTTAAAATTTTCCTTGGGTGCCCTCCCTTATGCCAAATACTACCTCCAATGTCCCAGTGCTAATGTCCCAGCGCCAACATTTTACCACTAGTGCCTGCATGCCAAGAATTTCCTCCAGTATGCAAACACCAGATTTTTTCTAAGCCTGGGCGGAGTTCGGGGAGTTCCACTATGCGTAACTCCGCGAAGTGCAAAAAAAACTCTGGCGCTACGCTTAGCTCCGCAAGCGGTGGAGTGCATTAGATAAATGCTGTTCACAATGATTTTTAGTGCCAGATGCTTGTCCGCACTGTGCAATCATCGCAAACTGCACCATGCACAGTGCAACAGGCGCTTCTTCCTTTCTGCCGCTCTAGTAGATTTTTACTCGAGCTGCAGCTTTCTGCATGGACAGTTTCCAAAAGCCGAGCGGTTGTGAGCATATGCGACCCCTCGCAATGAGAAATCTGACAGCCCGCGTTGAGAAGTCTCACCGGGAGGTTGATTTTCCATGCTGGCGATCGCCAACTTGATGTTGACGATCACGAACTAGGAAATATCTTGCCAGGAAGTGGATTTTCCTCCCTTGCGCTCGCCAACTTGACGTTGACAAACGCGAGCGTAGAAAAAAATCCGCTCCACCAGTTTTTCAGAACTCCTTCACTCCTTCACTTACTCACTCACTCACTTTCTTGCACTCAATTATTCACAAGCTCTTGCAAACTCGGATTCTCACTCACTTTCACTCTCAATGACACTCTTGCACATACTCCTATTCAATTTCTTTCACTCTTAATCCCTCACAAACACATATACACACATGAACAGAGAAGCAACATTTTATTTCACCTTCCCCGGTTCCTTTGTTGGCAACTCAGAGGCTCCATGTCAGCAGGAGAGCAGGAATCTAGTGCTGGACATTAGAGCCAGAAAGCTATGATCCCCATTGTGGAGTTAGATGGAGAAGCAAGGCCATGTTTGAAAAGGGGACAGCTTCTTCAGGTCTGGAAGCACCGCCCCTATAAGTACCTGAGACAGTTCCTTCCTCTACTGATTCTGTGTGGCTTATCATTTTCTTTAGGGTGGTTCACCTTTTTTCTTGGGGGGCTTTTTGGCCTCTTTCCTTTGACCACCCCCTCCACCACTTGTCTTGGACCCTCTAGTTGTTGCCCCATGATCAGTCTTCTTCCCGAACTCTTGGGGAGAGACTGGCCCCAGGCCCACCAGGTATTGATGCAACTTTTCAGAAATACAGTTACTCAACAGATTTTCTTTCATAATCAAATTATACAGTCCATCATAGTCATGCACCTGGCTTCCTTTTAACCAACCACCAAGGTGCCGATTCTGATCCGGGTCGGATACCACTCCGACCGAGCCGGGTTCGGAGTGTTTTCCGACCGAGCCGGAGTCCTGCAGTCCGACCAAGCGAGTACAATGCGGCTGTATGCTGCCGGACTCGGTCCGGTCGGACTCCCTTAGAAGTCAATGGGAGTCGGTCTTACTACGCGTACATGGGACCCCATTGACTGAATGGGTACGTCTCGTGCAAGGGCACCCCCTACAGTGGGTTCGCATCGGTGCCATCCACACCATACATGCCTGTTTCCCCCTGTGTCCGAGTCGTAGGCCTGCGGGTGACAGGGGGTCCGACGCAGACCCCCAAAGGCAACCACCCGGACGTTTTGCGAGACGGACACTACGGCTCGCACAGGCTGTCCGACGTGTGCATCGTACTGGCTCTGTCGTAAATCGCATCCATTGCACGCCACGGTTAGCTTACGACCGAGACGTACGGAGCGGTTCGGACCCGGAAACGACTCGGTCGGTGAATTTCATGTTGCTCGCATCATACTTGCTCGCTTGTACAGCTGTACGAGTCGGGCGGAAAACACGCGTACGGCTCGTAGTTTTTCTGGCCGTATCGGGTTCGGTGTCCTTCCGACCCGAATCGGAATCGGCCCCCTAGTGTCTTTACTGAAAAGTCTACAAAATCAACCCAGGACTGACTTGAGTATTTTTGAGTCCCCCTGAACTTAATCCGATATTCTTCAGTGGTGAGTCCGAAGCCCTCAATCAGGGTACCCCTCATGTGGTCATTGGACTCAGTCTCTGCCTCGTTCTGTGTCAGGAGTCCCTGCACTTACCAGCGAGCAGTTTCCAAGGAGAGAGCCCCAATAGTTCTGGATGACCTTCCTTATGCTACAAGCTCGCTCGAAAGTTGCAAAACATTACGCACAATGTAATCCTATGGAAGGAAAGGTCAGAGATGCATACATGTAGGTACAGTCGATTTTGGGGGTTCACCTTCAGGGTTCGGAGTTGTAGTGGGCCAAGGTTCAAAATACTACCAGCAGTTTTTCAGGAAGTGCTCGTGTTCTACAGAGAGCAGGGTGCTGGTGAAGTTGGTAGCTGGCGCACTACGGAGAAAGGGGGGGGGCATCCACAAACAGGCTGCCCAGGAAGATAAGGCCAAGAACTCCCAACCGGAAGCTGGGGTCGCAATGGGTCTTAAAATAAGGGGGCACAGCTGATTTGTCAGGACCTGGGCCATGCAGCTAGGGTGCAGAATAGTTAGGGCGGCTGGGTTGGGTGCGCAACGATGCTCCTCAGGGGCAAACTGCTCGTAAGGGGCAAAATCAAGGCAGTTTGGCCATTCACAAAGATGGCTGCTTGGTTCTGGTGCAGCGGGATTTCAGACTGGACTTTCAATGTTGGTGTTTGGTGCAGGGCGTCCGGTAACGTGGGGGTTCGTGCTGCACAGCTCCGGTTGGTCCTGGTGTCTGGGAAGTGGTCCACGCCAACAGTCCACAGTTCAGCTGCAGTTCTCTCCAGGCAGTGACTCTTCTTCATCCTTCTTCTCTTGATCTGTTGAATCTGAGTTCTTGGGTTCAGGGGTGCCACCTAAACACTCAATGTAGGGGAGTGACAGGTAGTTGCCAATGGGGTACCTACCTTTTGGGTGTTGACACTATCTATGGGAAGTGGGCATAGCACTGACCCTAAGATAATAATTCCATCTGAGAGAGGATGTAGCCTAATAGCTAGAGCGGTTGACCTCGAAGCTGGGGAACCGGGTTCGAGTCTGAGCAAGGGATGCTCAACATCCTGTGATTCTGGACAAATCACTTAGTCTCCTCGTGCCTATCAAAATAAATGTGTCCATCTGTAATGCAACTGGTGGTCATGTAAACCGCTCTGGCACCTTCGGGTCAAGTTTGTGCTATATAAAAAGCCAGAGAATGCTGGCTGAATAAGGACACAACACATTGTGCACCCAACCTTAGTGCTGTAACGCCTGCTGTTGGTGTGATTTACCTATACCACATGCAGTGCTTTGCTGTCATGGCACACAGGTGTGTGCTATGTCGACTCTTCATTTTTCTCTGCACCGCGACATGCAGGCTGCAATGGCAGTTTGCATGAACTTGGTGAGGGTACCCTTAGGGTTTCACAATTTGTGCTGCTGCCCTTAGGGAGCCTCTTTAGTTCCAAGACCCTAGGTACCAGATGTACCACTCACTAGGGACTGACAGGGATTGTAAAGGGGTACCAATTGTGGAAAATAGGTACAGTTTAGGGAAAGAACACTGGTACTGGGGACCCAGTTAGGAGGAACCTAGTACACTTTCAGTCAAAGTTGCACCAAATACGAGGCAAAAAGTGGGGGGATACTGCAACAGAGTCCAGTTTCCTTCACTCTTCATTACTGAATCATGGTTAGGAGATGACATGGCTCCAGTGTTACATGAAGCTGTTCCTATAGGCTATCAAACTATGACACAAAATCGCACAGGCAAAAGAGGAGGTGGCCTAGCTGTTGTATTCAAGCAAACATAAAATATCACTAAAGCTAAAAACGTCTTCATACACGGTTGTGAGGCCCTTTTGACCAGTCGCGGCTAGTGACCTCCCATCACCGGCACACAGGAGATGAGAAAAGCTGCTCTGTGCGTCTCCAGTCTCCAAAACTGTTTTGCTTCCATTTCTGTGCAGGTGACTACCTAAGTGCATAGAGGAGCAGCCCAGGGGAGGGGTGCATCGCACCCCATGTATTGCGCATGTGTGAAAAGCGCTTTTTATTTTAGCCCTCTAACCACATTTGCAACCCAAAGGCATGCTCCACATGCCCTTTGCAGCGCAGCTTGTCTGAGAATTGATGCATGCCCAGGTGGTGAGGCAGAATCGCCTAGGCCCTATCAGGATGGAGCAGGGTTGAAGAAAGGTCAACCCTCAGCTCTATCTTGATTTCTGACATGGCTGTGATCAACACGTTCGTGGTGCAGGAATAAAAAGCTGAATGGAGCCATCCAAGACTTGCAGAAACATAGCAGGTAAGTAAACAATGAAAACGAATCATTGCAGAGCAGCATTCCACTATTACGGGCTCAGCGCCTACATAGGTTACACTCTGATTTAAAATGAAGCCTGGCATAGTTTCCCAATGTTGTCAGCAGTAAGGATTAATTTAGAAGCGTTTCCTATACGTTTACCTCATACATGACAGTGCGCCTCTGTGCACGTTTTATGTAGATCTTCTGTAATAATTGTTCTGTCTTTGCTTTATCAGTGAGTGGAAGTGCTGGATTTGGAAAAGAAAATACTCCAATGTGTGGCAGAGATAAGGGGTTTTAAGTCATGAGAGCCAGAGCTTGAAACCTGTGTCTGACAGTCAATTTACAAATGTATTTCAAAATAAATCTGCTGCAATGAAATTGGAATCAAGCACATACGTGACAGTAAATCTGTTCTAGATTACCTAACTGGTCACAAAGAGGCTGCTTTTCAAAATATTTTGCCGCGTTATGACACCTGATGCAGCAATCTTGAGGGGATTATACTGGTAAAATGACTCTACTGGTTAACACAGGGAGGTTCTTTGATTTACGCATTCACAGTTTTGACTCATAAAGCAGTATAGAGGACTAATGTGCCTGCTGCAAAGCATACTATGCAACATGCAGATCACAGATTATTTAGCTAGGTAAGTGGTCTACTGCTTCTGACACTGAGATCATTTTATTATTTTCAGTTCATAAGTTCATATACTCATACTAAAGTACAGTGATCTATTTACTGGCATCAAGGCGCTGGATGCAAACTGTAAGGCATGGGTTTATATCCCAGTGTTATAATTCCCTGGCATTTCCCAACGGGAGTCAGGCCTGCTCCCTTCACTCACTCCTTTGATAACAGTGATATATTTTTCCTCACCACTTTCAAAGTTCACCAGCCCCCACTGCTGTTCACCAGGTGCAACTCTACACCATACTCCTTCTGTAACCTCCTACTCCTTTACGGACCTCCACCTAGCAAAGCAACATTTCCAGCCACACTTCCTAACACTGTTTCAAACCTGATAACTCTGCACTCCAACCTATGCATTCTTGGAGACCTAAACAGTTTGTTTGACAAACCCAAAATGCCCTATCCAAAAACTATTATCACTGTCCTAGACACACTGAACTTACATCAGATTGTGCCCAAACCCACACACATTGCTGGACACATCCTAGATGTCATTTTTGGAAATGCAGAACTATTTACCTTTCAAATTATTACTCCAGTTACATGGTCAGACCACCATTTGCTTGCTTTCAAACATAAAACAACACAAAGCATCACACCTAAAACCACCTAACATGCATCCACCTATCGACCGTGGAACAAACTCAATTTTGAACACTTAGAAACACAACTAACATCCAATGCAGATCAAGGCAGGGCCGGCTTTAGCGCTGGTGGCGCCCTGTGCAACAATGTCTGTTGGCGACCCCCCAACAATGACCACCTCTGCCTCGGATTTTCTCACTAGCTCCCTTGAACAGTGCCTCTCAAGTCTCCATAACCTCTGCCTCTCAGATTCATTTAGTTTTATAGCACCATTCATACCAGTATAAGGTGTCAGAACACTTTACACCACACATACATTGCACAGAGACAATCATATGTGTGTAAATCAGTGTATAGGAAATGTTACATCAGACAGGACTACAAGGTGTAGTGTAAGAGTGACATGTCATCGATACTGTAGCCAATATCGTTTGAGTCATTATTCTGGAAAAGCACAAATTCGGAATTTAAAACGTAACATTATTGTTTGGGGTTCTCTTTCATAATAAGAATTGTTTTCTACCTAAATGAACCCTTTTCACAAGATTAGGATAATGAAAGACTGAGCAAAAAAACATATAGTTCTAACATATACCTTGCAGTTTGCATGCAGCTCTAGGATGACAGTTTATTGCTCAATGTTCTATATTAGGATTTTGACTTATAAAAAACAAATAACAAAAGGAGCTCTCTTACAGAAGCAGTAAACCACTGACCTATTTACATTATATGCAATTCGTTATCTGCATGGTACATGTTCTTAGCAGAAGCCATTTTAACCCTCTGCACTACCTTAAGATGATTCAAACCTTGCACTAGAGAAACCTCCGGTCTCTTTCCAGGAAGACATTAATCACCCAAGTTATCTTGATATTTTAATTGATGCCTGAAAGTTCCTGGAGGCCAGGAACGCGGCAGCAGGTGCTTTCAAAATGATAATATGCATTTTCAAAAATGACGCCCCCCATCCCAAGTCAACACCCGGTGCGATTGCACCAATCGCACGTCCCTAGAGCCGACCCTGAATCAAGGCACAATAAATTAATTCAAAAAACAATATCAGTGGCTACAGGAAGCTTTTGATAACTTAATACAACTAAGAACAACAAAACAAGAGAAATGAAAACAGGCACCTTGGAGAAATACAGAGCTGAAAGAGATATTCGTTAGGTCTACTTAACTAATATATGACGTTACTACACCTACTAATACCACATGTGCCATAACAACGTGGGTATTACTACACTAGGACCTTTACAATGACCTACAATTACAACACAAACTTTTACCACGTATGCCATTACAACGTGAAAAAAACCAATTGATGGACGGAATTCTGGACAATGCAAACATTCACCCCAAGTCACAAGGATCTGGGTTAAATCAATTATTTTTTGCTCACCACACCACCCCAGTTTGGACCCAGCCATATGCAGATCAATCTAGCCTGGCTGATGAGAAGTGATGGCCAGAAACCGGTCCAAAGATGCTTGGTTCTGGTCCATGGAGGACCTGGCTTGCCAAATCAGGCTGGACTGTTCCCATGAGGCACAGGTTCAAGACTGATTTGCATATGGCTGGTTCCAAACTGGGGTAGCGTGTGGAGCAAAAGAACCATGGAGTAAACCCAGATCTTTGTGACTGGGGGTGAATGTTTGCATTGTTCAGCATTCTGTCCAACATTTGTTCCTATTACAACGTAAAGGCATGCATGATAAATGCATACACTTGGTAAAAGTGGTTAAGGTATGTAATCGTATACATAAATATATATATATATATATATATTCACTGAAAAAAACAGAGGTTTCACACATGTTATAGTTAGCTGGACATTTCACTCGTACAAAACCATTGAAATTTCCCCGTTATAGTTAGTTCAGCTAACTATAACTCGCGCGCCCGCAATCCACTGCTGATGACGTCACGTATTACATCACTCATGACATGGTCAGTGACATCACTCATGACATCACTGATGACATCTCAAATGACATCACTGATGACATCACTGATGACATCATCCATTGAGTATGTGTTTCTGAACAGTTTTAATATGTTTAATATATATAGGGAAAGGCCTGTTGAAGAATGAGTGGGTGTACAAGTGTGTAAATGGATGATTTTCTGTGGTGCGTAACTGACTCTATAAGTGAGTCGTTAAATGTATCTTACTGCAGACTAGTGACTAAACTGTGTAAATGTTTGTATGTGTCTGTGTGTTGGTGTATAAGTGGCGGCATGGTTTTGTGAATACCTATATAAGTGTCTATATGAGTTATTGATTGCTTGTCTCAGTATCTGTATGGGTTCCTGAGTGTTTGTGTGGGTAGGGTGTGTGTGACTCTATGCATAGATGTGTGAGTGGGTGATTCTATGGGTGCATGGTTTTAAGAGTGCATCTGTGATGGACTGTATGGTTGAGTGAGTGTATGTATGGGTGTGTTACGGATTGAATGTATATCTCAGTGGTACATTTGTGATTAACTACATATGTGAAAGGCAGTATATATGCGTGTAAGAGTATATAAGTGGGTAGATGTGAGAGTGTGTGATTGTGAGAGTGACTGTATGGATGAGTGTGTGCTTGTATCAATGATTCTATTAGAGCGTAAGAATGTGATACTATTTGTATGAGTAAGTGAACTTGAGTATGTATAACCGCATAGGTGAGTAAATGGGAGTGTGATTATTTGCATGACTGAGTAGGTGTGAGAGTACCTCTATGGATGATTGGTAGTGTGTGAGTGTCTATATAGGTGTATAAATGCATATGATAGTTTTGTATGGAGTGACTGTAAGTATGAGTGACTGTACAGGTGAGTGTGTGGAGGTGTATGAAGACCTAAAAGTTAATAAGTGGGTATGCAGTTATTGGTATTGCAGTATGTATGGTTTTGAGAATGGAACTCTTAAATTTTGAGTCGGTATATCAAAGGTTATATTAGGGTGTGAGAAGATGTGGTAATGTATCACATGGATGATGTCATCAGTGATGTCATCAGTGATGTCATTTGAGATGTCATCAGTGATGTCATGAGTGATGTCACTGACCATGTCATGAGTGATGTAATATGTGACGTCATCAGCAGTGGATTGCGGGCGCGCGAGTTATAGTTAGCTGAACTAACTATAACGGGGAAACTTCAATGGTTTTGTACGAGTGAAATGTCCAGCTAACTATAACATGTGTGAAACCTCTGGTTTTTTCAGTGAATTTGCAAGGTTTTTTAAATGCTAATTCCTAACTATAACGTGTGTAAAACCTATGTTTTTTTCAGTGAATTTGCAAGGTTTTTTAAATGCTAATTCCTAACTATAACGTGTGTGAAACCTATGGTTTTTTCAGTGAATTTGCAAGGTTTTTTAAATGCTAATTCCTAACTATAACGTGTGTGAAACCTATGGTTTTTTCAGTGATTTTGCAATGTTTTTTAAATCCTTTTTTTATTTTTTTATTTTTTATTTTGAGGTTTTTTTTTAAACAATATGCTACCTATGTATATAATAATTGATTTACTGTATCCTGCAATATAAAATGGTTCACCTTTTTTAAATAAATGGTTAGATATATTTGAATAACATAGTTAATATCTTCTACAAACCTTTATTTTTATTGTTTATTTTTTTTTTTTAGGATTTTTTACCGTGCGCGTACGGTAAGCTTACGGTACGCGCACAGTATGCTTTATGTACGGTGTGCGTTTGTAATATTTATGCTCCGTGTGCGCATGCGTACGCAATTTACGTACGCGTCCGTACTTCGTCTGCGACGCGTAAGCGCTTGCTTCCTACGCGCATGCGCGCACATTATGCGGAACCGCCGTACGTGCGTGCGCGCGTGCCTCTAATGCGCATGCGCGCGTGCGCACTTGCTTCTAATGCGTCTTACGTACGCGCATGCGTACTTTTACCGTGCGCGTACGGTAAGCGTACGGAGCGCGCGCGGTAGGTCATGTGATCCAGAAACAACACTTTTCCTTGGTTTAAACTTGTTTCATTTCCAGAAACTTCCAACACCACACCCATTCCCCTCATTACTGCTTGTGATTCCCTAGGAGAAGGAGCTGAATTGTCTTTGGGATACAATGGCAGAGCAGCAGTCCTCTTCTGGGAGTGAGCAGGACAGCATTATTAGACAGAGAAGGAGGAAACAGAAGAATTCTTTTGTCTGGGAATATTTCACATTTCCAGAGGGGCAGAAAAAAGTCAATGTGTTACAGGGTGAGTGATTAGAGTAGAGCAAAGGAAATGAGCCTTAGTGATATTGATTGTGTTAGCGTTACTCACTGCTATCTGAAATACCACACAGTGCTGGATACTTAGCATGGGAGTGCAGGAGAAGCAGCTGCCTGTGTGCTAAGAGCGTGCTTCTGGAGACTGTGTATTGTCAGGTGCAAGAGAGATCTGCATGGACGCTTGCACAACTGCATGAAGACTGCACTGATGTATGTAAGAGTACATGTGGGGTAAGGGTTAATTGGATTTAAGAACATGTAGGATCTACCTCACCCATTGCAGGAGTGTAAGGAAAATCTACCCTGTTGTTTTCAAATGTGTTACCATTTGCCTCTCATCTGTGAGATAGTGATTTGTGCTGAATGCTAACCATCACAGTTCAAGAAAACAAGCTTCCCCTTTCCTACGAATGCAATTCTAAAAGAACCAGAGTAACACAAATTGAATCTCTGACAACAATTCCTGTGTGCGCACAGACTCATGGTGTGATTCTAGGCAGAAAACGAAATTTGATTTGCACTTTGAAAGCACACTTAGAGCAAGTGATAATTGCTCTAACAGTCTGACACATTTTCATTTCATTTTTCAGAAACAGAAAATAGCACATGCCCAAACAGCTTTTTTATGCTGAATACAAACCATCACAGTTCTAAAAAACAAGCTGCGCCTTTCCTACGAATGCCATTCTTACAGAACCAGACCAACATAAATTAATTCTCTGACAACAATTCCTTTGTGCACACAGACTCATAGTGTGATTCTAGGCAGAAAACAGTATTCCTGGGTGATACCAGTACACCTTAACTTCTAGAGACGACATACTCCATAATATCTTACAAGTTCAAGGCACTTAAATATCTTCCTTATCTTAAAATATAAAACACAACTTTAAAAGTGGAAGGAAAATGTTCCATGTTAATTTCAAATGTGTTAGCATTTGCCTCTCATTTGTGAGAAAGTGATTTCTGCTGAATGCTAACCATCACAGTTTAAGAAAACAAACTGCCCCTTTCCTGCGAGTGCAAGGCTAACAGAGCAAGAGCAACATGAATTAAATCTCTGATAACAATTCCTGTGTGCACACTGTCTCATGGTGTGATTCTAGGCAGAAAAGAGTATTCCTGGGTGATACCAGTACACCTTATCTTATGGTGAAGACATACTCAATAATATCTTACAAGTTCAAGACAGTTAAATATCTCCCAAAACACAAAATGTGAATAACAACTTTAAAAGAAGAATCACATTTCTATTATTTATATCAAAATGCACCACATACATTCCCTCTCAAATTCATAACTCACCTTTAAAAGTAGTTAGTTCAGAAAGAAATGTGGCACTCAAACAGCAGATTATCAGAGCCAGAATCTCTGAGCTGTACACCTCTCTCCTCTCACCAGAACCAGTTAATGGCAATGTTTCCCTCTCTTTTTCCACACATATACATGTTAACTCCAAATCACAGTGCTTCCCACATTTTTTTCAAATGGAAACACACATTTCTATTGGTTGCAAATTTCAACCCTTTCCAAATGATCCCTTCCCCCAACATGACTTCTGCCTGCTACCATAGCAACAGGTCATGGAACACTGCTGTGAGCAGAGAGGTCATAAGTTCAACACACAATGTTTCTAATCCTTAGAGCAAGAGTGCTTGACTTTTCAAACCTAACACCAAATCCAAAGTAATGTTCTGTGGGTACACATTTTTCTGAGCCAATACAAAACATGCTTGTAAAAATCTAAACATACAGCCTAGTTTTAACTGTAAAATGGTTTGAATCAGCCAATCAGTTCTTTTTTGAAAAAAAAAAGTATGTTAGCCTCCATTTTACAACTATCTTTCTTTTCATATTGCCATTCTACTGAAAGACACCTTCTGAGTGCATCTAGATCTCCTTGAAAGATGTTCACAGTGTGGATTGTAGGTCATAGCTATGTCTTCTGGAGTGAAAAGTTTGCAGAAAAAAGAGGTATTGTGAAAGACCTTGCTTTGCCAAATGTAGACATTAAATGGATTGGTCAGAGAGGGTTAAAGTGGCACCAATTAATGCCTTTGGTGAAAACCTTTCTACATCTCCCACAGCCTAACCTTATTATTGTGCACTGTGGTGGAAATGACCTAGGCACTTTAACTGGGGTAGGTCTGGAAATGCTTGTTAAGGACACCTTTGTGCAATTGATGTTACTTTTTCCACAAACTGCCTTTGTATATTCTAATATATGCCAAAGGCAAAAGTGGAACTGGTCCAACCAATTTTGTCCGCAGATTGACAAAGCAAGAAAGCACGTCAATAAGCCTGTTTCTGCTTTCCTCAGAGACTATGGTATGGGTTCTATATACCACAACAACTTGCGTTACAACATGCAAGACATTTATAGAGGAGACGGTGTACATTTCAATGATGAAGGGAACAGAGTCTTCCTCTTGAACTTTAGACTCTGCATCGGTACTTACTTGTAGGTACCAAAAAAACACTCAATAAACACAACGGCTCTTTTTAGAGCCAACCAACATCTAAACATTTAATTTTGATTTTTAATTCTATTTTTTTTATTTTTTTTTACCGTCGTATGCGTACCGTACGCGCACGGTACGCGTACGCCGCGATTTAAAAAAAATATATATATATTTTTCACACTTCTGGGTCCATTTTGGACCCCCTGACAAAGGCTAGGGGGTCTGCAACTCTCTACCTTGCCGCCTTTTCTCGTTCTTTACCTTTGTTTTTCAGTGTGAGACACACAAAATGGCAGCCGACACGTCCTGATTTCGACCGACTGGAATGTTTACTGTCATGTAACCACCAATCAGAATTACGCTCGCGCACGGCACCGTGCGTGTACGGTACGTGTACGGTACGGGTACGGTGCGCGCCTATAGATATGTATGTACATTTAACTGTAATTTTTTCCGGAACTACTGAACAGGTTGACTCCAGATATTCAAAAGGCACATCCCTGACCTGAGGACTACCTCTTTCCCAAATTTCAAATAATTCTGTTCAGCCGTTCGGGCTGTACCTTGGACTAAAGGTCCCTATGGAAAAATGCATGGGGAAAACGCGTTTTGGGACCCCCCCTTTTTCTCAGCCCCCGCTTGACGAATCCCCCCGAGACTTTCAGGGTAGGAGCGGAGGGCCCCACCTATTTTGAAAATTTCACAAGGATTCGTCAACCGGCGCCAAAGTTATTCAAAATAGGATTTTCAGATTTCCTATGGAAACACGGTCCTAACTATAACTATCTACTGGCGACCGCCAGTAGATAATATATAGATATATCCAAAGAACTCCGCCTCATGCATCCAGTTTGTCAGGAAGGACGAAGACGGACCCAGTCTGTTGTGCAAAGTATTCTTTATTCCATAGGAATCCCACACACCGCCATGACGCGTTTCGGCCTCAGGAAGGCCTTGATCACATGACGCTATAGCGAAAAGCCATTGGTTTTTAAAGTGAAACAAACGTAGTGATTATCACGTGATAGAGGGGCCAATAGACATGGAAAAAATATTTACATAGCAGCGCAGCATTTCGTGCAATTAAACACATATTCCGTCTGTTTTGTTACTCTCAAAGGTCCCAGGCGGTGACTTAAATAAACCATGCTATAATTGATATGACAATAGGTTTTGGCAAGAGGTAACGTTTTAACCACTCATTGTTGAAGGCGGTCGGTGTCTACAACATAGTGTTGTTTTATGTGCAATTTACGCAAACGTGCAAATTTAAGGCAAATATAGCAGCTTAAACAATACAGTACAATTGAATCGGACCCCCAGTGGGTACTCAAGTATGTTCAAAAATTCCATATGGAATATCAAGTCAATATTCAGCAATGGTTAATATAAAGAATGTAAACATATTTATGTGCAAATCACGCAATAGTGCAAATTTTTGGCATAAACAAAAATCTAGGGTTACATTATTTATAAATCAAGCCCCCTCTGGGACTGGAACATTGTTGTTGTATGTAGCATATGACATTTAAGGGACATCGTCGAAATATTAAAATATTAAAATATTAAAAACCTACTTGACCTAATCGTCGAGAACAAGGTGTACTGGAATGGTATGAAACGTATAAGATCAACAATTACAAGTTATACGCCAACAGGCACAATTTTGTTAGTGCAATAATCGTCTGCTATTCCCTCTGGGAGAGGGGTGTATTGGCCTTAGAAAAAACTAAGCGTAAGACCTCTTAATCGCCCTTGCTCTGTCCTCCTTGTGCCTATATGGACCCTAGATGTATACGTGCAAATCCATTGAGGAGCTGTTGCATTACATCTCAGAGAGGTGAATTTTATAGATATATATATAAATATACTTGAATAAATATATTTTCTTAACCCCAACCCCCTTTAGCCCTAAAATTACCCTTACCACCCAATATCCATACCCAGAACCCTAAAATTACCCTTGTCACTCCAAAACACATACTAACCCTAAACCCTAAATCCTAAAATTCCCCTCGCCACCCCAAAACCCATACCCACCCTGAACCCTAAAATAAACTTTGCCACCCCAAAACCCTGAACCCTAAAATGTACTTTGATACCCCAAAACTCATACCCACCCTGACAACTCAAATTATCCTTGCCAGCCCAAAACCCATACACACCCTAAACCCTAAAACTATCCGTGCCACCCCCAAACCCATACCCACCCTGAACCCTAAAATTACCCTTGCCACGCCAAAACCCATACCCACCAGAACCCTAAAATTCCTCTTGCCACCCCAAAACCCATACCTATCCTAAAACCCCTAAAATTACCCTTGCTAGACTAAAACCCATACCCACCCTAAACCCTAGAATTACCCTTACCACCCCAAAACCCATACCCACCCTGAACCTTAAAACTACCCTTGCCACCCCAAAATCCATACCCAACCTAAACCCTAGAATCACCCTTGCCACCCCAAAACCCACAACCACCCCAAACCCTAAACTTACCCTCGCCACCCCAAAATCCATACCCATGCTAAACCATATATACTTCCATCATACTTACATGTAAAACACATATACCTTTACGATTAATGCCTTTACAATGAAATTTGTTGTAAAAGGCATGCGTGGTAAAGGCATATGTGTTGTAATGGCATGCGTTGTGATGGCAGTGCGTTGTAATGGCACTTGGTTGTAATGGCATGCTATGTAATAGCATGCGTTGTGATAGATTCATTGTACTGGATGTTTCCCCTGCTTAACAAATGTACATATTACCTATTGTAATATTTATATTTAACAGGTATATAGGTCACTGCATAAATAAGTACATTTTAATCATAACTATTTATCTACAATTGCTTCACTATTGAATTATTAAAAGAAAGAAATGATAAAAACAAATTTCCTTAAATTACAACAACACTTGAAAGTCTAAGTTTATTAAATCCAATGTAAAGCTAGCTATATTACCTTCCTAATACATATACACCTCCCATCTACTTATATATCTTTATATGTATTACTTTTCTCCTAATTCAGCATCTCCAATGCAATAGCCTATATCTCACCCTATACCTCTCTCAATATACCCTCTACCTATATATCTCCCATGTACTTATATATCTTTATATTTATTACTTTACTCCTAATTTAACATCTTCATTGCACTACCCTATATTTCACCCTATACCTCTCAATATATCCTCTACCTCCACCCTCTGACTGATCCCAAATCCCATTGTACTACTATGACCCCCAAAATAACCCTTTCTAGGCTTGTCCCGCCTTTATGGTTCTTTACTTCATCTCAAACCTCCTTTACTATTCTGATCTCCCAAACAAGCCTTTTTTTAAACCTTCATCTTGCTCCCTGACCCATTTCCAGAAACTTTTCCCACCTCCATCTCTCCTTCACTCATCCCAAACCTCCTCCTACTGCTATGATCTCCACATAAACACTTTCTAAACCCTTCCTTCTTTTATCTCTTCACTATCCTTTTCAATCCCACTAACAGTCTCACAAGACCACTGCTCAAATTAATTGTATATTTCCCTATACAAATTCACCACTAATCCGTTTTGTGTTCCGAAGTAGCAGGCTACTTGCCGAAAAGCTCTTTGATGCCTTATCGGGGTAGTAAGCACTATATAAATGCAATTACAATTACAATATAGAGAGTTGCGGCAATGCAGATGTGATCTGGCCAGGGCGATGATAACAGATTGGCGAAGCTCTGGGGAATGTAGGGAAAAATCTTCCTAAAGATCCTAATAATGAGGATGCAGGAACTCGTGGTACGGCTGACCTGGGTATCAAAACTTAAGGTGTAAACAAAAATGACACCCAGGTTTTTGGCTGACGTGACTGGAGTAGGAAGGGGTCCGTAATCTTTCAGCCACCAGATGTTAGACCAGATGGATTCCTATGTGCCAAACACATTGACTAAACTTCTCTGCCACTGAAATCGGATCATTGGAAATGTACACGGTGATCTGTGTGTCATCATCCGCGTATTACAGTACATGGACCCTGAAGGAGCGCACCACTTCTGCCAGTGGAGACACCTAAACATTAACAAGCATTTTCAATGCAATAGGTCTCGCATTTGAGAGGGTCCCAACCACTGGCACTACAAACGGCAATGCCCTTCATCCATGTGTTGGTTTTTTAAAACAGATAAATTAAAGGCATTGCCATCCACAACGCCAACAGCTCAAACCCTCGCAAATGTGAAACCCATTAAGCAACGTGTAACTGGATTTGCGCCACATGCAGCCTGCAGACTGCGATGAGGTCACGACCACGGAATAAATGGATCACACACACTTAACACATTGCTTATTAAGTTTCTTTAATAGGAATAGGAAAGAAAAACAGCATGACAATAGTGAATTTCATATTGTTATTAACCGGGACAAATGTTGCAGTGCCTTGAGGTGATTACAGCTGCAACGGGCCACTCTTTTGCTTGCATGCAAATTATGTACGCACAGTAAAGAAATATTAAAAAATGGAAATACTTGTATTTTACTCCATAATTTTTGTATCGCACGGACGTGTATGAAAACAGAATAAACATAAAAAGATTGAACTAATGTATCATTATTCCGTGCCCTAACTTTATATCCACTCATGACGCATGTATTAAGTATCCCTGCTATGTTGCATTGCTTTTGCAATATAGTTCATAAACCTTTACATTCACTCCGAAATATGTCTGAGAGCTGCATACAGGAAACGTTTAGTTTGCCTACCCCATAGTCATCTACATAATACTAATGTATACTGCAGGATTCATCTCAACAGTACTTATATTCCACTTTTAAGAATTAGGCAACTTTTCATGTTCTTCTCTGCTGCTCTTAGCTGATCATATTCTAAGACATTGTCAAGAGGGTGATCCAGCATGGCTGCTATGCTATGTCTGGAGGAAGCTGGGTGCTGTTTTTGAGAAGGCGAGCTTACATTTAGCTGCATCCAAGTATTTTCCGCAGGTGCTCAGTGGTTAAGACTTTCCTATAAAATATATCACTTTAGATGCTCATATGGAGACTAACTAATGTTGCATCTAGCTTTTCTCATTTAAATAAGCCGACACACTTGGCATAAATGACTTTCTTGTTCTTCATGATGTACAAGAGCATATCCAATGTCACTATCAAATCAACACACCCAATTGTACAAATTGCAAATGGAGGTAACATACAAAATCATAGAATCATCTTGAAAACATCTGATTCACTAAATGGCCCTTTCTAAATCCTGAAAGGGATCGGGGAGAACATGAAAGATAGAACTGACCTGATGGAGAAAGGCGTATCTAAGCTGAATTTTCAAGCTGCACTCATGCTTGCTAAAAGTGCACATATTTGATGAGGGAAAAGGGAACTATTAAAATGTACATATAGAAACATTTGTAAAACACTGGAGGTCATAATGTAGCTAAACTTTCACTAATGTGAGGATTATGTTAACTCAAACAAAACCTCCATTTACTCCTCAATTGGTTTCAGTCCTCTCTCCACCACCTGTCCCACTTACTGTCACACTGCCAGGTTCTTGCCCTGCATGCTTTGACTGCAGTCTACCTGCCATGAATTTTGACAGCAGTCCTCCTGACATGAGTTTCAACTGCAGTCTATGGTTTTGACTACAGTCTATCTGCCATGGGTTTTGACAGCAGTTTACCTGCCATAGGGCTCTCACCAAGATATCGTACGCTAGTAAGAAATAGCCCCACTACACTTGGTAAAAGCGTGAAGCTTGGCAGCAGGATCTAGGCCCCCCTGGATGATGAAGACTGGGCTGAGACACTAGAATCTCCAAGAGGTGCCGTCATTGCGGCGCGACTATGATATATACAATTCAAACACCTTCCCAGGGTTTACTACACCCGATATAAGCTCTGGTGAGCTGGGCTCATTGAATCTCCGCTCTGCCTGCGTTGTCAAATGATAGATGGTACCCTTATGCACACTGCGTGGCAGTGTACAACACTTTCTAGGTTTTGGCAGGGGGTTATCACATGCCTGTCAGAGGTTTTAGGCTGGGATATCCCACACTCAACACATCTGGCCCTGCTCCACATCACTGATGGCATCGGGGGAAACATATATGAACATCACTTATTACTCTAGGGCCTCACTTTGGCGAAACGGGGCATTGCGAAAGCATGCAAAGATGCCTCACCGCCACGAGTTGGTGTGCGGAAGAAGGGCCTTGATTTTTGTACGGAGTTAGAATGTCAGAGGACAGTGTTAAGCATTTGAAGTACACACTCAGTCAGCAAATGAATTCACACACTCAAGAACTGAACTCTAGGCCAATTTTTTTGTATAAAAATATACTGTTGTTTATTTTCAGAACCAAGCAAGCCTGTCACAGGTAAGCATTAAATACTTTTCAGTAATAAGTTACTGGATACAGAACAGTTTGAAAATACAATAGAAATGTTACTTTGTTTGATTTACAGGGGAGCAGTAGGGGTGGGCGGAATTTGCGTAGTTGCAAATTATCGTGAAATTGCTCTAAATCTCCGCGAGCAAGCGGAACTTTCGCGAAGACGCGGAGATTGCTTTTCCCACCAGTTTGCGATGTGTTTTTGTGTGCTCGCGAGGAAATATATCTCTAACTTGCCCATGCGGCCGCTAATGGGCAGCCATCTTTCTCGTGATGCTTATTTCCTGTTCCGGGTCAAATGACGTGTTCGCGATCGCAAACTCTCGCGGGATAGCGCGACCGGCTACCAACAATCCAACATCTCGAGAGGGGAGGAGCCTAGCGCGCATCCAAGATGGTCGCGTGAGCACAGGGCTCCCCGGACCCTCGCTGCTCCTGGGAATTTATCCTGACTTTATCCTGACTTGGTTGATGGAATCTGGAAGACGAATGTTGGCTGAACACTAAACTCCTTTCGGAAACCAAATCGGACCTGGCAATCCTGAGTTATGGTGGTTTGAACTTTGGAGGCCCAACCGATGGCTATGCCCGATGCGAAGGTGATCTGTGGAGCCGGGGCGTAGTTGAACAACAACGGCAGCGGGGCTGTGCCAGTGGCCGTCCCATCACTTTCGGTTTCACTTTTGGATCTCTGAGGGGCTGGACAGTGGAATTGCTTGGTGCGACTGGGCTTTCACTTTGCCTTCGCTTGATGCCTGTGTCTTCGCCTGCTACCAGTGTGCCCATCGACGGTGGTCCCTTCGCTCTGCCACATTGTGGCCTCGGGTGCGGCCCGCGTCTGCTTGGCCTGTGCCCCCTCGACGCTTCCTCGGTGGTCCCCTTCGGTGAACGTGGTTCTCATGGGGGGCAGGGGAGACCCCGAGAGGCGTAAGACCAAGACATCCCTACGTGGGGGACCGGTCCAGACGAACAACATGGACCGCTACACCCAGGGTAAAGGATCCCCGGGACGGCCAGTGTCCCCCCGGATGATGCCAGTGGTGGCCCGTCCGTTTCTCCGGATCTGTCCCTGCAGGACATCATGGGCGCCATTAATGGCATCAGGGAGACCATCGCTACGCAGTACGAGGCCTTGGCCCGTAAAAGCGACACGGTGGCCATTGATGTTACGCTAATCCGGGCGGATCTCTCTAAGACCAACGAGAGGGTTCAATCGCTGGATGTGCGGACGTCCTCCCTTGGTACGGACGTGTCGGACCTGCAGACTACTCTCGGCGATCTCAAGTCGGCCAACGATCTGATGGCCCGGCGGCTGGAGGACTTCGAGGGACGGGCTCGACGCAATAACATCCGCGTCATCGGCGTTCCGGAGACCTCCGACAACCGCCCGGTTGATCTCATGGTTGAGGAGATCATCCTCGAACAGCTTGCCCCCGCTGGCCTGAGTAAGTTCTTCGCCGTGGAGCGGGCCCATCGAGTTCCAGGTGGTCGGCCGCGACCGGGGGCCCCCCCGAGGCCTATTGTTGCGAAACTTTTTCATTACAGAGACCGAGATGCGATCCTGCAGGCCTCACGGGTCCATGGCCCAGTCCGATATGAGAACTCGTCCATTAACTTTTTCCCGGACTTCACCCAACTTGTCCAGAAACAGCGGATGGGCTTCCAGGGGGTGAAGCGTCGTCTCCGGGACCTCGGTCTCAAGTACTCTATGCTTTTTCCTGCTAGGCTCCGAGTGGAATATGAAGATCGGACTACCTTTTTTGACTCTCCTGCGACTGTGAGTGACTGGCTGGATTCGCTGCCGGACCGGGGTGACCGGACTGGGCCCTCTGCCGGTGCCGAGGGTGGCGGGTCTCCTTCGGAGTGACTTTTGGTCCTTGACTTTGCCATTTTGTATTGTTCGGCTGGGTTCTACTTCTTTTGTGCATTTTGTTTCATTATGATCTGTGTGGGGGGCGGGTGGGGACGGGTCCCTTTCCTCCTCCGGGGTCTTTTCGTAGAATGGGGTTTGTAGGGCGACAGGCACACTGCAAGTTGGGGTGCTTTTTTGGACCGCAGGGGTGCAGGGTGGGGGGTGTTGGATTCGGGGGGGGGGTTGGCGGGTGGGTGGGGTTGTTTGGATTTGTGTTTTTTGTTTTCAAGGCGAGGTAATGGCTATGGTTCAGTTTCGGGTGTTGCGCTATTTGCTAGGGGACCTTTGATCTACTGGAGGGGATGGGGGGGACGGGTTGAGATTGATGTCTTGGAACGTCAACGGATTGGGGGACCGTATCAAATGGGGTGTTGTGCTGCAATATTTGCGTCGTCTGACTCCTGATGTGGTGTTCTTACAGGAGACGCATCTGGTTGGTAATGTTTGTCATGCCATGAACAGGGGGGGATACCGACTCGTGGCCCATTCTGGTTTCACCACTGGTTCTAGAGGGGTAGGCATTCTCCTGCGATCTTCACTTCCGTTAGAGATCACCAGGGTAGTCCCAGACGATAGAGGGCGCTATGTGGCTCTGACTGGGAGGTGGGAGGGGCAGTCCCTTTCCTTGATCTCGGTCTATGTTCCCCCGGGCCTTCAGAACTCCACCTTCTCAGACTTGGGTTGTGTGCTGCTTGGGCTTCCTGACAGTCTTTTGCTTATGGGTGGGGACTTTAATTCGGTTGTCTCGGGTGACCTGGATCGCCACCCGCCCAGGGCCCTCCCTGCTGCCCAGGCGTGGCTCGGCGGACTCCTGGAGACCTTCGGTCTGGTGGATTGTTGGAGGTTAATGCATCCGACACAGTGTCAGTACACATTTCACTCCGGGGCCCATGGGAGTCTCTCCAGATTGGATTATTTTCTTATGCCCGCGGCCCAGGCTGCCCGGATTCGAGAGGTTAAACACCTGGCCCGGGGTATCTCTGATCATTCCCCACTGTGGTTGCTTTTTGACACTGGGACGCGGTCCGCTGGGCGGATCGCTCCTATTAACCCTTGGTACCTGCGAGACCCCAAGATCCGTGATAGCCTGATTAAGTCGATTGATCAATATTTTCTTGAGAATGAGGGGTCGGTGTTGTCCTCAGTGTCCCTGTGGGAAGCTTTTAAAGCAGTGCTCCGCGGGCATGCCCTGTCCCAGATAGTGGAGGCTAGGAGGGTTAAGAGAGAGGCGGTGGTGACGCTGGAGACTGAAATATCGGGGCTGGAGGCAGCCTTGGAGGCGGGTGTCACTCCGGATGGGCTGCATGCCCTCAGCCTGAAGCAGTTTGAATATAAGTCTCTTGTTACTGACGCTGCCAAGACTATGTATAGGGAGCAGCAGGGTAGGTTGTATGATGCCGGAGACAAGGCGGGTAAGCTGATTGCCTGGTTGGACAAGAAGGAGAGAGTGAATCGTGTGGTCCCGGAGCTTCGGGCTTCGGATGGAGTGTGTGTGACTGAACCTGGTGAGATTGTGGAGTGTTTTGCTGACCACCTCCGGGCTGTGTACTCCCCGGTGTCTGATAGAGATGAGGACGACTCTCGTCTTCTGCTGCGGGATATTGCCCTGCCCGGCTTATCCGTCGAGGACCGCGAGCTGATGGATGCCCCTTTGTCTGTCGACGAGATTGCTACTGCGATTCGCTCCCTTCGCTCAGGTAAGGCTATGGGCCCCAACGGCCTGCCGATTGAACTGTATAAATTACGCCCGGATAAAATAGCGCCTTTCCTCCGTCATATGTTTCAGGAGTCGCTCGAGAGGGGTTCCCTTCCCGACGACCAGCGTCTGGCTACTATAGTGGTGATTCCCAAGGATGGTAAGCCACATGACCGCTGTGCCTCATATAGGCCTATTTCCCTACTAAATGCCGAACCCAAAATCCTTGCTAAGGTCCTCGCTAATCGCTTGCTGAGCGTTATATGTGACTTGATACATCCGGATCAATGCGGCTTCATCCCTCATCGTAATACCGCCCTCAACTTACGGCGTCTGCACGGCGTCCTCGCTAGGGCGGAGTACTTCTCTGAACCGGCCGTATTGGTTTCCTTAGACGCCACGATGGCCTTTGACACCATTGAGTGGCCATTCCTTTGGGCCGTCTTGGCGAAGTTTGGCTTTGGGGAGGGATTTCTTAGCTGGGTGAAGCTTCTTTATGCTGGACCAATGGCCCAGGTTGTTGTCAATGGGCGGGTTTCTCGGCCTTTCGCTCTCGGGAGGGGAACTAGGCAGGGGTGCCCGTTGTCCCCGCTGCTCTTTGCTCTCGCCTTGGAACCGCTCGCTGCCTGGCTCCGTTGGGAGCCCTCGATTAGGGGGCTCCGGTGGGCCCCGGGCTTCGAGGATCGGGTCTCATTGTACGCGGATGATATTCTCTTGTATCTCACCTCGCCGCGGAAGTCGCTCAATGTTCTCTTTGATGTCCTTACTTCCTTCGGGAAAAATTCGGGTCTGATAATTAATTGGTCCAAATCTTGTGTGTATCCTATCTCTGGTGGCCTTCCTCTCTTGCCGCCTCGGCTTCCGCTCCAAATATCTCAGTCCGGCTTTAAATACCTGGGGGTGTACGTTTCGTTGGATCCGGCGGTCCGCTATGAGCAGAATCTCCTGCCTCCACTCCGGCGTTTGAGGGCGGATACGGCTCGGTGGTGTAAGTTGCCCTTGTCTCCACTTGGTCGCGCGGCGCTGTTTAAAATGATGTCCCTTCCCAGATTTCTTTATGCACTCCAGAACTCCTTCGATGTCATTCCGGCGGCCTACTTTAGGGAAGTGGAGAGTTTGCAGAGGAGACTGGTTTGGGACGGGCGAGCGCGTATCGCTTTGGCAAAGCTGACTCTCCCCTGGTATGACGGGGGCATCGCACTTCCTGATATTAGACGGTACTATTGGGCCTCCCAGCTGTCTGTCATTAACCATGCTACGTACGCTCCTGGTTTGAACCCGGCATATGAGATGGATAAATTCCTGCTTCCCGGCGGTAACTATAACAGAGCGCTTTACTCTCGATCCGTTGGTAGGACCCTTACGGGCCCTACTAGGATTGCGGTACGTGTGTGGAAGGCGGCGAACGTAGCGATGGGCTGGAGTGAGCGTTTAACGTGTGCCACACCTTTATTCGCCTCAGAACGCTTGGGAAGCCTCTGGACAACGAAAGGCTTCGAGCACTGGGACACGATCGGCATCAGCAGAGTGGGGGACCTATGGGTTAAAGGTGCGGTTAAATCCTTCGCGGCGCTCCAGAGCGTGCACGAGCTTAGTGAAAGAGAGTTCTTCCGTTATGTACAGGTTCGGCACACCCTGCTCTCGGTCTTTGGGGAGGGGACCACGGTCCCTGCTTCTTCGCCTCTCGAGGACCGTATACTCGATGGTCACGTCCCCGACAGTACTATCTCCTTGATTTATAAAAAACTGATAACTAATCGGGCTGACCTCTTGGTGCGTCTTCGGGAGGCATGGACGGGAGATGGGGTGGAGTTGGACGACGAGGACTGGCAGACTGCACTGTCATCCCCTAAGGAGGTGGCCATCCCGGCCCATCTCCGTCTGGTCCAGCTTAAGATTCTCCATCGTGTTTATGTGACGGGCCCCCGCTTGGTCTCAATGGGGTTCTCTGACGACGGACTCTGTAAGCGTGGCTGCGGGCTCAGTGCCACCTTTCTCCACATTCTATGGGAATGCCGCGAGGTGGCGGCATATTGGCGCCAGGTGCATGATGTTATGAGACGAGTCACCGGGGTCGCTCTGCTGCCGGAGGTGCGTCGCTGTGTTCTGAATGTATGGGAGCCCAATGACTGTAATGCGGCTCAGGCTCGGTGGGCGGCCTTGGGGAACATGATCGCAAAGAGAGATATAGCGCAGCTTTGGGATTCCCAACGGCCTCCCACCGTGTCCGTATGGAAGGAGAACATGGACTGGTGCATGTTCAGGGAGAAAACTGTGTATGTGGCTCGTGGTAAACCGGGGGCATGGGGTAGAATTTGGGGGCAGTGGAACGTGTATCGCGGGTCTATCTGTGCTCCCCCCCTGGTGGATACGTCTGGGGTTGCCTCGTCCCCCTGATCCTTGAGGGTTCCTTGCCTATCTCGTACTTCGGAGTACAGATTTGGTTCTCCCGTGGCCCCCCCCCTCCCTCTCAGGCCTCCTTTTATTGACCGCCCTCGGGTGGTCGGGTTTGGACTCCCCCGGCTGTGGTTCGACGCCCATTTCAAGTCGTTTCGCCTTGCTTTTTGTTTTTCTTTATTTTTGTTGTTATTTATATTAAAAGTGTGTATCCTGACTTCCCTTATGTGCAGTCTGATCTACTGTAATATAGCGGAGCCCCTGTGGGCCAGTCATTGTTTTTTGATCTGTTTGACCACTTTAACTACTAGCGGCCGGCCCTGGCGGTTGTAGGCCCGTGCTTGTAACCTTTTCTCTGCACAATAAAACTTTTTTCAAAAAAAAAAAAAACAATCCAACATCTCATGGCGCACGCGAACGGATAGGAAAACTTGTCGGCGAACGCAGGGATCCGGTAAGTTGCTACCGCGAGCGTGAGAACGCATTTTTAAAGCGCGAACAAGAAAATATTTCCGCTTTCGCAACGGATCGCGGACGTTTTGACATCTCAACCTTCTCCGCGTAACGCGGAAATGCCAAAACTTCGCAACTTCTGCGAGCGGAACGGAAATTTTTGCCCAGGCCTAGGGAGCAGTAGTAAGCAACACTTAGCAAATGCAGTACATTGAAATTAATAAGCTTTTTCCGTAAATTACAGGTAACTTATTCCACAGTACGTAGACTGGAAGCATGTTTTCAGTGCCACCTGGTCTGAACCACCATCCCAGAGTAAGTGTCGGAGCATTGAGTTCAATTGTCTAAACCAGACAGGTGCTATCAGGTATGGGTGATTTTGAAGCTGGTACAATAGACAGGGCAGTGATACCATCTTAAAGATGGCGGATCTGCCAAATAGGGAGAGTGGTAAATGTGACCAGGACCGGTTCTGCTCCTTGTTCTGCGTCCACAACGAGGCTAGACTCCCTTCCCAGGACACGAGCTGGGAGGACGATAAGAAGATGCCAAGATATTCAAATTCCGCTCGCACAGTCATCCCCACGCAGGCCCATTTGCCTAAGTGCAGCCTACCCCGCAGAGGCCACAAGCAGGGACATCTTAAGGATTTGTGGGGCCCTAGGCCAAATGTATTTTGGGGCCCCTTTTCAGAACAGCTTTGAATTTATGATACAAATTCAGCTCTTTCATGCCCTCTTTGGTCAGGACTGTGCACGGAAACACTTGTCCAGATACCAAATGTGTTTACATCTATTATTCAGGGATAGTGACGTGTGTTTTAATTATTGTAACACGGCAGCAGCTCACTAATATTACTGCAAATAATCTCTGTGACCCCACTCTCATTTCCCATATGTGAGGTCCTGTATTGATCTAAAAGAAACGTTTTAAATTATGTTGCATGCAACATAAAGGGAACATTTCTCTGAAAAATGTCTGTATAGACAGACTCTCACACATCACTCACATTAAAAATAAATTAATGGATAACGGTATTTAAAACAATCTGTTTAACAATTATTAAAGGGAATCAGGGCAAGACTCTCTGCAGAACAGAGCTGGTTCTATCAAGGGACCCCCCTGAAAGACTGGGGCCCTGGGCCAGAGTCCACTTTGCCCATGCCTTAAAAAGTATTTTGCAGGGATTCACGTAGAGCCCGGATGTCTCACCAAAGATCTGCATGATCCTAAGTAGTCTGGGTCCCGACCGATCTAGTCAGTAAGGAAAAATAAGATGTCGTCCGCATAGAGTGCAATGAAGTTGGAGACTTTTCTGGACCTCTCAAAAGCACAGACTTGTGTGTCTATCCGCACCCAGGCTGCGAGAGATTCCATGGCCAATGCGAAGAGACATGGAGAGAGGGGGCAACCCTGGGGGCTACCCCGCCCTATGGGGAAGGTCTGTGATGTAGAGTCCGCAACGCGGACAGAGGCAGTAATATTGGTATAAAGAAGTTGAATGTATTTAAGGAGGCAGGGGCCAAAATGTTATTGACTTAGGAGTGCAAATAAGTAGCTCCAAATAAGGGAGTCGAAAGCCCTGTCGATGTCGGACATCAAGAGTGCAACCGGCTCTCCAAGACGGTCTACAGATGCAATGGCGTTGTGTGCATGGCGGATGTTGCGTCGTGTGGCACTCCTGGCATGAAACCCGCTTGGTCAGGGTGAACTAGATCTGTAATATGTTGTACTATGCGATGACTTTGGCAAGGCGTTTGGCTTTCACATTAAGGAGTGATATTGGACGATATGAGGCATGTTGTTCAGGGGGGATGACCAGGTTTTAAAAACACTACCATTTCTGCATGGTGCCAGTCTCCTGGAAGGCTACTTTTTTCCAGGGCCGCATTAAGTGCTGCCAGATAGGGGGACATCAAGAGGGATCGATATTTTTTATAAAATTCACATGGGAAGCCGTTTGGGCTTGGCGCTTTACCCAGGCGCATTTCGGATAATGCTCTCTGGAGTTCCTCAGCTGTTTTTGGGACATCTAGCTCCTCCCTTACTGAGTCTGGCAGAACACGTGGAGGCAGGTGATCAATACATTTATAGACTAGGTGTGATGAGTTAGTCTCACGAAGGGCCTTTAGGTCCTTATAGTAGCCGGCAATGCTTGCAGCGATTTGTACGGGATCAGTGAGCACTTCCCCGGTAGGTCCACGGATGCTCGGAATAGTCACGGGGCAAAGCATCCTCCCCACTGGTAGATTCTGCTATGAGTAGCTGGCATATAGTTGTTGTGTATGGACTAATTGCCGACGCGCAATGTTTCCATCTCCCACCCGACTCCTGAACTCTAAGTCTATGAGTTGGGCTTCCATCTGTGTCAGTTTCTCACGAGGCTGCCTGCGCCGTGCCGTACAGTATGCTATTTCCACCCCCTTAGCGTCGGCTTCATAGCCTCCCACAGGGTCATGGAGGACTCCACTGTCCCTGTGTTCTGTGAAAAGTAATCAGAGATGGCAATGTGTAAATGTGTCCTATATTGTTCATCATGGTGATACAATGGAGATAATCGCCAGCGGGGGGGGCGGAGGGGAGGGGTTCGTGGAGTCAAAACGCAGATCCAGCCGCTCAGGGGAGTGGTCGGAAAGACCTCTAGGTAATATTTCTGTCACGTCAAGTCTATGTATATGGGCAGCAGATAAAAAAACATAGTTGATGCGGGAAAAGGACCCATGTGTACTAGAAAAATATGTGTAGCCCATGTCAGTTGGGTGTAGTTGTCGCCAGGTGTCCCCCCAGTCCATCCCCTGCACCAGGAGCCGCAGCTTCGACTCACGTGGATTCTACTGGTCAGCCTGTGCTGCGCGATCTGTCGGCACTGGCATATGATATAGTTCCAGTCACCCCCAACTATTGTCAGGTGTAGGGGAATTTCTGTCCATAGACTCATCAGTCGTTCTGTTAGATTCCAGGCTAATGGCGGAGGAGCATAAAGACTGCCTAGGGTGAACGGCTCACTGTATATTGTGCCAATGATGATGATGATAAATCTAACTTGGGGATCAAGCCATGTTTTCCCATGAAGGAAGGGGATTCTACGGTGAATCAGTATGGCCACTCCTGAGAGCCCTGGGTAAATCCAGAGTGAAATGTCTGCACATATCCAAAACGTGACAGGCATGGTGTCTTATTACCCAATATTAGTGTTTCCGGCAAAAACAAGGTATCAGCTTCGTATCGTTTTGCCTGGCGTAGCACAGACCCTTTTTTGACCTTACAAGTAGGCCTCAGACATTCCAACTAATAATAGAAGACGCCTATCATATAGTCTGGATATATATAGCAATGTGGTAGTTGGTGGTGTATATGGATGGAGAATAGTGCATGTGTGGCATATGTAATTGAAATCATACACAGGTACTGTTGGAGCAAGACACTAACTGCAAAAAACATCAACTTTTCCAAACGCCAACCCCCCTCCCCTCCACCCCAATACCTCATAAACATTTGTCGCAGCATGGCAGTCGTCCCAACTCCAACGGGGGCCAGGAACTACCTTCTGCCAATAGATCCCCAAAAAGCGACCCTTGTGCATACAAGTGTCTTCAGAGTCAAGGGAAAAATGCTAATAAAAGTAGCCCCAGATGTAGTACCGTCGGCATTGCAAAGAGTGTGTTTATAACAGGGTGGAACTAGGATGTTGTCGATCCTATGATGACCTCTATAGATCGGATTCGGGACTTGCTACGGGTCTTGGAGCGCCTCTTCGAGCGCAACCTGTGACGCTGCTTGTCGTTAGCCTGGGAGATCTTATGGCCCAGGCCCCCTGACGTTGAGTCTGAGTCTATTCTGGGTGGAGTGTGATGCTTGAGCTAGATGACTTTATCTGTACAATTAAAGACCTCTTCAGTTGATTCAAAGAAGTGTTCGCAATTTGTAGGGCGCCCGTAGCCTGGCCGGAAACAACAGAGAATACTGAATCTTAAGGGTCTGCAGTCTAGCTTTGGCCTCTGTAAATGTTTGTCTGCGCTGCTGGACTAGCCGTGTGTAGTCTGGGAATATCATGACAGGATTTGAGGTACAGTGTAGGGTAGGGTCTCCTGAAGCCTAGCTTGCTATAGGATAACGTTTCGGTCTTTATAATTCAAAAATCTGGCAATAATGGGCCAGGGATGAGCAGTGGGCGGTGGTTTTCGTAGCAAGGCCTGTGTGCTCGCTTTATTATGAAGCAGGGGGACAGAACACCAGGAGGAAGCCAGTCTGTCAACCATTTAACCAGGAGGATGTCCATGTCTTTACCTTCACAGCCCTCAGAGAACCCCACAAAGCTGAGGTTGTTTCTGCGTGCGCGCCCTCTATTTGAATCCTTTAAGGAGCTCAGCAGTCCTTCAGACAAAGGTTCAGTTTTAGATCCAGATGTGTCTGATTCATGCGGGTCAGAGACTCAGTACTTATACACAAAAGTGCTTTTGATGCAGGTGGTGACATCAAAAGAACTATCTGATGTGCACAAGGATCCCTTTCAGCCCAGTCCTGTCTGCCATACTAACCCAGGTGTTTAAATCAGTGTTTTGAGTGAAGACAGGACACGGCCTATTCAGATATTAGTGTGAGCCACCTCTCCCCCTTCTTGCCTAGGAAGAGCTATCAGAATGCAGATGAATACAGATGAGTGCTCAAAATGCAGAAGAGCCTCACCTTTCTGTGTTTGTGGCTGTCTAAAGGGAATGCGCAAAGTGTAGCTGTCACCGAACCCAGACGTGTATTGGAGACAGGCAGTCAGGCACAAAGAGCAGTAAGTACAGAGAAATGTATACACTTTCTCAACGTGGCATTTCTAAAACAGTAACGTTGAATCCAACTTCACTAGTAAGGAGGAATTATCATTACCATTCCAAACATAAACAAGTAAAAGCAACCCCTCTCTGAACAGGAAATGCAGTGTAAACGTATAGCAAGGAATTCCCAATGCTGGCCTAGGAGAGGGGTAAGTGTGGAAGTGCGTCCCTTGCGAAGAACAGCAAATGCGAGGTTTGACTGTTTGAAGGGTTTATTGAAGACCATAAAATCATAGAGGCCCCATCCAGCAGCAAGCAGGGAATAACTGAACTCACCATTGCAAACATTGCTCAGCAACCTTCACCACATTCCAGAGCCTGGAAGCTGTGGATGACAAGAAGGTTCAGAACACCACATCACCTCCCCCTTCACAAACATAACAGCAGATATAGCTTTTGCAAAACAGGCAAAACAAAAGGAGTTTTGAAGATCTGAAAGAAACCAAACATATTATACACAAAACAAAACACATAAAAATGATTCAAGAAACACAATCCTGTAAGCGGAGGGGAATGTGCTTTGAACGGAGCGGTCTAGACCCCCTTTCAGAAGTCTCAGGCTCTTGATACGCTAAACGAGTAGAAGTTTCACTGGTGGCATTCAGAGGTGACAAAAGGTGATATTTTGCCACCCTGCCAAGATTCCAAATCCTGTGATCACTTGTCATTATGGCATTTTTGAACGCCTTGATAACCTGACATGGCTGACTGAATTTGGAACCTCCACAAGTTTTTCTTGGAGATTTAATCTTGACCCAGTCACCAATATTAATTACCGTATTCTTCACAGCCTTTCTTTCATCATACCGGACTTTCCTCTTATTCATTATATTTCTCTCTCTTTCTCTCCAACCATCCGTGCTACCCACCTTGTCATCCACCAACACTTTCTTGGCATATACCCAAGAGGGCGCCACTTCAACATTCGCCATCCTACCTTTGAACAAGAGAAAAGGAGCCACACCAGTAGAAGAATGAGGAGTGAACCGATGCTCCCTGACCTTTCTCCTCACAGCCACCTCTCAACAATCACCACAGGACCTGGCCTGTTGCATAGCCTCCTTTAGAACCTCGATGAACCTTTCCACAACACCATTGGTTTGTGGATGATACAGAGCAGCCCTCTAGTGCTTAATCCCACTTGATGTCAGAAAATCTTCCATGACTGCTGAGGTGAATTGAACTCCATTATCAGAAAACAGAGTTTGTGGGAAACCTTCACGTTCGAAAAGTTCATCTAAAAACACAACAGCAAACTCCACAGAATTCACCACTTTTATCTCTGGCCACCGTGAAAACAAGTCCATACACACAATAACATAGCGATGTTGAGATTTCAGCTTCACTGGCCCCAAAATGTCTATTGAAATATCAGACCATGGACCAGCAGCCTGATCTCTAATGACCATGGGTTGTGTCCTACACTTGAGTATCTTTTTTTTTTTTTGAGTATCTTGTCACAACTTGCACACTCAGCACACTCCCGAACAAGCCTTTCAACATAAACATCCATGGCAGGCCACCAGTACACCTCCATGATCCTCTCCTTGGTCTTGGCAATGCCCATGAGTTAGGCACAAGCATTTTTGGCCAACTTTTCCCTCAAAGCAAGTGGCGGAATAAGCTTATTACCACGGATGAGAAGTCCTTCCACCACAGTCAAATCCTCCTTGACATGCCAAAATCCTCTGAGCACCTCATCACAGTCTTTCTTCTCACACCAAACACCTTTCACCATGGCAATGACTTTTTGTAAAACCTCATCACCCACAAGGTGATCTCTCCATTCACTTTCTGAAATAACGCCTTCACTGATCAAACACACATTAACTTCTTCTTCTAAGTCCTCCCCACCAAACCACTCAACATCATCAACCGTGTCATCATCTCCATACCCAAGTCTTTAAAGACAGTCAGCCAGAACATTGTTGGAACCAGGCAAGTAAGATAAGTCAAAATCAAACTCTTGCAGAGCTACCACCCATTTATGAATGAGGTGGGAAACAAAATATATGCCCTTCTTAGAGAAGACCTCCTTGAGAGGTTTGTGGTCAGAGAGAATTTTAAACCTTTTCCCCCACAAACATTTTCTCAGTTTGCGAACAGCCCAGAACACACCCTGGGCCTCCTTTTCAACAACTGAATAATTACATTCAGCACCTATCAAGGACCTGGAGATGAACAAGACTGTTTTTTCCTCATATCTACCTTTTGCAACAAGACAGCCCCTAGACCAGTCAAGCTGGCGTCAGTCATGAGATATGACATCTTCGCAGGGTCAAAGGTACTTAGACACTGTGCATCACTGAGATGTTTCTTGATACAAGCAAATTCCTCTTCACAATCCTTAGACCACACAAATTCACTCCCTTTCTTCAATAAAGACCTTAGACATAAGTCTTCCCTGCTAAATTTGGAACAAATTTGTGGTAAAATTCAGCCATACCCAAGAATTTGACTAACTCATCTTTGCTTGACGGTGAACATAAATTGAGAATTGAACTCACAAGTGCAGCCTTCAGTTTGATACCTGCCACTGATACAAAATGCCCAAGGTATTCTATCTCCTTGACATTAAATTTGCATTTAACAGCCTGAAGAGTGAGTCCAGCATCTTGCAACTTCTTCAACACAGACCTCAGCCTCATATCATGTTGGTCCAGATCGACGCCAAAAATTAGCACATCGTCTTGATACACTTTGACACCCTGAAGACCGCCAAGAATGCTCTCCATCACCCTCTGAAAGATGGGTGCAGCCTAAATGAGCCCAAAGGGCATCCTCAGAAACTTAAAGGTCCCAAAGGGTGTCACGAAGGCTGTGAGGTCATGAGAAGAAGAATGAAGCTTGACCTGGTGGTCAGCGGAGGTTAAATCCAAGGAGGAAAAATGCTTTGCCCCAGTAAGAGAGCACAACATTTCAGTAATATTGGGTAAACGACCACCGCTCTGTTAAGTTCTCTCAAGTCCTCACCGTTGATCTTATGAGCCATCACAACTGGAGAGACCCACTCTGTTGCCTCAACTTATTGAATGATACCTTTGGCCAGAAGTTTATCCAACTCACATTTCATGCTCTCTCTTACCAAGAGAGGCACATTCCAAACCTTGGCATCTTTTGGAACAACATTTTGCTTAATCCTAATGCGATGCACATAGTTTTGAAAACACCCTGGGTCACTAGTAAAAACTGCAGGGAAAACCTTGATCCAATCTTGAATGGAATTGTCAACCACCCTCACAGGAGGCAACTCTTTTAGACAGACTGGAGGATTCTCATTGGGGTCAAGAAACACATGCAGGTCCCTTTGATGAAGTCACCTTATAAGTGAGTCACCTTTCATTGAGACATAGATCTTCCCAGGGATCACCCTCCCTTTAAAATCAATTGTTCCCCAAAAGTAACCTAGTAAATCTGTGGTCACCCCACCATACCCTTTGGGTCTGATGTCAGGTCTTAGAAGAGTAACTTTACCTACAAATTACACTCATAACAAACTTTTGGAACCAGCGTAATATTAGCCCCAGAGTCAAACAGCATTTTGACTGGTGCATCATTAACAAGTACAAGTTCATAAGGACCATAATAAGTATTTCCTGTAACTTGGCAAATGAGAACTTCTTCTACATCCTCCTCAAAAAGATCAACCTCCCTGACTTTCTTGTGATCCTTTCCAAACCTACAACACTTGGAGATGTGACCTTTTTTTCCACAAGTTTTGCATATGACTTTCCATCCTGGACATTCCTTAAAATTGGCCATGTGAGGTGAATGGGGTGGCGAGGGCGCCTTACTCAGGCGATCCCCCTTTGGCAAGGAACACATTTGCGACAGGTGGTGACTTTGGTGGGAGTCCACAAATGGGACCTGATAGGTATTTCCACCTTGGGCGATGTGATGAAGGGCACCACATTGAAATCATTCCAACAATTACAGACCGAGTTTCACCTACATAAAACACAATTTTATAAATATCTACAGTTACGCCATGCTCTCACTCCTGTCATTCACACTTTAGATGCCCTTCCAGAATTCCACCCTCTGGAGGGCCGCCTCCTCATGGGGGACTTAGAAACCCATAAAATCAGACAGATCTATCAGACCCTGACGACACATGCTATCACGTCCCTTCATAAAACCAGGGCAGCGTGGGAGGCGGATATCCCGGACTTGACTGATGACGATTAGGCTGAGGCCCCGGCTAGCCCTCGGGGTGCGGCCGTGTCCTCTCGATACCGCCTCATTCAATTTAAATACGTACACCACGTATATTACACCCGACTCCGTCTCTGGAAGATGAGGGTCATTCAATCCCCCCACTGTCTGCAGTGTGGCAGGGACGAGGTAACATTTATACACTTTGTCTGGGACTGTAGGGCACTACAGCCGTTCTGGCGCAAGATCTCGTCGTGCCTGGGTGAAGTGCTGTCCTGGGATTTGCCATACGACCCCAAACTATTATTACTACATAGCACAGAGAGAATTGGGGGAAATCGGTATAAGCAACACTTATTATTTCTGGCTCTCACGATAGCTAAGCATGATATTGCATCATTGTGGAAGGGAACTTCCCCCCCAACATTGGGTAAATAGCGTACTGAACTAGATAAATGCATGGGAGCAGAGATCGTGGTCTTCCAGGCAAGAGGATGTCCCCTGAAACACAGGAAAATATGGTCCCGATGGGCAGCATACCGGGGTATCGATCTCCCTCCCCTCCCAGTCCCCCTGATTGGTGCGCTTTCCAATGTGCCCTGGCCCATGGTGCACCCCACTAAAAGCCATATTTTAGGCAATCCAAGAACTATATTTTATTTGCTATGTTGCAGGAGTAGCGAGATTGTCCGTGTAAAGTTTGTATTATTTTATTTTCTATTGGTATTAATTTTGTGTACAATGCTGGTACTTTTGAAATATCCATTGCTTCACTGTGATTATACCGGGTGGCTGCCTGGATGGTACCATGTAAACACGATAAAATATGTTTAAAAAACATAAGAAAATTTGGCCATGTGACCTGAGTCACCACACCTGTAGCACTTGCCTTGAAATCTCTTCTGAGAGGTCAAGTTCTGAGATAAGCTAGTTTTGGGTTTAATGGTCTTATCTACCACCACCTTCACGTCAGCATTTGCTTTCCTGAAGAGTCTTACTTAATAATATCAACACACGCCTTTGAATGTTCATGACTCTTGGCGATGGTTATAACCTCTTGAAGAGTGGGATTGTCTTTTTACCATAAAGCATCCTTTGTTTTGTCTTGTACGCATCCTAACATAAAATGATCCCTCAAGCATTCTTCCAACGTAGCACCAAAGTTACAAGTAGAGGCCAATTTGCGCGAAATAGTTATGTACTGCTGAACCGACTACTCTTGCCTCTGCATCCTTCTTCCAAAATGATACCGCTCAAGAACTGTGCTTATTTTAGGAAGATAGTGCAAGTCCAGCTTTTTTATGCAAATGTCATATTCATTGAGAGTAGCAGAGTCATTATCAGAGAGTCCAGGGAGATGTTCAACTACTCCTTGACCCTCAGACCCTAAACAATGCATGAGAAGAGAGGTTTTACTCTCTGCGCTTAAAGAGGTACCACAAATACTTTTTTCCATTTTTGCCAGGGAATAGGAGGATCACCTGGGGAAGTTAGAAAAAACGGGGGTGTTGTGTTGCATGATGTTAGGACTACGTGAAAAAGAAAGACAAAATAAAAAAATAAAAAATTTTAATGAGCATGCTGAAACAACTTGTTAAATTAAGACAATAACATAAGTACAGCTGAGTGCATCCATAAACTTAGTTGAACTGGACATAGAAAAAAACAATGCGCATCAGCGAAAAATGCAGGTATAGTAAACACAAGTAGCACATACCATTTGCTGTGTGCGTCAGCGATGAAATTACACACACAATATAGCAAGCGGTGTATCAGCATGAACAACACACACTTGTGTAACCGGGAAGAAGCTGTTACCAGCGTAAGTTAAAATTACCTCTAATATGCATATTAAAAGAAATCCTGAAGGAGAATACGGTTGTGCACATCAGCGCTGAAGAAGCTGATGAGCTACAAATGAGAATTATGTGAAGGGCAGCTGTGCGCATCAGCGCGCAATATGAAAAAAAAAATGAATGAATAGCTGTGCGCTACAGCGCCCAAGCAGCAGGCAAGCAGACGATGTAAAATTAAGTGAAGAAGAGCTGTGCGCGTCAGAGCGTAAAAGAAATATGATCCGCCAGTAAATGACAGCAAGCCAGGCAGGGTCAGGCAGTGAAAGAAGATGGCCGCGACATCAGCTTTGATGAAAGAGAAATTGACGGTAAAGGGTCCTCATCGCCAAAATGTGGAAATGCGTCCCTTGCGAAGAACAGCAAATGCAAAGTTTGACTGTTTGAAGGGTTTATTGAAGAACATAAAAGCATAGAGACCCCATCCAGCAACAAGCAGGGAATTACTGAACTCACCAGTTCAAACATTGCTAAGCAACCTTCACCACATTCCAGAACCTGGAAGCTGTGGCTGACAAGAAGGTGCAGAACACCACACAGTAGTGAAAAGAAAGTAGTCTGATTGTCAATACCAGGACATCTAAAACACAAAGGTGCATGTCTTATCGTTTACTACTGGTACTTAGCACCATGCCCTTAGGGTTTCTTAGGGCCTACCTTTGGGGTGACTTACATGTAATAAAAGGGGAGTTTAAGGCTTGGCAAATAGTTTTATATGCTATATCGAAGTGGCAGTAAACTGCACACACAGACACTGAAGTGGCAGGCCTGAGACAGGTTTGAAAGGCTACTTCTGTGGGTGGCACAATCAGTGCTGCAGCCCACTCAGATTGCTCTAAGGTGGTGCTACCGGTGCCACTGTACTGGGTGCTTACCCCGGGTGGGGGGCGCCATGTTTGCAAGTACATTATGTTTTTAAAACAACCTGCTGCTGTCGTGTTCCTTGCCTCTAGCAATTTTCAGGCAACAATAGAAAGGTCCAGCTAACTCTAGTGACTAATGTCCTTCCTCAAGAGAGATCGGAGTACAATAGTGCAGAGGGTTAATATGCCTGCTGCAAAGACAGTGCACCATGCCGATCACAAAGTGCATATAACTAAATAGGTCAGTGGGTTATTGCTTTTGTCAGAGACATTAATGGTACTTTCAGTTTCTACGTTAAAATCCTAATATAGAACAGTGAGCTGTTGACATCAAAGGGCTGCATGCAAACTGCAAGGTATAGATTAGAGTGCTAAGATTTGTTCCCATCTTTCCTTATCCTGATGTTGCAAAAAGGGTTCATTTGGGTAGAAATCAATTCTTATTATGAAAGAGAACCCCCATCCATGGTGTTATTTTTTAAATCTGAGTTTCTGCTTCTCCTGACCAAGCTCTCTTAAACTATTCCAAATACGAGTATGTATGACATGTGGGTTCTACACCTTGTAGTCCTCTGTCTTATGCAACATTTCTTTTACGCTGATTTACCAGCGTATGATTGACTGTCTCTGTGCGATGTGGGAGTGATGTAAACTGCTCTGACATTCTACACTTGTATGAGTGCCACTTTAAAACTAATTAAATGCATCTGAGACACAGTGGTTTGCAGTTAAAGAGAGATAGTGAGGGAATCCGTGACGGAGGAGGTTACTGGGGGGTGCCAACAAACATTGTCACACCGGGTGCCACCAGTGTTAAAACCGGTCCTGAGCCCACTGGTATCCATTGAAGTACCGACCTTGGGTATATGTTATACCACTTCACAAGGGGCTTGCCAGTACAACAAAAATACCAAAGAGGCATACACCAATGTCACCATGTTTAGTGGAGAAGCACATGCACTTTAGCACTGTTATGCAGTGGTAAAGTGCTCAGAGTCCTGAGGCCATCAAAAAGAATCAGCAAAAATGAGAGGCAAAAGGCAAAATGTTGGGGGAAAGACCACCCTAAGGGTGAAAGGTCCAAAAATCCTTCACTGTGAAAATAAAAAAGATTAGCTATTACATTGACAACACTAAAAATACCACTGTACATCTAAGCAACAAACTTAGGTGTATAGCCTTCAAAGCACTCGCACTCACTAACACCATCCACACCCTGAAGGCCTCCAGTTATGCATGGGACATATTCCAGATACATGGATGTGAAAGCCAGTGCTTTGAATGGGCAGATACTGTCAGGCACTGAGTACTTACACTTCTTTAATTTGAAAGGGAAAGTACCTGCATTTCTCAGCCTGGCTGCCAAACATTTAATGGGAGAGTACTGACAATTCTCAGGAGCAAACAGGTTCTCTAAATAGTGAATACCTGCACTTCTATATTTCCATTTAAAGCACTGGTGAAAGCTATCTCAAAAGAAGACCTGACATAATTTCCTTAAAAGGGTCAGCCTCTTGCTCACCTGGACACCATAAGACCAGAACACAGTAGAAAAAAATAACAAGCATTGGCTAAACCAATTGACCTCAGCGATGCAAGAGTTATTGACGTTGTCAGTGTCAATGTCTTTTAGCCATGTTGTATAGCATCATGGCTATTGTTCAGCATGGCTGAAAGTCTTTGAAAAATGCGATGTCTAGCTGAAACCTAAAAAATCACATACAGTAACAACATGCAACTCTGATTAACTACGCTGTAGCCGCAAAAAAAGTGAAGAAAGACCATGCGATAAAAGAGTTAAGCAGGCTGTAAAAAACACTCACAACACAGTTCTCTGATCCTTTGGATCTGTCTGTTTATGGAAGAGCAAGATTTGCAATTTCTGAAGTCCGTATAAAAAGTGGCAAAAGCAGAAAGGGACTTAAAACAGTTGTGGCACAAAGTGGCCATTGAGATTATGGAAGGTCTGCACAGTCTGATTATCAAACTGCATGAATGAATGATACGTAAAGTAATATTCAATGATTTTAAACATTTAATACTTTATAAGTTAGTTATTTTTTATTTTTGCCAGCTATGCTTTGATTAAAATACTCCAGTATCTGCTTGGCAGCACATCTCGGTTTTTAACAGTTTCTTTTTTTTTTTTAAATAAAATTGGGAATATTTACATAGATTTTGCATTTTTAATAGACTGAGAAGAAGTGTACCATTAAAGAAAGTACATTATTTTAACAAAATTATAAAAATGGTACAGTGACTCAACAAATTGTTCTTGGTTACTACGGGTGCTCATTCACACACACATTTCAATAGTTCACATAATATTTTCATTGATCCTTATGTATGACTTGTAAAAACTAGCTTGTGGCTGTGCACACACAGAGGGCAGCCATAGAAAACATTATCAAAAATGGGTGGGGCAGTACTTATCATTAGCGCATTTCTGCGTGATTATTATTGTTGAGTGTGCGAAGAGCAGCACTCACATTAAATGTGATCAAAATTACAAAAAGAACACTGGCCCTGTTAGATGTGTTCTTCTGTGGTTTCTGATGAGTAGAGTGCTACCGCCTGCAAAACGCTTAAAGCCCCTTCAGGAATATTAAGCGTTATAGAATTCCTCATACCAGGTTATTTTTGTATCATTTTCCAGTGCTAGATGTGCTAGGAGATCCTAAATGACTTCACACTAGAAATAACTCAAGGTGTTATCTACACTTTCAATAATATCCACTTAGTGACGCTTTGTGACTTTTAATGCACTGCAGTCAAATGCAATTCTGAGAGGACACTTGGGCGTTTTAATGAAAAACTTACAGTCAGCTATCAATCAAGTCTGTGATGAAACAAAATAGCTCACTCTTGGTCTAGCAATTATGTTGTGGAGCAGCAGCTCTCTGAATGTTCAGCTTTTCAGTGGAGGCTGTGCAGACATGAGTAAACAAGCATTGGCATAGCCAATAGGTCTCGCTTATGGTACCTTATAAGTGTTTAGCTAGAGATATTGACTTTGCGTATGTGGTTATTCTATGCTGTATAGAAGTGTGCAGCATGCTGAAAAGTTATAATAAAGAAGTGTTAGAAGCATTTTTGTTACCATATATATGATCAAGAAAGCATTATGAGTGCGGGAGGGAGAAGCCGGGGGTATGTTTTGAAGGCCCTCCTCCAGTTTGTTAATATTTTCTCTACCCCCCCGTCTGGTGGGGTTCTTTTCCTACTTCTTTTTCCCTATTCTCCTATATTTCGGGTCTGGTTCCAGGGCGACAGGCACACTGCTGGGGGGGGGGGCCGTACTCATCTGCAGAGGTGCAGGGTGGGGGGTTGGGGGAGGGGATTCTTTTGTCTTTTATCTCTTTTTCTATGGCCTCCTTTTTCTTCTCTGATTCTTTTTGTTTTTCTTTTTCTGGGATCAGTGTGATACACCTCCTTTGCTACGACTCGTTGCCGCTCCATGTGTACCACAATTTCCGGGGTGCTCTCCGGGAGTTCTGGCGGGGGACCGCAGGCGCAACTGCTTATGATATTCTTCCTCATCCTGATGTTCTTGTGTTTGCGCCATTGACCTAATAGATTGCTGTAAATCGTTTACGTCTATTACTCTGCATACCTGTAATTGCTGTTTGAAAATTTTCTGGCACCTGATCCTTCTGCCTCGTTTCATTATAAAACGAAAACCTTTTTCTCCTGGTGCCCTACTTACGCTGTTCACAGTATTAGCATTACGATTCTGCTCCCCGATGTGCTGCCTGTGTTTACACTTGCCTGTTTTTGCTCTGATTGCTTAGCGGCCGGCCCCGGGGGGTTGTAGGCCCATACTTGTTCTCTATTGAACTGTCAATAAAGGTTTTCAAAAAAAAAAAAAAAAAGAAAGCATTATGAACAACTAAACGTCCATATTAAAAAAGTATTCACAATAAATAATGTTGGGGTTTTTTTTGTGCCTTTTAATGCGTACAACTTTTATATGCCTGTCCGGATGGTTGCTTGTTATGGTTTTTTTGGTTATGGGGGGCATAAATAACAGGAGGGTGAAGGTTGTGAAATAGTACCTGTATAACAGTTAGTGAGAGAGTTAGTTAGTTAGTCAGTTAGTGAGTGAGATAGTTAGGTATTTAGTGAGAGTGAGAGAGTCAGTTAGTTATAGAGTTAGTGAGAGAGTTAGTCAGTTAGTTAGTGAGTTAGTGAGAGAGAGAGAGTTAGTGAGAGAGAGAGTGAGAGAGTTAGTTGGTTATTTAGTGAGAAAGTTAGTCAGTTAGTGAGTGAGAGAGTTAGTGTGAGAGAGAGAGTAAGACAGAGAGAGAGTGAGTTAGTGAGAGAGAGAGTGAGAGATTTAGTTAGAGAGAGTGAGTCAGTTGGTGAGAGAGAGAATGATCGCGTTAGTCAGTTAGTTACTGAGAGAGTCAGTTAGTTAGCAAGTGAGAGAGTTAGTTTGTACATGTTTGCCTTAGAGCCCAGCATCAGGAGGTTTGCACCGCAGCAAAGCACACAAGGTGACACAAACAACCCTTGAAAAATAAGGATTCCAAGACAGGAAGGCCTCGGGTCTGGTCCAGAAGCCACTTGATGTGTAAGTTCATGTTACACACACGTGTAAGTTCATATTACACACGCAAACAGATCGAACTCCAAGTACAAAGCTTTCACAACATGTGAACCTGTTCTTGTGCATCTATTTACCCAGTTGGTAGCCAGGATGTCGTGGGCCTGGCACAAACAAGAGAAATGCCCCCTTTGACTACTGTTGGGGTTGTAAATACAGCAATTATCAGAGTTCAATGGGCCCCTGGGGCTCTGGGCCCAGTGCCACAGCACCTGCTGCACCAATGGGAGCGACGCCCCTGCGTTTACCCTTGTGTAATGTTCCCTCATGACAGGGCGCTGTTAGGCATAACTAAATCTACTCTAGGGGCATAGAGGGGGCTTTCAAGGAGAGGATGTTCGTGGGGGGCTGGGGGAACCCCAAACTAGGAGTTATTCAAACACTTGGCTTTCACAGTCTAGACATGACCCGAGGTTATCTCTTGTCAAGGGCAGGAGTACATTATTCTATGTTGGAAGGGGAAAGGCAGTGTAAGGGGAGTGGGTTCACTGCGAAGAAAACTATTTCCCCTGTGAATAAAAAATATAATAAAATAAAATATGCAACCACACAGACCTGAACTCATGTTTCCATTTGTACAATATCACATGTGGCAACGCCCTTATGTGGTCGGAATCTGCAGTTCACAGCGGTTTCTCAGAAGCACGCCTGGGTCATGCAATGGTTACAGGGTTCTACTCCTGGAAACCTTTGTGGGATCCTGGCAGCAGCTGATGTTCCCCCATGCAGGTGTGTAAACCTGGGGTGCACCTTACGAGTGTCCTGAGACCTGGACCCTGTGGTGCTTTGCTCTGGAGGTTTCCTCTCTAACTCACCGACAGCACAGAGCTTCTGTGCACCCACGTGCAAAGAGTGTCTTCTGAGGCTCATAAATCCGGTTCAGTGACACCGACATCCTCGGCGAGAAACGAATGCTCCAGACACTGCTGGAGGGCGGTGGTCAGGGGGGCAGTGAGGGTCCTTCTAGGTGAGGGGCAGAGAAGAGGCCATCAGACAGGGGGGCACGTCCACAAAACCATAACTTGTGAAGATTCACAAACATTTCACATGGCTTTTCACAGAGCACTGGTGCACATGACCACTAAACAGTGTCTGAGTATGTGTAATATGGGGGGAGGGGGAGGGGGTAAACTTCTGTATTTTAGGTGATGGAGTAGCCCAGCATGAAAAGCTAAACATATGTATAATACACATCACCAGTTCAGCAGGCCTGGCAGCAGGCTGTCAATCAACAGGATTATATACTCGTGGAAATATATCATGTAGATATTCAAGTGCACACCTGGGAGTTGTATCAACCCCCTTAAGTGTACAAAATGCATACAAGGAAACCTGCGATCCATAGATTTCTAATTTGTTTAATATTGTTCATGAATTAACCCCGACATCAGTGCACTTATTTGTGGAAGGAAGGTGTGCGCATGAGAGAGAGAGAGAGAGGTCACCTTTTATCTGTGAAAACTGTGCTGTACAAAGCACCATTCGGCATCCTGTCCTTCACAAAGAGCGCATCTACACACAGAGTACTTCCCTAAGTGCCAGACACCACTGTGCAATGTGTGCTTTATTAGACCAAAAAATACTTTTGCTTTTATCCAATTGTTTTTACCTCTGTTGGGGCCGGGCGGAGTGGAGGAGGGGGGCTGTTGACCCTCAGCAACAATACAGTTGTACAAAAACCATGACAAAAGAAATTAAGCATTATCGAATGCATAAAGCTGGCTGTAGGTGTCAGAGCCTCTGGCGTTGCCAGTGCTTGTTTACAAAGGATGTCTGTAGGAGACTATCTCACGATGGAGTGGAGAGGAGCAGGGTGAGGGGTTGGTCATCTTCCGGAGGTCACTTGGGGTTGGGGGTCTATGTTCTAAAAACATGAACTTTCTCTGCTTCTACACGGAGCAGGGACTTGTAACACTTCTCACACAGGCTGCTGAAAAATGGTGATTAAAGCGGAAACAGTGTGGCTTAAACAGCTGCCTCGCTTGCTTTCTTCATCCCTCGGTTCTCCAAAATAAATCCTGTTTCTACCAGTTGAAAAGTATGTTGTAAAATAAAGTAGAAAGACTGCTGGGATCTGTCTGGAAAAGTTCTTAGTGGGACTCACCTTAACTCTAGCACATTAGCGTTCAGCAGCGCCTGTACCTAGAGCTTACAACTCGTTAGACGTCGTCAGGGCGCAATTGTTCCATTCTTGTGTGTTTTTTTAAAATACAGATCATTGTTATCGGACTCATTAGTGCTCTTAGTTTAGTCCAATTACTCCATTGTCAGCAAACCAATACTACAACTTCCAGAATGCATCAGTTTGTGAAGGAAAAGCCTGTTACCGCAGGTGGTTTTCACCTTCAGCGGGAATGCCGTACCACAGGCTGTAATACAGAATACAAGTACTGCTGACATCCCCCCTCTTAAAAGTGGTGATCTTGTCCGAGTGGTAATGTACCACAGTGGTCTTTCTTTCAGAATAAGAGTCATATGGTGCAAACATGAGCGCTATGTGTCGGCTATTTGAACATCACGTCATTAGGACATCTGCCCTGGGCTTTAGGACACAAAACTATAGAATTAACACAAATAAATAAATATTGGAATTTAATGTCCATGCACAGTTTGATTACTCCTCATCTCCCAACATGCTTCCCACGTCACAGGTGAAAGGTGAATAGATTGGCCATCGTGTACTGATTTCTTCGTGCTTGTTTTAAAAAGGTGTTCTGCAAATGAAAATACAGATCCAATTAAGTTTGAAGACAGCATCTTTTAATACCCACGATTTTGAAGTGATATGCGATGGTGGCAGAGTCAAAAAATTAACTCCAAATGGTAATTGCAATCAACTGTAACTCCGTTTCCATGGCGAGCGGAGAAGCCCCGCGGAGCACATTTGAACTCATTAATATCTAGCAAATGTCACTTTTAATTTGAAGTATGTCTGTTTACTTGTTCCAGCTCAAATTGCTCGTTTCCGTCTAAACAAGTATATTTAGCAAGTTTCCGCTCCGGTCCGGAAGCAATCAGCTCCCAGCCGGGCTTTGGTCTCTAAATGAAAATAACTGCAGGGAAAAGTCGGGCTATGTGGAGGAGGAAGAGAGGCCAGTCCTTGTGACATGCGATTGAGCATCCTAAAGGCCCAAACAGAGTTAACCTGGTTTCTGTCAGAGAAACGAGGCTCACCTGGTAGCTTGGGTCCAGCCCAAGGCTTTTCTAAGAGAAAGTGAGACTGTTGAGTGTACTACCGCTAGTAAACACTAACAGAGTTAAGACATCAAGCAATTAAGTTTGGAAACACAAACGCTGCCCCGCGCCAGCGAAAGTGAAACAGGCTAACAAATGGGAGGGGTGGGGGGAATGCGAGAGAACACACAGTGATTCCCTTGCGGGACCAAGCAAGCATATGTTGCCAAAGCTCGCTCCCGCAAGGGAATCGCCAGACGTGCAAGCGTTGCCATTGGAAGCAATGCAACGTGTGCACGTTTTTGGCTGAAAAGCCGAAGCGATTTCTATAGGTCTTTTCCTACGCAGCGCATGTGCGCTGCGTAGGCGAGACCTAAAAATGACCAAGAAAATTGGAATAAAGATATAGGTAGCCAGTAAGCAACATGGGACCCTAATAGATACAGTACTGTACGATCTCACACATGCTGTTTTGTAAACGGAGCTTTAATGTTACGGACGGCACTTCCTGGAACGTTCTGTCTCTTTTTCCAGCATGCGTTTACTTAATTCCATCATCCTTCCAAGTTGTGAAAGTGAGTTTATTGAACTGGGTTGTTGGAATTTAGAGACAGCGGACGATAGAGCTAAGTTTCTTTGCCATGTTAAATCAACTGTTTGTATTACTATAAAACATGGAAGCATTTCATCAAGTCACATTTATGTTGAAGCAAAATACATCAAATGTGGACAGTAAGTTGATGTCGATATCATATACATTACAGAAGATACATATTTTGCAAGGGTTTTGGCATTTCACAGGATTAATATAGGTGCAGCAATGAGACATTTCAAGATGACGGCTCAGCTCACTTTAGGTCTGCTAGTCCATTGTCTGTGCCAGTGTCTGTGCTGGTAAGGGGGAAGGAATGATGCCGAGAGCAACTGCAGAGTCCTAGGAGTCTTGTGGGCTTTAGAATAGGTGAGCATTAACTTAATGTAAGGGTGGCAGCTGCTTGCAAACCCTGAACAGCAACCAATGTTTTTGAGTAGCTGAGGAACCACATGAAGGCTGCAAAAGAAGGGAACAAGCATAGTGCCCCCAAGCTCAGAATTGTATCACTCACATTCACCCACAGGAGCAGATAAGAACAAGATGTACAGTCCTGTCGTTCAGAGCAACTGAAAACACGATCACAAGTGTGAAGTGCTCAAAAATAATGAAAAAGTAGCTCTGAAATCAGTTGCTAAATGGGGATCAGTGGATGGATAGTAGTAATTAGTCCATGCTATTGGGGAGGGCTAAACACAGGAAGAGGCATGAAGCATGCATGCCATGGACAAATGAGGAGAAAGAATAGGAGAGCGATGATGGAGCTATCAAATGGGAAGCCTACGGGTGGACTGAAGCCCACAAAGTATATACAACATGCCTCAAAGAGACAGCATAAGCTCTGAGCAGCCGAGACCTAAAAAAACAAGGCAACAGTTTCTGAAACAGCTCCCAGTATCCATTGCGACTAGCCCGACCCTGCTGCAGTTTAGGAGACAGCTGAAGGTACAATCTTTTAAAGAACACTACATCATGACACAGTAAGACTCTACTCCCACTCTCTGAACCCGGCTATCCTTCTATCACTGTAACTGTATTTTGACTTTAAAATTCTATAGTGCTCGGCTGTCTTTCAGCTTGGCTTGCTCAATCTACCTTATAAAGCTTGACACTTCTGCAACTGACAAAGAAAGTATGGACTTCAAATTATGTCCTACACCTTTGTTGGAGGCATAGAGACCCTTTAGCCTGGACATAAGAAGGGACCACATGTTCTAGTTGTCCTGGTCACTGTGCAAAAGATAATCTCTGAATTACTTAAATGAGCTGAGCTTGTCCATTTGCTTTCTGTATCTTCAATACTTGCTCCAGCCATCGTATTCTTTCAATTCTGGCACTTAATTTTCATGTAATAAATGGCGAACCCCCCTTCAGTGACCTTCCACTGACACATCAATGTAATCTGCAGAGCAGCTACTAGGACATTGTTACATGCTTTCCGTAAGCTCTACACACTAGACGTTAGCTCAAGTCCTGACGCCCCACTTGTTCAGACTAAGCTAAAGATAATTGCTGGGTTCACTTTACAGCTTTGTCTCCGCATTGTTCTTGCCTTTCCAAGAGTATTGCTTTGGTGAGCTGGGATATAAGACTTACAAGGAAGGAACTCCTCTTGCTCCTGCGGCCTCCCTCTGCCACCCCCCCCCCCCAGTGCCTGAGCATGGATCAAGGCCAAGTACCAGATTTACTACAGTAAGTAAATTGTGCAAATTACTTGTGTAATTACATTAAGATTTATGTAGCACAGCCAGGCCACACGCTGAATTGTCTCTGCGAACTGTAGCAATTAGTGCGAATGTTGTCCAACCCTATTGTACCTATTTAATGATGTAAAAAGAAAGAAAGATCTTTCAGTCAGGAATTTAAACTTCTGGCCTGGAGGCTGCACGCAGGTACTCAACCCACTGAGCTGCCTCCCTATCCTGACCCCATCCATGAAAGCCATCCACAGGTGCACAACCCACTGAGCTGCCTCTCTAACCTGGCCGCATCCATGAAAGCCACGCACAGGTGCACAACCCACTGAGCTGCCTCCCTAACCTGACTGCATCCATGAAAGCCATCCACAGGTGCACAACCGACTGAGCTGCCTCCCTAACCTAGCCGCATCCATGAAAGCCATCCACAGGTGCACAACCCATTGAGCTACCTCCCTAACCTGACCGCAACCATGAAAGCTATCCATCAGTACACTTATACTGATAGAAGTTATGAGCCCCCGTGGCCTACTTTATTTGAAGTTAATATAAACTCCCTTTTCTTAAATATCAGAGCTATATGAGCTTTAATACCTAATTATGGAACTTGCGATTTTGTGAAAAATTCTAACGATTCATGATGCCAATATTACATAAAATGATGCTTGTGCTAGCTTCCCTCACCACCATCCGGCCTTCTACCCCTATGGACATCTCCAACTCGGTGGATCCCTCCAGACCCAAGACCACCACCCTTGAATGCAACACCACCTGAACACCTGGCTGAACGATGGCAAGAATTTCCTGCTCTGTAAATATGTAAGATATAATTGTCCTAGCCTAATCGCTGTTAAAATGTAATCCTGATTGAATTTGCAATTTGCATATATTTATATCTCTAACCACTAGTATATGTGGTAGACCTTTGTACTTACTACCATTCCTAAGTGATTTTAGAGTGTATCTGTTTGTATCTCTTCCTTGAGTGACTTTACAACTTGTACATTTGCAATTGTTTCCCTCCTTTCACTCCACTTCTATATATAATTCTAACCACTAGTATATGTTCCCCTTCGTGTGGACCTGGGCTTGCTGCCTATAAATGAAGAAATTGCCCTGAGGCCTAGTACATTTTGGCGCAGGGTGTGGTGACCCCTGAAGTTTCCGCCTACAGAGACGAGCTGAGGTAGATCCTTACTACTATTAAAACCACAAAAAAGATCCCGTAGTTGTTATATATTAGGGATCTCTTGGCTAGGCTAGGTAGGCTGGACCTCTGCCTAACCCTAGAGATATCATGTAGATCAATATCTAGACAAGACCTAGTGCTCCTCTATAGACAGGTTAACTCGCTGGCTATCCAGGTAAGTGTTATCGGGGGCTCGATGACTGCCGAGTTTTTGCTAGTCAAGGCTGAAAATAGGAAAGAAGAGTTCCTGGACTTGATTTATCCCTTGCAGGCCAGGAAACTCTACATGCAATTTAGAGTGGGGAATCTCCCTCTAAATGCCCTTACTAGCAAACGGGCACTAGGGTACAAGAGGACCTGCCCTGCATGTACCTATAGGGAAGAGTCTGAAACACATGTACTATTTTTTTGCCCGGCATACACCCTCCCACGTAAACGCTGGATAATACCAATATGTCGCAATCTTGGACTTAAGCTACATTTAGAGGCCTTTAGGATATTAAAACATGATACCCATCCCCAGATAGTTTTTGCTGTCTCCCAATTTCTAAATTCGATGTGGTATCTACGCAGGGGCCTTGTAAAGTGATATGTGAATTTCTGTGTATACTGCGAATTTTTTTTATTTTGATTCAGGTTTTAACTTTTGAGCGTTTTTATCCTATTTCATGACATTTTTTTAACTTTGAGAGATTTTATGTTCCCAAGATCTACATGTTGAATATAATGGTGCCGATCACGATCCGGTAAAAACCGGGTACAAACCGTCGGACGGAGCATATTCTCCGTCCGACGCGTACCCGGGCACAAAAATATACAAACATGGAATTACGATTCGCACGGAAACACCATTTCCGTACGAATCGTACAAAACCCCGACCGACGAAAATAAACATACAAATGTGATCCGGGAAAGCGCCGACGTGATGTCGGGACGCACGCAGCCTGCCATTCACGAACCAGGAATTACGATTCGCACTGACGTCATCCCGCACGGACAATATTTTCCGGCAGCCAAAAACTGCCGGGAAATCAGGACGACGCAAACAAGGAGTACCTGCACGCGACGGACAGACAGGACGACGCGAACAAGGAGTACCTGCAAGCGACGGACAGACATGGACCCGAACCTACGTGTCATCCCGGCCCTCATAGCAGTCGACCTCCTCTACAGGTTACGACGCAGATGCCGCAGAAGGTCAGAACAACAAAGGGAGGGGGGAAAGGGGGGGGGGGGGCAGGAGCAGGGGCAGGCCACAAAACCCCCACCAAAGTCACACAGCACACATGCCCTGGACATACCTGACCCCCAGGCCCTGGTCACTACGAGGGGGTGGGGGTGTGTCCAGCAAAGCCAGCGTCCACCACAACGGAAGTGCTTGACGACGCAAACCGGCAACACAACAATACAGGTACGTCCCGTACCCACGCCTTAAGAGCGTGGGTACGAGTCGTACCACGCCCACACCTACATCACCCCAACAATGGCGGGACGGCTGTACCCACGTGGCAAAGGCCTGGGTACGGCCCGCACAAGCATTCCACAGCGTGGGTACGGATATGTACGGACCGTACCCCCACCCCCGTATGCATGGAGCGTACCCCCCATGCCAACAGTGTACGTACGGACCGTACCCCCACCCCCGTATGCATGGAGCGTACCCCCCACCCCAACAGTGTAAGTACGACCCGTACCCTCACCCGCGTACGTATGGAGCGTACCCCCCACCCCAACAGTGTAAGTACGACCCGTACCCTCACCTGCGTACGCATGGAGTGTACCCCCCATGCCAACAGTGCACGCATGGACCGTACCCCCACGCCCGTATGCATGGAGGGTACCCCCCACCCCAACAGTGTAAGTACGACCCGTACCCTCACCCGCGTACGTATGGAGCGTACCCCCCACCCCAACAGTGTAAGTACGACCCGTACCCTCACCCGCGTACGCATGGAGCGTACCCCCACCCCAACAGTGTAAGTACGGACCGTACCCCCACCCGCATACGTATGGAGCGTACCCCCACCCCAACAGTGTGAGTACGACCCGTACCCTCACCCACGTACGTATGGAGCGTACCCCACACCCCAACAGTGTAAGTATGACCCGTACCCTCACCCGCGTACGCATGGAGCGTACCCCCACCCCAACAGTGTAAGTATGGACCATACCCCCACCCCAACAGTGTATGTACGACCCGTACACACACCCGCGTACGTATGGAGCGTACCCCCCACCCCAACAGTGTAAGTACGACCCGTACCCTCACCCGCGTATGCATGGAGCGTACCCCCACCCCAAACGTGTATGTGCGACCCGTACCCTCACCCGCGGACGTATGGAGCGTACCCCCACCCAAACAGTGTATGTACGGACCCTACCCCCACCTCGTATGCATGGAGCGAACCCACACCCGTGTATGTTCTAAGCATACATATCCAGAGACAGGAGGGGTGTGTGCAGAGTCCTCCCAGCAGTGCCCAGAGACAGGAGGGGTGTGTGCAGAGTCCTCCCAGCAGTGCCCAGACACAGGAGGGGTGTGTGCCTATCACTCCCAGCAGTGCCCAGTCACAGGAGGGGTGGGTGCAGAGTCCTCCCAGCAGTGCCCAGACACAGGAGGGGTGGGTGCAGAGTCCTCCCAGCAGTGCCCAGACATAAGAGGGGTGGGTGCAGAGTCCTCCCAGCAGTGCCCAGACATAAGAGGGGTGTGTGCAGAGTCCTCCCAGCAGTGCCCAGACATAGGAGGGGTGGGTGCAGAGTCCTCCCAGCAGTGCCCAGACACAGGAGGGGTGTGTTCCATCACTCCCAGCAGTGCCCAGACACAGGAGGGGTGGGTGCCTATCACTCCCAGCAGTGCCCAGTCACAGGAGGGGTGGGTGCAGAGTCCTCCCAGCAGTGCCCAGAGACAGGAGGGGTGTGTGCAGAGTCCTCCCAGTAGTGCCCAGACACAGGAGGGGTGTGTGCCTATCACTCCCAGCAGTGCCCAGACACAGGAGGGGTGTGTGCCTATCACTCCCAGCAGTGCCCAGTCACAGGAGGGGTGTGTGCAGAGTCCTCCCAGCAGTGCCCAGAGACAGGAGGGGTGTGTGCAGAGTCCTCCCAGCAGTGCCCAGACACAGGAGGGGTGTGTGCAGAGTCCTCCCAGCAGTGCCCAGAGACAGGAGGGGTGTGTGCAGAGTCCTCCCAGCAGTGCCCAGACATAGGAGGGGTGAGTGCAGAGTCCCCCAGCAGTGCCCAGACATAGTAGGGGTGGGTGCCTATCACTCCCAGCAGTGCCCAGTCACAGGAGGGGTGGGTGCAGAGTCCTCCCAGCAGTGCCCAGAGACAGGAGGGGTGTGTGCAGAGTCCTCCCAGCAGTGCCCAGACATAGGAGGGGTGGGTACAGAGTCCCCCAGCAGTGCCCAGACATAGGAGGGGTGGGTGCCTATCACTCCCAGCAGTGCCCAGTCACAGGAGGGGTGGGTGCAGAGTCCTCCCAGCAGTGCCCAGAGACAGGAGGGGTGTGTGCAGAGTCCTCCCAGCAGTGCCCAGATGCAGGAGGGGTGTGTGCAGAGCCTCCCAGCAGTGCCCATGGAACGCAAAGGGTGGAGTACCCACAGTTACAATGCCCACAAATGTCAGTCAGGTGCACAAAGCCCCTGCAGTACATGTACCACATGTGTGTGAGGCTGGGAGTACACACATGCATAGCGCCTAAAAGAGGACATGTCCACATGAAGTCTTCTCAACAGTCTACACACACAAGTACAGTGACCACCAAGAATGCCACAAATGATGCAGGTGGTGACATCGCACAGCATGCATGTGCAAAGTTGAAGGAGTCCGTCACACACCCAGCTGATGTAGACACAGCTCAGCACAACATATTGGAAACACCCTGCAGGGATGATGTCAGGGTACACAGAGGAAGGAACACACCTTGGGACAATGTCACCATGCAGTAACTGCTTACATGAACGAAGAAACTTAGCTAACACCTTGTGATGGCACACAGATACCAGGGTCCCCCCTATGACCAGCACACTACTACATTTCCCACACACCCAACACATGATCACCACCCAAAATCATGTAGCAGCCCCACCAACAGCAATACCAGAAAAGCAGTATTGTTCTAAGGAAAAATAAAATTGCTTTATTCAGCATGATCAAAAAAATGTGTTTTTTGGATAAAGTTCAATATTTACAAAGCCCATAGGGCAGTCCATAAGTCACAGCTGGATGGGGGACACAGTGGGACGCGTGTCCCCTAGCTTACTTGCACAGTCAGACTCCTTCGTCTTCCAGAGCGGGGAGGGCATCATGTGGGGGGGAAGGACCAGGCACCGCAGGGACATGAGGGCGAAGGGTAGGCGTCGTGGGTGCAGGGATGGAGGACTCCACCACAGGGGGTGGGGCAGGGCCAAAGGCGGAGGCCAGGATGTCGCTGCACACCTTAGCAAGGTCCTCCAGAGACTCCCCTGCACCCGAAGGAACCACAGGCCCCAAGGAGGGGGGGGCGGAAAGATGGGTCGCAGCGCCACTGGGGGAGGGTGTGGACAGGGGGGGGGACTCAACCACCCTGACCGGGGACTCCCTTGACCGCTTGCGGGGTGGTGTCACAGTGGGGCTCAGGGACAGAGCGGCCATGAAGGAGTCTTTGCCCGATATGTGGCCAGGAGAGCTGAGGGGAGTGGATTTGGAGGGAGTGGATTGGGTGGAATGCGGACTCCCACTCTGGCTGCGTGTCTTACGTTTGCCCCCCACCCAGTGGGTGTGCCTACTTCACCCCGCGTGTGCGTGCCAGGAGGTGTGCGTATGACCTTCCCTGCTGGTGTGGTGCCTGTGTCTGTTGTGGTGGGTGCATGCTGACGTCTGGGTGTACGTGGGACAGGCATGGGAGTGGGAAGTGTGGATGGGTCAGGGGTAGGGGGTTGGACGTAGCGCTGCAGGAGACCCACTGCTGCAGTCAGTGTCGAGTCAATGGACCTCAGCAACTGGCGTTGGTCAGCCTGCGATGAGAAAATGCCCTCCAAGTATGCCTCCATGTTGGTCAGCACTTGGCTGTGGCCATGGAGGACATTAAGCATCGCAGACTGACCAACCAGCAACTGCCGCTGGATGTCCACAGACTCGGCATTGGCGGCAGCAGTGGAGACAGGGGCAGGGGGTGCGGTGCCTGGCAGGAAGGAGACATGTGGTGACCGGGCACGCTGGGAAGGGACACGAGCAAGTGGGAGGCGGCTGATGGCAATGGAGGGGGCGGGGACAGATGTTGTGCCGCTGTCAGCTGCTGGTGCAGTCTCCGCCCACTCGGAGAGATCATCCTCGGACCCGTCAGCTTCATATTCTGTCGTGCCAGTCGACAGGTCCTCGGCCTCACTCTCCTCCGCCTCAGTTTCACTCGATGTGCCAGCCACGATGTCAACGCTGGCACTGGTGCTCGGTCCCTCTGCTCCGTCTGTGCTCATGTCTCCCTCCGTGTCCCCCGACGATGCTGTGGGCAAGGTAAAGAGACAGCAATTAATCATACACCTGTATACATATGTCACATGTGTCCAATCTACATAGGTCACAGTGCTTAGCCTGAAAAGAAAGATCAGTAACATCTACAAAACAAGGTACAGATGTAGGGCATGCAACACACAGTTGGTTGACCAACCATGCCACTGAAAATGCATGGAGAGCATGACACAATAGCAAATGACATGAAATGGAGTATGATAGAGGAGCCAGGCCCTGGGGACAATCCAGCACTGCATCTGCACCACACAGCGTTGCCGAAAATAGGGATGAGCAGGGACCATATCCATGAACTTGAGGCACATGCTGCATAGGTAATACTGAAAACATGCCCACCATGACTGGCTCACTGCACCTTGAGTGTATGTCCAGACAAACATCACACACTGGCCAGACCTAGCAAGGAGACATCAGGTCATGACATGTAGGCTTTGCCCGCACCAACCACCCCCTACATGAGACTATTTGTTGAGACACAGGAAGCACTTACATCTCTTAGTCTGGGTGAAATACAAAGGGGCTGCATAAATGCAAGAATGGACACCAAATACCCAAGGTGCGCCTGTCCGAATTATCATGTACAAATGGTCATCATCAGATGATTGTAACAAGACACACAGGCACTGGCCACCGTGAGTATGAACAAGGAAAATCATGTCAGGCTGTACAGTGGACACTTGTACTACATATTACGTCCATATACATGGTGCCAGGGGACAATGGCACAGAACACAACCTATGCTGTAGACACTGAGAGTGTCCACATTTTGTGATGACACACATGACACCTAGGAAAATATGCCCCAGGGGACAGTAGTGGCCACACAACTCCATGGTCCTGAATGGGACTGACAGCAACACACGCCACCATCCCTGCACTATGCGTATCGCACACTCATGCACATCATGTCACAGGCCACAACATAGGACATGCGTGCTGTAAGGCATTACACTTCAGAGACTAACTCCCATGTCTGGACTCAGCATCAGTGCCAACTGACATGGAACCCACAAGTACTGAACTGGACAGGGCACAGGCAAGGTCCAAAAACCTGTTACACACCACCCCCACACATGATGCTACAGGCATTGTTCACGTGGATAAAGTGCCAGCCTACATAACCTTGTGAAGGAGTGACTACACACAGACCAGGGAACACATTACAAGGAGGGGAAGGGAGGCAGGAGAGCACCGCTATACTGTGGGTAACCGGATCTGCACAGCACCTTTAAACCCTGGCAGTGTATCCATGCAACTGTGCACTTACAAATGCTGGTGACACACAACAAACACACATGTACCTACCCCCTTCCTGCTGCTGCTTCTCCTGTAAGCGCCTCTCCAAGTCTGGAAATACCACCGCCAGCACACGCTTGTGGATGTCGGTCAGACCTCGGCGCCCGCGGTTCTTATGGGTCTCAGGTGAGTCCCCCAGCAGGACCCGTGCGATCCTCCGCGTCCAGCACTGGATATCCTGCCAGCGTTTCCTCACCTGGGACAGGCGCCGCTTGCGACCATCCACACTCCTCACGGCACTGACGGCGGTCAGCCATATCTGCTTCTTGGCAGAGGCGCCTACCTGTGAGGATGAACAAGTGACACTACATCAATACACCAGGCACATGTCACAGAGAGACATATTAGAATACATTTGCTGTTTACAACAAGGCATAGTATGCATCCAACGCATTGCACCATTGTCATAGGGACATGATCCTCTGGGGAAGGGCAAAAGCAGTACGTGCCATTGAAAGTACACAGGTGGAATGAGGGCAACTACACAAGCAAAGATCCAGGCTCACACTGTGCATCAGAAGCTACACCAGGATAATGTGCAGCACCTCTAAGCAGTCACATGCCACAGGCCACTGACGCTACCGCAGCAGAGTACACAGACACACACAGGCACAGGACATTCACCTGCCATTGTCAAAAGCAGCGACAAACCTCACTCTGCACATGTGCCACTAGACGGGGGGGCTCACAGGTGTGGGGCTGGCCCTGCACATCAGACACACAGCACTGCTCCCTGCTCACATCACATGGGCAGGGTATATCCATCCCTCATGCAGCCCGGATGCCACACTCCACATATGCACCCACCCACATGACAGGGGACTTACACACACACCGATGTCCAGGGTACGGTCTGTATCACTATGGGTGTTCTCGCGTATGCGTACTCATAGTGGTACGGACCGTACACAAGCCTGACCGCTCACTATCACTATGGGTGTTGTCGCGTATGCGTACTCATAGTGGTACGGACCGTACACACGCCTGTATGCTCACTATCACTATGGGTGTCGTCGCGTATGCGTACTCATAGTGGTACGGACCGTACACACGCCTGTACGCTCACTATCACTATGGGTGTTCTCGCGTATGCGTACTGATAGTGGTACGGACCGTACACACGCCTGTACGCTCACTATCACTCTGGGTGTAGTCGCGTATGCGTACTCATAGTGGTACGGACCGTACACACGCCTGTACGCTCACTATCACTATGGGTACACATACGGCAGCACTCCCATAGTGATAGGGAACGTACACAGGCCCTCTGAGCAAAAGTACGGTGCCTTTCACACATCACAGTGGTGACAGGCAGCACACAGGAAGGAATAGGGCTGACATACTTGTCCATGGATGGACATCAAGGCATTGTCTGGGCAGTACTACATGTGTGGGGCACAGGTGTGTAAGGCTGTGATCTGGCACATTACTCCTGAGTCGAGAAGGCACCAGATGTATGATGAGATGTGTACAGATGTTATGTGTGACGGTGCAATGTGTGCCAGGCATGCCCTTAACTCCTTTGACATGTGTGCATGTCGTACTGCACACTTGGGATGAGCGTCACTGGCATGGCACGGTCAACAACACACGCAAGTGTCCCCTGATGCCCGCTACAGGGGTTACCACACCAGACATGTCACTACCCACGGTGCACGATGTGACTATGTCATGTATGTGTGGGGGGTTCCCATTAGCTTGATGTTGGAGCTCCCTCAAAAGCATCAGCTGTTGCAGCAACCAACATGTGTCTGTGTGTAGATGGACATGGCACACTGTTCCGCACACCAGGCCACATGTGGTATCGGATGTGAGGTTCGTATGTATGCATGGGACACGGAGTAGCGTAACAAGGACATGTCTGCATCCTCTCTATGAATGTGTGGTGAGTCATGACATGTACACCTTTATGGCAAGGTGTGTGGGCTGTCCTAGTGTAATGTCATGTGACCTGTGTCTCTAGTGTTCCGCTACCAGTCTCTGCAATCGACATCCTACTTCTGCTGATGTGTGGATGTATGTCACTCCTGTGTTGCGTCTGGCTGTTCACTTACACTGGGACACAGCTAATCCCATGCCATGGCATGTGGAGGTTCACAATCTCCGTGTGTAGCTGGGTCTTGGTAGGAGTGTCACCTGGCAGCCATACGTGTCCAGGGCATGTGGCACATACCTGACTCCGTATGTCGCATATGTGTATTGACAGATTAACATGTGCTCAGCACCACAAAATTGTTGTTGTAGTGCACTCACTCTTCCTTGTCACTTCCAAATTACTGCAGAGCGCCGCCTCTTCCCCGAGCAATTCCGGACTTGGCTGACATGCGGGAGAATGACTGAATCCGGTGCTACCGCTTCCCCCAACCGTTGATTGTGGAGTTGACGGCGAGGCTGGCACCACACCTGCAACCGCTGCACAGGTATCCTACGGCACTGACACCCAAGCTGAAGGTAATGGCAGCCCTACATTTTCTTGCCACGGGTACCTTTCAAAATACCATAGCTCATGTTGGTGACATGTCCCAGAGCATGTTCTGCCGTGTGCTGCATGATTTCTTAGAGGCCATGTTGCTTCACCTGGATGAGTTCATCCATTTCCCAACCCCTGAAATGTTGACTGGTGTCAAGCGTGGATTCTATGCCCTGGGAGGGATGCCCCATGTCATTGGGTCCATAGATGGGACACATGTGGCTTTGGTCCCACCACAGGCACAGGAGGTAGCGTACAGGAATCGCAAGCACTACCACTCCATCAATGCCCTTGTGGTGTGTCTGTCCAACATGGTGATTTCACATGTCTGTGCTCGTTTTCCAGGATCAGCACACGATGCCTACATCATGAGGCGTAGCAGGGTGCCTGAAATGATGACGCAGCTGCGCAACGAACGAGCATGTGTTGTTGGTAGGTACACTCTGTCTGTCCTGTATTTTGCGTAGACTTCCAGCATGACCGCTTCTCCTGTCCTACTTATGTCCATGTGGTTTCCATGTAGGGGACGCTGGCTATCCCAACATACCATGGCTGATCACACCTCTCCGCAACCCCATCACGCCGGCCCAGCTCTGCTACAACACCGCCCATGGCCGGACAAGGCGAGTGATAGAGAGGACATTTGGCCTCCTGAAGAGCCGATTCCGATGCCTCCACAAGACCGGCGGCGCCCTCCCATATGCCCCGGCGAAGGTCTGCAAAATCTTCATGGTCTGCTGCATGCTGCACAACATGGTAGTTGAGAAAGCTGTGCCACTCATCCTGGATCAAGATGATCAGGACCATCCACCCGTGGAGGACCAAGGTCTTGGCAATGGGGCTAGTGATGTGGAGGATGTGGTTCCGCAAGAGGACATCCGGACTCGGCTCATACGCGACTTCTTTGCTTAGTGGTGAGTACCAGTGTCTGTGTGTGCACGCATTGGTCCCCGTGTGGCATGTGTTGCAATGTGTGTGTCCATCTGCATGTATGCCACGTGAGTCAGAGGTGTGTGTGGATGTGTCACTGGAGTGATGGTGCCAGTGATGTGTATTTCCCCAATCATAATTGTGACCTAGAATGTTGTCATCCTTACATGTGTCGAGTACATGCACATGCAAGTGGCTGTGCTTTTTGTGGCTGACTTCTTGTGTGTCTCTCTTCCCCAGGTACTTGCGCATGCCGTCTGCTGGTTGCATTGTTGTGGCACTGCTATTCCTCATGGACACGTCATCGTGTGCTGACTCAGCGTTACACGCACGGACAAGCTTGGAAGTCTCCTTAGGGTAAGGGATGCATCAGGGGTGTATTGGGTGTGGCAGTTGTTTACAATGTGTGCACACTGCCCCTGTCGATGTTGGTTCCTCTGCAGACATGTCGCATCACCATGGGACACATGACATGCAGCTGGGTACACCTGAATAGATGGTCAGACTTGTTGACAGTCATCTGTGATGGGATTGTGGCTTGTGATGATGGCATCAATGTGTGTTACACTGCCCTCGGACACATCCGGTTTGCATTGGCTTGACATGGTGTGGGACTTCCACATCAGAGGATAAATGGTGTATGGCAGCCTCTCCGTGAGCAGCAGGGGGTGTTTAGCTGTTAGCCGACACTTGTGTGCCAGTTCCATGGCTATCACGCATTTGTGCTGCAGAAGGGGGGTTCCAGTGTTGAACCCACATGTTACTCCACATGACCTGTTCATGTGTACTCCGAGTTGCCTCTGCATTCCCGAATACATGACTAATAAAGGTGTCCCTATGCCTCCAAGGTGCCTCTTCTCAGTCAATGCTGGTGTGTTGCCACGGTGCATCCGGCATGTCTGGCATGGTTTTCCGTGATAGTGGCTATGTGTCTATGTGTAAAGTTGCAAGATGCTAGCTGTTTGTGTGGGATTAGACTGTGTATTGTGCATGATGTCCATGACTGTGTGGGTATTGTGACATGTGCCATCCCCATGCATCCGACGTTGTCCAGGCCACCATTCTCTGCATCCACCTGGCTCAAGCTTGCAGGACATGGTCCTGCAACCTGTCCACACATACCTGGGTGCCCCACAGGACACTCCACATGATCCCTGACCTCTGCGCATGGCTGTGGCTGTACTCAATATGTCTGTCGGCACGGTTGTGCGGCCACCCCCTCAGCTGGTTGGGCCCATCACGGGTGTGTATGGTGCTCCATGTCTGTGTTGCCTAATACAATGTGACCCATGTGTGTCCTGTGCCAGACTCAGGCCCCAGGGTGTGGATGGTTGAAGTCAAATGGGAACTCAGGCATGGTTAGACTTTCCAAGACACATGTAAGGTCATAAAGGAAAATGTAGGCATCTTCTCTTTCTGGTGTAACTTATTTTTGTTGGGGTACGTGGGGGGGGGTATGACATGAGGGGCTTTGCGGGTGTGTGGAATCCAAAGTTTACTAGGGGAGTTGGTGTCCTTGCCATTGGATATCCTCAGAGTCCATGCCACAGTCTTTGTCAACATTGGTCAGACAGTGACCAGCAAGTCCATGTGGCAGAGAATGTCTTTTGCTGCTGTGCTGCTGTTGGTCCAGTGGGCCAGGTGCCAGGCCAGGTGTCCTGGGAGATGGTGCTGTTGCGCTGACCCTCACGGTCTTTTCCGTGGACAACCCGCCCTCCTGCGGGGACCCTCAGAAGCAGGCCGTGACGATGTTTGGGATGCTCCGTCGGATGTATCCTCCTCCTACTCATCCCTCCCTGTGGGTGGTGATGTTCTACGCCTGGTGGCACAGGGAGGGTTGCCCATGTTGTCGGCTATCCGACGGAGTGTACTGTGAATTCCTGTGAACACCGTCACAAGCTCAGCCTGTCTGTCCTCCATCCGCCGTTGGTGTCGCAGTAGACAGGCATGTTGCTCTGCATGTTGCTGGGCCTGCTGGGTCTTGATCTCCTCGAGGATGGACACAACCTGGGCCATGCCCGTGGTGTCCTGCTGGTATGTGTCCAGGATGTTTCGGACATGGGAATATACCGGTTCCGCAGCCAACCGGTCAGGCTCGCGCCTCCGCCGTCCTCCACACCCACCACCCCTGCCCACTTGCACCTGGCCTGCCCTTGTGGGCACATCGGGTCTCCGGGACCCCTGAGGGGTGGCATTGGCGTTGTCGCCTGCCTCCTCCTGGGTGCCCGGTACACCGTGCCCCTCCTGGCCAGCCTGGCTGCATTGTGGTGGTGGGGCAGGGATCCTGGGTGTCTCCTGGGATGTGGCAGGAGTGGGAGTGGTGGTTGGCCCAGTTGTACCTGACGCAGGTGCTGCAGGTGGTTGGACACCAGAGGGGCCAGGTTGGTCGGGGTCGTCCACAGAGTGGTGAGAGTCATCACTGCCGGTGGGTGCGTCATCCCGCAGAGCCGGGTCCTGTGAGTCTTCCCCCCCAGTGTTGGGGGGTGATCCACGACGTTGACCTGTGTGTGAGAGAGACAATGTTAATTTTGTTCCATGCAACATCCATGTTTCATTCGTTTCAAAGTTGGCACATTTCCTCTGGGAATTTGGATATGTCTTGCATTCCACTCACAGTGCACTTGTGCATGGGTGTGTCCCTTGGCCACAGCTTTTGCGACTTTACCTATGTGTGGCACAGTCTTACTTGCTGCGTCAATTGTGACTGCAGTCAGCAGTGGAGTGAGCAGGTGTGGCGAGCCATGCATTGGCGCCTTCCGTGTTGCACTGTACGTGGGCACATGGAGTTGTTCCACACACTTATATAATGCAGGTGGCTGGTGTTGTGCTCGTGCACAGGTTGAGACATGGCCCTGTTTTTTGCCATGGAGAAGAGAGGGGGATTGAGGCACTGGCCACCCTTGTCTACATGCACGCAGTCCACCTGCTGACGAGCAGACATTCCCACACCCCCCAAGGCTGAATTGGTCTCCCTGTGTGTCCCTTTCTCACTCCCTCTCTGTCCCACTCTCCCTCCCTCTGTGTGTCAGCCTCCTCTCTCTGTCCGTCTCCCTGTGTCTCCCTCCCTCTCTCTCCCCCTCTCCCTCCCTCTGTGTGTCACCCTCTGTCACCTCAGCCCAGCTTCCTAGGCACACACTTTTTGCAGATCTTTGAATGGCCCTTGGCTTGTTGATGTGAGTTTGTTACTGATCTCCAGGCACCCATTGGGTGTAGTGTCTGTGTCTGCGCTGCTGCTGTGGTGTTGTGTGCTGCCACTCTTTCACAGTGTTGGCTGTTCATTAGCTGCTGTCATGTGCAACAACGTGCCGTCACCCCCATGTGTTGATGCAAGGCGTCCGCCATTTGCTGGCAAGTCTTTCCTGTGTGGGGACACACTGTTTGTCTGGCTGTGACCTAGGCCATATGGGCAGGGGGCATTGTTGTCTGCTTCTGAGTTGCACTATGTGATTTTTGGGGCCCACACTCCCGCCATCCGGCTTACCGTGTCTTGTGTTGGTGTTTTCTGTGGCCTGTGACTTAGCATTGTCCAGCTGGGTACATGGGGCATGATGGCGCCAGTGGCATGTGCGTGTTCATGGAGTGTGGTTGAGTCATGCGATAGCTTGGGGTGGTTGTGTGCCTGTTTGTGAGTTTGGTTGTGGATGACGTTCCCCCCATGTGAGGTGAGTTGTTTGTGTACTCACCCGGGTCTCGGAGTTCTTCTAATCCATCCACTGCCACCACCGGCAGTATGGCCATCACCCTCTCCTCCCAGGGATGGTAGTGTACGGGTCTGCGGAGCGGCCCTCCTCCAGTGACGTTGGCCTGGTTGTGGTCGTCGGTCATTTTGGCTCGGACCCTCCTCCGCAGATCGTACCACCTGGCTTGGCATTCATGCCTGGTCCTTCTGGTGGCCGCAACAGCATTGACAGCATCGACAATCGTCTGCCACATGGCTGTTTTATCGGAAATGCTGGTCTGTCTGACCAATGTTCCAAAGAGGTGTGGCTCGACTCTGAGGATTTCGTCGACAAGGACCTCCAACTCTTGGCTAGTGAACTTTGGATTCTTGTTAGTGGGCATGGTGAGGGGTGTGGGTGTGGATGGTTGTGGGGGGTGTGGGTGTGGATGGTTGTGGGTGTGTGGGTGTGGTTGTGCAGGTGTGTGTGTGTATGTGATGAGGGGGTGTTTGTGAAGGTGTGTGTGTGAAGGTGTGCAAGTGTAAGGTGTAGTAAAGGTTCAAGTATGGTGCTGTGGGTTGTCTGTGGGGTCTGGCAGCAGTGAGTCTGTTGCAAAGGCTCATGGTTTGTGTGTGTGGGCCCTTTTTATTGGTCCATTGGTGGGTATGGCTGTGTTTGAACTTTGGGTGGGTGTGTTATAAGGAGTGATTGTGTTTTGGGCCTCAGTTTTGGATTTTGGCAGTTGCAGGTCAGTGAATGTGTTGGTTTTGTGCTTGTTGGACATGTTTAGTGGCTTTGTGCCATTCGAATGGTGTATTCTTGTGTTGTTTTGCTTTGTCCTGGTTGTGTACGTGCGTTTTTAACGTGTGTACGGTGTGTACTTGGGGAATTTTGTTGTACAGTGCTGTCCTTGTGTCTGGCTTGGTACGACTCGTACATGCGCGATGTTGGGTGAAGGTGCTGGTGTTGGGGCCTGGGGTGCGCTCCATACTTAGAATGTTGGGGTGGGGGGTACGCTCCATACATACGCGGGTGTGGGTACGGGCCGTACATACACGGTTGGGGTGTGGGTACGGTCCGTACTTACACTGTTGGGGTGGGGGTACGCTCCATACGTACGCGGGTGAGGGTACGGGTCGTACTTACACTGTTGGGGTGGGGGGTACGCTCCATGCAAACGCGGGTGAGGGTACGGGTCGTACTTACACTGTTGGGGTGGGGGGTACGCTCCATACATACGCGGGTGAGGGTACGGGTCGTACATACACTGTTAGGGTGGGGGTACGCTCCATACATTCGCGGGTGTGGGTATGGGCCATACATACACGGTTGGGGTGGGGGTATGGTCCGTACATACACTGTTGGGGTGGGGGGTACGCTCCATACGTACGCGGGTGAGGGTACGGGCCGTACATACACGGTTGGGGTGTGGGTACGGTCCGTACTTACACTGTTGGGGTGGGGGGTATGCTCCATGCATACGCGGGTGAGGGTACGGGTCGTACTTACACTGTTGGGGTGGGGGGTACGCTCCATGCATATGCGGGTGAGGGTACGGGTCGTACATACACTGTTGGGGTGGGGGTACGCTCCATACATTCGCGGGTGTGGGTACGGGCCATACATACACGGTTGGGGTGGGGGTACGGTCCGTACATACACTGTTGGGGTGGGGGGTACGCTCCATACGTACGCAGGTGAGGGTACGGGTCGTACTTACACTGTTGGGGTGGGGGGTACACTCCATGCATACGGGGGTGGGGGTACGGTCCGTGCGTACACTGTTGCCATGGGGGGTACGCTCCATGCGTACGCGGGTGAGGGTACGGGTCGTACTTACACTGTTGGGGTGGGGGTACACTCCATACATTCGCGGGTGTGGGTACGGGCCGTACATACACGGTTGGGGTGGGGGTACGGTCCGTACATACACTGTTGGGGTGGGGGGTATGCTCCATACGTACGCGGGTGAGGGTACGGGTCGTACTTACACTGTTGGGGTGGGGGTACGCTCCATGCATACGGGGGTGGGGGTACGGTCCGTGCGTACACTGTTGCCATGGGGGGTACGCTCCATGCGTACGCGGGCGAGGGTATGGGTCGTACTTACACTGTTGGGGTGGGGGTACGCTCTATACATTCGCGGGTGTGGGTACGGGCCGTACATACACGGTTGGGGTCGGGGTACGGTCCGTACATACACTGTTGGGGTGGGGGGTACACTCCATACGTACGCGGGTGAGGGTACGGGTCGTACTTACACTGTTGGGGTGGGGGGTACGCTCCATGCATACGGGGGTGGGGGTACGGTCCGTGCGTACACTGTTGCCATGGGGGGTACGCTCCATGCGTACGCGGGTGAGGGTACGGGTCGTACATACACGGTTGGGGTGTGGGTACGGTCCGTACTTACACTGTTGGGGTGGGGGGTATGCTCCATGCATACGCGGGTGAGGGTACGGGTCGTACTTACACTGTTGGGGTGGGGGGTACGCTCCATGCATATGCGGGTGAGGGTACGGGTCGTACATACACTGTTGGGGTGGGGGGTACGCTCCATACATTCGCGGGTGTGGGTACGGGCCATACATACACGGTTGGGGTGGGGGTACGGTCTGTACATACACTGTTGGGGTGGGGGGTACGCTCCATACGTACGCAGGTGAGGGTACGGGTCGTACTTACACTGTTGGGGTGGGGGGGTACACTCCATGCATACGGGGGTGGGGGTACGGTCCGTGCGTACACTGTTGCCATGGGGGGTACGCTCCATGCGTACGCGGGTGAGGGTACGGGTCGTACTTACACTGTTGGGGTGGGGGTACACTCCATACATTCGCGGGTGTGGGTACGGGCCGTACATACACGGTTGGGGTGGGGGTACGGTCCGTACATACACTGTTGGGGTGGGGGGTATGCTCCATACGTACGCGGGTGAGGGTACGGGTCGTACTTACACTGTTGGGGTGGGGGGTACGCTCCATGCATACGGGGGTGGGGGTACGGTCCGTGCGTACACTGTTGCCATGGGGGGTACGCTCCATGCGTACGCGGGCGAGGGTATGGGTCGTACTTACACTGTTGGGGTGGGGGTACGCTCTATACATTCGCGGGTGTGGGTACGGGCCGTACATACACGGTTGGGGTCGGGGTACGGTCCGTACATACACTGTTGGGGTGGGGGGTACGCTCCATACGTACGCGGGTGAGGGTACGGGTCGTACTTACACTGTTGGGGTGGGGGGTACGCTCCATGCATACGGGGGTGGGGGTACGGTCCGTGCGTACACTGTTGCCATGGGGGGTACGCTCCATGCGTACGCGGGTGAGGGTACGGGTCGTACATACACGGTTGGGGTGGGGTATGGGTCGTACATACACGGTTGGGGTGGGGGAACGCTCCATGCATTCACGGGTGGGGGTACGTCTCGTACATACACGGGTGTACATACACGGGTGGGGATTCGACTCGTACATAGGAGGGCTGGGGAGGTGTTGTGCGCGTATGCGGGCACATGTCTCCATGGTTGCTATGGGAGTTCAGTGCGGACGGTGTTTTTTTCATCCGGTTGTAAGATCGGACGCACGGGATGGATCGTGATTCCGCGGTCAGACTTGACTTTTCACATTTGTCCGGTAAATCGTCCGAGGACGTGTCGGACACATTTTCCGACCCGAGGACGTGTGGGGAATAATTCCCAATGCGGTTCGTATGGACTTTTTACCATGCGAATCGTGATTGGCAGTTTGTACGGCACTTGTACGATTCGTACGGTAAAAAGACCGGATACGAGTCGTACGGGGAATTTTTTTACCGGATCGTAATTGGCACCAATATGTTTCTCTGACATGAGATGCATTAGCTAAATGAGGCCTTTTTTTTACATTGTAGATATAGCAAGTGTATGTGCTATAAAGGATGGACTCCCTGTATAGTCCATCTTGCAGTATCCATAGACTTATGTGGTCCCCGGCGTCCTATCATCTATGTATATCACAAAGAAATTTTGATAGCATCCATATCTGTGTAAACCTCTCGCAATGAATTTTTACAATTAATTAATGACTACGTTTCTGGTCAACCAATATTTGCACTATTTTTTATGTAATTGGCGGTAGTCTTTGCTTGTTTGCACTGAAATTGTATATTGTAGTATTTTTATTCTGTGCTTTTATGGTCTTTGACCGAAATAAAGTTATTTAAGTAAGTATATGTAGTAGACCTTTGTACCTACTACCATTCCTATGTGATTTTAGAGTTTATCTGTTTGTATCTCTTCCTTGAGTTACTTTACAACTTATACATTTACAATTTTCCCCTCCTTTCGCTCCACTTGTACATTTGCAAGAATGTTTTTCCTGTTTATATCTCTTATGTAACCCATGTAATTCAAAGTCCGTATGTAATGCAACTGGTTGTTTTGTAAAGCGCTCGGACACCTTCGGATAATGTTCGCGCTATATAAAATCGCATTAAATAAATAAATGACTCGTTTGCAGCATTGTGTATCTCTCTCCACCCCCTCCCGCTCCACCTTTTCCGGTGTCTGCTCTTTTAGAAGGTACAAACTTTCGATTTCAGTTCAGGGCTCTAATGCTGGATAAAAAGAGCGCAGGGAGGAGCTGGCGGACGCATACTCGTTTCTGACACAACGGCCACTTCCTTTCAAAAGCAGACGGCGAGAGACAGACACTGGGGCTCAGTGCAGAGGCGGAACACTGAGGCGAGGGAGAGAGCGGACAGACAGACGCGGCCGAGCCGAGGCGCTGAGATGGGAGACTGGAAAGACTGTAGTCAAGGAGAGATCCCCGTTTGGTGAGTACCTGATTCTCAGGCGTGCCTCCTACGGCGGCAGCACTGCCTGGAGCTTGTACTCATGCCCCGGGATTGGTACTTGTGCTTATCATATATACCGCCTTACTTTTTCTATCAAATATTGTCGGTATAGGAACACATCTTGGAATTGTACTTGTTCATGTTTTAAATACCTAAGTGCTATAAATTGTTGCAGCTGGGAGAGTCGAAGGTCTGTAACCAAAAGTGACTTTCCTAAAATGGCACCGAGTGTGATGCAGAGGAGCTGGTTTGTGTTCTCTGAGACCCACCATCCTTACTTTCCTTACTTTATGCTCTAGGCCTTATCTCCAGCAGTAATAATCTGTTAGTAACTCACCAAACACAGAGCAGGCTTTGGCCACGAAGGTAGTGGTGTTGTCTAGCTCAAGCTCCAGCTCATGAGGGTAATGCACCTATAGAGGTCTATCTTTGCAACATGTATGTCACAGGCTTGGTTACCAGCCTTCGGAGAATGCCCTCCGTAGTTTTTATAATACTTACAAGTTTAATATTTATCCAGACATCTCCCTCATAAGTGCGTAAGCTCTGCCTTGTAGCCGGCGGCCGTTTAAATAGTGCACCGTTTACTCGGCGGCCCATAGTACGCCTGCCACCAGCACTAATAACGCATTCTCACACAAACCTAGAGGACGTTACCTGAGTATTAGGAAAGGAATTTGGGGGTGTAATGTGTGACTTGGACGTTTGTGCACCTTTGCCTTGTCATTTTGTTTTTGTGCTGATTTATTGCAGTGCGGTATTGTTCGGTTGTACTGTGGCTTTCTGTTGCTTTCTGTTTTGTTGTGCTTGCTTTGCGTGGTATTGTGTTATGTTCTGTTTACTGTACATATGAGCAACGAATTTTGCCACTTTTTTAGCCCATGCTCTTGAGTTCCTTTCACGAACACGCCTTTACCGCTCTCTGAGGTGACTAGCGCTGCTCCCTCTCTAATCTACCCAAGGCACCAGTCAGCACTGGTGTGACTCGGGCCTAGGAGACAAGTCTACGTGACCGAGTGTGCAGTGAAACACTTTATTTAAAATGTACCGGCGCTGGCCCCAACCAGGCCTGGGCTGAGGAGGCCTGCGTAGGCCTCTTGTACCCGCTTTACAACTTTGCACCTTTCCACGGACACCCACAGACACTCGTGAAAACGCGGGCAGCCGCCTCAGACTATTTTCTGTTTTTCGAAAGCCCACCACCCCCGGGTCTGCTCTGCATGGGTGCGCAGGAGAGTGTCCAGAGAAGAGCTGTTGGTGAGGGTCTCAACAGTTACTTTGTAAATTGTGCCAGCCATTGAATCTCTTATCATAGCCTCAGCCAAAATAGCGAAACCAGAGAGGCCGCTCGGAAAGACGAGAGGGGTTAAGGATGGCGCCCGCCACTGTTCCCGAATGACGATACGTTTCACTCAATTTTTGGATTTCATTTTTTTAATACACCGCGAACTCGACCCGACGATTTCACAGCGCCTTACACGAGCATCGGTTGCGTTACAGACTGACACGTTCATTTTGCTTGGCACGGGGAGATTATGTGATTTGCTCAGAATCACAGGACGTTGAGCGTCGCTGCCGAGACTCGAACTCAGCTTCCTATCTTCGAGGTCAACCGCTCTGGCCGCTGGCCACACCCACCCCCCACCGCCTATTTGCTTACTGTACAAGTTACTGGTTAATGCGCCGAGATAGCTGCCGGCTTGCTTGTTCTTCCGTTCTTTGCCTTCACGACCACGACCCCCATGACAGAGATGTCACTAATTTACACTCGTGCACACCCTTTACCACGGCCCAGGCCGCGTTTGGGACGTATCTTTAAATGGGGCAGAAAAGGGAGATTGATAGCAAGAAGCCTGTGGGAAGAGGAGGAGTGACTAGGTACCATTTCTGGGGCCCACTGTCACATCTTCATACCTACCCTACACAGTGTATCCTAAATGGTTTATCTCAGCCCATTGGTAGGTCATGAGCCGATTTTTGATGAGTCTCAAAATCTATGCAATGAATATAGATGCCTTTAAATTCTGCATTTGTCTTGACGCAAAAACGGAGGGCAAATGCCGGCTATGTTTTCTGACAAATTGCTACTAATTTCTTTTTAACATGGGGGTTTGGTGTTTACAAACTCCTCTCACTTTGCAGTCACAAAAAGAAAAGTAAAGTACATTTGGTAACAATATTTCTGGAGTACAAGGAGTGTGAAAGATAAGGCCGTAGGATGTCTGTGTTTGTAACACACAACACAATATAAACATCTGGAAATGAATTGTACTCATTAAAGCAGGTAGGAAAGCAAAAGCGGAGCACTTTTTAAATAATAATGAAGTGTGCTGGAAAAAAAGATTGTAATATGATCAAAACAAATCAAGACAATCAATCAAAAACTCTTTATTTCAGGGGTCAGGACCATAAAAGAAGAATTATCACACAGCTACGTGCACAATAAAACAATTAACAAATACATCAATTTTCCTAAATTCATATACAGACATGAACGGATATTTATAAATAAGACATAACATTAAAAGTGGGGTATTGAAAGAAATAATCCAGATAGGGCACATATAAGACAATCGTTAGGCAGGTAATCGACCTAGGGCTTTCTTACGTAGCATCCACATTGACCCAAAACCTTTGTAACAGCAATGACTAGTGGTATAGAAGAATCTAATCTTAGACTACGGAGAGTATCTTGCTGATTCCATACACCTAGTGATCTTCATATCGGGGCCAACCAGTGCTTTAAGTGGGAAAAAAAACTGGGGGTGCTCTAAAAGGGGCGTGGTTAATGTATTGAAGGGGCGTGGCCTATCCGAGTAGGGGCGTGGTCTAAATCAAAATAACTAGCACTGTGTGCTTAAGAAAATCATGAAGTCGCATCCTCTGTCATTACACACTGTAAATAATGGGGGTTTTCTCTACCCAGTGTAATGACACCAAAGATGTCCTTTTAAAAAGCGCAGATCATTTAGCGTGACTGAGTGCATAATATCACACCAACAGTATGATTACTAAAGCAGTAATGGAAAAGCACTTTTTGAAAATGAATGCTGCAGCCACGCCAGGAAAAACACCATTGCCAAGTATCTATGATCATACTTAAATTTTCGCTGCCTAATGTTTCCAGTGGCCTCGGACATGGAATCTCCTACTATTTTGGGCCGCCCCTTTTCCACTGCAGGAAAAAACGGTTCAATGTTGTTGGCAAATAAACATTGCAAGTGTAAGCATATGAACAATATAGTTGTTACACAACTGCCTGGCGCGGTACAGTCCTGGTCAGGAGGCATTGGCTTAATGTATATGTTCCTCAAATCGTTATGAGCTTTAGGTCAGAAGGTGACACAGCATATTTCTTTTGTAGAGAAGGGACCTGAGTGATTAGGCTGTTCATTATGGCTTCAGTAATCGCACGTCTTAATCTTTACCTGCCTGCATGGTGTGATCCTTGGCAAATGACGCTCAATTCTGTCTTCTACAGTCGTGTCATAAATGTAGTAAAAAGCACAAATGCTCCAGAACAGGTGTTTTTGTAACACCTTTTGTAAAGGGTGGTTCTACTTTAAAAAAAGAATACGTACGGCCCAGTTATGCTGAAAGAGCCGCGGCTTCCTGCCTTTGTATTCATTGCTTCTTTGTGGTGGTGTGTAATGCTTGCATACAAAGCGATGACCATGTAGTTCCAAAAGTTTGTCAGCCGTGCACCATGCAAGCAGCATTTTCAGTCCTGTTTTCTTCATTGTGGGGCCGGTGTTCATCTGCTCGAGTCCCATCCCCCAGCTGACAGCTGGTGTAATCCTCGGCATGGGTTGGTGCTTACAAGCAGCCCCTGTGGCTGTAAAACCAAGCCCTTAAAAATGACAGATACATTTAATTCTGGTGATTGTGCAGGAGGACGTTTGTTATGTGATCCCTAACAGTGCAGCAACAGTGGGCAGAGTCTGAGCACCGGCATTTTTTTTTTGGGCCCTCAAAACGGGTCCGAAAAAAATAAAGAACGGACTATCTTTAGTAGCCACGAAAATAGAGCCCGATAGAGACCCGTTTCGAGGGCCCCAAAAAAAAACTGCCGGTGCTCAGACCCGGACAGACCCGGCCCACTTAAAGCCCTGGGGCCAACCATTTATGCCGGGTGGATGAATAGCCGGGGCAAGCAAACATAACGTGTGAAACACTTTCCTTCTGATGGTCACGTGAAGGATACGTGCTACCTCCTTTGCCCTTCCAACCTGCTGTGATTGACCTAAGGGGTAGGTTACCTATAAGAAACTTGAAATAAAGTTTCCTATGCAATGGGACCGTTACTACATCCCAGAATAGTTCCCACACCCACCGTATCTTGATGTCAATGTAGTCGCTACTAATATGCGGTTGCCAAGACATACCCTCTGCAAAGGTAACCCCTAGATATGTAAAGGAGTTAACTTGTTCAAGAGAGGTTCCTCCCAGGATTAGTTTGCTCTTAAAAGATTTGTGCTGCCTAAAGGACATCACCGTAGTCTTTGAAGTATTAATTTCCAAGCCCCGCTCCTCACAGAATTCGTTAAAACGATCCAAAAGTTTTTGGAGGGCTGAAGGGGTCTTGGAAAACCGCAGGGTGTCGTCAGCAAATAAAAGGATTGGAGTTTTAAAACTTGCCAACGATGGAGCGCATACCTCCAGTTAAACCAAGATGGAAGCGATGTCATTAATAAAAAGTGAAAACAGGGTAGGTGCCAGCACACATCTCTGTCGAACGCCTTTGCAGACTGGTACTCTTTCTGTCAACTGTGTTTGGGCCCCTCCCCATCTTACACGTGCATACTTGCCTTCATATAAACAGATTAAAAGAGATAACATCGTAGGGGGCATGTGCAAATCGGCCAAGATACTCCACAGTTTAAATCTAGAAATCATATCAAAGGCCGATTTTAAATCGACAAACGCAACATACAAGCTGCCACCACGGATCATTACAGTTCACCACTATATTAACTTAAATCGAAAAGCCTGGTCAATAGTTGAAACCTTGGTATGGAAGCCAGCTTGCAAGGGGCTTAGAATATTATTTTCATCTATCCAATATTGTATCTTGTTAGGTATGCACTGACCAAAGATTTTGTGGATACAATCTATAAGGCTTATTGGCCTATAGTTAGATGGTAGATAACAGTCACCTTTTTGGAATATGGGTAGGGCTATGACACCTTTCCATGTTTCAGGAATGGGGGCCCATGCTGCAATTGCATTGGCCAAGGCAAAAATACAATGGGACCAGGGCTCTAAGTTATTTAAAAAGATTTCAGCAGGGATGCCGTGCAGGCCAGCTGCACGCCTGCGTGTAAAGGAATTCAGGGCCTGAGTGATGTCAGCAGTTTCAAACACCGGTATGTTGCTAGATGTTGTCTGGGTTGGTATAAAAACTGTGGATGTTGCCGGATCCACAGAATCAACAGCATATAAACAGCCAAAGTATTTTACCCAGTCAGAGGCGGCCACATTATTATCCAAGGTCTGTGTGGCTCTGGAACGATCCCTAGCCACCTAGGCCCAAAACTTGGACGAATCGCCAAAGGAACATGAGTCCAACAGGGCCCTCCACCTTTGTTCATCCCATTCTTTTTTAGCATGCAAGATAGCCTATTTGTATGCTTTCCTTAAAACAGGTATCTGAGCCAAATCTTTAATTTTCACTGCTTTGACTAATAGACAACTTATGACGCGACATTCATTGTTATACCATGAGTGCTGACTTTTCCTTTTCGGTTTTCCAAGTGATGCATTAGGGATCATAAAAACAAATGAAGACACTTTACTTGGTGATGCACAAATGATAAATATTCACGAAAACCCAATTTCCACACTTTATTGTTAGTGTGCTATATAGTTTTAGCAGTAAAACTGTATGAATGTGCAAATTTACTGGCCACATTGAACAGATAACTGTCTCCCAAGTTGGGGTCTTAACTCGTTCGCGAAGGGGCCCGCTTTTTGCAGTTTTTTTTGTGTAGTGCATACTTAACCTGGAGGTAATAAAGCACTTTACATGAGCGCCAGTTACACATTCATTTTTGTTGTTCATAGGCATGGAAATATAAATGATTTGCCCAGAATCTCAGGATGTTGAGCCAACAAACCTATTTCCCAGTGCAAAAGTAAGCAGCCCTGGCCATTACACCATGTCCTCTCAACCCAATGGGACCCTTTTCTATTTGTGAATGTTAAAAAAAAAATTAAATGGTAGTAGGCAGTGGGCTGAGGGACCACTGTCAACTCTCAAACAAACTGTACACAAAAAGACTACTTTTGTTTTAAAAGCAGCTCAGTTTTTTTTAAGGATAAGTGGGCTGAGATAGTTCAAACTGCGACACGCTCCAAATCAACATTTAATGAATGAACCTATTAGTACATAGGTTGGTTCATAAAATTCTTCACTTGCTGCAAATGTTTTTTGAGACCCTTAATTCGTACATTTGGCCATAGGTCTACAACCAAGCTCAGTGTCTTTCAACAGGTTCATTATGTTTGAGTATAAGATTTTTAATTGGTGGACTCACAAATCGTAATCCAAATCAAGACAAACTTGTTACCTATATATTAGCATAGTGAACAAGTCTAGAGCGGACATGAAGTGTATCATTAATTTCACAAAAATCTATCATGAGAGAGTATCACATGTTGAACAGGGGGTCTGTTTTTTTCTATGTGCTAAGGGCATTTAATGCAAAAAGAACATGTGATGGATGGAATTCTGAAAAATGTCAAACATTCGAACCCAGTACAGAGATCTGGGCCTAAATCCATCGTTCTTTTGCACAGCATACCATTCCAGTTCATACCCAGCCATATTCAAATCAGTCTTGATCCTCCTCCCCATTGGAACAGTTAAGCCCGAACTGCCAGGCCTGGTCCTCCCTGGACCGGAAATAAGCATCCTGGGACCGGTTTCGGGGTATCAACCCTCATTAGCCAGGCTACCTTGACTCCAGTGGCATGGTGAGCACAGAGTTCTTTTCTAGGCATACCCTTCTCACTTAGGGGGACAAATGCAAAAAGAGCATGTGATGGGCATTATTCTGAACAATGTCAAACATTCATCCCAGTACAGAGATCCGGGCCTAAGTCCATTGTTTTATTGCACACCATGCCATTCCAATTTATACCCAGCCATATGCAAATCAGTCTTCCATGGAAACAGTCCAGCCTGAACTGCCAACCCAGTTCCTCCCTGGACTGGAAACAGGCATCCTGGGACCGCTTTTTTGGTATCACCCCTCATCAGCCAGGCTAGCTTGACTCCAGTGGCGTGATGAGCATGGGGACCCATATCTGGGCATACCCTTCCCACTTAGGGGACAAATGCAAAAAGAACAAGTTTGGGCGTTTGTTCACTACTATTAGTAAGAAGCCCCCACCCTGGAAAATAAGCTTTATTCTGTTCCTGAAGAGAGTCAAAATTTGTAATAAGGTTCCTAAATTAGATACTGAACTGCTGGAGACAGGACATTCCTCGCTGGGTCATTGGTCTGAGTTGAAGGCCGGTATTGCTTTGCTCTAGAGATATATTTAAAAAAAAAAAAGCATTTGTTATGGTGTGCAGTTTTAAATAATAAATGATAAAGGTTACAGTAGAAATCACGTACACATATGCATAGAAAAGGTGAGAATGAAAAAGCACCTTTTGCCATGTTGTCAGCCAGGCTTGCTACTTGGAAGTGGTGCTATGCATGGTGCCCCATCGCCTTGCATTCTGCGGCTGCCCGCGGTCCCCATAGGGGGCCACCTAAAAGGGGCAGCCCCTTAGTGCCATTTGGGTACAAACATCACCCCTCTTAGTGGTTGGACTCAGGGAAGGAGTCCTTTCGCCTTTGCGCTACACTTCCGGTGCACAGATGTTGGGGGAGAGTACTTATACCTCCCCCTGCCTTTCTGGCATCCTCTTTGTGCCAGACACGCTGTCGTCGTCTTCGCGGTCGCTCGCAGGTCAAGAGTTCGATCGCGTTTCAATCTCTGGGTCCGAGTGGGTGGAGTGCAAGTTAAAGTTGGCAGTGAGTCGGCATAAGCCCCTACATGTTCCCCCCCGCTACCCTGGTAGTTCCCCATACCTTTGTGGACTCACCCACCTCCCCCCCCCCAGGATATTTGTACTACGGTACGGGGTCGTGAGCGTTCAAGGCTGTGGTTTGGGGCGGGGTCATCGGGGGTGGCCGACAACCGTGGTGCTGGTGCCTTGGTGCGGCGATATCTGCGGTGAGTTCATCCCCTCCCCTGGGTGCTGTGTTTGCTGTGTGGGTGCACGTCTCACTCGTCCACGCCCCTTGCTTTCTTATCTCCCCTGCTGTGACCCCACCGTAGGTTCTAGCGAGTATGTAAGTTGTTCCGGTGCGTGTATTAGGCGGGGCAGGGTGTCCCTTTCCTGGTTTATCCTCTCCACAGCGTGCTTCCTGTTCAGGGCGGTGCTGGGGGATGTTGGCCGGTGGGCAGGAGGAGGCAGTGCTTGGCTGGCAGGGGCTGGGCTTTGTACCCCGCAACTCGGTGCTCAATATAATGCACAACAGCATGGACTAGGTTTCAGTCAGATCACGCCCTCCTTGCCCTGCCCGCATTTAGCCTCGAGATACTGATTCAGACTAATCTGAGTTTAAGTCGAACTAGGCAGAGGGGTTGTGGGGTTTCTGCAACTAACAGGCATGGTCACAGCCAATAGTATGGGCTTGTTGGGGGTGTTGGGTTGCTTGGAGATATATCTGGATGCAATGACAGAAGCCGCAAATACCAGTCGGCGGCACACTGAGCTACGCTCATATTTTAGCTTACATGTTGTAAGCCACGTCCAGAAGTCATCGATCTTGCCCATTGTTTCACTAATATTATGCCAGAAGGGAACATGTTAGACCAACGCCATCCGTTGGTCCGGCTACCAAATAATATTATGGTGCCTGAGTAGATCATGGCAGCACTCCTCCCCTCACTGGAGGGAGGTGGGAGGTTACGCCGTGCATTTTGTCATCTGCTCGTACTTCACAGAGTCAATAATTGCAGGCCTGAGGTAGACGAGGAAGACGGATGCCGGGAGCAAAATTTTTTATATCTGTTGGGTCAAGGCAACTACCTACATGGTGCATTTTGCCTTTTAAGTTGCTTACAGGAGCCTTTCCTTTTGCGAGACAATGCACATGGGGCAGGGTTAGCGGAAGCTTGAGCGGCAGTTCATCTTTCTGTAAAGGTTGCATGATGGCAGATTATGCGATGCCATGTAAGGCAGAGCCTTAGTGATGTTCTATCACAAAGAAAAGCCTTCTAGGGTGACATATGCGCTAGACTTCCTGGCTGCACCGCGTTGAAATGTTACTGTAAACGTGAGGAGAAATATGGGAATGGGGTGTGTTAACCATTCTTTGTCTATGCAGTCTCAATGGACGATGTGCTGATAGTTGAGACAGCTTGCTTAAGTCTCTTGGCTGGGTGTTTTGTTAATGACTCATCTTTCGCATAGAAGTGATGAGTGGCCAATATCGGATACACCCTCTTAGTACCCCCGGAATATCGTCACACATTACATTATATCTGTTCAGTTTCTGACTGGAGATTCCCCTCGTCGGACTACACGCTGATCAATGGGTTCTGGCTGAACAGCATTGAGTTGCGCTTGTGTGCCTATGGGCAGCATTGGGGTTTTGCGGGGCGTGCTCGGGGGCCGTCGAGTGGGTTTGTTTTGCCCTCTAAGTGCCGCCTGCTAGGCTGCTTCCAGGTAGGGGGCGGCGGTGGCAGGGGTTGAGGGTCTGCAGCCAGGGTGTGCTCGGGCCCTGTCTGGCGTGCCGTGCTCTGGCATTGGTGACGTGAAGAGCTTCAGCTCGTGGGCATCGGCAAACGTTGCCATGACGAGGGCTCCAATATATGCTGGCTTTGGACACAGGCCCCAGCCTTTCAGGGGGCCACTTGGTTGAGCTGATATGCAGAGTCCTGCCTGTTGACCGTGAATATTTCTTAAAGGGATTGTTTAAAGACTATTGTCCTTCAACTTAATTTTCATGCCAGTGATGTGTGAGAGTCTGTTGCAGTCAAATGTGGTGTTTTTTAGGTCTCGCTGAGACAGCGAAAGCTGTCTCTTTGAGACATTTTGTAAGTGGGCTTTCAAAAGTGCTACCCACATGGTTTTGCTGGCCTAGGGCTTGAGTGCACGATGGCGTGCACGTGCACAGCTGCTCCTTGCATTCCCCCCTCCCTTCTCACTCAGCCCTTTGATGCTCTGCTCGATTACTTTCACTTTAGCCACTTTGACCCTTGCATTCCCCCCTCCCTTCTCACCCAGCCCTTTGATGCTCTGCTCGATTACTTTCACTTTTGCCGCTTTGATGTTTGATCGCAAACGCGATCACTTCCGCTTGGCATTGCCTGTACTTGTTCTCTTTGTCCTCACATATGCTCTTCCCTCTATGTTTTTCTCTCTGGTCTCACATGTGCTATTCCCTCTGTATTTTCACTCTGCCCTCACATGTGCTTTTCCCTCTCTATTTTTCTCTCTTTCCTCACACATGCTATTCCCTCTCTATTTGTCTCTCTTCCCTCACATGTACTCTTCCCTCTTTCTCTATGCTCTCACATGTGCTCTTCGCTCTGTATTTTTTTCTCTGCCCTCGCATGTGTTCTTCTCTCTATATTTTTCTCTTTGTCTTCACATATGCTCTTCCCTCTATGTTTTTCTCTCTGGTCTCACATGTGCTATTCCCTCTGTATTTTCACTCTGCCCTCACATGTGCTTTTCCCTCTCTATTTTTCTCTCTTTCCTCACACATGCTATTCCCTCTGTATTTGTCTCTCTTCCCTCACATGTACTCTTCCCTCTGCATTTTTTAGGTCTCGCTGAGACAGCAAAAGCTGTCTCTTAAAGACATTTTGTAAGTGGGCTTTCAAAAGTGCTACCCACATGGTTTTGCTGGCCTAGGGCTTGAGTGCACGATGGCGTGCACGTGCACAGCTGCTCCTTGCATTCCCCCCTCCCTTCTCACCCAGCCCTTTGATGCTCTGCTCGATTACTTTCACTTTAGCCGCTTTGACCCTTGCATTCCCCCCTCCCTTCTCACCCAGCCCTTTGATGCTCTGCTCGATTACTTTCACCGCTTTGATGTTTGATCGCAAACGCGATCACTTCCGCTTGGCATAGCCTGTACTTGTTCTCTCTGCTCTCACATGCTCTCTTCCCTCTATGTTTTTATCTCCGGTCTAACATGCGCCCTACCCTCTGTATTTTTCGCTTTGCTCTCACATGAGCTCTTCCCTCTCTATTTTTCTCTCCTCCCTCACATGGACTCTTCCCTCTGTATTTTTCTCTCTGCCCTCACGTGCTTTTCCCTCTGTATTTTTCTCTCTGCCCTCACATAATCTTCCCTGTATGTTTTCCTCTTTGCCCTCAAGTGCACTCTTCCCTCTGATCACATGCATACACAACTATGCACACATACAAACACACACATGCATTTACACACACATATGAACATATACAAACACACACAGACATGCATAAACATATGCATATACATGCACACCAACACACCAACCCCACATACACATATAAACAAGCACGCACACCAACATACTCAAACACATATACATACACACAAACATGCATACACAGACATAGGTATACACACAAACATATGTGTACACATCCATGAAGACAAATAAACACAATGACACACCCATACTTGCACACCAACACACACATGCATACACAAACATATACACATACAAACACACACACATGCATACACACACACAGATATATACATATAGACACACACACTATGCACACACACGCATCTCCCGTACTGTCTCAGGGGAAGAGTCGGTGTCAGCTGTCTCCTAGAGGGAGATCTCGCATGAGACAGTAAGACTCAGAGACATGTGGCGGTGGGGAGAGACAGACATACCTCCCTTTAATTGTGTTGTTGCAAGATGGTGACTATCTTCTGCCACTGGTGCATTCAGATAAGCGGCAGGAAGTTCGTCGGACACATGCACTGGTTTCAGTTTCGAGAAAGTGGGGTGAATGTTTCACAGATCGGGAGTGTGTGTCAACACGTGTTTCTCCTTCACGGCAAGGCCAATCAGTACGTTTTGTTTAACCGTGTGGTTATGAATCCTTGAATTGCATAAGTGAGCGGGTATGGATGTAAACAAAAATGTAACACTAATACCACATTTTCTGTCACTCTTGTGAACAGGTTTGCTGTGAATGTATGAATGAGAATGGCGTTTTAGAATACGTTGCATGGAAAAGGGTCAACATGGTGTATACGTGTTTTTTGGTGTTTTTTTAATTGATTTTTTATTGCATGGTTAACGTCATGATATACCGGATTCGGATGCTTCATTGCAGATCAGTTGTTTGGCCCGTGGTTATTTACGAGTTTGGAAAATACTTTTGTATTGTTTCGATTCTTTTTGTCTCTGCCCTATCTCTTGGCTGCGTCCTTACTCTCTCCCATCTTCTCTCTCCACCTCTTTGCTACATGTTCTCTCGTAATGTTTTCATTTTCCCCAACTCTCCTCTTTACTCTCTCTAATTCTTTTTTTGCTCCTTTTCTGTCTGTGTCCCTTCTCTCCTCTTTCTCTCCCCACCTGTCCCTTCTCTAACCCCACTCCTCTTCCTCTGCCCGCCCCCCCCCCCCCCATCCCTCTCTCTCGCAGTACAGCAGCATAGGCAGCACCAGGTCTCTGATGCCTTCTCAGTGTTGGCCCTGGTGGTGGAGGAGGTAAGTCAGCGCCCAGGGCCGGACTGGCCGTAGCGGGCACCGGGCAATCCCCCAGTGCGCCGCACGGGTGGGGGCCGGTTTTGGGCCCCTGGGGCCGTTTTTGTTACAGGGCCGTTTCTGCAGCATAGCTGCAAAATCGGCCCTGTAACAAAATCGGCCGAAAACCGGCCCTGGCAAAGAGCTCAGCCGCACCCCCAAGCCCCGGGGGGCCGGCCGAGCACTTTGCCAGGGCCGGTTTTGGTTCCCAGTCCGGCCCTGCTGTTGAGCCAGCGGCAGCAGCGCGTCTGAGTGATGCCGAGAGGCTGGGGCGCAAAGAGCTCGGCGACAACACCCCCCTGGAGGGAGGGGGCTGGCCGAGCACTTTGCCAGGGCCGGTTTTCGGTCCCAGTCCGGCCCTGTCAGCCCCCCAAGTGAATCCCATTATCAACAGATAGTGAACCTCTGTTTACCAACCAGTACGGAGCGGTCTCGGGTGACGGCTGATGCGAACAGTGATCTGCTCTCGGCCCCGGCAGGGCCTGTGGGGTGGGGGCGTTACCTTACACTAGGAGAGGAAGTAAAAGTGATATCCTCCCCTCCCCCCCACTCCACCACTGTCTCTCCTCACCCTCCACCTCTCTCTCTCCTCCACTTCTGATTCCCTTCCAACTCAGTCTCTCCTTACCCTCCACCTCGGTCTCTCCTCACCCTCCACCTCCGTCTCTCCTCACCCTCCACCTCCGTCTCTCCTCACCCTCCACCACCGTCTCTCCTCACCCTCCACCTCCATCTTTCCTCACCCTCCACCTCACCCTCCACGTGTCTCTCCTCACCCTCCACCTCACCCTCCACGTGTCTCACCTCACCCTCCTCACCCTCCACGTGTCTCTCCTCACCCTCCACGTGTCTCTCCTCACCCTCCACACGTGTCTCTCCTCACCCTCCACACGTGTCTCTGCTGCACGCCTCACACTGCTGCACGCCACACACTGCCGCACGCCTCACACTGCTGCACGACACACACTGCTGCATGCCGCTGCATGCCACACACTGCTGCACGCCTCACACTGCTGCACGCCACACACTGCCACACACTGCTGCACGCCGCACACTGCTGCATGCCGCACACTGCTGCACACTTCTGCACACTGCTGCACGCCACACACTGCTGCACGCCACACACTGCTACACGAAACATTGCTGCACGCCACACACTGCTGCACGGCACACACTGATGCAACCGGCACACTGCTGCACGCCACACACTGCTGCATTACTCACTGCTGCATTACTCACTGCTGCATGCTGCACGCAGCACACTGCTGCACGCCGCTGCACGCCACAGTGCTGCATGCCTCACACTGCTACACGAAACACTGCTGCACACCGCACAGTGCTGCACGCCGCACACTGCTGCACGCTGCTGCACGTCACAGTGCTGCATGCCTCACACTGCTACAAGAAACACTGCTGCACGCCGCACACTGCTGCATGCCGCACACTGCTACACGCCGCACACTGCTGCACGTCGCACACTGCTGCACGCCGCACACTGCTGCACGCCGCACACTGCTTTTATGCGAGTTTATGCTACTGACATTCTAAATGACAATGACTTTTATTTGTTTTAAAACCAAAACATAAATAAAAGGCATTGTAATTTTACAATGCCAATAGCTCAAACTCTTATAAATGCGAGACCTATTGCATTGCAAATGTTTTTGTTTCAGACGACAGCAACAAAAAACAAGTTTCTTTTAGATCAAAACAGGACCTCACTTATGAGAAATGGGAGAGGGTCAGAGGTTATTGGCAGTAATTTCAATGAGCTGCTGCCTGGTTGCAATACTAAAGCACATCAGTATCTCTGAATATTGGATATAAACGCATTAAGCATTTGGGAGAGTGTACCATGCAGGGTCAGCGACCTGGCCAAGAAAGGGCATGAAAGCTGTAGCCGTAACATAGATTCTAATCTGTTCCGTACAGCAGACCCGGAAATGGGTTTGGCCCATGGACCCCCAAAGGAACACTCACCTAGGCTAACCTGACTGCAAACCAGTATGATCCGTGTGGGATTGAGCGCTGCAAGTGGGGTACCTGGCTAAGGTGGGAGTTAACGCCCAAAGGCCGGGCTTCGGCATTGGCGTCAAGTGTCTCTTGGAGGCGAGGGTTCAAGCGCCCACCAGAGACGACATGGTCATCTTTACTCCACACTCCAGTGGGTTGCCTTTAATATTTTGTGCCCTGACAAAATGAGTGCTCCCATCCTTGCAACACCCACTCAGATGGGGTCATTGTTCCGGCCCTACCACAAGCAGAGGGAGCAGCAGGTTTCCTTTCAGTGTGATGAGGCAGCATGGGGCCTCACATACCGAAGCTTTTCTCGATGGGTCACGGTTGCAGAATGGCTTCATGTGTTGTCACCGTATTATCAGACTTGTATCGCGAGGGTTAGCTGGTACAGGTAGTGCACTGGTTGATGGGTAAAGAGGAACGCTTGTTTTCGTGGCCTTACTGCAATTGATAGTTGGTTGATAGTGCCATCAAAGAGCGACAGGCTAGTGCGATAAGGGAGATGTATCTAGACCCTTACGCTCCTCCTACTGGGTCCCCTGTGGGCGAAACGTCAAGGGATGCCTGACATCAGTGCGGAGGTAACGACGGTTAGAGAGCATCCCATGGACCCCAGGGGCACAAGTGGTGTGATGGCAACGCAAGACTGTCAGCTTACACGGGGTGGAGGTTCCGTATTACCAGCCAGAAGGGTATTAGGTGACAACAACTAGTAAATAGGTAACCCCTGGTCTCATGGTTGTTAGAGCCATTCTCTTTAGAAGTATATCCATGGCAGGAATATTGTGCGTAGGAAGGTCCCCTTGACCGATGCAGGATAATTGCAAGGGGAAGAGAGATAAGTTAGGTACTTAATCGATTAAGGGGGGTGGTGTATAGTTGCAAGTGGCAACCGGGTGAGTCCCTTATTACATCAGCAACTGCCCACTTGGCCAGCAGTAAGCAGCCTGGGAAGTCCAGGGGCAAAACACCACAGAGTAACTGTAACAGGCAAATGCATGTCAGACTGGAGGGATACATGGCAAGTACACTAGTGCCCCTCACTTACTTAATGTCACTTAATCCCATGCTCATCGTATAGTTGATGAGCCTTTTCACGTCATAGTGGGATAGTCACTAAGGTGGATCAGGCTAAGGGGTATGCCAGGACAGTGACACACACTTCACATGAACTAGGGCCACTATAAAGGATTAATGGTGGAGACACAGAGTGGGGTATGTTAGGCAAAAATCTTCTTTACTAAGCGGCAGGCAGTCAATTGTTGCCAGGTGGCTTTGAGGGACAGGCAAGTACTCTCAAAGGTGGGCTTGGCAAAGAAAAACCGGGACCGAATCAGCGTTTTGGTCTGGTGGTGGTTTGACCTCATGGTCTTAGATCTAACCCCCGTTGTGTTCAATCAACCTTTCTTCCTTCAGTGGTTTAAAATGAATATCAGTAAGCGGGGTAAGAAATATCTCTGATCCAGCGGCAACATGCCTACGGGACCACTTGCACTTCAAAAATACACAAGCGTCATGCTCCAACAAGCGCTATCCACAGATAACTGGGAAAGGAAGTAAGGCGTGCCTGATAATTCTTACTTTTATATGTTTTACACACTTATTCCCCTTGCTTCTTCAGCCTCGCTTCTACCGAGGAAGAAAATGGCCGCCAACAGTTCCTGGTTTCGAATGTAGACAGACACTCGACAGCCAATTAGCATTCAGCGCGCGATCGGGAAGGTGCGCGCTTGGTTCGGGGAGGGTGCGCTTACCGTGCGGGTAGGGTCCGCGGATCCTCCCCGGCCATAGATATATATGTACTTTTAACTCTAATTTTCTCAGGAACTACTGAACGGATTCACACCATTTATGCAAAAGGCATGAGTCTGAACTGAGGACTACCTCTTTGCCAAATTTGGTGTAATTCCGTTCAGCGGTTCGGGCTGTAGCTGCGACAATAGATCCTATGGGAAATTGCATGGGGAAAACATGTTTTGGGACCCCCCTTTTTTCTCGGCCCCCGCTTGACGAATCACCACGAAACTTTCAGGGTAGGAGCGGAGCGGAGCTGGCCAAAAGTTTGGAAAATTTCGCGAAGATTCGTCAACCGGCACCAGACTTATTGGGAATAGAATGTTGCGGATTCCCTATGGAAAATAGGTCCTAACTATAACTATCTACTGGCGACCGCCAGTAGATAATATATATATCTTCAATGTCTATTGTTGTCATAGAGTGTATTTAAACGTGACGCTGAACTTGACGAAGCCCGACAGGCTGAAACGCGTTGTTCTTTTCTTGCACATTAAAACCTTATCGAAAGGATTGTTTGGATTTTCATGGATCTTTGCAACCACGGCAGGCACCGGCAGTTACAGGCAGGCGTACGGTGTTGGGCAAAACTTTTGAATACATATATTACCTACTGGCTATCGCCAGTAGGTAGTTATAGTTAGGACCTATTTTCCATAGGAAATTCGCAACATTCTATTTGGAATAACGTTGGCGTCGATTGATTGAGAAAAAAGGGGGGGTCCCAAACGCGTTTTCCCCATGCATTTTCCCATAGGAACTGTTGACGCAGTTACAGCCCGAAGTGCTGAACGGAATTACACCAAATTTGGCAAAGAGGTAGCTCAGTTCAGACTCGTGCCTTTTGCTTAAATGGTGTAAATCCGTTCAGTAGTTCCTGAGAAAATCAAAAGTAAAATCACATATATATCTCGGCGGAGCCTAACCACACATGAGATCTGATTGGCTGTCAGCACTTCATCCAAGAAGTGATGGCAGCCATCTTGGGACCAATATACATGATAGCACCTCATTAAAAAGTATTGCAGTTAATAGAAGGTTTTAAGACTTTAGTTACATTATAAATCATTTGTTGATGGTACCATACACATTTTAGGAATTGTGGTGTGTTCTAAGGTGATTTTACCATGTGAAAAAGCCTTCTTCTGTGATATCATGAATCATGTTTGGGAAAAAACTATTTTCTCATGCTTTTCCCACAGAGGTTTGGAAGGTGATCTATAAGCTAAACTGAGAGCATATTTTCTGTAAATTCACATTATCTTTCTCAGTCATGTGAGAATGAAGTTTGACATTCTCAGTAAAACATGTACATCCAACAAGGGCAAAGACTGTCAGTTGATTCCTTTGTGTTCTACTGCAGCTTCCCAGAGTGTTCTAAAGAACAACTTTGAGCGCTAACAGTCCTACTTATGACAAACGTATGGCACACCTGAAGCCATCTTGGTTGGAATAAAGTGGTAACTCTTAAAACATTTAATTTAAAAAGGAACAAAATGAGGGGGTTCATTTTGCCATAGAAAGTATGATTAGTGCTGCAGAAAGAAAAATTAGGGCACATTTTGAGTGACTTCTCAAATCCTCTTCTATTTCATTAAAATATTCTGACATGCAGACTGAAACATACACTTTCAATACCAGCAGCAGACTTCCCTGGTGAGCAGTAGCTTTACTACAGTGATCTAATAAGCAACTAGAGTGCTAACATTCTGAATTTATGGCAAATTTGTGACACATCTGAATGCCTTCTTGATGGAATCAAAGTAAAAAACTGAAAGTATTTCCTACTGAGGAGACTGTAGTAAATGAGGAAATTAGGAAACATCATAACGAATAAGTCTCCCAAAATGGCCACCAGAGACAAAAGAGCCCAAATGTAGCCCAAATATCACCCAGATGTAGCCCAAGTATAGCCCAATGACAGAATGTCCCAGAGTGTTCTCACGAACAACTAGAGCGCTAACAGTTTTACTTATGACAAAAGAATGGCACACCTGAAGCCATCTTGAATGGAATAAAGTGGTAACACTTAAAACATTTAATTTACAAAGGAACAAAATGAGGGGGTTCATTTTGCCATAGAAATTATGATTAGTGCTGCAGAAAGAAATATTTGGGCACATTTTGACTTCTTAAATCCTCTTCTATGTCCTAAAAAAATTCTGACATGCAGATTGAAACATGCACTTTGAATACCAGCAGCAGACCTCCCTGGTGAGCAGTAGCTTTACTACAGCGATCTAATGAGCAACTAGAGTGCTAACATTCAGAATTTATGGCAAATGTGTGACACATCTGAATGCCTTCTTGATGGAAGCAAAGTAAAAAACTGAAAGTATTTCCTACTGAGGAGAATGCAGGAAATTAGGAAACTTCATAACAAATAAATCTCCCAAGATGGCCACCAGAGACAAAAGAGCCCAAATGTAGCCCAAATATCACCCAGATGTAGCCCAAGTATAGCCCAATGACAGAATGCCCCAGAGTGTTCTAACGAACAACTAGAGCGCTAACAGTCTTACTTATGACAAAAGTATGGCACACCTGAAGCCATCTTGATTGGAATAAAGTGGTAACACTTAAAACATTTAATTTACAAAGGAACAAAATGAGGGGGTTCATTTTGCCATAGAAATATGATTAGTGCTGCAGAAAGAAATATTTGGGCACATTTTGACTTCTTAAATCCTCTTCTATGTCCTAAAACAATTCTGACATGCAGACTGAAACATGCACTTTGAATACCAGCAGCAGACCTCCCTGGTGAGCAGTAGTTTTACTACAGTGATCTAATGAGCAACTAGAGTGCTAACATTCAGAATTTATGGCAAATGTGTGACACATCTGAATGCCTTCTTGATGGAACCAAAATAAAAAACTGAAAGTATTCCCACTGAGGAGACTGCAGTAAATGAGGAAATTAGGAAACTTCATAACAAATAAATCTCCCAAGATGGCCACCAGAGACAAAAGAGCCCAAATGTAGCCCAAATATCACCCAGATGTAGCCCAAGTATAGCCCAATGTCCCAGAGAGTTCTTAAGAACAACTAGAGCGCTTACTGTCTTACTTATGACAAAAGTATGGCACACCTGAAGCCATCTTGATTGGAATAAACTGGTAACACTTAAAACATTTAATTTAAAAAGGAACACAATGAGGGGTTCATTTTGCCATAGAAATTATGATTAGTGCTCAAGAAAGAAAAATTAGGGCACATTTTGAGTGACTTCTCAAATCCTCTTCTATTTCATAAAAAAATACTGATATGCAGACTGAAACATGCACTTTTAATACCAGCAGCAGACTTCCGTGGTGAGCAGTAGCTTTACTACAGTGATCTAATGAGCAACTAGAGTGCTAACATTCAGAATTTATGGCAAATGTGTGACATATCTGAATACCTTCTTGATGGAATCAAAGTCAAAAACTGAAAGCATTTTCTACTGAGGAGACTGCAGTAAATGAGGAAATTAGGAAACTTCATAACAAATAAATCTCCCAAGCTGGCCACCAGAGACAAAAGAGCCCAAATGCAGCACAAATATCGCCCAGATGTAGCCCACATGTGCAACATTTAATCAAGTGGTCAACTGGATAAAAAAACATAAAGATTACAAATAATTTAAAAGTTCTTTGTCGCTATTTGAAAACTCAGAAAATATGTCCTCATTTTAGTTTTTTAGAGCACTAACCATAATTTTGATGCAAATAAGACCCTCTCATACATGTAATTTCTAAAGGAAATACTCTAAGTATTACAGTTTTGATTACATCAAGATGACGTCAGGCGTTTCACACTTTTGTAATAAATATAGAATGTTAGCAATCTAGTTGTTCATTGGGATACTGTTGAGAGGCAGAGGCCAGGGGCACGGACTCTGAAAATTGAAGGCAGATAGGAGACTGCAGAGGCAACAATTTGACCACACTGGGCAGGCAGGAAGGGCAGTGGCAGCACAACAGACTTTGGAGGGCAGTGGAAAGGGGGGCAGGGGCAACAAACCAACAATACAGGACTGGCAAGAGATGCTGTGGCAATATAATAGACCATTGTGGGCAGAAGGTAGAGGCAGTGGTAGTACAACCATACTTGTCCAACAGACCGTTTCAGCCAGGAAACGTCCAATGTTTTTAAGCTCAAATGGGCTTTATTTGATCTGACTCCTGTCTACAATCTCCTCTTTTTCAATGTAACTCAAAGGGGGAAATCAATACCCCAGTTATTTTTCAAAATCTCCCTCTTACCAAGTTCAAAATGTTCGCAAGTATGGTACATTGGATCATGCTAGGCAGGAGGAATTGGGGTAGGGACATGGACTCGGATAACAGAGGACAGGAGGGACATGGAGAGGTGCACCAAACTGACCCTACAGGGCAGGCATCAGGGTTTGCAGCAGCACAATACACCACACAGCGCATGCGGGACGGGAGTGCAGCACAACAATCCATAGAAAGCAATAGGGAGGGGACAGGACCATGCACATAGAGAACAGAGGGGAAAGAGGCAATGGTAGCTAGCTGACATAATGGACAGACAGGAGAGAAAGCTGCAGCATAACAGACCATAAAGGGCAGGAGGGGCGGATCAGGGGCATTACAATGGAACAGACAAGCCAGGAGGGAGGGAATAGGGGTCTGCACATGAAATCAGAGGGCTGGGGGCAAGGGGGCAGGGCAGGAGCAGCAAGATGACCATGGAGGTCAGGCAGGATGGGCACTAGAAACAAGACACACCATGGAGAGCAACAATGAGACTATGGTGGCATACACACAGACCATGGAAGGAAGGTGGGAGGGGGTCAGGGGCAGCTAGCTGACCACACAGGGAAGGTGAGAGGGGCCACGGCAGCACAGAAGGCCATGCATGGCAAGCGGGAGGGTTAGTGGCAGCACAATGGAGGGTGCAGGGGCATGCACAAAGGACCATGGAGGATAGATGGGAGCGTCAGGAGCTGGGCACAGACTAGAGAGTTCAGGGGAAGGGGCCTCACAACAGACCACGCGGGGCAGGCAATCAATCTGGCACATCCTATTAGAATATTAATAAGGTCTGCTTGTGGGTCTGCTTGTGGGTTATTTGAAGTCTGAATACCAAGCAATACGCTAATTACATTAAGAGTGATTGGTCGAAGCAAAATCTGAGCTGGGCCCTGCCTTATTTTAAGCCAGAATTCCGTAAGTCCAGGACACGCAAAGAACATATGTTCTAGACTTGCAGCTATAAGATCACATTTGGGACATCTTGTTCGCTCATTGTCAAACTATTGCTGGACCATTTTGAGATTCTTTCGGGGGTGTAGTATAGCTGGCAGATAGTTTTATATTGCTGTATTCTCAAGCTAGAAGAGTGAGTAGAACGGTTTATTCTGCATAGAGAGGAAGAGATCTGATTAGCAGTGATGTTTAAGCCTAATCGAGAACTCCATTTCTCCGCAATTTTCCCACAGTCATCTAGTTTATAAGAAATTAGAACTCTGTATCCGGGACTAATAAGTGATCTAGTCTTGCTGGAATAGAAGCATTTCCAAATATCGGAGTCGGAAATGTTTAACAGCTTCATTTTGCGTATTAGATAATCATAAATTTGGATATATTTGAAGCGTGAAGTTTCAGGTAGTTTATAGAGTATTTTTAGTGTCTCAAAAGCCAAAAAGCCGTCGTTACCATATAAATCACCCAATGTTTCTATTCCAGCGGTTTTCCATGCTTTAAGTGTCCCATCATGGAAAATTCCTGGCAGACTGGGATTCACCCATAAAGATAGTTGAGGGTGAAAAAACGAAGTATTACATTTAGTCAAAATAAGTTGCCATATTTTAACACTGTCTTTAATGGTCTTAAATTTTACTCGCTTGAAGTAGTTTGGGTCGTTCACTTTTGCTAAAAACATGTTAGAATCCTCACCCAGCAAAAATTGGTAGCAATAATACGGTTGCTTGTTCCGAATGAACAAACTACGGAGACGGCTGAGAAAAGCTGAAAAAATATATAATCTGAAGTCAGGAAAGGTAAGACCGCCTTGATTAAGCGGTAATTTATGCAGAGTAATTGATCTACGGGCCTTCTTGTAGCCCCAGATATAACTACTGAAAATCCCATCTAGTCGTTTAAAGTACGTATTGTTAACCAAAAGCGGTATGGACCTAAATAGATATAGGAATTTATGTAGTATATTCATTTTAATTAAGTTAATCCAACCAGAAATACTAAGAGGGACCTTATGCTATTTTTTTTTAAGTTATAGCTGTTTCTTTAGGGGAGCCTCATGATTAAGGGTGATTATTTCGTTAATATTAGAAGCGATTTTGACACCCAAATATGTAGCTGTTCCGCAGATGCCTATGACCGGAGCCAGTGACTTATAATTCATGATAACTTGTGTTTTATGAGAGTTAAGTTTATAGCCAGATACGGACCCAAATTTATTGGCCTCTTCGGTAATACCCAATATGGCTTCTGATACATTAGTTGAATAAATCGCCATATCATCAGCATAGGCCGTAATTTTTAACGAATTCCGGCCATGTTCAAATGGAATGATATTGGGATGAGCTTGTAGAGCACAATGAAAAGGTTCCAAAAATAGCGCGAATAGCAAGGGCGATAGTGGGCACCCTTGCCCTGTGCCTCGGGAGATTGAAAAGCTGGTAGAAGTTATCCCGGCATAGCTAAGCTTAGCCATTGGGTGATCGTACAGCGCCTGTAGCCATTTTAGATATTGACCGTTAAAACCCATAGTAGTCAGTATTGACCAAAGATAGTCCCACCCCACTCGGTCAAAAGCCTTTTCAGCATCCAAAAGTATCATACCGAGTGGGGTGGAGCCAGTCCCGGCCACATCGAATGCAGTAATGGCCATGTTGATATGGGCTGTGCTATCTCTCCCCATGACAAAGCCATGTTGTTGAGGGGTCACCAGATGAGGTATCAGTGGAGCTAATCGTGTAGCCAATACCTTGGCAACATTTTTTGCATCTGCGTTAATAAGCGAAATGGGCCTATATGACCCACATTGATCTCCTGGTATACCTTTTTTTAGAAAAAAGACAATCCTTGTTGTCTTCCAAGATTCAGGTACCTTCCCAGTAATTCCTATATTACCTATCACAATGGAAAATAGTGGTAATAGTTCCTCTATACATAATTTATAAATTTCTAATTGGATGGTGCCCTCCCCAGCAGCTTTACCTGTGAGAAGTGCAGCGACAGCCAATCTGATCTCTGCCTCAGTGATATTTTCAGAGAGCAACTCGATTCCTTCAGTCTCCTTTGCCTTGGTTAAGTTATTATCTAAATATTCTTGAATCTTATTCATGGCCGGGTATTCTTCTGGAGTATATAAAACACTATAAAATGCCACAAATTGCTCGAGGATCTACTCTGGTTGAGTATATAACGTGTTATTTTGACCCTTAATTTCTTTTATAAGTGTTCTAGACTTATCATCAGCAACTTTGTATGCCAGGATTTTGCCGATCTTGTCTCCACTCTCATATTGAGAGAGGTGGTATTTATGTAGACTGGTCATATTTTTCTCCATAAGCCTAGTTTTGAGATTAAGCTTAGAGCTGGCTAATTTTTGACATATATTCGCTACGTTTGATATACCCTGGATCAATGCCTGTGATAATTGCTTTTCTAATATACTTACAGCATTAACCAATGCATCCAAACAGAGTTTGTATAATGAATTTTGATTTAAAACAAACTGTTGTGTGAACCCCCGTATGCTAGCTTCACAAATGTGTCACAGACTACACTAGGTGAGGCTGAGTTTAGATTGATTGTAATAAACTCCGCTAAGTGTGCTTTTAGTTGTGAAATGTAGTCCTTATTAGACATCAGATGTCAGGGAAATGTAAATGGCCTGGGTTTCTGGCAATTCTGTTGGATGGTAAACGATAGTATAATTGGATTATGATCCGAGGCCACCCTCGGGCATATCTCCATAGAGCTATTCGCTAGTATATTATCAGATACCCAGGCCATATCGATTCTTGAGCATAGTTGATGAGGTGCTGAATAGTATGTAAAGCCAGCAATAGAAGGGTATAATATTCGCCATGCATCTTTTAAGTTATGGATGCGTCCAAGTTCGATAATAGCAGCTCGGGATCGGCGCATCCTATGAAATGCTCGATGTCTGGTAGTATCAATATCATAATCCATGATAAGGTTAAAATCCCCCATTATCATAAGTTCTTCGCTGCTATCGAGTAGTTCTATATTTAGCCTATCTATAATAGAAGGGTCATCAGTATTTGAACCATAGAATACGCAAAAAGTATAGGTGTTACCATGCCATAATAGTTGAGCGATGGCCTATCGCCCGGCTTTATCAACCTTTGTTTTGATTATATCTAAATTTAACCTTTTCTGTCTTAGAATAGCAACACCTCTAGTTGAGGTACTGCATTCTGAGCAAACCATCACATCATATCCTAATTGCCCGAGAAGCTTCGGTCCTTATAAGTAATATGCGTCTCGGAAAGTAAAGCTAACTGAGGCTTGTACATATTGAGCTCTTCGGTGACAAGTCGTCTTTTATTCCTACTGTTGAGACCTGCAACATTCCATGCCATACATCTAATTCTAAACATCATCTATACATGTTGCAGAGAGGTGGTGCAGGCCGTGTCCCTTTTTACACCTCTCTGCAATGGCGCTTACTGGACGTACCTAGTGGGCTATTTTGCCCCTAGGGATCCTCAGGATTCAAGGGGACTTAATCTCCCAACTTAAAAAACGGCCACAGGGCGTGTTTACACAGTGGGGAAGGGAGGGGACGGGGCCTGAGGTGACGTGTGCAAACACGCCCTATGGCGCGTTTTAAGTTGGGGAAATAATTCCCCTTCAATCCTGAGGGCCCCTGGGGGCTAACTAGCCCACCAGGTGCTTCCAGTAAGCGCCACTGAGCTGCGTTGCAGAGAGGTGGTCCAGGCCATGCCACTTTTTACACCTCTCTGCAACGCAGCTCTGTGGCGCTTACTGGAGGTACCTAGTGGGCTAGTTGGACCCTAGGGACCCTCAGGATTCAAATGAACTTAATCTCCCAACTAAAAACGGCCACAGGGCGTGTTTACACAGTGGTGAAGGGAGGGGACGGGGCCTGAGTTAACGTGTGCAAACAAGCCCTGTGGCGCGTTTTAAGTTGGGTAAATAATTCCCCTTCAATCCTGAGGGACCCTGGGGGCCAACTAGCCCACCAGGTGCTTCCAGTAAGCGCCACTGCGCTGCGTTGCAGAGAGGTGGTCTAGACCGTGCCCCTTTTTACATCTCTCTGCAACGCAGCTCTGTGGCGCTTACTGGAGGTACCTAGTGGTCTAGTTGGACCCTAGGGACCCTTAGGATTCAAGGGTACTTAATCTTCCAACTTAAAACGGCCACAGGGCGTGTTTACACAGTGGGGAAGTGAGGGGACGGGGCCTGAGGTGACGTGTGCAAACACGCCCTGTGGCACGTTTTAAGAGGTAGTTTTAATCCCCTGCCCTATTATGTACTAGGAGCTTACAGAGGAGGTCATGCTGATCACAGGGGGATCCCATCGCATAGTGTTCCCTAGTGTATGTAGGTGTTTTCACTGTATTCTGAGTGTCTTTTAACATAGCACTGGCTCTAGGACTGGTTAGTCAGACTCAGTTACCACCAGTATCCGTCTGAAAAAGTTGAGGGTACAGGATGATTTTGCAACAAGGCTTCTTTCTGCTCTTCTGTTTTTTCTTTCTGCACGTTATCCTTCTTCCTTCACTTTTCTTCGTCTTTGAGGACTTCTGTTGCTTCTTTCTGCATTTCTTTTTTTTCTTTCTGTGCGTTTTTTCTTCTTTCTTCACATGTCCTATGTCTGTAGGCATAGTTAGAAATTAGCATTTAAAAAACCTTTGAAATTCACTGAAAAAACCATAGGTTTCAGGGGCGTTATAGTTAGGAATTAGCATTTAAAAAACCTTAAAAATTCACTGAAAAAACCATAGGTTTCAGGGGCGTTATAGTTAGCTGGAGTTTTCACTCGTACAAAACCATTGAAATTCCCCCGTTATAGTTAGTTCAGCTAACTGTAACTCGCGCGCCCGCAATGCACTGCTGATGACGTCACATATTACATCACTCATGACATGGTCAGTGACATCACTCATGACATCTCAAATGACATCACTGATGACATCATCCAGTGAATGTGTGTTTTTCTGAAAATTACATATGTTTTATATATGTATATCTCAAGGTCGATGGAAGAATAAATGGGTATATAAGTGTCTAAATGGATGATTTGTTTTTGAACAATTGATTGTATAACTGACTGATTAAGTGTATCTTAGTGAATGCATAATAGTCATTTTGATGAAGCAAAGATTTACAATGTTATCAAATTGACATTAAGTTTTCCTTCATCCTGTGAGATGAAGATAATCATCCTTATATGATGCCATTGGTGTGTTGTATGTCTTCTTGAAGGTGTTATTGTGGCAAGTGTAAATACATGAAAGCACCAATTGAGAATGTCTGCTGCCACGAACACGACTGCATGCTGAAAAACATGAATGACTACAGCGTGGACTGCATTACCTCCCATCCAGCATTTCAGACTGTGGTGTTAGATCCATTTGTCCTGGAGACAGCTTACTACAGCTACCGAAGGAGAAAGTATAGACGGGGCAAGCTGTACCCCGAAGAACTGACGTGAGTATGATGACAACAAATACAAACAAGAAGTATTATACAGTGAAGCCAGGTAGCCCTGAGAGTTAGATCTAAGTAACACACCACTTGCTGAAATGCATTAAACGACCAACCTCCCTTTGCTGCAGATAGGGCTTTCATGTTTTGTTCAAGCCAGACCTAAAGAAGGCGATAATAAACTTTCTCCATCATAGTTCACTGTAGGCCTTTTTTGGGGCATGTGAGCTCTCTTACTTCAACAAAGACTTGAGCAAACCTGAAAACACACATTTTGATTTACTTAGCATTTCATATAATGCTGCCTAAACCAGAGTTGTCAGCACTTTACAACAAACAGTAATAGTAGAGTGACTTTAGGAAAAAAGCTACAAATGACGGCAAGAAAGATGAAGCCAGCATTTAGATGAAAGAAGCTTTAATGAAGGCATGAACCACTTGTGTTGAGACCAATAGGACTACCGTGTATGATTATTTAAAGAGGTGATTCTTTAGCAGAGGTCTGGAAGTCTAACCATAGGGAATTAGATCAGCCAGCAGCTTGACAGTTAATTGTAAAGTGCACTTTCTAATGGAAGATTCCCCAATTTTGGACTGTGTTTATGAACAGAAATACATTTTCTGCTATCCCCAGACCAGAACCCGAGGCCCTTCTGTCTTCCATTTTGATCTTCTATAATGTAAAAAACAAACAGCACCAGTGTATTCCAATGTAGCAAGTTAGTATCAATAATATTCAAGCAACCGTGTGGGCCTGATGTGTAAAGGCACTCTATTCCAATCCCAAATACCACATTCTGGGAACCTATTATAATCACTCTCCCCACCCCCAAGCATAGATATAAAAGTCAAGAGAATTTTTGTCAAAAATTATTTTGATTAGTTCATTGAGGGCTCCAGGTAATGCTATTAAAGAGGATAGTAACTTCTGTATACAGCCCTACTGTTCTATTTACTTCGTATCTTAAAATGATCCCAAGTATCATGGCAGGCATCGACTCTAAAAAGGCGATATAAACTACCTTCAAAACCTTTGCACAACAGCGAAGCAAAGTTGAAAACCTGGGTGGAAGACAAGTTTGTATTCATCAGGGCAGTGAGGCTATAGACAATATACCCGGCTCTGAATATTCCGGATCTGAAAAACAAACTCTAAAATTAACAGATTATTTGCTTCTTTTTTGGACTATTCATCTTTGGGGGGGCGGGAGTGGGGAGTATCAGATTGGGGAATTTCTAAACCTTTTCTCAGAGCAATTCAACTAGCACTTTGAAAAACCTGTGTCCGAGTTAAGATCAGAGCTGGGACCAGGGTGACACAAAACATACCAGTGCCATCTACCAAAGGCCTGAAGCTGAGATGCGTGCTGGCACCTTTGTTTTTTAATTTGTACACAGACGATATGGGGAAAGGTTGAAGGGGGTGAGAAAGTTTCTACCAAAGCCGGGGGAACATGTATTGTTTCAAGATGCTGATGATGCAGCCATCCTGGACACCACCCGAATTGACTTGAAAAGGTCCCTTTAGGCAATAAAAACAAGGGACTATGATCGGCCCACTAAGTTTTATTAATTGTTGGGGGAAAAACAGAAATAATAGTGTATGGTATATGCAGGAAAGCATTCACTTGGAAGTTGGCCTCTGAAAAACTGGAGTGAGTACAAACATATACCTGTCATGGGCTTTGATACCATAGTAGCACAGGTCCAAAGTCACATTTACATGCTTTAATAATCATTGGTAAATCCAAAGAGTCCCACCTTTATAATACAAATGCTGAGCTCTTGGGTTTGCCAGGGTTTGGAAAGTATTGATTAAAAAAGTAAAATAATAAAATATTTCAAAATAATGGAGAAAAAGCACGCACATACGTTATGGTATCTCAAAACTGTACATTGAATTAAACATTTTCAATGTTTATAAATTACATGGTGTATTATTTCAAGAATATTTCACTAAGGAACCTCTGAACAGAAATTTAAAAAGAAATAGGAACAGTTGACTGTAAATGGAAATACTTTCCACATGATTCAGCCATTTGCTTCTCTGCAATAGCCCAGGGATCAGATTTATGGGCCTCCAGTTGAAGTTTCATGCTAAGTACACCTTCTGCCTCGGACGTCAACTGAGTGATTGCAGCAAATGGCCCTTCCCCTAGCGCTATAAAACCCATTGAGCGCCATTGCATGTACTTTCATGCAATATGTAGAATGCAGGAGATGAAACAAAAAGAACCCTTTGTTAGACCTGTCAGCCCTAGGGTGGTCTTTCCCTGTATTTTTGCCCTTGCCTCATTTTTTCCACCCTCTTTTTCGTTGGCCTTAGGTCTCCGAGCGCCTTTCCACTGCTAATCAGTGTTAAGGTGCAGGTGCTCTCTTACCCCAATATGGCTGCCACAGGCCCCTGCTACTGCGGAGTGGCCTTTTTTGTCGCACCCTAGTTGCCAGGAGCTGGCTGGGACCCTACAACATTGTTGCGATACCAGCCCGCCCTTTTCTCCTATAGCTAGAGTGGGGAAGCTCCTGGAAATTGCTGGAACCTTCTAGAAGAAGGGTGGTGTTTACTTTTGCCGCCTTAGAGGGTGGTTACCTGACCTAGGGCTACTTAAGGAAAGGAGGGAACATTTTTAGTCAGTTAAGGCGACGCAGACCTGGGGGAACCTACGCAGGAGTTTTAGGCGGTAGGGCCTAGTCAGGGACCTATGCCACTGAAAGTGACAGGGCTTAGGTGCTTCCTTTTAAGTTGAGTGAGGGATCCTGAACTAGCCCACTGATCTGGCCCAGCGGGAGGGGAACCCAGGGACAACCTACCAAGCCTGACTAAGAACTCTTTACAGTCACCAACTCAAACTACCCCCCCCCCCACCCCCCCCAAGGAACTAACCACTAAGGGCGCAGGAACCAACAGGCGCCGAAGACGACCTTCTAAAACTTACTACTGAACTGCTGGGGGATCGACCAGGTACCAGCGCTGTGCCACCCCTGTGCTGGCCTGTCCTCCCAGCTGCCATGCTCGGCGCTGGACTCCCATCTGACTGTCACCCTCAAGCTGCAGGCTGGGCCTTAATTTCCCCTACCCCCGCTGGGGGGGGCCTTAAAAATCACTCACCGTTGCGGCCCGGGGCCGGAAAGATTGTCCCCGCTGTCACCGTGGCCCGCGGAGAAGCCCGGGGCCCCGCCGCTGCCGTCGCAGCCTGAGCAACACGCACCGGAATGCAGCGAAGGCCTGAAGCCACCCAGCAAGGGCCGCGTTAGGCCCTGAAGCCAAGTCCCGCATCACCTGATGGGGGCGGACTCTGAACCCCCGCCACTTCGCCATTGGCTGTACGGGCCACGCCCCCGCAGACCGCGCTGCCATTGGTGGCTGCGGGCGCGCCTTCCCCTGAACCTCGGAGGAGGAATTGACGAGCCCCGCAGACTCCTCTGCGGCCCAGACATCGCCGGGAGACCCACGCAGCCGGCGGAAGGGGCTCCGTGGCAGCCATAAGGAGTGAGCCCCCGCCCGGCCGAGGATCGACACAAGGGCCCGGTGTGAGGCCGAAGATCAAGGTAACCCCTGGGGAGGAGGGCGGAAGGCCGTGGAGAGGCCCGGGACCCGCCCTTCCCCCGGGGACGTCTCTTGTTTGGTCCGGTGGGCCCCCACTGCCTCGAGAAGGGGAGAAATTGCACAAGCCAAGGCCCCATTGACTCGCGCCCTGTGAAGGGCTAAGTGCTTGCCTCCTCCACAGGATATTTTGGGGCATAAGGTTCGCCAAAGCTATTCCATTTGGAGACACTGGGTGACCCTACCTGACAGGAGGTGATATCCCGGCTTGACTGTTTAATGCCCCAGTGGAAGGCGGTGCTTGAATACCCTGTGTAGCGGGGCCATGATATGCCCTGTTTAGGGCTATAATTGAATGCCAGATTTACTCCTAATGAGTTGCTATGTGCAGCGCTATCCCTAAATGCTATGGTTTGAAGTGCTAATGACTTGCTTTGTGCAGCGCTATGCTTAGAGGCCATGTTGGAAGCGCTAATGAGTTGCTATGTGCAGCGCTATCCCTAAATGCTATATGCAGCGCTATGCTTAATGGCCAAGTTTTGAAGCGCTAATGAATTGCTATGTGCAGCGCTATGTTTACCTGCCAAGTTTTGAAGCGCTAATGAATTGCTATGTGCAGCGCTATGTTTACATGCCATGTTTGAAGCGCTAATGAATTGCTATGTGCAGCGCTTTGCGTAAACGCTGTGTTTGACGCTCCCCAGCATCACCAGGTGTCGCGCTTTGATTCAATGCCAGGTTTTGATGTTTTAATGAACTGCCAATCTATTCCTAATGAAATGCTTTTGATACTAATGTTGAACTAGATAAAACTGATTGGTTTTATTCAACCTACTTTGTAGTGTCCATTATTGCGTGAGTTTCCTGTCTCAGTGGATGTGTGTGCTGTATGGTCACTTTACACGTAAGCCCTTGGATGCCTACCTGCTCGCGCCACGCTACCCCCATTTCCTGGTGACCCCCGGTCCAACACCCTTAAAGTCTGCTCTTCAGATATAGCTCAGCAAAAATTTCCCTCTTGCTGTGCTTGTATAGACTAGCTGGCAGGTGTGGGGAGCAGCATAGTTCAGGTAGGGCATTTGAGGGGTGAACCAGCACACGAGCCTGAGAGGTAGAAAAGACATGCACACTCGTGAGATAGTGAATGAAAATGGAAAAAGTATTTTAGCGGTCCTCCTCTGGCACTGCCACCGCCGCGCCAGTTGGAGGACCTCCAAGCCTGTGGTCAGACCGCCTGCCGGTTTACGATTGTAAAACAGGTCAGGCAGAGTGGCGGTGGTCTTACGGCGGCAGTCTGTTAGGAGAGCCTAACCTGCAGTGTCTGGCTGACTGCACATTCCAGCATGCCGCTATGTGCAGGAAAGGGGGTGTAATTCCAGGGGGCACAGCATGTGCCCCCCTGCCCTCCACATGCCGTCCCAGGTCCATAGGGGGCAGGTGGCCCTGTTAGGGCCTCCATAGTTGCCTCTCCACCACCCTTTTCATGGCAGGCTCACCACCATTCATAGGGCAGTGGAAAGGCAACTCAGAATATGCTCAGTGGTGCCGCGGATCTCCGGCAGATGCAGCGGTCCTGTGGTGGTCCGTCGGCCACACTCGTAATAATGCGGGTGGGCCCACAGTGTGGCAGTGGTCAGACCACCAAATCAGGCCCTAGAAGAGAAAGTCAAGCCATTGAATAAGAAGCAAGCAAATGAGAGTGACAATAAAGCCAACCATTGGGAAGCCAAAGGCTTGCTCTCTAAGATAAGGTTAGAGTTTGATTTTGTTAAAATAAACATGTTGCTGAGTTTATTATTTATAAAATAGCATTATCAACTCAATGCCTCTGCTGAGTTCCTGAAGGATTGGCTTTGGATTGAAATATCTAGTGCTAACCAATTTGCAAAAGAATCCACAGACCATATAACATTATACTTTTGATCAGTTTCAAATAAATGCACTGAATACCTCGAACAAGTTTAACCTTATCAAATCTCCATTTCAATAAATAATATTGTATTTCTCCTTCCAAAGTGACTATGAGGCTTTCAGTATGCTTAAAAGAGCAAACCTTGTTCTAGAGACTTTAATCTTGCAAACGAATATCGAAAAGATGTTTTAATTATAGAATGTTGCAGGAATAAAGTCTCTAGATAGTTTTCTCTAGCTCTCATGTGAGCTTCTTTCCACTCCACCCCACTCTCCGTGTTCTTCTCTCCCCACCATTTGTGTTCTTGTCTTCAGGTGTGCTTTTCCCCTCGCATCAGTGTTGTTCTCTTTCTTGTGCGATGCTTTTCCCCTCCTCACCCTTACTCACTCCCTCAGTATGGCACCGTAAGGGGAACACTATTGAGGGTATAGCAGAAGAAAAGATGCTGAGCCAGGTTGGAAGGCGCTTATCAACTGGGTTAGTGGGCACGTTGGCGGCACGCTGCTATAAAGTGGACACATGCAGTTTTGTGGTCAAGGAAAACGCATGAAATATACTTAGTACCACCGCATTAGAGGAAATAGTGCAGGCATGATGCAGAGGTGTTTGGACAAAATGTAGAGTTGGAAATACCGGGAGACAGAAGTATCGGAAATAAAATATTGTGATACATTGGTATCGTGATAGAAGAATATCGTTGACAAGAATATAGTTTTTAGAGGTAATATCGTTTTAATTAATATTGTTGTTTAATATCGTTTTCAGTAATATAGTAATTACAAATATTGTTTTTAAATAATTTTTATGTTTTAATTGGTAAGTTAAATATATGTGTTACTATTGTTTATATATAAATGTTATTCATTTTTTAAAACTAGCATGTAATTTTAAGTGATTTTGAACTTTTTTATTTAAATTTTAATGGTAATTTATAGTGTTGTAGTGAGTTGTTCAGTTTGTGGGGGTAAGAGTGAGAAGTTAATTAGGTAATATTTATTCCTTTATTTTATGATTGATATTTATTATGTAATACTGATTTTTTTATTTATGTTATTTGCAGGCTGTTTGTAGGGGTAGAGAGTGGGAAGTTAATTAAGTAATAATTACCAATTAATTATTATTTGTTAATTATTTAAGTGATTTTTAAGCCGAGCCTGCGCTCCTCTGCGAGGCATGCTATAATCCCTATGTGGGCTTTTAACAGCCCACTGCTTTTTCAATCTTCGTTGCTTGGTCTGTCTTTAGAAATGCTATTGCTTTCGTTTGTGAATAGTGCACATTTGTCCCAACTTGTGGGTGTTTGGTTACCACCCTGGCGACTTCCCCCGCTACATCGATCCTTTCACTAGTGGCCATATGTTTTGTTTCAGTGCAAAACTTTTTCGTTCCCCCTTATCATCGCAGCTCGCTTGTATTTATTGTTTCCTGGTCCTGTCCTCAGCGCTTATTCAGCTTCGGCACCCGTTGCTGCTCCCAGCTGCTCTTTTTCATTCTTCGTCGTGTAGGTCCCTCCCCTCTCTCAAGGCGATGGCGTCAACCTGTCAGGTCATGGAGAAGGAGGACTCTAGTACCATGCTGAGGTTAAGGGCGTGGTCCGTAGGGGTGGAGGGGCTGCCTAGGGCGGTGGGCCACCAGGAAGTGTCCCATGTAGAGGGGGAGGGTCCGAGGACCTCTGTCTTCTCCGATTTGAGCTTCAGGCAGCTGCTGCTCATCCAGGATGCAACGTCTTTCATTCGTTCCTGTAAGTTGAGTTTGGTGGTGATGGGGTCCTTGGTGAGCGAGAGTATGAGCTGGGTGTCGTCGGCGTAGGATACTATGCTGAGTCCGTACTGTCTGACGATGGCGGTGAGGAGGGCCATGTAGATGATGAAGAGCGTGGGGCTGAGCGATGATCGTTGGGATACTCCGCAGTTGATTTCTGTGAGTTCGGAGAGGAATGGTGGAGGTCTGATTCTTTGAGTTCTGCCGGTGAGGAAGGAGCAGAGCCAGTCGAGAGCAGTTCCCTGTATGCCCGCTTTGTGGAGTCTGGCGGTGAGTGTGCGGTGGAAGACGGTGTCGAAGGCTGCAGAGAGGTCGAGTAGGATCAGGGCTGCGGTGTGTCCTTGGTTGAGGAGGGTGCGGAGGTCGTCTCTGGCTGCGAGTAGAGCGGTCTCAGTGCTGTGGTTGCTGCAGAATCCGGATTGGGAGGGGTTGAGGATGGAGTTTTCTTCGATGGATTTCATTGGTCTTCTCGGTGACTTTTGCCACAAAGGGGAGGAGGGAGATAGGTCGGTAGTTCTTGAGGTCCGTGGGATCTGCTGCAGGCTTCTTGAGAAGGGGTCTGACTTCTGCGCGTTTCCAGTCATCGGTAAAAGATGCCGGTTTCAAAAGTAGGCATTGATGGTGCGTCGTAGTTCTGGAGCGATCTCGGCGGCAGCTCTGTGAAAAATGTGCGGGGCAGTGGTCCGTGGGAGCTCCCGAGTGGATACCTTTCAAGGTCGATGCAGTGTCTTTTGTGGATACTGGGGTCCAGCAGGAGATGGTGGGCTGGCTGGCGTTGCTGAGGATGGAGTGGTTTCGGAGTCAGGTGTCGTTGAAGTTGTCGTAGTGGCCCTTGGTCTTCAGATGGAAGTAGGAGCCAAGCTTGTTGCAGTGGGCCTGGGAGGTGGTGATGTGGTGATGTCCGTGGTTTTGCTGTGAGGTTTGGTGAATTCCTGCATGATGCTGAAGAGTTCCTTGGAGTTGCTGGAGTTGGCGAGGATCTTGTTCAGGATGAAGGTCCTTTTGGTGGATCTGATGCGTTGGTGGTATTCTGTCATGGCGTTCTTGTAAGTGGTGTAGTCTTCCACCGATTTGCTGTTTCTCAATTTATTCTCGAGATGTCTGCAGGTGCGTCTGGATTCTTGTAGGTTGGTGGTGAACAAGGTGGCCTTCCTGGGGCGCTGTCTGTCAGGGTTACGTAGGGGTGCGAGCTCGTCTGCGCAGTTGGAAATCCATCTGTGGAGTTCTTTGGCTGCAAGTTTGGTGCCGGTCGAGGTGGCGGGGGCATCACGGTTGAGGGTGGAGTTGAGCTGCTTCTCAGTGATTTCTCTGTGATTTTGCTCCAGTTTCTTCATGGAGGGCAGGGTGCAGGTTTGGGCACCGTGGGTTTGTTGACACGGAAGTGTACGCAGTGGTGGTCCGTCCATGGGGGTTGCGTGGTGTGGCTGAAGTGGATGTTGTTACCTCCTGCGAAGATGGGGTCGAGGATGTGTCCTGCCTTGTGGGTGGGGGTGGTGACGAGTTGTTTCAGTCCGAGGTTGTCCAGGAGTCCAAGGTTGTCCAGGAATTGTCCCCAACTCTGCCAGGAGGGTGGCAGAGTTGGGGTCGCTGATGTTGTCGAGGTGGAAGTTAAGGTCCCTGATAAGTATGTAGTTGCGATGGCATGGGGTGCGATGGATCGGCGGTGGTGGTGGTGAACGCAGTTCGAGGTCCGGGAGGTCTGTAGGCAAGGGTGCCTGTTAGGGTCGTTCTGGGGCTGGTCTGGATCTGGAAATTGAGGTGTTCGGTGGTGGGCGGGCTGTCGCCCGAGCTCTATGTCGTGAGTCAGAGGGAGCTCTTGTGTGCAATGGCAAGTCCCCCTCTCAGGCAGTTGGGGCGGTCCGTCCTCTGGCTCTTGTATCCATCCAGGATGGTGGTGGCGATTTTGGGGGCGGAGGTGGAGTTGGTCCAAGTTTCTGTGAAGAAGGTAACGTCTGGCGAGAGGGTGTCAAGGAGGTCCCAGATCTCTACAGCCTGTCTGTGCAGGGAGTGCACATTTTGTAAATAAACATAGATTGTAAAATGAATGCAAAAATACTAGCAAAACGGTTAGAGACATTTTTCTCACAACTCATTAATACAGAACACTAGTCTTCTATGCTATATAATAGAGAAAGCTACAACTATTACTTCACCACCACCATTGGCAATTCCCCCTGAACTAGAGAAGGCTTTGGACAAATTCTCCTGGACCTTCTTCAAAGTTGTTCTCAATAAGTATTATTTTGATAAAGAATTTATCAAGATGATTATGGCTATATACGGAACCTCAAGCTAAAGTAAGAGCAAGTGAAATTTTATCGGACTCCTTCAACCTTCAAGATACAAGACAAAGTTGTCCACTTTGTTTCTTACAATTCCGAATCAATAATAGTCAATACAAAAGACAATGACAACATTTGGGTTTACAATGAAATGACACTACAGTTAAGATTACGGTCTATGCCAATAATATATTAAGTTACCAAAAATGCCATCCCCTCTATCCAATGTCAGGGAACAAGTTTAACAGAGACAAATCAGAACTCAAAAACATCGAAACCACATAGGATCCAAATATATTCTGGATAACACAGGTCTGATATGGTGAAGAAAGCACCTGAAATACTTGGGTGTTGAATTCGGAGATAATCTAATTGACCCTATCCGCCATAATGAAAAAACAACATGTTTCGGTCCTATCGAGAGGGTGGTCTCTGAAATGTATTTCTTGATGAGGCAGATGGCAGGAACACTGTCCAGCAGACCATGCTATGAGAGAACTCTTAAAGGGCTGGAGAAATAGAGCAACGCCTATGCAACTGACGGTTGGACCTTAGACAGACTTTGGAAATGCACATAAGATATACCTTGTACCTACCCCTTCTCCTAGTGTATCAGACCCTATGTAGTACTACAAAATTGTATTTCTTCATGTTAAACAATGAGCTTAGCAGTCCCAAGAATCGGGATTGGGGATGGTGTCTGGCGGGCTAATACATGGCTTAAGTCCGACCGACGTTTGAAAGTTCAGTTATGGGGTGACAGGCACTCTGCAGATTGGGGAGGATGAGAGGTTCTCTGCCCACTGTGCAGGGTTGCAGGGAGGGGGGAGTTATATGGTTTGGAGTCTGAAGTTTGCATTTTTATTTTTCAGTATGTCAGATGCGTAGACTAGACACACAGTGGGAGTAGGGGCAAAGAAACAGAAGGGGCTAGTAATGTGTCGCTATACATAACAGATGCAGCAACAGACATTCAGTTCAGAGCTCAGTTAGACGACACCAATGACCTCACATACCTCCACTCACTACAATCACCCTTACCAGACCAGATCTAATACTTATGACCTGGAAGGTTAACGGCATAGGGAAGAAAATCAAATGTACAGTGGTGATGCAATGTATCAGACGGCATGCACCTGACATAGTCTTGTTGCAAGAAACACCCCTGAAGGGCAACACCTCCAAAGAGCTAGACAGACTTGAATACAAATTATTAGCACACGCGGGGTTCACCTCCGGGTCCAGGGGTGAGGGAATACTAATTAAAACAAAACTTCAGTACGAAGCACTTGAGAAGGGACTCCTTAAACCTGAAGCGACTTCTGCAGAGTCTAAAAACCTGACCTACAGGCTAGTCACATAATCTGCCTCAAACAGCAGGAGATGTGAGATATTGCGGAGGTGAAAGCTAGGGAGTATGCTAGGGCATCCCATAGGAGACCATAAGACATGGCCGACAAAGCCACAAGTGAATTGTATGGCTGGTAAACAGAGATAGAGAGAGAAACTGGGTACTAGAGATTAAAACCCCAGGTGGAGAATCTTGCACGTTGGGTGAGAGTATAGCGGCCGCATTTGCGACCTATTATGAGCAGCAATACTAACCCTTCTTGATACAAACCGAAACAGACTGTGTAGAGCACCTAATGGATGCGAATCTCCCCACAATTTCACAGGAAAACCTTGAAGAACTAGATAAACATATCACCGCAGAAGAGATATGAGGTGCAACCAGGGCTCTACAATTAGACAAGTGCTACGCGAACAAATGATGGACGGAATGCTGAATAAATCATACATTCACCCCCAGTCAAGAGATCTGGGTTAAATCCATCGTTCTTTTGCTCACCAAGCTACCCCAGCTTAGACCCAGCCATATGCAAATCAGTCTTGACCCTGTGCCTCATGGGAACAGTCCAGACCGAACTACCAAGCCAGGTCCTCCCTGGACTGTAAACAAGTATCCTGGGAGCGGTTTCTGGGTATTACCCTTCATCAACCAGGCTATCTTGAATCCAGTGGGACAATGAGCAAGGGACCCACGTCTGGGCATACCTTTCCCACTTAGGGTGAAAAGTGCTACGCAAACAAATAAATGATGGATTTAACCCAGATCTCATGACTGGGGCCGAGTGTATGATTTATTCAGCATTCCGTCCATCAAATGCCACAACAGTGAAGGATGTGCAGGACGCAGGCTGCATTTTAAATAGCACATCGCGGAGGCGAACTATCCATTTGTCCCTCGAATTTCTTGTAAAACGGAGCCCAGACAGTTTGTTTACCGCTAAATATCTTAAGGGGGTAACACTTTGACACCTTGTAAAGTGAAACTACCAATACAAAAACGGACCCTGATACCGAATAACATTTATGTAATACAAACAATAAGGTTTTGAATAGGTGACAGCTCCATTTTTTATAAATTGTTTTTATCTGAACAAAATTGAGGACATCATACGAATTTGAAAAAAAAAAAAACAATCAAAACCCAAATTTCCATACAAGGACCGTACAGAATCAGGAAACAATATATTAAGAAACCTCTTATTTTATCACTTGTCTTGAAAAAGATGGAAATAGTTGGAAAAATCCATCGAAACGCGTCGACGCAACTTTAATTACATAGGGCCTCATGTACGTAGCCCAATACCGGTCGGTAACGGCCGATTTTCGGTAATTATACCGTTACCGACCGGTATTTAGGCTGTTGACATGTAGGGGGCTCATTTCTGTATTCGGTAATTTACCGAATCGGTAAAATTACCGAATCGGTAATTTTACCGATTCGGTAAATACCGAATACAGTAATGAGATGTAGGGGGACTGTGTGGTGGGTGTGGGGATTCGTTATTTACCACCAACTAATAGTTGGTGGTAAATGACGAATAGGTGTGAAAATGCATTTTTGTGCACTGTGAAGTGTGCAATGTGGCAGACATACATGCCCCTAGGGCATGTATGTGCACCACATGTGCACACATGGAAGAATCAGGGGTACAACAGGGTGTCAATGTGACACCCTGCCACCCTTGAATGTGCTCCCCCCATTACCGAATCGGTATTTACCGATTCGGTAATGAGGCATACCTTCCCATTGATTCAATCAATGGGAAGGTATGCCTCATTACCGAATCGGTAAATACCGATTCGGTAATTACCGACTTACTCCGATTCGGTAACATTTACCGAATTTTTACCCACATACACTTTACCGATTCTTAAATACCGAATCGGTAAGATTCGGTATTTATGAATCGGTAAAGTGTATGCCACCTACATATGGCCCATAATCTCTATTGGAATATGGTCGTGCCATTGTACAAATAGAAGTTTAAAACAGACCATTAATTCACTGCTGTAGATGATATGTACAGACAAAGACTATCGATAGGAGTCTACAATCGTGTTTTCTCTTCTGTTTTTATGTATTGATATTTTTGTTAAAATGTTGTCTTACATGTCAAAGTGAAAAGTTTGTTTTGAACAGAGTGTATGTATTAAGAGACAATTGCCTTTGTGTCAATTTATTGATTTTTATGCAATTTTAATTAAAGAAATATTTTCAACATATTTTTTGTTTCTGTGTTAAAATTGAACTCAACCCCTTAGCTTGGGTTCTTGGAAGTTTTTTTTATTTTGTGTTCATATTATGGTATATGTTGTCGAGATTTGTTCCAAAGGGAACTTGTATTTTACTTGTTAAGAGTACCTTATCCCTTTGATCTTAAAAGGGGTCTCTCTCTTGAATTTACAAGACTACCGAAACATACATAAACGACCGTAAGAATCTGGAGGGAGGCGACCGGATTCCTGGGTTGGAAAGGCAAACTAATGGAGTGTACTCCCCTTTGGGACAGTGACCTCCTGAGAGAAGTACGCAAATTACGGGGATTCCATACGTGGGCACTCCTGGGTATTGAGTTCCTAGGGGACGTATGGAAGGGCCAAAAGATGGTGGACTTCCAGAGCATGCAGTTGGACTACCAAATGCCTGACACCGAGCATTTCTGTTACATACAATTGAAACATGCTCTAAAAACACATATCAAATTGGGCAAACAAATACCTGAATATACACCATTGGAAGGCAGAGTGCTAGTAGATTCGATATCGGAGAAGGCTACCTCACTCATATATAAAAAGATTATGAACAACACCTCAGACCCACCGGTAGCCCTGAGAGAGACATGGGAAGGAGATGTTGGGATCCTAGAGTAGGATGACTGGTCGGAAGCCATACAGAGCCCCAGAGAAGTAGCTATAAGAGCACGGTTCCAGCTGATACAACTCCGAATCTTTCTTAGATCCTACACAACCAGATTGAGACTTTACCGAATGGGCAGATGTGACTCAAATAATTGTATGAGGGGGCGTGGGGAGGTGGGTACCTTTTTTCATAGACTGCGGAGCTGTCCAAGGCTACAGAGAAACTGGAGTAAGATCACAAAAGTGATGACCATGGTACTGGGGCAGGTGTCCCAGTAGAAGCCCGATGGCATATATTATGTGTTACAGGAGATACCACATTGTCGAAATACAGTAAATTGTGGCTAATGTTAGCAGCTATAATAGCCAAAAGGAACATAGCTGGGGCCTGGGGGATAGCACAGCCCCCTACAGTCAAGGACTGGGAGAAATACCGGGATTGGTGCTGTGCTGCGGAGAAAGTGATCTATCAAAGCCAAGGATGTCCTGGGAATTGGGACAAGGTTTGGAATAAATGGGTGGAAACAGAGGTATCGGAATCAACATAATGAGGTAACTGTTGTATGACGTGGGGAATAGACATTGAAATGTATGAGTCAACTGACGGTGGACCTACCACCCGAATAAACAGGCTTGAGCAGAACCCATTGGTAAATAAGAGATCATCATACTTTTAAGAAAGTATATGAGATGGGGGGCACTAGAGAGCCCGAGGCAAGATGGGCGCACATTAGTGCTGCTGCTGGTCGGGGTTATAATCCGACAATTATCCTTAACTATTGCTGCCGCCCAGCGGAAAAACGACATTATATGTATTACTTTACATGAGAGGTATAAGTTGCTGTGCAGAAGGCCACCATCAGAGCACACCTCAAGCCGTTTTTGACTCAAATGAAAACAATGCAACATGGCAGCCCCCACGAGCAGGTATCGCACCGGCGCTGCCTCAGACAAAGAGGTGCTGGCAAGTGCTTGAAATACCGGCTCTTTGGTGTTCTGAAAGTGGTAGGCAGCGGGAAGGACGAGTGCTGCATGTGAGCTAGACGAAGCACGGTAAGGAGGCAGGCATCAATATACTGCGAACGCACCAGCGGGTGGACGAGCGGCTAACAGTGAAGGCTGGTGTGAGGTGTGCGGCCGAACATGAAATATACATTAGGGCGATATAACTGAGTTGCGTTGGCTCTAGCTGTGCTGCTACGCTGCTCCAATAAGACATTTGCCGTAGCAGCGGAGCCGGCGGATTGACGCAGGGAACGCTGGCAAGGCGTGCTTGCGGCCTGGAGTACTTCCGAAAGCATGGCAGAAATCTCCGTCTGCAGCGGTAACTCTACACTGCATTGAACTGCAAGCCCCGAACTGTGAACGAGGGTAAGCGGACTGCTTTGGATGTTTTAATTGATGCAGCCTGGGACGGCACCGAGCTGTACGGGCCTGGTCACTGTCTTCGGATGCAGCTAAGAGAAACCGATCGACGCCCATGCTGCGAACACTAGAGATTGCCACTACAAAGCAGCTATGTACACTGTGCAGTGATAGCGACTGCTGCGGCAACGGCTGGAGTGGCGGCTGCCTATAAATAGAAGTTTGGCAAACGGCTCTATGTAGTATAAGTGGGGCATGCACACCAGGCACTCCAAAACACAGGACATAGAGTATTTCTATCAACGAGCTTGGACTCTGAATAAAGCGCACAAAAAATAATTACCTTACAGGCCGTTGCGGGTTGAGCTGCACAGCGACGTGATCAACAATCGTGCACAGATATTGTAGTGCGGCGTGCTGGCGTGGTGGAGAGCACATGCTGCAGCCTGAACATGATGACTCGCAGTACCAGCGGTATGAAAACACAAAACTGCTACTACATAGTGAGTGGGGACACTGTCTGCAGACATGCAAGGCGGTATGATGTAACAGAACCACACCACAGATTCTGTAAAATCCTAGCACACTGAAGTTCAGAAGGAATCCGGTGGCAGGATATATTGCATAACACAGGAGAAGGCTAACCACAGAAATTGTTCAACTCGTAGTTGAGCAGGACGGAAGCACAGGGCAGCATATATTAAACATCAGCACTATACTGGCACTGACCAGTGATATTAACTAAAGGGGCATCCTTATTCGTTCTACATAAAGCGTCAACGACATCTGTTGCTGCACCAGCGTGTTACTTCTGTGAAATTCACTAGCTGTGAGGCGGGCTAAACAACAAAAAGCGCTCTGTGGCCCTATCTGCATAACCTGGTGGTCGCTCCAGCAGGACTGACTGCGTGCCCTTAAAGGAATCACAGGCAAGATGAATAAGAAACAATCTAAGCTTCCATTCGAATCCAAGCAGATCACAAAGTCTCAAACACAGGTTACGTCAGATACTGAACCAGAACTGGAAGCAGGTACCAGTAGCAAACTAGAACGTATGATGCTTGCAATGCAACACAGTTTGCAATTGATTGACAGCAAAATAGACGCCATTAATCTATGGATAGATAACATGGCAGCAAAGCCCGACAAGCATGGCTCGCCGCTGGCTGGAGCAGAACAGCATATCTCTACCGCAGAGGATCAGGTGGAGGTTGTCAGTGCTTCTTTCTCACAAATGGTGAAGGTCTTGGCAGTGATACAGGTGAAAAATGAGGACCTTGAAGCCAGGTCACAGCGTAATAATTTGCGTATCACGGGTGTGCCTGAATCAATCAACACGGGCACAATGGGGCTGTACGTCAAGACCATGCTAAAAGACAAGCAGTGGGCAGAAATTTTGACCATGTTGGTCGTGGAGCGTGCACACAGATCCTTGGCGCCCAAGCCTGTACCCAGTGCTCCGCCGCGCCCTATAATTACCACATTACTAAATTACCGGGATCGTGACACTGCTCTCCGACTGGCAAGGGAAAAAGGCAATTCAACTTATCAAGGCATGGAGGTTGCACTGTTCCCTGACTTCACAGCTGCTGTACGACAAGCGTGATGTGAATTTCATCCAGTAAAGAAAAAGATACAAACTTTGAAAATCCAATATGCAATGCTGTACCCGGCACGGCTCCGGATACAACATATGGGCAGGGCCATGATCTTTACAGCACCAAAAGAAGCCATGCAGTTTGTGCGCCAGATTGAGCGACAAGAAACGTCGTGAACAGCCGGTAAAGATGTATACATTGAAGATTGAACACGTGCGCTGCACAGAGCAGTGAGACTGGTAACAATAGCAAGACTGAGAAATGCTGCAAATGTGAGACTAACTGGTGAATGTTGTTGTTTTTATACTATGTGGATAAGGTTTTCGTTACACCAAGGAAATATGAACATATGCTGGTTAACAGGTATACTGCACATGTGGCAACGATTTTTTGTGATATTGCTACATACACTCTGATGCTCCATTTGTGACTTGAAAGGTGTAGAGACTTGGGGGCTGATTCACAGACCTAATCAGAGATAAAATACTAAAACTTACTACTTTTGGTATTCACAGAAGGTATTTAGTAGTAGTAAAGTAAGTTTAGGATCTTATCTCAGTTTAGTAGTAGTAAAGTTAGGAGTCCTAACTTTACTACTACTAAATGCCTTCTCTGAATTCCAAAAAGTAGTACGTTTAGGATTTTATCTCAGATTAGTTCTTTGAATTGGCCCCTCCATGATCACTTGCACTCTGGTGCATTAAGGTGTAGCTGGATGGGGGAATTCACATACTCACCATGACCACATCTTGTCACAACGTGGAGGTCTGATGGCCACTGGCGAACCCCCAAGAGGGTATAACCCAAATTGATTTAAGGTTATTTTTGGACACCAACGAGGTGTTATTATTTGATAAAAAACATGCGGTTGCATGGATGTGTTCTTTTGTTTCACATGAGAATCTTTAGCATAATTGGGATGCTGAAGCGGGTGGGTGGGACGGTTGGGGAACTATGTAAGTACAAAAGTATGATGGGCAAAGTACAATTGTTGAAAATAGCACATGCACAATCAGGCAGCAAAGTTAAACGACCTAGAGCGATAGATAGTGGCAGAAATGGCAGGTATTAATGGTAATATACTATCATGGTTGACATGGAATGTCAGAGGTCTCAATAACCCTAAGAAAACATGACAGGTATTCGCTTATTTGGACAGGCATAATATTCAAGTGGCTCTGCTGCAAGAAACTCATCTCACTAAGCACACAGCATAAGAAGTGGCATCTCGATGGGCTGGGGTGCGTTTAATGTCTTCTTACTCCTCATATGTTGGGGTGTAGTGATATTAATTAAAAGAAATGTACCCTTTGAAATTATGCATGTAGAAGAAGACTATATGGGGCGATATATATTAGCACAAGGTAAGTTATGTGGCACACTGGTGACTATTGTAAATGTCTATGGGCCTAATACAGATGACCCTATTTTTTATGAGACGCTGTGGAGTAAGATACATAAACTACCTCCGTCAGCGATTGTTTGTGAGGGTGACGTTAATGTTGTGCTGGTACCCGAAGAAGATCGTATGACCTCTGCAGAGGTCACACTCAAGAAGGCAGCGCTTTCTGTTACTAATGGTATGAGAAACCTGGGCCTACTGGATACCTGGAGGTTGAGGCACCCTGGGATGAAAGAGGGTACATGCCACTCTTATGTACATCAGTCGTGGTCACGCCTCGACTTTTGGCTAGCCACGAATGATGTGAATACGTGAACTACTAAAGTCCAGCATTTACCAAAAACACTGTCAGACCACTCCCCAGTTCTGCTAAACATGATCATACACACCACCGCAGTTTCAATGGCGTTTACAAGCATCCTTGTTGTTAGATCAAGTCTTCCGTGAAGGGGTGAGGGAAGCAGTCACAGATTACTTTGTGCACAATCTGGGGTTAGTACAGAGTATGAGAACGATATGGGAGGCGTTCAAGGTGACAATACGCGGAGTCTGTATAGGATTACAAGCAGGGTTTCTCAAGTCACTGCGTGGCACCATGAAGCAGCTTGAGCAGGAGTTGGGGTGCCTTGAATGAGAGTATGAAATAACGGCTGACACAGCAACGCTAGCAGACATTAGAATAAAGGTCACAGAGTATAACAAAACAGCGGACCAAGAGGTGCGTCACATGTCGCGAAGGTGGAAAGCCAGGTACTATGGGGAAGGAGGTAGGCCTGGGAAAGCATTAGCCGATAGGATAGAAGCACCATGGGCCAAGAATCATATAGTGAAAGCAATTGCAGATGATACCACTCCATATTATGAAACGCTGGGGATACTCAGCACATTTGTGCAGTATTACCAAACTATGTACGCGAATAGACATTCAGCAGAGGAAGATGAAGTAGCACAATACCTGGATGATATAGCGCGCGTATGGATTTCACGTGGGCAACAAGATTTTTTAATGCATCAAATAACGATAGAAGAAATCCGAGAGGCCATCACCGCATTGCCCAATGGGAAAGCTTCAGGCACAGATGGCTTGCCAGCAGAGTTTAATAAGAAATTTATTGACTTGTTGGCCCCCTATCTCCATGAGATGTATATGGAGGCGTACAAAGAACAACGACTTCCAGCCACGCTTCAGGAAGCATTGATCATAGCGTTGCTGAAGCCTGGTAAGGCATATGACAGTTGCGATTCCTACAGAGCCCTATCACTGATCAATACTGATGTTTAAAATCTTAGCAAAATTACTAGCTACCAGACTACATTTATTGCTCCCCACAATGGTGCTCCCTGACCAGTCTGGGTTTGTGCCCACTCGATCCATGTCACATAATCTCCATATGCTATTTGAAGTACTGCATGTGTTAGAAACAACATTGCTTGCGGTGAAAGTGCTGCTGGACGCCGCTAAGACTTTTGATTCTATTTCATGGAAATATATGTTTGCAGTCCTACATCAGATGGGGGTACCCTTCATTTACACGAACTGGATCAAACTGTTATACACTGACCCGGTACCGCAAGTGCGTGTCAATGGGCAGACATCTGGTATGTTCGAGATACAGCGTGGTACGAGGCAGGGATGCCAGCTGTTGCCACTATTATTTGCAGTGGTATTGGAGCCATGGGCATGCATCTTAAGACAAAGATATGCAAAGACGGCATTGCGCTTTTACCAGCGGCCGCTTGCAGTATCCATGTACGCAGATGACATGGTCCTATACGTTTGTGAACCTGAAGCATATTTAGAACAACTTATCAGAGAATATGTACGATTTTAATGGCACTCAGGGTTAGGTATTAACTGGGCCAAATCGATCGTTCTTCCACTGACTATGAGCACACCACAAATAGAGCTTGGTTATCCACTGGAATGGAGCACAGACCCGGTAAAGTACCTGGGAATATGGAGCCATAGAGATCCCCAAGTGGTTGTACAAACTTATTACAGGAGGGCAATAACGAGACTGGAAGAACAAGTGGCTTGATGGATAAAACTACCATTGTCACTAGCAGACAGGATAGCGCTAATCAAGATGATTGTACTCCCAAGATTTTTATATTTATATATGAATATTCCCATTCACTTAACACAACATTTCTTCACTACACTTCGCACACTATTAATCACACTTGCCTGGGGAGGGAAAAAGCCAAGAGTGAAGTGGGAATTATGGGTTCACGGCTCCAGATTTACAACTTTACTATCTCTTTGCTCAGGCACATTACGCCTACTGTTGGCAACAATCTCCTGCTTTCATCTCGCATGTTGCAGTAGAAGCTGGCGCAGTCCATCCAATACTGCTCAGAGCTATGATTGTGAACTCTAGTACTATATTTGAAAAGGGGGAAATAGATACGGTGCAGTGTACGGTCAGTGCGTGGCAGGAGCTTGGGAGGCGAGCTCAGAAGCTGCCGCTATACCCACCAGCTATGCCGCTCTTGCACCATACCGGAATCTCAGTAACAGATGAGACTGGCGCGCTCAAAATTCTACAAGATGCAGGGATGCACACAATAGGGGATGTGTTTCAAGTGGGAAAATTCATAGACATCTCAGCTCTTATGGTGGAAGGGAAAAAAGCTACGATGAGGGTGTTCATATACAGCGAATTGCGTGCAGCCTTGCGCACATTATACCCAACATTTCCTGAGGAGCCACAAACCTTGGAGGCCTTACAGTTACTCTACATGTCTCAAACACGATCCAAACTTATCACACGGTTATATCACGCTTCACAGTTAGAGGTGAAAGGACCGCTGGATAGGTGGAATGCTGTTCTCTCTGACCCACTAACGGTAGATGATTGGAATGCATGTTGCGAATTGACAGGGAAGCCGACTGCGAATGGGAATCTTAGAGTTATTCACTTTAAATATTTACATCAAATGTACTATACACCTGCACAGCTTCATAAATATGGTCTAAGAGAATCTGCATGCTGTGTGAGATGTAGAGCGCCAAGTGCGGATTTCCAACATTTGGCATGGGCCTGTCCGAAGGTAAATGAGTACTTGGTGCAAGTCACGCACACTGACAAAAATGGTGGGGGAACCAATAGAATGCACTCCACAAATGTGTTTATTGGGGAATGTTACAAATGTCATTATTCGGAAATTAGTGGCCATAGTGCTGCTGTTGGCAAAGCGTAGTCTCCATTCATTGGGGCGGAAGACCCACACCAACACATAAGAATTGGATGCAGGACATGGTGTATTGTGGAGATCAACTTACCTGCTATGCTGAGGAATTACCAAGTGCATCTAGACCTTGTGAAATATGGGGCCTGTTAACTTCCTATTTACTAAATGCACTTGATGACTGAAGCCTCTCCATGCATTGTAAGAGATATATTATTGCTGTCAAAATTACTATCTGTAATCAGATAACTGTCAATAGATGATTATTGTGATGTGCTGATTCGTCCACCTGTGATTTATAAGCCTGTGCAAATGCTGATGTACCTTTCGGATGTTTATGTTATGAAAACGTCTTAAATAAACTAAAAAACTAAAAAAAAAAACATAGAATGTATATGAGATGATGGAGACCTATGTTTGTGATGTCTTGCTATGCATCAGTATCCTTAAAATGAAACTTTGAAAAAAAAAAGAGATTCTAATATAGCCTCACTTTGCACAACACAAAATTCAAAAGTGGCGGCAGAACAATAGAAATAGGAATAGGTCGCAAAAGGCCCCATAAAAGTCCCACCATGATGTGGATGAAGATTCTTTTATAATCCATCTCATACCCTAATTGAACAAAGCAGACCACTAGGGAATAGAAGCTTTATGTTCGAGGCATGTGGGCTGCTGAATTCATATCTGTGCATAGATCGCCGCCTAGTGTTGGGTCCGGATGATTGCACATTGTTGTCCTGGAAGAGTCTTCGAAGTATCACGAGATAGGTGGCTCCTCCCCTGGAGTACAGTGCGCATGGGCATCCCCTCCATCCTTAGATTGTTTTTTTCCGCCATTGGGTTCGGATGTCCTAATCTTAGCTCTTTGAGTATTTAGGCCTTTACATTCGTCGGTATTGTTTTCGTTCGGCGCCAAGTCTATTTGTCGAGGGCGTTCTCGAGTAGATCATCAACGATGGAACCAAAGACATCGAATAGCCCTTTTAAGCGTTGCCCTCTTTGCAACGCTAAGTATGCTCGCTTCGACGTGCACCCGGTGTGCAACAAGTGCCTCTCTCCAAACCACGACGAAGCCACCTGTATGGCGTGTTCCAGGTTTCGATCGAAGAAGACCCTTCGCATTCGTCGAGCAGCTCGGCTCGAGGCTCAGAAAGCGACGCCGAACCCGGACAACATCTTCGGGACAGAAGATGAGGAGGTCGTGGACCTTGAAGTTCGGGGGGGGGGCTATCGGATCCGGCTTCGGAGCGAGAATCCCACTATGATGCCGAAGACGAGCGTATAGTAAACGAACAGGAAGATGGTGTCGTCGAAGAGGTAGGAGACGACGAGGAGGCCCTTGGGGCCGAGGAGGATGGCTCAGAAGATGAGCTAGGCCCACATGTCGGTACAGGGCCCAGAGAGGCACTCGATAAGGCTCAGGTCGAGGGATCGCCACAAGGCCTTACCCAAGATCATTCTTCTCGTTCTACAGCCCCGCATAAAGGCCTGGCTACGAACTACCCTAAAGAGCCATCGGTATCGAAAGCGCCATCATTCGATCAAACGAAATCGAAACTGAAGGCACAGGCACCTAACTCGAAACCAAAAGTGAAAGAGTCTCTCATCGGCAACAAGGCCTCGAAGCCCTCGGAGCCGAACAAACAAAAGAAGGCCGTCGACGCACAGAGATTTCATGGGGACGTTGAGCCGATGGCGGCGCCAACAACCAAGGTCAAGGTTGCCGACCCGAAAAAATCGGCGCCGAGGATCGTCGACACAAAAATACAGAGCGACTCGCGACGGCCGACCCATCCCAGTCCTCGTGTCGAGAACACGGCGTCTGGTTCGGGGTTAGATGCCACGTCCAAAAGGGTATCGAAGGAACGTGTCGGATCAACAACACCGTCTCCCTTCCTAAAGAAGAAGTCGTTATTCCGCATCCACGACACGGCTTCCATGCTCGACGCAAAAGCACCCCCGCAGCCGAAGACGGTCAGCACAGTTCACATCGCGTCGACGCACATAAAATTCGGACTACCACCGGCGGTACGACCGCCGATGTTCGACGCAAAGAAGGGTCCCGAGCCGCAAAAAAGGGTCGACCCGAAGAAACCTGTCGAAGCACCAACAGGAATGCCAATGGGACAGAGAGCTGTCGAAGTACCTCAGGAAGATGAGGAGCCAAGGCAGTTTATCGATGCGGAGACTGGTAGATTTTCAATATATAAAAGAAAGATACTGCCAGAGAAATCAATGGAGCCATACAAAATTCCATTGAAGAAGAAGAGGACCACATCACCAGTTCTAGTAGAACATGTTCAATATTATGACCAGGAGCCTCAGTCATTCTCACCCACACAGTTTGATGTGGATGCAGGGGATGCTGGTGATGTTGAGGACACTTATCCTGTGGACACTGACCCTGAAGATCAAAACCAACCTTGGGTGGACGATATTGGTACAGGGGACCCACATACTGCTCCAGACACACCAGCATATGTGGTAAAATCATCTCCTACTGAGGATACTGCTGCTTTCAATGCCTTGATTGAGAGAGCAGCTAAACATCATGATGTACAGCTCCACACTGATCCTATTGAGGATGATTTTCTGATGGATACCTTCTCTACCTCAGAAAGATCTGTTAAGACTCTGCCCATGCTGAAGGGGGTCCTAAAACCGGCTCATGACATTTTTAAGGAGACCACAAGGGCGAGAGTACTAAACCCTAGGATTGACAAAAAATATAGGCCAGCTCCTGTGGACCCTACCTACATAAGAGGCCAGTTGCCTTTGGACTCGTTGGTGGTGTCCAATGCTCGGAAGAGAGCCAATTCACAGACAACGGGTTATGCTCCTCCCCCTGACAAGGAGTCTAAGGTCTTGGAAACTTCAGGAAAAAGAGTTGCTGCACAGGCAGCTAACATCTGGAGAATTGCCAACATTCAGGCACTTCTGGCTCGATACGACAGGGCGCATTATGATACCCTAGAGACACTGCTACAGCACCTCCCAGATCAGTTTAAGGAAGGAGCAGAGTCGCTTCTTACAGAAGGGAAGCTCATAAGCAACGCTTCCATTAAGTGCGCTCTTGACGTAGCGGACACTGCAGCTAGGGCTATTAACACCAGCGTCATGTTAAGAAGGCATGCTTGGTTGAGAATCTCAGGATTCAAACCAGAGATACAGACAACGATACTCAATCAACCTGTCAACCCTGACTCCCTTTTTGGCCCCGAAGTTGACACCACCCTAGAAAAGATCAAAAAAGATACAGAGACTGCAAAGTCTATGGGGGCTCTGCAATCACAGCAGTTTCGGAGTGGGTCCTTTCGTCGCTCTAGCAACAGAGGACCATCTAAAAACCAGAACTCCCAACAGTCGCAGTACACTAAAGGAGGTTCACAGACCACCTATAATAAGAATACTAGAGGTGGATACCGTGGAAACAACGTCAAAGGCAGAGGCCGAGGGAACAACAGCTCCAGGTCCTCCGCCACCAACAAACAGTGACGCCTTGTCACTGCCCCCCGACCACGTAACACCTGTCGGGGGGAGACTCCAGGAGTTCCTGCCGGTCTGGAAGTCCATCACTACAGACAGGTGGGTGAGAGACATTGTCCAGTACGGTTATTGTCTGGAGCTCACATCCACTCCACCAAACATACCACCAAGACACCGTCCTATGTTCGCAGAGCACTTGCACTTATTCCACCAGGAAGTTCTCAGTATGCTCCAAAAAGGAGCCATAGAACTCGTGCCAGCAGAAGAACAGGGATCAGGAGTGTACTCACTGTATTTTCTGATCCCCAAAAAGGATGGGTCTCTCAGACCCATACTGGATTTACGACCTCTAAACCGTTACATTCTGTCAGAGCATTTTCACATGCTCACCTTGCAACAGGTGCTGCCGTTGCTCAAACAGGGAGACTTTCTCGCAACACTAGATCTCAAAGATGCGTATTTCCATATACCCATACACCCATCACACAGAAAATATCTCAGGTTCACTGTTCTCAATCAACATTACCAGTTCAAAGTCCTCCCTTTCGGAGTAACAACGGCACCCAGAGTGTTCACCAAGTGCCTGGCAACAGTGGCGGCGCACTTAAGGAGACAGCACATACATGTCTATCCTTATCTGGACGACTGGCTTATCCAGGGAAAGTCGGCCCAGCAGTGTGCCAACCACGTAACCCACACCATTCACCTTCTTCACAGCCTTGGCTTCTCCCTGAATTATCCAAAGTCCCACCTTCAACCCACCCACGTACAGCAGTACCTAGGCGCGACCATAGACACTCTGGCAGCCAAGGCACAGCCCAATTCAGTACAGATCAACAGCATGCAGTTGCTCATAAAAAAAGTTCAAACCTCAACACTCACTACCGGCACGAGTGTTTATGCAGTTGATAGGCATGATGGCCTCCTGCATATTCATAGTCCCGCACGCGAGGTTACATATGCGCCCGCTTCAGGAGTGCTTGGCACGTCAGTGGAATCAGGCTCAGGGACAATTGAAGGACATAGTGTTGGTGAGCGGTCGGGCATATAACTCTCTGCATTGGTGGAATCCACAAAACCTTTGCAAGGGCTGACCGTTCCAAGAGCCTGTCCCACAAATCATACTGACGGCGGACGCGTCTCTCCAGGGATGGGGAGCTCATGTACTCAATTACACAGTGCAGGGACTATGGACGACACAGCAAAGGAGGATGCACATCAACCTTCTGGAACTCATGGCAATCTTCCTTGCAATGAAGGCATTCAAAGTACACTTGTGCAACAAAGTCGTGTTGATCCGGACGGACAACATGACTGCCATGTACTACATACAGAAGCAGGGAGGAACACACTCCCCACAGTTGTCTCATCTGGCTCAGAGCATGGGGAAGTGGGCCATTCAGAGGAACATCTTCTTCATGGCGGAACACCTCCCGGGCAAGGACAACCAGATGGCGGATCTGCTCAGCAGACAGCCACCAAATACACGAGTGGGAGATACATCCATCAGTACTCCAACCGTACTTCCAACGGTGGGGTCATCCAGAGATAGACCTATTCGCCACAAGGGAAAACGCAAAATGCCAAAACTTTGCCGCCAGGTTCCCACATCCACAGTCGCAGGGCAATGCAATATGGATGAACTGGTCAGGCAGATTTGCGTACGCTTTTCCCCCAGCACCATTAATACCGCTGGTGGCACGCAAACTGAGGCAACACTCAATGGCGCTCATCCTGGTTGCTCCAACGTGGGCACGCCAACCATGGTACACCACGTTTCTGGAACTCTCCGTGGTACCGCATCAACGACTACGGCTAACACCCACGCTTTTAACGCAGAGCCATGGCGAGATTCAGCACCCAGATCCGCAACAGCTGAACCTGGCGATCTGGCTCCTGAGATCTTAGAATTTGGCTACCTAAACTTGCCTCCAGAATGTATGAATATCATCAAGGAGGCACGGAGACCCACTACCAGAGCCTGCTACGCGGCTAAGTGGAAACGATTTGTCATTTATTGTAAAAATAATGACATCAATCCGCTGGATGCATCGACGCAAAACATTATCTGTTATCTATTACACTTATACCGATGCAATCTAGCATACAATTCCATCCGTATACATTTAACCGCACTGGCAGCTTACCTTCAGAACAGGCAGCACCTCTCACTGTTCAAAGTGCCTGCCATCAGAGCTTTCTTGGAGGGACTCAAACGTGTGATTCCTCCAAGACACCCTCCTTCACCAGTCTGGAACCTAAATGTGGTCCTCACCAGACTGATGGGACCACCTTTTGAACCTCTACACTCTTGTGATATTCAATTTCTAACATGGAAAGTAGCTTTCCTAGTTGCCATTACTTCCCTAAGAAGAGTTAGTGAACTTCAGGCACTAACCATTCAAGAGCCATTTATACAGGTTCATGCCAACAGGGTCGTACTACGCACCAACCCTACTTTCATGCCAAGGTAATTTCGCAGTTCCATATGAACCAATCCATAGAACTACCAGTGTTTTATCCTAATCCTGAGAATGTAGCAGAGAGAATGCTCCACACACTTTATATCAAAAGAGCTCTCCTGTACTATATTGACAGAACACAAAATTTCAGGAAAACAAAACAACTGTTTGTTGCCTTTTCTCCACAGCACAAAGGCAACCCCATTTCCAAAGCAGGAATAGCTAGGTGGATCGTTAAGTGTATACAGATTTGCTATGAAAAAGCTAAGCGCAAACTAACAATTCCTCCAAGAGCCCACTCCACACGAAAGTTAGGGGCCTCCATGGCTTTCCTCGGAAATATTCCTTTAGAGGAGATATGTAGAGCAGCCACATGGTCCACTATACATACATTTACCAAGCACTACTGTGTAGATGAACACTCAATACAGCAGGCAGCTGTAGGACAGGCTGTTCTCAAAACTCTTTTTCAGACTGCTGCAGCTGGCACGGGAAGCCGCCGCTAAATGGAGGGACTGCTATATAATCTATGCACAGATATGAATTCAGCAGCCCACATGCCTCGAACCGAATATGCTACTTACCAGTATGCATCTGTTCTTGGCATGTAGGGCTGCTGACATTCATATCGCCCACCCTCCTCCCCGGCGCCTGTAGCAGCTGTAGCATTCAGTAATTACTAGTTAGCATGGTCATCATTCACTGTATTACACTCCATCTATGCCACAATGGCGAAAAACAATCTACGGATGGAGGGGATGCCCATGCACACTGTAGTCCAGGGGAGGAGCCACCTATCTCGTGATACTTCGAAGACTCTTCCAGGACAACAATGTGCAATCATCCGGACCCAACACTAGGCGGCGATCTATGCACAGATATGAATGTCAGCAGCCCTACATGCCAAGAACAGATGCATACTGGTAAGTAGCATATTCGAAACTCGGCCAGCCAACGTCAACAAAACTCCTACAACAGTCGACACCAAAATGGGAAAGCAGTAACAAGAACACATACCACCCAAACAATTAGTCTGGAAATCAATAATCAGACAAAAAATAACCTCTGGGTTAGAGCAATCCAAATTCTGGTTATTACAAAGATCCTACTGGACACCACACTGACTCCACAAAAAGAAATTAAGAGACAACCCAACATGGTGGTGGAACTGCAACACCGAAATTGGGGACTTACCACACTTACTTTTTCTACTGCTGATTAGTCAAACTATTCTGGCCAAACATATTTATTTAGCTTCATTACCACACTGTTTGGTATTCAAATTGAAGATGATTTTATGTACTTTAATACTAGATTGTATGACCCCAGCATTAATAACGATTATGACAGATAACTTCTTGATTTATTATTAGCACTAGAAAACTAGGATGCTAAATCAGTGTTAGCATTTGGAAAAACAAATTCAAGATATAATTTGCTGCATGAAGTAAATGGATATGATAGATCAGAGGGGCGCATACAATTTCCATACAGCTTTGTCCTTTGAAGCCACAGAACAGACCAATTTGGAATACTTTAAACACTCACTTTGCAAACCACCATAAATTGCTATACAGGATAGTCTTCAACTCTCCGGTCGTAGCTATATGTAATGACCCTTTTTGTACAACAGTTGTTGATATCTACAATACTTTTGGTATTATGTGCTTAGTAACTATGTGGTACGTGTATTCTATTGTATGTTTAACTACACACTGAGACATTGTGCTTCCCAAACATTTTAGAACCACAACCCACTTTCTAGTTGATATTTATATTATATTACTGTGTTTAACTATGTTTATATTAAAAAACTACATTTTTGAGTTCAATATTAGTGTATAACGATATTGATTTTTAAAAATATTTTTGTTATTTCTATCATAAGTATAGGAAAATGATATTTTTGTACTCTATATTTTTGACACAATATTTATGTCCCGCGATATTTGTGGTTTCGATAATTTTTCATTGAATCGTGGTTGATGGGACCACTTCCTACTTTTTAAAGTGTTTTTGACAATATTCACAAAAGGGAAGGGAACCTCTTTCCATTTGCAAATGAGTTACCTCCTTCTCCTACATTCAGTCGCAAAACGTTAATACAGATCATAAGCAATCGGTATTTAGAAGGACAGCCATAAATATGCCCCTTCTAAACACCAATTTAGTTTGATTTCTTAAACCCTTTTAGCAATTCTGTAATCTGTTACCGAATCACTAAATCAGTTATGTTTTGTGAGCTGCAGTTTTCCTGTGCACAATATTGCAGTGAACCAAAGACCAGGAGGTGGTAAGATGGCAGACTAGTGCTATCTCTTTCCTGAAATTGAAAAATGAATTTTTCCTACCTGTGATTGCACCATTTACACCTGTTTTGCTTGCAGTTGTTACAGTTTAAAAATTGAAGTTTTTTACCTGCCTGTGATTGCATCATTTTTCACCTGTTTTGTTTAGAAATTTGTGGTTTTTACTTGCCCGTGACTGTTTTATTTTACTTGTTGAATTGTGGGTTTTGCAGTCTAAAATCCGTTGTTTTTTTCACATTGCCCGTGACTACCTGTTTTTCCCTCCTAATTTCTCCCTTGCTCTGTGCTCAAAACTGCGTGTTAAGCACTCCACCCCAGCTCCCATTTTGTGTTAGCATGTGAGTGAAACCAGATTACCCCTCCCCCTTCTCCATCAGCAACCAAGATATTATACATCAGAGAGTGAACAGAGGGTGCTCTAAGACAGCAGTAATCTGCTGTTAGCTGTTTAAGCTGTATGTTATACGGGATTGTGCACTTGTTTTTTGGCTAGGAGAGTGAGTAAAATTTTGCGCACACAGTATTGTTAGAGGGCAAAGTTTGTTAAAACCTTACCTGCAGAACTCCAAAGTTTTGATTGCACCTGATTCTACAATGAGGAGCAGCTTCCAACTCCCTGGCCAGCAAACATTGCCTGAGGTTGCAGGGATTTATATAGTCTGCTATTGGATGCTACATGTGTGCACCGATTGGTGGTTGCAACTGGTGTTTCTATTGGATTAGGGTTAGTGTTCTCATTGGGTGGTTATTTGAGGGTACTGATTGGTTCCTGGGTCAGTGAATCTAGCTTAGGACTAGTGATCTGACTGGCGGAGAGTTTTAGGATTGGTTCCTGGGGCTGGGCTTTTAATTGGACGTAGGGTTTAAGGCTTCCTGTATGATTGGCTGCTGGGACTAAGGCTGGGATTAGGCTTTCCATTGGACGTACGGTTTAGGGTTTCCTGTATGATTGGCTGCTGGGACTAGGGTTGGGACTAGGGCTGGGGTTAGGATTACTATTGGATGTAGGGCTTAGGGTTTCGTGTCTGAGGCTGCTGGGACAAGGGCTGTGATTGGTTGTAAAAGGCTAGTGTCCTATTGGTGGTAGGGCTTAGGGCTAGTGTTGTGATTGGTGCCGCTCGTAGGCGCGGACTTGGTTTTTAAAATTCATTTTACCTGCCACCATCGCTGAGGAGCTGCTTTGGAACTGCGGGGGAAGACTGAAAAGCGTGGTCATCTCGGGAGGCTGCTACTGTGCAGGGACTGCGAGGCCCAGGGTGCCTTGCTTTACAATCATTGAACGCACCTGATCCTCTTCCCGGACACACCTCCCACTGCCTCGCCATAAAACGCCTCGAGGCCCCCGCTTCGCGGGGGCCGCTCGTAGGCGCGGACTTGGTTTTTAAAATTCATTTTACCTGCCACCATCCCTGAGGAGCTGCTTTGGAACTGCGGGGGAAGACTGAAAAGCGTGGTCATCTCGGGAGGCTGCTACTGTGCAGGGACTGCGAGGCCCAGGGTGCCTTGCTTTACAATCATTGAACGCACCTGATCCTCTTCCCGGACACACCTCCCACTGCCTCGCCATAAAACGCCTCGCGGCCCCCGCTTCGCGGGCGCCACTCGTAGGCGCGGACTTGGTTTTTAAAATTCATTTTACCTGCCACCATCCCTGAGGAGCTGCTTTGGAACTGCGGGGGAAGACTGAAAAGCGTGGTCATCTCGGGAGGCTGCTACTGTGCAGGGACTGCGAGGCCCAGGGTGCCTTGCTTTACAATCATTGAACGCACCTGATCCTCTTCCCGGTCACACCTCCTACCGCTATTTAATTGACACTAGTCTACGCGTGAGCGGGACGCGTGCGGGGCGCAGTCCGGGGCGAAGCCCGGGCAAAGGGCGGGCCCGTTTAAGCACGGTCAAGACCGGACCAGGCCCCTTCTCTTTCCTGCTCCGCCCTCGTAGAGGAAAAATGGCCACACGGTCGAAAACACAGGCATCAACTCCGATGCTTTCAGGTACACTGGACAATTTTCTCATCAGGGCTAATTCGGTGGTCAATAATGAGCTGTTAATGCTGGAGCAACGACTCTTCGAAGGTATCGAAAGTGCTAGGAGATCTTCCCTTGGCTTACTCGCATCTGCAAGAACTCCGGAGAGACTGGATAACTCTCATACTGCCTTAATGAACAGTATTGACCAAACGATTGATTCCGTACTTCAGGATCTAAGAACTAGCTCAACCTTGGTACCAGATGTTGCTACGGAGCTGGGGAAGGAAATACCTTTAAGATCAGCTCATGGCTCACGGGAGGGGGCGATATCCAAAAGGAAAAGTGTGAGGAAGATGAAGGGTGGGAAAAAGGCCAGGTTAGATACTGAGGTTCCACCTATTGTATTACCAGGCACTATTGAAACTTATACTCTATCACCCACCCCAAGTTGCAACCAAATTTCTCAACACCCTTCCCCTCCCAGCAGTGCTGCAGGACCAGGGCGAGAGACTGATTTGTTAACTAGCTCCTTAGTAAATGCGCTAAAATTCTTATTTGAACCTCTTTTGGCTAGATTTGATTCTATTAATGAGACGCTCATAGAAATAAAAAAAGCAACAGGAATTATTACTAATTGTTTAATAAATAAAGGTAGTTCTATCTCTAAAACGGATAATGTCCCTCAAATACAACTCCCAGAGTCCTCGTCCCTGAGTGTGGTTAGTTCAGGTGCCCCCCCCCAAACATGTAGGAGTGGGGGTGGCTTCCGAGTCACAGGATTTGCCTCGATCCTTGAATCCCCAACAGGCTTTTGTTGTTCCTCCTCACCCAATACAGAACTGCTCATCTGTCCAACTTAGGCCTATGGATAATGTTGGTGAATTAAATGTCCATAGTACTAAGGTGGGAACCAACACTAATACTCAGGGGAAGTTAAGCTGGAAGGATGTGGTTAATTTACCCCCCGAGGCGGCCCCCTATGTACTAGTTTTGGCTGGAATTCCCAAGTGTACCAACTCTGATTTAGAAACTTATGATTCTCTCAAAAACAAAGTCACCAGTTGGTTAAATACCCATAGGCCACTCCCGCCATCTGTAACTGCGGCTATTTTGATGGTTAGGAGGATTAATTGGCTGGGTAATTCATTTAAACGCTATAAGGGCGATTGTGTTCTGGTGAATTTTAGAGATCCTGATATTGTATCATATATCCTTAATTGGAGGGGGAAACAGCGAGAGACTTGCATTCAACCTTTACCACTCTCCTATTTTTATCCCCCATTAAATAATAATGTAAATGCTGAGAACGTAGAAGGCTGGACAAGGGTGGGTCCTCTTTCCTCTAGCTCTCGGAACCGTGATAATTCCTGGTTATATCAGCCTATCGTTCACGATGTCCCATGCCAAAATAGGTTTAGTCCTCTTGAAGAGGTGGATTGACTGCAAGTTGGATCTAATCCCAACGTAGATGAGTGTGAATTAGTGTCAGTACAGACTGTGGCGACCTTATCAAATGACATCATCCACAATGACCCTATATCCATCTAAGATAATGTTGGTATATCTGTTGACCCATCCTGTGCCCGTTCTTCACTAAAGATCGTCTCCTGGAATATAGCGGGCCTCCATAATAAGCTTGATTGTCCCGAATGGGGCCTTTTTATAGATCAACATGATATATGTTGTTTTCAGGAAACATGGGCCAGGACTAACCACCATCGAGTGGGTTTTGCCTCCTTTTTTCTTCCGGCAATTTGGGGAGGTAGGGGCCGACCGTCTGGTGGCCTCTCCATTTGGGTGGCAACCCATTTGGGCTGTACTGCTACCGCCCTGAGTACAGGATCTGATGATGTTCAAGCCATAATATTGAAATGGCAGGCTAAGACACAAATGGCCCTGATTAATATCTACTCTAGACCGACCAGTTTATCGGCAGAATCAAGGGCTGTGGATGTCTTATCTACGGTATTGGCGGATCTACCAGAGGGTATCCCTTTAGTGGTGGGTGGGGATTTTAACTCCCACTTTGAACCCCTAGAGGGATTATTAGATGCCATAAACCAAGAGGAGGATGACTCTTGGGAAATTCCACAAGTAGCTGGCTCCATTGTAAGATCATGGACCCCATTGGCTCTTCAAATTACCTCTTTATCGTTGGCTCACTCTATTAGAGCTTGCAATGGACGATCCAAATCTGATAACCCCCCAAAGACTACCTTTAATGTATCGGGCAGAGAGGCCCACCTCGATTACATCTTTGTCAAGTGCAAGGAATGGAATCGAGTTTTGGATTTTGTGGTGCTTCCCAGGAGAGAAAGTGACCATAATCCTCTAATCCTGGACTACGCTTTATTAGGTTTGGGCCCCACTGAATCCCCGCTGACTTCAGACAGATCTGATATTCTTGCCCTCTCTAACAACAGACGGAGGGTGAAATGGTCGAAATTGGTCAGTAATCCGGAGGACATTTCCAGAGTTCATGGGAATGTTAGTTTAACCTTGGACCGAATGGCTGACCTTATTGAGTCTGAATTAGCTCCGGATATCAATAGAGAGATTGCCGCACATAATGATGCACTTTATGCAAGTTTAGGAAATATTTTAAATCCTCTAGCTCCTTTGAAGAAATACCAATCTAGGAAACATTCATGGTATAATCGAGCTTGTAGACTGGCAAAAGCCGAACTAATGACTGCATTAAAGGCAAACGCTGACCGAGATCTCATTAAATGTAAACGACGCACTTATCGCTATCTGACCCACCATGCTAAACTTGAGTGGGCCAGTCAGAATTGGGTCGATCTAACATCTGCTTTGGCGGATCGAGATTCTTCTAGATTTTGGAACATTGTGACTACCGGTTCATCTGATATGGTGTCCGCTATTTGTCCGAATATTGCCCCGCAAGTCTGGGAGGACCATTTTACTCTTTTGTATAACAATCAATCCCCTAGCACAGCTCCTTTTTTATCTGAATTACCGTTGAGTGATAACTCTGCTCTTCACCCAATTAGTTTTACTATACTCGAAGTCCAGACTGCTATTGCTGCACTCCCCGCGGGAAAGGCTCCTGGTCTTGATAAGGTCCCTGGCGACCTTTATAAACATCAACCAGGAGTCTGGGCTCCTTATCTTTTAATTGTATACAATCGAATTGCAAGGGGTATGAAGATACCTTCTACTTGGCTGGGTGCTGAGGTGGTCCCAATCTATAAGAAGGGATCGCCCCTCCTCCCAGTCAATTATCGGCCTATCAGCCTTATTGATGTAGCCCAAAAACTTTTTGCTAGGTTGATCATCAATCGCTTATTGGACTGGATTGATGAGGAGGAGATCCTGAGCCATTACCAGGCTGGCTTCAGGAAATCTGTATCTACCATTGACCAGATCTTTAGGTTTAATATGCTTTATTGGAAAACTGTCACGGTTGAGGGTGGATCCCTATACACAGTCTTTGTAGATCTTCGATCAGCCTTTGACTTGGTCCCACGTACCAAGCTATGGGCTGTTCTTCGTGAATTAGGAATTCCACCCCCCCTTCTTGACATTATAATTCGATTACACACTGATAACTTCGCCAAGGTTAGATGTGGGAGCGAGGGAAAATTATCATCTAGTTTCCCTGTCAATAGGGGTGTGCGCCAGGGCTGTGTCCTGGCTCCCACCCTTTTCTGCCTATATGTAAATGGAGTTATCCCCTATCTAAATATGGTGCCTAATAGAGACGCGCCAAAGCTCGCTGGGGTGGGGATTTCGGCAATTATGTTTGCTGATGACACCTTGCTACTCGCCAAATCCCCCATGGGTATCCAGCGGGTACTGGATGGGTTTGTCTCTTTTTGTCAGGATAGGGGTTTGGAAATTAATACAACAAAAACAAAGTTTATGATTTTGAATCCTCCAAGAAAATCTCGTCCAAATCCAACTTTTGATGGAGTTAGTCTGGAGAGAGTTCGGGTGTTTGAGTACCTGGGAGTGACTATAAATGAAAATTTCCTATGGACTCAACACCAAACCAAATCCCAACTAAAATTATTGCAGAAAATCGGGGCGATTGTTAAACTTTGGAAAAACTCCTACATAAAACCTATTGGTCCACCTTTAGAAATTTATACGGTGCAGGCCAGAGCGGCAGCAATTTATGGGGCGGAACTGTGGGGCAATAATTGCCTCCAACCATTTATGGTCATTGAAAATAATTTTCTACGACAATTATCATCTTTACCCGCCAGTACTCCTCTTCTCCCCGTTAGGTTGGATTTAGGAATTAGATCTATTAAGGAGGAACTAGCCTTAAAGCCCCTAACCTTTTGGCGACGTCTATGGGCAACCCCTGAACTTAATACCTACAGACTAGAATTTTTGGATTTATTGAAGTTCCAAACTATACAAAATCTTCCTTGGATAAGGTATATCAAGGCTGAGTTTGATAGGTTGGGTTGCCCCTCTTTATGGAGTTCTCCAGAATCTGCATCCAAGGCCATATCGCGTAAAGCTCTGGCAATAATGTACTATGAAAGAAATCGGGCGGTTTGGCTGACCTCTGATAATTTGGGCTCCATGACAAGTTCATTTATCTTAATGAAAGATTATTATAAGTTTGAGATAGTGCTCGATGAAATTTATCCCCCAACTTTTAGAAAACTTTATCTCCAATGGAGATATAATTCCCTCCCTATTCGTGCTCTTACGAACAGATGGCACCCCTCAACTGTTGTTAATTGTCCCCTTTGCACTGCTCAGCCTGAAAATGATCTCCACGTAATTCTTTTTTGTCCTCTATATATAGCATCTAGAAGAAAGTGGATTATTCCCCTATGCAAAAAATGGGGTTTTAGAAAATATATGGAGGCTTATCGAATACTAAAAACGGATCTATCACCATTAACCGTTTTTGTTGTTAGCAAATTCTTAAACGCAATGTGGAAAACTAGAAGAAAGTTTTTGTAAACATGATATTATCTAGTTTTCACATTTTTCTGTTATGTTGATTTTTTGGCAAGTGGTATCAACTGTGTTTGCTAACTGGATTAGTATTCTTTTCTTGGCTATAAAGTGTATGATGGATATATCCCTCTTTTGATTGTAATAATTGTGAAATTTTATGTTACCTTGTGTTATAACTGTGAAAATTTATGTTACCTTGTGTTATCTTTTATGACTCATTGTAGTCGAAATAAAGATTATAGAAAGAAAAAAGATTGGTTAGGGCTGGGGTTCCCATTGGCCAAAGGGGTCACTTGATTACTCTGACAATTTGCGATCAGGGCTCAGGGCATCTCATCCCAGGCGGTAAGGTTAGGGGCAGAGAGGACTAAGGGAGTTGCCTGTTTGAACTTGTTCGAGACTAGTCGGACCTAGGGCCGAAAATGCTGCCCACTTTCTTATTACCCCATCCACATCCGCAACCAGATAAACACACTCACATCAAATGTATTCTACTCATTTACTACAAACTAACCATATGCAAAATTCAATGTTTCAGCACCCACTACTAAACCACACCTATACAACCTTCTATGCCAGCTACTGCACATTTCCATCATCACTTACAAACATCACACAACTCTTATCATATACCACTAACCAATCCACTCATCACTAACACAACCCAAACCCACAACATATTTAAATATATATCCCAGCCAGATACACACTCCCTGCTCTGACTCCTGACAGACCTTTTTGTCACTAACAGACCTATACTCAGCCTTCGATCATTTCTTCGACCAACACCCTCCTCTTCTTTCTACCACAATAACACAACCACACAACACTTACACTCCACTACACCACATATATTACATTACCTCTTGCAGCAAACAAGTCTAAGACAAACACTCTTAACTTCATCCCCTTTTACGCCCAACATACACTCTACTCACAAACACATCACCACCCCATTTACCTTACAACTTCTACTCGCAAACAATACTATACAAACAAATCCGTCTCATAAAACAAATACGTTAGCACCTCCTTTCACTACTCCTCAAAAACATAACATATTACGCACAACAAAGTCTCTCAAACACAGCACCTCATAACACTTACCATCACAAAATACAACCATACACCCACCCTAAAACTACACAAATGAACAAACTCCAATGCCAAGCTTTCTCTCTTCCACCGCACCTAACACATATACACCAACTCTTTTCCAATCGGTTCTCATCCATTGGACAATTTAGAACCTTAATACATGACCCACATGCTGCAACATCACCCCTAACACATACATCTTATGCCCTAAACACAAGCAAACAATATAAGCAATGTGCCACACCTCACAACTTCGCTTCTCTATGTATGTGCAGACCCATCAACATGCCTTCTTAGCCTGCTGGATGAGAAACACGATACAGAACAGCTACACAATTGCTATCCTCTTATACCTAATACCAACACTATAGACACACCTGCTGCAAGCCCACAAAATACTGCTCACTCTTCTACAAAACAAAGTCACGCTGTCGCCAAAGCACGTTCTCTAAACTGTCTACTAGTAAATGCTTGATCGCACTCTAAAAACAAGCATCACATCTATGACCTTCTCACGGATACAAAACCAGACATACAATTCATAACTGAATCATTGTTGGGAGATAATATGGCCCCAATCGTGCATGAAGCCATTCCTCTAGGCTATCAAACAATCACCCAAAATTGTATAGGCAAAAAAGGAGGTTGCCTAGCTGTTGTGTTCAGGCAAACATTACATATTACTATTTATTTATTTATTTATTTATTTATTTATTTATGCGATTTTTAAAGCGCTACAATTACCCATAGGTGTCTCGGCGCTAGGAGCTATATCTGATACCAATAAAGTAGAACTCTGGGGCAGTTTTAGATTGATTTATGAACAGTCGTGTCTTTGAGAAAACAGCCATGTTTTTAGCTGCTTTCTAAAGATAATCAGCGTAGGACTGGATTTTATGTTAAGAGGAAGGGAATTCCATAATTTTGCAGCTGCGATGGTAAAGCATCTGTCTCCCCAGTTAACTTTCCTTGTTCTGGGTATATGAAGCAGATGAGCAGTGTTGGAGCGAAGCGTTCTGGAGGTTGATAAAGGCTTAAGTGAAATCCTAAGATTCACCAGGCGCAACCCAACACCAATTTTCTCCTGTAACTTCCATCTCCTTTACAGACCTCCACCTAGCAGTGCGACATTCCCAGACACGCTTCTAGACATGGTTTCAAACCTGATAACATTACACTCCAACCTATGCTTTCTGGGGGACCTCAACATTTGGTTTGACAAACCCAATATGCCCCATCCGAAAACAATCATCACTGGCCTTGATACAGTGAACCTGCATTAGATCGCCACAAACCCACACACAATGCTGGACCCATTCTTTCAATCTTTCGGAATAGAGAAAGATAACATTCTCATATTCTGTTGGTGTAATTCTTTTATAGCATTCTGTGTTGTTTAGTTGTTTCAAAGATTCTTTTTTGTATAGGTCCCTCCCCCAAAGGACTACGTTCCCACCTTTATCCGATATGGGGGCCTGCTTTTTCCCTAGTTATGCTTGTCTGCATATGGGTCTATGGGAGGAACAGGTCCTCAAGGGTTCATATTGCGGACACAATGAGACAACATGTGCCATACTGGTTTAGGTACATTGACGATCTGTTCTTGATTTGGAGCGGCCCAGAGGAGCGGGCTCTTCAATTCATAGAACAGATCAATAGCAATGATCTTAATCTCCACTTTACTGCAAACATCAGCAGAGAAGCACTATGTTTTCTTGATGTTGAGGTTTTTATAAAGGGAGACAAACTTGAAACTAGGATGTATAGGAAGCCTACTGCAGGAAACACAGTACTCCACGCAACAAGCCATCACCCCAGACACTTAATACAAAGCATTCCGTATGGGGAAATGATGTGTATTAAATGCATTTGCAGCATGGAGGGAGACTGTGACACTGCACAGATTGAAAGCAGAGAAAGGTTTCTGGCTTGGGGCTATACTGCTAAAATTATTGACAAAGCTATCAGTAAAACCAAGGCTATTGTCAGAGCTGAGGCCCTGTCCTATAAACCTAGTCCGCAACAAACAACCCTTGATCAATCAACTCGACCAACTAGAATGATTCTTAAATACAACCGACAACATCAAGCTCTGTGCAAAATACTCAACAGAAATTGGGGATTAGTGTGCAGTGACCCAGTTCTGGGAAATCGGTTACCTATGACTCCTGACATAACTTTCAGAAAAGCACGATCCATGAGTAACACCTTACTAAAAAACAGTCCTGAATTGAGGGGAACCAAGAATTGTCTTAATTCACGCAAGGGATTTGTTAAATGTCCCTCATGTAAGGCATGTAGGTTTACCAATAGTAAGTCATGCTATACTAGCCCATTTAAACCAGACCCTGTACCCATCAAGAAAAGGCTTACTTGTTAGATGGAATAAGCGGTTTATGTGCTGGAGTGTCCTTGTGGCCTGCGCTACATAGGCAGCACTAAGTTGCCGGTACACAAGAGGATACTCCTGCACATAAGGGCTATTACCAACAGTGACCCAGCATACCCAGTGGCTAGACACTTTGGGGAATTCACAATGGGAGTCCGGAACACCTTAGATACTTTGTCATGGATACAATGCCACCACTTAGAACGGGAGGCAACCGTGAGGTCCAGCTACGTCTCCTGGAAACTAGGTACATTCTGGAGCTTGACACTAAAACTCCATTTGGGCTGAATTCAACTGAATATTTCTACACTTGCCTGTGATCAGGACTCTTCTTTAGCATGTTTGCACATTCTGGTTTTGTTACTCTTTTTAAACAACTCATCCCCTCAGTCACATGGTTTTAGTCTTCATAGAATTAGCACTTTGCACTTTAGGAATCATTGTTGATTCAACAGGGTGACACTTTAGAGCACTAGCACTTTATCACAGTAGTACAGGGGAGAAACTCAAGGCCCACTAAGGGCTTAAATTACAAGCACCAGCAAACTATGTAAACATAGCAAAATAATAAGAAACAGTGGAGGTATGTGTGACTTTGAAAATTGAGTTAAACAAGAATATGCACTGACAATGAGTATTGTTTTTACCAATTCAATATTTTAACACACACCATATTATATTGCACTGTTATCTGCTATGCAGGTTCAGCGGATTGTTGTATTTACATGACAAAAACCTATCTGATAAATGCACTGGCTTTTTAAATTAATTTGTTTTAATTGATTTTGAAATATTAATTAATTTTAAGCTGACATCCATTATTACCTGTAAAACTTAACTGTTTTGCATGATGCGCATTTGGTGCTGTAATCTATTCCTGACTCTTCTATGTCTAGGATTGCTTCACCTATGTGATCACGAGTCTTTGCATTAGCACTTTAAATATTTGAAGGCACTCTGCATCGGGTCATGTGATCAAGGCCTCTGGGAGGCCGAAACGCGTTTTGCCCCATTTCTTTGGGTCCGCGTTCGTCTGTTCCAGGGAAACTGGATGTTGCAAGGCGAAGTCTGTGATATATATATATAGATATATATAAAATTCATTTTATGTACAGCAACACTTGAAAGCCGGAGTTTGTTTAATGCATCTTCAATCTACATATACCGACTTCCTTTATGCATCTATGTACCGTCCATGTACTTATTTTTATGGATCTGTATATTTATTACTTTTCTTCTGGTTCAGCATATCCAATGCACTACCCTGTTTCTCACCCTGTACTGCTCTCAGTGTGTCCTCTGCCTCAGCTCTCTGCCTCATCTCAAGCCTCTTTCTGCTACTCTTTCCAGTGCACTACCCTATTTCTCACTCTATACCTCTATCAATATATCCGGTACCTCCACTCACTCATTCATCTCAAACCCCATACCACTGCTGTGATCCCCAAATGGCCCTTTCTGGATGCTTCCCTACTCTACCCCTCCTTACATCATCTCATACTTCTTTGCTGTTCTCATCCCCCAAAACAGGCCTTTCTGGACACTTCCCTCTGGCTCTTCCCCCTCCACATCCCTTTTGCTCATGCCAGGCCTTCTCCTACTGATATGAGCTTCAAAACTAACACACAAAAAATTCTAAATCTTTCCCTCTTCTATCCCTCCACTATCCTTTTCAATCTAAATAACAGACTAACATGTCCACCACTCAAATTAATTTAATATTTCACTATACTAATTCACCACTAATCCTTAATGGGTTCCGGAGTAGCGTGCTACTCACCGAAAAAGCGCTTCAATACCTCTTCAGGGGTAGCAATTGCTTAATAAATGCAAACCTTCTTCCCTCTTCTATCCTTCTGCTATCCTTCTCAATCCGAACAACTGACTGACATATCCACCACTCAAATTACTTTCATTTTTCACTATACTAATTCACCAATAATCCTTTATGGGTTCCGGAGTAGCGTGAAACTCGCCCAAAAAAACGATGTAACACCCCATCAGTTGTAGCAAGCGCTATATAAATGCAAACCTTTTTCCCTCTTCTATCCTTCTGCTATCCTCCTCAATCCAAATAACTGACTAACATATCCACCTGTCAAATTACTTTCATATTTCACAGTACTAATTCACGACTAATCCTTTATGGGTTCTGGAGTAGAGTGCTACTCTACGAAAAAGTGCTTTAACTCCCCATCAGGGTTAGTAAGCGTTAAATAAATGCAAATCTTTTTCCCTCTTCTGTCCCTCCACTATCCTGCTAAATCCAAATAACTGACTAACATATCCACCACTCCAAGTACTTTCATATTTCACATACTAATTCACCACTCGCCGAAAAAGTACTTCAACACCTCGTCAGGGGAGGTAAGCGCTATATATAAATGCAATTAAAATACAATACATGCCTAAACAAGCCGCTTCCAAATTCCGATTTGGTATGGTTTCCTAAACCCTTATAGAAATTCATCGGTTTAGTACTTGTCACAAACCCTACGACTTACCAGATACCATGGTTTGCGATCAGTAAATGCATTTGTACATGTGACCCACTTTTCTCTGTTATTAGGCTGAAAGTACAGAAATCAAATGTAAGCCTGATGACAGAGACAACATTAGGGTGAAAAGTTAGAGAAGTACTTTGAAATGCAACAATTTGACTTTTATTCATTACAAAAAGTTAGGCAAAGTTAGTAAACATTTATAATTTACTATTCAGTCCAAATTTACAAAGGTTTTTTAGCTTCTATTTTTTACTAACTTGTAAAAAGTTGCAATTTACTGGTAAAAGCTGTAAAAATATCTCTATCTTTTCACCACTCAGGTCAATTATGTTTTCAAAGTTGAAGGTAGTGTAAAAGTTGTTTTTAAAGTGGATATTGTTTCGTTACCATTTAAATTTTGTAAGCAAAAGATCATATTATCTTGAATTATGCTAGATATTCATACATGACTACCAACATTTGTAAGGCTGTAGAAAGTATTTATCCTTTTTTAAAATCTTGTAATTTGTTCCGTACTTTTTGAATTGACTGTTATAAATAACTTATGTTCTTTTTTAAGTTTGGAAACAACCAAGTGCAGCATTATTACATTAGCTTATTACTTTTAAGCTCTGGTGTCATTATGTCTGCTGCCAGAGCTAGTAGCCGAGGGGAAAGGCAGGTCAGGTCACAAAGCATCATTAAATCAGCTATTTAAAGAAAAATGAAATGTTACTATTTTTTCTTCTGTACTGTTTTTCTAGCTTACAGAGTTAAGTAAAAAGGAGATATTTATGGCAAAATGTTTATTTTTTGCACTATAGAAATCGTAGAATCTTTCTGCATGTTTCTACACATTCCGAGCTAATGCAGTTTTTTTAAATTGACTTGTATTTAGCTGATTCTTGATGTTTATTTTTTCAATAGAGATTATATTTTCATTCTTCATATTTGCAAACATCCTTTCCCTTTCATATGAAAGAGCTACACACCAAGGATTTAAGTGGTATGACGTAAAGGTGATGGTGTGACCATGTATTATGTGGAATGATAAGGATATTGCAAGTCACCTCGGAGTTCCACATGCTTATAAAGGAACTCGGCCTTCGTTCCTCTATATGGTCATGGAACTCCGAGGTGATTTGCAATTATGATGTACCACAGTGGTTACTTTATCTCATATATAAAAGTTAGATAGTACGCTTATAAAAATCCATCTTATTTAAAACTCCTCTATGAAATATAATGCGAACTTGCGGAGGCTTGGTAGACACATCCTCAGTTATAGCTGCCAAAAAAAACATGTCATCTATTACACCCTCAGACACAGAGCTTAACTAACAGAACTTTGAATGCTTGGATTTTTGAATCTAAGAATGTAACTTGCTTGACTGAAGGGCTTACTGGCTGAAAACAAAATAGCATTTGTTTAGATCAAAAATTGCCACTAGTCTGGCATTGAAAGCCTTTTGGATGGCTTAGTTATGATTTTCTAATTATTTCCATTCCAAATCAGAGTCAGATTTGGCTTTTTGAAGATTTGTGGCAGTAGGGTGAGAAAGTCACTTGTCATAATAAGTAAGCTGTGAGCTTTTGGTGGGGGAGACTTGTGGGCTGTATCAAATTACTTACATATTTCTTCGGTATGTGCAGGTGTCCTTGCACAGTAAATGTGTGTGGTTAGTAGGTGATCATAGAAAGGGCTTTTGGATGCCTTAATAGATAGTTGCATAATCGGGCTGTGTTGAGTGTATCTTCAGTGTTCTATTAAACGTGCTGTTGTTGGGTGGTGTGAAAAATGTCTTGGGACGTGGAGCTTTTGTGACCATGTTGATTGATATCTATCTTAAAATCTTTTCGGCATCTTACACCCCACTAAATCATGTAAAAGCACATACTCAGGACTTCAAGATGCGAAACCCTAAATTCCTTTTGCTTCTGCTTTTAGCTACGGGATGTTCCGCTTCACGGCATACAGCCAGCTGACGAGATGGTGCTGGGGGATACTGGGAAACAACATTCGTATGAATCTGCCGGCCTGTGCCATTACCGTCATCCGCAACACTTTCCGTTATGGTTATTCACACTTGTAGATTAATTTTGAAAACATTTTTGTATTCATATTGTACAATTTACAAAATTCAATAAAAAGACATTTATCTAAGTTGCATTAATCTCCAGTTTCTTTAAAAATTCCTTTATTGTAAAATAGTTGGATAAGATGGTGGTGCAAGAGAGTTAAGAGCAGAATTGGGGGGTAGGGACTCTAGTGATTAAGTTATCTAGCATCGTATACCTTTCACCCCGTGAGACTGCTCTGAGAATGCCTTGGCACAATGTTATATGTTCCTTATTTGTTAATGTGTTGGGTTGTGGGATTCTACGGTGAGACAGTAATATTCTAGGTGGCAGGGGTAGACCATACTTGGGTTACTTTCTGAATAAAAGCTCCCTTTTCTGGAAGTTGGAGTCCTGCGGTTACAGAGTAATTTTGGCGGCGAGTTACAGCCAGCACAGCAATCCAGGTGGTTTTAACATGATATAACCAACTAAGTCTGCTTGTTTTCAGTATGTTCCTTGCTCTTTACTTAAGTCACAGTGACTCTACGCATGAAAAGAAAGTGCTTATATTGACACAGATAAACTTTGCCATCTGTGTTTAAAGTCAATGAGGGCATGATGCAGCTCATCTTATCAGTTCCCATGAAGCTCAGGCTACCAACAGCAAACCTACAGGCACCTGCAGAGAGCATAACACGGCTCCACTAACTATGGCCAATGGTGCTCACACCACTACGACAGTGAACTCACAAGCAGAAACCAATCTACATCACCAATGTATTCTTTATTATATACTTAAAAGCTACTGTTACTTACTGTACCATCCCCAGCCTACTCTCCTCCTCTGACTCTTACGCTATTACATTGTTAGGTTTCCTAATAAAGGAATGGCTCTTTAGAATGACCTTAAAGGGAAATATATCAATAGATTACAACACAGAAAGACCATTCCAGACCAGTTTATACATTATCTCTCTACCTTTGTAATACTTTTGCTGAAAAATAATCCCCAGAAGGTCCTTGTACTTGTTTTAGGATAGTTATATTGCACCATTATTAAATATATCACAATCAAATACATTTGGTTTGGAGTGTAGGAGTTTCCACGCAGTGCATTCAACATGAAATCTTCAGCTATAATGATGCTACCAATACTCTTGACACAGCCAGACTATTCACCAATGAAACGGGAAGAGTGGGTTGACATGTTTGAAAACTATTTAGATTCCATGGATGGTCTAGACTTTTTGTCCAACAAAAAGAAAGCATTATTGCTTAATGAACTTGGAAAAGAAATACAGTGTGAATTCAGATACCGACAGATGACTTTGGAACAAGATGTCCAACCAATTCTGGACACCTATAAAGAAGTGAAGAAGAGATTATAAGTAAAACATCAACCTAGTCATTATCTCAATGTTGGGGAGGCTGTAGATGAGTTTGTTGCTAGGCTACATGAACTGCCGATAAAATATCAGCTTTGGGTTATGACAGATGAATTGATTAATAACCAATTAATAGTACAGTGTAGAAGCAAGGACATGCAGTAGTGAGTACGGGCAGTGAAAAATCCCATGCTGAAAGATGCTATAGAGATAGCGAAGGTAATTGAGTAATCAGAATATTCCATGAAGGAGATACAGAAAAGATGTGAGGTTTGGAGGAATCTTGTATGTGTAGATATGAGTAAAGGGGTTGTAAATTAGAGTAAAGGCAAAGTGTATCTTCCAGGAACAGTGGCAATTCCAGAAAGACCATAACGACTTCACATCTTACAGTAAGACGCATGTTAGTAATTTCCATTCCTCAGAACTCATACAGCTGTTACACTTTGTAGTAACTGACTCCAGATAGCTGTGATGTATTTCAAGTAGTTTTATTGAGTTACTTACAAGTGGATGAGTTGTAGAGTTGCAGCCCCATCAGGAGCAGTATGCCTGCTGCTCAGCCCATACTCCAACTGACACACTCAAGCATACAGGCATCCCAACATTCCATTCAAGACTCACACCAACATTCCAGGCATCACATTCACACTGGCTGAGCAGGGAGGAAGAAACAGAGTGTAACCAGATAATTATAATACAGGTTACAACATACCTTCCCTTCTTCCACAGAACAAAAGTAAAAACGCAATAGAGAAAAAGCAAGAAGAAAGTAAGCCCAGATGTGAAGGGATGGATCATAGCAAAGATACCAAGAAAATCAAGTGTGAGCAAGGAAAATAATAAACAGGAGATCCGCATGAGTAAGTACCACAGAATAAGAGATAGAAAGCTAAGACCAAAGTACAAGAGAAATGGAAAGAAAATACATAGAATATAAACAAGAGATGTACAAGAAGTACATGTAAGAAAAATAAACAATGAAGAGGAGTGAAAGATAAACATACATAATATATATTACTCACCCATCATCCTCCTATAACATTTTTTAAAGAAACATTAGAAATGGGTGACGGACACCCGAACTGACCTTCCCCAAAAGACAGTTGAATATATAGACCAGAGACAAGGAACATCTACACCCAACAATAACCGGAAAAAAAAAAGTTAAGGGGAAAGAAAGAAACACACGGTGACTGCCAACCATGCAGCCACAAAGGCCTAGGGGCAGACAACCATGAGTATGGTACACGGTGAAAATGATATACCAAAACATATATACCGTGAAACCCAGAACGATATAAACACCGTTAGCAAATAAAAGTAAGCATGTACCGCAGTGTGAACAAAACAAAGGCACACATGAGACTAAAACTCATTAGAACCCAACGTGGGGTTAGAAACAAACAGAGTAACAGAAAACATGGGACTGAAACCCATTGGCAACATAGAACATGGGACTACAACCCTTTAAAAAACCCTATGTGGAGATTAGAGTGAACACAAAAATTGAACACATTGGAACCATACCCACTAGAACCACTATGTGAAGGGTAGAAACGTGCACATAAAAATTGAACACATGGGACACGTACCCATTAGAAACCTTGTATGGAGGATAGAAACGTGCACAGAACAGAAGAACACATGGGACTCGTACCCATTAGAAACTGTGTAGATGGGGCAGACACCCACAACAAACTATGTAAATGGGAAAAACACCCATCACAAACTGAAAATGAGAAAACTGTGTTGAATTGCTCTGAAACCCAAAAAGTGTTGAATGGGACTACAACATCCAACAACAATCCTGTGTAGGATAAACAAGAACATGTACATTCTTTACATGTAGCATCAAAACAAACATAAGGAACTAGAGCAGGAATGCAGTGGAGAATCATGGCTGAATAAAGGCAAAATGGCCATAAACAACAAAATCCTTCGCCGGTGAGTGACATCGCTCACATGTCATGCCATAGAGTAATAATATATACTAATAATCGATAGTTTAGCATACTAAAATGTTGACTATTTCTCTATATGCAGTATCAACATAAATATTGACCAAAAAAAACACGAAGCGCCTTGGCATCACTATAACGCAAGCTATTGAAAAGGTTTCCAATGAAAACTCTAAATATTGCAAACTCTTATTCTTGCCTCTTATAAATTCTTGTAAACATGCAGAATGACCGATGTGAAGATGGGCAGACTCCAACTTATTTGCAATGGAATGGAACAACACCTCCTTGTGTGTAAAATGATAAAGAATTAGAAATAACTGGCGTTCACACACAAATTATACCCATAAGTCAGTCAGCACCACAGTACTTTGGGAATAAAAGTCAATGAAGAAATACCCCACTTTGCTCCTCTTGCAGCGTGAGACATTTGGTCATGCAGGTGCCTGAATTGGAAAACAGGTAGTCAAAAATTAACGAAAGTACCTTCATTCGAAAATGTATCCCTGAGCAGACTGAACATGTGAAGCCAAATGAAGTATGCTCACTCGACAGTGAACACTGATGAAGACTGCATGACCGGGTGTTTGCGCGCAGCCACAGCTTCCAAGAAAACAGTACATAATCGGATGGCACTGGGTAAAACCAAACAAGATGAGTGCTGCCGTTGTAATGATGTAACATGGCTCCATGCCAGAACACTAGGCATGGAACCAGCTTGTTCTGAGGTTCTGTCATGTGAGGGTTCTATGATGACAGTTGATATGCTGGCTGTTGGTTGAGGCTGTAATAAATACCTCTTACCACATATCTTCATCTGGTGTGGATTCACTTTATTACACTGGCGACGAGGATGGGATCCGAACCCACGCGTGCATTGATGGTGGAACGTACTGTTAGGGAGTGTACACCTTGTCAAGCTAGTGATAAGGTGCTCAAACCAAGATATTCACCTATGGTTTGTAGAAGTTTACCAAAAAGTCCATGGGATGAATTAGCTATCGATATTGTGGGACCATTGCATGGAGAACATCAGACTCCTTACCTGTTGGTGTTGCTGGATTTGTATTCACGATGGGTGGAGGTGAGTTTGGTGAGAGAGATCACTTCTCTTTCTGTGATCAGTTTTTTAGAATCTGTGTTCAAACGCGAGAGTTTTCCTAACTCTATTCTTTCTGACAATGGTCCGCTGTTCTGTTCTGCTCAGATGGAGGAGTATTTTGTAAAATGTGGAATTGAACATAAAAAAATTGCATTATATCATCCAGAGGCGAATGGTGCTTTGGAGAGATTTAACAGGACTTTAAAGGAGAGTATACAATTAGCAAAGGTAAACTGATTAGATTGGAGAAAAGAACTGCAGTGTCGTATAACAGCCTACAGGTACACTCCTCATGCATCAACGGGGAATACTCCTTTTGAACTGCTCAGGGGAAGGTCTCCAAATACTTGTTTGTGTCCTGGCTGGATGGTTGCTGGGAAGGGTTTGAAAAACAATGGTATTGGGGAATGGAGAGACAAAGAAGTGTCTCTGCAAAACAAAAGGAAGATTTATGTTGATAGAAGGAATAATGCGAAAGTTACAAATTTTGAGGTTGGAGATAAAGTAAAGGTCAAAGCTCCTGTTGGGTGTCAAAATTGGTCAAAATATACCTCATCATTAAGCTGTTTAAAAATGCTGTCAAGACGGATGATGGTCGCATCTGGAATCATAGTCGTGTAGCACATTTTCGGGGGTGTGGTGTGGCCGACAGGAGGGATGATACTTCTTATCGTTTTCCCTCAGACATTGATGTAAGGTCTGATAGTACTTGTAGGGGTGTCAGAACACGCAGGTTTCCTTTGCATTTACGTGATTTTGTGTAGTTCTTTCTACCTTCTTTTTCTTGTTGTTCAAATGTGTTTATTGTTCTCATGTTACTTTTGTTCTAATGTAAAGAGGAAGAAGTGTAATGATGTAACATGGCTCCATGCCAGAACACTAGGCATGGAACCAGCTTGTTCTGAGGTTCTGTCATGTGAGGGTTCTATGATGACAGTTGATATGCTGTCTGTTGGTTGAGGCTGTAATAAATACCTCTTACCACATATCTTCATCTGGTGTGGATTCACTTTATTACAGCCGTCAAACCCAAGATGGCGGCACGCATTGTTGACGCTCGCCGGGTGGTTTAAGGCACGTCCTAGCTGGAAAGCGTCACAGAACAGCTTGAGGCAGCGTAGAAGAACAAAAGTCATAGTGAGTGCTACAACCCCTCCGCAAGACTCTTGGACATGGTAAGGTGCACACACACTCCTACAAAATTAAACCGTAGTGAACAGTTTAACTGACCACGCTGCATAGCCGAGCAAAAGTATAATAAAACTCACCAAACTGTTTGAGAACAAAAGTTGACATGTGCCTTGAAGCGTTTGGTTGATCATCTCCAACATACGCCATGTTATTTTGGTAGGGCTTAAGTGGCAAAACTTGACAGCCACTGGATGTGACTGGTTAAAAAAAATATATTGAAGCGCACACCAGCTTGGTGTAAAGGCACACCCCTGTTCAAGGAAGACTGATTAAGCATGAACAACGCTGTAATAACTTGCATGCCAGATGCATGTCCTTGTGTGTAAACGGGCTTCCCAAACGTGAAATAACACCACCGCAAAATTAAAGTGTAGACATTGATCCACTCAAGTAAATCATGTGTAGCGAATCTCCAGAAATAAATCCACTTAGAAGAGACCGATGGTTGTAGAGTGGGGTGAACACTCCAGGCATAGACTCCACAAATGATCCTGTAATATCTCTAGAAATTAAAGAATGTATCTCCACTTCAGAGACTAACCAGAGGAAAATTCAGGGCACGTGTAATTGGCTGGAGAAGAACTTATCAGCGTTAACGCAATGCATGGAGGTACTGGAAAATAAAGCTCTCGAGCTAGGGTCGGATGTGAAAGATAACACTCAGGAAGTGGTCAGGCTTAAACAGAGAGAGACGGACTTATCAGACAGGTTGGAAAGAAAACAACTCCAGAAGGAATATTATCAGGATAGTGGATATTAAGGAAGGGGTGGAAGAGGACAGTGTCAAAGCATTTGTAATAGATCTTTTGACCAAAGCTTTCCCACACGTGATCTCCGCCATAACTTTGGAATCTGAAATCCAACGGGTACATTGTGACCCATTCAAATTAAACCCCGTCGGAAGAAACCCAGAAAAGTTCTGGTGAATGTACAATCTTACACTCTCCAGGAAAAGCTTTTGGGGGCTGCCCTTAAGCAAAAAACTATCCAGGGAAAGATCCCACACAATGTCAGTCTTATCGCTCAATATAATTATTAAACTGTGATTATAAAATCTTCACTGGGATATTAACAGCTCGACTAAGTAAAATTGTTGGGGCTATAATTCATGAGGACTAGAGGGCTTCCTCCCAGGGAGGCAGATGAAAGATCTAGTACACACTTTAATCGGCTCAATAGACCTTGCCACGACACAGTGCACTCCATTATTGATAATCAGCCTATACGCTGCAACGGCCTTCGATCTGATCAACTGGCAATATCTGAGTAGAACATTGAAGGCTTTTAGCATTGATGAGACCTTCAGGGAGATTCTTAAAAAAATCTATAAAGCTCCTCGTGCCCAAATATTAGTAAACGGTAATCTTACAGCCCCTGTAAAAATAGGGCGAGTCACCAGACAAGGGTGTCCCCTATCTCCTATCCTCTTTGACTTATACATCGAGCCCTTGGCTCAAAGTCTAAGGCAAAATAAGGACATATCTCCCTTTACAATAGGCTGCTTCTCTAGGAAGCTAGCTCTCTATGCCGACGACTTGATCATTTTTATGTCTGATGCTAATCTAGCCCTTTCGTAATCATTTTCTGAAGTGCAGACATTTGGAAAAAATGTCTGGATATGAGATTAATAGTAGCAAGACGGATGTCATGGCCTGGAATCTGGAAGCTCATGGGGTTAGGCCGTCAAAAGAGATAAGATACTACAAAATTTAAAAGAGCTCCCTAAAGTAAACTTAATGAAAGTTTCTAAGGAAGTTGACAAGCTGTTGAAAAGATTGCAGAATCTCCCTCTTACACAGTACGGGCGGACATATCTGTTTAAGATGTGTGTTTTGCCCAAGTTCGCTTATCTATTCGACAATATACTTTTGGTGTTTGATAAAAGTCTAATTGTTAAAATACAGGGAAGAATTTCCGCATTCATATGGGCTGGCGAGGGGATTAGGCTATCCTGGAAAAAGCTAAGACGGAAGCTTTCACATGGTGGTTTGGGTCTTCCAGATCTTCAATTGTATTGCTGGGCATACCAGCTGAAGAACTGTAGAATGCTTCTCCTTATGCCAGATGGCACTTTGGTCAGACGCTTGTATAAGGCCATGTTAGCGGACAGTCGGAATTAGGGTTTCATGTATAAATTTGGAGCCCCAAAATTCTTTTAAAAAGTTTGTTTGAAGGTCTTGCATGCTGCTGCAAAACTATGGTTTACCTGTCGCTCATTCTAAGGCATACCCCATTACAGTGAATGGACTCCCGTGTGGGAATCCCCGGGAACACCCGAGTGCCTTTTAGACGCCCTAGCAAAACCAACTAGACACTCTCAAGGGTTTATGTTTTGCCAAATTTCAACATGATGTAGGAACCAGCAGTGGCATTCTCCTCCCGATAATTCAATCAATGTCACTTTGGTAGGGCTGTTTACTCACTGCATTGGACAAGAGTTTTAGACCCCCCTCCCCCCCCCATCTGGTCTGGGAGTATTGCTTGCCTGACGAGAAGCTGAAAAATGTATGGCAAGTATCTTTAGACATGCTTTATCCCCTGATTAAATCTGCTGCCCTAAGGAGAAACCACGTTTTCACACTTCAAAGGATCTATTGGTCCCCACTTAAGTTGTCCAAAATAAGAGGTGGTAGTAAAGCCAGATGTACAAGGTGCGGTGCCCAAGAAGCAGATGACATCCACATGTTTACCACCTGCCCGCTGTTGAAAGAGTTTTGGGATAATGTGGGTAAGACTATGTCAGACGCATTGGGCAAAGAAGTTGGGGTAAGCCCTCCCTTTTTTTTTTTTTTAACATACTTTATTGAGGACCGTGGTATCACTATCAATACAAAAAATTATTACAGAAGGTCATTTGTTTTTTGTATAGTTGCAACAATACAATTGTGCGAATCCACCAACCAGTATTCAAACAGCAGGACCGGAAACAAAATCCATGTACTATAGCATCATGTCAAATATTTGCTGATCATGAAATAAAGTCATCTAAAAAATCGTGAACTTGTAGCATATACATATTTCCAATTAACCAATCAAACCTATCTTTTTGTCCCACCCTCCCGATCCCGCCCACCCTGTACTCCTGGTCTGAAGATGCTAATGAAGCTGTTAGCCTAAGGGAACTAATAGGGTTTCTCCAGGGGACCTAACCCCCCCCCCGTATTGAGTTGTAAGTACCTCAGATTGTGGGATAATTAAGGCATATGATCACAGAACCGCACCTAGAGTCATGGTGAAGGGAGGTACGGTGGTGGTATTAAATCTAGTAGTTCAAGGTCGTGTAACATAATGTCCCATGTCATGGAAATGGGATGTTTCCGTAACCCTTGATCTTCCTCCCTCCGTAGGGCTATGGTCTCAGCTTTCCCCCACTGTATTATGTCTGCCTGCCAGCTGGATAATGTCGGGCATCTGGGAGGCTTCCACCTCATGGTAATGGCCCGTATCGCCAGTATGAGGGCCAAGTCTAGGAATCTCAGTTGTACCTTCTGCGGGCCTGTACGTCCCCGAAGGCCTAAGAGACACTCTAGGACGCAATCTGAGACAGATAAGTGTGTGACCTCGCCTAGGGACTGCCGAACACCTCCCCAGTAGTCCCGGAGATGGGGGCATGACCAAAGCATATGGAGGAAGTGTGCTTTGTCACCCCCGCATCGAGGCAGTGGTGGTGTGCCTCAGGGAACATGCGATGAATTCTCTGTGGAGTGAGGTACGACCTGTGGAGAACCATGGTCTGTATAAATTTTAATCTGACATTACGGGAGACTCTTTTAGGGTGTTGAAGGATGCATTTCCAAGCCCTATCCGTGAGTTCAATGTTAGCATCCTCGGACCATTTTGCTCTGAGGGCCGTAAGTAGAATTGCTGCATGTGCACGTATACCCTTATATATCCATCTAACTAGGTGTCCCCCGTTCCCCATATAATATAGAAGATGAACCAAGTTATGTTGCGGAGGTTCTCTACGTTGTGGGGCCCATGTAGTCTTGATGTAGTGGGAGACCGTAGCATATAATAGGTATAAACGTGTGGGTGCCCCTGTCGCTTGTATGAAGGAGTCGTGATCGAGTAGGTTGCCCTCCCCAAAGAAAGCTCCAACCTCCTCCACTCCCACCTCAGTCCAGGACCTGATCCTGGTCTTTGTAATCCTGCCCTGCGGTGTGGGGACACCCAACAGTGGGATGTTTGCCGAATATGGGGTCGCTGTAGAGGTATATGATAACGCCTTCCTCCGACATTGCATTGCCGTCCGTAGCAGAGGAGGGCTGTCTGTAGGGAGTTTGATGTGAGGCAGAAGTAAGGAATGTAGTGCACCTCGCTCTAGATCCCTAGGTGTGTAACCGAGTTCTTGTAAATTCCTCCCCGCCGTCCAAAAGGAGAGCCACTGAAGCTGGCTAGCGTAATAGTATGCTCTGAGGTCGGGGACTCCCAGGCCTCCACCATCAGATTCCAGTTGGAGTTTCTGCAAGCTCACTCGTCGTCAGCCCGCCCCCCATATGAGTTTGACTAATAAAGTATTCAGGGTTTTAAAGATAGACTGTGGGACTGCAATGGGTATGTTCACAAAGTAGTACAATAGGCGAGGGAGCATCACCATTTTGGAGATAGCTATACACCCCATCACCGATAGAGGCAGGGAGATCCAGAAAGCCACACTAGCTCTAAGGGCCGTTATGGCCTTTCCCAGATTGCCATCTAGTTGATCCAGCTGTGTTCTATATATTTGAATGCCTAAATATTTAAACGTGGAAGGGGCTACCGGCAGAGAGTACGTGCCAAATCGTAAATCGTCTAGGTATGGTGTGAAATGAGCCAGGGATTTCCTCGGGTTTATAGCCAGGCCCGACACCTGTTCAAAGGTGGAAAAAATAGCGGGAAGGGGCTCGTTATCTGCAGTCACATCACGCAAATATAATAGTATGTCATCCGCATAAATCGAAATGAGGTGGGTCGTCCCCTTAATGGGGATGCCCAGGCGGTCTGTCGATCGCCTGAGTGCCACCGCCAAAGGCTCCAGCGCGAGTACGAATAATAGGGGAGACAACGGACATCCCTGTCTGGTTCCCCTATGAATGGTGTATTGTCGGGAAATGTAGCGGCCCGTGCGGGCTCAGGCAGTGGGGGAAGTGTAGAGTAGGCGTACCCATTGAAGATACGTGTCCGGAAGCCCGAATCGTTGAAGTGCCAAAAACATATAATCCCAAGACAGAGAATCAAAGGCCTGTCTGAGATCCAGCGTCAAACACCCCGCGGTCTGATAAGTGCCCGGGGTGGCACTCATGACGTAGTGTAATCTTCTTGTGTTGAGGGACGTGCTGCGGTTCGGTAGAAACCCGCATTGGTCGCTATGTATGAGAGTCGTGAGGTAGGGTTGTATACGGTTAGCTAGAGCTTTACTCAGGATTTTATACTCTGTCGCTAACAGTGAAAGGGGCCTATAATTGGACAAGTCAAGGTGATCTCGTCCCGGTATTGGCAACGAGGTGACCAATGCTTCAATGGTGGATTGTGGCAAACGGCCGGCCTCCAGAGCAGTCTTATATACGGCCTCTAGTGTGGGGACCAGGACATCTGCATACGTATGGTAAAATTCGATTGGTAGCCCGTCGAGCCTAGGTGCCTTATTACGATTCAGACCCTTAATTGCGGTACGGATTTCCTGCTGTGTGATAGGGCCATCAATTTTCTTTTGTACTGCAACTGAGAGTACCGGAATTGTGAGATCTTGCAAAAAGGCCACGATGGAGGGGTCTTATTTAGTGTGGGTTCAGTATAGAGAGTGCTGAGATGTGTATAAAAGGCTTCGTTAATCTCTCGTTGTGTATGAGCCATACTCCCATCTGGTGCGCGTATCTGCGTTATAGGTGGTGGGTCAGATTTGTCTCGTATTAGACGGGCGAGCAGTGACCCGGCTCTATCAGCCTCAGAGTGTTTGCGTTGCACTTAGGCCCTGTGATCAATCGTCCGTAAGGTTTCTAGTGTTTCAGCATGGTTAATACGGGCATTTTGCAACGCCTCCCGTTTATCAGGGTCAGGCACTGCCTCTTGCTCCAGTACAGTCATTTGTTGTTCAATACTGATCAGGTTTCGATTTGTCTCCTGTCGGGCTCCTACAATCTGTCCTATGGAACATCCCCTTATCACTACCTTTAGTGTGTCGCACTCTACAAGGTTAGAGGAGGCTGTGTTCCAGTTTTCGGCTAGATAATTTGTTATGGTGGTGGAAAGTCCTGTTCGGAATGGGGCATCCTCAAGTAGCTGTGGGTGCAATTTCCAGGTGGGTAACGGGGTAGGCACACAACCCCAGGCGAGTGTGAGCTCTGGGGGTTGTGGTCAGAGAGGGCCTTCGCTAGATATGTGGAATGGCTGACCTGTGTGACAATGGAAGTGGAGCAGAGAAATCTATCAATCCTAGTATGGAGGCTATGCACAGGAGAGTAAAACGAGTATTCTTTGTGAGTGGGGTGTAAACATCTCCAGACATCCGCAAGCATCCAACCTCATGACCAGGTGGTAAATATGTCGGATAATTTACGGACATTCGTACCGTGCAGTGGGGGGTGGGATCTGTCCATATTCGTGTCCAGGACTGCATTCCTATTCAAACCCCCCCCCCCCCCAATACCCAGGGGATACCATCCCATTCCGCCAGTACTGTACCTAGTCTCTGAAAGAAGTGGTCTTGGTCATAGTTAGGGGCGTATACACTGCCCAGAATCACCAGTGAGCCATCGAGTGTACCCTTAAGGAGAATGTATCGCCCTTGGTCATCTATGCGGCGCTCTAATTCAACAAAAGGGACTCCATGGCGCACCCATATAGTCGTCCCTCTAGCGAAAGCAGAATAATTAGTCGAGTAGACCCGACCCCGCCATTTCTTGCGTGTTTTTTGCGCTTCAGACTCAGTTAAATGGGACTCCTGTAGGAAAACTATATGCGCTTTACGCCCAAGGAGATAAGCGTGGATACGGTGCCTCTTCTGGATCGGCCCCATCCCACTCACATTCCAGGTTAGTAGGTTGTAGGACCCTAATGTGGCAGCTGTTCTAGGCATAAAGTTTTAGACTGCGTAAGGCTCCACTTTAGATGGAGTTGATAGGCTAACATCGACCAGGAATCCCCATTCCCTATAACAATAACAAAACTTGGCTCTGCGCCTGAACCACGCTAGGCCCAACAACTAGCAACAACTATCTTATAACCTATAACGGTGCATACGCTCTGAGGGGTGTCACCACCACCGGCCACAAACATGGCCATACTGAGGCGATGGTCTCTGCGGCTCGACGGAACCCAGAGGGGGGACACATCTAATCATGTCAGTAACAGTGTTGTCGCCCACGTTTTTCTGAGTATTCAGCAGGCGGAAACCCCGTATAGCAGTGAGCATTGTCAGTAACATAGGAGCAGTCCCCCACCCCCATCAACAAGCCAAACGTAGGTCAAGATCAAACAAATACAACATAGCGAGAATATTTGCAAACATAGCATAGAAAAGGATATATTGGTCTCTGATAGGCAAGGAGCACATCTTCTGCACAGGAGTGCACATCACAGGGGGACCCCGTGCCACGTCACACTTATTATGTGACCTAAACCCACTTCAGGTATCGATGAGATCGTCGTCCGTCTGAGGCGTGATCGTGGGGAACAGATTAATACTATGTTCAGAGTCTGAGTTATTGGTGCTATCCGAGTCCGTATGAGCCTTGGCGGAGCCCTCTCGGTATGTCCCGGCAACCGCAAGGATCTCTTCCTGATCGAGTCGCTGCTTGTCACGTGAAGGTCCGGTACCGACCCTATCCTGAGTGGTCTTCTGGGTCCGGCGATGACTTAGTCTCTGCGATTTGCCGGATCCTTGCGAAGATACGACTGCTTGACTACCCTGGCTTGCTCCAATGCACATGACCTCAAGCCATTCCTCCGCGTCCGCCGGGCATTCAAAGAAGTGAGTTTTCTTGTCATAAATGACTTTCAGTCTGGCTGGGTATAAAAGGGCATATTTAAGCTGTGCTTTTTGTAGCTTTTTCTTCACGGCTTGATAGGACGACCTCTGTCTTTGAACCATGATGGTATAATCAGGATATAGGGAGATAGAATGGTTTTCATACTGGATCAGTGCTTTTTCTCTTGCTTTTTGTAAGAGGATTTCGCGATCCCTATAATCCAGTATTTTTACTATCAACTATCAGAGGGCGAGGCGGCGCGCCCGTATGGGCGCTCCAGTCGGAATTCGGTGGGCTCGTTCAACACAGAAGTAAGGAGACAGACCTTCTTGTGCTATATGGTCCTTGAACCATGTTTCCATGAATTCTGCTGCTTGCGTGCCTTCACTGCGTTCCGGCAGGCCTATAACGCGAATGTTATTTCATCTGTTCCTGCCTTCTGCATCCTCCACGCGGTGCAGCAAGCCCGTCATCTGCTGTCGTAGTTGTTGAATGGTCGTAGTGTTTGCAGTCACTCGAGGATCCATGTCTTGGAGTGCCTGGTCGTGTGCCTTAACGGTATCCGCCAGTTTCCCATGGTCAGCCCTAAGTAGGGTAAGCCCCGTGGTGAGCGTGCCGATTTGTAATTCGAGGGCTGCCCTAGAGTCTCGGATTTCTTTTAGTATTAGATCTAGCTTGTCTGGCGCACTAGCAATGAGTTCAGGAGACGCAGTCCCTGGCGAAGGGGGCCGACTGGAGCCCACCGGCCCAGCGGGGGGGGGCACCTGCACCCTGGTGGCCATCCATTGTTTTCCCACGAACCCTGCCCATGCTGTGTGTCGTCCGCAGTGGGTAGCCGCGTCTACCAGTTGCCTGTGGTAGGTATGCAGGTGTGAGGATGGAGGGGGGCCACACTACTACTCCCTCCTGGACAGTCCCAGGCTCCCCACGACATCACCACAAAAAGAGGTGCCTCCGCAGTCAGTCCACCCGGTAATCTGGTCTAGAAACCGGGGCAGCGTATCTGTGCCGCGCCCACCGCACCGGACCGGGACCAAGCAGCCGTCGGAGTCCCGTGAAAATGTCAGTAAGGACTTCTGCTCTCCAAGTAGTCAGAATGAGGGCCTGCACAGGGGATCTCACCTGTAAGATCAAAGCGTAGCAACTCAGCGCAGGCGTCAGAGATCTTGTGATCCAACTCTGGTCCTCATTACCAAGGAAAAGGAAGCTTGTGATTTATGCCCCCCGACTCGTCCGTGCACTGCAGCCCGGCCGCCCCTGCTATTGGGGCAGAGCAGCGTAGAACCCGTGCCACAGTCTCACACATGCAGGGCCAGTGTAGGTTCAATTATCCGGCAGATATTCTATGCGGTATTGCCACTCATACTGGTGGGAGGAGAGTCAGGAGATGGACACCAGTGACTCCCTGCCACCACCTTCGGGCCTTGTAGGATTTCAGACAGTAGTGTTTGAAAACGCGCTTTATTTTGAAGGTGTGTGGGGGTGATACACCGGGCTGTCCAAAGGCTCCTCGCAGCCCAGTCCAGCCGTATTGCTTCCCTTGGCAATGTGCAACCACCTGAGGGCAGGGATGGTCACTCAGGACTACAGAGTAAACTTGTTTTTTACTTGACTCTCTTAGCAAGAAGGGAAATATGTAAAAATTGGCGCCAGGCGGCCCCCCCCAACGTGGAGCGGCTGGTGGAACTCTGTGAGATTCTTTAGAGACTTGGATCAAAAGGTTAATTGTATTAGGAAAAAACACAGAGCTTCGGTTATTTTGGAGCGTATTAGATATCGAGCAGTAGGATGCAGTAGGAATATCGTGTCAAATGATTACATCTCTTGGTCAGCTCATGATGTATAGTGCGGGCTGGATCTCGTATCAACATCTGCTGAGATCAGACACCCAAGATATAGGCAATTGGTATGGTTAAGACCGGGAGCATGCTTATTCAATTAAGGTTATATAAGGACAAAAAAAAAAAGAAAGCACAGTACCATATATGTTACACCATATCTTAATTTTTTTAAGGAGTTATCCTTATACGCTGACATGGTGGTAATGAGAGGTTGGATTGCGTAAAAAAAAATTGAGTTAGCACATGAGGGGCACATGGGTCAGACTTTAATAAAGCACAGACTAAGGATTTAGGGCCAGATTGCTTTTGCGATTTTTAAATAGCGAATTTTATCGATTCGCTATTTAAGAATCTCTAAACGCAATGTATGTAGGATTTGCAAACAAAAGTGCGAATCCTACATATTCCTTAATAGCGAATCACAAATTGTGAATCGCTATTAAGGAATACCTTCCCATTCATTCCCATGGGCCTAGCGGCCCATGCGAATGAATATCATTGCATTCACAATTTGCGAGCACCAAATAGGTAATCGCAAATTGCGCATGCAGTTTCAAGGGTGCCAAAAGGACACCCTGTTACACCCCTGAAATATGCATGTGTGCACATGTGGCTCACATACATGCCCCAAGGGCATGTATGTGCGCCACATGCCACTTTGAACAATGCTAAAAAAGTGCATTTTTAAAGGAATTTGCAAATTACCACCAACTAGAAATTGGTGGTAATTTGCGATTCCTTAAAGCCAGGTATCACGTTTTTCTTGCATCCTGCATTGCATTTAAGGAATCGCAAATTGCGATTCCCTACATGCATTCGCAAAATGGGTAATCGCAAAAATTGCAATTACCTATTTTGCAAATGCCTTTTGGGATGATACATCCCAAAAGGCTTTTTCCCGTTCGCAAACAGGCTGATTCTCAGAACGGGAAAACGCTTGATACATCTGGCCCTAGATCTACAAAATTAAGGAATAGCGATTACTTAATTGTGATTTTTTTTTCGAATCGCAATTGGGAAATCGCTATTCCTATTTTATTAGCAATTCGCAGTGGGTTGCAAATAGACCTACTTCATGAATATTAAGGAGGCAGGTCACAATTTGTGACCCTGTGCGGTTTGCTACCATCACAGGGATGGTGGCCTGCTGCGGTCCTTCAACCACCATATCTGTGATTGCTTTTAAATAAAGCAATCTTTTTTTTTAAACACAGATTGATTTCCTTAAAGGAAAATGGAATGCATTTAAAAAGAATTTGCCCAAGTTTCATTTTTTAAGAGCAGGCAGTGGTCCGTGTGACCACTGCCTGCTCTTAAAAAAAATTGTCATCCATTCTCAAAGGTTGAGGAGTCCCTAGCAGATTCATTCCCATTTGCGAATGGCCAACCACCATTTTTCAAATGGTGGTAAATTGCAAATGTTTTTCGACCGATTTTCGGTCGCAAAACATTCATACATACCATTTCAATTCGGTATTAGGAAGGGACGCCCTCAACACGCCACTTTCACATACCGAATCTCAAATCCCAAATTGCGATTTAGTAACAAGTTACTGAATCACAATTTGGGCTTTGATCATCCCAAAAAGGATTTTTGTGGTCGCAAATGGCCCGATCCTGCAAAAATGCTTCATACATCTAGCCCAAAGAGCAGCGCTTTTGTAGCCTGATATAGATGGGGGTGTGGTGTCTTGGGTGGAACGGTGAATGGGGTGCAAAAGAAAAAAAAGGTTAATTGTTCTTAAGCAATCTCTGATGGAAAAGAAGCGAGTTCCTTTTGAGGTGTGACATAGATTGTGTGCAGACTCTTTTGGTCCCATACCAGGTTTTAGGAGGGAATTGAGGTTTGCCATAGTGGTGGTTATTTGTGAATGTTGTGTGTGAAATTATCACTGAAATGGCAAAGAATGCCTTAAATTATATCTTTAGAGAGGAAAGGAGTGGATCCATCTATACTCTGCTGATAATGGCACCTAGTTGACAACATCTGAGATGAACAATATCTGTTGTTTTGTGGGATCAAGCATTTGCGTACTGCGCTATACAATCTACAAGCTAATGTGTTAGCAAAGCAAGCTTACGACATGGTTAAGTAGGCAATGCAGTTAGTGCAAGCCAACAGGTCTGATGTTGAATGGATGGTATCTGACTCACACAACTATGAATGGGGTAAAAAAAAGTCACAGTTTTTCATGATGAGAGGGAGGAGGCCAAACATAAGGGTCCCTGCATGCAAGAAAGATTTGATAGAGAATTATGATAATGTCCAAAGTAGCGAAAAAACAAGAATAACAGTATTATACCAGGAGACTTAGTCAAAGTGAAGTCAGGCCACATACGAAAGAGCTTGACTAAATTTTGAGGTCCTTTCAAAGTTGAAGAAGCACATGATTTGTTTGTGGCTTTTACGAATGGTGAAAAATCGAACCACCTGAAAGTAGCATTGTTTGAGAATGAGGAATGTATAGCAGATAAGAGGGAGGAAGGATGTAGCAGCTTCATGATAGTGGGAGATGAGGAGGTATTTAGTAGACCAAGAATGGCTGAAAATGTGAGAACTCAAAATTTGAATGTGACTTTAGCTGGTGGAAATGGTAGGAGTGTGATTCCGAAACATAATGACTGGGAGAAAGAGCTGGATTCGATCATGCAAGGAACGTGACGCCTGAAGCATATGATAGATTTAGTATTCTGTTAGTTGATTGTTTTCGCTGTTATGTTATGTTCTGTATTTCTTACTTGTTATTCCTTGATTCGTGGGATTCCACTGTGAGTCAGTTATATGCTGGCTGCAGGGGATGACCACACTCGGGACGCTTGCTGAATAAACTCATTTTTTAGGTCTCGCCTTGCTATCGCGTAAGCGATCGCAAAGCGAGACTATAGAAAACGGGTTTGAAAAGTGCTCCCAAAAAGCGGATTGCATGGCTAGCACGCGCACAATCACGCGCATCGTGCAGCCATGCAATCTGCTTTTTAGGAGCACTTCAAAGGGTCCGCTCCCCCTCCTGGAATGCGCTCCCCCGCCACCAAGCGCGCGCGCGCCACGCTCCGCCGGGCTTGTCTTTTTTTTTAAACATAAAGCGCGAGGCGCGCGTGCGGCCAATGCTTGTTCCTTTACTGTTCGTGTTTAGAGTGCGTGTTTTACAACTTTCATGTCCGGTTTACCCCAGCCTGCAATTGCGCAAGTTTTCTTTCACGTTGTTGCTGCTTTACGTCCCACCAACACTTTATTTTTTACAGGTACTTATTAGATGAAACTTCGTCTGTCGCTTTCTCTTCCTGTACCTCCCCTTCACCCCTCCCACAACACTGATTGCAGGCCCCTTGCCTTCCCTTTATCTCCCCTTGCATCTCCCTCACCCCTCTCACAACACCACCCCTCCGAGACCAAGTGTCCTGTGTTCATATGGTGTTGATGTTGGGAAGGGCCGAGGCCTCAGCTCTTTCCCTGAATATCTTCTATGCTGTCTGTGACTTCCTCTGGCCTGGCCCTTCACCTCCATCCGGGAGACAATTACTGCTTTTGCTATAAATTAATGGGAGGAACTTTCTAGTTATAACAGGCAACATCTGTTTGATGTTAAAAAAATAAATATTGAAGATTGTATTATTTACTGTGGTCACACCGGGGCAGCAGTTTAAAAGGATGGCTTGATTGGGTTTTGTGACAATAATGTGTTGTTTTCTATAAAAACCTAGGCTTGTCAGTTTTCTTTGGCACAAGTTACACATATCTGTAATATCGCATGAAAAAATAGTATATTTTCACATGTGCACTTTTTTTGCGTAAAATCTGTGTCTGCCTTCAGGTACATTTATCTTGCATTTGCAGACAGTTGTCCTCCTATATAATGTCAGATGCAGTCATTTTGATTTTCGACAAAGTGCGTGGATGGTGTAAAATTTAGATGTTTCAGTGTGTGCATTTGATGCATTTGTAATAGCATGTGCATTCTGTGTGTTCCTGTCTCCATCCTGTGCGTGCAACCAGTGTGTCTTTGTATTGGACTCCTATATGTATGTACCCTGGCTGCTACAGTCTTACATTGAATGCGTTAGTGTTCATCCTACGTGTATATGATGTGAACACTGTGTGCTCAGTGTATGTGCGTCACTATCACCACCTGTGTGTGGCACTGTCAGCACCTTTTTTGTGTCATTACAATGGCTATGTGTGCCACCAGTTCTCCAGTCACGGATTTTCCTTTAACCAGCAATTTCTTTCAGGTATGTTACCATAGTTGGTTTATTGGAGTCAAAACAATAATTTCCTAGCCGCAATGCACCAACCTGTTTAATTAAATCACTGTACTGAAAACCTTTTGTCAAGGTGGCATTGATTCCTCTGGTCACCCAACTCGATACTTATACCATGCCTTTGGCAGTATGTGCATGCATACTGAGGCTGTCTGCACATATTGTTGGGCCGTATATGTGTAATTGCTGTGCAGTCTACGGATTTGCTATTCTTCAATCTGTGAGATGTTTTGTATGTCATTATATACACTCTGTGTGTTACTTGTTAGAAATGTAGTTGCAATGTATGCTCCCATTTGTGTGTCATTGTCTTTATTCTCTGTGTGTTACTATGTTTACCCTGTGTGTGTCACAATCCCTACTCAGTGTGTCAGTGTTCCTTCTGAGTTTCTCGTTTTCCAGTCTCAACTAAGCGCATGAATCTTTTGCGTTCTTGGTGTAAGACAATCTTTGCATCCGTTGCGTGTCATTGCATGCAACCTGAGTGTTGTCACTGTCCGCTTTCTGTTTCATTATATTCTTAATGAGTGCTTTTTTTTTTGTATTTTCTTCTTGTGTCTCAGTTGTGTGTCACTGTCTGCGTTATTTTAGTATGTTGTATTTCCTATGTGTCTGCTGTACTCTGTGGGTTCCTATCACTTTATACAGGCTATGTGTCAATTTGTTCGTGCTCTGTGTGTCTGCTGTGCACCCTAAGTTTTTGTGTATTTGTAGTATATGTTTTTATGTATTTATTAGTGAAGAATCTCTACTGGAAACATTGTGCGCTCTAACATGATGGAACATTATATCTCTGTCACCAGAAATGATTGGTAGATAGGCAGTGAAAGTGACTGGCTGTGAATGTGATGGTATATTGAAAGTATAGTGCGTTTAAAAGAACTCTGCACTAATTTCATTTAATAATTTCGTAGTGCTACTGCCTTCTCCATTTCTAGTAGTCAGTGTGCTCTCAGTTTCACTGTCTGGACTGTGTGTGAGTAAGAATACACACCCTCTTTGAGTGTGATTTGTGTGTGGACACTGTCTACTACCTGTGTACTAACAGTTATGTTGCCTGTGCTCTTATAGTGTGTGTGTTGCCATTGGTATGGCCTCATAGCACTAACAGAGTCTGCTTCTTTACAAACCTGGTTTTGAGGATTCGTAACAGATCAAAGTCTTTCGACAGAGCCCCTTGCAGCGGTTTCTAACTTCTATTCTTAAAGGATAATAAAATACATTCAAGATAGCCTCTACACATACACGCACATTCATCAATAGTGCCTAATTACACTTTACTCAGTACCACATAAATACACCCCATATAAATCCACTATGCCACACAGCAACAAACAATATAAATACACTCCACACCATGCCACATAATTCCCATCATTTCACTCACAACGCCAGTTCCACACCACACAATTCAGCTCCAAAAATGTCCATTCCACACCACATAATTTGACAACAAACCACATAATTCAAAACAATTACACAACACATGCATCCAACCCACATGACAAAATTCCACATCATGCCGCAATTCAACAGCACACCACATAATTAAACTCCATTGCATACCACATCACGAAATACAAATATTTACACTCCATTACACTAAATCCCACTCTACATAATTGCAGTACACTCAATACCACATTACTATCCACCTAATTCAACTGCACACATGCCACATAATTCCACTACACATCCTCTCCACACCACACTATTCCACGCCACAAATACACATATTTACACTCCAGTACACTAAATCCCGCTCTACATAATTGCGGTACACTCAATACCACATTACTATCCACCTAATTCAACTGCACACATGCCACATAATTCGACTACACAAATCCGCTCCACACCACACTATTACACAACTAACATTTTCAATCAACCCCACATAATTAAACTCCACACCACATCCACTCCATAAACATAAGTAAAAAACATTTGTCATTTACAACACCATTAGCTCCAACTTTGACAAACGCGAGACCAATTGCATTGCACATGCTTAGCATCTTTGTATTCCTTTCTAAAAACAGACACACCAAAGGTTTCAATCAAAATGTGAGAGTTTAACAATGGATGTGTGTGTTTTTTTCCCCCTCCCTCACCCACTCCCTCTTTCTTTTAAAGGTTTTGTGCTGGCTAGAGCTATTGTCATCACACACACTAGGCATGCACAAAGACACGTACAGGAAAGGGCTATTAGAGAGTTCTTTTCAGCTGTCTGTGCAGCTGGTTTTATGCAGGGGCTAAACGGCTTGACTGTCGCCACTGGTATAAACCCAAACCATATTGTGGATGTAACTATCTATACATGTATATCTTGTGCTCTGCCTGTTACCAACATCCTAAACTATAGTGACATTAACAAAGCCACTTTTACCATTTGTTTGAGATTACAGGAGACTCGTCTGGTGGCGTCTTGTTTTGCACGCAGCACAATTACAACACGGGCCCAGATACAGCTAACATCTAAGAAGCTTCTAGCAGGCGACTGTGAAGGCCATAAACCCCCCCTTTCAGTGTGAACACAAGGGATTGTAAACATCAAGGGGCCTTCATGTGGAGCTCAAAGACCTCATAAATCAGGTGCTTATCTCTGGGAAGCTCATTCCTTAGCTGCCCTCTAAGCAGGGACAGGAAGGCAGGATTACGGTTCCAGCAACAAACAAGCATTTCCAATGCAATAGGTCTCGTATTTACGCGAGTTTAAGCTATAGGCATTGTAAATGACAATGCCTTTTATTTAGGTTTTAAATACAAAAATAAAAGGCATTGTCATATGCGATGTCAATAGCTCAAACTCGCGTAAATGCGAGACCTATTGCATTTCAAATGCTTGTTATGCTTACAACACAGGGCTGAACAGTCACACTTTCAGAAGCAAACTGAGTTAGTGAAAGTCTTGTACATTAGGATCTTGACATCTTTTAGAATTTTTAAGTTGACATGATGTAAATTATTCTGGGATGTTGTGAAAAAAATGTATTCCCCCAAAAATGTCTGCAAAGGGGTAAGACTTTCCCCTCACCAGTATGATATGTCATGTAATAACTTCTACTGATAGTACATATTCGCGCTGTCCACTACCACTAATTGACAGGACCAGAAACTGTTCCTGTAAACTGGAACTTGGTTAGCTTGCACTCAGTGTTTCCTTACACTCTTTTGTGACAGCCACACTCAGTTTTAGGTGAACACGTTAGGTCATATGACTTTCGCAGTCCTTTCAAGCATGTAAATGATCCAGTTTATGCAGTCAAGTGAAAGTGTGATGCACATCAAGTGCAAGAAGGCCGGTTGGGGAGAAATATTTTTTTCATCTTCTGGTTGAGTCAGACTCGCTGTCTGATTATGATGTCCTGTGTGGCAGAATAAGATCCCTATATATATGTATACAGTAGGCTATTGAAAATTTTCCATTGTCTTAAGGGTGGAGAGGATTCCGGGTCAGAGTAACACCTCCCTATATAATAAATTACACAAATAGTTTTACTCCAACTGGCCATCCAGTGGTCGGTTTCAAAGCACGTTAGTGGAATGATATGAAGTGTCTGGTGAGGGAGAATTTTAACTTCACCATTAGGTGAGCAAGGAAGCAATTCCTTTTGGTTTAGGTACCCTCACACACCCTAGTGGTTTCATGCTTCATCATTGGGTCACCCCGACGCCTAAAAGTCAGGGTGGGCTCAACCACAATGTTGGGAGCTCTTTGAAGATATTATAGACCAAGGGGGGCTCAATAATAAAAACCCTCAGGCAGATCCCCAGTTTCCCTTTATTATTGGGTCTGTCTGGGTTAATAAAATTACTAAAAACGGGGTCTCAATAGGATTATTATGGTCCTAGGACCCTAGTGCCAACATGTTTCAGTCCGATTGTGGCCATAAAGGTCCAGGACTTTCTTCAGGGCAAAAGTGGCCTCCCTGGATGATAGAAAGGAAATTCCCTATTCTATTATTTGAGGCAAGGGCAGAATAAGATCCCTCTCAGAGTATAGTGGTCTATGCTTTGTGAAGCAGACCAGGCCCCCGCTTCTTGGTAGGTCTGAAGAGGGCAATTTTCTCGAGGCTCCAGTGACTCAGATTCCATGTGCGGGGGTGGGTGGAGGGGTAAGCCATACTCCTGCAAGTTATAATAATCTCATATAGGCAAAGACTGCTTTCAACAGACTCTGTCAACCCATCGCAGTTTGTTCTACCTCCTGTCTAGTACTTCAAGAGTTGAGAATCAGGGTATCTGTCCAATGAGTCTGAACATCATCTTCAGGGGAAAGCAGAGGAGGGAAAGATCCCCAGATAATCGGGTAGAACCTCCCATTTCACTGGTACTCGAGAAACAAAAACCAGGAGCACAGTCCTTCACTCTCACCCGTGGACACATTCACAACTCATCCACTGGGTTATCCTACAAATCCAGCAGTAGGGTAACAAGGTATTCCCATCAAACCTGTAGTCCACCTCAACCATCATCATCTTTACCAGACTCTCAAGCGTCCCTCAACTCCAAAGGTAAATGGGCCAACTGTGCTGGTGGAGAGATTCCGAACATCCTCACCCTTCTTTGTTCCAGAAATATTTTTGTCATCAGTTAGTGGCAAACTAAAAATACATGGCCTTCGCACTGCACAACTCTGCACATTGTCATATCCCTCCTTTTCCGGAGAAGACCTTTGTGATTCTAACCCTAAGGCAGCTACCTCCAAAGACGCTGTGGTATGAGGATCCTAATAAGGACCACAGAACCAATTTGAATGGTGAAGAGTGCAGGGTATTATGAGGATATCGGTCTTACAACAAAAACCTGAGCAGTATTTGCAATGGTGCAGCCAGCTCTATCACATCTGCCTAAAACAGCCCTGATGGCCTCATTGGCATACATTCCCATTAAATGAACCCCTTCACATTAAACAGCACATTCTGAAGAACCCAGATCCAAGCTGGCTATGCCCAGTCTGTGGATTTGATTTATATTTACAAAGAGCAATGAATGTCCAAAAGGCGTCTTGGTGCTAGTGTCTGCACTACCGGGTCAGGTCAAAATTTAGCTGAAAGAGGAGGAAGGCCAGGTTTTTAAATTTATTCTAAAATACATGAGGTTTGATTGGAACCTTAAATGCAGTGGCATTTGATTCCAGAAGAGAGCTGTGGCATGCACAAAACTTCTGCCACCACTGGTGGCTTTGCAGATCTTAGGCACTTGCATGGTCTTGGCAGAAGCCGATCACAAACACCTTCTAGGAGTATACCATAAAAATGTTTTGCTTCACGTCAACTAGGCCAATTCTGTGCAGGGCTTTGTGTGCCACACTGAGTGCTTTAAATGTAACTCTGCTCCTAATCGGCAACCAGTGAAGATCTGTAAGCCCTTTAGCAGAAGCGAGTCAGCACTAGCTGAAGAACATGATTGAGCTAAAGTAAGGCACAAACCGGGGTCCAGCAATCCCAAACACCGGGTTCAGGCTCCCATTAAGGCACGGTGAAATACTGGAAACTTAAAAGTAAACTCAAATAAATACGAGAAAGTGGAAATAATAGAATTAAATTAAACAGGCAGCACCTGGAACAAACCACACAATTGGAGCCATGCACCTCCATAAAATTCCAACTGTAGTCAGGGTACGAGGAAATCAAAAACAAGCAGTCATGTTAAAATAGAGTGCTTTTAAGATCAGGCAAGCATCATGAATGCGGTCTGCGCTTGGATGTCAGTGCCAGCATGAGGCTTGGCCGGGAAGTAGCCAATGACAGCAGCGCAAGTCAGCGCTAGATGGAGAACGTGATTGGGCTAAAAAGAAAGGATCAAACCGGGGTCCAGCAACCCCAATCACCTGGTCCAGGCTCCCCTGAAGACGTGGTGAAATACTGGTAACTGAAAAGTAAACTAAAGTAAATCCGAGAAAGTGGAAATAATAAAATTGAAAAAATAGAGTGCTTTTAAGATCAGGCAAGCGGTCTGCCCTCAGATTTCAGTGCCGCATGGGGCGTGGCCGGGAAGTAGCCAATGGCAACAACACCAGTCAGCGGCAGGTGTAGAACGTAACTGGGCTAAACAAGCATTGAAAATGCAATAGGTATCGCCTTTAATTAAAGCCATTTGCTTTGCTAATGGTATTGTATACCAAAGCAAAAGGCTTTAGCTTAATAAAAGGCGAGACCTTTTGCATTTTTGATGCTTGTTATTTTATTTTTTTAAGCACGGGCTATGCAGAATAACAGTGTGAGGAGAACAATACACATCTTTAGCTTGTGTGTGGAAAACCTTTCTGTACGTATTGCATAGCTTAATGGTCTCTTTTTGTATGTGTTAACACGGGTGCAAAATAAAAGTTTCACCGTTTTAACTAATTTTAAAATATGTACTCGTTCGTTCTTGCCACCAAGGGCATTACTTGCCCACTGGTGCTGCAGATCGGAGCATATAAATTCTCCCTACTTCCACGGACAGAGTAAATCCACAGTTGCACGCACATACATTCATCATACGCTAGGGCCCATCACACTAAAATTCACACTATTACTCTATCCACACTGAATATAGGAGAGAAACCTAAACCAATCTGCATCTAAAACGAGGTCAATGCGACCATAAAGACATTGTCCTGAGTCATGATTTTAAACATAGGAAAAACATTAGAAATTCAATAAATGACAAAGAAATAACCACCCGACACTGGAATTCAAACAAATGGTTGTTTATCTAAATTAGTTCAAATGAAAGTCAATCAATAGCAAAATCATTATTCTCATAGTTACCTATTCTAGCTAAATGGGTCAGGACAGGTCTCTCAGTAAAGTCTCTCGAGCTGCCGTCCTCAGCATAGGTTCAGGAAGAAGTGGCCTCAAAAATCCAAAATGCAATGACACAGACCCTCTCTAGCCTAGTATATTTATACCAAAACTAACGGAATTAAAGTTACAAACAAATTCTGAATATCCGTTGAGCCGCTGAGCAGAGCGAGCAGGAAAGGATGTCACTTGGTAACATTTAGAAAACCTCCGCTCAGAAAAAATCTCAAAATTAAAAACACGGAAGAAGGAAACTCGAGTTTGCAAGTGATACATTTATGAATGCTCTTCCTTGGTACCATAGCAGAGCCACCGCAGGTTTATCTGTGTCCATTGTGGCTTCATTCTTCTCCAAGGACAATTGGAATCATGCTCAGAGCTGCTGTCCTCACGGAAACTTTTAATTCAGGCAGAGGCTGTGGTCAGGTGACTTTCAACCATGTTCAGCAAGGCCTCTCGTCACATCTCAATCACTCGAGCGCAGGATGTAAATAGCAGCCATCTTTGTTTAGGCCAAAACGGACCATCTTAATCAAAAGAAACACAAAACAACGTTACCACATCATAATGATTATACAATGTTAATCCCCACTAATACCCTTATGTGTATGTAATTACCTAGCCGTCTGCAACACAAAGAAGCATTAGCACACGTTATTTTAAAAGCGTAAACTCGAAACAAATAGCACTTTTGCGACACTCATTTAATAAAATTGCACATTATTATTAAGCAACATATATGCATTCCCATGTGTAGTTTCTCTCTCATTAGTAATGTTGGTTAATCTTGACCCTTAACAAAACTAATATTTAGTGATTACAAATTAGTAATTTTAATCATAACATATAAACTAAACTGGAGCTTAAAACTCAATAAATTTTCAACAGAAAACTCTGCTCCAGCAATCCCCCCTTTGGTGATATATTATCACCACAAAAACCAACCCCAAAAAAAAATTTAGTCCCAATTTTTAGGAGAAATTGAAAATGTCTTTTATGACACATCATTAAACACCAGACTCTCTCACATCATCCCTCTTTGACTCCAAGTAAACACTCTCCCTCAATTCTTCTAATTCTATTTCTTGTGGGTCTCTCCTTGACCTCTTTTGTTTCTTTTCAGTATTTCCTCTAATTATTCTCTTTTTCCCTCCCCTGTTTTTACAACACAAACACCCCAATCTTAGTATCAATAAAGCAACAATCACGCATGTCAATGGAAATAATATTTTACCAATAATGGTACTACCTATTTTAGCAATAAAACTCTTAACAGCAACTATCTTATTGGCTATTTTAGTCCAGATACTTTCAGCTTCCAGTGGTGCTAATTCTTCATGCAAATCAGTAATATTTTTGATATAGACCTTTAGATCTTTGCTTTCGTCAGGAATGTAAGTGCAACAATGTTGAACTTTCAGCATTCCGCAGACTCCACCCTCCTTGGCCAATAGAATATCAAGGGCAAGTCGGTTTTGCATAGACATGGCACGTACGGCAATCATTTCCGTATTTACCAAAAGAAACCCTCCAGCGGTACTTGTCGATAAGCGATCCACCACTGTTGACAGTTTCCGAATCCCATATGCATTTAAAGAAATTCCCACTGCTGGAATTAAAGCTCCCAAAATATCACCTACGATCTCTGACCAAGTTTCTCTCTTAAAACGTGTTAGTAAATTAATGTGTTCTACATCTTCTATCCTATCTATATGAAAAATCTTTGGAAAGACCAGGCCCACATAACACGTGCCATACCAATGGTCAGGCAACTTGTAATAAGCCTTGTTCCCACAAACATAATACACTCCTGGGAAAACTGGATCTTCTCCACCTTTAAAACCCCATCCTGTTGCAATGAAGTATGTATCATGACACTCACTAGTCCCAACAAAATACCTATCATATTGGGATTTCTTTCTGGTAATGCATAATTTACCCTTCTGTGGTGCATCTAAAGCCAAAGTTGGACTAGCCCCATTCCTCAATTCCTTTCCCATCTCAATATCCCATATTGTCTCACTCACTTTATATTTCCCTGCCTTTTCATGCATGCTCATTCTCCTTTCCTCTACCATGTTTAGGAAAGCCTTCTCCTCTTCTTTCAAACTGCAGGGTAAATTGTTTCTAAAAATGTAATCTAATGTTAATTCTTCTTTCTCAATAAAAATCTCACCAAAAATGTTAGCTTCTTTAGCTGGATTCAGCTTTTTGTTCATAGGAAATTGCCCAAAAATGTTATCTTTGTTAGACATCTCATAATCTATTTTCCCTAACAAATAAAAAACACTACTTAACACACTACATGAAATTCCATACGTAGCTGGTAAATGATGATAAGTAACACCCTCTGAAACGGATGCAGGTAATTGCATACAAACGTAGCAATCCCTAACTTCCATTGTCTTTACGTATTCGTACAACAACTTTGAAAAAACATTGCTAGAAAAATCATTAATTGACCTATCTTTATGTATGTAAATGTTACTAATTATAGTTGGAACTACTTTCTGTGAACTCTTCTCTACATTGGTCACGTTCTCAGTATGTATTCCAAAAGTACCTATTGTAACTCTAAAAGTAACTAGTAAAGCTAGTACACCCCATAATAGCATTAATAATCCAGTACACTTGCTATCGCGGCTCGGGGAGCTGGGAAAGGGGAGGGGAGGGTGCTGGCTAGCCAAGGGCACACATGAAAGCGCAGTGTTGACCGATGTTTCGGGAGGGAGGGGGGGGAGTTGGAAGTTGCGGCACCTTATGCCTCCTAGGGCAGCTTGCCCCTAATTTGTGATTGTTTATTTAATACTGAGACATGCAATATTTTTCTCTACCTCTCGGTACGTTTGCACTCCTCAACGCCGCCGTACCTCCGGGTTGACGGCACAGGGCTGTGTGATCCGACATGCATCCAAATGGGTTTTTCGCGGCCGGCCCGCAGGGTTGTAGGCTCTCTGCTGTGTACCGAAATGTTTAAATAAAGGTTTTCAAAATCCCCAAAAAAAAAAAAAAAAAAAAAAAAATCCAGTACAGCAGCAGCACATTCTACACCATCTTTTCAAGAAGGCACATCTACTTTGATTATTTTCTGTGTTAGCCATTTTACTACTTTGGCAGTGTCTTTTGACTTAGCCTCTTCTACTCCACTACTGAAACACTAGATTATTTCAAACAGCTAATTTCAGACTTTTCTTTTTTTCACTTTTCTCCAAGTGACTCCTTTTGTTCACTCAATTTGGATTTTCAATACTTCTTCAGCAACATCAAACTGTATCAGATCTTCAACATCATCCTGTGCATCCGACTCTTCTCCAATGTCAGTCAGGATAACTTTCAGGATTCCAACAGTTTTTTCCTCAACCACTTCTCGTACGGTCCCCTCTGGATTTCCTTGACTCTCTGCCTCTTCACCTTCAGACAGTGCCACGTACGTCCATTCCGGTGACCTATACTTCTGGTTAGGTTTTCTGATTCTCTTGATCTCCTCTGGTTCTTTTGAGACCTTTTGGTTTTCACCTCTTGCTTGATTCTGACTCGACACCTTGTTCACCTGTTCAGCTTTCGACGAATTTGCTCGTGTCAGTCTGTACCTCAGTCTCTTTATTCTGTTAGGCCAAAGATCTCCTCTTACAACCCTCTTCGGTCTTACTTCTTTAATATTTCTTTCTCCAATCCAAGTTCTCTTTCTCAGAACTCGACCCTCTGATTTCTCATTTTCACTCTCATCTGATTCTGTCTCATTTGCCTCTTGTTCTTCAACAATTTTCTTTCGCTCCACAGTCTTTTCCACCACTGATTGAGACTTCCCTATTTCTGTCCCTCCTCGGGTCTCCGACACGCAATCTTCTTGCTGTCTACTTGTCCCTTCACCTAGCTTATCAGGAATGTTCCCTACACCTCCTCGGGGGTCTTCCGCAAACTGTCCCTCTCTATCTTCTTCTGACCCTACCTCTTCAGGTGTAATCTCAAGTGGATTTTCAACCTCCTCATATGATTCAGGTGTAGTCTCTGTGGAATTACTCTTTTCTCTTCTTTCTTCTCTACTGCTTGTTGGACCTTCAGGCACTCTTACAGAATCCGATCTCTCCTCTGAGACTCTCAATGTTTCTCTTGAAGCCTCTCTTGGAAAGAAAAAAGAATCACCTGACTCTCTTTCTCCTTCACCCCTTTCAGGATTCTTTCTCCTTCTCACTGGTTCAGTTTCTGCATCATCACTAGAATCTGACTCTTCAAAATACTCTTTACCAGTCCCATCCTTTGGATTTGGAACTCTCAGAGTATGACTTGCATGCACCCAGTTTTTCACACCAGCACACTTTACTGCAGTCGTTGTAGTCAGAATAACTTGTCTTGGCCTTCCCCACCTTGGAACCAAGCAATTTCTTCTTCTGTGTACTTTAATCCTCACCCAGTCCCCTGGACTCAGATCATGGGCTTGCTTCTTCTCAAGTGTAGTAGCGTCTTCTCCAACCTGGTGAAACACAGAATGAACTGCGTCAGCCAGGCCTTTACAGTAATCCAAAATCATGTCATCAGTTATTGTCATCAACTTGTTGACAGGCACGAAAGCATGTCTCATCGCACGTCCCATTAATATCTCGTGCGGACTCAAACCTGTGGTTCTATCTGGAGTAGACCTAATAGTCATCAGCACTAGAGGCAAGACATCAGGCCATTTCATTCCAGTGGCTAAACACATCTTACCAATTCGGTTTTTTATTGTGCCATTCATCTGTTCAACGACGCCAGAAGCCTCTGGTCTGTATGCACAATGTAGCTTCTGCTGTATGCTCAATGCTTCACAAATTAAACCCATAAGCTCATTGTAGAAGTGTCCACCTCTGTCAGACTCAATTGTCACTGGGAACCCGTACCTAGGAATCAACTCTCTTAACAGTAACTTTGCAACTGTTATTCCATCATTCCTCCTAGTTGGATAGGCCTCCACCCATCTTGAAAACAAACAGACTACCACTAGAACATACCTCAATCTGTTCACTTGGGGCATTTCAATGAAATCTATTTGCATTCTGGTAAAAGGACCTCCTTCTCTGCCTATTTTTCCTAGACTCACCACTGTCTTTTTCCCAGTATTGAACTGCTGACAAATCAAACATCTCTGACGGATGCTCTCTGCAATTAACCTGAACTTTGCATTGTACCAGGTTTGTTTGAAAGACCTAATCATTGCATCCCTCCCAAGATGTCCCTGGCCATGATACATTCTTGCCATTGTCGACAGCATGGAATTGGGCATGACTGGTCTACCATCTCTATAGATCCAAACATGATCTGTCTCTCTTGGGGCACAACCTGCCTTGATCCAATCTCTCATTTCCTCATCTCCTGCCTCATTCTGCAACTGTTTCACTTCATCCCACGTTTCTAGGACATTAGTAAACATCACAGAACAAAAAGACATTTCCTTTTCTCGTGCCCTATTAATCGAATGATTGTTCTTCGCACAATACTGTGCTATGTCATTGGCAAAACGATTACCAAGAGTGACAAAATCATCTCCTTGTCCATGAGCTGCACACTTCACAACTGCTAGCTCTTTAGGCAGCTGTATCGCCTCAAGCAATTTCCCAATCACCTCAGCATTCTTTATTGGAGTCCCACTCGACGTCAAGAAACCTCTCTGTAGCCAAAGCTGGCCAAAATCATGAACGACTCCAAATCCGTACTGACTATCAGTCATCACAGTCACTCTCAGATTCTTCCCAATCTTGCAAGCTTTCGTCAATGCCACCAATTCAGCCACTTGAGCAGATCTTACTCCTTTCAAAGGCGAAGCTTCCATAACTTCTGAAACCTTGCACATTGCATATGCTGCACTCAGCACACCATCATCAGTTCTTAGACATGATCCATCCACAAACAGCACATGATCACTCTCAGGCAACGGCAAATCTCGTATGTCTGGTCTAGGTTTTGTACAGTAATCAAGCACATCCAAACAATCATGATCAACATCATCTCCCACATTCACATTTTCAGCATCTGGTAACAACGTTGCTGGATTCACATTCACACATCTCTCAAGAGTCACATTTGATGCTCCCAGAATGATTTTCTCATATTTAGTCAGTCGACTATGTGACATGTACTGAGTTCTGCTTCTTGTCAAAAGAATAGCCACATCATGAGGTACGAATACCCTTACAGGATATCCCATTATTATACCCTCACTCTGTTCCAAGCTTCTGCATGTAGCAGCTACTGCTTTCAGGCAACCTGGCAAACCCACAGCTACGGGGTCAAGTGTCGATGAGAAGTACGCAATTGGCCTTCTCAGTTGTCCATGTTTCTGAATCAACACTGAAAGTGCACATCCATTTCTCTCACTGCAGTACAACTCAAACTCTTTCTCATAGTCTGGCATTCCCAAAGCAGGGGCTTCACACATTCTGCTCTTCAACTCCTCAAATGCTGCCATTTGTTCTCCATCCAGTTCCAATGGGTCTCTCACCTCACTTTTGGTCAATTTAATCAGTGGCTTTGCTATCAGGGAGAAATTACTTATCCACTGACGACAATAACCCACCATCCCCAGAAACATCCTCACTTCTCTCTGGGTCATCGGGGCTCTCATTCCTCTGATAATTTTGATCCTGTCATCGGTCACCTTTCTCAGACCCTTTTCAATATTGTGTCCAAGATAATGCACCTCTTTCTTGCAAAATTGCAATTTGGCTGGAGATACCTTTAACCCTCCATCTGCCAGATGATTCAGTAAAGCTATGGTATCTACTTCACAAGCTTCACGTGTCTTCGATGCCACAAGTAAGTCATCGATGTACTGCACTAGTACTGAGCTTTCAGGCATGATCAAACTCTCCAATGATTTCTTCAACAACTGATTGAATATCGAAGGACTCTCTGTATACCCCTGTGGGATACGACACCATGCTAAAATACGCTGTCCAAACCGAAATGCAAAAATCGGCTGGCTGTCATGATGCAATGGAATTGAAAAGAAAGCATGACACAAATCAATCACTGTGTACCACTCAGCATCATGAGGAATCTGATACAAAATCACTCAAGGATTTGGCACAATGGGACAACATGCCACCACAATTTTGTTAACTTTTCTCAAATCTTGTACAATCCTGAACTTTCCATTAGGTTTCTTCAACCCCATTATCGGTGAATTACACGGGCTACTCAGTAACTCTCTCAAAACACCCTGTTGAATCATTTTGTCAATTATAGGAGTAAATCCCTCAATTATCTCTGGTGTCAATCTGTACTGAGGAATATTAGGATAAACAATCCCCTCTTTCACTGAAATCTTCACTGGATCTACATTATTCATCAATCCCACATCTTCTCCAGTAAAATCCCAAACTGCTGTTTTCACTGTGTGTCTCAACTCCTGAGGCAAATCATCTGGATTAAACACTGCATATGTACCAACAATCTCACTCTCTCTATTATCTAGAGTCATCCTGTACAAAACATCCTCATCTGGTGTTTCAAAAGCTATTCCATCCGGAGTACAAAAAATTGTGCAGTTCATCTTACACAACAAGTCCCTACCTAACAAGTTCACTGGACTAGTGTCACAGACTACAAACCTGTGAATGTCCGAAAATTTCCCTATTCTTACCCTTACTGGTTCAGTAAGACGAGTCTTAATCTGTGTATTGGCTACACCAACCACTTGGATTGCTTCGTCCAAGAGAGGAACCATCCTCTGCTACCAGGAAACTGCTGCAGATCGGAGCATATAAATTCTCCCTACTTCCACGGACAGAGTAAATCCACAGTCGCACGCACATACATTCATCATACGCTAGGGCCCATCACACTAAAATTCACACTATTACTCTATCCACACTGAATATAGGAGAGAAACCTAAACCAATCTGCATGTAAAACGAGGTCAATGCGACCATAAAGACATTGTCCTGAGTCATGATTTTAAACATAGGAAAAACATTAGAAATTCAATAAATGACAAAGAAATAACCACCCGACACTGGAATTCAAACAAATGGTTGTTTATCTAAATTAGTTCAAATGAAAATCAATCAATAGCAAAATCATTATTCTCATAGTTACCTATTCTAGCTAAATGGGTCAGGACAGGTCTCTCAGTAAAGTCTCTCGAGCTGCCGTCCTCAGCATAGGTTCAGGAAGAAGTGGCCTCAAAAATCCAAAATGCAATGACACAGACCCTCTCTAGCCTAGTATATTTATACCAAAACTAACGGAATTAAAGTTACAAACAAATTCTGAATATCCGTTGAGCCGCTGAGCAGAGCGAGCAGGAAAGGATGTCACTTGGTAACATTTAGAAAACCTCCGCTCAGAAAAAATCACAAAAATAAAAACACGGAAGAAGGAAACTCGAGTTTGCAAGTGATACATTTATGAATGCTCTTCCTTGGTACCATAGCAGAGCCACCGCAGGTTTATCTGTGTCCATTGTGGCTTCATTCTTCTCCAAGGACAATTGGAATCATGCCCAGAGCTGCTGTCCTCACGGAAACTTTTAATTCAGGCAGAGGCTGTGGTCAGGTGACTTTCAACCATGTTCAGCAAGGCCTCTCGTCACATCTCAATCACTCGAGCGCAGGATGTAAATAGCAGCCATCTTTGTTTAGGCCAAAACGGACCATCTTAATCAAAAGAAACACAAAACAACGTTACCACATCATAATGATTATACAGTGTTAATCCCCACTAATACCCTTATGTGTATGTAATTACCTAGCCGTCTGCAACACAAAGAAGCATTAGCACACGTTATTTTAAAAGCGTAAACTCGAAACAAATAGCACTTTTGCGACACTCATTTAATAAAATTGCACATTATTATTAAGCAACATATATGCATTCCCATGTGTAGTTTCTCTCTCATTAGTAATGTTGGTTAATCTTGACCCTTAACAAAACTAATATTTAGTGATTACAAATTAGTAATTTTAATCATAACATATAAACGAAACTGGAGCTTAAAACTCAATAAATTTTCAACAGAAAACTCTGCTCCAGCACTGGCACCTTTTGACGTCGAGATACGACGCGCACTAGTTGGCTTAAAAGAGAGGTGTCATGTTTGGGGTGTACATTCTGGAGGCAAGGTGAGTCTGCTAAAGTCTTGGTGCAAGTAAGTACCATAGAAAGGATGCTCTGGGCTCTGGTGCAAACATGGAAAACGGGCCCTGTCACTGCCGGGGCGGTAGTAAAATGAGCGATTATCGGGGTTTATTTGCCGCTTGGGGCCCGGGGCCACTGCGCCTGTTGAGCCAGTTGGGCCAGTCCGGCCGTAGCGGGCACCGGGCAATCCCCCGGTGCGCCGCACGGGTGGGGTCCGGTTTTGGGCCCCCTGGGGGCCGTTTTTGTTACAGGGCCGTTTTTGCAGCATAGCTGCAAAATCGGCCCTGTAACAAAATCGGCCGAAAACCGGCCCTGGCAAAGTGCTTGGCGGCACCCCCAAGCCCCGGGGGGCTGGCCGAGCACTTTGCCAGGGCCGGTTTTGGTTCCCAGTCCGGCCCTGCTGTTGAGCCAGCGGTAGCAGCGCGTCTGAGTGATGCCGAGAGGCTGGGGCGCAAGGGTTGTTGGCTGGGAGGCAGGACTGCGCCACCCCGAGGGGGGTGGGTGTAAGCAGGGCAGAGAGAGGGGCCGTTTGTAAGCAGGGAAGGTGAGAGATGGTGGTTGTAAGCAGGGTAGAGTAGTGGGGCTGTTTGAAAGCAGGGGAAAGGGGCCGTTTGTAAGCAGGGCAGGTGAGAGATGGTGGTTGTAAGCAGGGTAGGGCAGAGGGGCCGTTTGTAAAGGGAAGAGGGGCCGTTTGTAAGCAGGGCAGTTGAGAGATGGTGGTTGTAGCAGGGCAGGGGAGAGGAGGTGGTTGGAAGCAGAGCAGGTAAGAGGAGGTGGTTGGAAGCAGGGCAGGTGAGAGGAGCTGGTTGTAAACAGGGCAGGTGAGAAGAGCCGGTTGGAAGCAGGGCAGGAGCAGGTTGGAAGCAGGGCAGGTGAGAAAGGAGAGTTGTAAGCAGGGTAGTGGGCCCATTGGTGTGGAAGGCAGGTGGTTGGCAGAATGGTGAACATACGTGCTGGTGGCGGGGAAGTTGAGCCCCTGGAAAGTAACCCCCCCCCCGCTTCCCTGTGAGACACGCTGGCACGGCACCTCACCCAGAACAGGAGGCTGACGGTCTTAAGCAGGCAGCACCAGCGGCCCCCCGGCCGGTCCGTCATGGTAGGGCCGTGAAAAGCATCGATAAGGAAGGAACTTGAAGTATTAAATGCAGCAGGTGAGTGAAGTCAGTGCACGTGTAATGTGCCAAATCAATCACGCACCTAGTAACTTCAGACAGGGAGGAGACAGCTTGGAGTGTGATCAGAAATACCAGCAGGTTCCAAAGGATCTTAGAGGCTGAAGAGAAAAAAAAATAACTCATGCGGCACCATGGAGGATGATGACAGTTCAAAAGCACAGCACATTTGAAAGAGGTGCAAAAAAGTGCTTGCAGAAGGGACTTGCTTTTGTCTCCCTGCCACAGAGATAGCCGTTGTGCACTCTGGAAAACGATAACCGACGAAAGGCGAATACCCCACAATAACAAGCGGCCGTGAAAGTGAAAGCGATCGGAGCGATCGCCTTGCTAATTAAAAGCACACGCGAAGTGACATTTTCGTTGCTATGACAACGAAAGCTTCGCAAAATGGCGAAAGACTGTCCACAGTCCATGGGGACACGCGCTTGCTGTCTGCTTTGAACAGATGGCGAGAGCAGACATCTTTGTCCATGCAGGCGCGTGCATGAGCCCACGGGGAGAATTGATTCCAAAAGGTCCTCCCCATGGCGAGACCAGCGCATGCACTGCTTTTGCCAGGCGAGACCTAAAAAAGACACGGACCGGGGTCCAGCAACCCGAATCATCGGGTTCAGGCTCCCCTGAAAACGCAGTGAAATAGGTAACTAAAAGCTAAACATCAATAAATGTGAGGAAGTGGAAATAATCAAATTAAAACCCGCACAATTGGAGCCAGGCACGTCCATAAAATTCCGATAAATTGCTACAACAGGAAGTACAAGATCTACAAGAGGAGTGCAACCAGGGGATTTACCCTGTGACCTTCTTAACTGCAAAAAACACATAACTTTAGATCAATAATAGACCTAAGGTTCCTCAACAAGCTTGTTCATTCATATAAATTTGAAATGACAAGGAAGTGATGCCACTGAAAAAGTAGTAGACTAAATGGCTAATCCTATACTGATTAAAATTCTTGCATTGATGGAGGAAGTTCACCTTTACCTGACATCACAGACATTACTGATGACACTAACGTGACAGCTTCCAATTATGGATAAAACTGGATTCCGGATTCAGCAAATAAACTGGCCATGCTTAAGAAGTTTATAAACCATAGAACTTGTCCTTCTGCCCTTTGGTACTCCCTCAAGGTCAGGGACTTAAAGAAGAGCTGTCATGGACAAAAAAAAGGGTCTGGAGGAGTAATGCCTCACATGAAAAAATGAAATACAAACTACTTATTCAAGATTACGAAAACCTGTTAATCGCAGAGAAAACCAGCTACTTTTTAGAAAAGATTAAGGTCCTCAGTTATGAGTTTGGTAGCCCTCCTGTCGGCCCGCCAACGCTGCGCCAACACGAAGACCACCAAGCCTGTGGTGTGCCCAAGGTCATCGGAGCGAGGTGCGGAGTGTACGGCGGTGGCGGAGGAAAACCATCTGCCAAACAGCAGAGGTACCGGCTTTTCTGCCCCCTCCGCCTCTTTTGCCTGCTTCCGAGGAGCGCTTCACCCATCCCCAGCTCCACTTTCAGAGCTCAGCTCCGAGCACAAAGATCAGCCCTCGGACTCCTCTGTCTGAGCACAGCCCTCAGCCCCCCCCCCCCCATGGCAGAGAAAACCAGCTACTTTTTAGAAAAGATTAAGGTCCTCAGTTATGAGTTTGGTAGCCCTCCTGTCGGCCCGCCAACGCCGCGCCAACACGAAGACCACCAAGCCTGTGGTGTGCCCAAGGTCATCGGAGCGAGGTGCGGAGTGTACGGCGGTGGCGGAGGAAAACCATCTGCCAAACAGCAGAGGTACCGGCTTTTCTGCCCCCTCCGCCTCTTTTGCCTGCTTCCGAGGAGCGCTTCACCCATCCCCAGCTCCACTTTCAGAGCTCAGCTCCGAGCACAAAGATCAGCCCTCGGACTCCTCTGTCTGAGCACAGCCCTCAGCCCTCCCCCCCCTTGTGGGGGGGGGGCTGAGGGCCCAGTGTCTCAGTGTGGGCAAAATACACTGCGGCAATTGTGGTGGGTGAGTGAGCACAATGCTTCACGGGGCAGCAGAGGCTAGGACCTTAGAGGGAGAGCCTGACGAGCAGAAGCGGTCGGCGTTAGGCCAATGCGGCTCGCCTGTTGCCAGCCTCTACCCCCATTTCCGCCGGCCTGCTACACCGTTGCTCCACCACTCCACTCCCATGGCTTACCTTTCAGGTTCCTGCCAGGACTTAAAAAAAAAATTGTTTTATTTATTTACTCATGTAACATACATGATGGTACACGTCAAGAAGCATCAATCAGCGAGAAAAACAATCCTCTTCCCACCCTGCCAGCAAATCAGATGTAGTACACAAGTAGTTTGGTGAATCCAGAACAAAGCAAACACATATGAGTGGCAGAGCATTAACACATTCAAGCGGTGGAGTCCCAATCCAAGTGAAGCATTGTCCGAGTATAGGGTAGCACATGTTAAATTATATTATTACAGGTTAGGATTAGTCAGTAAGGTTACAGTTAGTGGGGCCCAGAAATCCTTTAGGCGCGAAGCCTCAGGTAGCTCCTCCGCGTAGACCTCCAACTGTTCTCTACAGTAAAGTATATCGCGGATCCGTTTCTTTACAGTGGGAGTTGTTTTCACCCCCCAGCATTGCGCTACATCTCTTTTAGTCAACAAGGTTGAGACAGCAACCAACAGTCAATTGCAGGGCTTTAAACATTGAACATTCCCAAGTAGGCAAATCTCTGGTGCACAACGCACAGGTTCCAGCACAATATCAGTGAGTACATTCGCCACCTTGGACCAAAAAGCAAATATACCAGCACACAGTTATGCCAAATGCAAAAAATCAGCATCCGCCTGCCCACACCTCATGCAGCCCTCAGTCTCACGCAGTCCAAACCTACAAAGCTGCAGTGGGGTATAATATAATTGATGCAAGTACTTAAAATTAATTATACGAAGGTTGCAGTTCGCTGTGAGACGACCTGTTAGCGCACAGCAAGACTTCCATTGCTCGAGCGTGAGCGTAGATCTCAGAGCGGCATTCCATCTGAGATAAGAGGGGTGTTGCCCCAGCTCCCGCAGAGAGGCATTATATAGCTTGGTAATCAGACCATTTCTCTCCGCCCCCGCTAGCACCGCCCGCAGCGCCAGCAGAGTCGTAGCTTCCCTCGGGAAGCTCGGGTAGATAGCTCTAAATGCCTGCCTTGCTCTGACATATACAAAACTCAGCATATAGCCACGGTTCTGACCCCCCTGTATATCCTGTAGGGACCTAAACTGACCCTGTTTATACAGATCCCCCATGAGGGTGATCCCCACGGCCGCCAATTCACTCAGCGCTGGCTTTTCCATCGCCGCCAAGATAGCAGGATGTGCAGCCAGTGGTAGCATCGGGGCATATAGATAGGGAGGCTGAGATCTTTTGACTAGAGTGTTCCAGGCCCAAGCAGTACATTGTACAGGATTGATTTCAGTCCTGGGACCACCCATACCCCCGAGAGAGTCACCGCCTTCAGGGGCATGGGAAGAACAGAATCCGACTCGATAGCATTGTGAGGTTGAAACTTCTGTGAAAAGTGCCAGTAGTGTGCAAACTGTGCTTGAGCGCACAGATAGAACAACCGCAGATCTGAAGCCCCAAAGCCTCCATGATCAAATGGCAGCACCAGGGTATCCCAACTGCATCTGGGTTTCTTACCGCCCCATACAAATGTAAGTAATGCCAACTGAAGTGTCTTGGATAACGTTATATTCAGCTTTATAGGAATATTAACAAAAAGATAAAGCAATTTGGGTAATATAGCCATTTTGGTCACCGCAATTCGAGCGAAAGAGGTAAGCGCGCCCACCTCTCTGCCTGCTCGGTGATCCATGTGATGTCTCGGCCATAGTTCGCAGAAATAACTTGCTCCGGGTCTCTGTGTAGCCATAACCCCAAATACCTTACCGGACCCTGGGTCCACGTCAGCGGAAAGTGAAGTGCTGTCTCCCGCGTGCCAGCCGTTAGTGGCAATACCTGTGACTTTGACCAGTTGATCCCTAAGCCGGAATATCTCTCAAACTTGACGTACTCCGGGAGCAGTTCAGGTAAGTAAGTAGCTGACTCACGAACATACAGGAGCATGTCATCGGCATATAGTGAGACCACTAGTGGCCTCTGCTGAAATCGCAAAGCAGCTGCCGTATGTCGCTGCCGCAGCTTACAAGCAAGAGGCTCCAGCGCCAGCGAGAACAGCATTGGGGACAAGGGGCACCCGTGACGCATGCCTCTCTCTATAGGAAAAGCTGTTGACACCCACCCATTTACACGCACTCGAGCTAATGGATCCATATAGAGAACCTTAATCCATTGGAGAAAGAATTGGGGAAGGCCGTCCTAGTTAAGACCGTGAACATATATCCCCATTGGAGGTAATCAAAGGCCTTTACTGCGTCGAGCAGCACAGCCACTGCCTGGAAGTCTGGGTCAAAGTAATGAAGCGTGGAGAACACCGTTCATAAGTTGTGTGCTGTGGCTCTAGCAGTCACAAAATCCGACTGGTCGGGTAGGACCAGGAGGGGAACCAGCGGTTGCAGCCTGTTGGCTATCATCTTTGCCAATATCTTGGCATCTATATTAATAATCGAGAGAGGTCTATAGGAATCGCACCGATTGGCAGTCTTGTCGGGTTTTAAAAGGGTCACCAACAGAGCTTCATTGAGGGTGGGCGGAAGTCTCCCCTCCTCGTATGCCTCCGCATATACATCCAGAAGCCTTGGGGCAAGATCATCCACATAAGCTTTATAAAACTCGCTGGGGAGCCTTTCAAGCCCTGCGGCCTTACACGTAGGTAGTGACATTATCGCTAATTTGACATCTTCAACATCAAAGGGCTGCGTGATATATTCCCTCTGACCCTGTGAAAGCCACCCCAGTGCAACATCATCTAGATAGGAGTGTATCTCCTCTAGAGGCATAAAGCCCCTATTCGCATATATCTTGGTATAAAAGTTGAGAAGAATTTTGCTAATCTCTGGCGTTGTATAATGCGCAACTCCATCATCATCTAATAATTCAGTAATACACTGCTGGCTATGTGGTGCCGCCAGCTTTTGGGCTAAAGAACGGCTAGGGCAGGGGTCTCCAACCTTTTGTGTAGTGAGAGCTACTTCTGGTAAGTGAAAATCGTCGTGAGTTACTAAATCCCAAGCAACTCGCGCATTTTTCCAAGAGACCTCCCCCGCCCATTTTCATTGATGTTAAGCGTATTTCTTCAGAGCCCATACTGTGGTTTGAACACAATAACACTGAAAGAAAAGACTTTGCATGTGTGCTGTTGGTAAACCGCTAGTTTACTTTACGACCTTTCAATTAATGGCTTCAAAATAAGGACCTATCAATAACTGTCACTGAAATAATCATTTCACTGTGGAACTGTATGATGTCCTCTAATGCTGTGTAATCTGGTAGCCGGGCGGGGCAGTTGCGAAGAAGTCATTATAGTAGTGAAGTAGTCACAGTGTGTGGCAGTCAGCCTGTGCAAAGCTTTGCTGAATCACAATTGATGATGGAGTCTTCTACTGCAGCTTTGACAAGATCGCTGTGTTTTTCAATTGCCAGATAAGCTGAACTTCAGCTCTGTTTGGATTGGAAAGTAACGATTTTGTCCTCCACTATTATTGCTCCCTTTACTTTGTAGGAGTGTCAGTAACCCAGGACTGCTGTACAAATTGCTTTGTTCTTATTCAACTATAAAGAACTTTGAAAGATGCTGAAGATTCTTCTCTTTAGCTCTTTTTTTATCTTGATATCAATACACCAGGCCTCCAGTAAACACTGCTTTTTTCTTATCTTGTGCAGCAAATAAATGTTACATTTAGAAAGGTGCTGAAGATTCTTCTCTCCAACTACTTTTTTCTTGGTGTCTGAAACCCATGCCTGAACTACACATTGCTTAGTTCTTATCTTGTTCAACTACTGTTACTAACAAAAGGAATTTTGAAAGATGCTGAAGATTCTTCTCTATAGCTATCTTTTTTCCTTGAGCTCAATAAACCAGGCCTCCAGCAAACACTGCTTTGCTCTTGTTCAGCAAATAAAAAGTTGGAAAGGTGCTGAAGATTCTTCTCTCCAGCAACTTTTTCTTGTGTTTGTAAAACAGGCCTGCAGTACAAGTTGCTTTGTTTTTGTTCAATTAATAAAACATAAAAAACTGGGGGCTGAAGATTCTTCTCTGCAGCAACTTTAATATTGGTGTTCATAATGAAACAGATACCTAGGTTTGGGATTTCACCAGGAACTGTCATTGAACAAGTATTGATTGCAAATGCATTCACATTATTTCAGTGAGAGACTTGACACTGCATGGTGTCCACTAATCCCTTGTAATCTGGGGTGTAGCTTGAGAGGGCAACTCTTATGGAGTCATTTAAATGTTCGTCAGTTAGACGTGTGCGAAACTTAGATTTTATGAAGTTCATATCCGAAAATGCTCATTCACAAAGATAGGTAGAGCCAAATAGGGAAAAAAGTTTCAATGCAGCTGTGTGGATGTTCTTAAACTTTTCAGCATCCACAAGACTCCAGAAATTAATGTCAGATTTCCTTGATTTCAATTCAATGTCATTTTGAAGTGTGACAATCTCCATTTCCATTGTGGCAGAGTCAAGGTTCAAAAGCACACTCATTTTCTCTGAAATGTCACTAACATCCACTTCCATGAAGGGGTTTCAAGTGAACATCACACAGGGCTCCAGTTGGTCAAAATCACTAAATCTGTCACTGAACTCTTGATTAAGCCTCATGAGGAGGCTACTGTATTTTTCTATTTCTATTTCCTCAGCTTTGTTTTCTGAAAGGATTTGGAGCACAGAGGGAAAGTGCTGCATCTTTCTTTTCTGCACATGCTGTATCAAAAGGTTAAGTTTTGATTTGAAACTTTTCACAGAACTTACCATGTTGGTTATTGTCTTGTTTTTGCCTTAAAACTCGTAGTTCAATACATTTAATTTTTCTGTCACATCTGTCAAAAAAGCTAAATCGAGCAACCATTGAGTGTTTGATAACAGTGTGGTATCTTAATTTCTAGACTCCATAAAAGCTTTGACTTCTGGCAATAGCGAAAGGAATCTTCGCAGTATTTTTCCCCTGCTAAGCCATCGGATTTGAGTGTGCAGTAAAAGGTCACCATACTCGGCTGATAGTTCTTCAAGGAACAATTTGAAGGTTCGGTGCTGCTTGGCCTTTGCACGAATTGAATTAATAATTTTAACAACAGGAGTCATGACATGATCAAACCCCATTACATTGGCACATATTGCCTGTTGATGTATAATGCAATGGTAGTTCAATAACGGAGGGAAATCTGGATCTGCTTTACAATTGGCAATGAAGCCAGAATGATGCCCTATCATTGCGGGTGCACCATCAGTGGTTATCGCCACTAACTTTTTCAATGGGACATTTTGTTTCACAAAATAATTTTTCACCTCATTGTGAATGTCAGATCCTCTGGTTGTGGTTTTCAAAGGCAACAATGTTAAAAATTCCTCTTTATCAGTAAAATCTTCAAAAACCATTCTAACGAACATTGCCAACTGTGCAATATTTCTTGCATCAACAGATTCATCACATTGAAAAAAAAAATATTTGCATGTCTTTAAATTGCGCTCTAACTGCTCTATCATGTTGGTCGATAATGCAGATACCCTTCTTGCCATAGTGTTTGACCCTAACTGCACATCTGAAATGGCAGACATAACTTCAGGGCTATTTTTAAAGTCTTTGAATAAGGAGTTGGCCATTAGAAGCATTGCTTCCTTCACAACGGCTCCATCTGAAAATGTTGCTTTGTGCTTAATCAAGTGATGTGTAACTACAAAGGATGCTTCAGTAGCCGCAGTGGCTTTCTTCGTGGGCTTCGTAAAAAAAGATTGCTGTGTCTGCAATGCAGATTTCAGTTTGTTTACTTTTTGTGACCTCAGGCTGCTTCCTTTAGGGAACTTCCTCTCAAAATGCATGTGCTTGGTTGAAAAATGCCTCTCAACATTGTTCTTTTCTCCCACTGCAACTTTTGCTCCACAGATTAAACATACACAGTTGCCTTTAATTTGTGTAAATAAAAATTTGTTCTCCCACTCTTGATGGAAGTAGTAAGTCTTGCTCTTTGCCCTTTTGGAGGGACCTGGCTCTTCGTCCATGTCCATGATTAGCTGCTAAGGCTGTAAGCAAGAGTAAAAATGTTGAGTATGTGTGCCCTACCTATGCTAATAATACTGCAACACAATGCCTCCCCTTTCTTCATCATCACACATGACAGCACCTTGAAATGCATAAGTTGAAGGTGCACTGTACAAAATCTATGAGGCCACACAAAGCCACCCTTTGTGGCCTTTAATGGCCTCATAGATATGGAGGCAAGGCAGTGCAAATCGATGTGCTGCGTTACTCTCTACCTACCGAGTCTACCCCAGCGAGGCGTTCCGTGAGTGGACCATGGGTGCCCCTTCCTGTATATAAAAACGAATCTGTCTGCAACACAGGCACCCTTGCACCATGGCACACGGGGTGCCTGTGTTGGCACCAGGGGGCAGCAGTTTGTGTGCCAGTGCAGGGAAAGAATAGGAATGCATCATTTTATGTTAAAATTTAAATGCAGTGCATTCACTGCCACAACAGTGAGACAAAAAACTAAAGCACAAGCCACAACAGTGACACAACAAAACCACAAGCCGTGCAGGCGGAGGCCAATGCTTGTCGGAATGGGACAGGAAAGAGGCCCTGGCACCAAATTAGAAGTAGCCCCATAAGCCAGGTCTGGTGGCTCAGTGCACTAAAGCAGCCACTGCAGGGGCCTGTGTCCGACCTCATGGTCACAGGTTTAAATCCCAGTGGGTCCACTCAGCCTTTCATCCATTTGAGGTCGATAAAATGAGTACCATTGAGTTGGGTAACAATAAACATCTGTTATTCAGTGCCAGGACACCTTCGGGTAATCGCGCGCTTTACAAATAGACCTATTATGTTATGTTGTTAATATAGGGCAGGGCGGCAGGCAAATCAAATAGTCCCAGCCAGAGAATACTTCTCCACTACAAACACTATACTACAAGTACCTGTAGATACAAAAGAAACTCTGAATAACTTGGAGACAAAAGGCAATATGATAAAATGATGGTAAAACCTTTGAGCTGATCAAACAAAGCTACCATATCTGAAAAGAAGAGATTAACTCCCTTGCACTGATCATACATGACAGCAAGTTGGCTAGCTTTTGTTTTTACAATTACAACATGCCTCTTAGCATGACTGGAGTCCCTCCCAGGCCACACCACACCAATGACCCAGCCATGGAAGTGTCACATGGTTTCAGTCCTTATGAGGAAAACATTTTAACACTTGGACGTGATTAGGAACCGTATAGTTAAACTTACATAAGACATAGCCTCTGAAAGCACGGAAGGGTCATTGCACAAAGGGACAGATTTTGATTGTAGGGAAGCAGACAGGAAGACAACTTTAGACATGAAGAGGTCAGAAAGGTCTGTAAATACAAAGCAGCGATGAGCTGAAAACGAACAGAAAAAGTATTGATTGAAGATGCATGATTTCTCAAAGATGTAGTAGTGTGCTGAAGGCTACAATGAGTTACTGAATGTTACTTGTGGGATGGTGTATTATTCTTTAACATCCAGTAGAATTTTACACTGTGCTGTGTTCTCGTTGCAGAAAGTGGAATCTTTAAAACAGGTCTTCCGTTGTGGGGCTGACACAGGCTCTCCAGATGTCCCTGCTCCACAGACTCAGAGATATCTCGCTACTCTAGAACTGAAGCCCCCTTCGGTGCTGCAACCACGTTTCTCTACTCAGGCTTGCCCCCTGGTCTCCCCACCAAGGCCCTCATCCCAGATTAGTGTCAAAGAAGTTACACAAGAAACTGACCACAAGCATATACTGAGAAAGCAGATCAATCAAAACCATTAAAAAATTGCATGCCATTAAAAATAAACGGTGGAATGAACCTTTGCTATTCTACTAACTATGCTGTTGGCGCAAACGTCATTCCACTGGGGCGTATGTGAGTGAGGACATATGCGCATACATTTGTCAACAGTCAAAGCACATGCACGCACCAATTAAGGTACATAGGCGCTGACCTAGAATCATGTGACAAACCTCGTGGCGCTGTATATGCTGCAAAAACCTCTGGAAGCAAAGAAGCAATGCTATGGAAAAAAACGCCTGGGGATCAGAGATATTTTAAATTAGAAATAGACACGTATTCTAATCCTTATGTGCAAGGTAAAAGCATCCAGTGTGGGTAAATATCTATTCTAGACTAGAGAGTAGAGAGGTAGGGCACGTACACACAAAATTTGTATACATAATTTCATGATATTTGATTAACCGACTCAAATTACTAAAATGTGTAAAGGAGACAATGAAGGACCGTAGAACAGAAGACGGAGCAATTTCACCACAGATTTCAAGATTCAGTGACAGAGCAATACAGCACACAACCTCAACCCGCAGTACTATTGACCTGCTCATTATGTTCACATTGTCAGTGCCCCATTCACGACTGGAGACGAAGTGCAAAAGGAAAAGAAAACAAGGCTGTAGGCTTCCTCCATGAATATAAACTTATACCAGAATCCCCATAACTTCTGACAACCCCGGCCTAATCATATGCTCCCAGGTACCCATCATATCCCATCTAGTTTAGCTTCCTGAAATATTTGTATTCTAATCATGCATTTTCTTATGAATGTAATAAACTAACCACTGTGAATATATCCGCATCCACTAAAATGTTCCCCCCCTATAACTGGGAATTAAATGCCGATATCTAATGGTAGCAGCATGTCTTCCAGGTAAGTCGCTTATTATTCAGCAGTCTTCAAAAACTGCATGGATAGTTGTCTGGGAGAGAGTTCGTTTTATGAAGCTTTTACATTGTTGCATGCACACAGTTAATGCGTGCACCCGCGGGCACTGGGTAAAGTTAAACAGATTCTACGCTTTTAAAGATGGGTACGCGCTTTGTGAGCGCTGTCGTGCGTGGGTAGATTCAGTGCAGCAGGCGAGGTTTCCCTGACTAAACCTTGTGTGGTGGTCGGGGGGGGTTCTTGCAGGGCGGAGAATTAGGTCAGCTCTCTTCTCTCGCTCCTTCCAGTAGAGGTGCCCCGGTTTAAATTAGCAGCTCCCCTCACAATGTGATCTCCACAGCCAGGGCAGACACCTCCTCCTTTATATACGTTCATACTCTACCTCAATTATCAGTGTCGGGAGCCGTCTACCATTCTCCCTCAACCAAATGTCGTCTACTTATTATGGGCAAGACAAAACGTTTTGTCAGCATAATTATGGCACCCTCTAGTAACATTTCCAAATGGGACCTCTTGCGCTTATAATCTGCCTGCCCTGCCTAAACTAAGAGTGTTGTGGCTTACCTACTGCGAGTCTGGTGCAAGGTTGTACGCGCGGGTGTGGCAGTTTCTTTCGGCCTGCAAACTGCTCCACAATGCTCCGCCCTGCCACGCCTGCTTGAGCTCCGCACGTCGCACTCGCACAATGGACAGTGCGGTGCCAGTGGAAAAAGCAGGGGGCGCGTAAACATGAGTCACGAGACTCTGCGCGCGTCCTGTCACGAGTCTCAGGAGAGGAACAACAACATCCTCTTCGGCCCACCCCACCCCAGCTAAGCTCAAGCCAATCGGAGCAGCTGCTTTGGGTGAGGGCGGGCAACGGACACTGAAAAAAGCCTAAATAGCCCAAATAACACTAATGGGCTACTAAATTGAGCAGCACTCGGCGCGAGCTACTCACAGGGTCTTGGCGAGCTACCGGTAGCTCGCGAACGACCGGTTGGAGTCCCCTGGGCTAGGGCATCCCTCCTCCCCATAGTAACGAGCCGTACTACGTCTGGATAGATGAAGTAACTCTTGGTCAACAGTGTCATTATGTTCTGTGACAAGATCCCTAATTTCAGCTAACGTGGCAGGAGAGGGTTGCTTCTCATATGCACGCTCAAGTGTAGAGATATCAACTGCTAATTTTTTTATATAGTCTGATGTCCCGCAGCACCCCCGCTTGTGCGCCTATACATGTTCCTCAGATGGTCACATTAAATACCTCCCACAGCTCTCTGGCACTCTCAACAGAACCCTCATTCTCCCGAAAATAATTACGAATGGCCTCCCCAATAGTCTGCCTAAAAACAAGATCCAAACGCCATGCAAATGGCGGCCTCTCACATGTAGGCACCTGTAGCTCCAGGACCACAGGCGCATGATCTGAGAACGTGCGAGCCATGTGACTGACCCTCACCGCCCATATACACACAACCTCAGAAACAAGCCAATAGTCTATACGAGACCACGTCCCATGAACAGAACATATGAAGTTGCTTTCCTTTGCGCCAGAGTGTTGAAGTCTCCAGACGTCATGCAGATTGCCTGCATCCCGAATCCCCAGTAGCGTCTCAGATGCCTGCTTGAGCCTCACAACTCCACTACCCTCACGATCCAGAGCCGCATCCAGACATACATTGAAATCACCTCCCCAGAGTATCTCGGATGGAGGAAACCCTGAGATGCAGCACCACACGTCTGAGAGGAGAGACGGGTCATCAATGTTTGGACCATATACATTGACCAGTAACACACTTATACCACCCAGTTGACCATGCACCATCGCCACTCGGCCAGACTCGTCCATTTCCACGTGATTTACAGAAAATGGGACCCTTTTCTTGTCAAGGAACTGCACCCCCGGGAGTAAGTAGAGTAAGAGGACGCAATTCTCACACCCGCCCAACGTGCTGAGGAAATTTAATTTTCGATCTCGATCGTATTGACCCGCCATTTTGTTAACCGCCGCCATTTTGTGTTGCCCTCACTCGGGCAGCACGACGGACGAAGTCTTTTCTGCTTTTCCTGCAATATTGTGTCAAAATAGCCTTCTGCCTCGGTTTACAAAGCTGGTGTTAGAGACTGGCAGAGTACACTAATCCCTGTCTGGTTTTTCTAATCCCTGTCTCAACTATCTGTTGGTTCACACTATTCTCTTCTGACTTTATCTTATCTTCTGGCCTTCGCTGTCCTCTGCTCGTTTTCTCTCGTTTCACAACTGTCCTCCAAAACACACAAACGTATCTCACCACCTGCAAGTCAGTTGCAGAGACGTTAATACCTTAACCTGTGGGGAGGGGTGGCAAACACAGTTGAAGGAGAGGCTTCTTCGAGTTACTCGATACCTTGTTTTCCAACCTTTTCTATTGGCCCTGTCCTATCTCAAACTTCCCTTATTGGCTCTCGATGTGTATGATAGGTGTTTTTTCTGGTTAATGTATATGTCACCTATGTACTATATAAGATTGTACGCCACGGAGTGAAATGGCAGTCTCATGAGAACATACCGTGTGTACTTCTAGGACAACTGTACTAGCTGCAGCTAATAAAATCTGATCTTTTACGCCGACAGAGTGTCCCCGTGTCTCTGTTAGCTGAAGCAGGAGAACCCAGGAGATTAAGGCGTACCCTGCGCCGCCAGACCCAATAGGTTCTGGTTCTTCAACTGGCGCCCAACGTTGGGCGGTTTCAGAGGTAGTGATTCTGCCTGAAGGTCGTGAGGAACCCCGCAAGAAAATTCTGGAGGAATCGCGAGCCACGTCAAGCGACCCCTGTATGTCGAAAGTGGTCCGAAGGTCTTTTGCAGCATGGTTACTCCTTCCTGACGGCTACTGACGACTGCTGCCCTGACTGCCGCCCTGCCTTGGCCCTCTTTTTGATGATGTATGGTAAGGCGAGACGATAGACGGGCCTCTGTTGGTGTAAGAAGACATCTTAGTTAAGTATTAGTGGGTCGCTCCCACATTGGTTCCTTTGGTTCTTTGGTTCTTTGGTCCTTTGGTTCTTTGGTTCTTAGGTTCTTTGGGTCTTTGATTCGGGTATTGCAATAACCGAAGCCGAGGGGTAAGTACATTTGTGCTGTGTTAACTAAATTTGACCCCCTTGATGTTTGTGAACAGTCCAGTGAAATAACGATGCCTGGTATGACTAAGTTTAGGAAACTTTGTTGCTTTGGTTGTAATAGGGATTCCCGGGTGGAGGACTCTTGTCCGATTCCTTCGGTTGGAACTCCCACTTATGAGCTCTATTCTAAACATGGTGTTGGCCACATTGCCTTTAACGAGGCATGGATCCGATACACGAAGAATGATGGTGTTTTAAAATGGCCAGAAAATGGTAGTTTTGAGCCTGACATACTAGATAATTTGGAAGCTATTTTATTTAAAAGAAAAGCCCGGCCGGCAATGTTTGACTCTTTCCGCCTTTGGCGTAAGGAAGCCAAACAGAGAAAAATTAAGCAAGACAAACGAGATAGGAAAACACAGGGTATGACAATTATACAGGCTGCTCAACAATTTAAAGATGATGAAGTCGATAATGCGATGGAAATTTCAGAGAGACAGCATCATATGCCGATAGATAAATGCTATCCGATGTTGCCAGCTTCCCCTTCCGAAAAAAGAAAGGATTCAGAGGAAGATCCCTTGATGTATCACTTATTGAGATTGCCTCCGCCCTATGTACAAGGTGCTAATGCACCTCTGTTGTTTCAGCCTGCTCAGCCGCCAGCTGCGCCTCCGCTTGCTCCGGCTCTTCCACATTTGCCCCCTCAAGTATTGCCACCTTTGCCCGCTTTGCCTTTGACTCCTTTGCCTTCATCTTCTTTGCCCTCTGCTCCCCCGGTAATTACCGATTCCTTTTCAATTAGTGCGCCTAATACTTTGTCCCCTATCCTTATGTCCAATTCTCCGTCTATGCGTAAACGACTCACAGATACGGTCTCTGGTCTTTTATCTCCTTTCTTTGAGGCTTTAAATGTGTCTCCGGCTTTTTCTCGAAGACAGTCTCGTAGTCAGTTCCCAGCTTCCGAAGAACGAGAAAAGTTAAACTCTCTCGCTCGTAAATGGATTGAGAAGGGTTCCCAGTATAGTGTGCTCGACATTATGCCTACCTTCTCACAGTGGAATGCGCCTACGCAGAGATATGTTTTCAATGTCATGTGTGATACTCTCGTTAAAGGATGAGAGGATATGGATTTGGGTTCGGTTCCTCAGGGTCTGTTAGATATTCAGGCTGATTTTGATAAGGGACTCATTGTGGGTTCCAAGGTTGAGGACGCCGTAAAGCGACTTGTTACCTTTAGAACTTTATTTGCCTCTCAGACTTTTCTCGATTCCGATCCCTCAGTTAAGTTGACACTGAAAAATTATCCAATGAGAGAGGTTCCCCCAGTGTGGAGAGAAGAGGTTGCGGGAGTAGGCGCTAATCCAGCTATTCCTGCTCACTTCCAGCGTATATGGGTACATGTTCCCTGGAAAAGATCTGAGGTTTTGGCTCTTAAACAATCTCTACCGGATCCTCGTAAGAACCCTGCAGGTTATTATAAAGAATTGTCACAGACCGTTGATGCCTGTATCATGAATTTAGCAGACATCGACATGTTGATGGGGAATGTAGTCCCACAAGCATTATGGGCTAAAATTCGTAAAGAGAATCATGCCCAAGAAATAGGTGGAAATTGGGATGCTATAACTGCCGCAGATAGAGACCAAGTGGGTGGTGCGAAGCCTGATGCTTTGATTTCAGAACTCCCTGGTAGGATTATTACATTAATGAAAATGATGATGCCTGCCTTGAGAGTTAACTGGGATAAACTAGCCGCGTGCAAACAGAAGAAAGATGAGAGTGTCTCCGATTTCTTCACTCGTTTCGAAGAAACATTCATTGATCACAGTGGTCAGGATATGACTACGGAGGGTGGACAGCGAATATTTGTGGATAAGTTTGTGTTCAATCTGCTTCCCGAACTGTCACACAAGTTGAAAGACTCCGAGAGTTCATGGGCTGTTTCTTCTTCAGCCCAGATATTGGCTACTGCTCAATATTATGAAAATAGAGATAAAGAGGAAAAAGATTAGCAAGAGAAAAAGACTAAAGACTTGAAAACTAAGGTTCTCTTGCAACAGGCTTATCTACCTCGTTATGTTCAGCCCCAGTTTCAATAGCCTCCGCAGTTTCAGAGGGTGTATCAAAAACCTGAGCCATATATTCCGCGACCTTTGTTAGGTCCTAATCAATGTGCCTATTGTAGGGAGGAAGGTCATTTTAAGAATAGTTGTCCGGTTTTATTGCAGCGTAATGGCACACCATCTGCTTCACAAGGTCGTGGTGGCCTCCAGTCAGTGAACAGAGGTAGAGGTCGAGGTATGTTGACTCAAGAACAGGGTTCCCTTCCTCCTCCTAATTCCGTGAACTATTTCGATCAGCAAAACGTTCGGTCTACACAGTACTACAATGAGGATTGTTATGTTGAAGGCGATAATGAAAGTCTTCATGCTAACTAGGACAGCCATGGACAAAGTAAGGGAGTTGTGTCGATTCCAGTAGATCAGAATGAACCTTATGTTAATGTCACTACAATGGGTGTTTCAGAGCCATTTCTTTTAGATACTGGTGCGATGAGAAGTTCTATCATTCATTCAAAACTCCCTGGGGCACCTTTGTCTGGCTTAACAAATGTATCTGTAGGTTGTTCTGGCGCCCCAGTTCGTAATCCAGTCTCTGGTCCTTTACCTATTTCAGTTGGCCCTTATGATTTAGAAGCTCCGCTTCTCTTAACGAATGGATGCGGCGAGAATCTATTGGGCTTAGATCTACTAAAAAGAATACATGCCACAATATCTTGTTCTCCTTCTGGTGTATATCTTACTCTAGGACAAAGATTGACTTCTCCAATGTATTTGTCTAAAGACCAGTTCCCACCTGAATTGCTCTCTCTTCCTGCAACGCTTTGGGCTACGGGTCCAAATGATGTTGGTTGTCTTGAGATCCCACCGTATGTTGTTACTCTCAAGCCCAATGCTGAATTGCCACGCGTTCCTCAATATAGAATTTCCACTGAAGGTGAAAAAGCGCTTTTGGAAATCATTCATGATTTGATCCAGAAGGGAGTGGTTGAGGAAATAAGAGGAAACATATGTAATAGCCCTATTCTTCTTGTTCTTAAACGCACTGATCCTTCTCAGCCTCCTGTTTATCATTTTGTGATTGATCTTCGGGAGGTAAACAAAATTGTTGTACCACAGTTTCCTGTTGTCCCAGATATCACTGCGCTATTGACAATGATACCTTCCACAGCGGTTTGGTTTTCTGTTATCGATCTAAAAAATGCTTTCTTTAGTATTCCCATTGCCGAAGAAAGTAGAGATATTTTTGGCTTCTCTCTTGGAGGCCAAAGCTTACGGTTTAAGCGCGCACCTCAGGGCTATTGTGAAAGTCCCTCTATTTATAGTCAAGCTTTGAAATGTCATCTTGATGCCTTTTTTTGCCGTCCGGTGCTGCTCTTATTCAGTATGTGGACGACTTGTTGATTGCTGCTGATTCCGAGGAAATATGTAAGAATGTGACGGTTGCATTGTTGCGACACTTGTCCGATCTTAATCATAAGGTTTCACCTTCCAAGCTACAATATGTTCGTCGAGAGGTTACCTACTTGGGTCATATCTTGTCAAAGGAGGGAAGACGATTAACCCCAGAACTTATCCAAGCTATTGCACAAATGCCGGTGCCATCTACACAAAGAGAGGTACGTGCCTTCCTGGGCATTACTTCTTGTAGGCAGTGGATCCCTAACTTCTCTCTGTTGGCCAAACCTTTGTTGGCACTCACTTTGAAAGATACGCCTCAGCCCCTTCCGTGGACTGACGAATGTCAGAGGAGTTTTGCTGACTTACGTACTGCTCTGTATTCTGCTCCTGTACTAGGTACTCCTGATTACAGAAAACCTTTTACGCTATATGTTCATGAAAAAGAAGGTTGTGCGTTGTCAGTCTTAACGCAGCGATTTGGAGACAAACAGCGGCCATGTGCCTATTTTTCGTCTACGTTAGATCCAGTAGCTAAAGCATTGCCCAGCTGTCTTAAAGCGACAGCAGCAGCAGCTATTTCCATTCGTCAGTCGGCTGGAGTGGTGCTAGATAACACTCTCATTGTTATGGTGCCGCATGCAGTAGATACTTTGCTAAACAGAACAAAAACACAGCATCTTACGAGTGCTCGTTTGACTGGATATTAGCTGATGCTTTTGGTTAGTCACGTACACATCAAACGATGTAACACTTTAAATCCAGCTACTTTGTTGCCTCTTCCAGAAGAGAATGGTGTTCAAGAACAACATGATTGTTTCCTCTGTACTGAGGAAGAGACAAAAGGTAGAATTGGCTTGACAGATACGCCATTAGTGAATCCGGATGGAAAGCTATGGGTAGATGGTTCTTGTTTTAAGCTTCCTAATGGAGAGACAACTTCAGCCTATGCTGTTACTACCTTGCATACAATCGTGGAAACAGCACGCATCAGACATAACTCAGCTCAGGCAGCTGAACTGATAGCCTTAACTAGAGCGTGTGTTATCCAAGGGAAAAAGAGTGAACGTGTATACCGATAGCCAATACGCTTTTGGTGTAGCGTTCAATTTCGGACGTCTGTGGAAAGAAAGGGGATTCCTTACTTCCCATGGCACTAAGATACAACATGGTCAGTTGGTGACTGACCTTCTTTAGTCACTTGCTTTACCTACCCAGATAGCAATCGTGAAGTGTAGTGCGCACAAGAAGATTACCGACGATATTGGTCGTGGAAATGCATTTGCGGACGAGGTAGCTAAAAAGACAGCCAGAGATGCTACAAGTCGCATGTATGTTGCGGGCCCTGCAAATTGGGTCACAGAAAGAGGAATGTATGAAGACACAGTAGAAAGTGTGAAATCAATTCAAGAAGAGGCTACAGAGAAAGAATTGAGTAAGTGGAAAGAAAGTACAGGAATGTTAGATGAGATGGGTTGTTGTGTGGAATTGTCAGAGCACCAACGTTGGCTGTTACCAGACGCCTTTGTACTACCTGTAGTTACTATGGCGCATGGTCCAGCCCACCTAAGTGCGAAAGGAATATGCAAGCTTTTGGCTCCAGTATGGCAGAATGAGGGAATACCGAAGTGTGCAGAAAATGTAGTGAAACATTGTATCATTTGCTTAATGTACAATCCGGGAAAGGGAACCCCAACTCCAGCAGGTTATTTTGCTCCTCCGACCTATCCATTTGAGGTGTTGCAAATCGATTACATTCATATGCAACGATGCAACAATCTCAAATATGTTCTAGTGGTGGTATGTGCCTTTTCCAGATGGACAGAGGCATATCCCCTGAAAGACAATACTGCTCTAACCACAGCCAAAATACTTTTAAAGGAGTTTTTCCCTAGATTTGGGTTGCCGCGCATTGTCTGGAGTGACAATGGGAGTGAATTTGTGGGCCAAGCCATGCAAAAAGTTTGTGCGGGTCTTGGCATCAAACAAAAATTCCATGCGGCAAACCATCCACAGTCAGCGGGTCTAGTGGAGTGCTATAATGGCACTCTAAAGCTTAAATTGGCTAAAATACAAGCCAGTACAGGCCTTAGTTGGCCCGATGCCCTACCTTTGGCTCTCTTATCCACCAGAACGGCTGTGCCTTCTCGTTTGGGACTTAGCCCTTATGAGATTGTTTTCGGACGCCCAGCTAATGTATGGAGAGTCCCTCGCCCTAAAAAGTACTCTGATATACCATACCCAATGTTGATTGATTATTTGCATGACCTCACAACTAAATTGCGTATTCTTCATCAACAGGTTCAGAGCGCTTTGCCCGAGGCCTCCACAGACTCAGGTCATTCCATCCAACCAGGTGACTGGGTCTGTGCGAAGAATTTCCAAAGGACGAAGAATTTGGAGCCTCGCTGGAGAAAACCTCGTCAGGTGCTATTAACAACCTGCACAGCAGTGAAAGTTGAAGGAAAGAAAAATTGGATTCACGGTGTGCACTGCAAGAAGGTGCCTTTGCCTTTCGATCAGTGGGTCCGCAAGGGTATAAGAGACTCTGAAAGCGAGAAGGTTCCTCGTTTTGTACCTTTTAGCAATGCACACTTGAATGGAACATTGACAGAGAAAGAAAGCGATGACATTCTCCAAGAAGCTGTACCACCGCACCTTCGTCTGAATACCACAGATCCACGAACATTGTTTCAGGATCAGACTGTACCTGATAAGGCTCGTTATAAATTGAGACCTAGATCGAAGAAGAAAACTTTAAATTCTCTCTTCCATGTAGTTTCTATCCCGGTTGCAGGGTCACGGTAGGAGTCTTGGTTGTGACCTGAGTAGTGGCAATAGGTCTGCAGGACGTGCAGTGTCATAGGACGGCAGATAATCATCACCAAGTGATTGAGGAAGATTGCCGTGAGCATCCACTTAGAAGATGGATACTACATTAGGAGAAAGAGAGAGAAAGAAAAAAAATGAAGAACTACTGTAAAATAATATATAGTCGTTGTGGTATAACCTTATGTATTTTCATATTATTGTGTATTTTAATGGAGTGTATTGGTTGGATTGTTCATGCTATGCAGCAGAAAGTTGTCCCTTCTTCTATCACTGTGCCTTCTTATTCCACTATCTCTCCACATCTTTTTCATACACTTCCTCAACATGAACTGATTCGAAGAACCGAATATTACAATAACTCCTTTATCCAGTTATTACATCAACACCAATTAGTGATTAATACAACCGACTGTTGGGTGTGTGGACTAATGCCCCATGCCACAGAAAAAGGGATGCCATATTTAGTCCTTCCGTTCTCTTATGAAGGTTCTGCTTGGGCTTATTTTGTAATTTTCTCTAATGCCTATCAAAGCCGATTTAAACGACCTGTCAGTTCTTATATTGGTGGACCAGATTTCAGTCATAGTTCATTGATAAAGGGAATGGTAGCTATGGCTAAAATCATGGAAAATAGTAAAATTTCTATTGATGAGTGAAAAGCATACACTAATTGGAACGTCACCCATTACATCACTAGTCTTAGTGATAAAGTAAACAGGGAAAATCTCCACCGATTTGGACTATACCTCATCAAGGCAATTTCTGTTTGCAAATAAATGGTCAGACTGCTAACACCGAACAGGGAAAAAGCTTTTCCTCCCATACGTACATCCATTCATCATCGCCGCCGTTAATACCATCTCAGGGCACGTATTTTATCTGTCATGATACAGCCTATACATGGTTACCGACTGGTTTTTCTGGAACCTGCTATATAGCTTTCCTTCTTCCCCCTACATATACTGCTTCTTCAAATTTTCATAAAAACAGATATGTCAGAGGGATTATTGATTCCAAAGACACAGCAGGACAAGAGGGAGGAGACTTCCTAAAAGGATTTCTCCCTTTTTGGGGTCCTTTGGCAAATAGTAGGAATATGAGGCAACTGGTTTGTGTAGTAGAGACTACCATAGACATCACTGTAGGAGCTCTAAGTAATATTACATCGGAACTACAGGCGGATCGTCTTATGACATTACAGAATCGGGTTGCCTTGGATATTATTCTTGCAGATCGTGGTGGAGTCTGTAAACTGATCAAATCAAGTTGCTGTATTTATATACCTGATGACGCTCCGACAGTATACCAGGCCATCTGTAAATTACACATAATCTCCGAGTCGATTCATCAGGACGAAGGAGATTGGTCGTTATTGGGGTGGTTTTGGGGACTACTGTCCAAATGGGGTTGGAAGGTATTAACATTAACATTCCTTGGAATGGTTTTGGCCATCATTTTCTCTTGTTGTCTCTGTATGCACTGTGGTCCCGCCATTTGTGATCTTTGTGCTACTATGTGCATCCCAAACCCTAAGTCACAGAGAACAGAGAATATCAAAATGATGTTGCAACAACAGCTTGATGACCTCATGACCATTGACATCGACTCAGATTAACATGAGTCCGTATATTATTGCCTGAGTTCTGGCAAAAGGAGGGTCTGAGGAAATTCGATTTTCGATCTCGATCATATTGACCCGCCATTTTGTAAACCGCCGCCATTTTGTGTTGCCCTCACTCAGGCAGCACGACGGACGAAGTCTTTTCTGCTTTTCCTGCAATATTGTGTCAAAATAGCCTTCTGCCTCTGTTTACAAAGCTGGTGTTAGAGACTGGCCGAGTACACTAATCCCTGTCTGGTTTTTCTAATCCCTGTCTCAAGTATCTGTTGGTTCACACTATTCTCTTCTGACTTTATCTTATCTTCTGGCCTTCGCTGTCCTCTGCTCGTATTCTCTCGTTTCACAACTGTCCTCCAAAACACACAAACGTATCTCGCCACCTGCAAGTCAGTTGCAGAGACGTTAATACCTTAACCTGTGGGGAGGGGTGGCAAACACAGTTGAAGGAGAGGCTTCTTCGAGTTACTCGATACCTTGTTTTCCAACCTTTTCTATTGACCCTGTCCTATCTCAAACTTCCCTTATTGGCTCTCGATGTGTATGATAGGTGTGTTTTCTGGTTAATGTATATGTCACCTATGTACTATATAAGATTGTACGCCATGGAGTGAAGTGGCAGTCTCCTGAGAACATACCGTGTGTACTTCTAGGACAACTGTACTAGCTGCAGCTAATAAAATCTGATCTTTTACGCCGACAGAGTGTCCCCGTGTTTCTGTTAGCTGAAGCAGGAGAACCCAGGAGATTAAGCCGTACCCTGCGCCGCCAGACCCAATAGGTTCTGGTTCTTTAAACGTGCGCCTACTTTTTGTTCCGAGGCCTTGTTGAGATGCGTCTCTTGAAGAAACCCCACTTGCACATCCATTCTATCCAAGTATGCCAGGATGGAACAAATCTTTTTGGGGGTGTTGAGTCCCCTCACATTCCAGGTCCGGCACTATACTCTACCACTCATGTAGTCCACGCATTATCAAGCTATTAGAAATGCAATAGTAACTCACACATGTGTACCGTAGCTCGTAAAACTCCTCAAATTTAGATTCACTATAAAAGAAAAATGCCGGCTCACCCCTGTTGTACCCACCCCCATAACCCCCCACCCACTTCAGCATCCCCAACTCGCCAAAGCCATCCCAAAATAGTATAACCCTTCCCCAACAACACAAAGCAAAAAAGATGCATATGGGGTACGCCCATTAGGGGGCGTCAGAGCACTGCTAGCCTCCCAACTAGTAGTAGGTGGCTGAGCAGGTCTAGTAATTGTGCCATCTTGCAAGCACTGACCTCCACAGCGCACTTCATGAATGAGCCCACAGACACTGGGAAGGACATTGGGCCACATCATCTGGCGAGCATATCTATAACTAGATAGTAATGAATGTCGTTTTTTATCTTCAGAACTAAGAGGGTGAAAGTACATTTCATTAAATCCATTAATTGTGCTAGCACCACCACTCCCCATCACCATAGCACACAACATGACATGAGTCCACAGTCCCCTGGAGGCATATTAGGCTAATCCAACACGCGGGCCTATAAACACTAAAAAGAAGAAGGGCATGTTACAGTCATGCAAAGTTAGTGAGGTTTACAATATTCAAAGGTTCAATGCATCCCTCCTCTGCTCCTCATCATCTTGTGTAGCACTTGACTCCCGCCTCCTACATTTCAACTGTTTAGCGTGTTCAAGGGCAGCCTTGGGAGTTGAAAAGATTTTGGAGTCACCGTCCGGGCCTATGCGTACGCGGGCAGGATATAACATTGCATATGGGACCACTTCTGTTTGCAGAAATTATTTCACAGCGCCAAACTCCCTTCTGGGTGCTTGCACAGCCACAGTAAAGTCCGGGAAAAAGGCCAGTGCATTGCCCTGGTGAACTACACTGCCCCTGTCCCTCGCCATCCCCAAAATAGTGTCACAGTCCATATAGTTTAATAGTCAAGCTATTATAGGGTGGGGAGGGGCCACCGGGACAGGTTTAGCAGCAAGAGAGCGGTGGGCGCGCTCGACAATAAACATGGAAAGCTGATCAGCACCGAAGATTTCTTTAATGAGGTTTTTTATGAAGGTCTCCATTTTACCAACATTGGTGGATTCCGGTAGCCCAGTGAGTCTAATGTTGTTGCACCGGGACTGCGCTTCTAAATCCTCATTTTTGGCCTGGATAAGGGCTAACACTTTCTCCATATTGAGCGCCTTCTCCGTGACTTCACTCAGGCCATCCTCCACTGTAGATACCCGCTGCTCCACCTCCCCCTTGCGAGTATTTTGTTTTTCCAGCTGTGTCGACATATGGTCTAGTCGGTGGTTCACCGCCGCCATTGTGCCCTCAATGGATTGAAGACTGCGTTGCATAGCCAGCAGCGTGGACTCGAGTGTGGGAGGATTGTCATTCTGAGTGTCCGCCTCTGAGTCAGACGCTGCTTTCTGTAATGTTTTCGTCAATTTTCGCGCCTCAAACGTGAGGCGAGGCTGGGATTTATCAGTTCTCCCCATCTCTACCACCTCTAGGTGCGCCGCTTATACCAGTTGGTGAGCAAGTGCAGCAGAGTGCAGGACTCGCACTCCTAGCAAGCTTATACTAAATTTAAGGCAGTATAGATCTGAGGAACCTGCAGTAGTCCACAATAAAAAACGAATCACCAGCCCCAGGGACACTACTGCACCTTCCTCTCCGTGCACATAGATACAGGTGGTGTGCAGCAGGGCCCGCACCTCACCCACTCAGTAGGCACATGTCATAGGCCCTGTGACGGAGACCCTCCACCAGTCACAGTGCAACAAAATTATGGGGACCCCCGTCATTCCAGGAACATACAGCAAACAGTGCCCAAGGGGCCAGCAGTAGAGACAATTAACTGATATTCAGCTGGGCCCAGTCAAGGCCGACCCCCAGCGCAGCAAGTTCGTCAATTGCTCACAGTGCAGGCTCCACAGTCACAATATGCACTGATTACCCTGTGCTATTAATTCTTATGAGGCAATGTGTCATGCTTCCTATAAGGTTTTCGTGCACCGAAGCAATTCACACCACTTTCCACAGGTCGGCCCCACTGGACAGCAAACTCAGGGCACATGTAGGCGGTAGACAGCAGACCCAGGGCAGGCAGAAGTAGCATCAGGCAGACGCGTGCATAGAAGGCCAGCTTGAAAATGTGGGTCCCCAGTCAGAGGTCGCGCAGCAGCAGTATATCACTCCGTAAAGAGCAGGTGCACAGCCTCTCCCAGCAATCGATCTCCTCAGGCGCTCCACACCCAATGCTGCACTCTACACTCCTGGGCAAGGTAGGAACCCCCGGCCTCCACTCTCTGCACCTACCAGCCACCCGCCACAGCTTGCAGGCCGCGGCCTGCTCCCAGGCCCGCATCCGCCTCCACAGCCACCAGCCTGGGCCAAGCCGCACCCCACTCACCACAGCTGGCGCTGGCAAGCACTGTCGATGTCAGGCAGCTTCAATCTCCACTCAGGCATGTCAGCAGGGGCACGGCCGCTGCAGTTTTCAGCCGGGGCTCTGCGTTCGTCAGCCGGAGCTCGGCCCTCCGCTTAGCACTGTGTGGCTCCAGAGACCTCCCAGTCAGCAAACGCAGAAAGCTCGCCATGCACCGCAACAGCCCCGTCAGTAGCGGGCATGTACTTCCGGCCTCAGGGGTGGCCAACAGCAGCAAGCGAGGGTCACAGTCAAAGCCTTGCAGCGCCCGCCTTTTTTTCCCGCGGCACCATCGGAATGAAACGGACTGCAAAATCACTATTGCAGCGACTTCCAGCAGCCCAAACCACCCTCAATACGTATCGGAGGGCTTCACAACACCGTGCAGTTGCTGTAGAGGCACAGATGCAGCAATTAATAGGCGGATTCTGGTCGGATTAGCGCTCAGCCGGGCAGAGCCTCACTAGGGTGCGGCCATCTTGCCGTGCGCCCTCTAGCACCCCCCTTCCTGCCAGGACTTAATGTGAGCGCAAGCTAAAGTGCTATAAGAAAGGGAGTACAGCGCATAGTGCACTGAGGACAGTAGTGCTCAGTGCACAGAGGACAGTGGGCGAATGGAGGCAAATTATAAGGGCCTCCTCATACATATCAAGACAGGAGGGAGCACTTGAGCAGGAGCCTCCACCAATGCAGGAATTGACACTAAGTAGCGACCTACTGTCTCTCCCCCCCCCCCCCCCAACGGGGGCTATTCCAAGCATAAAGCACCGTTCACCGAGCACCGTGGCCCTAGAAAGCCTAGGGCCTGTCCGGCAGCACCACCCGTCGCATCTCACTGCAAGACTATAATCCGTAGCACTATGCACCAGGCCACAAATGAGATCAGGGAAAACCAGGATGGCCATTTCCCCCAGGCCGGGGGGGGAGGAAAGAGACAAAGGACACGTCCGACAGCTCTGCACAGTGCTCACTCCTCACTAATTGCAACTGACCCGGATTTAAAAGATACAGCATCTCTAAGCAGTTCAAGCCATTACATTCTCTCAACTCATTCAACTCAGGCAAAAAGTTACACAAAATTCAGCTTTCTTAAAGATGCAGGCGCCGTTCTTTATTCAAGCAATTTCACCCTCGATGGCCTGCAAGCCTCTCTTCTACCTTTACAACCACGGCTCCTATCACTCCTTCCACTGCCGCAGGAAGAGGCCCGTCCATGCACCAAAGACCCGGCTAGCTCACTTCCACTATCACACAGTAACGCACTGGAAAATTTGCTTGTCTTGACATCGACATCAAGCACAATGGCTCTAGTCTCATGCTGCCCACCCTGCTCCAAACAGCCTGGGACCTCAATCACCACGGTGGAACCAGTGAAGCTAAATTTGCTTCCAACAGTGCAACTAGGGCAACAAGGGCAACCACAAACCTCGCCACTAAACTATCAAAATTCAGCACCACAATAAGACCAAAATAAGCTTCAACTTATAACTCTCCCAGTAATGGACCTAGTGTTTGATCTGGCTTCACCATTAGCCACAGAGGGGAGGCAGGTACAATATAGGTGCTCACCACGCTCAACTACGACTGCAAAAACCGCTGGCCCAGCGGGGCCTACTCAAGAAGGACTCGGCTATAACCAATCCCACATAGACACAGTTACAGGAACAGAATGCAGTATAAGAAGCATGCAGTAATTGCAGTTAGAGATGGGTCAAGAGGCTGGCTCCACTCTGCCGCAAAACGAGAACAGCATTATAGGACTTAAATGCTCTGAGAGGAGTACACAGAATCAACAGCAAAAATCTGGACCCAACGCCAGCCCCATCTCACTATCAATCGGCAGTAACACCATGCTGGCAACAACTACACAGCCTCCTAACACATTCGCATCAATGCCTGAAACAGCCTGGCCAACAACGCATCATGGCAGGTCGCCTGGAGGGAAAGGGTTAGGAGAGCCCGCAGATTTAACCCATCAGGAGGAAGGGAGTGCGTTCCTCTCCTACCTGAACACTGAAGAATGGGAAGACATGCTAGCTGCATACTCGCCCGATCAGCAACACAGGGCACCTCCGATCAAGGAGAACAAAGCGCGTTCATACAACTGCAGCCAATTGAATAGGGACGCAAGCGCTCCAATACCAGTCTGACAAGATGGATATCCAGCTCACCCTCTTAAGCATCCTGGCACTGTACACCACAGGCATTGATGAGAAACTGGGGGCTTCCAACGGTCTTATAAAGAGAGCTCAATCTGAGGTCCAAACCAACTGTGGCTGCAGCATCATAGTTGACAAACTATCCACTCTTCCATCAATGCTAAGTAGCATATTAACGAACATAAGGAGCATAGCTACAACTGACACAAGTGCACCACCAACAGGAAGCAACATAGCCACCGGGGCGATCCAGTGGTAACATAACAACTTGAACAACCTGGAGCGATGCCAACACAGCCAGCAGGTGGGGTCAGACACCAAGGAAACCACTTGGACCACAGGATTGCTTGGAGCATCGCCCAAGGCACCTCAGGAAGAAGCTCACGCCTGCAACTCAATTCGAAGCAACGACGCCAGCAGAAAAGGAAATGGCGCAATCTGAAAACTTTACCAGACCCCACACCACTTTTCCCCATCTTCTATGGACAACGCACAAAAGCAGACACTCAGCCATGGATTCTTAGCACTCCAAACAAGGCCCGGCTGACTCCTGACAAGCAACTTGATAACCAACATGACCAGGGTGCCTCCCTCCCCTCTCAAAATACCAGACGATCACGTACCGAAAATAAGGACCGAGATTATCGGCCGTTAAGCTAGCACACTAATATGATATCAGAGAAAGCGGCTGTTTTAGGCTGGAGACCATTTGAGGGACCTGTTAGTAGTAATGGGTAGTGCGTAGAAGGAGAAGTGTAGTACATATGCAATGTGACTATGCAAAGGCACGTGGCCTTTTATGAGTAATTCACTGTATCTGTGATTTCAGATGGAGACTGAAAATTGCAGTCTTTAAGGTGGATCACAACCATTTGGCGCAGGTTACTTTACCGAAGGTGGTTGCAGGTATGCTGGACACAAGCAGCCACTCGGTAAATATATGGTTGGAGGAAAAGGGGTTGTGAACTTTTATTGTACATAAGGTTGTTCATGATTGGCACGTTCTTCTTTTTATTTTGTCAATAACCACAGATTTGGGAGCGCGCGGCGCAGCGATTCAAGATGGCCGCCGGGTGAGGAGCTCCGTTAGAACAAAGCCGATCCGAGCGTGAAGGCAGCTCGTTAATGCAATGGAGCTTTGCTTCCAGGATGGATTTGGTTATGGGACACTGCAGAGACTGACTTGGCAAGTTTTTTTGACCAAAATGCGGTCTTTTTGTCACTTTAATTGCACATTTTCTGCTCCCCTCAGATGGCGGCCGCCATTTTGTTTTTTCTGCAGCGTTTTTCTTCTACCTTTTTGCTGCCACTGAGTCCTTTGGCCAGCTCCCTGTTGTTCTCTAGCGGCATTACTGTGGTGGCTGCGTTGGTTCACATTATGCCATCTTTTTGCGCAAGTAATTGTTAGTGGTTGGTCTCTTTTGCTGCCTTTGTGGATTCCTCAGACTGTATCTTCTAGCAACTACTGTAGGGGGAGCCAGGTCTGCATGCCTCAAGTGATGTCCCCAGCCTACTTCAATATTACGACACACCCCCATATTATTGGGTCAATTTTGGCTGTTGGTGTTGCTGGTTCCTTTTTTTTTTTTCTTTTGCCACTTTCTTCGCTTTTCTCTTCAGTTGTGTTTCCAGCGTCCCAGTATCCTTCGCTGTGTTGTATCCTGGAACTTTCATCTTCGGCTACGCCTCCTCTTGCTGCTGACTAAGCAATATCACTGCTGTCCTGCCTGCATTTCGCCATTTGTTATTTGTGTCATAATTGGTTGTGATACCATCAGTATGGAGGGCGCACATTCAACTAAACCTCATGGTGGTTCCATTGGGGGAAGGAAGGACTCAAATAACCCTTCTGTCAAGCGTACCAAAAAAGACCCGCCTTCCCCAAATAAGTCTCCGCTGCCTCTCACTCTTGAGGACATTATGGAAGAGTTGCGCCTTATTCGTCCTTTTATGACAGACACTGTTGCTACGCTTCAGAGGTTAGATGATAAATGGTCTAGTTTGGATACGAGACTTTCTGAGGTGGAACAGAGGATCAGTGATGCACAGGATGTTGTTACTAAAGTTGACACTCTCACCAAAGAGGTCGGCCAGCTCAAGAAGGTAGCGGAGGATTTGGAAAACCGCTATAGGCGCAACAACCTGCTCATTTATGGTATTCCGGAGGGGTCGGATATGATCCAATTCTTAAAGTCTCAAGTTCTTCAAATTGTTGGCCTCCCGAAATCCTCAAACTTTAACATACAACGTGCTCATCGTCTGGGGCCTAGGAATACATCTTCTACATCTAAACCTCGTGGAATCATAGCATATTTCCTCCTTTACTCAGATCTTATGTCGATTCTCCAGGCTGCCAAGCAACATAAGCAAATGATTTGGTCTGGGCACAAGGTCTTTTTCACTCAGGACGTTTCCAAGCCTACGGCTTCCCGTCGAAAGGAATTTTTGGACCTCAGACCTGCCTTGAGATCTATGAATGCACGCTACGGTTTAATTCACCCTTGTTTTTTCAAAGTGACCTATAAGGAGAGAACTTTTAGTTTTGAAGATCCTGCTGATTTGCGGAAGTTTATTCATACTCACAAGGGAGAACTTATGGAATTGAGCAAACCCTAGTTGTTTTTCTTTTTTTTAAGTATATGACTACTGTGTTTGTTCTAAAAATATTCTGTTATATGTTATATAGTTCCTGCGCTTCTTTTGCTCACTCCTTGTTTTTCCTTTTGTTTTGCAGGATTCCCCCATGTGGTGTTATTGTCAAGGTCATCCTTTGTTCCATCCTGCTGTATACAGTGTTTACCCCTTTCTGTTGCTGTTTCTTTCCCTAGATGTTTGGTAAGTTCCTTCACTTGTCCTATTTGATTGATATAATGTTCTAGTTTTCTAATTTATAGTCTTTCGTCTTTCAGTTTTTTTATCTTTGTGGTAGTCTGTTCTCTTATATGCTCCTTTTAGTGTGGCTGTTTTGTTCTTCGTCGCCCCCCTCTCACAGTAATGTTTTTTGTTCAATTGTTTTCTGTGGCTAAAGTCTATTGGCTTTTTGCCACCCTCCTTTGGTTGCCTTCTGGGGGTTTCTGTACCCCTGCACCCTCCTCTCTATTTTTCCCCTTTTTCTCTTCGCTTCTTCCCCCTTTTTGCTGCTTGTCCTCCCTTTCCTCACTCCTTTTTATCCCTGTCATCTCTATTCTTTTGGCAACCTCTTCACTATCTGGTACACTCCACATTTCCTTTTTTTCTTTTTCCGATCATGGTACTTCTTTGATTTTTTTTTCTTTTATATCTTTATCACCGTATTTGTGGTGGTTACCTGCTTTAATTTCTCTGTTTCCTGCTACTTATTCAGTGTCATATTCATTTAACTTCTATTTTCAGTTTGCTTTTCATTCTCTACTCTGTCTTAAATTCCATACTCCTTTCTGCTTATCTTTACTTTATTTCCAGAAATGAATGGTCTTCGTGTTATTTCTTGGAATGTTAAAGGCGTTCGCAACCCTGTCAAAAAACAACGTGTCTTATCTCATTTAGCAAGGTTGAAATGTCATGTTGCACTGTTACAAGAAACCCACCTTAACTCTCAAGATTTGTCTTCACTGCGTAGACAATGGGTTGGGGAGGCATTCTGTTCTCCAGCAGTAAATAGTAAAAATGGTGTTCTTATTTTGTTTCATAAGTCATTATCTGTTCAGTTGCACAATGAGCTCCATGATACTTGTGGTAGGTGGCTATTTTTAGATGTTACTGTTAATAATACACAATTTTCCTTCTGTAATGTTTATGGCCCTAACGGTGTAGATTTACCCTTTTGGAGGGATTTTTCTAAGCTTCTTTCCTCTCATGCAAGTGGTAATTTGATTGTGGGTGGTGACTGTAACCAACTAATGGACCCATTTTTAGATCGTAAATCACACACCAGATATGTCCCCAATAAAATGCAAAAGTCCTTTTTTAATGCTATCTCCTCTAGAGGTCTTATTGACTCATGGAGACTTTCTCATCCCGATACTTTAGAATTTTCCTTTTTTTCTCCAGTGCACTCTTCACATTCCCGTATAGATTATATTTTTCTCACACAGCATTCATTCCAATTTATGACTAATTCAGAAATAGGCTCAATTCTTATATCTGACCATGCTCCGGTTATTACTGATATGGACTTTCCCTCACCTACTCCCATCTCCAGGCGATGGCGCTTCAATAATTTGCTCCTCCTAGATTCACAGTTTGCTGAGCAATTTATATTTTTTGCAAAGGATTTTTTTATAAATAATCTCCATTCTACTTCTCACTTTCACTCTATTTGGGATTCCTTCAAGGCTGCTGCTAGAGGTTTTATTATTGCTTTTGTCTCACGGAAAAGGAAAACAGCTCTATCAAAGTCGGCCCAAATTCTTAAACAAATCAAAGACCTAGAGCATCTCTACTTTACCACTAATTCTTCAGAATCACTCTCTTCCCTCATCAAAGCAAAAATGCAATATAACAAACACTCTTGGGACTCTGCGTGTAATAATCTTCTCAATTTCCATTCCAAAATGTATGGGGGACGCAATAAGGCTGGTAAGTCTCTCGCTACTTATCTAAAAATTTAAAAACAAAAATCTAAAATAATAACTATTACTGACTCACATGGGAATCCTCAGTATACTGATGATAAAATTCTCGATTGTTTTGTTCAATATTATTCCACACTTTATACGCCCGAATCTGTTCCCTCGCCTTCTCAAATTGACTCCTTCTTTCAGTCTCTCCCTAGGTCCTCGGATAGTTTTGTAGATCTCTCATCCCTGGACGTTCCTCTCTCAGAGAAAGAACTACTTAATGCTATTACTCTTCTTCCCAAAGATAAACCTCCGGGCCCAGATGGTTTTACGGTTCGTTTTTATCTCCACTTTAAAGATATCCTGTTACCACATATATTTTCTTTGATTAACTCCTTTGTTGCTCAGGGGAAGTCCCAAGGTTCTTTCACTCAGGCTATGTTATGCTTAATCCCTAAAAAAGATAAAGATCCCTCCCTTTGCAAAAATTATCGACCTATTTCTTTAATTAACACTGACTGTAAAATTTACACTAAAGTTTTGGCCTCTCGTATTAATAACGTTATTCCTGACCTCACCAACATTTATCAATCCGGGCTTGTTAAAGGTAGATCCATTACTGACAATTCGAGAACTTTCCTTAACATTATTCATTTGGCCTCAAAGATGGATTCCCCAATCGCTGCCATTACCTTAGATGCTGAGAAAGCGTTCGATAGAGTCTGTTGGGATTTTATGTTTGGTGCTTTGCGGTGGCATGGCTTTAGTCCTCCCATCATTCATTATGTTAAATTGTTATATTCTGCTCCCTCTACTTCTATTTGGGTTAACGGGTCTCAATCCTCTTATTTTCCTTTGCATAGAGGCACTAGACAAGGTTGTCCTCTCTCTCCTCTTCTTTTTATTCTTGCGTTAGAACCCTTTTTGGAAAAAATTCGACGTTCATCATCGTATACTGGTTTCATATTTCAGAACATTGATATTAAGTTTACGGCCTATGCAGATGATATTTTGCTTTATATTTCTAACCCGTCCACTTCTTTGCCCTCACTCTTTTCCTTGTTACAAGAATATTCTTTGGTTTCTGGATATAAACTCAATATAGATAAATCTGAGGTTCTACCACTTAACAAATTTTGCCTTCCTCATATGTTTCAGGGTTCAGGCTTTGAATGGAACTCTGGTAATATTAAATGTTTAGGAATTCTGTATGCTAGCACTATTAGAGACACTGTTAAGCTTAATCAGAAGGATATAGTTAAAAAGCTCTCTTCCCTTATAGAACGTTGGTCCACCCTTTTCTTATCCTGGTGGGGGAGGCTTGCCACTATTAAAATGATGCTTCTTCCTATTGTCAATTTTTACCTTTCAATGCTTCCAATCTCCCTTCCACTTTATTTTTTTAAAACCATAAACCGTATTTTTACCACATTTTTATGGAATAAACGTAAGGCGAGGATTTCTCTCTCCCGTCTTCAACAACCTAAAGATTTGGGTGGAGTTAACTTCCCCAACATTGCTCGATTTCACTCGGCTTTTACTCTGAAACAAATCTGGCCTTTTCTATCTGATTTGTCTGACCCTCCTCTAACAGCCTGGAGCGCTATAGAACTTGCGCAGCTTTCGCCCTTCTCATTTTTTACGGCTGCCCGGCTATCTCATCCTCCGCAACGTTTTCTTACTCCTATCTTCAGACACTCTAAGGCACTTGCCCTTTCTGTCTTTCGCTCTTCCCTCTCGCAGTTGGAGTTTCATTCCTCAATCCCAATTTGGTATAACAAATCCGTAAAGATTAATCACAGAGCACTTTTTTGGAAAGAATGGATAGATAAAGGCATTATTACTTTCGATTCCTTACTTAGCAATAATTCCCTGCGCGACTTCTCCGACATTCGTGCCTCTTTTCAACTTTCCAATGCCCACTCCTCTCAATATCCCTTGCTTAAAAACTCTTTAGATCTCTTTATCTCTCAGGGTGCTTCACTCTCTACTACTGACTCAACCATTTTCCCTCTGCCAGATTTCTCTATTCCTCTTAAAGCTGCTGCTATCTACAAACTACTTTCCCGTTCTCCTGTAGAAAGAACCAAGTCTAAACTTGAACTTTCCTGGGAAACGGATCGAGCTCAAGAGTTTCCCCTTCAGGTTTGGAATTCCTTGTGGTCAAAGTTGCACACTGCTTCACGTTCTGCTAGCACCACACAGACTTTGTATTTTTTTTACAATAAACTTTTTTTTACTCCTTCTGATTTATATAGTTTCAAATTAATTGACTCTAAAAAATGTTGGTCTTGCCCCTTTGACAATAGTGACTTTTTGCATATGTTCTTTCACTGCCCGTTGGTTAAATCCCTTTGGTCCTGTATTTGGTCTAACTTGAACGAAATCTTAGCCACTGACCACACTTTTGAGATTGTCCATATCTTTCTGGGTGGTATGGCTCCTATATGGAATGTTTCTACCAATGTACGTAAATTCATAGATTTGTATATAGCCATTTCTCTACAGATAATTACGACCAATTGGAAAGATACTTCAAAGATCTCATATAATGCATGGTGGAATCTATTATGCCACCACCACCGGCTGGATCGTGCTTTTGCCACCACTGTACCTCTTTTGATCAAAAAAGATTTGTTATGGTTGCCATTAACTAATTTTCTCTCTCAAACTGCCCCTTAAATAGCTGTTTTTATTTCTCTTTTTGTTCATGTTCAACATACAGCTCCATCTAGTTTATATATTCATTTACTAGCTTACGGTATTAATATGATGCTTACCCTGTATAATTTTTGCATTTCCCCCTCCCTTCCCCTTCTTCTCTTCTACTCTCTTCTCTATCCTCCCTGCCCATTAATCAAAACCTTAAAAATGCTTTTTCCCTAAGTATATTCCCTATTTTTCTATTGGCATTTGTTCAGATTGTATGATTTCGATTTTATTCTATTGTTCTATTACATTGCCTTTGTTTTTTTCTGTACTGATGTTGTACTTGGCTTATGATATTTAATAAAGCTTTCTAAACTAAAAATAACCACAGATTTGGTGTGAAAATAGACTGAGGTGAAGATTGGTTCACCAACAGCACTGACAAAGTTGCCTAGAGTGTTTGGCAAACAACAGGTTGGCCTTTTGCAAGAGAAAGAGGCCAGACACATGCTTGCTTTTTAACTTGAGGGCACTCAACATTGAATAAAGGATGTGCTGTATGTGAGTGATACTTCATTTTTAATTCGTGAGAACTTGGTTCTCTTTGCATGGTTGGGGACGAGTGAACAATGAGTGAGCCACAGAGTCTCAGTGCTGTCTGTCACACACTTTTTTATGTTGTTTGACTTTCCACCTCGGTGGAATTCTAATACACACCTTCTTTTCTTTATTCTTTTTGAGGCTACGAAAGCAAACGATGATGATGATAACGTGGGCATACTGGCAAGTACCATCCAGCAGCTCTGTGCGTTTGTGTACGTGAGGTGCTTTCGAGCCTTTCTCACATTTTCTTCATTTTCTCATATTTTGAGTTTGGCATACACATAATGTACTGCGGAGTGCCACGGAGTTTGTTGCCAACTCCGTGGCACTCCGACTCTGCCCAGGCTTAATCTTAAGGCTGCTGCAAGCAATCCCAACCCTTGCTGATCTAACCTCAACTGATTTACTCTTAATAGAGTTCATCCGCCCCGCAAATCCCTCGATGCTAGAGAACACCAAGGCCCCATGGACAACATCCACAGTTGCCCAGAGAGTACTAGCAGAATATTGTACTTTTAATGCTTGGGGAATTGACATCACCTCCCACCAAAACCCAGGATACCCATCACCTCTACTTGCACCAATCCTAAGGACTAAACTTACAAATCAACAAGGGTACACTAACTTATTGCTTAAAGGGGCCCTAGGACAATCACCCCAATGCAGGGCCAAGGCTATGGCGGATCCACACGGTAGACCCTGGGCAGCATCAGTGCCCCGAAAAAGACAGCCAGGCCTTGGACTAATCACTAGAACCATAACCACCATTTTGGATACGCAATGACGGTACCTAGAGAATGGGGGTGTCACGAGACTCAAGGACCCCACACTCCACTTATGCTCTTGGAACCTTAACGGCCTCCTAACCAAAATCTCGGAACCACAATTCCTACTGTATCTAAATACATTTGATATAATCATGTTGCAGGAAACATGGCTTGCTTACCTACACTATTTACAAGGCTTCACGTGCTTTGCCACACCCGCCATAAAGTGCAGCAAATTCGGCCACCGATCGGGTTGACTGGTAACCTACGTCTCCACGACTAACATAACATCGGCAACGCTAGTTGGCTCCTCTTCGGTTGGCACAATAGCAGTCAAGATCACCATCTCCCAGTGGGGAGGTCAAGATGAGGTGGGGCTAGTCAACACATATATTCACCTAAAACATAAAGTCAAGGACTTGGAAAAGCTAATAGTCCAAATAACTAGTCTCATAACTGAGATGGAAACCGCAAACCTCATTCTTTCTGGGGACTTAAATCAGTACTTATTTGGCTCGACAGTGAACAAAGAGTTCAGCACCCAAACCCCACTCTGTAACATCCCAACTCAATGTGCACCGTTACCCAGAAGTAAGAGCCGCAGGAACAATTGGAAGACTTAGAGCATCTCAACCTTAAGGCTCTTAATGGAAGATTCCCAGGAGACTCCCCCCCATGCCATCACATTACTCCTCTTCAACTTGCTCCATATTAGACTATACATTTGTGACCCTATCACTGTTCCCATACATCCATAGATTTAGTTTGGGGGACAAAGGAGACAGTTACCATCGACCACCAGAAACTCTGTTAAAAACAACTGCACTCTTTTCCATCCACAGAGAAGCGGCCCTAGGCTCTAGTTACACCTCAAACCTTAGGAGGATCAAATGTGCAGTGTCAAAGGTGGAGTCCCTATCTATGGCAGCAATAGACCTCTTTCAGTCACAAACACAAAGGACCACTTAACCAACTGGGAACACTTTACTGCTTCACTCCTTAATCTCTATGCCTTGCCATCCGAAAAACATCACCGTGATGGAGCAGGAATTCGCAAAAAGAAGCCTGCTCGAATTAACACCCCCATAATACTTACTAACAGTGTTCAGTATAAAGTAATACGCAAATCACACGAAACTCTGGGGAAACTGCTTTGGGCATGTGTGCAGTAATACGAATTAATGCATGAAAGGACTAGGCCGCATTTAACATTGAGCTTTGAAAGAAAAGAGAATAATGCATGACTAGGCCACATTTTGCATCTTGCACCCGGCTTATGAAATAATAATAAATAATGCTGCTTGCATATTAATGCTCTTGTTAGGAAAAACATTACCAGGGGATAGTGCAAAGGTGGGTGGTATACAGTGAAAAGTGCATTTCATGTAATTAATAAATGTATATGTTTTATTCGCCATAGTGAGCCGATTGGGCCTGCTATTCCATTAAGTTGTCCAGATAGATGGGGGACCGGGAATGAGCGAGACATAAACACTGAGCGCTGCAGAAGAGGAGTTTAAGCGTCCAAGGTTATTTAGTACAGAAGATACTGTTCGCCTGCCAAAAGATGAGACCCAAGACTTTTTCCGCAGATGTGCTTGAAATGTTATGTGTGAAAATATTGAATTGTTGCTAGTGTAAGAATTGTATAAACTGGTCAAAGTGATGTAATGAGACAGAAAGTAGAACAATGGATATGCAAAAGTAATATAATGAAATCACCGTGGTGTGATACACCACCTCCTGAATCAGCCAATCAGCAGTCGTAGTTTGTGAAATGTTACAGCTAAGGTGGTTTGGACATGTAGGTTTTAGGGTATAACTGGGGTGCCATTGGGGGTATGGTTAAGAGGTTCGAGAGAGAAGTTTCAGATGAGGTCCGGTCCAGAGAGAGAGATAGATCGGAGATCGTCGCTGTCCGTCGGTTTGCAGTGAGGCCTAGCTGATCCTGTCCTGAGTCCTTAAAACTTTGTTCCATGTCACTGTTCGGGGAACTACCATCACCTCCTTGGCCAGGGGGGTGGTATTTCGCAGATCCTTTGGGTTTGTATTATCCTCTGACTCGTACTTGGCATAATTATTTGCAAATGTATTTTTGTCTCTGAAACTTATGTCTCTTCATCTATCAACTCTGTCACATGTATATCGTTTCGCATTATTTTGCTCAAACTTATGTCTCTTTATCTATCCACTCCTTCATGCATATCGCTTATTGAGATGGGTATGATACTGTATGCAAATTTGCTGACTGTTATATCTCCCTCTGGTAAATCTCTTTGTTTGCAATGTTGCCCTGTATGCAATGAGCATTTATTATTCAATAGAAATTGAGATAAAACGTTATTAATTTTACCGAGAGTCTGTGATTATTTGGCTAGTTAGATAGTCAGATAGTACTATTATTACCATCAACTATTCAACTAATCGGTCCATCGACCGAGAGGAAAGAGTGTTGATTTAGTTATGTATTTAGAAATGTTAAACGTGAATCTGTAAAAGAAACAATTTTCACGTCACTAAAACTTGACCCCCAGCGCAACAGGGATTTATGAACTGGGTGAATGTGTATGGGCCATTGGTAGGAATTATTGATGAATATCGATCCCTGATAGAGTGTAGCGCTGGATCAACTGCCAGGCATTCAGTCAGGGAAACAAGATCCCAAAAGCTCAAAGGGTCCAACTAAAATTCCTCCAAAAATCTGTAAACGGTACATTAAGATCTCTGAGAAGACAGCCAGAGGTCTCCAGTCTCCGACACCTCCTGCGACAACAAAAAAACGCATTAAAAAAACTGAAATGGGCAATTAACAAAGAGCAGGTAGAAGGATCTTGGGCAAGGCTCCTGTACGATATAAATCACAATGACAGTGCCCACTTTTGGAAAACAGTGAACGCCATAATTCACCCCCATCACAAGGGCATCTCGTTACACATTTCAGAAGAAATGTGGGTAATATTTTTAATCAACCATTTCAATGATCAAATTGGGAGTGACCAAACAATTAGCCTAAACAGCCTGTCATCAAGGGATCATCAAGGTGCAGACCTAAAGGAGGCACCCGGGTTACCTATGCCTGCTACGGATCACACATCTGAGCACGAGGACTGTGCCTTGATGACACTCTCAATAAAGAAGCAGATTGCCAAAGGGAGAAGAGAAGGGGTGCCGGGCCCGAATATCCTCGCAATTTCATTACTAATCGACACAGCCGAAACTGCCAACCATCCATTACATTTATGCTGCATTTACTTCAGTGCCGCCTTCGATAATGTAGAGAAGGGAAGATTGTGGGGGAAGCTGGCAAGGTGGGGAATCCCACAAACTGACCTAAGCATCTTGGCACTCCGCCACACAGACACCTAGGTTCAGGTGAAACTGGGAGGGGGATCTCGTCTCGATAGAAGAGTGCCCACAACCAAAGACCTAAAGCTGGGTTGCGTGCTTGCACCTACCCTTTTCAACTTATTCATGGCCGATCCCCCGCAAGCACTTAACATCTGCAACTTGCATGCGCCAAGGCTAGGAGGCAATACATTGACCAACCTTATGTATGTTGATGACGTAGTCCTGCTCAGTCACACCCAGGTAGGTCTGCAACACCTCCTCGACGAACTGCAGAATTTCGTCATAGAGAACAACCTAAAAATGTATTTCAGGAAACCGCCGATTATAGGTACCTAGGCATCATCATTGATAAGGAAGGGTCGTTTGCACCCCAGAAAGAAGAAATCAGAAGGAAAGGGGTAGTTATGGCAATAACAATGAAACATCTCGCTTCAAAACTGATGGGGCACACACTAAGCCCCCTCCTAAAAGTAGCACAAGCCAAACTATTGCCCATGATAACCTTTGGCAGCGAAGCAATGTGGGCCGTGATTCCAATCTACTGGACAGCACCCTAGTCAAAGCTTATAGAACTATGTTGAGTCTCCCAAAATACACCTCGCCAGCCCAAATAAGGCTGGAGTTTGGCTTAATAAAATAATCTCTGTCCAGGCAGGGCGCTTACTTCATCTGCTGGAACAAGATCAGTTCCTCCACTCCAAATACTTTAAATCAACTTTTATGACTACATCTTAAGGATTCTGGGGGCCCTGGGCCAAACATATTTTGGGGGCCCCTGTTCAGAACAGCTTTGAATTTGTGATCGAATTTGAGCCCCTGTTTCCCACGCCGTTTCAGCTTCCTCAGCTGCGTTAGCGATACAGTTTGCATCATAGGCATTAACCTATATATTCCCGATGTAAACGGGCGCGTGCAGCTGGCAGCAGTAGGATTTAGTGTTTTCTGCCCCGCTACTAGGTTTTTAATACTTTTAAAATTGTATATGTGTTTTTCAACAATTTCTCCTACCTACGCGCACTTGCACTTTACTTGATTCTGCTTGCCTATACTTCCTTAGCTGCTCCGATTCGCATCTCGCTTTTCCTCCAGTCCAGGTCCGCCGCGGCTGATACGCCGATTGCGTGGAGGGCTGGGGTTACTATCAGGCTCCTCACTTCTACCCACGCAGTTTCTGCTTCCTCGGGTGCGTTAGCAATCCAGTTTGCATCATAGGCATTAGCCTATATATTCCCGATGCAAACGGATACGTGCAGCGGGCACCCTGCTGGCGCCCCAAAGGCAGGCCCGGCTGTGCCCGTCAGCATCCCGGAGGCGTCTGGCACCAGCTATGCTACCCAGTTCTCCTCCGGTGAGTTTCTTCTACTTTATTACAATAGGGAAAAACTGCTTAGCCTTAGGCGGCTACCATTACGTCAGTTAACAGTGGCTGATCCGAGCCTGGAGGTAGACTTTCGATGCAATAAGTGCAACTGGTCTCTCCTCCAGCCCAGGAAACTCGCACCCAAGATCTTTCCACGCAACAATAAGTGTAAAAACAATAAGAAAATAGAGGAATTATAGGCCACCCTTTTGAATTGTCGCTCTATGCAAAAGCATGAACCACACATGTCACCTACTTTTAGACGAACAGCCTGATCTTTTACTTCTCACTGAGACCTGGCTGTCTGAAGCCTCCAACCCTACTATCACCTCGGCCATCCCTACGGGTTATAAAATCCTTAGGAGGGACCGACCGAGTGGTAAGGGGGGCGGTGTCGCCATAATTTACAATAAAAAACTAGACTGCTCTCCCATCCCGATGGAAAACATCGAAGGGGCAGAGTCCTTAGGCTTCCGCTGCACCTTAGTCCCCATCATAGCATAGCTGTTTTTCTGATTTACAGACCTCCAGGTGCAATTGGAAAATGTATTACTACGCTTAATACAGCCACCACCTCCCTGGCCTTAAAATGCAACAACTGCCTTATTCTGGGAGATTTCAATATACATATGGACAATGGAAAAGACCCTCAAATTTTCTTATTGGAGACGCTGCAGGCCTGCAACATGTTTCCATCAGCCACCCACGAGAAGGGCCATACCCGAGACCAAATCTTTCACAACTTTGACATATCTGTAAGCCTACCTCTTACCATTACCTGGTCTGATGACCTCATATTAAAATATTTCATTCCCAACTCTGCCACAGCCCCTCAGGCTAACGCAGGGCAGAGGGTCCCTAATTACAGAAAGTTCCATAAAATATCCATCCCGATGTTAGCAGATGCCCTTGGTTGTTCCTCAACGGAGCTGTCAGGCTGCCCCGACTCGGACGCCCTATCAATAGAGTCATGGCTCTGAACCAACATTGGTGCAGAGGTACCGGTTGTTTCCCGCTCCTCAAAGAGGTCGGCCCCACCAGGTACATGGTTAAACGATTCCCTCAGATCTAGCAAAACAAATTGTAGAAAAATGGAACGGAAATTGTGTAAATCCTATCTACCTGAGGACAAGAAGGTGTAGAAAGACACCTTAAAAGATCATTACATTCTCGTGAAGGCAGCCAAGAAAAACTTCTTTTAAACCCAAGATAGAAAATGCCCAAAATAAGAGTAAGGAAATCTTTAGCATAGTTAAATCCTCTACCATTACCACCCCGAAAGCCAGCACAAAGGAAGGGCCATGCACGGAAGAATGGTATAATCAAATAGCTCAATTCTTCCACAAAAAGATCTCTGTGATCCAACAAGCCTTCACTAACATCTCAGAGGAAGAACTGACCTTCTACCTTAGTTCTTCTAGCAAATTTCACCTCTTGGATCCTCCATCTTTACTAGCTTTCCCTGAGTTTCAGCTTGAAGAGTCAGTGACCCTTCTCCAAAGCATTAAGTCTGGCTCTCCTACTGACCCATATCCAGCAAATATCCTGAACCTATTAGCTCCCACCATAAACCCCATGGTAAACCAGCTCATTAATGTTTCCCTCTCCTCAGGCAACATGCCGAAATTATGGAAGAATGCTAAGATTCTTCCACTGATAGAAAAGGCCAACGCCAAACCGACAGACCCTGTCGCCTACAGGCCAATCTCCCTTCTTCTGACCCTCTCCAAAGTATCAGAGAAGCATGTAAACAAGGTCCTCCAAAAACACAGTGAAGTTGGGAAGCTCATTCATGAGTCCCAATCCGGTTTTAGGGCTAACTACAGTACAGAGTATGCTCTGCTGGAAGTGACTGAATTTCTCAAGGGTAAGCTGGACCAGGGAGGCATGGTTGTTCTGATACCGCTCGATCTGTTGGCGGCCTTCGGTACGGTCCCACATGAGAGGCTGCTGAAAAGACTTGCTAACATCGGCCGGGGGGGAGGGGCGGGGGGGACAACCTTAATGTGGATGTCATCCTTCTTGGCAAATAGATTTCAGGACATCTGGCTTCCCCCTTTCTCATCCCCAGTTCTGGCCATGAATGTAGGTGTCCCTCAGGGCTCCATTGTCAGTCCTACCCTTTAAATATATATCTATCCCCCTTGCATTTCTGGTAGAGGAAGAGGGCGCCAAAATAGTTTCCTATACTGATGACACTCAGCTGATTTTTACATGCGAAAAAGGAACCGATTTCGACAGGGCAATGATTAGGTCTTTCCTCACAAAGGTTTTTAACTGGCTTAAGATCAATCAGCTGAAGTGCCATCCTGACAAAACTGAAGTTGTTTTCTTTGGTAATCCAGAAACGCCTGACTGGAGCTCTTGGTGGCCAAAAGATCTGCCGCCCCCACCCGCGGAAAAGGAGAAAGTAAAAAACGTAGGAAATGTCATAGTCAAGACACTCTCCATGCACTTTCAAATCCAAAATCTTACTGGCGCTTGCTTAGGCATACTCCAGATGCTAAAAAAAAATCCTGCCACTGTTACCGCTTGGGAGCAGAACGATCGTGGTGCAAGCCCTGGTGACATCAAAGCTTGACTATCTCAACAGCTTGTACCTCGGTCTTCCCAAATCCCTTACACAGCACCTACAAGTGGTACAAAATGCGGCAGCCAAAGCCATCCTGAGACCTAAACACAGATCTAGTGTGACCTCTATTCATAAGTCTCTAAACTGGCCCTCCATACAAGAACGGATGGACTTCAAAGCGATGACCATCTTCTTTAAAGCTTTCCACAGCTTAGGAGCTGGCTACCTAAATAAGCGCGTTAATCGCTACACAACATCTAGACCCCTAAGATCTTCCAATGCCAACCTGGCCAAAATGCCTAAAATATGCTGTGCCTGCACTGGAGGCAGATCCCTCGGCTTTCTAGGTGCGAAATTGTGGAATAGACTCCCTGAGTTTCTGAGATTAACCACAGACCTACTCTCTTTCAGGAAGAACTTAAAAACCTGGCTTTTTAATAACTGATGGGTCTTTTATGCACGGTTTCCTCCTGCTGTCACTCACCAGGATACTCTAGTCTGAGTAGCTGCATGCTTTATTAAATATACTATTTCATTTCATTAGGTCCCTGACAGTGCAAAGAAACACTTGTTCAAATTGCCTTATTTATGAGGCTTTGCTTTACTTTTATGCCGCCGGTGCGTCACTTTTTGTGACGCACTGGCAGCGTAAAAATGTGCCATGTTGAGCCCTATTTACAAAGTGACGAATCTAGGCCGATGCATCACTTTGTAAACCCCTGCACCACATTATACCAGCGCCAGGTATATTGTATGCAGGGTGGATGTTCCCCTTTAAAAAGCCTCATAGAATTGGTGCATTGAAATCTATGAGAACTCAGTGCACCACTTCTAGGACGCCATTGCGTCAATATCTTAGACCTGTCTCAGCCCCATGTGAAAGGACACATTGCTGGAGTTGCGTCTGTTTTCAGACTCACCCCAGCAATGCATCACTTTTGCACCTACAGATACGTCAGAAATACTGACGTATCTGTAACTCCTTGCGACATGATGCGTCATACAGTAAATATGACGCATCTATCATGTCGCAAGGAGGGCGCACTAAGAAGTGACGCATCCCTGTTTTCAAATAGCGATGCATCACTTCTCATAAATAAGGCCTTAAATGTGTTTACATCTAATATTCAGGGATAGGTATGTGTGTTTTCAATATTGTAACACTGCAGCAGCTCACCAATATTACTGCAAATAATCTCTGTAACCCTCTCATTTCTTATATGTTAGGCCTTGTTTTGATCTAAAAGAAACTTTTTTTATGTATATTGCATGAAACAAACACAATATTTCTCTGCAAAATGGCTGTACTAGACTCACACATCAGGTACATAAAAAATAAATGAAAGGAAAACCATATTTAAAACAATCTGTTTAAGAAATATTCAAGGTCATTAGGGCAAAACACTGGAGAATGGAGCTGACTGTCAGGGGGCCCCCTGAAAGGCTGGGGCCCTGGGCCAGAGCCCACTTTGCCCATGCATTAAAACGTCTCTGACTCCAGCAGAGTGATATCTCCCCTGCAAGAAGCTACCTGCATGAATCTTTGGAAACCACTTGGCTCCCCGACCTTTGGAACACACAGCTCCCTCACTCAACTTTCAAAAAACTGGTTTGGAAGTCCGTAAAACGAATCTCCTTGACAGAGGACAAGGCTACTTTTTCAGCCTGATCACATGCCTGGATGACCCTTAACACTTATAAAGAGCTTGAACCTCAAAAATACTTTAACCAGGGCTTCCCAAAAACAATAAAAATTAAATTCCTTAGGCATCAACTGGGCCTCCTCCCATGCACTCAGAACCTCCCACCTTGGCTGAGGGTGCCAACCCAAACTGCTTGCAGTTTGTGCAACACGGGAACAGGAGGCATTCTGCACTTAATCTGTACGTGCAAGGAGCTACTGCAAGAAAGGAAACAGCGGTTAAAGGTACCCTTTAAATAGAGAGGAATTCCCTCAAGGAGGCAAGCGGTACTGGCTTGTTTCGATCCGGGGGACACAGAATTGAACTTCTGAGTGGCAAAATATCTCATGCTGGTCGAACAAAAAATGTCACAAGTTCCGACTATAGAAACGGTCGGGCTATCAGCTGAAGATGCTTCTGGAAGCTCACAACATTGTATGCACAGGCAAAGAACTCTGCACAAGGCCCTCTTACCAAGACCCTTACTTTTAAACGAAACTGTCACATCTGCAACGGCTTCAAAGCAAGAACTGGCCTGATTGTCTCTACAGTACATAGTGTCAGGGACGCAAACCTGGGAGACTCTCTACCTTTCTTTCCCCCCTATTTTTTTAGGTCTCGCCTGACCCAGCGCATGCGCTGGTCTGGCGAGACTTATTGAGAGGGCTCCAAAAAGTGCTACCAGGCCAGCCTAGACCTACAGTGCATGTGCGCGGCCGCGCGCGCCGCGCTTGACGCGAGTACTTTCACTTTCGCGGTCGCACGGCCGCTTTGATGTTTGATCGTGATCGCGATCACTTTCACTTTCGCGGCCGTTTGGCATAGCCAATAGGTCTCGCTTTTGGGACCTTATAAGTATTTAGTTATGCAACTGTTGCATGGCTAAACACTTATAAGGTCCCAAAGGTGAGACCTATTGGCTATGCCAATGCTTGTTTCTCTTTGCTCCTACTCTCTACTCTCCTAAACTGTGAGCATATGGCAAATGATCCGGTATCAGGTGGAAGGGCCTGATCCAGTTTTAGATGTATACACCCTTTCAAAACCACCTTGCTACAATAATAAAATGTGCTATATCCCGGCAGCCCTATGCCTGCCAGGGTTTACTTCCAATATGAATCAGCTGTACTGCACGTTACTGCTGGATTTGAGCTAACCGCGAAGAATCTGCCATCTCTTCTTATTCTTGCAGCGTAAACAAAAGTCCACTCAAGGATGCACAAACTTTTACTTATTCGACACCTGTTAAACGTTTTTACTAGATACGTCTCTGTAGCACCGCACCTCATGGTGTGCATTAATGGTTTTTAACAATGTGTACCAATGGTTTTATCAACTGTTTTAATGTATTGCAATTCTTTTGCCGGGTCTGGTGGCTCAGTGGACTAATGCGTACACTGCAGAGGCCTGTGTTTGACCTCATGGCCACAGGTTCATATACTGGTGGGTCCACTCAGCCTTTCATCCATCTGAGGTCGATAAAATGAATACCATTGAGTTGGGTAACAATAAACATCTTTTATTCAGCGCCAAGATATCCAAGGGTGAATGTACGCTTTACAAATACACGTTATATTATAACTATGCAAAATAAAAAAAACTTGGACTTGGTGCACTCACCGGATTAGGAGTGTAATCCATGGTGGGTGGACGGTGGTGCGGCAGTCGCACAGCAGTGATCTGGCTCATAGGAAAGCCTAACATGCAGATTGTGGCCATGAGAGCACCATGTTGTGCATGCCACACCGTGCAGGAACCAGGAATGCATTTCCAGGGGGCACTATATGTGCTCCCCCTGCATGTACCCACAGGCCTTGGGGCAGCAAAGGGCCCTGTTAGCTGCTTCTCCACCACCCTTTTCATGGCAGGCTCACCGCCATAAAAAGGGCGGAGGATAGGCAACTCCTAATATGCTTGGTGGTGCCGCAGCTACACCACCAGCATATTAGTGCTCTTGACCGCACCACCACGGGATCCTGGAGTATGCGCCAGCACATCCTGGAGTATGGACCGCCATACTCTTAATAAGGTCCTAAGTCAACCACAAATTTGCCTTGGAAACTTTTTCAAACAGTACAGAGTTTATCCACTCCCCCTGCTGTAGCCAAGATATTACCAACACAACAGCTTTGCAATAATTTAGCACATTTTTATAGAAACGAAGTTGAGGCAGTTTACAATGATTTCAACCTTTGCAAGGGTACCAAATCATCATCTCACTGTTAGACCCCAGCTTTCCAGCTCTCTGCATGTTTCCAATTATCTCGACAGAATGTATGATCGAGCTGGTAAATTTAATTAGGGGGCTGGTTCTGAGATTGGCAGACCGTGGACCGCCAGACATGGGGTGGCGCAGCAGTGGCCGTGCGACAACCTCCGCACCGGCGGTTCGACCACCATATCATGAGTTTGGTGGTCAGACCACCATTGGCATGCCACAACCGTCAGGGATAACTGATCCCTTAGCAGTGGGACGCCAGTCTGAGGCCCGCAATATGCTGGTGGTGCTGTTGTAGCACAGCCAAGCGTATTAGGAGTTTCCTCACCACCACAGTTTTCATGGCGGTGATCCCGCCATGAAAAGTGTGGCTGTGGGGGTGCTTCTGGGCCAGGGGATGGATGCAGTAGGACACATGTTGTGCCCCCTTGTCTGCATGCACCCCCAGTTCATGCATGGCATGGACTTTATAGTCCATGCCATGCAGGAACGCACTTTGGCACTCCCTCAGCGCTGCTTTTCTAAGGCTCACTTTTGAGCCTTAGAACTGCAATGCTGCAGTATCGCCAAAGGACCGCCCGCCAGACCAGGGGAAAACTCCTAAACTGGTGGACGTGCAGCAGTTGACTTTGGCGGTGTGGCAGCGGGGCGCTGGTGTGGTGGCCCACTGCCACACCGCCAAAGTCGTAATCAGACCCTAAGTCCAAAGCCTCAATGGACGACTGCCCTGCTAAAGTGTTGCAAGAGATAGCTGAATTCATTGCACCCGACTGGCTCTATTGCCCAACAATATATTGAAGTCTGGCTGTTTTTTCCACAGAATGGAAAAAGGCCTTCCTTCTGCTTTTACTAAACAAGCATTTACAATGCAATAGGTCTCGCAATTACATTGTTTTGAGCTATTGGCTTTCAAAAATTTTACTGTTTTTATTCCCTTTGTGAAGCATTAATCAAGTAATGGCGATGTAAATGACAATGTCTTTTACCCCCTGTTGACCCTCGCAAAGCTCATCAGCTTGTGCCGGTAAAGAAATATATAACTACCACATATTTTAATGGAACAGTGTGGGTTCCTCCTATTAGGCAGGTGTACTTCACAAAACAACACCGACCATTTTATTATTTATTTTAATGCACAGGGAAATAGGATTCTAAGGGGTCGATTCTGATCGGGGTCGGACAGCTCTCCGAGAGCTGTTCGTAGCCTTACCTTGCAACCGACTCGTACCCGGAGCCGGTCCGTCCGGGCGATGAAGTACGATGCGCATAACTGACACAAATCCGACCGGCACGTAGTCTGTGATTCAAGCTTCATTTTCCGTCCGAGCCGTACCTCTGAACGCCGAACCGAGTCGCCCGGAAGCAGTATCCACAGCAGTTTCCAGCCGGACAAGTTAGATGCGCAAATCATACGCGCCGGATGGGTCGCTACGTACAGCACGTCACAGCATCCGGAAAAGCAGCATATCAGGTATGATTCGCGCCAGAACACAATCCACAGCTACAAGACGGACCAGCTAGCAACGGGTACGAGATGGAGCAACAAGCAGCGTGTACGAAACGAACACATCATGAATCCCATCGCGCAGGTCATACCAGTACTGTACATCTATGACCGGATCAGGAACAGACGCGGATGGCGCAGGCGGTAAGTCAGACACCCACCACACAAACTAACGACATGTACCCGCAAAATGTCACACACACCCAGGGGATCCATATCCTGGCCACTAGCAACAGGCCACCATAGGGGTTGCATGGCCATCACCACTACCACCACCACTCATAGGGGGTATGTTGCCCATCACTACTGCCACCCCCACCCATAGGGACTATGTTGCCCATCACTACTGCCACCCCCACCCATAGGGCCTACGTTGCCCAGCACTCCTGCCACCCCCACTCATAGGGGACCTGTTGCCCATCACTCCTGCCACCCCCACTCATAGGGGACCTGTTGCCCATCACTCCTGCCACCCCCACCCATAGGGCTTATGTTGCCCATCACTCCTGCCATCCCCACCCATAGGGACTATGTTGCCCATCACTTCTGCCACCCCCACCCATAGGGACTATGTTGCCCAGCACTCCTGCCACCCCCACCCATAGGATGGGTGATGCGCCACACATCCATCATACACCAACATTAGGTATGTCAGCAAAATACATCCCCCTAACATCATGACAACAGTGTGTATTCTGTGACAAATGCCCACAACAGTGATTATGACTTCGAACATACAATGTAACTACCATCACATGTGTGACCAAAAACTGAGTGTGGCCTACACAAGGCAAGCATCACAATAGCACTGTGTCAATGTAAAACTAACACCCCCTCACTGTGTAGAACAAAAGTTAAGTGTGTGGTTCCAAACTGCAGCAAATGTTGAGCATTGTGGTGATGGGGTCTAAAACCCCCCTCATCACAGTGACCAAAAGGTACGTGTCATCATGGTCAAAGCTGCAAATGCCAAACAGCATGTATGATTCCTGGTCCCAACACATGAAACACTTTTGTGGCAAAGTAGTGGTTGTGTCCCATACCCACAGAGATGTGGTGAGGCTAACAGTGCTGTGAAAACCGAACATACTCTCGGCCATGTGCAGACAAGCACCACCCATGGGGGCTGACATTGCATACAGTGTACAATGACACAAAAGCTGAAGTGACCATCACAAAGAATACACACATCTCGAAAATAGACACACAAATCAAAACATCCTGTGTAGACTGTAGGTGTCAGGTCACAAACTCCCATTCCATGGCAGCAATGGGAACTAACAACCAGGATGAATGTGCAGAATGATGTGATATGACTCACAGGGACAGCAGGGAAAATCACAAAAACAACACCCAGACAATGGCCCACAACAGCAATACCAATGCACTGGTGCAGATGCACAAACACAAACAGGCAACCTCACACTGCACATCTGACACAACATGTGTGTGTGTGTCTCAGTATCCCCAGGCAACTACACAACACATGAGGGGGCTGAACCACAGTGAGACAGATGTGGACACAGTGGCATACAAAAGTAACCCATCATTAGGTCCCCCTTAGTGGGCAATCAGGCATTGTGAGATGAGAGGGAGCACAATAGACACATGTGACACAAGCTGGAATGAACAGCAACTAACACAGCAAGAGACTGACACACAACAGCACTACCCCCAGGGACCATACATTGGGGTGACACAAGCATGCATGATACGTCCACTGTGATGACAAAGGTAGATGTCGTACAAACTGTGAAACCCAGACATGTGTCCTGTGCCACAAATGTACATCACACCTACACAAACACAATCACTCAGCATGGCCCGTCATCCACCTACACAGTTGTTGGACATGCATGGACAAACGGGAGCTAGGGGCCCATCCATGCAAACATTCACATCTGTCCACCCTCAACACCACACACCCTGAACTGCACCAATGTGCATCTGTGAAGCCCACATGGACATGTGACATTGCACATGCACCCATGACAAACACAGTAATGTTGGGAGGAACTAAGGTGCACAGACTCAACACACATGGAAAGTCTACAACCCTGGTGAATGACAGACATACTGCACAGTATGAGGTACATGGCCATGACGTCAAAGCTCCCGTAACCTTCGGAAGCCCTGCCACAGTCCCAGGACAATGCAGAAGCCAAGGAGAACTACAAGGCACATATGCTGACATCTGCCAACATTGCAGCCCTGAACCGGACCAGTGGGAGCAGTCACACACACATACACATGTCTCAATCACTGAAAGGTACCACCTACGGACAACTACATGATATTGCGAACAAAGAAGTGCCTTGGGGACCCCTGACTGTGTCCCATCTGCATCTGACCACATCATCACCACTCAGAACTGACAAATCCCAATGATGAAACACCAATTAACAATAGTGTGTCATGCACCCACACCTCTGGTAGCCCAGGACAAAGATGTGGGATGAACACTGTACAACTCAGCAAGCATCAACAACAGAAACATATCAAGGGAACACTGCCTGTGTATGAAAAGGGATGTGGATACACACACACGTGTTCACGCAACACACACTATGGGCCCAGGCAATGTCACGGAACAACACACTTACTTGAGCGGACTCAACTCCTGTGGAAGCTCAGCTGTGCCAAACATAATCCCAGCAGGTCTCAGTCATGTCAGCAGAACACTTGGTCAGTCAGCCATCAGGTACCACCCAATGAAGGCTCTGGTCACAACAGCCTGGCAATAGGAGTGTCCCTTAAGTCATCTGCACATACTCAATACATATGTCCAGCAAGTTGCACAGAGGACCCAGTTGCTCCTACACCAATGATGCCCACACCTGCATGTCCAGTGGAGATGCGCCCACAGTCAGGGAAATAGACAAATTGGACAATGGGAAGCACATCATATGTGCATATGTGCAAGCCACAGATGTGACCATGAAAATGAAATGTTTACAGAGATGTTCACAAATTGTTAATCATGACACACCCAGTTAGCTGCAAAGAATGACATGGATACCGACCAGAATAGGATACATATCTCATGGACCACATGGAGTACCTTACATCAACACCTCAGTATTCAACATTGGAAATCCAGCATTATAACTGCAAGGTCATGGTAAACATCATCAACATAATGTACAGCTAAATCAAATACACAAGGATAAATCCAATTGCTTTATTCAGCCAAATTCCAATGCAAATGCAAATGTCCTTCCAAATAAAATGCCAATGGCCAGTCCATATCCAAATGTCAACAATGTGATTTGAGTGACAACTGTCACACGTTGCTTGCCTGCACTGTTGAGGACAGGGGACATCCACTCAGAGGGGCATACATGGGGGCAGGCCAGGCACCGCAGGGACAGGATCAGGGTGCAGCAGAAGGAGGCAGTGAAGGGGTGGTGGATGCAGGAGAATCACTGGCAACTGCAGTGGAGGTGTCTGACATAGTGGGTGCAGTCACAACTGTGGGGCACAAGTCAGATGAGGTGGGTGCCCGCACAACTTCAGTGGGCAGGTCACATGGAGTGGACTGGGTTCCCACTGCAGTGCTCAAGTCAGACAGGGTGGTCGTGGACTCCACTGCAGTGCCCAAATCCATGGGAGCGGAATGGGGTTCAGGTGAGGTCGGCAGGACAGAGGGGGGGCACGGTCCCCACATCAGTGGCACAAACAGTCTGACCGGGGGGGGTGGAAGTGCAAGTGATAGGATGGGAGGGCCAGAGCATTTTGTGGATGGTGTATCTGTGGGTGGGGGCCTGGGTAATGGAGGACGGAGACTGTGTCGTGGAGCTGCGGGTGGGGGTGGTGTCTTGCTCTTCCGGCTTGGGGGGGGACTTGCGGGTGGGGGCCTCAGTCTGACTGCGCCTGGAGAAGGGTGTCCGGGTGTGTGGGGACTTCCTCTTCCCCTTGTAAGCTGGATCTGCTGGGTCGGTGGGGAAGAGGCCAAGGTCACAGAGGAAGAGCTTCTTGTGAGATGGGGTTGCAGGTGAGGCAAGGCAAGGGGTTTTGGAGGGAGAGGTATCGGAGGACTGTGGAGTGGTTGTGGATGACTGTGTGTGTGTTTGCAAACCATCCCCTGTGAGTGTGGTATCAGTCCCCTGAGGTTGCTTGTGTGCACGTCTAGACCTTGATTTGGGTGTTTGTGTGCTGCCCGTGTCTGTGGGTTTGGGTGAATGTGCTGGTGTGTGTGTGCTTGGGACAGGTAGGGTGCTAGGAATCGTGGGTGGGGCAGGGCTAGAAGGGGTGAGGGACTGTTGGAGGAGGGATACTGCTGCCGGCAGGGAGGAGGCCACGGACTGATTGGTCCTCTGTAGGGCAGACATGCCCGATGAAATGCCCTCCATGAACGACACCAGTTGTGTCAACAGACTGGTGTGTGCATGGAGGACACTCAGCATTGATGTCTGCCCTACATGGATCTGACAAAGCAAGACCAGAGCCTCCACACTCAGGGCAGCAGGGGACACAGGGGCAGGGGGTGCGGTGCCTGGCACAAAGGAGACATGCTCCCGAACATGGGAGCCTCCATGAACCTCTGGGATGGGAGTCGATGGGAGGGTGGTGATGGTGGTGGTGGTGGCGGTGGCGGGGACAGCCTCACTAGCTGGGGTTTGGTGGCTGCTGACACCCGCCTCCACAAGGGAGTCATCCTCTGAGCTGCTGTGGCCCTCAGCTGGGGTGGATGGTGCTGAGGACTCCTCGGTGTAGCTCCACTCGCCCTCCGTGCCACTGGGTCCCTCCAACTCCTCGCCTTCTGTCCCAGTCAGGCTCTGTGGCTCCTCCTGGTCCGTGGAGCTGTCCCCTCCTGTGGCCATAGATGTATCTGTATAGAATTAGGAAGAAAGAACAACATCAGTCACCTGCACTGACCGCACACACCACAGTGAGTACAGCACATCACAGGGCAAGCCCTGGCATCATCATCTTAACTCTGCTCAAAGTGCTCACACTGTTTAGAATAAGCCATTTGTCAGTCTCACCATCAAACATTGCACTCATATCCCTCCTGGACTTGCACCCATATGTCTGTTGCATTTTGGATGCTAATACCCCAATGTGCAGACATGCACCACCTACACATTTGTTGGACATGCAAGGGAACATGTAGGAGTATGTCACTATACACCCATCACATCTCTTGCCACTGACTAAGTACAGGTGTCAGGATGAAGGGATGGCCAGAGTTTCATTTCACATGCTTGTGATGCATACCAGCAACACACACTATGAAGTTCTCATGTCCTGATAGTCAATGCCACAATGGGGTGCATGGAGCACATTTGACCACAATGCAGGATCACTCATTGCAAGTTAAATGCCATGGCACTGGCATGCCAGGAAAGTCAGTCATCACTGTCTCCTGTCACAGGGGTAGGGCATCCAGACAACAACAATATGCACTGTCACAATCATAGGTCATGGGTAAAGCAAACTCTGCAGCTGACAAGTGCACTTTTCCATCCCCTGCAAACAACATATCCCGGACCCAGATGACCCCACATCATACAAAACAGACATATGAGTCTCTGCGAACACAACTCCCTGTACATGAGCACATCACAGTCTGCTGTGCATAAAACACAGCTGCCTGAAGTTCACAGTTGCATACACCATTGTGCACTGCCAAGTGATCACACACCCATAGGTCACACAGGTCTTGTCTCTTATAGTTACATCTCAGATGTCCTGCTGACCCTCAAACTCATGAACACCCCAGTTGTCCAGAAAAGGAAGCCACACCACAATGACACAGAGGCAGACACCTGAAGGCACATGTCACTAAGCACAACCTGTAAGTTGATACACAGGAGTGAGATTACGGAGTGTTTCTAAATGCCCTGGAGTAGGCATGACTGCCCAGGTCTACGTGAAACAGTGCATAGCCCTGGACAGTAGTCAGGTGGCTAAGCAAGTGTGACACACTTGATATACATACTCCTGAGGCCCACAATTTGGAGTCCCCTGCTGCATGGGTGTGTTTGAAATACCCCAGGGATATGTGGCGAGTCAGACCAGCAAATGGAACTCATATCAAGGGCACACACAGATCACATGTCAGATCTCAGGCATTGTGTAAACAATTGACCCACCCATGAATCACACAACAGAGTCACGGTAACAGATGCTGTCCGGAACCTGAAGCATAGCTGACTGCAGGGACACAGTGCCCTAGTGACACAAGCCACAGACTATAGGTTCCACACCTGTGGATCAGATGAGGAGGGTGCAACACACAATTGAGGGACATGAGTCCTGGACTACAACACCTACGTAATGTGGAAGTGTGATCAGGCCAAAAGACTGCAAATAGCATGTCAGACGTAGTACACACATTAGGCATCGACTTACCCCCTCCTTGATGCTGTCTGGCCTTCAGCTGCCCATCCAGGTCCGGAAAGACCACCACCAGAATCCTGAGCATGTGGGGGGTCAATGTCCGTTGTCCGCCCCTCCTGTGAGGAGGCGACAGCTTCAGCTGGACTCTTGTGATCCTCCGGGTCCAGCCCGAAGGTCCTGCCACCTCTTCTGGCAGTTGCGGATCCGGCGCTTGTAGACCCCCACTGATCGAACTGCCCGGGCGGTGGTCAGCCAGATCTCCTGCTTCTGGTGGGCATCAACCTTTGAGGATGACAAAGGTAAAAGTCCATTAACACACATGCCCCATATTTGTGCTGCACACAGTTGGATATACATGTCGTCATCACAAAAGAAAATGAGTTACACAGGTAGTGCACCCATGGAAAGGGTCAAATGCCCTGCATGTCTGACATGTTTACATTGCCTGGGAAGTTGAGGCTTGCACAAATGCACTTTAGCTGCAGAACACCTGTTCATTACATGTACCTACACACCTTGGGGGATGAAAGTACTCAGTGAGTACCTTGCCACTGGTGTACACACTGCTAGTACTGCTAGTCAGACAACATGCACAATTAGGAAGGCAGTGGACTGCACACTCACCTGCTCCTCTGGTTTCCCATACAGCTTGCTGTACTGTGGAAGGAGCCCGTCCAGCAGGGCCTTGTTCTCCTCCTCAGTGAAGGCTGGGGCCCTCTCCAGAGTACGTGCCATAGCAGTAGCCAGTGGATGCAGAGACAGCAGCAGTAGTAGCAGAGATGTGGTCCAGTAGCATGTAGTGCAGGCAAGTGAGCTCCCTGGCGGCCAGCCAGCCTTATATCTGTGCTGCAGAGGCAGAATCTGTGCCATGTGTCCCAAGTGATAGGTCCAACACGGTTGCATTCTATGAATCTGGCCAATCCATGGAATTGTACGACTCGTACACGTCTTCCGCATCGTTCAAATCTTCACTTTCATAAAACCCTAGTAATTGCAACATTGTTGTAGGCATCCAACTGAATTTCCAGCGCACAACTCGTACAAGTTTTGAATCCGCATCCGTCTCCATGACAGTCCAGAGCCAATGGGTGCGCACGGCTCAGTCAACTGACTGTACAACGCGTAGTTTGAAAATTCCACACGCACCTGTCTCCATACGATTCAATGGCCAAGGCGTGCGCAGGGCTCGGTCCATGCCTGCACGATGCGTATGCATGATAGTCACCCGCATCTATTCTCATTGCAGTCAATGGCTAAGCGTACGTACGGCTCGTTCCTGAACTGTACTATGTGTACGTATGATAGTCACCCTCGTTGGTTCTCATTGCAGTCAATGGCTGAGCGTACGCAACGTCTCGGTCCTGAACTGTGCAATGCGTGCGCATGATAGTCACCCGCATCGGTTCTCATTGTAGTCAATGGCTAAGCGTACGCACTGCTCGGTCCTGAACTGTGCAATGTGTACGCATGATAGTCACCCGCATCGGTTCTCATTGCAGTCAATGGCTAAGTGTACGCACGGCTCGGTCCTGAACTGTGCAATGCATATGCATGATAGTCACCCGCATCGGTTCTCATTGCAGTCAATGGCTAAGCGTACGCACGGCTCAGTCCTGAACTGTGCAATGCGTCCCTGTAGAAGTCACCCGCGTCGGTTGACATTGGTTTGACTTTTTGACAGCTTCCACACACAATTACTTGCCAGGGACTCAGGTGCACACCTACCACACTACAGCATGTGCCACACTGTGTCCCATGGCATGTAAGGCTGCATTACCTGTGTGTTTTGGGGGGGCAACATTTGGTTTGTTGTGTGGCACTTTTGTGCAGCCACTCCCAGGCTGTGCACGTGTTCATGGGGACAGAATCCTTTGTGTGTTGTGCACATTACCACTGTGATGTGCAACTGTACAGTTATGGTCATGAGTCATGGACACAGTTGCAGGTTGGATATGTTTAGAACATGTCACATACACCCTGAGTCCTGGGTGTGATGGTATGTATGCCACAGTGAGACCTATAGCCACAATTCTGATGTACACCCACAGTCTGTGTGCATGTTGTGTCTCAGATGTGGCTGATCAAATGTGCCCAATGGGAGACAGTCTCCACATACATGGATGTTGAGATTGATGTTGTGTGAGTGTCTACGAGACGTCCATGTAGGGCCTGCAGAGACAATAGTGGCCACTACCTGTGGGACTCACGGTTGTTTTGTGGCGTGTACATGAGACGCCATGTCATGCCAGTGTCCATGTGACAATACAGGGACCCTGGGTATCTGCATGTCAAAGAGCTGTGATGCCTGGGAGACATCAGGCCTCACTTGTCACTGTGGTGTGTGTTTGTAATGTGACAGCAGTACATAGGTACTGTGACACAGCCCAATGATTGGCCATTGCACTACATGGAACTTATGTAGACATGTGGACTTGAGATGTGAGGTAATGTGCATGTAGGTGACATATGTGTCCATACCCAACAGCACACACCTCAGTACATTGTGTATTGTCATGATGTATCATGTGATATTTTGCTTGGTCATAGCCACATGGGTGGATGAATCGACAATCTTCCTTTGTTCATCTCTGTACTGCAGGGCACCAGCTGTCCATAGACCGTTCCCAGACCTTGAAACCATGCAGTAACGCAACTACATCCGATGGTACCGCTTCACCAGGCCACTGATTAAGGAGTTGGCGGAGCAGTTGGCGCCACATCTGCTACCTGGCCGGACATACCCTACAGCACTGACCCCAGAGGTGAAGGTGATGTCAGCCCTGCACTTTGCTACTGGTACCTTCCAGTACACTGTGGCTACTGCTGGTGGTATGTTGCAAATTATGTTCAGTCGTGTGCTACGCGATGTCTTGGAGGGGATGTTGAATTTCCTTGACCTGTACATCAAGTTTCCTAGCCCAGGTCAACTCACTGAATAAAGGATGCTTTTTATACACTGGGGAGGATGCCGAATGTCATCGGATCTATTGATGGTACACATGTGGCCCTGGTACCACCACGGGCACATGAGCAGGCATACCAGAACAGGAAACATTTCCACTCCATCAATGCTCTGGTGGTAAGTCTTGCAGACATGTGTATCACACATGTGTGTGCACGTTTCCCTGGTTCTGCGCACAATGCCTACATCATGAGGGGTAGTCGCATTGCAACGCTGATGTCACAGATGCCAGACGAGCGTGCCTGGCTTGTCGGTGTGCACTGACTGTTTACCATTCTGTGTGTTTGGCAATGTTGTATTCCACACTCTTTCAAAACTCAGATAATTGTTCAATTGTTTGTATGTAGGTGACTCCGGATACCCCAACATGCCGTGGTTGCCGACACCCCTCAGGAACCCTGTGACACCAGCCGAGATGCGCTACAATGAGGCACATGGTCGGACCAGGAGGGTGATTGAGCAGACATTTGGTCTCCTGAAAAGCTGCTTCCGCTGCCTGGACAAGACCGGAGGGGCCCTCCCATGTGACCCTGCAAAAGTGTGCAAAATTATCCTTGTATGCTGCATGCTACACAACATGGCAGTGCGGAAGAAGTTACCTCTCATCCAGGATGATGATGACCTACTTCCGCCACCTGTGGAGGATCCAGGCCTGGGCCATGATGCCAGTGATGATGATGATGAGGGTGACGTCCGCACACAGCTCATCAACAACTTCTTCACCTGAATGTGAATTTACAGGGTTGTTATGTCAAAGTATTGAGTTAGCCTGAAATGTGTTGGGGCTGCTCTGTTGCTGTTTGAGTGTGTCTGTGTGCCACTTGACTGGATGCGTGCAGTGATGTGTCCTTTCAGGTGGTCTGTACTCTACAATAGTGTCGAACTGCTAACTTGTTTCTCTGTAGGTTTATTTTGACATGATTTGTGCATGTGTATTGCATTTCTCTCCTGTTCTGCTGTGCTTTTGACGGTGTCTTGTGTCTGTCCTTCCCAGGGTACTTTGCCTGTTGTTTGGTCAACACTGACCCCTAACACCCAAAATCCAACACCAGTGTGGAAGTTGTCAATTCCCGTCAAGTGATGTACCACACACCCCTGGACTTCAATTCTCCGACACTTTGTGACCGTGTGTCCACTGTAACGTAGAATTACCTTGCAACTATTGTGGAATAAACATGTTGCTGATGTGTAATGCACTTGTGCTATGCTTTGTTATGTGCGTTGTCTGTCTTCCCACATCTGACTGACATTTGCTTACCTCCCCTGTGGGATTGGTACCACTGACTGTGGATAGGTGTGGTGTCTGTGCATGCCAATGTATTTCAGGTCAACATCATTGTGTGGGATGAGTAACATGGACATGGTGAGTATGTGTTGTGGTGCCATAGTGGTGTGTCTCCCTCACATGTCACATCACCATGACTCACATAACGGTGATCACATTGCTGTAGTATTTGGCATGCACTGTGTTGTTTAGCAGATCAGCATCTCCATGACACATAACAAGTTGGAATCACAACAGAGGCAAGTATAGTGTACTGGTGAGTTTATTTACAAACATGTGTGAGGATAGTGCACAGGATGGTGGGTGCTGTACACTGGGTTTTGAATCCAAAGTTCACAGTAGAGTTGGAAGTGTTGGTATCTGAAATGTCCAGAGTAAAGTCCACAGTCATCTGCTACATTGGACCAACATGAACCCTCCATGTCATGTAGGCGAGTTGTGTTAGATACGACAAGGTGAACGGCTTGAGCACAAGGAACATTTTCCAGAACAGGTTTAGAGGCCCTGGGGGATGTGCATGGACATCTGCGTCTCACTTGTCCTTCTCGGACGACCCCTCTTCTTCTTCGGGGGGGATCCTCATGTGCAGGCGTCTGCGGTGCAGAGGACTTTCCGCCAGAGTCATCCTCCCTCCCTGTGGCACTGGCAGATCTTGCGGCAACAGATGTTGTGACCACACAGGGAGGTGTGGACATGTTGGTGCTTATCTGGTGGAGGCATTGGAGTATGTCCCGATGCACCGCAGTAAGTGCATCCCATTTTGCCTCCATGCGGGCATGATAGGCAGCCTGCTCCTGTTGAATGTCTTTGAGGATCCCCACTACCTGGCCGAATCCTCCGGTGCTATCCTGGTACGCATCTATGATGCGTGCCAGTTGGGGGTCATCATGCAGTCCAGACCCCTCTGCAAGCCGCGCCCTCTCCCAGCACCCCTAGCCACACGGGCAGGACCTGCAGCGACACGCACAGGTGACACTGGGCCCCCTTGAGTGTTGTTGCTGGTGGTGTTGTCCGTAGCTTCCTGGTGGTCCTGTGTCCCTGTGCTGTTGGTATTCTGTGGCCTTGGTCTGTCCGTGTTGGTGGGGGTGCCCTGTCTGTTGCCAGATGCTGGAGGCGTGGGTACAGGGGGTGCAGATGTTGGTAGTGCTGGTGCTGCATGATGACCCACACCGGAGGTGCCAGGTTGTTCTTCGTCATCCGAAGAGGACAGAGACGGATCCACACCAGAGATCTGAGGGTCCACCAGAGTCTGGCACAGGGACTCCTCTTCATTTGCTGCTGTGTCCCCAGCACCACCTGTGTTTGGAAGAGACACAGTTATGTTTCTACAGGCATCAATGATTCACATACATGACATTTTCTACTGTACATCAGGATGCGTGCCTGTACACTGCTTTGTCCAAAGTTGTCACGGGCAGAGATTGATATTGTTGTGGCACATTGCCCAGCCAACATGAAACATTTCAATGTGCATGTCGAAGTGGGTGCATGCCCAGCTCATGTATAGATTTGGCTGTACATTTTTTTAACGAAAGAGGAAGGTGCACCAGTAAGAAGTCCAAAGCGATATGGAAAGTCCTTATTGTGTTTCTTTAATTCTTGTATATTTTCTTAAAAACAGACATCAGCCAACGCGTTTCGTTCTATAAGACAAGAACTTCTTCAGGGCTCTACTTTAGCGACGTTGGATTCTCGCAAATGTCAATCAGTTTCCACACGATTAATAGATCGTTATTGAAATGAGACTCAGTAATGATGTGTATAACATTGAGTCAAATAAGTATCTTTCAAAAAGTCTAAATGACGTATGAAAATCACTTGAGAGGTATAGTAAAGGATACCAATATGTCCTTTAAGTCGTGACGCCAAGTGGCAGGAGTCTGAATGTTAAATAGACATTTCAGAGCGCTTTTCCGTATACGAAAAGCAGCGAAAAGCGTAACGCGATAGACCAGCACACCTGTAAGTTAGCCTAATTTGGCTGTACATGGCCATTACTACTCAAGGGCCATCATGTTGCTGACACAGGTGTGTCATCCCTGTACACATTTGACCTTAAACAAAGACATACGTGCAATTCCACTGAGGATATGTTGTTAGATTGGGGCATGTGTGGTAGCAGATTTTGCTAGTCTTTGTGTGTCACATTGGTGTATTGGTACGACATGGTCACAGTCCGGTATGCCTGTGATCTCTTGGGAGACAGTGTTTTTTTACAGTGTTCCTAGTTCCCATCTCATTTCATACAAGTGAGGATGTCACCATCGCTAATGAGTCTGGTTTTGTACGTGCATATGTGATTTGACTTGTCAATGTTCTCCATGGTGACATGGATTGGGCAAGGGAGCACTCTGGCTTTTCAATGCTCATGACAGTGAGAGTCGGTGGTGTGTGTGTTGCGGTTTGGCTGCTGTGAGTAGCATGTCTCCTCCAATGCAGTCCAGGTTAGACCGTGTGTCTACAGTGTCTATGTCAGTGAGTGTTGTGTTGTGTGAAGGATGCATATGTTGCTGCACGATGTAGGAGTGGAATACAGCTCATAACAGCACCGAGTGTGAATGAGACCATGCTATGGTGTCGGCTATATTGGTGTGTCCATTCCATTCACTGTCAGATGTCCCCTGTCAATGATGTATATGTGAGTTCCTGTGTGTTATGTGCAATGTACTATATATGGAATGCTACACTTTTCATCTGCAAATCACACCTCCACAGCCTGGCCAGGGGGCACCCCTGGACACTGCATCCCCAGACAGTGAGTTTGAACATACCGTCACAATGGCTGTGTGTGCGACCGTGTTTGGGTTGGCCAGTGCATATGTGTGATTTTCAATCAATCAATCAATCAATCAAGGCATTTGTATAGAGCGCTACTCACCCGGAGGGTCTCAAGGCGCTTGGGGAGGGGGGGTCCGCTACTGCTCGAACAGCCAGGTCTTGAGTTGCTTCCTGAAGGCGAGGTGGTCTTGGGTCAGGCGGAGGTGGGTGGGGAGGGAGTTCCACGTCTTAGCGGCCAGTTAGGAGAAGGATCTTCCTCCTGTTGTGGCTCTTCGGATGCGGGGGACGGCAGCGAGGGCGTGGCTGATCGATCGAAGCTGGCGGGTGGGAGTGTACAAGTTAAGGCGGTCGTTGAGGTATCTTGGGCCTTGGTTGTGGAGAGCTTTGTGTGCGTGGGTGAGGAGTCGGAACGTGATTCTCTTGTTGACGGGGAGCCAGTGCAGGTTTCTCAGGTGTGCGGAGATGTGGCTGTGTCGGGGGATGTCCAGGATGAGTCGTGCTGAGGCGTTCTGGATGCGCTGGAGTCTTTTCTGGAGTTTTGCAGTGGTTCCGGCGTAGAGGGAGTTGCCGTAGTCCAGTCGGCTGGTGACGAGGGCCTGGGTGACCGTCTTCCTGGTTTCGGTGGGGATCCACCGGAAGATCTTGCGTAGCATGCGTAGGATGTTGAAGCATGACGAGGAGACGGCGTTGACTTGTCTGGTCATGGAGAGGGAGGAGTCCAGGATGAAGCCCAGGTTGCGTGCGTGGTCTGTTGGTTTGGGTGCACTGCCCAGAGCAGTGGGCCACCAGGAGTCGTCCCAGGTAGAGGGTGACGATCCCAGGATGAGGACTTCCGTCTTATCAGAGTTCAGTTTCAGGCGGCTGTTCATCATCCACTTGGCTACATCTTTCATCCCTTTGTGTAGGTTGGTTCTGGCGGTGGCGGGGTCATTGGTGAGGGAGAGGATCAGCTGGGTGTCGTCGGCGTAGGAGATGATGTTGAAGTTGTGTTGGCGTGCGATGGCCGCGAGGGGGCTCATGTAGATGTTGAACAGCGTGGGGCTGAGTGATGATCCCTGTGGTACGCCGCAGATGACTTCGGTGGCTTCTAATCTGAACGGGGGAGGCGGACTCTCTGTGTCCGTCCGGCGAGGAAGGAGATGATCCATTCCAGTGCCTTCTCCTGGATTCCGATGTTGTTGAGGCGCTGCACTAGGGTGCGGTGGCAGACCGTGTTGAATGCCGCGGAGAGGTCCATGAGGATGAGGGCCGTTGTTTCCCCGTTGTCGAGCAGGGTGCGGATGTCGTCGGTGGCTGCGGTGAGGGCGGTCTCGGTACTGTGGTTGGCCCGGAAGCCGGACTGCGAGTGGTCGAGGGATCCATTCGTCTCGAGGAAGGCGGCCAGCTGTCTGTTGACAGTCTTCTTGATGACTTTGGCAGGAAACGGGAGGAGCGAGATGGGGCGGTAGTTTTTGAGGTCGGTGGGGTCTGCTGATGGTTTCTTCAGTAGGGCGCTGAGTTCGGCGTGCTTCCAGCTCTCTGGGAAGGTTGCGGTGTCGAAGGAGGCATTGATGATGTCCCGTAGATGGGGTGCGATGATGGCGTCGGCCTTGTTGAAGACGTGGTGAGGGCAGGGGTCAGTTGGTGATCCGGAGTGGATGGAGTTCATCGTGCGGATGGTGTTTTCGGTGTTGATCGGGGTCCAGGCGCGGAGGGTGGTGGTGGGGGGCGTTGGTGCAGTCGTAGGGTGCATCGGCTGTGTGCTGAAGCTGTTGTGTATGTCTGCGATCTTGCTGTGGAAGAACGAGGCGAGCGAGTTGCAGAGGTTTTGCGATGGGGTGATGTCGTTGTTTCCGGCGCTGGGGTTGGAGAGCTCTTTGACGATGTTGAAGAGTTCCTTGCTGTTGTGGGCGTTATTGTCCAGTCGTTCCTTGAAAGCGGTTTTCTTGGTGGCGTGGATCAGTTGGTGGTGTTTTCGAGTGGCGAGCTTGAGGGTGGTCATGTTGTCTGGTGTCGGGTCTCTGCGCCACACCTTCTCGAGGGCCCTGCAGTTCTTCTTGGAGCTCTTGAGTTCGTCGGTGAACCAGGATGCTTTCATGCTGCCGGGTCTGCTGGAAGGGGTCCTCAGTGGAGCGAGGTCATCTGCGCAGTTGCTGATCCACCTCGTGAGGTTGTTGGCGGCTTGGTTTGGGTTCACTGAGCTGGCGGGAGGGTTCTGGCTCAGGGATGCGGCGAGCTGGTCGGCTGTGATCTTGTTCCAGCTTCTGCGGGGAACCTGTTGCTGGTGGTGGTGGAGCGTGGTCTTTCTGAAGCTGAAGCTGAAGTGGACGCAGCTGTGGTCCGTCCAGTGGAGTCCAGTTGCGTGGCTGAAGGAGATGTCCTTGCTGGAGGAGAAGACGGGGTCAAGCGTGTGGCCGGCGTAGTGGGTGGGGGTGGTCACCAGTTGCTTGAGTCCGAGGTTGGCGAGGTTGTCCAGCATGGTGGTGGTGTTGCGGTCTATGTTGTTCTCCAGGTGGAAGTTGAGGTCCCCGAGGAGGATGTAGTCAGCGGAGGGGAGGGCGTGCGGGCTGATGAAGTCTGCGATGTCTTCACTGAATTGTGTGCGTGGTCCCGGGGGTCTGTAGATGAGGGTGCCTCTGAGGGTGGTCTTGGGGTCGGTGTGGATCTGGAAGTGCAGGTGTTCGGTGGCTGTGAGGGTGTCGTCGGAGTTGGTCGTGATGCGGATGGTGTTCTTGTGGACGATGGCGATGCCTCCTCCCGTCTGGTTGACGCGGTCCCTCCGGGTGATCTTGTATCCGTCCGGGATGGCGATGGCGATGTCGGGCGCTGAGGAGGCGTTCATCCATGTTTCCGTGAGGAAAGCGACGTCTGGAGATGTCGAGTCGAGGAGGTTCCAGAGCTCCACGGTGTGTCTGTGGACGGAGCGGGTGTTGAGCAGGATGCACTTGAGGTGGTTGCTGCTGGGGGTCGGCTTGGCGGGTGCGGTGCAGGTCCGGATGCAGGAGAACTTGCAGGATTGGCAGGTGAAGGGTCCGTGGGTGCGTCCAGGGGTGGCTCGGTGGCAGCTGGGGACTCGGCCGGTGTTGAGTTCGTAGAGGGAGGCGGCGGCGTAGGTCCTGCGGGTGGGCTGGCATCTGCGGGGGGCAGGGGGTCTGGCGCTGGGCGCGGTCCAGGCGCGGACGGGCGCAGACGGGCTTGCCCTTGGCGCGCCTTTGGCGCACAATCGGCGCGCCCGCTGCGCGAGTCCGCTGCGCGTACGCGTGGGCGTCATAAGTAGGGAGCCGGGAGGGAGGAGCAGCTGGGTGGCGGGTGCGGGGCGGCGAATGGGCAGGAGGGGGGCGGGGACGCAGGGAGGCAGCGGCGGGAACAGGAGACTGGAGGAGGGCGGCTCAGTGGTGGCTGGGTCATCCGAGGAGCAAAAGGCGGCAAAAGCAGCGAGGCTTGGACGGCAGAAGCAGCAGTGCGTGGGGGCGACCTCACCTTGTAACAGGCTCAGCGGTCACTCCCTGCACCTCTGCGCGGTCCCCTTAAGTAGGGAGCCGGGAGGGAGAAGCAGCTGGGTGGCGGGAGCAGGGCGGTGAATGGGCAGGAGGGGGGCGGGGCCGCAGGGAGGCAGCGGCGGGAACAGGAGACTGGAGGAGGGCGGCTCAGCGGTGGCTGGGTCGTCTGAGGAGCAAAAGGCAGCAAAAGCAGCGAGGCTTGGACGGCAGAAGCAGCAGTGCGTGGGGGCGACCTCGCCTTGTTACAGGCTCAGCGGTCATTTTCAGCCACATCATTTATCAGGCCCATGTGTCAGACATCTTGCCCGAGCATTATCTTTGTGAGTGACTGCTACCACGTGTGCAATGTGTTTTAGCACAGAAGGTGTGTGTATGTCCAGCATCGGTGTTATTTGTTTTCAAGTCAGGCCAGTTATCCCATCATGAAGCGTGCCACCATTGCAGTGGGTGCAGGTTAACTTTCAGAATGTCAGTCAGTGCAGTCCTGGTGTTTGTTGGTGCCCAGTTCCCAGTATGGCCTTGGGCTCCCCACAACAGAGCCCAGTGTCAGACATCTTGTCAGTCCATTCCCACTCCCTGTGAGGCGAGCATGGTTCAGTGTGAGCTTGCTGGGCCATGTGGGTAGGTGGGGAATGTCTGTGACTGCAACTCCCATCATGCTTTTGGCTACACCCCCCTTCCCAGCATGGCCATACTTCCTTCCTTTTGACTCTGCTTCCCTGTGAGGGAGTGTGACAGCAATGACAAGATGACTGACTATGCAGTCCTGGTGTTTGTTGGTGCCCAGTTCCCAGCAGGGCCTTGTGCTCCCCACAACAGAGCCCAGTGTCAGACATCTTGTCAGTCCATTCCCACTCCCTGTGAGGTGAGCATGGTTCAGTATGAGCTTGCTGGGCCATGTGGGTGGGTGGGGAATGTCTGTGACTGCAACTCCCATCATGCTTTTGGCTACACCCCCTTCCCAGCATGCCCATACTTCCTTCCTTTTGACTCTGCTTCCCTGTGAGGGAGTGTGACAGCAATGGCAAGATGACTGACTGTGAAGTCCTGGTGTTTGTTTGGCTACAAGTCCAAAGAGAGCCCCTGTGCTTCACACGGCAGAACCCAGTGCGGTGTATCTTTGGGTGATATTTCACTACAGTGTGAGTCAATGTATTATACCCGGTGAGTTGTGTGGAGTTTGTGTTGAGGGGTGTGTGTGCCTACACATGCTGGTAAGTATGGTCAGAGCTGTCAGTCCTCCTTCCCACCCGGCCAGACATCCCACCATGAAACGTGCTTCCATTGGAGGGCATGCAAGTTGGCTTTCAGGATGTCAGGCAGTGGTGTCCTGCTTCTGATTTGCGCACAAGCCCTACCAGGGCCTTGTGCCCCCCACAGCAGGACCCAGTGTCAGTCATCTTGTCAGTCATTTTCCACTCCCTGTGATGTGGGCATGGTTCAGGGAGATCTTGATGGGCCGATTGGGAGGGGGAGCATTATCTGTGACTACAAACCCCATCATGCTTTTGAATACACTCACTTCACCTGTATACCCACTATTCCTTCCTGTCAGTCAGCTGCACTGTGAGGTAGTGTGTTTGTGGTGGCAAACTGTCTGCCAGTGTGTATTTGGCTTTGTACCACTGCCTTGCTCTATTTGTTGGTAGGTTTGTACATGTCATGACACAGTTACATGTCACTATGAGATGGCAGGTATTGTGTTTGTTTGACTAGCATGCACATCTTGGGATCATTATCTATTGGTTGCTGTGGCTTTGCTAATGGTGCATGGTTTCACTGTCCCCTTGCCACACAATATTGAGTATATTGGTTGGGTACTCACCAGGCTCTGGTATGTCTGATAGATCATGGACACTCTCTGGTGGGAGGATGTCCCGCACCTTCTCCTCCCAGGACCTGAAGTATACTGGTTTGGCAGGAGGGCCACCACCAGTGCACTGACTCAAGGCGTGATCTTTGTCTATGAGTTTCTTGACCCTCCTGCGCACGTCATACCACCTGTTCTGGATATTATCCTTTGTGCGCAACATTGGTGCTCGTGCGTTCACCTTGTCCACAATCCTTGCCCACATCTTTGTTTTCTGTGACATGGGGGTCCTTTGGACCAATGTACCAAACAAATGTGGCTCTACTCTGATGATCTCGTCTACCAGCACTTCTAACTCACTATCTGTGAACTTTGTATTCTTCTTTGGGGGCATGGTGATGGGTGGTGGTGGTGAGTGATGTGTGTGTGAGGGTGCAAGTGAGGATGGGTGAGTGTCAGTTTTGCTAGGTGTATGTATGGGTGCTTTTGGTGAGGTGCTAATGGTGTGAAAGTTGTGTGATGGGTGAGTTGTGAGTGTGTTTGTGGTCGCTGTCTGATGGTGTTCTCTGCTGGCTGTTGTCTTGAATTTGCAAAGGATCATGGTAGTGATTGGTGTCCTTTATATAGGTGCAGTTGTGGGTGTATCTTTGTTCCAAGTTTTTTTTGTTGATATTTATTGACTTTGTCATTGCTTGTTTGGTCCTTTTTTGTATTTTTTCCTTTGGGTTTTCTAGGTATGAAGGAGACGTTCTTCTGACCGAGACGGACGCTGATGTTGGCTCGTGCGGGCTTCTCCGGTTCTTTCACGCTGACTTTCTTCTGTGTTTCATACGCATCGGTCGCAGAGATCCCTATTGCTTCAGCTCCCTGTCTTCTGTGCGTGTTGGTCATGCGGCTTGGGTTCCGTGCGAGTCGGTCTGGTTTTACACGCATTGCATCGTAATGCGCGGATCGGACATCGCGGGGTACGTGTCGTTGGGTTCATTCCTGGTGCGAGTCGGTCGGTGTGAATCGCGTCCATTTTCCGGGCGTATCACTGTTTTCCCTATGGCTCGGTCGTACGGCTTGTATTCCGTACGTGTCGGTTGTAAATCACACGCGTTGCATCGTACTGCACAGGTCATACGGCGCCAGCCCGAGTCGGTCGTTCTCCATTCCGGGTCCATGTCGGTCGGTACGTTTTGCGGCCAGAATCGGAATCGGCCCCTTAATGGTGAAAAAAAGGTACAAATGACTTTGAATTACTGATACTTGAAGACATATTTTAAACTCAAAGTGATGAATTAAAAATACAAGCATTTGCAATGCAATAGGTCTCGCAATTGCAAAATTTTGAGCTATTAGCATTGTAAATGACAATGCCTTTTATTTATGTGTTTAAAAAACAACACATAAATAAAAGGCATTGTCATTTACAAAACCAATAGGTCAAAGATTCTAAAATGAGAGACCTAATGCATTTCAAATGCTTGTTTCATTTCTCCTCGCACACTGTAGTAGATATTTCTAGTCTCTAGCCATTGCCACTGTGCCTAAATTGCAGAACTCTATGGAAAAGTTCTATGAATTGTCAGTAGAAAACTCTGCACAAAATGGATAGGGCAGACCTAGGCACAGATCTGGGCCTATATATTTGTGAATTTAATTAAGAGTATGTCGCACAGTAGTAGAGGATTGCTCTCTGACAGCAGATGTCTTGGTATTTGAAGTCTACATTGTATCACAAACCTTGGGCTGTAATTTCAGCATATGGTTTTGCAAGTTTACCTACATCTTTTCAAATTTCCAAGTAGTGCTCAATATTAGACTTTAAGGTTCAGCAGGTTCTGTGAGGACTTATATGGTCCCCCTATTTTTTAACATAAGAGTAATCTGATTGTCAATAACATGGTCTTTGAATTGATCAAACAACAAATTGAAGGACAAAAACTCTAGATTGTTTGTCAGTGAGTGAAGTGGGAGTTGTTTAGTCACTTACTCATAGCCTTCTTTCTACAACCTGTATCAACTATGGAAGTAAATGTATGGGTTACTGTTGTGGTTTTACTTATATCTCTTACACCTTTTTCCCTACCCATGCCTACTGCTCTTATTTCCTCTTGACTGTGTTGCCGGGCTGCGTCCCTGCATTCCATGTGTCATGGCTTGGCAACAGAATGCTTTAGTTGGTTAGAGACTGATCCTAGGCAGTTGTAAGTGAACTGCTGCCTGGACTGGTGGTCTTGACTTGTATCTGAGAATAAACTTCCTAAACTTACTGGAATGCTCATTAGACTTCATATATTTCCTTGGATCCTTTTTACAGTTACTGTTGGTTCTTGATGTTATGTAAAAATTATTTTATATGTATACTGATGAAGTGATAGAGGCACACTTTCATGGACGTACTGGGAGCCGGTTGGTTACTTTTTGCAAACTTTTGTATTTGTGACTTTAGACTTTTATGAACAGCATCAATTCTATTGCAAGAACCTTAAATTGAATGTTATCCTTGATAATTACTGTACCACCATTTCCCTCCTTGATAAAGTCCAAGAGATTGTTGAACTGACACATAATACTTCACAAAATAGTTTGCTCGGCTGAACTAATTTCCATAAGAAACAAGCATTGGCTAAGCTAATAGGTCTGGCTTGCATTTTGTTTCCTGATTAAAATACACAATCAAGCCTGTTGCAGTGAAAAAAACAAAATATAACTGTTTCCTATATTGAGTACATCTATGAGCAAAATAATTTAACGTGTGCTGATGTGGTGTACTTTTAAAAAGGAAGATAGCCCCTCATGTATTAATGCAAGCACTTAGTAGGGGGAGGAAGGATACACCAAACAGCCAACAGCATGAGGTGAGAGAGTTAAATACTCCTCTGGTTGGAGCCAAAGCCCACTCTATGTACATTTCAAATCAATAGTAGTAATAAATCTAGCCCAGAGTTACGCTGTCAAACCAAAATTAAAAATTGGTGACGTACGTGTAAGTATTAATGTACAATGGAAAACAATCCTTATAAGGAGTAGTGAACATATAGAACACTGTAACACATGAAATTATCTTCATCATGAATAATGATTTATATAGAACTACTAGCTATAAACAATAGAATAATGCCTCTTACAATATTGTGCCACACAGAAATGCCAACAGGGACATTACATAATCCCCTTTCAAATACAGCGCCTAGGAGATATGAGCAGCACAATACTATGCCAAAAGCTGAAGTTAATACCCTTGTACATATATGCAAGTTTGAAATATCCCAGTAATGAAACAGATTTGATCGTTAAAATATGCCAGTCAGAATTACCTTTACACTTGATTATGCCATCACAAACTGCATGAATAGACACATTCATCATAATTAGTGTTCCAGAAAAATATACTAGATACTATTACTTTCGTAGTGAAATGTGCTGTCAAAGTAAATGGAGCAGCGGAAAAGACCACTAAAATTCTTGTGCCAGGAGAGATTTCTAACACATTTATTAAGACACTGAATATGTCTATCACACATACTATTCCAGATAAAATGGCCATCGCAAGGATCACACTAGCGAATTTGATTTTTATAACTATTGAGCAAAATAATTTGTACATCACAATTACTGGGCCAACATAAATCACAGTATCACGCATATGCCCTTAATGACAACGTTAAAGAATATTTAAATTTTTGTGCCACAGAATGCATACCCATAAGAAATAATGTGCCGGAAAAATGCCATCACTTTTTTGTACGTGAGCATGCCCATCACAATTATTGCACCAGAGTCAACGTCAATCTCGATCCCTTCACCACTGAACATAGCCATTAAGACTAGGATGCTAGAGAATATACTGTGATTATTGAAGTGTAACTTATGTGTTTTGACCTCTAGTCTCATAAAGAGACTAGGAGGGTGGGTTTAGTAATAAATACATATATTTTATATATATACCTGGTGTGGATTTCTTTCATTTAGTGACTCAAGAGATTATAGACTGGTAAACAAGCTGCTTTACATTCCTTCAAGACTTAGCCTGAAGGCTGCTCTCCATAGCTACCACTAGGATAGCTTTCAATAAAGGTTGTCTTTAACATATAACCAATAAGGGGTTGTTTGGACTGATACAGGGTGCCCACTATAACTAGTGGACAGCATATATCAGGCCAACTTCTCACATTGGTGTGCAGCGTGTGGGATTCCAGCCTGCTATTGTTTTACCAGATAATCTCAATTGAGTAACTAACTGAAAACCACTAAAGGTACCCTAGGTACATATAATACAAGCTTTAGAATACAGTAAGTTCTACTGAACTTAGAGTTGTGTGTTAAGGGATAGCACACCCTTTCTACAACTCAAGAGAGTTTAGAAGGCCACACTAGAGTAGGTAGTGCAATACACAACACCACACTAGTAATGTCTTCAAGGCCAGGAACCAGTAGGTCCTTGCCAGAAGCCAATGGGCTTCAAGATTCCCAGTATGATAGCCTCCCATTGATGGAACTGAGAGCATTATGTACAACTAGGAAACTGAAGACAGGCAAACGTCCAACCACCTAGCATCTCATAGAGGTACTCAAGCTGGATGACCTTAGCAGATCTTTAGGATCTGAAGGGCTAGGCAGAGTGGGTGGGACAGCATCTGAGGAAAAGTCTAGGGGTGCAACTCCCCATGACCTGACCTCTGAGGCTGGCCAGGCAGATAACAATGATCTGGACCTGGAAAATCCAATTCCCCTAGACAGTGATGGAGAGGACCATAATGGACCCCTCTTTGTCCCTCCTGGGAGAGTTGGTGGTGAGCCTAGAAGGTCAAGATCTCTCTCTGTGGAGTCTAACCATTCTGGTTCATCTATAGGGACCTCAATTCCCTCTCATAGGAGGGAAACCTCTCAGGAGAGAAGGAAGAGACTGCTTAAGTATGAGGAAGCTCAGCTTGAAATCAGAAGAAAGCAGGTAGCCCTATATAGGGAGGCCCTAGAGCTCTACAGAGCTTTAAAAAAGGTGGGACTAGAGTCCCATGGTGGCAGCAACATCCCTAGAGATAGGGAAAGGTCTTATGACCATAGAAACCTGAAAGAAAGAGTGTCCCTCCCTATCAGAGTGGGGATGACATCCACAAATGGATAACTGCACTGGAAAGGGCCTGTAAAGTACAAAGGGTCCCCCAGGGGCAGTGGGCAGCAATATTATGGCTCTCCTTTGCAGACAAAGGTAGAGATAAGCTCCTCACTGTTAGAGAGGAGGAGGCAGATGATTACAATAGTCTGAAGAGTGCCTTAATTGATGGGATTGGCCTAACCACTGAACAATGCAGGTTAAAGTTCAGAGATACCCAAAAGGCACAGACTCAGGACTGGGTAGACTTTGTAGATTGTGCTACTAAGGCTCTGGAAGGTTGGTTACTTGGCAGTAAAGTGCATGACTATCAAGGATTGTACAATTTAATTATGAGGGAGCAGATCCTTAATAATTGTCCAACTCAGCTGTTGCACCAGTACCTGGTGGACTCAGATCTGACCTCTCCCCAAGAATTGGGAAAGAAGGCAGACAAGTGGGTCAGAACCAGGGTGCGGCAGAAGGTACAGAACCAAGGTGGTGAACCCAAGAAGCAAGATCCTAAAAACTCTGACAAGGGTGGGGAGAAAGGTAAAGACCAGAAGTCTTCACAAGGGCCCCAAAAATCATCTTCAGGTGGGGATTCACAGTCTACCAAGGGAAAAGGACAAAAAAAAACCATGGTGCAAAATTTGTAAACAGAAAACTCACTAGACCAGTGATTGCACCAAGTCCAAAGAATCTACTCCAGCCACCATTGCCCCTAAGGCAACTGTTCCCCCTAGTACAGCTACAATTGATGGTGTAATGTTCAGAATAAGTGTGTAGTAGGGTTGACCCTGGATTCTGAGATGGACTCTGGCCTAGTCAGAGTTCCAACTCAGGCTGTGTTAGTCTGTGATGGGGGCATGGTATGTCCCCCTTTGTGAGTCCCAGTAATCTGGGCAAATACAGACATCAGCCTTTAATAAATGGAATAGAGGCTTTGGCATTCAGGGACACAGGAGCAAGTGTCACAATGGTGACACAAGATCTTGTGGATCCTGGGCAGATTATACTTGGGGAAATGTACCAAGTGACCAATGCTAGCAATGTCAGAACAGACCATTCTCTGGCAGTTGTTAACTTCTGCTGGGGAGGGGTAACTGGCCTTAAGAAGGTTGTGGTAAGTGCAGACCTACCAGTACAGTGCTTGCTTGGCAATTATCTAGAAACTTCAGCATGGGCTGAAGTGGAGCTCAGGACACATGCAGAAATGTTAGGGATCCCTGCTCATGTCTTTGCTGTGACTAGGTCACAGGCCAAAATGTCTAAAACGGAACAGGACCGGCATTCTGGAATAATGGACCAGGTGCCTCCCAAGAGGAGGAGCAGTAGGGTTAAGGCAGTGCCTTCCCACCTGACTCAGAATGCTGATCAGTCTCCTCAGGGAGATGATCTTGAGCCTGAAGAAGGAACTAACCCTGAGGAGCTGCACCTGACCAGGTTGAGTTCTTGGGCACAGGGGGCCCTTCCAAGCTGCTGATGAGGCTGCTGGGAATGCTAGTGGCACCCATAAAGTTTATTGGGATGATGGACTCCTTTATTCAGAGTGTAGAGACCACAAGCCTGGTGCATCCAGGAGGTTGGTTATACCTCTGAAGTTTAGGGGCTTCCAATTGACACTAGCTCATGATATTCCCCTATCAGGACACCTGAGCCAGAACAAGACTTGGGACAGAATTGTCCCTCACTTTCACTGGCCCCACATGTCTGAAGACACCAAGGAGTTTTGTCGCTCCTGTGTGACCTGCCAAGCCAGTGGCAAGGCAGGTGGAACCACAAAGGCCCCCCTGATACCACTACCTGTGGTGGGGGTTCCCTTTGAGATGGCTGGGATTGACATTGTTGGTCCCATGGATCCTCAGACAGCATCTGGGCACAGGTTTATACTGGTGGTGGTGGACCATGCCACCAGGTACCCAGAAGCAATTCCCCTAAGGACCACTACAGCACCTGTGGTGGCAAGAGCTCTCTTCAGTGTATTCTCAAGAGTAGGCTTTCCTAAGGAGGTAGTATCTGACAGGGATGCAAACTTCATGTCTAGTTACTTGACTGCTATGTGGAAGGAGTGTGGAGTGAACTACAAGTTCATCACACCCTATCACCCACAATGCAATGGCTTAGTTGAAAGGTTCAACAAAACCTTAAAGGGCATGATTAAAGGACTCCCAGAAAAGCTTAGGCGAAGATGGGACATACTCTTGCCCTGCCTTTTATTTGCATACAGCGAGGTGCCTCAAAAGGGGGTTGGCTACAGCCCTTTTGAACTTTTGTTTGGCCACCCTGTCTGGGGTCCATTGTCTCCGGTCAAGGAAGGATGGGAGTTACTTCTCAAGCCTCCCAAACAGGACATAGTGGACTATGTACTTGGTCTCCGCTCCAGGATGGCTGAGTATATGAAAAAGGCAACCAAAAACCTTGAGGCTAGCCAGGAATTACAAAAAGCCTGGCATGACCAAAAGGCTGAACTGACTGTCTACCAGCCAGGACAGAAAGTGTGGGTGTTGGAGCCTGTGGCTCCAGCAGCCCTCCAGGACAAATGGAGTGGCCCCCATGCAATTGTTGAACAGAAAGGGGAGGTCACCTACTTGGTAGGCCTTGGAACCCCTAGGAGTCCCCACAGGGTACATCATGTCAACAGACTAAAACCATATGTTGACAGTGCAGACATGGGCTTGCTCATGGCTACTGATGAAAGACAGGAGGAAGAGAGTGACCCACTCCCTGACCTGCTTTCTCAGAACCCTGATGATGGGTCAGTTGATGGTAGCCTCATTGCCCAGCAGCTTACTGACTGCAGAAAACTTCTCAGCCAGTTCAGACATATGTTTTCTCTGACTCTAAGTCAGACCACATGGTGCACTCATGAAGTGGACACTGGGGACAGTCTGCTTGTTAAGAATAAGATCTGCAGGCAACCTGACCATGCCAGGGACTGTATAAGGACAGAAGTCCAAAAGATGTTGGATTTAGGAGTCATTGAACCCTCAGATAGCCCTTGGGCTAGTCCAGTAGTCCTGGTACCTAAACCTCACACCACAGATGGCAAGAGAGAAATGAGGTTTTGTGTGGATTACAGGGGTCTCAATGCAGTCACTAGGACTGATGCCCATCCCATCCCCAGGGCAGATGAGCTGATAGATACTTTGGCCTCAGCCAAGTTTCTAAGCACATTTGACCTGACAGCTGGCTACTGGCAGATCAGACTAGTTGATGATGCAAAGCCAAAGACAGCATTTTCTACCCCTAGTGGGCACTATCAATTTGTTGTAATGCCCTTTGGTTTGAAGAATGCACCAGCCACTTTCCAAAGGCTGGTGAATCAAGTCCTTACAGGCCTGGAAGACTATAGTGCTGCATATCTAGATGATATTTCTGTCTTTAGCTCCACATGGGAGGGTCACCTGAGGAATGTTTTGGAGGCTCTGCAGAAAGCAGGACTAACTATCAAGACTACTAAGTGCCAGATAGGGTAGAGTAAGGTTGTGTACCTGGGCCACCTTGTAGGTGGAGGCCAGGTTCAACCATTGCAGAGCAAAATCCAAACCATAATGGACTGGGTTGCTCCCACTACCCAGACTCAGGTGAGAGCCTTCTTTGGCATGACTGGGTACTATAGAAGATTTGTCAAGGGGTATGGGTCAATAGTGACACCCCTGAATGACTTAACCTCTAAGAAAATGCCCAAAAAGGTTCAGTGGACAGCTACCTGTCAAAAGGCATTTGATGACCTGAAGCAGGCCATGTGCACAGCTCCCATTCTGCAAAGTCCTGAATACTCCAAAAAGTTCATTGTCCAAACAGATGCATCTGAGTTGGGGGTAGGGGCTGTACTGTCATAGTTGAATGATGAAGGTCAGGATCAACCAGTAGCTTTCATAAGCTGAAGGTTGACCCCCAGAGAAAACCGTTGGTCAGCCATTGAGAGGGAGGTCTTTGCTGTGGTTTGGGCTCTGAAGAAGTTGAGGCCATACTTATTTGGTACTCACTTCATTGTTCAGACAGACCATAAGCCCCTCTTATGGCTAAAACAGATGAAGGGGGAAAATCCCAAATTGCTCAGGTGGTCCATTTCCCTACATGGGATGGACTATACAGTGGAACATAGACCTGGGAGTAACCATGCCAATGCAGATGGACTCTCCAGATATTTTCACATAGAACATGGAGACTCAACTGGTCAAGGTTAGTTTAATGTCCCTGCGTTTGGGGGGGTGGGGGGTTGTGTAGGAGAGTAGGATCTGCATCACATGTTTACCCCCACTTTTTGCTGGTGTTTCACTGTTTTTTCGACTTTAGTCTGGCTGGGACCCTGCTATCCAGGGCTCCAGCCTAGCTGCTTCCGCTCTAAAATGATTCTATGTACTTTAGGTACAGTTCAAATTGGATCTGAGGTGCCCTTTTAAGTCCCTAGTATATGGTATACTATGTACCCAAGGCATAGGTACCCCAGAGGCCTACCAGGGGCTGAAGCATGTATTATGCCACCCCTGGAAAGCCACCCAAAATGACCCCACAGGTCTGCTACTGCAGCCTGGGTAAGGTGGTGCATGCACCCCTTACTGAGATATAGGTTCACTATATCTCACCATATACTGCACATACAAACGTATCAGTCACCCCTATGACAGGCCATATCAATCCTGAAGGCAGGGTGCTTGGTTATATGTGAAGGGGTGCCTAGGCATGAGCTGAGCCCCTCTGCAGCCATCGGAATCTCTTCTCCGGGTTTGTCAGTAGTGCAGCCTGACCATATACTCTTAAGTGCATTATAAATGCTAACTTTGGACTGGCTGCACGGAAACATGTTGTGTTTGATGTCAAACACATTGGAATCACACCCCCACACCAGTAACTGGTGTGGGAGTATGATCCCACCCTTCTAGAGGGAGAGACTGGTATACCCGGTAGAAACTTAATAGAGCCCTGACCTCACAAAATGGATGCTGCAGCCACAGACACAAGTCTGGCCTCCTACTGCTGACCGAAACTCCGGCAGGGGAGGCCTGGACAATAACTTTCTTGTCACAGGGAGGTGTAACCACCTCCTAGACAGGATTATGTGTATTGGGGCTGGGTGGGAGCACTCTCTGAGGGCTTTGAAGTCCTGCACTAGGGGCACATTTGGTGTCCCTGTGCATAGTCCAGCTCAGACCGGTTCAGGGGCTTCCAGCCCCTGCTCTGGCGCAAAACTGGACAAAGGAAATGGGTGGAGCCAGCCCTCTTTCCTAACCCTCCCATAGGTGGGTCCCCAGAGCTAGTCCAACCCCTTCCTTAGGTATAAGTAAGGAACCTCTGTAACCAGAACTTTAGATTGCCCTTGACAAAACTCTGAAGCCGAATCCTGGACCTTCGACGCTCTGCTAAAGACCAGAAGACTGAAGAAATCTCTCTTGGGTTCAAGGAGTGACTCCCCTGCTTGGCAGGCACCAACAAAGCAATTTGCCGGTCTGCATCATCGAAGCTCCCGCTGGACTCTGAAGTATTTGCAGCCCAGGAAGAGGATTTTCAGGCATCTCAGAGGCTGACCCGAGTCCCCAGCAAAGCTGAGACCCACAGCCCTCGTGAGTAGCGTGGAACCGGAACTCCTGGTCACCATGCATTTCTGCAAGTGTATTGACTTCTCGAAGTCGTGCTTGGGCTGACTTTTAGCCCTCACCTCGAGCACTGAGTCCACCGAAGATTGTCGGCCTGGTCATTCTGAGTGACCCGTGGGCCACCATTTTGTGTTTTGCCTCGAGGTCCCTTTGCGAACCCTGGTCCGTTGACTGGTGGATCCCTGAGAGGGTAACTTTGAATTTCCTTGGGCTTCCCTGGTTGCTTCAGACGTGCCCCGACTCCCTACCAAGTGGTGAGTCCCACAGACCTTGCTGGTCTGCACTGAAGCATCTTTCTCGTTTCTGTGTGGGTTGCTGTTGCCAAGGCTTGTTGTGTCCAATCCGGGCACCGATGCTGCAGCACTAAACATCCTTTGTGGGGCAGCTCGAATCCAGCTCCTGGTCGTCCTCAACGCCTCCTGGTCCTCATGGCTGAAGAGTCAAGCTTCACCTCTTTCATCTGAAATCACCCGACATCGGTGGGCATCTGTCCATCACCTTCCTGGTCACTGGCTAGTGACCCAGACTCTGTCCCCTCTGCTTTCAGGTTCTTCTCATCTTCGATCCAGGCTTGGATCTCTTCGGACACTTTGCATCTTCACGGCAGCAGCACTTCTTCGCCAGCTCCCATTGAAATCGACGACGCGACCTGACACCAAAAGACACCTATGCACCCGGCTTCCCTGGGTGAGGTAACTCGAGTACTCTGGTGCTCCCATGGGTGCCAGCCCTAGAACTTCCTAAGTCCAAAAGGGTTTGGTCCTGACTCATTTCTAAGTGTCCCTAATCTTTAGAAACCTAACCGCGACTTTCCCCATAGAAGCTAACGGGAGCTCGCAGCTGTGTCCACACACTACACACGGCCCCCACGGATCCCCTGTGTCACTACCTTGGGTGGTTCCTTGGGGTCCCAGCGATTCTACAGGCTCTAGGCCTTGTGTCTAGTCAAGTCGTGGTTCTTATACCACTATTTTAGTATATGGTTTGGCTCGCCCCTAGGGCCTGACGTGTATTTGTGCTATTTTACTGTGAATGTCGAAGTGTAACTTATGTGTTTTGACCGCTAATCTCATAGGAGGGTGTGTTTAGTAATAAATACATATATGTTATATATATACCTGGTGTGGATATCTTTCATTTAGTGACTCAAGAGATTATAGACTGGTAAAACAAGCTGCTTTACATTCCTTCAAGACTTAGCCTGAAGGCTGCTCTCCATAGCTACCACTAGGATAGCTTTCAATAAAGGTTGTCTTTAACCTATAACCAATAAGGGGTTGTTTGGACTGATACAGGGTGCCCACTATAACTAGTGGACAGCATATATCAGGCCAATTTCTCACACCCATTGCCCCGTGTGAGGGGGCACGACTCACTGCCCATGGGATCTGCATAGTGCTCTGCCTCCGGAGTGCACCGATTGTCTGCTCTGCTGACGGTGATCAGGTGTGAGGGTCCGACAGGTTCACATGTCTTGCTACATTGCCATGTGTGTGCTCTCCCCCAGCAGTGTGTCCGAATTGGCAACGTTGCCAAACGACGCTGTTGCACCGGGCATGGTCCTGCATCACCTCGCACATGTGTGTGTACACACGCGTTGTTTTACGCACATGCATCCAGAGCCCGGACAAAGGCAGACGTGTCCTCTGTTGTGGTGGGATATGTGGGCATTCCCCACGATGCAACAGGTTGTTAGGACATGTGCTGTGGATGCCAATCGGATGTGACTGCAGTAACGTAGTTACTCGTCCATGTATGCCTGTGCAGCTTCATGTGCAATGTGTTCCAATAGTACGTCGTTGTCGTGTTCAAGGAACACCAGGGTGAGCCAATCCATTACATGATCCGGGCAGGTGTGCTCAGCCCACGCCATTTCACCGATCCGCGAAAACAGCCCAATAGGGGAGCGCCTCGATGTGGTCAGTGCACACGAGGAATTGTGCAATCTCCCAAGCACAGCTACCAATACATACGCAGTATGTCAAGGCATCCCATGTGCGGCTGTCTCGATTACACTCCTGATCGTGATCCAACAGGGGGTGCAGACACAGGTCATAGTCCAATTCATCAACAGTTGTGTTGGATAGGCAGACATCCATGGGACACTCGAATTTGCATGTTTGGCAGTGGAACCAGGGCTGGACGCATGTGACGTAGGCAATGCGGAAGCTGAGCCGATAACATCCGCAGCACTGCCAGTGGCAGTGCGCCCAGTAAATGCAGCATACGTGCACGGTATTGTTCCACGTGACGGGGTGTGCATGTGCCCGGTGTGGCCTGCCATTGCATTGGTGCGTCTTGTGGAACTGGCACTCTTCTGAACTGCGGCAGTTGTGGGGTGTGGGTGTGGTGTCAGTGGTTGTTGTGGCCCTATTGGTTATCCGGGGCGCATGATGAGTGGCTCCATGGCATCTGTTGCCCTTCCGATGTGGCCCTGGGCTGGTCTCCCTTTTGTGGTGCAGGCTGCCGTCCGACTTAACACCAGGTCAGAGCAGGTGTAGATTTCCTGGTGCTAACACACCTTATCGTCGGATTTGTGTTCTTATGGCAGATCTGTCTGGTCGTTGTGAATGTTGAGGAGTGGTGTGGTCGCGGCTTTTGGCACAGGAACGCCCACTCTGCATCTCATTAGCGATAGTTGCGGGGGTCCTCTGTGGCGATGCTTTTTGCGGATGCTATTGCATGTAAACTGGTGAAATGGCTGTTAGCACGAGCTTGTGAATGGGGTGGTAAATTTATCACGACTTTGGCTGCGATAAAGTGCCATTAATTCGGCGATAGCTGCTTGTGAATATGGCCCCAAATCTTTTGAATATCTTAGACCAAGTAATCACACTGTGGATTCAAAAGCTGCTTTATAAGACACGAGTATCATAATATCCAGAAATGCTTGCAACTCTCACAACAATCGTATTCTTTGGAAAGAAGTAAATATATGGACAACCTTCTTTCTTATGACCCTTTCACCAGGCATATGAAAGCACCGCATAAGGCCTGTTTTTAATTTGGCAGATAGATAACTAGAGGCATTTCAAAACGAAAGAAAAGGCTTACATTTTAGAAGCATGTGCTAAAATATTTACAGTGGTGTATATAAATTGTTGCATTGTTTTATTTCCAAGCGCTTTTGGTGTGTATGTCGTTTCAGGTAAAACACCATGGCCATTTTCCCCATCTATCAGCCCAGAAGAAAGAGGTCTGCTCTTAGTATAGACACTCACCATAGGACAGGATGTGATTAGTACGGTAGCAATGTCACTGCTTAAAGGCAAAGACTAGAAAATACTTCTTCTACCTCTAAAGCATCTCTATCCGCATTTTCTTCATAGCTGATGACTTTTTCTTTCTTAGATGATTTGGAAATCTTTTTTCTGGGTTTAACCGGAGACTCCTGCATCTGGGGCAGGGTGCCACCACTGCAGGCGCTCCACACAGGCTGGCTGTGAGGCAGCCCTTCAGGAGGCCGGGCTGCATCATACGTAACCCGTCGGTGCGTAACCAGCACCTGAGAGCATCACTGGCCGCAGGTATGAGTAACACGGTTCATGTGACGTGAGAGCGATCGAGAGTTGCCATTCAGAACATACGTGAGCTTGCGGCTAGCACACTGTCAGCGCTTAGCACGTATTTCTCAAAAGAAAGGTAAAACTGATTTCAACAGCTTTAGGAGTGTGTTCACAGCAGTCAATAAATGGTTAACCGGCCGTCTTTAAGAGTGCGTCGTACTGCGCTGTGAAGCCCCGCTGGGTGGAGCTGATGCTACATAAGATATTACATAAATAAATATAAGGGGGCTGTTCATTTTGTCATTCTCGTCTGAGATGCGGGCTCTGTCCTTTGACTGAAGACCCAATCAGAGTTGTCAGCTAACACTGGTTTGAAGAGGCGACCCCTTTCACTGGACCTATTTACCTCTCTTGTCACAAGAGCCGGGCCCTGCTGTCACCGAACTAACCCCTTCAGCAACCTTTTCAGATCTCTTATCCGTCACCAGCGGCCTCCGCCCATGCGAGAGACATTAAGCTTCTGTTTGCACAGTAGGGCCGAGTGCCTGGTGTCAAAGGATTGCTGGTTATACACAGGCCTGTTCACAGAGCATCGGCAGTCGGTATCCCCTCTGAAGAGGAGTGAGGCAAACACGCCTGCATCCTGAAGCTAGCCAGCCGAGCCTGCTTCGAGTCGCTGCGTGCCGCGCCTGAGGCAGCCGCTCTTGTTGATTTCTGAAAAGTTCTGCTTTCTCGCGCGCCAATAACTTTGCACCGTCCAAACTTCCCCAGAAACAATTTCTGCTGTAGTATCGCAGACTCTGATCGCAGAGGAGTATTGCACATGCTGCAAAAATTGCCGAACTGTAAACCTGCCAAACAAGAATGCGCCTTGAAAACCTTGAACTTAATCAAAATCTATATATCAATTGCATTTCTAAAGTACGTGTTTAGCTGGAAAAGGACAACATGCTTCCAACCACACCCCCTTCTTGGCAGAGTTTGCTGCTCATGTGTGCAAGCGCTTCAGTACTTGACATGGGCCAGCAAGCGCTATATACATGCTACAATGCCGTACAGTCTGTTTGTAAATACAATAAAGGTAGTGTGTGCGGTCTTAAATAAACACAGGGTTTATTCTCACAGGGGGACATCTTAAATCTTTGCTCTTTTCGCAAGGATACAGTACAACACCTGGGACATGACCCCTCACCCAAATCCATACTTTACACATCGGAACACAAAAGTCAGCGAGGCATTCTTGCTACTCGCTGACGGTCCAAATTAAAAAAAAAACATTTTTTAAACAAAGCGACACAGAATCTAATGCACCGGAGGCATAAGTGGCAGTACAGCAGCACCCAGGACACTGCTTCACTGCCAGAGTGGCAATGCTACCAGCACGCGGTACCAGCACGCAGTACCAGCACGTGCCCACTACACATCATCTTTCAGTTACCTTTTTTTAGGATGTCCACTGCTGATGCACGAGGTGAGCAGCGCACGCCAAATACTGCGCTCCACGGGAAGGTTTCATTTATCCAAGGCTGAATTACAGTTCCTCGGAGCTGTCAGGTAAGGAGCCCTCCATGTCTCAGCAGCTCCTTTGCTTTTTTTTTCCAAAGTGAAACTCTGCATTTGCATACCTGCCTCCCACCCTTTGGGACGCTGTAATCAGCCACTTTCGCAATTGGCTGTCTTGACATGCACTTTCAACCGTGACATCACCGAATTCCCATGGTTACTGTAGCCCCACCTGCCTGTGCCTGCACGCAGTCCCTACCTGTAAGACCTGACGCCGCTGCTCACGCTCTTATTGAAACGATATATCCCGAACTGTTGAGAGTGTAAACAGACGGGGAGGCTCTGTATTTGACGCTTTAACGAAACTGCTATTTATTTAATAAACAACCAGGGACTTCCAGAAGGAGATGAGTGTCCTGCAAGGACAGGCTTTCGATGCCTGCCACTCCCAGATCGACAAATCACTTGGATGGAAGAACTCTTCTTCAGCAAATAGTTACAGAAAAAACTGAGATGTTCCTGACACCTGGGCTGCAACTGTTTTTCTGGCGCCTTCCGGGCTTGCATGGATGAGAGACGCATAACAAGGACAGCAAATCTCTTATCTTTATGGGGCCATGTGTTTCTAATTAGCGTGGTGGCACGCACTGCCCCTGAGCTCTCAAAGGAAATAAATCTTGACGAAACCGAGATTTTTTTCCATTGAGAGGTTGGGGGCAGTGCGCTTCTCCACGCTAATTAGAAACACGTGGCCCCATAAAGATAAGAAAGTGCTTCACGACAGCTGTGAAGCAGAGGAGCCTGTCTGAATGGGCCGTCTGAAAAGGAGAAAGGGCAGCAGCTACAGACCCCCATTTCCAATGGAAGGCCACCGTTTAGCATAAACGGTGACGCAAACCAATGGAAATGAGGAGCGGGGCTTCAAGTCCCCTTCTCAAATCTAATCCCTTACAATATCTCTTGCTCAGCGAGCAGCGCTTTGCGCTGCAATGCCAGGCGAGACCTAAAAAGCCAAACCTAAATCCACTAGAGGAAAAGAACTATCGGCCAATTGCTTGACTCCCTACGCTTGCTGAAGTTATAGAAAGACACAAACATCTCTTTCTCTGAATTTCTGTACCAGAATGGCATCCTGGATAGAGCCCAGTTCGGTTTTAGGAAAGCTCATACCACTGAATCTGCTCTGGTAGGAGTCACTGAGAGATTATGGATATAATGGACTGGGGTGGCAAGGCTGCGGCGGCCCTTTTGGACCTATCCGCAGCCTTTCACACAGTGAGGCATGTGATTTTGAAGCTCTGGCTGACTAAGATAGGTATTCAATGCTCAGCTCTTAAGCTTCCATGCTCCTTTCGTAATGAAAGGGAGCAAAAAGTTAATATGAGAGAGTTCTGCTCTAAGCCTTTCTCCTTACCGTGTGGTGTCCGGAAGGGTCCTCATTAAGTCCCACATCATTTAACATATATGTGGCTCCCCTTTTCAGTTACATAAAATCATATGGATTTTCTACTGTTTCTTACGCTGATGATACCTAAATTGTGGTATTGAAGGATAACAACTTAGACAAGGTGGCCTGCCGATTTAATGTGTGCATGAGTGCAATAGTCAATTGGCTGAGCTCCCACTGTCTTAAACTAAATTCCGAGAAGACAGAGGTGCTCCTGTTTGGACAAGATACATCCTTTTGGAACAATGCTTGTGGCCGCACACCCTTGGTTCTCTCCCCATCCCAGTACCAAAAACTAGGAACTTCGGAATCGAGATTGATTCCTACGCTCTACTTTAGAGATCAGACCAACCACCTCTCTACCTCGTGCTTCCATTTTTTAAGAACCTTAAGGAAAATTCTTCCCTTTATACCTATTCACCTACAGAAAACAGTGGTCACCTCTTTTGCATTATCAAAGTTGACTATTGTAATGCCCTTTATGCTGGTGGTGCTCAGCAGGGCATTTAAAAAAACCTCCAAAATGCAGAAGTCAGACTTCTTAAAAATATCAAGAAATCTGAACCAGTCTCTAAGGCAATGGAAGAACTAAATTGACACCCCATAAAAAAAGAGTAGCTTTTAAAGCGCTCTGCATAGCAACTAGGGGGCATATGTATCAACATCTCCATTTGCGATTCTCAAATAGCGATTTTTTGAGAATCGCTATTTGAGAATTGCAAAACGGGATGTATTTAAAAATTCGCACAAATTTAGCGAATTCTTAAAATTCCTTAATTGCGATTAGCAAATTGCGAAATCGCAATTAGGGAATACCTTCCCATTCATTCCTATGGGCCAGGAGACCCATAGCAATGAATGGGAAGTCCTTCTCAATTTGCGAATCGCTATTTGCTAATCGCAAATTGAGAATATTTTCAAAGGTGCAAGGGTGTCATGATGACACCCTGATGCACCCCTGAAATCAGCATGTGTGCGCATATGGCGCACATACATGCCCTAAGGGCATGTCTGTGCGCCACATGGCACTTTGAAAAATGCAAAAAAGTGCATTTTTCAAAGAAATCGCAAATTACCACCAACTTGAAGTTGGTGGTAATTTGCGATTTCTTAAGGAGAAATCGCACAACTTGGGTCCGTGTTACATAGCATTTAAGAAATCGCAATTTGCGATTTCTTAAATGCTTACGCAAACTTAAGAAATCGCTAAATTAGCGATTCCTTAAGAATGCGAGGCTGAAATGCCTCATACATCTCATTTTGCGATTTTGTATTCGCAAACGCTGTTTTTTTCCGATTCGCAGCGTTTGCGAATACAAAATCGTTTGATACATATGCCCCAAAATACTTAATCGCTCTGGACCTGCTTTTCTTAAGAACAGCATCTCCCGGTCCACCACTAACTAATCACTTCGATCAGCCACAGCTAAAAAAGTGTGCATTCTGTTAATTCACAGAGCCCCTTGGGATGGTAGAAGCTTCTCCCATGAGACTTCCCGCCTTTAGAATCAAATGCCATGGCATCTGAGAAATCAGCCCAATTTTCTTCATTTCAGAAAATTTCTTAAAACCTAGCTGTTAACTTTTCCCTTGTAGACTAGATTTTAGGCAGACTTTTGACAGTTCTCTTTCCCTCAAGCAAATGGCAGCGGAAAGACACCCACGGAAATACGGCACACTTTACAAAACCTAAATCAAATCAATGAGAACTATGAGAAAGATGTTACAAATAATGGAATCAGGCAGCCCCTAACACTCTTTGCCATGTTACATATGAAACTCATTCAGGCGGTCAGTGGCCACAGGCGAAAGAGTATTGAGAAGATCTAGTGATTGTCACGAGCAAAAGAGTTAGTGTTACTAAATAGAGAACATGACAACAGCCAGGAAGTTCAAAAAACCAATTTCCACAGTGCCCATCAACACTGATGCATTACATGCAGGGTGGGGTGGTCTCTGCACTGTGCCAAAGCTAGGTGCACCAAAGTGTGTAACATGGAAGATGCTCAATGCTAAAATTAGTGCTTTTGATTTGATTCCCATTGTCTTCTCAGCCTTTTATCTATTTTGTATATGTTGATAAAATGATTGCATTTCAGAGTGATAATGAAGCTTTATACCCTTCGTTCCTATTACTTGATCAGTCTCATAAGATAGCAGCATGGGGAACCTAATTGCAGCAACCATTTTAGAAACAGGGACTGAATCTCCTTTAAAATAACTATAAAAAAGCATTGGCAAAGCCAATACGCCTTGCCTACACAAGGTATTGGCTTTGTCAATGTTTTAGTCTCGTGTACAGCAGCGCGACTAATGTGTAGCATGACTGAAAGTTTTTAAAAAGTGCTACATGGCCAGTGATTGCTGTGTCATAGCGCCTATTTTTAATGCTGGTAGGAGGGAGAGCGTGGAAGGAAGCAACGTGGAGAGCAGGTGGAAGAAAAATGCACTAGCACGGCCAGCGGTGTCCGAGTCATAGTGCTTTTTTTTGTTATTGTGGTGGGGCAAGCAACAATGGAAGTATAGAGGGCGTGTGCGCGTCAAGCAACAGCAGAATGAGAGAGGGCAAGTAGCGGGGGAAGCAATAAAAGAAGGAGGTACGGAGAGTGGGGGCAAGCAACAACAGAAGAATGGAGGGAGGGTGGGGGCAAGAAGATGGAACGCTGAATGGCAGAAGTACACACGGGAGTCCGCTGAAAAGTCGCACCCTAGTAGAGTGCTTCATCACAGAAGAAAGAAGCACCCACCAAATTGAGCAGTGTAAAGACATGAGTAAGGCATTCATGCTCCGGGGAGGGACAGATACACGAAGAAGAAGGTGGTCTATGGCAGCTGACCAATAAGAAGCAAGCCAATAGAAGTGACAATGAAGTCAACCAATGGTAAGCAACGGGCATTCTGCCCCCTGACAGAAAACAAAAGGTCTTGAAAAGACAGCGCAGGAGCTCATTAGGTTAGACATAAAAATAGACCTGCAGAGCTATCTAATGCTGCCAGCACATATCGGAATGTAAAATGCTCATCTTCTCCTCACTCTCCCTTCACTAACCACACTGCTAAGCACTATGTTCCATAACACAATTTCTGCACTTCGGCAGTCATCACAAATGAATGACAAAGAAGCACTTCCTATCTGCAAACTTTAAGAGCGCTTAGAAAGAGGGTCAATTTGGGTAGAAAATACTTAAAAACCCCAACAAAAGGACTCAAACAAGAACAATCCATGTATTGAATGTGGTCAAGTAGATGCGTTTCAGCCATCGAAGTGGGAGACTTGACATCTAAATTCCAGGTTTACTACTAACTAAATATGCTGGTAATAAACACTGTATCAGAAATATAGGCATGCCCCTCAACAAACTGGCATTTCCCTTGTGAGAGGACTCTCTTTGCTTTGCCATCAGACCCCCCCTACACAAATTATGGTCTGCTGGGCAGGATTGAAACTGTTGAATCAGGAGAAATGTGTTGTTGTCCCATCATCCCCATATGGCCAGATTGCTCTCTGACAAGTACTTGTTGAACTTATTCATTTTCTCTCATGTTTTCCAACTTTTCTAACACTTAGAATCAGGCTAAAAGCTCCGATACATGTAACAAAAAAATAACTGGAATTAACCCAACACACATTGGGTATTACCTGGGGTAGAGAGCACCCAGTTTCATGGTATATGGTGTACCCGTCCCCGCTCGGCCTGCGCTCAGCGCCAGCACCCCTGCCAGTCCTTCGTCAGGTAAAACTGTTGCAGCGTGGAACATCAAATTCCCCCTTCGTCACAGACCAAATACTTCAACATCAAATTCACTCATATACATTCATTGGTGGGGCCCATAACACCAATACATACACTCCATTGGTCTGCTTACCTAAGGAAATAAGCTTCCAAACGCTGACATGAAAGGAATACCTTTACCTTACCTTAAACGCATTGACTTCACACCTTAGATATCCCTCTCATAAGGAGATGGATCATTTAGTTGTTTGTAGGTTTAGTGTCCCAATCATTTATCTAGTCTTTAAATCCTAAACTAAATTCTCTTCTTAAAATAATCGACACAACACATTTGTCAATTAATCAAGTATTCTTTATCTAAAAAATATTGCAAGATACGTTAGAAATCATCATTAGCATTTCAGAGCATCATAATTACCTATTCTGGTTAAAGTCGTCCTCTAAGTCAGTCAGTCAAAGAAGAATTTTATTCAGCAAAGTTAGGCCGCAATTCAGTCTCTCAAAGATTCAGGATAACAGCTGTCCAGCAGTGTCACCGTCCTCTCCGTCAGCATAACGTCAGGAAATCAAGTTCGTCAAAAAAGAGCGTGCGAATAATAGTTCAATTCCTTACCTACTTTTATAATGAAAATAATGTCAAAAAGTATCAAGATCGGGGTTTAGAAAGTCCTGATTGGTTGACTTGGGGTTAGGAGGTAAAGTTCTCACGGTGTCCAAATGATGAACTCATCAAACTTACTGGTTCCGGTTTTTAAATCAAACATTGTCTTTGGTATTGGCTGGGTTCCCGGAGCGTCCTTGAAGGGTACATGTTCTCCCGGGGTTAGGTCCAGGCCACAGCTGCTAGCGGTGACGCATGCGCACTTCACCCAGAACCTCGTGTTGTCAGGGCAGTTACGTTTAATGTCTCGTTCAGCCATCTTGTTTAGGCCGAAATGGTCAACTTAAGCAAAGAAACACAAAAACGTAATTAAAACTTAGAAATGGCTAATAAAATTTTATCCCCTTGCTAATACCCATATGTGTGTGTATTTATCTAGTAGAAGTAACACTTAGAGCGGTTTATACTTACTGAATAAAGCACAAATCACAAATACATCACCAGAGCAACATATAACATGCAATATTCTAATTTCCTACTATTAATATGCGAACTTAATTAGTTTACAATTAGTATAGCCATGCAAAGTGCAATTCCCACGTGTAATTCTTTTGTTAGTATGATTGATAAATGTATCACTGCAAACCAATTAATATGATTACTATTAGTTAATTATTCAGATTATTATAAACATGCAGAATGGGGGGGTATACAAAATGTTGTACTACCCGCTCCAGCGATCCCCCCTTTGGTGATTGTATCACCACACTAATCAAAAATTTTGTATACCTTTACGGAAATTTAAATTGATTTCTTGTTTCGTTCATATTTCAGTTTCCCCTGTTTCTTCTCGTTTTGCTGTTTTATACATGCTATCCTTTAACTCTTCAAGTTCTATTTCTTCAAATTCTCTTTCTTGTTTCTTATCCCTTCTCCTTAAGTTTACTCTTTTTATTCTTTTCTGATTTATATTCTTTCTACACCAAATACAACCTAGTCTAATTATTAATACTAAAGTAATCACACATGTTAATGGAAATAATATCTTTCCTATAAATGTACTACCTAATTTTACTACAAAGTCTTTCATAGCTGATATTTTCTTACCAATCTTCTCCCAGACACCTTCAACCTCCAGTGGTACAATTTCGTCATGCAATTCTGTAATATTCTTAATATAAATTTTCAAATCTCTACTTTCGTCAGGAATGTAAGTACAACAATGTTAAACTTTCAGCATTCCACAGACTCCACCCTCTTTTGCCAATAATATATCAAGGGCAAGTCGATTTTGCATTATCATAGCACGCATGGCAACCATTTCTGTATTCACCAATAAGAATCCTCCAGCGGTGCTTGTTGACAAGCGATCCACTACTATTGAAAGTTTTCTAATTTTGTTTGCATTCAGAGATATTGCCACTGCGGGCATCAGTGCTCCAAAAATGTCACCCACAATTTCAGTCCAAGATTCTCTCTTACTACGTGCTAAATAATTACCTAAACTATGTACACCATCTTCTCCTCTATCCATGTGAAAAATCTTTGGAAAAACCAGGCCAACATAACATGTGCCATACCAATGGTCTGGCAAACGATAATATGCCCTGTTCCCACAAATGAAATACAGTCCTGGAAAGACTGGATCTCTTCCACCTTTAAATCCCCATCCTCCCATGTTTCGGTATGTATCATGGCACTCACTATTCCCTAGAAAATAATTGTCATACACCGTCTGATTCCTTCTTATACACAATTTCCCTTTCTGAGGCCAATCTAAAGCCATAGTTGGACTTGTTTAAACTCTCAAGTGCTTCTCCGTTTCTACATCCCAAACTGTTTTCTCCACTTTCCCCTCTGAAGCCTTTCTTTGCATTTTCAATCTCCTTTCTTCAACCATATCCAAAAATGTCTTCTCTTCTTTCTTTAAACTGCAAGGCAAGTTTTTCTAAATATATATTCTAAGGTTAGTTCTTTAGTCTCTAAGAAAAATTCACCTAATACCTTTGCAGATTTTACCTTGTTTGGTTTGTTAATTGCTGGTACTTGTGAAAATATAGTATCTACATCTGAAAAATAATACTCTAATTTACCTGTTTGATAAAATAAACTAGCTATTACACTACATGTTATTCCATATGTTACAGGAAGGTGATGATAAGTCACTCCTTCAGATACAGATGCAGGTAATTGCATACAAACGTAGCAATCTCTTACGTCCATAGTTTTTACATATTCATACAACAACTTTGAAAACACATTGTTAGAAAAATCTGTTATTGACCTGTCTTTATGTAAATAGTTTTTATCTATTCTAGTTGGAACTACCTTTTGAATTTTCCCTATATTAGTTATGTTATCACTATGTCCTTCTAATGTAGCTACAGTAACTTTAAATGAAATTAGTAGAGCAAGAATACTCCAAAGAAGCATTAATAATCCTGTACAACAACAACACATTTTGCACCATCTTCTAAGGAAGGTACATCTACTTTTGCTACTTTCTATGTTTGCCATCTTTTCTGAAATGAGCCGTGTCTTTTGAATTAGCCTCTTCTACTTCACAACTAGTTTCTAACCCAAGGCTTGTAAGCACCTACGTGGTTCTACCAGTTTTTGTCTTTTTCAGTATTTTATTGGTTTTCCATCAGTACCTTCCTTGTCTCATTCAGTTTGGCATCTCATCATATTTCACTTTCCCTTCGTTTTCAGTTTCAGGTTGTCCTGAACATCCGCTTCTTCCCCATTATCGGACAAGATAACTCTCAGGATTTCCGATTCTTCGTCTCCCTCAACCACTTCCGGTACAACCACCTCTGGATTTCCTTGGCTATCCGCCTCTTCCTTCACTTCAAGCAGGGCCACATATGTCCATTCCAGTGATTTATACTTCTGGTTAGGTTTTCTTGTTCTTTTGTTTTCTTTGACTACTGTTTGTTCTTCTTTCGATTTCTCCTGACTCGTTACCTCATTCACCTGTTCAGCTCTTGGCGAATTTACATGTGCCAATCGATATCTCAATCTTTTTATTTTGTTTGGCCACACCTCGTCTTTTGCCGCTCTTTTCAATTTACTCCCTTTATCATTCTTTTCAGTTCTCCAAGCTCTCTTTCTCAGAACTCGGCCTTCTGGTACTTCATCTTCGCTTTCCTCAGACTCTGTTCCCACTTGCTTTTTACCTTCAACGAGTTCTTTTTCCACCTCTTCTTTTGTTTTCCCTAATTCTGTCCCTCCTCGAATCTCCGTCGCGCAATCTTCCTGCTGACTACTTGTCCCTGCTTCTAACTGGATGTTGGAGTTCCCTACACCTCCTCGGGGGTCTTCCGCAATAATCTTTCCCTCTCTCTCTGTATCTGGCACCTGTACATCTAAAAGTATTATTTCGGGTGGAATTTCTCTCAATCTTTTATCTGGCACTTCCTTCTCATGGATTTCTTTTATTGTCTCTTCACTGTCCTTTTCTTTATTCTTTTTTGGACGAATGTGCTCTTTGTTCTGTCTCTGAGTCTGAACTGGTATCAGAAATCTGTAACCTTTTCCTCAGGGAATTACTTCTGGGGACCAAAGTTAACCTTGGCTCTGTCTCTCCCCTTTCAGGGTTTTCTCTTTCTTTGTCTTTTGGATCTCCGTCGTTTGACTCAGTACTGGATTCTGACTCATCAAAGTACTCTTTTTCTTTACAGTCAACTGGATTTGGAATTCTCAAAGTATGACTTGCATTGATCCAGTTCTTCAATCCAGCATACTTCACAGCTGTTGTTGTAGTCAAGATGACTTGCCTTGGTTTTCCCCACCTGGGAACCAAACAGTTTCTTCTTCTGTGTACTTTTATCCTTACCCAGTCCCCTGGGCTTAGATCATGAGCTGGCTTCTTTTCAAGAGTGGTGGCATCCGCTCCAACCTGTTGAAACACAGAATGAACTGCGTCAGCCAGGCTTTTACAGTATTCCAATACCATGTCATCAGTTATTGTCATCAGCTTGTTGACTGGTATAAATACATGTCTCATGACGCGTCCCATGAGGATCTCATGCGGACTCAAACCAGTAGTTCTGTCTGGTATTGATCTAATAGTCATGAGTACTAGAGGCAAGACATCGGGCCATTTCATACCTGTGGCTAAACACATTTTCCCTATTCTGTTTTTGATAGTACCATTCATTTGTTCTACTACACCAGAAGCCTCTGGTCGGTAGGCACAATGCAGTTTTTGTCGTACATTCAATGCTTCACAAATCAGTTTTATAATCTCATTATGAAAATGTCCTCCTCTGTCTGATTCAATTGTTACTGGGAACCCAAACCTAGGTATAAATTCCCTCAACAATCATTTTGCCACTGTCATTCCATCATTTCTTTTGGTTGGGAACGTCTCTACCCACCTAGAGAATAGGCAAACCATTACCAAAACATACCTCAACCTGTTACAAGGAGGCATTTCAATGAAATCTACATGTATTCTGGTGAAAGGCCCTCCCTCTCGACCTATTGTTCCTAGACTCACCACTGTCTTTCTTCCTGGATTGTATTGCTGACAAATTAGACATCTTTGACAAATACTTTCTGCTACAAGTCTGAACTTGGCATTATACCAAGTTTGTTTAAAGGACCTAATCATGGCGTCTCTCCCTATATGTCCCTGTCCATGATACATCCGTGCCATGGCAGACATCATGCTATCAGGCATAACTGGTCTTCCATCTCGATAGACCCACACATGATATTTCTCTCTTGGTGCACATCCTGCTTTTACCCACTGTTTTACTTCTTCCTCCCATGCTTCTTCCTGCAATTGTCTTACCTCTTCCCACAGTGTTAGTAAACATTTGGAAACAAGAAATCAACTCCTTTTCCTTTGCCCGATTGATTGAATTCTGATTTCGTGCACAATATTGCGCCATGTCATTGGCGAATTTATTTCCAGTGGCAATGTAATCACCACTGCGACTATGAGCAGCACATTTTACCATAGCCAATTGCCTAGGCAGCTGTATTGCCTCAAGCAACTTTCCAACCACTTCAGCATTCTTAATGGGAGTTCCACTTGAGGTTAGGAAACCTCTTTGCAGCCAAATTTGGATAAAATCATTGACCACCCCGTAGCCATACTGGCTATCAGTTATCACAGTCACTCTCACACTTTTCCCAATCTTACATGCTCTGGTCAGGGCAACAAGTTCAGCTACTTGGGCCGACCTTACTCCTTTCAAATAGGATGCTTCCATTACTGCTGCAACTGTACATACTGCATATGCTGCACTCAGCACTCCTTCATCTGTTCTCAAACAAGATCCATCAACAAACATAACATAATCACTTTCTGGCAAGGGTTAATCTTTTATGTCAGGTCTTGGTTTTGTAGAGAAATCAAGTACATCCAAACAATCATGATCTGCTTCATCTCTTACCTCCACATGCTCTACATCAGGCAACAATGTTGAAGGATTCACATTCACACATCTAACAAAACTTACACTTGTTGCACCCAAAATGACCTTTTCATACTTAGTCAGTCGGCTGTGCGTCAAATACTGAGTACGACTCCTTGTTAAAAGAATCGCCACATCATGAGGTACAAACACTTTCACAGGGTATCCCATCACAATTCCTTCACTCTGTTCCAAACTTCGACATGTAGCAGCTACAGCTTTCAGACACCCAGGTAGGGCTACAGCCACTGGGTCCAGCATGGATGAAAAATATGCAATTGGTTTCCTCAGTTTTCCATGCTTCTGTACTAGAACAGAAAGTGCACATCCATTTCTCTCACTGCAATACAACTCAAACTCCTTATCATAGTCAGGCATACCTAATGCAGGCGCTTCACACAATCCTTCTCTCAATTTCTTGAATGCTGCCAACTCCTCTTTGTTCAAATCAATTGGATCGCTCACATCACTTCTTGTCAATCGTACAAAAGGTTTTGCAATCAATGAAAAATTGCCTATCCACTGACGACAATATCCAACCATTCCCAGAAACATTCTCACTTCTCTTTGGGTCATTGGTGGACTCATTCCTTTTATGATCCTGATTCTGTCTATGGTTATTTTCCTGTGTCCTTTCTCAATGCTGTGTCCCAAATATTGAACTTCTTTCTAACAAAATTGCAATTTCGATGGGGACACTTTTAATTCTCCATCTGCCAAATGATTCAGCAAAGCTACCTTGTCTACCTCACAAGCTTTACGAGTTTTCGATGCCACAAGTAGGTCATCGATATACTGGACTAATATTGAATTTTCAGGCATTTCTAAACTCTCCAAAGACTTTTTCAATAGCTGATTAAATATTGAGGGGCTTTCTGTATACCCCTGTGGAATTCGGCACCACCCAAAATACGCTCCCCGAAAAGAAATACAAACATTTGCTGACTTTCATGGTGCAATGGGATGGAATAGAAAGCATGGCACAAATCAATCACTGTGTACCATTCTGCGTCATGAGGGATCTGATATAAAATCACAGATGGATTCGGTACAATGGGACAACATGGTACAACAATTTTGTTTATCTTTCTCAGATCTTGCACTATCCTGAACTTCCCACTAGGCTTTTTCAGTCCCATGATTGGTGAATTACATGGGCTACTCATTATTTCTCTTAAAATTCCTTGTTTTATCATTTTCTCAATCACAGGAGTAACTCCTTCGATTATTTCAGGTGTCAATTTATATTGTGGGACATTTGGGTAACATACTCCTTCTTTTACAGTTATTTTTACTGGATCTACATTCCTCATCAATCCTACGTCTTCTCCTGTAAAGTCCCAAACTTCTGCTTTTACTGATTGTTTTAATTCTTTTGGTAGTTCGTCAGGGTTAAATACAGCATAGGTTCCTGTAACCTCTTTCTCTCTGTTTGCCATTGTCATTTTATACAACACAGCATCATCTGGTGTTTCAAAGGCTATTCCATCTGGAGTACAAAATATAGTACAATTCATCTTGCACAATAAATCTCTACCTAACAAGTTCACAGGACTGGTGTCGCACACTACAAATCTGTGCATTTCAGAAAATTTCCCTATACTAACTTTCACCGGTTCTGTAAGGTAAGTTTTAATCTGTCTGTTGGACACACTAACTACTTGGATCGTTTCATCCGAGAGTGGAAGATTCTTGACATCTGCTGATCTAACAGTTGATCGTGTAGCACCAGTATCAACTAGGAAAGTAATATTTTCATTATTAACCTTTCCATCTACAAATGGGCCTGTCTGGTCTACTTCTAGAGTTGCGCCAAGTACGCACTCTTCTTCCTCCCTTCGGCACCGTCAATAACCCTCTTCTGAATCGCTTTCATCATGTTGCAGCCAATACTGCGAAGCAACGCTAGCGCGTTGCGGCTTATTTACCTGTTCTTCGTTGTGGAATCCATTCTCCTTACTATACTTCTGGCAATTTTTGTTCTGTGGAAAAGGTGGTTTTGGCACCTGATTCTGTTGTGTTACACCCTGCTGTTGTCGTTGCTGTTGACCACTCACCTCATTCTGCACCTGTGGATTCAAGGATGAATTTTCATCATTAGTACTTGGTGGATTCTTACACTCGGATTTCCAATGCCCTATCCTACCGCAATTATGACACGGAAATTTCTTCTTAGCTTCCTCAATATTCCCTTTATTTTTCCCAGGATTAAATCTTTGTTTTGACCCAGCTTGTTCTACTAATTGTGCTTTCTGTCTCTCTGCTACTTTTACTTGTGCCCACATAGCCTTCTCTTTTAGTTTTCGCTGTTTTGCTTCAATTTCATCACTGAAATATTTAGCATGCCTCAATACTTCGTCTATTTTCTTATTTTGCCAATCTACCGTATGCTGTTTTATCATTTCACTAATTTCTGGACGAAGACCATCTACAAATCTGTATACGAAATGACTCAAATCCTTGTCACTCAAATTTTCATCTCCACTGAATTGTTTAAAGGCTAAAATTAACCTCTCATAATAGGCGTGTACTGATTCTTTGCTTTCCTGATGTGTCCTGTCAATTTTCACCCAATCTCTCTCTTTAGGGGGTACTTTGTTCTTCAGAAATGCCATAACCTGTTCGTATTTCTTCATTGCCTCGGGGACTGGAGCTCCTGTCTTTGGATCCCTTGGGTATTCCTGTGTCGGCCAATCTATTACTATTTTACATTCTGTCCATAGATCTGCTGGTACTATTATGTCAAACAAGCTATTCAGATCAATCCACAATACTTTGGATAGTTTCACAAATCTGTACCACTCGACGGGTTTTTCACGCAGTCGAGGGAAGTCATTCGTAAATGACAAAATATCCTCTCTGGTCCATGGTACATGTACATATCCTCCTCCCGGAATCTCTCTCATAGGTCATTCTGTCACAACCTTCTCTTTCTCTCTCACAGGATAAGCTGAAAACGTTTTGTCTGAAACTTCATCTCGTTTGCGATACCATCTGCTTTTCCATTTGTCCACATCTCCCCATTTTCTCAACAAAATAATTATTTTCTTAATCTGACCTATTTGTCCTGTGGTATTCATGTTTTCAATATCTTTTTCGGTGAAATCTACTCGATAGGGTTTCTGTAGGGCTTTTACCTTTTCAATATCAATACCCATTTCATTTGCCACTTCTTCTAATCTTTCATGAAGACTCTTCGCTCTCCATGTTACGCTTTTGCACAGAAATAACAATTCCTCATCTTGGTACGTTTTTAACTTCTCTGTCGGGATAGTTCCAACTATCAATTCTTCCAGTACCATTCGTAATTTTGCCACATCTATTGACTGAGATTCCTTGTCTTTCTTTTGCAAGCTTCTCACCTATTCACTCAACTCCTCTGTAGACGGTCCTACTGGCTTCTCTACATTTCCTTGTCCAAAATCTTTTTGAGTTTCTGACATTGTCTCTATCATTGTCATACGCTTTTCTGCACAGTTTTGACCTACAAATGGGTTATTTGAAAAATTCGGTTCAATCATACTCATAGTCTGTCTCCATGGATTCTCACTCTGACTCACTCTTGGTTGTTCAACCGGTTTATTACTTTTATTAGGGACTGTCAAACAATGTTAGCTGTCTTTCTGCTTGTCAAAAATAGGGATTACTGGACCTATCGTTACTGGAACAGTTACCGCTTCTAGATTCTTAGTCAAACCTGTTATTTTCTCGGTTAATTCTAGTGTCGTTTTTCCTAATTCTGCAGAATTTTCTCCATCCAATTTTCCTCCAGACTTCTTTCCTACCTCTCTAATGGAATTGTTTCTTCCCAAATCTTGGAACTCTGGTTCCGATTTTATGATTCGTACTGTTTCTTTCATTGGGGCACTTGGAGTTAAGATTTCTGGTTCTGGTCGGTATGGTGGTGGATTCTTATAGAACATATCATCAAGTACATCATCCTCTGATTCATTCATTCCATACCCTCTCGATTCCACATTATGCCTCTTTTCTACACACTTTCGTCCTTCATTCTCTCCTGCAGTTCTTACGGGAAACAAACCCTCAGTCATACTCGCATTCCGCCACCTTCTCATTCGATCATCATGCGTCTCATGTCCGTATGATCTGCCAAACAGGTACCTATATCCTCTACCATTTCTCTGTCTTTCTCGGTCATGCATCTCGTCTTCCCACTCCGTCAAAGCCTCGAATTGAGTCGGTCTAGGTCTCGGTTCTAAATTCATCATTTTCTCTCTCAAATTTCTCAAAACAGCCAAATTAAATGAACCATGCTCTGGAAAAGCCAACACTCTGTCTTTCTCTGTATATTTTACCCAGTTATCTAACCAAATACAGGTGTGATATCCATATTTCGCAACCATGAAGGATGCAGGGGTTTTCGGTGGAGGAAGTAACTGTCCTTCCCTAGTTATGATCGGTTTGTCCTTCTTAAACCACTTCTTAATTTTACCAAACCAAGACTGGTGGATCGTAATACATTTTTCCCTTCTTTCGTGTTTCACTAGTCTCCTTTACAACTGTACCGCTTTTCCGTCCAATCGTAGCGCGACTCACACTAACGCACCAATCTGGAGCGTTTACGTCACACTATATTTCTCCACTCCTAGCGCGGCGCACGCTAACGCACCAATCCGGAGCGTTTTACGTTTCTGACCGACTGTCCAATCCCAACGCGGTCGTTCTGACGTCAGCAGCCGCTGCGGTAGCTCCTGCTCATGTCTACCCCGCCTTCATAAATCTGCTCAGTAAGTTTTTGTTTCAATTTCTACAATTCTGTTAGTAACAACATAAAAACGCCACCATTGTCCGCTTCACTAACCAAGGAATAGCAGTAGAGAATTCCGTCTTTCCCGAGAGCAGCGCTTACCTCTGCCCTACTACGGAATCGTTACTGTCGTTGATAAAGTAGCACATCCCTCTAGGTCACCCTTCTAACAAGCATTAGTCAACCGTTTCTCCAGAATTAAGACACATAGTTGGAGACCCAATGCTCCTGAGAAATAAAACTAGAGTTTCACAATTAATTAACCCGAATGCCTTTACATTCACGCATTTGCACACAAGAAAAAGTAGTACATTCACACAGAATTCTGTCTTTCCCGAGAACAGCGGACAGTCTGTTCTACTACAGAATTATGTCATACGTTAACAAAGCAGCGCTTACCTCTCCTTTGTCCTTCTAACAAGCTCAGAGAGTACCTATTACCTTTCCAGTGATAAGCGTTATCGGAATGCCAGTTGGATCCCTGGTACCTAAGACCAGAATTTCACAGGTAACCTTCGCTATCATACACATTTCTCTCACACAGAAAATGTCTCTAATGGCAACACACGGCAATGTCACTGAATCGAACCCAGACAATGCGTCGTGCAACTTCAATTATCACACGTTTCTCCTGTGTACCTACAGGATAACAACAATTCCGTCTTTCCCGAGAACAGCGCTTACCTCTGCTCTACTACGGAACCGTTACAAACTTCTGACTTCCTACATCCCAGAAGCCGTGCAAACAACATAAAACTCAACATGACTCAACATAAAGTGTTAGTACATAAACCAATATCAATACCCAATAATCAATAAGCTATTTACAAGCAATAATCACCAAACCAAAACAATAAAAACCATCATCTTGCTACCAGAAAAACTGTTGCAGCGTGGAACATCGAATTCCACCTTCGTCACAGACCAAATACTTCTACATCAAATTCACTCATATACACTTTTATTGGTGGGGCCCATAACACCAATACATACACTCCGTTGGTCTGCTTCCCTAGGGAAATAAGCTTCCAAACGCTGACATGAAAGGAATACCTTTACCTTACCTTAAACGCATTGACTTCACACCTTAGATATCCCTCTCATAAGGAGATGGATCATTTAGTTGTTTGTAGGTTTAGTGTCACAATCATTTATCTAGTCTTTAAATCCTAAACTAAATTCTCTTCTTAAAATAATCGACACAACACATTTGTCAATTAATCAAGTATTCTTTATCTAAAAAATGTTGCAAGAAACGTTAGAAATCATCATCAGCATTTCAGAGCATCATATTTACCTATTCTGGTTAAAGTCGTCATCTAAGTCAGTCAGTCAAAGAAGAATGTTATTCAGCAAAGTTCGGCCACAATTCAGTCTCTCAAAGATTCAGGATAACAGCTGTCCAGCAGTGTCACCGTCCTCTCTGTCAGCATAACGTCAGGAAATCAAGTTCGTCAAAGAAGAGCGTGCAAATAATAGTTCAATTCCCTACCTACTTGTATAATGAAAATAATGTCAAAAAGTATCAAGATCGGGGTTTAGAAAGTCCTGATTGGTTGACTTGTGGTTAGGAGGTAAAGTTCTCAGGGTGTCCAAACGATTAACTCATCATACTTGCTGGTTCCGGTTTTTAAATCAAGCATTGTCTTTGGTATTGGCTGGGTTCCCGGAGCATCCTTGAAGGGTACATGTTCTGCCGGGGTTAGGTCCAGGCTACTGCTGCTAGCGGTGACGCATGCGCACTTCACCCAGAACCTCGTGTTGTCAGGGCAGTCACGTTTAATGTCTCGTTCAGCCATCTTGTTTAGGCCGAAATGGTCAACTTAAGCAAAGAAACACAAAAACGTAATTAAAACATAGAAATGGCTAATAAAATGTTATCCCCTTGCTAATACCCATATGTGTGTGTATTTTATCTAGTAGAAGCAACACTCAGAGCGGTTTATACTTACTGAATAAAGCACAAATCACAAATACATCACCAGAGCAACATATAACATGCAATATTCTAATTTCCTACTATTAATATGCAAACTTAATTAGTTTACAATTAGTATAGCCATGCAAAGTGCAATTCCCACGTGTAATTCTTTTGTTAGTATGATTGATAAATGTATCACTGCAAACCAATTAATATGATTACTATTAGTTAATTATTCAGATTATTATAAACATGCAGAATGGGGGGGTATACAAAATGTTGTACTACCCGCTCCAGCAAACCCACTTTCATCAAATACTCTATAACAGCTTTGTTAGGTGTAAATATGGTGGTTAAGGATTCGGAATGCATGTGCCTTATTTTTAATTCTAAGCCTGCATCTCTTTTAATGACCTGTCCTAATTGCAAAGTGACCCTGCCAAAGATACAATACCAAGCTATTAAGCATAAGAAGGATGCCAATGCAGTGTCAGCGTGGCATGAAACACTGGTGTTTCATTGCATCCTGCTGAACGCAAGATCGTTGGTCAAGCATAGCATTGAATGCGCAAGGCTAATCGAGGATAGGGACATAAAAATGGTGAAAGCCACTCCTACTGGGTTCCTGTGTCATACTCTGAATAAGCCTCATAGGAAAGGAAAGGGGGCGGACTGGCAGCTCAATGAAGGCGGTTTTTCATTCTGCCTCAAACTTATCCTGTGAAGCTTTGTCCTTTAATCTTACCCTATCCCATCTTCACACCTTTAAAGGCATCCTACTATAAAGACCACCAGGGGCTACGAACACCTTTAATACGTCCATTCGTAATTTGCTGGAAGATAACATTTTGCAAAGATGCTCACACTATCATGGGGGATTTCAATTATTAACTGGAGGTTCCATCTGAACCAGACACAGCGATCCTCATCGATATGATTAAGAGCGCGGATCTCCAGCTGCATGTAACTGGTCCAACTCATGTGGCACGACATACCCTGGATGGTATTTTCACGAACCACCCAGGTCTCCGGTTCACCGGGGTACTGCCTCTTGTCTGGACAGACCACGCCTCTGTTGTGTTTGAGATAGCTCTTAGGGACCAGAGCGCGAGTGGGGCATGCATCAAGAGGCAGGTAGAGGTCACAGCTTGGAATAAAGTGGATGGGATTGCTTTTCAGACACTCCTTACATCGACCGCAGACCAAATGTTTGTGGGGCCAGAGGAAGGGACCATTGTATATATGGAATGGTTGGAGAGAGCTTGTGGCAAACTAGCTCCAGTTAAAACTATCTCTCCCAAAAGAGAACTCTCCTCCCCTCCATGGTTTACGGAAGAACTGAGACATGAAAAACTCAAGTGCAAGTGACGTGAGCGAGGATGGAGGAAAGAATATAAGGAAACAGAGAAGAAGGTTTATAAAAATAGCCTTCTGAGTTACAAACAACTCCTGTTTACGGCCAAACAAAAGTTCTACGCCAACCGAATTGATTCGGCAAAAAACCCGTCAAAAGAACTTTTTAGAATAGTTTCTAGCTTGGCATCACCACACCCAGCTAAAGTTCAGTCGAGTCAGGATCTCTGCGATGATATCGCCAAATTCTTCCTGAATAAAGTGGAGGCCATTTTTTCATTGTTTAACTATCCATGCGCAGTTGGGAGGGCCACAGCTAAAAAGGAACATAAGTTTCTTAATATGTCCCCCCATATTCTTGACAAGTTTGAGCCACTATCTATGGACAAAACTCGTTGCATGCTCATGGCAGTAAGTTCAGGGTCTCCCTATGAACAGGTCACACTCTGACACATCCACGTGCACCTACAACCCATGACGTCAAAAACACATCTGCAGACAAACAATGCACAAGAGTACAAAATCTGTCCAAGAGCACAAATGACCGAAGTCGCAAACATCCCAGCACCCGAAAAGCACACAAGTCAAAGGCACACTGCCTCAAAGGGATAAGTGGCCGATAAATCAGAGCTGCAGGAGCGACTCGCCAACAATGCAGCACACACGCATAGCAATCACAGCACATCAACATTGACGACAATGTGGTACAAAGTGCAACACTTTCACCACAGAACAGAAGACACAACTGGTACCGCTTGTGCGTAGAAACTGGCCAATCACATCTGGCATTGCATGACACTGCGAGATGATAATGTACGATTACAACCACACATCTGTCATGTAGTCGAAATGTCCACTGGATCCCATCAAATCGCCAGCTTCACCAACACAGTCACAATGTACATTGTCATGCAGTCTGTATGTAAAATCTACAATGCGTCAACATACATGGGACACAGTTAACCTGCATTTCCCCTTTACATTGCAGAGGGACAATCAGCACCTCCTGTAGAGCAGACCACATATCTCTTCAGCAATGTTGAAGAGAACACCCTGCACATTTGCTCAGACACCCTCCAACGGCAAATGGACAGCCTCCGCACCCCACCCCTAGGAGCAGGGCAGCCCAGCTGCATCAAGGTGACCCCACCCCCTGCACAGGCCACATAGCAGGAAGCACACACCACCACGGGTGGCTCACAGGACCCCCGTGATCAACACATGGAATTCCAACGCCGTGTGTTAGGGTGCCAGGAGGAGATGGCTAATCAGCTGCAGGTGGGATTCGACCTTGTGGCAGCCAAACTCAATGCCATACGTGGGTGTCTGAGTCCCATCAGGGACCACTTACAGTCCCTAACGGACATCCACTGTCCGCACCATGCTCTACAACAATCCTTGGCTGACATTGCTGGGGCCATTACTCGGATACAAGAACTGTCTAGTCAGACAAGCTCTAGCGATGACAGCACAGAGTTGGCACAGATGTGAGGACAATGGAGACCATGAAGCCGATGCAGGCTGGAAGTATGGCTGCCACAGCCGAACACCAGCGAGATGTAGCTGGGATCTTACATGCCTTGCAGATCCTCATCTTGCCATTGCTGCCACTGAGCCTGTACCAGATAACTGCTGCAGGAACTTCGACACACACATCTCCGCCCCCTGATGTGTCATTGGCACACAGTGATGTGGCCCTATCACCTTCGCACCCTGATGTGTCAGTGGCACCCAATGATGCAGCCATAACACCACCACACACACCTGACACACCGGACATAGAAGACATCTCAGAGGAGTAAGATGTTGAGGGTAATGACTGTATGAGGAAGGAGGCAGTAGCATCCATCCCCGCCATATGGCCTGTCCCTGCCTGGTTCAGCCCTATGAATCATGCCCTGGAACAACACCTCCCTCTGTGCCCCGAAACACTCTGCGACATTCACCTGGACGTCGACATGGACTGCCATATCTGCTCTGGTTACCAATGACACAGCAATCCGGCTGCGGACTGAACTCTTCCTCTTTAGATTCACTTTTCATTCCCCCAAGGACTCTGGTTGGCCCACCACTGGGCAACCATGTAATGTGGGCTTGGCATGGCCATGTACTGCCTCAAGAATAAAGAGAGAGGGACCCAGCAACAAAGGGGAAGGGTACCAGCAACGACCAAACTTTTTTCAAGACTTTGGCCATGTACTGCTCCAGCTCCGACAACATAAAACATTCCAAATCACACAGATGTGTCATGTCTATGTTCACTCACGTATTAAAGGATGGATGAATGTATGGTCTTTGATTACACTAAAAGGTACACACTGCTAAGTGACATCAATGCACATGTTTGACCCTGACCCACATGGCCAATTAGATGTCTGTGAAGGTGTCAACTAGCTGTGGCCTCATTGCACATAAACAACAATCTCGCTACCCCCCAACGTAGCCCCACGTCCATGTATCAAATAGGGCTATGTGTAGAAATGTCAAATTCGGTAGCAGGCCTGAAGTGGTGTCCCCATCACATGTGACAACAGAACATCTCTTTGCAAACATACTCACACACATCTGTGTGGACACAGTCTGTTTTGATGGATAACCTTGATCTACATGGCAAGAAGTTGGACATTATACATTATACTCACATTGCTAAAGACACGTGAGAGCACAGGTCTGCCAGCAACTATCCCAAACACAATGGCTGGCTCACAGAGGTGGAGCTGTCAATAGGGACTCACCCCCAATGTACAAGCGTCAGTCAGTCCCTCCCTGTGTACAGACAATGCTCATTGAGGCACACGATTTGTCAATCTAATCAACACTCATCACAGTTGTACACTAGTGAAGTTGCGTATACTTTATTAGCATGTGCGTGTAAGTACGAGCAAGGCATGGGCCACAACATGCAGACCAATGCTTAAGACACTTACAGGCAGCATAGGAACATGTCGAGGTGCAAGACATGGGGAGGCAAAAATGAACACAAATCATTATGGATGGCAACGCGCTCAGCCCACCTTGCCTTGCTGGATGAGTCATGTGATGTTTGCCGTATGCTCATTGCCCCTTGTCTGGGGACACGACTCATAGCCCATAGGATCTGCATAGTGCTGTACCACTGGACTGCGCCGGTTGTGTGCTCTGCTGACATTGAGCAAGTGAAAGGGTCCTACAAGGTGACATGTCGTACTACATTGCCATGTGTGTACCCTCCCCCCAGCAGTATGTCCAATTTCGGAACACTGCCAAGTGACGCTGAGCTGCTCCGCCCATGGGACTGCATCACCTTGCACAGGTATGTGTACACACGCGTAGGTCCACGCGCATGCATTCTGAGTCCAGGCGAAGGCAAACATGTCCACTGTTGTGGTGAGATATGTGACCATTCCTCCAAGATGCTACAAGGTGTGGGGACCTTTGCTGTGGGTGACAATCAGTTGTGGCTGCAGGAACGTAGTTACTCGTCCAAGAATGCGAGCGCAGCTTCATGGGCAATCTGTTCCAGAAGTACGTCGTTTTCGAGTTCAAGGAACACGAGGGAGAGCCAATCCATTAACTGGTCCAGGCATCTGTGCTCCGTCCACGCTGCTTCACCAATCCCCAACACAGCCCGATAGGGGAGCGCCTCGATGTGGTCACTGCACATGAGGAGTTGTGCAATCTCCCATGCACAACTGCCAGCACATAGTCAAATATCAAGGCCTCCCATGCACGGGTATCACGGTTACACTCCTGTTTGTGGGCCAACAGGGGGCGCACACACAAGTCATAATCCAGTTCAGCAACCGTTGTGTTGAATAGGCAGACCTCCATGGGCCACTCGAATGTGCATGATCAACAGTGGAACCAGGGCTGGACGCAGGTGACGTACGCAAGATGGAAACTCAGACGGTAACTGATGCGCAACACTGCCAGTGGCAGTGATCCCAAGAAATGCAGCATTCGTGCATGATAGAGTTCCACGTGATAGGGGTTGTGCATGTGCCCGGGATTGCCAGCCATTGCGTTTGTTGGTCTCGTAGCACCGGCACTCTTCTGACAGGCGGCAGTTATGTGGATGATATGCCACAGCTCGGAGCAATGAGTCGTATTTGTGTGCAACTTTTGGACGTATTTTCTTTTGTTTAAACAATCATCTTTATTGGCATTTTCTTTGATTAAATACATCACATCTATATCAGTGACAGTAATACAAGAAGATGTATCACATTCATTTTGCATCCTTACATGAGGTTGGATAACATCGTGTCATATGGTCTCCCTCGTAGTCCCAATTTAATGGTGTTACTGTGGAACGAATGGCGAGGCAGTGTCAGCGTTCATTTAAGGTGACCTGTGTGTTATGCTGGAATGTGGTGTGCACTCTTGTGGTTACCCCTGTGTGATAAGGGGTTGTTATGTGCCAGAAATGACAGAAACTGGAACGAACGTGGGAAATTGAACTGGGATACACTATGTCGTACATTGCTCCATTTGGTGGTGGTCGCCTGTGTATGGCAGCCTGGCATGGTGTCTAGTTAGGCACCCGCAGGTGGGGGGGGGGGTATCTGGAGAGACGCGCATTAGGCAATCATCTATGGCTCACTCATAGCTGTCCGCTGTGACCTGTCGAGCACCTAGCCCCTTTAAGAATCAGCCCGCGTTGCCACAGGTGTTGTGTGTGCCACTGGAGAACGGGTAGCCTGGGACCCCCGGCGCCGTCGATGTTTACTGCACAAATGAGTGGAGTTACATGGCCCACGGCATCGAGATAGGGTGCTTACGGGCTCCCCTAACTTCCTCCGCGCAGAGTACCTCTTCTTCTGCTGCGCACCACTTCTTGATCGCTTCCACCCCTGCTGCTAGAGGGGGACCCCCCAGTGCTTTCCAGTGCATAGTAATGCACCGCTTAGCCAGTAGAAGCACCAAGGACGCAAAGCGCATCTCTACCTTCATAGTCTTGCGACGTTTGCAAATGCCAATAGCACTAGCCTCCCATATATGCAGGTCTGGGAGTCCTGTTACTGTCCGGAGGGTGGTGTGAATAGTGTCCCAATAAGGTTGAAGCGTTGGACAATCCCAAAGCATGAGTTGGAACGAGGCACTGGGTTCTGGGCATCTGGGACATGTGAAGGAGCTATTTAGGAAATACTGCTGTAGTTTTTCAGGGGTGAGGTATGCCCGATGCAAAATGTGCAGTTGTATGTTTTTAAACCGATAGTTGCGGGACACTTTTTGGGGGAATTTGAGGGCGTGAGTCCATTCCTTGTTGTGAAGTGGTCAGCAAAACTCTGTATTCCCATTTCTCCCGAAGGGGTGCAAAAGTCGGTGGCTTAAGGCTCTGTATGGCTCTATATATCCAAGTGACTAGGTGGCGCCCTGGGTCCATCTGCAATAGTACATGGATTACCAGGTGTGTGGGGTGGTTCAGTGTCGATCGTGTGCCACAGCTTGTGGCAGTCTGCAAGCAGCTGTCTGTGTAGAAGGAATTGTCCTCTGGGGAGGTCAAATTCATCCATAAGTGTCGCAAAGGATTGCAGCTGTCTGTTGAGGTACAGTGTGTCTGCGTCTGTCAGTGAGTGTTCTGTCCATATGTGGAGCATCTGCTCCGTATAGTGTACCCGACCTTTGGGGAACCCCACCAGCCGGGGGTAGTACATGGGCGCCATACGGTTCATTTTGTGTATGTGTGTCAGACAGGCATGCTCCACTGTTACATGGAGAGGCCTGGTCGGAGGTGGCGCCGCCCTTGGCAGTAGCAATCGGTTGATGAATGGGGTCTGGACTTGCCCAGCTGTTGTGTGCAATTCCCCCAGCGGCCAGCCCGCTGTCCAGCATGACACCCACTGCAGCTGGGCTGCTAAAAGGGCAGCCAGTACCCCCTGGTCAACGTGTAACTGTAGCTTGGCGAGGGCAATACGCCTGCGTCCCCGGGTCCCAATGAGGGCGTCAAGTTCGCTAAAGAAGAAGCGCAGGGGGGACCACCGGAAGGTTAGAGAAATAGTATAGTAACCGCGGAATGAGGATCAGCTTGGCGACTGCTAGTTTTCCCGTGACAACCAAAGAGAGATCTTTCCAAAAATGTATGGAGGATCTAATGCCGGCCATTGCTCTGCGATAGTTGCCCTCGTAGATATCCTGTGGCGTGTGATACAGCGGGACTCCCAGGTATAGAACCGCCTGGGGGCTCCAGGGGATATTGCTGTCACCCATTCTTATTGGACCTGGGGGTAAGTCTTGCACTAGGGGGTATATGGTCGATTTGGACCAATTCACTTTGAGTCGCGCTACTGCCTCAAAGTCCTGTAGTATGTGCAGTATAGGAGAATGTAATGTCGCGGACATAGATGAGCACGTCCTCTGCATACATTGATACCACGTGGATAGAGTCAGCAATTGGGATGCCCTAGCTCTCACCCGCGTTGCAAAGGTGGATCGCCAAAGGTTACCTCTACATGCTGGGAACTGGGCTGATATAAGAGGCCCTAGTCACACTCTGGAGGTGAGCGTTGAGTATATTAACTTAGTGTATGCCCGAAGACTGGGCCTCACTCCCATACATTGGAGGACCTGAAACAAATACGGGTTGTGAGAGGGTGTCAAAAGCTTTTTCCAGGTCCAAGACCAAACACGCCGCCCGGGGAAAGTAATCGTGTATCTGATCCTGGACATGGAACAGTCACCGAATGTTGTAGGAGGTGTTTCTGCCTGGTACGAACCTGTTTTGATCGGAGTTGATCAATTTTGGGAGGACCGTGGCATATCTGTCCGCCAGAATCTTCCCATAGATTTTATAGTCCGCGGGCAACAGGGCTATAGGCTGATAAGAACCAGATGGTGGGGATCTCTATCTGGTTTGCGGAGGGACGCTATGACCGACTCACACATGGATTGTAGTAAGGCGCCGTCGTCTAAGGCCGCCTGGAATTGTGACACCAGTTGAGGTACCAGTTGGGGCGCAAAGACGCGTAAGAACTCCAGTGGGAGGCCGTCCAGTCCAGGGGCCTTACAGGTGGCCAACGCTTGCATCGCCTGTTTGATCTCCATCGCGTCGAAGGCTCGTCAAGGTCCCGTCTGTTCCCCCATGCTATACGGGGCAGGCGGTGCCGTCTCAGGAATTGGTGCAATGTTTGGATGTGTGGGTTGTTTTTTACTTATGTGTCAAGGGCATCCCATGCAGGTGTACCTCAAGCAGGGACAACTATGTGTGGGGTGTGGACACTTTGGTCCTTCATTAGTGCAGTTCATGGTGTGGGAGTCGTCAAGATCTGGTATGGTATCTCTCGCAGGGGGTGCCAGCCGCATTCAAGACCAGGGTCGGTGGTTTAGATGTCCTTCCGCCTTATGTATTGAGACAAAGGAGCTTTTATGCCTAATGGTAGTCTGACTACTGCTTGCATTTTTGAAATGTGATGTGGCCTTCGCGTTGCAATTGATGCCAGGCCTTAGACTTAGTGTGCACCAATATCGATACACACACAACTGTTGGCATGTATGAGCCAAGAGCCCAATTGGCCTTGCGCTCCTTGTACAATCTCTCTCTTTCTCTCTCTTTCTCCCCCTCTCTCTTTCTCTCTCTTCCTCTCCCTCCCTCTCTTTTTTGCTCTCTCTCTCTCCCTCTCTTTCTCTCTCTCTCTCTCTCTTTCTCTCCCTCTCCCTCTCACTCTCTCTCTCTCTCTATCTCTATCTCTATCTCTGTCTCTTTCACTCACTCTCTCTGTCCTTTGATGAGCTCATGACACACGACCTTATCTAGAATTTTGTTTTGCAGGCTGTGACTTACAGATTGTCCTGAGAGGACCCGCCATGACTCTTCAAAATAGTTGTTTTGTGTTTATTCTGAATGAAAAAAATTATTTGGGGACTCTAAGATGAATGTATGATTCTCCTTTTTCTGACCACACATGTATGTTAGGTGTTGTAATTGTGCGACATCAGGCAAATTGTTTTGTTCATTATTCCATAACGTTGATGGGACATATCTTTGTCCGGAAGGGGACGGGGGTGCCCTGAGTAGGGCCACGGGGGTGGGGTCCTGGGGGTGGTGGCAGTGGGTGTTGTTGCCCTCTTCGGGCTCTGGGATGCATGTTCAGTAGCTGCATGGCATCTGTTGTTCTTCGGGTGTGGCTCTGGGCTGGGCTCCCTTTGATGGTGCAGGTTGTCGTCCAACTTTACACCGGGTAAGAGCAGGTGTTAGATTCCTGTTGGTAACGCGCCTTATCGCATGTTTTGAGATCTTATCGACGATTTGGCTGTTTTTTAAGAATCTTGCGGTGTGGTGTTGTCATGGATTTTTGCACGGGAACGCCTACTCTGCATCTCATTAGCGATAGTTGCCGGGCTCATCTGTGGAGATGTTTTTTTGCGGCTGCTATCGCAGGTGAACTGGTGATATCGGCTGTTAGCACCAGCTTGTGAATGGGGCGATAAATTTATCGCGACTTTGGCTGAGATAAAGCGCCGATAACTCAGTGATAACTCCTTGAGAATATGCCCCATAGAGTACAAATTGTATCTCTGGGAGATTTCCAATCAAAACCTTTTGCTTTGCCATGTGGAGTCCCGCAGGGATCATCGTTGAGCCCCACATTGTTCAATGTATATGTCTCATCTTTGGCTCCAATCATTAGCGTGTTTGGCTTTGGTCTCACCTCCTATGCAGCTGACACCCAAATTGTGGTGTCTCTGCTTCCAGGACTGGAGGTGGGCATAGGCAAACGTTTCCAGGACTGTATGGAATCTGTTGGCAGCTGGATGGTGAAAAGTTGCCTAAAATTGAATTCAGGCAAGACGGAAGTCATATTATTTGGGAACGACGCCAATTTCTGGAACCCAAACTGGTGGCCGTCTTCCATGAGCCCGCTCCCTATACCTGTGAAAAGAGTGAAAAACCTGGGAGTAATAGCAGATAAGAGACTTAATTTTGGGGACCAAGTAGATGCAGCCTCCGCTTCAACAGCGTATGTTTTTAAAACAGTGAAAAAAATACTACAGTTTCTACCAGCTGACAGTTGGCAAACAGTGGTTACCGCACTAGTCCTATCGAGGCTGGATTACTGCAACAGTCTCTATTTAAAAATCCAGGAACATTTTATGAACAAACTCCAAAGGCTGCAAAATGCGGCAGCCAGGATACTTACGGGCACGCCCAAGTTTGCCTCAATCTCCAAAGGAATCGAAAAACTACACTGGCTCCCTGTGAGAAGTTGGCCTGGCATATGCTGTCTCCTTGTTATAGGGGACACCTTGCACCAGTCCAATTCGACTCTTATTGATGATAGGTTTCAGACAACCTTTAAGGAAAGCTATCCTAGTGGTAGCTATGGAGTGCAGCCTTCAGGCTAAGTCTTGAAGGAGTGTTAAGCTTATTGTTTTACCATAGATAACCTCTTGAATGACCAAATGAAAGAGTAGTCCACACAGGTATATATATATAAAATATATGTATTTATTCTAGACAGAATCCCACAAGTCTCTTTATGAGGCTGAGGCAAAGTTACAATTCAAACAAGCATTGATAGATACAATAAATAGCACGGGAATCACAGGGCCCCAGGGGGGGACCAAACCTTATATTAAAAAAGTGGTATAAGAACCACGACAATTCTACAGACAATGCCTAGAGCATTTAGGATCACTGGCCCCTTAAGAATCCACCCCAGGTTATGAGGAAGGGGACCCACGGGAGGCGCGTGCAGTGGAAATAGCTGCTATCGGGATCTCTATTAAAGCCTATGGAGAATCTTGCGGTTTGATTTAAACAGATTAAAGACACTTCTAGCAGGAGTTCAAAGTTAAAAACTTAGAGTTAAGCTTTTGAGGAGCCCACTACCACGGCAGTACCGAGGTACCACTGTTACCTGCCCCAGGGAAGCCGGGTGCATAGGTCGTTTTCGATGTCGGGTCGCGGGCTGATTTTCAATGGGGAAATGTACAAAACTGCTGCTAGCCAAAAGCGTCGATGATGCCGTGAAGATTGAAGTTGTAGATCTTGTAGAGAAGAACCTGAAAGCAGAGGGGACAGAGTCTGGGTCACGGCACAGTGACCAGGGAGCTCAAAGGAAAGAGCCCTTCAATGTCGGGTGCTTCAAGTGGAAAGAGGTGTAGCTTGGATCTGCAGCCACGGACTCCAGGAGGCTTCAAGGAAGGCCAGCTTCTGGAGGGCGACTGTCCCATGTCGGATGAGGGTCGCTGCGGTGTTACTGTCCGGATTGGATCCACTAAGCCTTGGCAACCGCAACCCACGCAAGATGAACAAATCAGCTACTGGTGCAGACCCACGAGGTCTGTGAGAGGTCTCCTTTGGAGAGACTGTAGAGCAGGCCTGGTGCAACCAGGGGAACTCTTGGAAGTCGAGATTGTCCTCCGCTAGGGCCCACAAGTCGAGAGACAAGGGACCGCGGAAGGCAGCAAAATGGAGTGCGTAAAAGGGAGCCCACGGGCCACTGATCTTTGGCACAATTGCTGCTTGGTGGTTGGCTCAAAAATCAGCTAAAGCACAACTTCCCCACTGGTCAGGGTCGTGTGCTATGCAGGAGGTGGCCGGTGTCCTGGGGTATTGGGAATCTCGGCACCCACGCGGTCCACGGTGCTCAGACTTGCTGTGCACACTCACTGGCCTCTGGGATGCTTAGGAAACCCACCTCAAGGTTGCTGGGAGTCGACAAAGTCCGTAGGAGCAGCGAAGTTCCAACCAGGTCACTTGCAGTGTTTCAGGTGCCTGCCAAGCAGGGGGGTAACTCCTCTAACCCAATGGAGATTTCTTCAGTCAGCTGGGCAGCAGCTCATCGAAGGTCAAGTCTGTGAAGTCCAAGATTAATCTGAGGCTCTGGGGCCACGTTATTCACCTTTATCCCCAAGATTAGGGGAGTGCCCAGAGTAGTGTCCACCAATGAGAGGTGAGGCGGGAAAGGGTGGCTACACCCTCTACCCTTTGTGTGTTTCCCGCCTGGGCGAGGGGCAGGAGGCCCCTGAACCGGTTCCAGGCGGTGTATGCAGAATGTAGGCGCTGTAGCAGCCTACGTGCAACTCTGAAAGGCAACATATGGTGCACCCACCCAGTTCCAATCCACATATCCTGTCTGGGGAGGTGCTAGCACCTCCCTGCCACAGGAGCCCTATTGTCCAGCTGGCGAGGCTGGGATTTTCCCCAGCAACAGCCAGCCAGAGTTGTGTGGGTGGCGGGTAGTAGCCATTTTGTACTACGTGTGCACTGGTATCTAAATTCTGCCGCTTTTCCCATATCGCCCCTCTAGCAGGGGGGGAATCGTGCCCTCATGCCCATGACTGGACTGGGGGTAGGATTCCTACATGTTTGACACCAAACACGATATGGTTCTGTGTAGCCATTCTCAAGTTATCACGCTATCGCGATAGACTTATAATGCGGTTAAGAGTATATGGTATGGCTACACTACAAACAACCCAGCAATGATTTTACGAAGGTTGCAGAGAGGACCTACTCAGGTAGGGGTCCCCCCTCACACATACCTCAGCACCTTGCCTTGTAGGATTAGCAAGGCCTGCTATAGGGGTGACCTCTGAGAGTATATGTGTTGTAATGGGGTGGGATATAGGGTACCTATATCCCTGTAAGGGGTGCTAGCACCACCTTACCCAGACTACAGTAGTGGTCTGGTGGTGTCAGTTTGTATGGCTGTCCCAGGGTGGCACAATAAGTGCTGCAGCCCTGGTAGGCCTACTGAGGGACCCAAGCCCTGGGTACCTAGGGTATCATCTACAAGTGACTGTCAGGGCATCCTCAGTATCCAATTGGTTTGTACCCAGGGTACTCACATCGTTTAGGATAGGAAGCAGATAGGCTGGGGTCCTGGATAGCAGGGCCACATTCTGGCTAGAATCATAAAACAGTCAAAACATCAGCAAAAAGTTGGGGGTAACTATGCAGTCGATGCCACTCTCCTACACACCCATTGAGGAATCGAGTGCGTTTTAATTTTCTTTGTACTGTATTTAAAGCACTCCAAGGAACAGGACCTGACTACCTACAAAAAAAGTTTAAATGGTACATGCCGAAAAGAAATCTACGTTCGCTAGGAGCCAAGCTGGTTACAGTTCCAGGCACACAAAAAGCGACGTGGGGAGGCCGAAGCTTTGTCTTCGGGGCAGCCAGAGCCTGGAATGACCTTCCTGTCCACCTTAGAAATGCCACAGATCTTTTAGCTTTCAGGAGGGGATTGAAAACATGGCTTTTTGATAAGTAAATCTGCCTTTGCCGCTCTTGCCGAAAGGATAGGTAACTAGCGCCAGGACACCCTTGGGTAACCGCTGCGCTTCATAAATATCCGTAACATAACATATATTTACCACTTTATTGTCAAAGTTACAGACCTCAGAGCCTGTAATAATACAGCCCCTGGGTGTCTTAATCGGCCAGTATTTGAAAACTGAGCTGCCTCTGGCTGATTTTGGAGCAGGCTGTAATAGCAAGAGTCATCTCTTGCCTCTACAGACCTTGACACTTGAGGCCTTCTTCCTCACCAGTTGGCCTGAATCTCTACATAGTACCATATATCAAAAGACAGAATATATTTCTGGCTGCTTGAAAATCAATTAACAAGTGTTCACAGAGGGCCTTATTTATATCTTGGTGGTAAGCATACTTCATCACAATGGCGACAGAACATGCTTACTGCCAGAATAATGGTCTGCCCACCCAATTCAGGTGGGGTAGACCATAGGTTTGGCTATGGCAGTGACTACTCCATCAAACCTCTCCAACGGCCCAACTGAGGTGTATTGACATAATTTTGAGAAAAAAAAGATTGTGATTCACAAACATTGTCTCAAGAATATCGGGACATTAAAAATATCATCAACGGTAATATCAATGATAAAAATATTGTTTTTAGTGTTGTTTTTAATATTGTTGTAAAAAATATAAATGTAGTAAATATCAATGTATGTAATATGGTTTGTAAGTGTTAATTAGTACGTAATTTATTGTACTGTGTTTTATCGCACCTTTTTTTTTTTTCATATTTGTGTTTTTAGTAAGGTGGGTTTTTCTTTTATATGAAATTGTTGAAATGTGCATATTTAGGGGTCGATTCTGATGTTGGTCGACTCTTTTTCGGAATGCTTTCCGACCGACTCGGTTGCGGGGAGTACAACCGACCGATTACGATGTGTCCATACACCATTTGGTCGGACTCCCATTGACTTCAATGGGAGCCTGTGTTCCGACCGACAACACAGGCTTCCATAAAAAAAAAAGGGGTTGTCCCGGAAAACTTTGCACTCTGTGGCGGACAACCCTTGGTGCGTGCCACACTGTGCTTGGTTGGAAAGAGGGATCGGAGAGGCACCCCCAAAGGGCCCATTCAAAAGTCTCCGGGTGAAAATGGGCCCGCTACAAGCCCCCAAAGTCAGTCTCAAACAGCCTTTTCGTGTCAGACAAACCGAATTGTAAGGCTGTCGGAATCCGACATCGTTATCGCTTGGTCAGAAACGTGGTCCATAGAGATGCATAAGTCGGCTCCGACCGACCGACTCCTTGTCTCCGAATGCCGTTCGGATGCGTCTTGGAACTGAGTCGGACAGTCCGAAAGGTTTCCAAACATCGTAATCGGTCGGTCAGAAGTTTTCCGAGTCGGTTGAAAACAAGGCTTCCAACTCAGATTCGAACTAACCGAATGCCGTTAAGAGCCTTTCCGACTGACATCATAATCGACCCTTTAGTTGTTTTGTTCTATATATAATAATTGTTTAATAATTTTTTTAATTATAGCCAGATGTTGGTTTGTTAGGGGACAAGGGTGGGGAGATTTATTTTTTATGATTAATTTTTTAATATTAATATTTTTACACATTTTAATTTTAATTTTATTTAATACATATTAATTAACATGAAAATATTCAAAATGTATAGCAAATGATTTATTTAAATGCAATATTTTTATTTTTTTACTTTAAAATTTTTCAAATGTTTCAAAAATAAGTTTACATTGTAGAAATTTGTATTTTATTTTTATTTACAATTTTATTAAAAAATTATATTTTATAGTTATAGAATTATAACATGTATTTCCATGTTTTTATATTTTATGAAATTTGGAATAATAGTTTATTACTTTATGGTTTAAAGTTTAGGAATGTTAGAAAAAGAATTAGAATATATTTTGATATTAATAGTAATAAACATTTATTGATATTTTAATATTTTTTAGATGTATTTTTTATTAAAAAATGTGTATGAGTATGTAGTATTAACTGTGTATTTAGGTTGTTTAATATGTATTACCTTAGTAAATGTGATCCCTTAATTTACAAAACCTTCTAAAAATTGGTTTTATTTGGAGTGGGAATAGTGAATGTCACCCCTTTATTGTCCAACACCTTCGCCAAATTGGTTTAGATTGGAGTGAGAATAGTAAATTTAGCCCTTTTAGGGCCTAATTACAAGTTTGGCGGTCTGAGGACCGCCAGACTTGTGGCGCAGCGGTGGCGGTCTCACCATGCAGGAACTGTTTTTGGAGTTCCCATTGTGGTGCCTGTTTCTAAAGGCACCGCTATGAGAACACCAAAAAAGCCCACCAGACACAAGATTAACTTGGAATCTGGCGGGCACCTCACCATGGGTTTGATGGGACTGGACGGTCCCAGAGCCGCACAGCCTAACTCGTAATCAGTCCCATAGTGTCCAACACTTTCCCCAAATTGGTTTAGATTGGGGTGGGAGTAGTAAATGTCACCCCTTTAGTGTCTAATGCCTTCGCCAAATTTGTTTAGATTGGAGTGGGATTAGTAAATTTAGCCCTTTTAGGACCTGATTACAAGTCTGGCGGTCCAAGGACCACCAGACTCATGGCACGGAGGTGGCGGTTTCCCGACTGCCCTATTACAACGAGGGCGGTGGAATTGCCACTGCATTGCCGCAACTGCCAGGGAACCGCCATTCCCTGGTGGTGTTGCAGCAGTCTTGAGGCTGCAATATGCTTGGCAGGAATATCGTGGTCTCCGCGAAGCGTATTACTAGTTTCCTCTCCGCCAGGGTTTTCATGGCGGTTCCACCGTCATGAAAACCCTGGCAAAGAGGAAACAAAGGGAGCCCTTCAGGCACCTCTTGTGCCTCTATGCCCTGTGTATGCACACAGAGGGGCACAACATTTGTCCTCCTGTGTGCATACACAACAGTTACTGCACAGCATAGACTATTGAGTCAATGCTGTGCAGGAACTTTTTGGGGCATTCCCATTGGAGTGCCTGTTTTTAGAGGCACGGCCATGGGAACACCAAAAAGGCCCACCAGACACGAGATTAACTTGTAATCTGGTGGGCGGCCTGACAATGGGTATTGGTGGGGTGGGCGGACCTGGTGCTGCACCTCCAAACTCGTAATCAGGCCCATGGTGTCCAACACTTTGCCCAAAATAGTTTAGATTGGAGTGGGAGTAGTAAATGTCACCCCTTTAGTGTCCAACGCCTTCCCAAATTTGTTTAGATTAGTGTGGGAATAGTAGATGTCACCGGTTTAGATTGGAGTGGGAATAGTAAATGCCCCTCCTTTAGTGTGCGCACCTTCCACAAATTGGTTTATGTTGGAGTGGAAGAAGTACATTTAACCCCTTTAGTGTTCAACACTTTCCCCAAATTGGTTTACATTGGAATGGAAATAGTAAATGTAACTCCTTTGGGGGCATATTTAACAAGGGGATATTGCCACCAGAACGTGCTGGTAGCGATATGTGGCTTAACGCCGCCTTGTAAATAAGGCCCCTCTACACGCATTACTTAACGTGAAAGGGTCGTGCAATGGGTGTTGCTGTGGTTGTTCCACTGCAAAAGCCATTGCTTTTGATGCTGCCCCATATTTACAAGGAGGTGTAAATCTGAGGCAGTGCCAACAACTAACTCCATATAAGAGCAGGCGTTAAAATGGCGAAACGAGGAGAAATGCTTTTATTTCTCCTCATTTTTGCTTTTTCTATGTGTCCTGCATTCTGCAGCACACATAGAAAGAGCAAAATGTCATCATTGATTGTTTATGTGCAGGAAGAGACACCTTTCCTGCATATAAACAATCATAAAATAATGACAATTTGCTGCTTTTATGTGTGCTGCATGCTGCAGCCCACATAGAAGTGACAAATCACCATTAGTGATTGTTTATGTGCAGGAAGGGTCACCTTCCTGCACATAAACAATCATTCCCAGCAACGCAGGGCCCCCTTGCACTAAGGTGCAAGGGTGCCTGCTTTGACGTTAGCAGTTACATTTTGCGACAGTGCTAGGGAAAACACAAGCGTGCACCGTATTCTTGTGAATACGGCACATCTCTGCATTTTGAAAATGTTGGAGCGTGGCGCTGCCAAACTTGGTGCCGCTCTGCAATTGTTTCGTAAGTATGACCCATAGGACCTCCTGATTACAAGTTTGTCGTTGCAGCACCGTGTCCTCACGCTGCATCACCGCCAAACCTGTGGTGAGGTCGCCTGACAGATTCGGATTTTCCTCCTGTCTGGCGGGCTTTTTTTGGGTGTTCCCACGGTGGTTCCTTTAAAAAGAGGCACCGCAATGGGAATGCCAAAAACAGTTCCTGCACAGCATGGCCTCAAAAGTCCATGCCGTGCAGGAACTGGTGTGCATTCACACAGGGGCCTCTGTGAGCATCCACAGGACACAGAGAGACACACGGGCCCTATTGGGCCCCATTTGTTTCCTCACTGCCAGGGTTTACAAGGAAAAGGAACCTCCCATGTAAACCCTGGCAGAGAGGAAACTCCTACTATGCTTGGCGGGACCGCAGCGGTCCCTCCAAGCAAATGGATGCCTCCTGACTGCCACAACACCGCCAGGGATTGGTGATTCCCTGGCTGCTGCAGCGGGGGGTGTAGGTCCCAATGCCCATCTCTTTATAGGGCGGTGGGGAGACTGCCCGCCAGACTCGTAATCTGGCCCTTAGTGTTCAGTGTCTTCTCCCAGTAGGGTTGGATTGGAGTGGGAATAGTAAATTTAGGTGCCGATTCCGATCCGTTAAAAATATTCCCCGTACGAATCGTATCCGGATTTTTTTACGTACGAATAGTACAAGTCCCGTACAAACTGGCAAGTACGATTCGTATGTTAAAAAATCCATACGAATCGCATTGGGAAAATTCCCCGACACGTCCTCGGGTTGGAAAAAGTGTCCGACACGTCCCCGGACAGTTTTACGTACGAATCAGGAAACTGAAGTCCGAGCGCGCAAGTACGATCCGTCCCGTCCGTCCGAATGCACAACCGTATGGAAAAAACACCGTACGGAGCAAACTCCCATAGCAACCATGGAGACGTCCAAACATGTGCCCGCATACGTGCCGAACACCCCCCCAGCCCACCCCCCAAGTATGCGCCGTACCCCCAGCCCCCCCATGTCGGCGCCGTGCCCCCACCCCACCCCCGTAGGCACGGAGCGTACCCCCACCCCGTAGGTACGGAGCGTATCCCCACCCCGTGTAGGTACGGAGCGTACCCCCACCCCCGTAGGTACAGAGCGTACCCCCACCCCACCCCGTAGGTACGGAGCATACCCCCACCCCGTGTAGGTACGGAGCGTACCCCCACCCCTTGTAGGTATGGTGCGTACCCCCACCCCACCCTGTAGGTACGGCGCATACCCCCACCCCACCCCGTAGGTATGGCGCGTACCCCCACCCCCGTATGTACGGTGCGGAACCCCAGTGCGTAGCGCTGTGGATCCGCAGCGTACCTACGGGGGTGGGGGTATGCTCCATACCTACGGGGTGGGGGTACGCACCGTCCATGGGGGGGTGGGGGTACGCACCAGCCATAGGGGGGGTGGGGGTATGCACCGTCCATACGGGTGGGCTGTGGGTACGGCGCGTACATAGGGGGGCTGGGTGTACGACGCGTACATACGGGGGCTGGGGGTACTGCGCGTACATACGGGGGGCTGGGGGTATGTGCTGGGGACGGTGCCTACATAAGGGGGCTGGGGGTATGCACCGTCCATACGGAGGTGGGGGTACGCACTGTCCATATGGGGGTGGGGTACACACCGTACCCCCAGCACCCCGTATGTACGCGCCGTACCCCCAGCCCCACCTTATGTACGTACCGTACCCCCAGCCCCCCGTTTGTACGCGCCGTACCCTCGGTTGCCGTATGTACGGCATGTACCCTAGGCCCCTACACCCTGCCCGTGCCTGTACGCAGCCTACCCCTGGCCCCTACACCAGCACCCTCACCCAGCATTGCGCATGTACGAGTCGCACCAAGCCATAGCAAATGTGAGCACTGTACAACAACATGGCCGATGTACGCACCTCACAGACGTGAAAAACACACGTACTGAACCAGGACACTGCAAAACACCACAAGGAGAATCAATTCGAATCGCACAACACCACAAAACACGTCCAACAAGCCCAAATACATCCAATACACTGACCTGCAACAGTCAAACAGGTAAACAGAGGCCCAAAACTCAACCACTCCTTATAACACACCCACCCAAAGTTCAAACACAGCCACAGCCTCAAATGGACCAATAAAAAGGGCCCACACACACAAACCATGAGCCTTTGCAACAGACCCACTGCTGCCAGATCCCACAGACAACCCACAGCACCATACTTGAACCTTGACTACACCTTACACTTGCACACCTTCACACAACCACCTTCACAAACACCCCCTCATCACATTCACACACACACCTTCACAACCACACACTCACACCCACAACCATCCACACCCACACCCCACACCATGCCCCCAGACAAGAATCCAAAGTTCACGACAGCGGAGCTGGAGATCCTTGTCAACGAAATCATCAGAGTCGAGCCACAGCTCTCTGGAACATTGGTCAGACAGACCAGAGTAGCAGCAAAATCAGCCATGTGGCAGAGGATCGTCGAGAGGGTGAATGCTGTTGCGCCCATCAGAAGGACCAGGCATGAATGCCAAGCCAGGTGGTACGATCTGCGGAGGACGGTCCGCCGCAAAATGACTGACGAATATAACCAGGGGAACATCACTGGAGGTGGCCCGCCCCACAGACCGGTACACTACCATCCCTGGGAGGAGAAGGTGATGCGCACGCTGCCGCCGGTGGGAGTACATGGAGTAGAAGGAGTCGCCGAGCCTGGTGAGTACACAAACAACTCACCTCACATGGGGGGAACCGCATCAACATCCCAACATAAAATAATGCACGCAACTACCCCAAAGCCATCACCAGACACAACCACACTCCAAAAACACGCACATGCCACTAGCGGCCCCATGCCCCATGCACCAAGCAAGGCCATGCCAAGTCACAGGCAACACAAAACACCAACACAAGACAGGATGTCCGTGATGCCGGGAGGGTGGGCCTCCAAAAAAACATTGTGCAACTCAGAAGCAGACACCAATGCCCTCAGCCCATATGGCCTAGGGCAGAGCTATACGAACAGTGTGTCCCGACACTGTACTGTGTCGCCTGCAAATGGTGGCTGCGTCGCAGGATGACATGGGTATGAAGGCCCAATTTGCACATAACAGCAGCTAATGAAGAGGCATCACTGTGAAAGAGTGTCAGCACACACCGCTGCAACAGCGAAGACTCAGAGACACTCTTCCCAATGGGGGCCGGGAGATTCTAAACAAAGCCACATGAACAAGCCAATGGCCTTTGAAAGACCTGCAAAGTGTGTGTACCCAGGAAGCTGGCCTGAGGTGACAGAGGGTGACAGACAGACGGAGGGAGAGGGAGAGAGAGGGAGGGAGACAGAGGACGACAGAGGGCGACAGTGGGAGACAGACAGAGGGAGGAGGGTGACAGAGGGAGGGAGAGAGGGAGACAGAGGGAGACAAAATCACCCTTGGGTGGTGTGGGCATGTCCGCTCGTCAGCAGGTGGACTGTGTGCATGTTGACAAGATCGGGCAGTGCGTGAAACAACCCTTTTTCGTTCGGAAATCACAGGGCCATGTGTCAAACTGTGCACGAGTAGATCCTTGCTGCAGGCACAAACCTAACCTTACACCCAGTATGCACACTCACTGTGTTTGTCAGAACCCAGTCACAAATGCATAAGTTACCTACCTGCATTCTCCAATAGATATGAAAAAGCACCATTTGCCCACGTACAGTGCAACACGTAAGCCGGTTATGCATCGCTCGCTACGCACGCTCGCTACACTGCTCACTGCGTTTAAAAATTATGCAACAACAAAGAGTGTGTCACACATAGGAAAAGTGTTGAAAGCTGTGGCCAAGGGACATACCCATGCACCATGCACAATGCACAGGGACTTGCCAAGTACAGACAAGGTAGATGACACTTGGCCCTGCTGTAGACAGCACAAGGCAATCCTGTGACCACTGTACACTCAAACACCAACTCCACATGCCACCTACCTACCACAGGAACTCACATTCACTGTCATGCCAGCATGCACCATGAGGGGATAGACACATCACCTGGTAGACCCAATGACAAATCACACCACACCCAACAGCATGCCCGGTCACCCCCCCCCCCCATACACAAGCACACACCCCCAGGGCAGCCAACGCAAATTGGCACTCCCACAATGGATATGTGACACAACAAGACCAACCCATAGCCAAATAAGCATCCCAACACTCATTAGACAGGCCAAATAACCAGGAGTACATATTAATCTGTCCCCCGCAACATACCCATCCACAAGTGCACTGTGAGAGGAATGCTAGACATATCCAACTACCCAGAGGAACTGTGCCAACTTGAATATGTATGAAACATGGATGACGCATGAAACAACATTAACATTGTCTCTCCCTCACACACAGGGCAACGTCGTCGATCTCCCCCCAACACTGGGGGGGAAGAATCACAGGACCAGGCTTGGCGTGACGATGATCCCACCGGCAGCGACAGCTCTCACCACTCCGTGGATGACCCCGACCACGGCCCAAGCACCTGCAGCACCTGCATCAGGTACAACTGTGCCAACCACCACCCCCATTCCTGACACATCCCAGGATACACACAGGAGCCCTGCTCGCACACAACAATGCAGCCAGTCTGACCAGGAGGGACAAGGTACTCCGGGCACCCAGGAGGAGGCAGGCGACCCCGCAAATGCCATCCCTCAGGGGTCCCGGAGACCCGATGTGCCCACAACGGCAGGCCAGGCTCAAGTGGGCTGGGGTGGTGGGAGTGGAGGATGGCGGAGGCGCGAACCTGACCAGACAGCTGAGGAACCCGTTATGTCACACGTCCGCAACATCCTGGACACATACCGGCGTGACACCAGGGGCATCAGCCAGGTAGTGGAGACCCTCAATGAGATTAAGAACCTGCAGGCCGAGCAATATGCCAGTCAACAGCAACACCAAGGACGGATGGAGGCAAGACAGGCTGAGCTCGTGGCGGTGCTAACGGACATGAGCCGTTCACTCCGTCGGATTGCCGAAAACATGGGCAACCCTCCCTGTGCCACCAGGCGAAGATCAACACCAGCCACAGGGAGGGATCAGGAGGAGGAGGATTCGTCCGACGGAGCATCACAGACATCGTCACGGCCTGCTTCTGAGGGTACCCGGAGGAAGGTGGGTCGTCCACGCAAAAGACCGTGAGAGTCAGCGGACCATCACCATCTCCCAGGTCACCTGGCCTGGCACCTGGCCCTCTGGCGCAACAGCAGCACCTCATCCAATGACATTCTCTGCCACATGGACTTGCTGGTCACTGTCTGACCAATGTTGACAAAGACTGTGGCATGGACTCTGATGACTTCCAATGGCAAGGATCCCAACTCCCCCTGTGAACTTTGGATTACAGACACCCGGCGAGCACCTCTTTAACTCCCCCCAAACACGTACCCCACCACTAATAAAAATCACGAGATGATGCTGTCATTTTGCATTATTCCATAACATGTGTGTGTTGGAAAGTCAAACCATGCCTGAGTTTTGAAGTAACTCCAACCATGCATACCCTGGGGTCTGAGTCTGGCACAGGACACACATGGGTCACAATGTATCATCCAATACACACATGGAGCACCATACTCACCCGTGATGGGCCCAACCAGCGGAGGGGGTGCCTGCACAACTGTGCGGACAGACCTATGTCGAAGAGCAACAGTCATGCGCAGAGGTCAGGGATCATGTGGAGTGTCCTGGGGTGGGAGTCCCAGGTATGTGTAGCCAGGTGGGAGAACTATGTCCTCCATGCTGGAGTCAGGTGGATGTGGAGAATGGTGGCCAGGCCAAGGTTGGATGCATGGAGATGGCACAATGGGGTCTTGGATGACAGTGCCACAAGGTTGTGTTGGGGTCGTGGTTGTGGGCTGCATCCTGAGTGTGGGTGTGGATTGTGAAGGTCCTCCTGCAGCTGACAATGATCCATTGCAGCTATCTCTGTTGGACGGTGATGTGGCTGGGTTGCCGGATGTTGAAGCAGAGCTGTGCAGATGCACCCTGGATGAGGACAAGTATCATGGGAGTTGTAACGTACTTCTCCGTAGAGAGCAGGGTAGGATTAGACACGGATGTTGTAGTTGACCTGGGGGATGGTCTGTCTTGCCTTGAGGTGGATCGAACTGTGGATCTTGTGCATAATGCAGAGTGTGCTGAAGCCTGAGGTACAGATGCTGGTGATCAGCATAGCACATGTGAGCAAGCAATCCATGATGCACACCAGCTCGTGTGCGTGGACACTGTGTGCCTGTGCAGGGCCCTTGCGGGTGGGACACAAGCAGTTGACCCAGCTGTAAGGGGACAATCTGCAGATGAACACCTCAGTCGTGTACAAGTCCAGCATCAGGTGGCCGATGTTCAGCCATCTGCCAATGGATACCATGCATTATTCAATATGAGAACTGTCAAGGACTGCGTCTTTCGGGAGGGTGAGGAGCACCTGGCTGGCAATGGGACACCAGATGATGATGAGATGCAGTGCGCATGTCATGGTGTAGAGGGGGATCCTGGACACATTTGAAACTGACACGCTGAGACATGATACCTGTGCCATGTGTCCCACAACGACACCATACTACATGCAGAGGCCTGGAGTACCACTACCATGGCCTTGTTGGGGTACAGAGCCGGTGGGGAGTAGGAGGGACATGACCTGGTTGGTGTGACAGGGCCTGGAAGGCGTGCCAGCGCTGTGTAGGCAGTTGGAGTTGCACACTCATTATAAAAAGGTGTTGTGTGGGCAATGAGTGCATGCCTGAGTGCATGCAACAGATGTATTGGATGGACATTGCTTGGTGGGTGGCCTCAACATCATGGTGTAGCGTGATGTGGCACATGCAAGGACATGAGGCACATGCAATGTGCACGTAGCATGTGCAGATGGTCCAGCCTTTGCCACCGCAACTGTGTCACACACAAGCAGATTACACCAAAATGAATGGGTGGAGGGAGGAAGGGGGGCGCGTCTTAGAGGCGTGTGTGTGAGGGCAAATATAGAAACTCTGTGTGCCCTTGCTGCAGGGCCTGCAGCAGCAGGCGCTATGTCCTGAAAACCATGTCACAAGTTGCACACAAACACAAGCATGTCAGAAAGGACCACTGCAAAAGGTGTATGATAAGGAAGGAGTGTCTGGTTCAACATGGCACACACACAGACAATGGATGCACATGCAGCAAAGTGGCCGTTGTGGGGACTGAGATACCAAAATACCTACACAGTCATGTACATCATGCACAATACATATCATAATCCCTGACAAACAGCTTGCATCTGGCTACTCTACACATGGACTCATATGCACAATCTGTGATAACAATGCCAGACATGCCGCATGCACGGTGGCAAGAGACCTGCATTGACAGAGATGAGGCACCTTGGAGGCTGGGGGACACCTTTATTAGTCATGTTTGCCGGAAGGCAAATGCATCTATATTAACAGATGCACAGGTCATGTGGATGAACATGTGGGACCTACACTGGCACCCCCCTTTGCACCACAGATGCAGGAAATCCATAGAACTGGCACACAAGTGACGGGTTTGAGGCATACACCCCGTGCTGCTCACGGAGAGGCTGCTATTCACCATTGAGCCTCTAATGGGGATGTCCCACACTATGTCAACCCGGTGCATCCCGTATGTTTCCGAGGGCAGTATTACACACATTGATGCCACAATCACATTACAGATGGCTGTCACCAAGTGTGACTATCAATTCAGGTGAATCCAGCTCCATGTCATGTGTCCCATGGTGATTCTACATGTATGCAAAGTAACCAAACATGAACAGGAGCAGTGCACACACATTCCAAACAAATAGCACACCCAAAAAGCCGTGCTGCATCCCTTACCCTAAGGAGAATTTTCGACGTGTCGGTGCATGTTACGCTGATTCAGCACACGTTGCTGTATTCATGAGGAATAGCAGGAGCACAACAATGCCACCAGCAGACAGCATGCGCAAATACGTGGGGATGAGAGACACACAAGAAGTGAGCCAAAAGAAGCACATCCGCATGCATGGGCATGTACTCGACACGTATAAGGTTGTCAACATGCTAGGTGAAAATAGTGTCTCAGGAAAGACATTCTTTTATTACACCAGCACTTGAGTGACACATCCAAACAAACCTCTGACTCACTTGCCATACATGCAGATGGACCCACACATTGCAACACATGCCACACAAGGCTCAATGCGTGCACACTAAGACACTGCAACTCACCACTAAGCAAAGAAGTTGCGTATGAGCCGACTCTGGATGTCCTCTTCCTCCTCCTCCTCCTCCTCAACATCACTTGCCTCGTCACCAAGCCCCTCATCCTCCACGGGTGGATGTTCCTGCTCATCCGGATCCAGGATGAGTGGCACAGCTTTCTCCACTGCCATGTTGTGCAGCATGCAGCACACGAGGAAGATTTTGCAGACCTTCACCGGTGCATATGGGAGTGCGCTGCCGGTCTTGTGGAGGCACCGGAATCGGCTCTTCAGGAGGCCAAAGGTCCTCTCTATCACTCGCCTGGTCTGCCCATGGGCGTTGTTGTACCAGTGATCGGCAGCCGTTCTGGGGTTGCGGAGAGGCGTGATCAGCCATGGCATGTTGGGATAGCCAGAGTCCCCTACATGGAAACATCATGGACAGAAGTGGGTCAGGAGAAGCAGTAAGACAGAAAGATGACGCTAAATACAGGAGTAACAGAGTATACCCACCAACAAGACATGCTCGTTCGTTGCGCAGCTGCAGCATCATTTCAGGCACCCTGCTACGCCTCATGATGTAGGCATCGTGTGCTGATCCTGGAAAACGAGCACAGACATGGGAAATCACCATGTTAGCAAGACACACCACAAGGGCATTAATGGAGTGGTAATGTTTTCTGTTCCTATAGGCTACCTCCTGTGCCTGTGGTGGTACCAAAGCCACATGTGTCCCATCAATAGACCCAATGACATGGGGCATCCCTCCCAGGGCATAGAAGTCACCCTTGACACCTGTCAACTGCTCAGGAGTTGGGAAATGAATAAACTCATCCAGGTGAACCAACATGGCCTCTAAAAAATCATGCAGGACACGGCTGAACATGGTCTGGGACATGCCACCAACATGAGCTATGGTATATTGAAACATACCCGTGGCAAAGAAATGTAGGGCTGCCATCACCTTCATCATGGGTGTCAGTGCTGTAGGATACCTGTGTAGCGGTTGGAGGTGTGGTGCCAGCCTTGCTGTCAAGTTCACAATCAACCGTTGGGTGAAGCGTTAGCGGCGTATACAGTCACGTTCCCTCTGGGCAGCCAAGTCTGACATTGGTCGGGGGAGAGGCGGAGCCCTGCAGTAATTTGGAAGGGACAACGAAGAGTGAGTACAGTACAACAACAATGTCAATGTACTGAGCACATGTTAAACAGCCAATACACATATGCTACATACAGAGTCAGGTCTGTGCAATATATCCTGGACACGTATGCCAGGCAGGTGGCACTCCTACCAAGAGCCAGCTACAAACGTGGATTCTCAAGCTCAACATGACATGGCATGAAACTAGCTGTGGGCCAGTGTAAGTGAACAGGCAGACGCATTACAGGAGTGACAGACATCCACATATGTGCAGAAGAAGGATGTTTATCATACAGACAGGTTGCGGAATACTAGAGGCACAGGTCACATGTCCCTGAAAAAAGGACAGACTACACACCTTGCCATGAAGGGGTGCATGTCTAGACTGATCACACATACATTGATACTACGCAGATATGTCCTTGTCTCGCAAGTCCATGTTCGATGCATACATACACACGTTACGTCTGATTCCAAATGTGTCCTGGTGTGCATAATGGTGTGCCATGCCCATCTAAACACAGACACATCTTGGATGCAGCAACTGCAGATGCATATGACGGAACACCAACAGCAAGCTTATGGGAACACATGACACACACATGACATAGTCACATCGTGCCACGCCGGTAGTTACATGTCAGGTGTAATTATCCATGTACCTGGCATCAGGGGACAGTTGCGGGTGTTGGTGACTGTGCCATGCCAGTGATGCATTGCTCAACAAGTCTGTACTACATGCACACATGTCAAAGGTGTGTAGGGGATGTGTGGCACATAGTGCACCATCACACATGACATGTGTACACAGCTCATCACACATCTATTGGGTTCAAACATGAGGCGATATGTGCCACATCACAGCCTGACACACCTAGTCCCGAGACATGTAGGACTGCACTGACAATGACTTGATGCCCAGCCTTGGCCAAGTATGACAGCTCAATTCCTTTCTGTGTGCCGCCTGTCACCAGTGTAAGCTGTGAAACGCACCGTACACACGCTCTGAGGGCGTGTGTAGGGTCCGTATCACTATGGTAGTGTTGCCGTAGGTGTACGCCATAGGGATACGGTCCGTACACGTGTGTGTAGGGTCCGTATCACTATGGTAGTGTAGCCGTACGCGTACACCATTGTGATACGGTCTGTACACGCGTGTGTAGGGTCCGTATCACTATGGTAGTGTAGCCGTACGCATACGCCATTGTGATACGGTCCGTACACGCGTGTGTAGGGTCCGTATCACTATGGTAGTGTAGCCGTATGCGTACGCCATTGTGATACGGTCTGTACACGCGTGTGTAGGGTCCGTATCACTATGGCAGTGTAGCCGTACGCGGACGCCATGGTGATACGGTCCGTACACGCGTGTGTAGGGTCCGTATCACTATGGTAGTGTAGCCGTACGCGTACGCCATTGTGATACGGTCCGTACACGCGTGTGTAGGGTCCGTATCACTATGGTAGTGTAGGCGTACGCGTACGCCATAGTGATACGGCCCCTACACACGCGTGTACAGACCAGATCCCTATGGCGTACGCGTACGGCTACACTACCATAGTGATATGGACCCTACACACGCGTGTACGGACCGTATCACAATAGCGTACGCATACGGCTACACTACCATAGTGATACGGACCCTACACACACGTGTAAGGACCGTATCACAATGGCGTACGCGTACGGCTACACTACCATAGTGATACGGACCCTACACACGCGTGTACGGACCGTATCACTGGAGTAGTGGTGCCCTAGGGGCGTGGAACGCACCGTACCTGTGTGTGTATAGTGAAATTACATAGGAGACACATGAGGGACAAGTATAAGGGCCTAAATGCATGCTGGTTGTCATGGAGACTGAGTTTCCAGTTCAAATTATTCATCAGGTGGCCAGCAAGAGTCGGTTGGAGACAATATACAATGTTGCCAAGTGGTTGTTGACTTGACATCATGCTCAATTTTTGAATCATGCAAAGGCCCTCACTGGGGAAGGTTTAAAGGGATTGGAGGAAACGTAGGATGCAAATGAGACTGACCAATCACTCTGTACTCCTGTAAATGAAACAGGCCAGCAAGGCCAATATAAGGCAGCCAGGTCCCATGAGAGAGCACTTGCCTGCACAACCTTTCATTCCACACCACTGCTGTTGCTTGTGATTCCTCTGGCACCATGTCCATGTGGAGAGGGCCCAGCCATTCACCCTGGAAGAGAATGTGGCATTGCTGGATGTGATCCTCCCACAGTACCCCAGCCTGTATGGGAGACCAGGGGAGCAGGTGAGTGCTGACTCCACTAGCTTAGACTGTGCCCCTTTTTTGTGACTGTCCCTTCTGGCATTGTGTCCAGGTGTGACAGACATGCAATGTTCTTTAGAGTGGGTCCCGGGGGGGGGGGGGGAATGGCTCATGTCTCCCATGCAGAGCATGCTGTAGTGCATGTCTGCACTCCTCACTTGCATAGTACTTACTGTGACAATCACTGCATGGTGCATGCCACATTCAGCCTGGCTAATCCTCTTGGGAATGTTGTTTCTACAGTCCTGATGTGATTCTGTGTTCTCCCCCAGTGTGACAGGTGACTGTACCCACAGATGTGTGTGAGTTGAGTGTACCTGTGGTGAGAGTGTCCAAATGATGTGTTCGTCCCCTGGACATTGGTGTGTGTAAGTCCCCTGTCATGTGGGTGAGTGTCTATGTGGAGTGTTGCAGCCCAGATGCATGAGGGATGCATATACCCTACCCATCTGATGTGAGCAGGGAGCAGTGCTGTGTGTCTGATGTGCTGGGCTAGCCCAACACCTGTGACACCCCCCAGTCAAGTGGCACATGTGCAGAGTGAGGTTTGTACCTTCAGTAGCCAATGGCAGGTGATTGTCCTGTGCCTGTGTGTGTCTGTGTACTCTGCTGAGGTTGCGTCAGTGGCCTGGGGCATGTGACTGCTTTGAGGTGCTGCACATAATCCTGGTGTAGCTTGTGATGCAAAGTGTGAGCCAGGATCATTGATTGTGTGGCACCCCTCATTCCACCTGTGTACTTTCAATGCCACGTAGTGCATTTGGCCTTCCCCAGAGGATAATGTCCCTATGAGAAAGGTGCAATGAGTTGGCTGCATACTATGCCCTGTTCACACCAGCCAAATTGTTCAAATATGTGTCTCTGTGACATGTAGCAGGTGTATTGATGTTGTCTCACTTTGTCATCCTCACAGGTAGGCGCCTATGCCAAGGGGGAGATCTGGAAGGAGGCCGTCAGGGCCGTGAGGTCGGTGGAGGGACGTACGCGGCGCCTGGCCCAGGTGAGGATACGCTGGCAGGATATCCGGTGCTGGACCAGGAGGATCGCCCGGGTCCTGCTGGGGGACTCACCAGAAGGTCATAAGAACCGTGGGCGCCGCCGCCTCACCCACATAATGAAGCGTGTCCTGGCGGTGGTCTTCCCTGACTTGGATAGGCGCTTACTGGAGAAGCAGCAGCAGGAAGGGGGTAGGTACATGTGTGTTTGTTGTGTGTCACCAGCTTTTGGAAGTGCGCAGTCGCATGGATACACTGCCAGGGTTTATATGTGCAGTGCATATCCTGTTCCACAAAGTCAACCCGTGCTGTTCTTCCTCCCTTCCCCTCCTTGACATGTGTTCCCGGGTCTGTGGGTAGTCACTCTTGCACAAGGTTATCTAGGCTGGCAGTTAATCCAAGTACCCAATGCTTGCAACATCATGTGTGGGGGTGGTGTGTTACATGTGTTGTGAGCTTGCCTTGCCCTGGCCAGTTCAGTCATTGTGGGGTCCATGTTAGTTGGCACTGCTGCTGAGTCCCGACATAGGAGTGTGTCTTAAAAGTGTACTGCCTTACAGCATGCATGACCAATGTTGTGCCCTCAGACATGATGTGCATGAGTGTGAGATATGCATAGTGCAGGGACGGTTGCTTCTGTTGCATTCATATCCATACAGGACCATGGAGGAGTGTGGCCACTACAGTCCCCTGGGGCACCTTTTCCTAGGTATCATGTGTGTCAGCCAACAATGTGGACATTCTCTGTGTCTTCAGCATAGGTTGGGCTCTGTGGCATTGTACCCTGGCCTAATTTGTATTTACGTAAAGTGTGCTACATGTGTCCACTGTACAGGGTGACCCAATTTGGCTTGTGCATACTCACAGTGGCCAGTGCCTGTGTGTCTTGGTACAACTATCTGATGATGGTTGTTTGTCAATTATATGTGTGGACAGGCTCACGAGGGGTACTTTGTGTACACTCAGGATTTATTGAAGGGCATGTTTGTAATCCCCGAGTAGTAGGCGTAAGTACTTCCTCTGTCTCAATCACATTGTCTCAGGTGGGGGGGGGGTTTGTGCGGGAAAGGCCTACATGTCCAAACCTTATGTCTCCTTGCCAGGTCTGGCCTGTGTGTGATGATTGTCTGAACATACACTCAACATGCAGTGACCCAGTCATGTTGGGCATGGTTTAATGTATTTGCTAAGCAGCATGTGCCAAAAGTTAGGAGACATGATTCCTGCTCATCCCTTTTTTGGCAACAGTGTGTGGTCCAGATGCTGTGCTCGACTGTCCCCAGAGACTGGCTCCTCTGTCTAATTTGATATCAAGTTATTTGGTGTTGTGTCATGCTCTCCATTGTTTCCCAGTGGCATGGTGGGTCAACCAACTGTGTGGTCCAGGGCCTACATACGTGCGTAGTATTGTAGATGTTACTCATGTTGTTTTTCATGCTATGCCCTGTGACCTATGTATTTTTTAATCATGTGTCATATGTATACAGGTGTCTGATTTTTCCTGTCTCTTCACCTTGCCCACAGCATCGTCGGGGGAAACTGAGGGAGACACTGGCACGGACCTTGAGGAGGGATCCAGCACCGGTGCCACCAGTGCTGGGGAGTATGGCGCAGCGAGTGGCACGGAGGCCGAGGGGAGTGAGGCGGAGGACCTGTCCAGTCCCACCACTGACTATGACGCTGACGGGTCCGAGGCTGAACTCCCAGAGGGGGCGGAGGCTGCTCCCAGAGCTGAAAGCAGCACTCCATCTCTCGCCCCCCCCCCTCCATTCCGATCACTGGCCTCCCACTTGCTCGGGTCCCTTCCGTTTGTGCTAGGCACCAACATGTCTCCTTCGTGCCAGGCACCGCACCCCCTGCCCCTGTCTCCCCTGCTGCCATCAATGCGGAGTCTGTGGACATTCTGCAGCAGTTGCAGGTTGGTCAGACATCGCAGCTTAATGTCCTCCATGGCCACACCAGACTGCTGACACAGATGGTGTCGTACATGGAGGGCATGTCAGCAGCGATGTCTGACCAACGGAGGTTGCTGAGGTCCATAGACTCGTCACTGACTACAGCAGTGGGTCTCCTGCAGCGCTCTGTCCCCCCTACCCCTGCACCATCCACACTTCCCACTCCCATGCCTGTCCCAAGCACACCCAGACGTCCCCATGCACGCACCCCACCAGACACAGGCAGCACACCACCAGGGAAGGGCAAGCGCACACCTCCTGTCACGCACACACAGGGGGAAGTAGGCACACCCACTGGGTCGGGGGGCAAACGGCAGACACGCAGCCACAGTGGGAGTCCGCAGTCCTCACGACCCACTTCCTCCAAAACCACTCCCCTTAGCTCTCCTGCCCAACAGTTGGACAAAGAGTCATTCACCGCCAGTGTGTCCTTCAGCCCCAGTGTGACACCACCCCGCAAGCGGTGGAGGCAGTACCCGGCCAGGGGAGTTGAGTCCCCCCCCTGACCACACCCTCCCCCAGTAGCGCTGCAACCCATCCCTCCGACCCCCCCCCTCCTTGGGGCCTGTGGTTCCTTCGGGTGCAGGGGAGATGCTGGGAGAGCTTGCGACCGTGTGCAGCGCCATCCTAACCACCACCTTTGGCGCTGCCCCACCCCCTGTGGTGGAGTCGTCCGTCCCTGCACCCACAGCACCTACCCTTGCCCCTCCTGTCCCTGCGGTGCCTGGTCCTTCCCCCCCACATGATGCCCCCCCTTCTGTGGATGATATGGAACAGTGAACTGTGCAGGCAAGCTAGGGGATACGCGTCCCAAAGTGTCCCCCACCAGGACTTCGCACATGGCCTGGCCTATGGGCCCTGTATATAGTGGACATTTATTTAGCAATAATGTTTTATGCTGAATAAAGCATTTTATTTTCCATTTGCACACTAATGCTTTTCTGGTCTTGCTGTTGGTGGTGCTGCTCCATGATTTGGGGTGGTGATAATGTGTTAGGTGTCTGGGAAATGTTGTAGTGTGCTGCTCATGGGGTGGACCCTGGTATCTGCGTGCCATCACAAGGTCTCTGCAAATAATCTTTAGTCATGTAAGCTCTTACTGTATGGTGACATTGTCCCAAGGTGTGTCCCTTCCTCTGTGGACCCTGACATCTTCCCTGCAGGGTGTTTACCAATTGTTGTGCTGAGCTGTGTCTACATTTCCTGGGTGTGTGACGGATCCCTTCAACTTTGGCCATGCATGCTCAGCAATGTCTCCACCTGCATCATTTGTGGCATCCTTGGTGGTCACTGTACTTGTGTATGGAGTATACTGACCTGACTTCATGTGGACATGTTCCCTTTTCCACACTATGCATGTGTGTACTCCCAGCCTCGCACATATGTGTTACGTGTTCTGCAGGGTATTTGGTCACCTGACTGACAATTGTGGGCATTGTATCTGTGGGTACTCCACCCTTTTCCTTCCATAGGAGGCAACAACTTGTTGGCTGCCCCAGCACCTGTACATTCATATCAGTCCTGGAATGTGTGTGACAGTGTGTGTTCCCTTTGGGTCTCTTAGTTTAGTAGGGTGGCACATGAATATACAGTCTTGTTGCATGCTCTCAGTGTGTGTATTGTGCTGCCAGCGCCAGGGGTGGGTATGCATGTGTCATTTGTCATCACACCCACATGTGGTGTGTCATGCAGTGGGGGATGGACATCCACCCTCATGGGAGTAGGACACTGCTGTCAGTGATGTGTTGGCATGCCACTCTCAATATATTCGCACTTTGTGTATGCCTTCATGCACCCATGGAGTTTTGCTAATTGTAGGATGGTGTACACACCACCATGTCTCTGTCCACTGCTGGGAGGACTCTGCACCCACACCTCCTATGTCTGGGCACTGCTGGGAGTGGTAGGTGTGGGAGCCGGCCTCGTGGCGTGGTCCTGTTCCCCCTCGCTAAGCCGCACGAGGTCCCATGCACCTCGGGGCTCCTCCATTTTGGATTATACGTCACTCCACGTGACCACCTGCGTGACCCCGCTTCACCCGGCCTCTGTCCCAGCGAGGCCCGACATCGATGGGACCCCCAACCGTCCTTCCACACCTAGGTGCGATCGCCCCACAGCTCTCTGGGGCCTGGCGCCTCTCCTGCTGGGCGTCTGGCCGCTCCCTACCCGGCCTCTCCGCCCCCTCCGGGCGCAAGGGTCCGGACATCAAAGGGCTCCAGTCCTATATCTGGGGCGACCCGACAACAGGACAACAGTTGTATCCCGGAGTCAAGAGCCCTGCTGATCGGATCGCGGCTGACCCTACGGAAGAAGACTCATCCTGAACCCACACTCTGAGCCCTGCTGACGACGTCGCGGCTCCACCGTGCTTAAAGACCTTCACGAACCTTTGGGGCCCTGCTGACGCCGTCGCGGCCCGACCTTGTTGAAACTTACCATCAGAGCCCAGCTGACCTCGTCGCGGCTCGACCGAAGCGGACCTACCACCGGAGCCCTGCTGACTGTGTCGCGGCTCGACCCAAGCGGAACTACCACCCGAGCCCTGCAGACGCCGTCGTGGCTCCCCACGTCCGAGCCGCTCTGAGACCAGCACTCAAGGTCTGGCCCCGAGCCCTCCCGTACCTGGTTGGTACTAAGACTGTCCCGCTACCCTATCCCTCTAACAGACATTGAGACTCTTACTGGATCCCTCGATCCCACTGTAAATATTGAAAGTACTACTTTTTTGATAAAGAACCAAGTCAAGCAACTGATATTGAGTCCTGTGTGGTGGTGTTACTGGGCCTAGTACGATCATAGGAGAAGGACCTCCCCGAAGGGGGCTTCTCAGCGGCGCTCGGCTATACCTTTGCGGTGGGAAGGTGCCCCGGAATAGTCTCCCCGACTCCCCCGGTGATCCTCCCTCCAACATTTGGTGGACAGCGACGGGATCCGAGCCAGACGCAATCGTACAGGCAAGTAACACACCCGCTACCTAACCAGACGGAAAGAAAAGGGAACCATGGAAGGCCAAGAGGCAACCGTGGCCGCAACCTTCCAGCCGGAAAGGTTGGAAGAATACACCCACAAAGAACTGAAACAATTCTGCAAGGACAAAGGGATCCCAACCACAGGATTGGGCACCAAGGAAGAAATGCAGAAAGCCCTGAAAGCCTGGACAGAACCCGAGACCACTCCACCCCGAGCCGAAGGGACCTCGGCCCGGGACGGAAACCTGCCGACCCCAACCCGACAGATGGGAGGCGAACCGTCCCAGAAACCAGCCTTTCCCACGAAGAAATGCGAGAACGGGAGAGGGTCCGGACACACGAAATGGACCTCGCCCGACTCCGGCTGGACGGTGAGCTCCTACTGGCGGAGAAGAAAATAGCCTTGGAGCAACTACGGCTGCAAGAGGAAATCGAGGAAAAGAAACGGCATCGGGAACTAGAGGAGAGACGGCTAACCCTCGAGCACGAGAGGAGCCTTAAGGAACTTGAACTAAAAGCTAAAACGGGGGAGACCAGCAACCGCGGAGCCCGGGACGCTCTGCCCCTGACCGAGCCAAAGGTTCACATCCCCAAGTATGTCGTCAAGGAGTACTATAAAAATGACGACATCCAGCAATGGTTCCGAGCGTACGAAGTAGCCATGACCTCCCATCGGGTACCCCGGAAGGATTGGGGTGCCGGCCTATGGGGGAGGTTCCTCAGCGAGGGCCGGGATACCCTGCTGCAACTCCCCGACGCGGTGATGACATCATACGACCACATGAAAGAAGCCCTACTCACACGCTACGGACTATCAGCCGAGATGTACCGGCAGCGCTTCCGGGACTGCAAGAAGCTCCCCGGTACCACATGGGTCGAATACGCGGACTTCTTCAGCCGAGCGTTGGAAGGATGGATAAAAGGAAGCAAGGTCACCTCATACAATGAACTGTTCGACCTCATTGTCTGGGAGCACCTCGCCAACAACTGCTTTGTTGAACTAAGGCAACACCTCCTGGACAGTAAACTGACCGAGCCCCGGAAGCTCGCCGCCGAAGCAGACCGATGGGTCAACACCCGGGTCCCCCGGAACCCAGTGGGGGACTACCAACGCAGTACCACGGGACCTCCCCGCCAGCGAGGCGGAGGAGGGGGGTCCCACCGCAGTCGAGAATTCCCGGCCGGGCCGCCCAGAAGCCCGCCACGAGGCCAAGCCACCAACCACACTTCCCCGACCCTGGGCCGAAGGGGGACCCCTATCACACGGCCTGGACCACGACCAACAATGACCTGCTTCGGCTGTCAGCAGACCGGCCACTATGCGAGCGACCCGGCCTGCCCCGTGAACCGACGGAACGGGACCGCTGGGCCCTCTCCCCGACAAATAGCCACCGCAGCCCTGGGGGAGGGAGAAGACGAGGAGGAAAACCACCACGACGGGTCCCCCGAGTGGGAACCAGCTGCCATGTCGCTTGTATGCCTGGGCTCCCGAGAAATGGTGCCCCGAGCTGCCATCCCAAGCAACACCCAGAAGTACCAACAGTGGGTCACCATCAATGGTCGACGGGCCGAGGCCCTCCGGGACACTGGGGCCAGTGTGACCGCTGTCCGCTGCCACCTGGTGACCCCCGAACAAATCCTGCCGCATGTCCTATGCCCTGTCCGGACCGCGGACTACACCGAGAGCATGTGCCGGATGGCCAGGATCCCCTTCGAGTGGGGAGGAGTGTCCGGCACCCTAAAAGTCACTGTCCGCGACGACGCCCCAGTGGACTGCCTCCTGGGGAACGACCTAGAGAGCTCACCCTGGGCCCAGGTGGAACGCCGAGAGCATCTGGGGATGCTAGGGCTGCCCGAGTGGGCCTGCGCCACCACCCGGTCCATGACCGCCCAACCAGCCGCTGCCACGGCCCCCGACAAGCCGACGGGCCCCGAACTATCACCCTCCTCCGGCATGGAGGAACCTGACGAGGAGGCCGGGCCATCCGAACTTTCTCCCGACGAGGCCGCCTCCCTCAGCGAGATCCCCGAGCTGGCCCAGTGGCGCCACGACGGGGGCCCCACCCGCGAACAATTCCAGCAAGAGCAGAAGGCCTGCCCGTCCCTCGAGGGGGCCCGACAGCAAGCGGCCGCCCAGGCTGCGGGGGACCCCACGGGAACCCACTGGGTCTATTGGGACAATGACTTATTGTATAGCGAGCAGAAAATCGCCGAACTAGGGGCCGGCCGGGTGCTGGTGGTCCCCCTCCGATTTCGGGAGTTCCTCCTGAACCTGGCACATGACGTGCCCCTCGCCGGACACCTCGGGCGGGACAAAACTTACAGCCGCCTAGTGACCCATTTCTATTGGCCCCGAATGAGAAGAGACGTGGACCATCACTGCCGGTCCTGCCCGACCTGCCAAGCTAGCGGGAAGACTGGGGGGCGAGTGAAAGCCCCCCTCCAACCATTTCCAGCCATCCACACCCCGTTCGAACGAGTGGGAATCGACATCGTGGGGCCCCTCGACCCCCGAACCGCCCTGGGGCACCACTTCATCCTGGTACTGGTCGACCACGCCACCCGATACCCCGAGGCCATCCCACTCGGCACCGTGACAGCTCCAGTGGTGGGCCGGGCCCTGATGGGCATCTTCTCCAGGGTGGGGTTCCCCTGAGAAGTGGTGAGCGACAGGGGTACGAACTTTATTTCAAAGTACATGAGATCCCTCTGGCAACAATGTGGGGTCACCTATAAATTCACCACCCCTTACCACCCCCAGGGGAACGGACTGGTCGAGCGGTTCAACAGAGCCCTGAAGGGGATGATCAAGGGCCTGGAAGAGCCCCTGAGGAGGAGATGGGATGTCCTGCTGCCCTGCCTCCTGTTCGCCTATCGGGAGGTACCACAGAAATCCCTGGGCTTCAGCCCCTTCGAACTGTTGTATGGGCACCCCGTCCGAGGGCCCCTCAGCGTGGTCAAGGAGGGCTGGGAGGCGCAAGTCCAAGATGCCCCTCCTGACGTCTACCGGTACCTCCTGACCCTGCGGAACCAGACTCGTAAGTTCCGGGCCCTGGCCGAAGCCAACCTCGAAGCCAGCCAAGAAGACATGAAGCGCTGGTATGACGAAAATGCCTCGACCATCGAATTCGAGCCGGGCCAGCAAGTCTGGGTCATGTCACCCGTGGACCCCTGCGCCCTGCAGGACAAGTGGACCGGGCCCTTCAAGGTAGTTGAGAGGAAGAGCCCCGTCACATACCTGGTCGACATGGAGTCCCCGAGGAACCCCCTCCGGGTCCTGCACGCCAACCGGCTCAAGCCCCACTTTGCCCGAACTGAACTAAGCCTACTGCTGGCTACCGACGATGGGGGTGAAAGTGACTCTGAGCCCCTACCAGACCTCCTGGGATCCTCGGGCCAAGACGGCTCCTTGGAGGGCGTCCGCCTCTCCGCCACCCTGACACCAGAACAGCGCCATGACTGCCAGAAGCTGCTGCAACCCTTCGCTGCCCTCTTCTCTCTCACGCCCGGGGTGACCCCCTGGTGCGTCCACGACGTGGATACTGGGGACAGCCCCCCTGTGCGACACCGCGCTTACAGAGTACCTGACCGAGTCCGAGCCTGCATACAGACCGAGGTCTCCAAGATGCTCGCCCTCGGAGTCATCGAGCCATCAGACAGCCCGTGGGCCAGCCCGGTAGTCTTGGTGCCGAAGGCCGCCGCCCCCGGCACGGCCCCGGAACTCAGATTTTGTGTCGACTACCGGGGCCTGAACGCAGTCACCAAGACCGATGCCCACCCCTTGCCACGAGCAGACGAGCTGATCGATCGCTTAGGGGCCGCCCGCTACCTAAGCACCTTTGATCTCACCGCTGGGTACTGGCAGATCAAGCTCACTCCCGGCGCCCAGGAACGATCCGCCTTTTCCACCCCCGATGGGCACTACCACTTTCGGGTAATGCCCTTCGGTATGAAGAACGCCCCAGCGACCTTTCAGAGGCTAGAGAACAAGGTCCTGGCCGGACTAGAAGCCTTCAGCGCGGCCTACCTCGACGACATTGCAGTCTTCAGCGACCACTGGGCCGCGCACCTAGGACACCTCGGGGAAGTCCTGGCCGCTCTCCAAAGAGCCGGCCTCACAATCAAGGCCAGTAAATGCCAGATCGGTCAAGGATCTGTGACCTATCTGAGCCACCAGGTGGGGAGTGGCCAGGTGGCGCCCCTCCAGTTGAAGGTCGACGGTTGAAGGGAGCCCCCCGCAACCCAAACCGCTGTCCGGGCCTTCTTAGGCCTCACAGGCTACTACCGACGATTCATTAAGGATTATGGCAGCATTGTGGGCCCCCTTACGGAGCTCACTTCCAAGAAACAGCCCAAGGCGGTGCACTGGACGCCCCGCTGTCAGACCGCTTTTGAGGCCCTCAAGGCGGCCATGTGCGCTGCCCCTGTGCTACAGGCCCCTGACTACAGCAAGGAATTTGTATTCCAGACCGATGCCTCAGAGTACAGGGCCGGGGCGGTCCTCTCCCAGATGGACGCCGAGGGCCTCGACTGACCTGTGGCCTTTATCAGCCGCCGACTGCTGCCGCGAGAACAGAGGTGGAGCACCATCGAGCGGGAGGCCTTCGCCGTAGTATGGGCTCTCAAGAAGCTCCGGCCCTACCTTTTCGGCACCCACTTCAGGGTCCAAACCGACCACCGGCCCTTGCGGTGGCTCATGCAAATGCGGGGCGAGAACCCCAAGTTGTTGCGATGGTCCATCTCGCTGCAAGGGATGGACTTCACTGTGGAACACCGGCCCGGCAACAACCACGCCAATGCTGACGGCCTGTCCCGATTCTTCCGCCTCGGCGAGGAGAACCCCCAAGGAGATGGGTGACTCTCCCTACCTTCAGCTGGGGGGGACGCATGTGGGAGCCGGCCTCGTGGCGTGGTCCTGTTCCCCCTCGCTAAGCCGCACGAGGTCCCATGCACCTCGGGGCTCCTCCATTTTGGATTATACGTCACTCCACGTGACCACCTGCGTGACCCCGCTTCACCCGGCCTCTGTCCCAGCGAGGCCCGACATCGAGGCGCCAACCCCTGGCCCGGGGGATACCACGTGAGCCCTTCCCACTCCCGGCGGAGGGCCGTATCGATGGGACCCCCAACCGTCCTTCCACACCTAGGTGCGATCGCCCCACAGCTCTCTGGGGCCTGGCGCCTCTCCTGCTGGGCGTCTGGCCGCTCCCTACCCGGCCTCTCCGCCCCCTCCGGGCGCAAGGGTCCGGACATCAAAGGGCTCCAGTCCTATATCTGGGGCGACCCGACAACAGGACAACAGTTGTATCCCGGAGTCAAGAGCCCTGCTGATCGGATCGCGGCTGACCCTACGGAAGAAGACTCATCCTGAACCCACACTCTGAGCCCTGCTGACGACGTCGCGGCTCCACCGTGCTTAAAGACCTTCACGAACCTTTGGGGCCCTGCTGACGCCGTCGCGGCCCGACCTTGTTGAAACTTACCATCAGAGCCCAGCTGACCTCGTCGCGGCTCGACCGAAGCGGACCTACCACCGGAGCCCTGCTGACTGTGTCGCGGCTCGACCCAAGCGGAACTACCACCCGAGCCCTGCAGACGCCGTCGTGGCTCCCCACGTCCGAGCCGCTCTGAGACCAGCACTCAAGGTCTGGCCCCGAGCCCTCCCGTACCTGGTTGGTACTAAGACTGTCCCGCTACCCTATCCCTCTAACAGACATTGAGACTCTTACTGGATCCCTCGATCCCACTGTAAATATTGAAAGTACTACTTTTTTGATAAAGAACCAAGTCAAGCAACTGATATTGAGTCCTGTGTGGTGGTGTTACTGGGCCTAGTACGATCATAGGAGAAGGACCTCCCCGAAGGGGGCTTCTCAGCGGCGCTCGGCTATACCTTTGCGGTGGGAAGGTGCCCCGGAATAGTCTCCCCGACTCCCCCGGTGATCCTCCCTCCAACATTTGGTGGACAGCGACGGGATCCGAGCCAGACGCAATCGTACAGGCAAGTAACACACCCGCTACCTAACCAGACGGAAAGAAAAGGGAACCATGGAAGGCCAAGAGGCAACCGTGGCCGCAACCTTCCAGCCGGAAAGGTTGGAAGAATACACCCACAAAGAACTGAAACAATTCTGCAAGGACAAAGGGATCCCAACCACAGGATTGGGCACCAAGGAAGAAATGCAGAAAGCCCTGAAAGCCTGGACAGAACCCGAGACCACTCCACCCCGAGCCGAAGGGACCTCGGCCCGGGACGGAAACCTGCCGACCCCAACCCCGACAGATGGGAGGCGAACCGTCCCAGAAACCAGCCTTTCCCACCAAGAAATGCGAGAACGGGAGAGGGTCCGGACACACGAAATGGACCTCGCCCGACTCCGGCTGGACGGTGAGCTCCTACTGGCGGAGAAGAAAATAGCCTTGGAGCAACTACGGCTGCAAGAGGAAATCGAGGAAAAGAAACGGCATCGGGAACTAGAGGAGAGACGGCTAACCCTCGAGCACGAGAGGAGCCTTAAGGAACTTGAACTAAAAGCTAAAACGGGGGAGACCAGCAACCCCGGAGCCCGGGACGCTCGGCCCCTGACCGAGCCAAAGGTTCACATCCCCAAGTATGTCGTCAAGGAGTACTATAAAAATGACGACATCCAGCAATGGTTCCGAGCGTACGAAGTAGCCATGACCTCCCATCGGGTACCCCGGAAGGATTGGGGTGCCGGCCTATGGGGGAGGTTCCTCAGCGAGGGCCGGGATACCCTGCTGCAACTCCCCGACGCGGTGATGACATCATACGACCACATGAAAGAAGCCCTACTCACACGCTACGGACTATCAGCCGAGATGTACCGGCAGCGCTTCCGGGACTGCAAGAAGCTCCCCGGTACCACATGGGTCGAATACGCGGACTTCTTCAGCCGAGCGTTGGAAGGATGGATAAAAGGAAGCAAGGTCACCTCATACAATGAACTGTTCGACCTCATTGTCTGGGAGCACCTCGCCAACAACTGCTTTGTTGAACTAAGGCAACACCTCCTGGACAGTAAACTGACCGAGCCCCGGAAGCTCGCCGCCGAAGCAGACCGATGGGTCAACACCCGGGTCCCCCGGAACCCAGTGGGGGACTACCAACGCAGTACCACGGGACCTCCCCGCCAGCGAGGCGGAGGAGGGGGGTCCCACCGCAGTCGAGAATTCCCGGCCGGGCCGCCCAGAAGCCCGCCACGAGGCCAAGCCACCAACCACACTTCCCCGACCCTGGGCCGAAGGGGGACCCCTATCACACGGCCTGGACCACGACCAACAATGACCTGCTTCGGCTGTCAGCAGACCGGCCACTATGCGAGCGACCCGGCCTGCCCCGTGAACCGACGGAACGGGACCGCTGGGCCCTCTCCCCGACAAATAGCCGCCGCAGCCCTGGGGGAGGGAGAAGACGAGGAGGAAAACCACCACGACGGGTCCCCCGAGTGGGAACCAGCTGCCATGTCGCTTGTATGCCTGGGCTCCCGAGAAATGGTGCCCCGAGCTGCCATCCCAAGCAACACCCAGAAGTACCAACAGTGGGTCACCATCAATGGTCGACGGGCCGAGGCCCTCCGGGACACTGGGGCCAGTGTGACCGCTGTCCGCTGCCACCTGGTGACCCCCGAACAAATCCTGCCGCATGTCCTATGCCCTGTCCGGACCGCGGACTACACCGAGAGCATGTGCCGGATGGCCAGGATCCCCTTCGAGTGGGGAGGAGTGTCCGGCACCCTAAAAGTCACTGTCCGCGACGACGCCCCAGTGGACTGCCTCCTGGGGAACGACCTAGAGAGCTCACCCTGGGCCCAGGTGGAACGCCGAGAGCATCTGGGGATGCTAGGGCTGCCCGAGTGGGCCTGCGCCACCACCCGGTCCATGACCGCCCAACCAGCCGCTGCCACGGCCCCCGACAAGCCGACGGGCCCCGAACTATCACCCTCCTCCGGCATGGAGGAACCTGACGAGGAGGCCGGGCCATCCGAACTTTCTCCCGACGAGGCCGCCTCCCTCAGCGAGATCCCCGAGCTGGCCCAGTGGCGCCACGACGGGGGCCCCACCCGCGAACAATTCCAGCAAGAGCAGAAGGCCTGCCCGTCCCTCGAGGGGGCCCGACAGCAAGCGGCCGCCCAGGCTGCGGGGGACCCCACGGGAACCCACTGGGTCTATTGGGACAATGACTTATTGTATAGCGAGCAGAAAATCGCCGAACTAGGGGCCGGCCGGGTGCTGGTGGTCCCCCTCCGATTTCGGGAGTTCCTCCTGAACCTGGCACATGACGTGCCCCTCGCCGGACACCTCGGGCGGGACAAAACTTACAGCCGCCTAGTGACCCATTTCTATTGGCCCCGAATGAGAAGAGACGTGGACCATCACTGCCGGTCCTGCCCGACCTGCCAAGCTAGCGGGAAGACTGGGGGGCGAGTGAAAGCCCCCCTCCAACCATTTCCAGCCATCCACACCCCGTTCGAACGAGTGGGAATCGACATCGTGGGGCCCCTCGACCCCCGAACCGCCCTGGGGCACCACTTCATCCTGGTACTGGTCGACCACGCCACCCGATACCCCGAGGCCATCCCACTCGGCACCGTGACAGCTCCAGTGGTGGGCCGGGCCCTGATGGGCATCTTCTCCAGGGTGGGGTTCCCCCGAGAAGTGGTGAGCGACAGGGGTACGAACTTTATTTCAAAGTACATGAGATCCCTCTGGCAACAATGTGGGGTCACCTATAAATTCACCACCCCTTACCACCCCCAGGGGAACGGACTGGTCGAGCGGTTCAACAGAGCCCTGAAGGGGATGATCAAGGGCCTGGAAGAGCCCCTGAGGAGGAGATGGGATGTCCTGCTGCCCTGCCTCCTGTTCGCCTATCGGGAGGTACCACAGAAATCCCTGGGCTTCAGCCCCTTCGAACTGTTGTATGGGCACCCCGTCCGAGGGCCCCTCAGCGTGGTCAAGGAGGGCTGGGAGGCGCAAGTCCAAGATGCCCCTCCTGACGTCTACCGGTACCTCCTGACCCTGCGGAACCAGACTCGTAAGTTCCGGGCCCTGGCCGAAGCCAACCTCGAAGCCAGCCAAGAAGACATGAAGCGCTGGTATGACGAAAATGCCTCGACCATCGAATTCGAGCCGGGCCAGCAAGTCTGGGTCATGTCACCCGTGGACCCCTGCGCCCTGCAGGACAAGTGGACCGGGCCCTTCAAGGTAGTTGAGAGGAAGAGCCCCGTCACATACCTGGTCGACATGGAGTCCCCGAGGAACCCGCTCCGGGTCCTGCACGCCAACCGGCTCAAGCCCCACTTTGCCCGAACTGAACTAAGCCTACTGCTGGCTACCGACGATGGGGGTGAAAGTGACTCTGAGCCCCTACCAGACCTCCTGGGATCCTCGGGCCAAGACGGCTCCTTGGAGGGCGTCCGCCTCTCCGCCACCCTGACACCAGAACAGCGCCATGACTGCCAGAAGCTGCTGCAACCCTTCGCTGCCCTCTTCTCTCTCACGCCCGGGGTGACCCCCTGGTGCGTCCACGACGTGGATACTGGGGACAGCCCCCCTGTGCGACACCGCGCTTACAGAGTACCTGACCGAGTCCGAGCCTGCATACAGACCGAGGTCTCCAAGATGCTCGCCCTCGGAGTCATCGAGCCATCAGACAGCCCGTGGGCCAGCCCGGTAGTCTTGGTGCCGAAGGCCGCCGCCCCCGGCACGGCCCCGGAACTCAGATTTTGTGTCGACTACCGGGGCCTGAACGCAGTCACCAAGACCGATGCCCACCCCTTGCCACGAGCAGACGAGCTGATCGATCGCTTAGGGGCCGCCCGCTACCTAAGCACCTTTGATCTCACCGCTGGGTACTGGCAGATCAAGCTCACTCCCGGCGCCCAGGAACGATCCGCCTTTTCCACCCCCGATGGGCACTACCACTTTCGGGTAATGCCCTTCGGTATGAAGAACGCCCCAGCGACCTTTCAGAGGCTAGTGAACAAGGTCCTGGCCGGACTAGAAGCCTTCAGCGCGGCCTACCTCGACGACATTGCAGTCTTCAGCGACCACTGGGCCGCGCACCTAGGACACCTCGGGGAAGTCCTGGCCGCTCTCCAAAGAGCCGGCCTCACAATCAAGGCCAGTAAATGCCAGATCGGTCAAGGATCTGTGACCTATCTGAGCCACCAGGTGGGGAGTGGCCAGGTGGCGCCCCTCCAGTTGAAGGTCGACGCCATCCAGGCGTGGGAGCCCCCCGCAACCCAAACCGCTGTCCGGGCCTTCTTAGGCCTCACAGGCTACTACCGACGATTCATTAAGGATTATGGCAGCATTGTGGGCCCCCTTACGGAGCTCACTTCCAAGAAACAGCCCAAGGCGGTGCACTGGACGCCCCGCTGTCAGACCGCTTTTGAGGCCCTCAAGGCGGCCATGTGCGCTGCCCCTGTGCTACAGGCCCCTGACTACAGCAAGGAATTTGTATTCCAGACCGATGCCTCGGAGTACAGGGCCGGGGCGGTCCTCTCCCAGATGGACGCCGAGGGCCTCGACTGACCTGTGGCCTTTATCAGCCGCCGACTGCTGCCGCGAGAACAGAGGTGGAGCACCATCGAGCGGGAGGCCTTCGCCGTAGTATGGGCTCTCAAGAAGCTCCGGCCCTACCTTTTCGGCACCCACTTCAGGGTCCAAACCGACCACCGGCCCTTGCGGTGGCTCATGCAAATGCGGGGCGAGAACCCCAAGTTGTTGCGATGGTCCATCTCGCTGCAAGGGATGGACTTCACTGTGGAACACCGGCCCGGCAACAACCACGCCAATGCTGACGGCCTGTCCTGATTCTTCCGCCTCGGCGAGGAGAACCCCCAAGGAGATGGGTGACTCTCCCTACCTTCAGCTGGGGGGGACGCATGTGGGAGCCGGCCTCGTGGCGTGGTCCTGTTCCCCCTCGCTAAGCCGCACGAGGTCCCATGCACCTCGGGGCTCCTCCATTTTGGATTATACGTCACTCCACGTGACCACCTGCGTGACCCCGCTTCACCCGGCCTCTGTCCCAGCGAGGCCCGACATCGAGGCGCCAACCCCTGGCCCGGGGGATACCACGTGAGCCCTTCCCACTCCCGGCGGAGGGCCGTATCGATGGGACCCCCAACCGTCCTTCCACACCTAGGTGCGATCGCCCCACAGCTCTCTGGGGCCTGGCGCCTCTCCTGCTGGGCGTCTGGCCGCTCCCTACCCGGCCTCTCCGCCCCCTCCGGGCGCAAGGGTCCGGACATCAAAGGGCTCCAGTCCTATATCTGGGGCGACCCGACAACAGGACAACAGTTGTATCCCGGAGTCAAGAGCCCTGCTGATCGGATCGTGGCTGACCCTACGGAAGAAGACTCATCCTGAACCCACACTCTGAGCCCTGCTGACGACGTCGCGGCTCCACCGTGCTTAAAGACCTTCACGAACCTTTGGGGCCCTGCTGACGCCGTCGCGGCCCGACCTTGTTGAACCTTACCATCAGAGCCCAGCTGACCTCGTCGCGGCTCGACCGAAGCGGACCTACCACCGGAGCCCTGCTGACTGTGTCGCGGCTCGACCCAAGCGGAACTACCACCCGAGCCCTGCAGACGCCGTCACGGCTCCCCACGTCCGAGCCGCTCTGAGACCAGCACTCAAGGTCTGGCCCCGAGCCCTCCCGTACCTGGTTGGTACTAAGACTGTCCCGCTACCCTATCCCTCTAACAGACATTGAGACTCTTACTGGATCCCTCGATCCCACTGTAAATATTGAACGTACTACTTTTTTGATAAAGAACCAAGTCAAGCAACTGATATTGAGTCCTGTGTGGTGGTGTTACTGGGCCTAGTACGATCATAGGAGAAGGACCTCCCCGAAGGGGGCTTCTCAGCGGCGCTCGGCTATTCCTTTGCGGTGGGAAGGTGCCCCGGAATAGTCTCCCCGACTCCCCCGGTGGTCCTCCCTCCAACAGTAGGCACCCACCCCTCCTATGTCTGGGCACTGCTGGGAGTGATAGGCACCCACCCCTCCTATGTCTGGGCACTGCTGGGTGTGATAGGCACCCACCCTCCTATGTCTGGGCACTGCTGGGAGTGTTAGGCACCCATCCCTCCTATGTCTGGGAACTGCTGGGAGGACTCTGCACCCACCCCTCCTATGTCTGTGCACTGCTTGGAGGACTCTGCACCCACCCCTCCTATGTCTGGGCACTGCTGGGAGTGATAGGCACCCACCCCTCCTATGTCTGGGCACTGCTGGGAGTGTTAGGCACCCACTCCTCCTATGTCTGGGCACTGCTGGGAGGACTCTGCACCCACCCCTCCTATGTCTGGGCACTGCTGGGAGGACTCTGCACCCACCCCTCCTATGTCTGGGCACTGCTGCGAGGACTCTGCACTCACCCCTCCAATGTCTGGGCAATGCTGGGAGTGATAGGCACCCACCCCTCCTATGTCTGGGCACTGCTGGGAGTGTTAGGCACCCACCCCTCCTATGTCTGGGCACTGCTGGGAGGACTCTGCACCCACCCCTCCTATGTCTGTGCACTGCTGGGAGGACTCTGCACCCACCCCTCCTATGTCTGGGCACTGCTGGGAGGACTCTGCACCCACCCCTCCTATGTCTGGGCACTGCTGGGAGGACTCTTCACCCACCCCTCCTATGTCTGTCCACTGCTGGGAGTGTTAGGCACCCACCCCTCCTATGTCTGGGCACTGCTGGGAGGACTCTGCACCCACCCCTCCTATGTCTGGGCACTGCTGGGAGGACTCTGCACCCACCCCTCCTATGTCTGGGCACTGCTGGGAGTGATAGGCACCCACCCCTCCTATATCTGGGCACTGCTGGGAGGACTCTGCACCCACCCCTCCTATGTCTGGGCACTGCTGGGAGTGATAGGCACCCACCCCTCCTATGTCTGGGCACTGCTGGGAGTGTTAGGCACCCACCCCTCCTATGTCTGGGCACTGCTGGGAGGACTCTGCACCCACCCCTCCTATGTATGTGCACTGCTGGGAGGACTCTGCACCCACCCCTCCTATGTCTGAGCACTGCTGGAGGACTCTGCACCCACCCCTCCTATGTCTGGGCACTGCTGGGAGTGTTAGGCACCCACCCCTCCTATGTCTGGGCACTGCTGGGTGTGATAGGCACCCACCCCTCCTATGTCTGGGCACTGCTGGGTGTGATAGGCACCCACCCCTCCTATGTCTGGGCACTTCTGGGAGGACTCTGCCCCCACCCCTCCTATGTCTGGGCACTGCTGGGAGTGTTAGGCACCCACCCCTCTTATGTCTGGGCACTGCTGGGGCTGATGGCCACACACCCCTATGTGTCTGTCCACTGGCGTGGTACGACCTGTACCCACTTCCTAAGGCCTGGGTATGGGCCGTACCCCTACAGCACCCCAACAATGGGGGTACGGCCCGTACCCACGTCCCAAAGGCATTGTTACGGTACGTACCCCTACGGCACCCCAACAATGGGGGTACGGCCCGTACCCACGTCCCAAAGGCATGGGTACGGCCCGTGCCGCCATTGTTGGGGTGACGTAGGTGTAGGCGTGGTACGACCCGTACACATGTCCTATAGGCATGGGTACGGGCCGTATCCGCCATTGTTGGGGTGACGTAGGGGTAGGCATGGTAAGACTCGTACCCACGTCCTATAGGCATGGGTACGGGCCGTACCCACTTTGTTGGGGTGCCGTAGGGGTACGGCCCGTACCCATGCCTTTGGGACGTGGGTACGGGTCGTACCCCAATTGTTGGGGTGCCGTAGGGGTACGTACCGTAACAATGCCTTTGGGACGTGGGTATGGGTCGTACCGCCATTGTTGGGGTGCCGTAGGGGTAGGCGTGGTACGACCCGTACCCATGTCCTAATGGCATGGGTACAGTACGTACCCCTACGTAACCACAACAATGGGGGTGCGGCCCGTACCCACGTCCTATAGGCATGGGTACGGGCCATATCCGCCATTGTTGGGGTGACGTAGGGGTAAGCGTGGTACGACTCATACCCACGTCCTATAGGCATGGGTGCGGGCAGTACCCACATTGTTGGGGTGCCGTAGGGGTACGGCACGTACCCATGCCGTTGGGACGTGGGTACGGGTCGTGCCCCCATAGTTGGGGTGCCGTAGGGGTACGGCTCGTACCCATGCCTTTTTGGACGTGGGTACGGGTCGTACCCCAATTTTTGGGGTGCCATAGGGGTACGTACCATAACAATGCCTTTGGGACGTGAGTAAGGGTCGTACCGCCATTGTTGGGGTGCCGTAGGGGTAGGCGTGGTACGACCCATACCCACGGCCTAATGGCATGGGTACGGTACGTACCCCTATATAACCACAACAATGGGGGTACGGCCCGTACCCATGTCCCAAAGGCCTGGGTACGGGCCGTAATACCATTGTTGGGGTGACGTAGGGGTGGGCGTGGTACGACCCGTACTCACGCTCTTAAGGCGTGGGTACGGTGCGTACCACAATTGTTGTGTTGGCGGTTCGCGTCCATGTCCACTTCCGTTGTGGCGGACGCAGGCCTTGGTGGACACGCCCCCACCCCTGAAGTGACCAGGCCCTGGGGGTCAGGTATGTACAGGGCATGTATGATTTTGAACTTGGGTGGGGGTTATGTTTCCTGCCCCTGCCCCCCCCTTTATCCCTGGGTGTTGTTCTGAGCTTCGGCGGCGTCTGCGTCGGTTCCTGTACACCAGGTGGGGTGCTATGAGGGCCGGGATGACACGTAGGTTGGGGTCCATGGCTGTCCGTCGCGTCGTCCTGATTTCCCGGCAGTTTTTGGCTGCCGTAAAATACTGTCCGTGCGGAGTGACGTGGGCACGAATCGTACTTGCTGGTTCGTGAAACGCTGCCTGACTCCGTCCGGACGTCACGTCTGCGGTGTCCCGGATCGGAATTGTGGGTATATTTTAGTTGGTCGGTGTTTTTTACGATTCGTACGGAAATGGTGTTTCCGTACGAATCGTACTTGCATGTTTGTAAGGTATTTTTCCCGGGTACGAGTTGGACGGAGAAAACGCTCCGTCCGACAATTCGTACCTGGTTTTTCCAGGATCGGAATCGGCCCCTTAGTGTCTATCAATTTTCTACTTTAATTTGTATGTTGTAGAAATAGTTTGTGGGATTTTATTACTATTATTGGTTATTATAAATATATTAAAAAATAATTAGTTGTATGTTTGTATACAATAATATTATTACATTGTTTTATGTAATAAAGACTTGTCACACATTTTTATGTATGTTTTGAAACTTTATGTATATTTTGACATTTTTAAATATTGCAGGTCAAAAACAAACATTAATATGAAGGTAAATAAATGAAACATTTTTAGTAATAAAAAAGTATGTAAATTATATATACATAGTATTGTATGTTGTACCTTTTCAACTTCTATTTTGCATTGTTTATCAACATCTCTTAACTTGTTTTAAATATATTTAGGGGTGTATTATGATGCCCGTCGGACCGGCTTCCACTATCCTGACGGATGAACGGGCGCGGCTGCGTCAGAAGTGGGCGCGCTGACCGACATATTACGATGCATGTGAATGCACTGAAATCCGACCGCTACAGTCTATCTGACTCCGACAAGAAAAATCGTCCGCTAAGGCGTCAGAAAGGTTCATCGGAACTAATCGGAGAGCCTAACAGCGGCCAATGGGACTGCCCAATTATGATGCGCATTTCTGACGACCTTGCCGAGGCAGTACAACCGCATCGCTCTAGTTGGCGGAAAATGAGGAACATAAGGGCGCAATGGACAACAACACAGCAGCCTACTTCCTGTGTGGCAATGGACCCAGCATTATAGGTCCTGCTGCTGCTGTGCCTGTTAAATGATGACGAAATTCGGCAACGTCATGCAGCCAACCGCCAGTAAGTGACCTATCGATCACTCCACTGAGATCCCTTTGTTAACCCATGGGACCACATCCAAGAGCCCGAGCACACTCTTGTCTGCGTGTTTGTGTGCTTCACTAATATGTGTCCCAGTCATCACGCAGGTACAGGGCCGCACTGGGAACCACAACCGGCCCTGGCAAAGTGCTCGGCCGGCCCCCTCGGGTGCCGCCGAGCTCTGTGCCAGGGCCGGTTTTCGGCCGATTTTGTTACAGGGCCGATTTTGCAGCTACGCTGCAAGAACGGCCCTGTAACAAAAACGGCCCCCAGGGGCCCAAAACCGGCCCCCACCTGTGCGGCGCACCAGGGGATTGCCCGGTGCCCGCTACGGCCAGTCCGGCCCTGCGCAGGTATACCTTGATAAGTAGTGATGGTGCATATGAGTGGGCTTTCGGTCTGTCATGTTGCCATGTTGTGCCGGTTAGTTGCATAAGTAATACGTTTATGTTCCCTGTCAGGCTGATATACATGGGTACCTCCATGCCAGCCACCACCATCATGATTCACAACTCCACGGGCGTCAGCAGCAGTACCCTCCTGCATGGCTTGTGATGTCGCTTCCGAGAGCTATGTCAGAACACAATTACAGTCTCATTACCTATGGACCTAAATGCTTATAACATGAACAACTATGCCATATGTGAAAAAAACCTGCCTAGACAACTCACAACACATCATGAAGTACAGATTCCCGGAATGGGCCATGACGAGGTCTATTGTATCAGAGACCATGTACCAATGACAGAACCCAAAAAAGTCTGGTGAAAAGCGAAGACATTGACAGATGCACATAAAAGCTCTCAAACAACATGATCACAAATAAATTTGCCACACCAAGCTCACACACCTCACCAAATACAATCTACACATTGCATGGTCTACCCTGAGGCCAATACTCACCTTCTATTTGCTGTTGTTGGGCACTCACCTGCTCAGTATGCGGACCATGAGGGGGGTCAAGGTCTGGTGTGCCCCCCTGCCATTCTTGGGGACCAGCCCCAGCTAGATTTCAGCAATCCTCTGTGCCCAGCGCTGGAGGCCGTCCCACCTTTTGCGACAGTGGGCACTGCGCCTGTTGGAGACCCCCAGGGCCCGTACCTTGCTGGCGATCGATTTCCATAGTACTTTCTTCTGATGGGCAGTTGTCAGAAAGGATAAAAGGATAGGAGAAATAGATTGTCATTACCCAGTGGTGGTCCTCTGCATGGTATTAGAAACATAGCTTGACACCTAGCACAATCATAATTCTATGTACGACATGACTTGTGTGTCACTCTCACATGCTGACCGCAAATGCTGCGAGTAAAGGCACCCATTAGCACATATGATGTTGAAGCACAATACTGATTGTGCCCATCACTGACTGAACCACACCTCTTCCAACTTGTGTACATAAACCTCAGTAGGTGGAATGCTGATGGGAGGAACCATGATAGAGGGTACACCTTTTAGGGAAAACTAAAGGGAACACAACCTGTGTATAACTTTTCAAACACCTTTGTTGCCAGGCTCAATGCATAAATGCACATGTCATATAGAGGCGAGTCACACAAATCATACCACCACTGATGTCAAAATGGAAGGGTAAGTTGGTGTGTAACTCATATTTGAGGGTCAGTCATGAGTGGGAAACAGACATATCCACAGTGGGTCAATGTCCCTGACTAACAGATGAGGACTTACATTGCAACAGCCTTCTCCCTTCCCAGGAACATATCATAACTTACAGTAGGTCTGGGCAGCAAAATATGTTGCTGTACGTACCAGTAGAGCAGCTGGAATGATCTCACATGAATATTTGTCATGCTACTCTTACCATAATCAGGCCTTCTTCCCTGTTGGCTGCGACCGATTACGTTAAAACTGTTACTATACACTCCTAAACTATTATTAGACTGCTCTTGCTCTTCACATTCCATACTTGAACATAATCAATCAATCAATCAGAGTACTTGTAAAGCGCGCTTCTTACCCGTGAGGGTCTCAAGGCGCTGAGGGGAGGGGGGGGTGCCGCTACTGTTCGAAGAGCCAGGTCTTGAGGAGTCTTCTGAAGGTGAGTAGGTCTTGGGTCTGCCGTAGGTGGGTAGGGAGGGTGTTCCAGGTCTTGGTGGCGAGGTAGGAGCAGGATCTGCCTCCGGAGGTCGTTCGTTGGATGCGGGGGACAGCGGCGAGGGTGAGGCTGGCAGAGCAGAGCTGGCGGGTGGGGGTGTAGAAGCTGAGTCTGCTGTTCAGGTAGGCTGGTCCGGCATTGTGGAGTGCTTTGTGTGCGTGGGTGAGGAGCTTGAAGGTGATCTTCTTGTCGACGGGGACCCAGTGTAGGTCTCTCAGGTGGGGGGTGATGTGGCTGCGGCGGGGGAAGTTGACGATCAGTCGGGCGGAGGCATTTTGGATGCGTTGTAGTCGTCGTAGGTGTTTGGCTGGGATTCCTGCGTAGAGTGCGTTGCTGTAGTCCAGTCTGCTGCTGACGAGGGCCTGTGTCACCGTTCTTCTTGTTTCGGTCGGGATCCACTTGTAGATCCTGCGGTGCATGCGGAGGGTGTTGCAGCAGGAGGAGGAGACGGCGTTGACCTGCTTAGACATAGAGAGGGAGGATTCGAGGATGAATCCTAGGTTGCGTGCATGGTCGGTGGGCGTTGGTGCTGTTCCCAGTGTGGTCGGCCAACAGGAGCCGTCCCAGGCTGAGGGGGTGGGTCCGAGGATGAGGACCTCCGTCTTGTCCGAGTTCAGCATCAGACGGCTGCTCCTCATCCAGTCGGCGATGGCCTTCATTTCTTTGTGGAGGTTGGTTTTGGCGGTGTGTGGGTCCTTGGTGAGGGAGAGGATGAGCTGGGTGTCGTCGGCGTAGGAGACGATGTTGAGGTCGTGATGGCGGGCCACTTGTGCGAGGGGGGCCATGTAGACGTTGAACAGCGTCGGGCTGAGGGATGAGCCCTGGGGGACGCCGCAGATGATGTCGGTAGTCTCGGATCAGAAGGGTGGGAGGCGGAGGCTCTGGGTTCTGCCGGAGAGGAAGGACATGGTCCAGTCAAGGGCCTTCTCTTGGATTCCGGCTTCTAGGAGGCGTGTCTTTAGAGTGCGATGGCAGACCGTGTCGAAGGCGGCTGACAGGTCCAGGAGGATGAGGGCTGATGTTTCGCCGTTGTCTAGTTGGCGCCTGATGTCGTCTGTGGCGGCGATGAGGGCTGTCTCGGTGCTGTGGTTTCGTCTGAAACAAGACTGGGACGGGTCCAAGATGTTGTTGTCTTCCAGGTGGCGGGCCAATTGCATGTCGACGATTTTTTCGATGACCTTCGCCGGGAACGGGAGCAGGGAGATGGGCCTGAAGTTCTTGAGGTCCTTGGGGTCCGCCTTGGGCTTCTTGAGGAGGGCGTTGATTTCGGCGTGCTTCCAGCTTTCCGGGAATGTCGCTGTTTCGAAGGAGATGTTGATGACCTTCTGTAATTGGGGTGCGATGGCTGCGTCTGCTTTGTTGAATACGTGGTGCGGGCACGGGTCTGACGGAGATCCTGAGTGGATGGAGTTCATGACCTTGTGTGTCTCGTCGTCATTGACGTTGGACCAGGAGGTCAGGCGGTTGGCGCTGGTGGCGTTCACAGGGGAGGTGGAGTCTGGCGTAGTTGGGGTGGTCGTGGTGTTGAAGCTGTCGTGAATGTCAGCGGTCTTGCGGTGGAAGAAGATGGCTAGTGAGTCGCACAGTTCTTGTGAGGGCAGGATGTCGTTGGCGATGGCGCTGGGATTGGAGAGTTCCTTAAAGATGCTCAAGAGCTCTTTGCTGTCGTGTGCGTTGTTATCCAGGCGGTCTTTGAAGGAGGATCTCTTGGCTAATCTGATGAGGTGGTGATGTCTGCGGGTGGCGTCCTTGTGGGCTGCATGGTTGTCTGGTGTGCGTTCGTGGAGCCATATTTTCTCCAGTTTCCGGCATGCGCCTTTTGGAGGTCTGGAGCTCGTCGGTGAACCAGGTGGCTCTCTTGCTAGCGTGGCTGTTGGAAGGTTTCTTGAGCGGGGAGAGGGTGTTGGCGCAGTCGTCGATCCACTGTCTGAGGTTGCAGGCTGCGGCGTCTGGGTTGATGGGGTCGGTGGGTGGGTTCTGGGCGAGGGTGGTGATCAGCTGGTCTTCGGTGACTTTGCTCCAGCAGCGGCGAGGCAGCTGTTGGGTGCGGTGGTGCGTGGTTGGTTTCTTGAAGGTGAAATGGATGCAGCGGTGGTCGGTCCAGTGGAGTTCGGTGGTGTGGTCGAAGGCGATGTGGGTGCCTGTGGAGAAGACGGGATCCAGCGTGTGGATGGCGGCGTGGGTGGGTGCGGTGATGAGTTGTCTGAGGCCGAGGTTGGCGAGGTTGTCGATCAGGGTGGCGGAGTTGGCGTTGTTGTTGTTCTCGAGGTGGAAGTTCAGGTCCCCGAGGAAGATGTAGTCCATGGAGGCAAGTGCGTGGGTGCTGGCTAGGTCGGCGATGGAGTCGCTGAACTGAGCCCAGGGTCCAGGGGGTCTGTAGATGAGTTTTCCTCTGAGGGTGGTGTTGGGGTCGGTGTGGATCCGGAAGTGCAGGTGTTCGGCGGTGTTGAGGGTGTCGTCTGCGTGGGTGGCGACCTTGAGGGTGGACTTGTGGACGATGGCTTCCTCCTCCGGTTCCGTTGGTGCGATCCCTGTGGGTGATCTTGTAGCCGTCCGGGATGGCTATGGCGAAGTCGGGCGCCGAGGAGTCGTTCCACCAGGTCTCGGTCAGGAAGGCCACGTCTGGGGCGGAGGTGTTGAGCAGATCCCAGAGCTCGACGGCGTGTTTGCGTGCGGAGCGGGTGTTGAGGAGAATGCAGTGGAGGTGGTTGGGTCCAGTCCTTGGTGGTTTGATGACTCTGTCGCAGGTGAAGCAGCAGGTCAGCAGGAGAAAGGTCTGTGGGTCCATTTCGGGGCGGCCTGGAAGCAGGTGTGGTTTCGGCTGGCGTTGAGTGCGTGGAGGGTGCTGGAGTTGTAGCGGAGTCTGGTGTTGTGGCATCGTGGGGTCCAGGGGTTCTCGCGCTGGGCGCGGTCCAGGCGCAGTGGGTCTTGCCTTCGGCGCGCCTTTGACGCGCCTTCGGCGCGCCAGCGGCGCGGCCTCGCAGCAGCCTCCACATAAGGCGGGTAGGGAGGGAGGAGCAGCTGGGAGGTGGGAGTGGGGCGGCGAGGGGGCGGGACAGCAGGGGGCAGCGGCGGGGAAAAAGGCAGCGGGATACAGAAGAGAACAGGGGGGAGGGGGGAGCGGGCTGGACAGAAAACGAGGGCACAAATGAAACTAAAGTACAATTTACACAAAACCAGGAATATTAGGCAGAAAAGAGCACAACAGTATAAAGCACAGCTACTGTACAAACCAAGGGTGTAGCAGCAGAATTGGCGAACCGGGTGACAGCAGGAGCGAACTCGCGCTTGGGGGGCAGCGGCAGCGGGGCTGACACACAGGTGGAGCTGTGCGGCAGTAGGGGAGCGACCTGGCCTGCAAGCTGGGTCAGGGGTCAAGGCAATATAGGGATCATATGGACACAGTAGGTGTCTGTGAGGCATTGTAACCTCCCAGCCAATTGTTGTGCGACCTCATGGTCATAGGTTCAAATCCCGGCGGGTCCACTCAGCCTTTCATCAATCTGAGGTCGATAAAATGAGTACTATTGAGTTGGGTAACAACAAACATCTGTTATTTAGCGCCAAGATACCCATAGTGGTGAACGTGCGCTTTACAAATACACGTGTTATGTTATGTTATGTTATGTGTGCCCCATGTAAGGGCCATGCAATCCATAGAAGTACAATGATGAAAGTCTACGGCATAATGTTGGTAAGATGTACAGTAGGTAAGCAGTCAAGCAGAGTGCAATCTGCGTATTTGGAATTTACTGGTAACTCTGGTGTACCATGTAGCCTGCCATAGAGGGGAAGGACCTCATCCACAGGGGTCTGTAGCTCCTCTGGAGTGAAGGGACGGGCCCTCACCATATCCATGCGTGACATGACATGTCCCAGAGGACACAAACTGCAGAAGGTGATGTGGAACTGTAGAAAGCAGTAGTGTCTGATGGCAAGTAACAAGTGTACAGACACGCAAGGTATAAGTAGGCCACATAGGCAGGCTTTGGAGTACATGGCCACAGAGATTGGACCCCGCTGGTCGCATTTTTCAATGTAAGCCTATGACTGATCGCTGCTGCTGACCATGCCTACCGCGCAGTTCAAATCGACCGTAGAATGCTGAATTATGCGGTTCCATTGGTGATGGCTGGTGTACACATGTGCGGTCGCCACTGTAGGCGGACACATCCCAGAAACAACTGGGGTAGCATTTTACAAGGACAGCCAATGAATGTAGGTGGCGACTAACAACTTTCCGACCACGCGGTTCAAAACATCCGACGTTCTCAGATCTAACGTGTCCCATAGGGCCTGTCTAGTGTACACCTATGCGGCCTCCACTGTGGCTGGACAAATTCCCTGATCCGCTACGTCACAATGTTAATCATCAGGCAATGCTTGTGACTGGCTCAGATGTACCCACTTACCACGCCTAAAAAATCCGCTTAAGGTGGCACAGGTACACAGGGTGTGACGCATAGCTGACATGGTTTCACATTGCTATGTGTGACATTCTCATAATTTCTGTGTAATAAAGAGTGACAATCTATGACAATGAGATCACTTATCTGCGAGCAAATATTCAAGGAATGGAGACGAGAGAATCATATTATTTATAGAAATTATACCCATTTGAGCAACAACTAACTAAAAAGATCTGCAAAGCACCAGAAATGGAATAGCACTAACAGACATGAGTCACAGACTGCAATAGACAAACTCAACAGACTGAGAGTGAGAGGGGAAAAAACCAATATGCCCACACACGACACAACCCAGACTTGTGATGTAAGAAATTTGGTCAACAACCAGCCACAGTTCACACACTTTCTTCAGCGCAGAAGGGAGCTAAGGATGTATATATAAGAGCATCTCATGTAACACAGAAAGAAAATGAACATCCCCTTACTTTGACCCCACAACCCTTACAAAAAGAAACAACTGAGTTAATCTATTCCTGTAGCAGGCGCTGATGATAATGGGCCAGATGTTGGTTGGCCAGAGGAGTGGGTAGATGTTTGGGGGAACGCCCTGCAGAGGGTGGTGTTGATTTCCCTCAACACCACAATTAGCTGGGCCATATTGTCATTGTGGCTCTGTAGCCGCTGATTTAAGGACTGGTGCAGCTCTTTCATTTCCTGGAGTTCCACTAAAACCTGCCCCATAGGTCCTTGATTTTCTTCGTAAGCCCCGATGACTCAGCTAATGTTATCATAGGCTTGAGTGGGACTGGTGGCCTCACTTTCCTGGCCCACAGTTACCCTCATACCACCCCTGGCCCAATGACCCTATGGCCTGGCCTCAGGCAGCACCCTACCAGTGGCCCCTAGATCCTCAGTGTGAGTGTTGTCAGTGCCCATCTCCGGAACTGGGCCCGGGCCCGGGGTGCAGGTGTTGTTGGTGCTGGTTCTCGGGGCACAGGTTGTTGTGCCAGTGGCCATCTGTGTTGTTGCGGCTGAGGTTGTAGTTATGGTAGTGGGCCCAGTGGAACCGACTGGTGCTGTCTGGCCAGGAAGTCCAGAATTTCCAGGTTGGTCCTCGACGTCCATGTGTGCAGGAGATTCTGCATCACTAGAGCCTTGATCCTGGGGTTGAGCTGGATTCTGTTCTTTATCGTGTGTCACTGCAGATGTTGTGCGTGATCCACCTATTTAAATAAAGTAGATTGGCTATGTTGTAAGTCAAGTATGTTGATTCATCAGCCTTTTTTAGAGAAAGATTAGAGAAATGGATGTGACAGACGCATGTGAGGTGCACAATATGGACTGTAGCCGTTATTTGTTACATGGTATCTACATTTTGTAAAGGTTTCCTTTACATGGAGGGTGTTTGGTATGAGCATTATGTAAGAATGTACAGTTCCTGTGGACAATAGGGATGGACATGGCATCTCACAATTACTTGTTGGAAGATGAATACAGGTGACAAATGGTAATGGATTACATCTTACTCATGGTTGTTTCAGGGAAGTACCTCTTGCCATATTTATCACCCTGTTATTATTTCTGTGTGCATTAACTATGGATCAACAGACATGTAGGTTATGTTTCCTTCAGACCTTGCTGTTTTTCATGAAGCCCTTGGAGCATGCCAGTCTGATAAGGAGGGCATGAGCAGAGGTCTGTGTGTAATGTGTGCTTTACATTATATATGGGGATCTGTAGGGCGAAAGCTGCCATGTGGCTATAGGGGAGGAGAGATGGAGAAGGGGGAAGGTGCAAAGATCAGAGGGAGGGGATGATGTTGTTTGAAATCCTGTGTCCCTCTCCTAGGCCACACTAGTGAAATGGCAACCTACCTGTGAGCTGCAGCGGAGTGCCGGAGATGGCTGTCATGTGGCTATGGTGAACAAACATTGTTGCCTCTTGTTCGGTGTTGAGTGAACAAGGCATTATGGTAGTTGTGGTCTTGTCAGTTTCGACTTGGCAACAAAATGAAACCTCCATTGTGTTACATACAGGTTGACAAGATGCTGTTGTTGCCACATACACTTGTACATTTTCACAAAATAAGTCTCATGTAATGGTATTTTGATGGGCACACACTTGATAACAACATTACCACCTGTTTCATGGTATGAGCGGGGAAACATTTGTAATGATGTGTAGGGCTGATGACTGTGCCTGACAATGACACATCTCTGATACGTTAGCAACTATATATATGATTATTGAATGTGGAGGACAGTGGCAATGGTGTTTTTTGTACAAACAATACATTGCAATGTGGTCACACTTGGAGGGTACCTACTTAACAGTCTTCATTCCCCCAGGTATGCCAGACAAGCTCTCAGTGTGTATGATGGCAAGCACCTTCTCCTCCCATTCAGTTAGTTCCAATGGTGGCACGGGTGGGCCACTGCAATCTTCTGATTCTCTTGGTAGTTTCTGTTGGCAAGGTTCTTTACCCTGACCTTCAGGCCATGCCACCTCTTTCTGATGTCCTCATTTGTGCGGAGGATGGAACCTACAGCATTGACCTGGTCAACAACCCTGCCCCACATTTGGGTTTTGAGGGCAACAGAGGTTTGTTGCACTTGTGTTCCAAACAGTTGTGGCTCTACTCTGAGTATTTCGTACCATCACGGATAACAAATTGTCAGAGAATCGCTGTCTTTTTTTGTTTGCCATGTATGACAAGAGGGAGAGGAATGTGAGTGTGGTTGTGAGGGTGATAGGAAATGTGTGTGGTGCCTAGATTAGGTGAGTAAAGGTGTGTGACCAAACATGTGTGCATGCGTGGTGAGGTGATGTCTGCCTTCTCTTGCTCTCTCTCACAAACTTCAGAAGGTGTGGTCCTACACTGCAGAGTAGTAGCAAAGGATCATGGTCAGGGTAGGTGTGGGTTTTATATTTTGAAATGTGGATGTATTCACCTGTGTGTTGGCCATCAGATGTGTCCTTTTTGTTGAGCCTCCATTGGGCAATGTGATATTTATCGTTAAAAGCTGTGGTGTGGCAGTCGTGATAGTGGTGTGACCGCTGAATCCGAATGCTGGCACATTGCTGTAATCGTAATGTGGCGGTCGCTTTGCCCGCAGTGTTTTTGGTATCGGAAGACCTATTGGTAGTCTTTATGACTGCCTAGAACCCTTCGGAGAGCGTTCCGACCGCAACGGTCAGAACAGAGCACTGCATGTGTCGTAATAGGGCGTATGATACTTCGCGGTCTTGGCGGGCAGAAATATTCTGCGGCAATGGCGGCCGGATGCCCAGTCTGACCGGCATTGTACTCGACCCCATATTTTCAATATTATTTCATCTCATGTATTTTAAGTATATATTAATAATTGTGTATATTTTATACATGTTAAACATTTTATAAAAACATATTGTGACATTTTTTACATGTTTCATATTTTTTAGTATTTTTTTAATCCATTTATTTATATTTGTACAATATTTTCCCATTTATTTCTATGGGGGAGATAGTGGTTTTTTTTTTCAATTAGCAGTCATTTCTTTCACTGCTAGCGTCTATTTTGTAATATATTTCTGTTATATTTAATCTATTTTGCCAGAACCAGGTTGCAGCAAGGTGCTTCTGTTGGTCAGAACAGGTAAGTGCTTTTTTAAGGATGTCAAGGGTAGGAAGGATTTTAGGGGGAGGTCTAGAAGGTATGGTGGTGTTTGTGCGTTTGTTGTATATTTAGATGTATTACTGTTATTGTTTTTCAGTAGTTAGTAGTTTAGCATTTTTGTATACTATTTTGATAATGGTTTGTTAAATTAAGTTATGTACGTTATGTTTTGATGATTAACTGTCCTGTATATGTATTTTTGGGAGTGCAATGTGTTTTTGCCGGCGGGTTTTTTATTTTACTATACAGGTTTTTGTCTACGATCTTGTGCTATGGCCATTGGGAGTTTACTTCTTTTTTTTTAAGGACCTCTTTTTTGGTTTATAGTAAACCAATAGTTTTTCATTTGATTTCCTTTTTTTGGGTTTTTCTTGAGTGTTTAATTTTTTAATACACTTTTTCGGGTTTTTTATGGTTCCACATACTTTGGATTGTTTTGACTGAATTTTATTAGTTTCATTTTGCATTTTTTGGGGAGCTTTTTGGGCAATAAATTTCCTATTTATGGTGGATTACTATTTTTTAATACTTGGATACAGAAGGATCTGCAGCTACAGAACAGAAAGTATTATTTATTTTATTTCTTTTTCGGTGACAAATGTAATTTTAAAATGCTTGTGTTAAGATGATGTGATTGTTATGTGGAATTGTTTGATTTATGTTTTGTAATTATTTTAGATGAGGGATAGAGTTAGATTTTTAAATTTTAGTTGGTAATTGTTATATTTTACCTGGAATAATAAATATATAGTTTTATTGTATCAGTCTTTAATAATATTAGTATTTTAAGTGTTTTTTGATTGCCGTATATTTATTATTTAAAATAAAACACGTTTGGTTTTTTGGTTTTGAGTTTTTGAGGATTTTGATAGGTGACAATTTATTTTAAAATATGCTTTTAGCAATCATTTCTTAGTAATTTAAGTTGTAGCATAGCATACATTCTTTTGGTTTGTTTGCTATGTTTAGGGGCAAATTGGGTAACACATTGTTTAGAAATGTAATTCCTGGTTGGCTGAGCCAGGCCAGGCAAGAAACACTAGTCTAGTCATGGTAAACTAAGTACACGTAAGGGCCCGAATACGCGTTTGGCGGTGCAGCGGCAGGACCGCCCCACCGCCAAACCCACATGAGGACCGTCCGCCCGATAATGGACTTTTTAGTGATTGGCAGGCATTTCCTTTGCCCTTCCCACAGCGGTGCCTATAAAATAGGTACTGCAATAGGAACGTCAAAGATAAATACAAAATACAAAAAAAAATACAATATTATTTGCAATTAAAAAGCATAACACAATTAACACATACATTAATAAATTACAATAAAAAGTTACTCTTTTTAATTTTGTTATTACTTACATAATGTTATTCCCTATTTCTCTACAAGCTACACACCACACATCTAAAATGTATATTTAAATGTATAATATTAAACACATTTTACATAATTAAATATCTATTCAAATATAAATGTTAATTAACTACTAATAAACATAATTTCCTTTCCATCCTTTATCTGTACAAAACAAACAACTCACACCTAATATATAAAAAAAATAAAAAATAAAGAATTTACATAATTAATAATCAATTAAACAATTAATATTACTAATAAACTAAGAATAAATTAATTATATTTAATTAATTTCCAACCCTTTACCCCTACAAATACAACTCACACACAACGTAAACAATATTTTAACTACATATTTAAATAATTAATTATTATTTGAACAATTATTAAAAAATAATATTTATTCATTATTCTAATTTCCTACATATCCTTTACCCATACAAAAACCACAAAACACCCCCAAACAAAAATGTGTTACACAATTTACATAATTAATTATCAATGAAATAATTATTGATAATAATTAAGGCTCCCTTTTTCATTTTTTACGGATTTTTACAGATAATTACAGACAGAAAACAAAGTGTTTCCTGTCTGTATATATTTTTAAAAGCAGAAAAATGCAGAAAAGTGTGCTTCTTGTAGGTGACTCTCCAGGCTGTTTTTCGTGATTTCGAGGGCAACAGCTGAGCAGACAGGCAGCATGGGAAATAAAAATAGGTTGAGATTTGCCTAAATGCAGTTTCATGGTAACATATATTTGTATTATAATGCTCATATTTACCTCAAGGTGTAGTGTTTTGCTATATTTGGCTGCTTAATTAGCTAAAACGTGAGAGGAGGCAAAGTATGAGTGCATGTTTATCAGTTAAATAAATGCGGAAATATACCATTTTATGACTCCTTAAACTCGCAAAACACAAAATAAATATGGATAAATACCAATAACATGGGCAAAAAATAAATATGGATAAATACAGACGGAAATGTTAAAAAAATAAATACCATAAAACCGGGAGCCCTAATAATAATCAATATTTACTTCCCACCCCATACCCATACAAAACCCACAACCCGCACGTTAAATTTAAAAACATTATTTATAGAATTAACATAACTAATTATCAATTAAATAATTAAAAATAATTAAAAATGTATTATTATTAAAATAGAATTAATTAACTTCCCACCCTATGCCTCTACAAAACACAGAACCCACACCTCAAACTGTTTTTAAATATATACTATTTACATAAACCATTATGTCCCTACAAAGCCCACAACCTGCACCTAAAACTTAAAAGGAAAAAATATTAATTATACAATTAACATAAATAATTATCAATTAAGTATTTGTTGTTAATTTAAAAATATTTATTAATTTATTACAATTTAGTTACTTCCCACCCTATACCCCTACAAAAACCACAACTCGCACCTAAAACGTAACAAAAAAAAATAATTTTATAATTAACTTAAATCATTATCAATTAAATGACAAATATTAATTTACAAAAATATTAATTATTTTTAATTAATTTACTTTCCACCCCGATATACCCCCACAACAGTACTAAAAATAACAAAAACGTATTATATTTAAAAAATACTATTAATTTACAAACCATATTAAAAAACTAACAATCATGTTTAGGGAGAAGACAGTGTATTGTGCTCGAGGGCGCCCTCGGAAATGGCATTCTGTATGGGGGCGCTGGAACCAGTACAGAGGGGGCATATGCCTGCCCCCGGACCCGGATCCGCCCGAGGAGCAGCTTTCCCCTTAGCTTTCTTTCCGGCTTTGAACTTCTTGCTGATATGTGTATGTTTTCTTGAGTCTCTGACTTCCCCTCCCTTCCCTTACTACAGACCTGTGCCTGTTAGACGAAATGGGGCTCGCCTCCCCTGATGAGAACCCCTTCTGGTGCTTACGGTACTCATCGCCTTGCTTGTGTTTAGGTTTGGATTTGTGTTTATTTAAAACAGAACCTTCGATTCTTCTGTCATTGGAATGTTGACGCTAGTATGTGTTGTGTTTTTAAAGCTGCCGTACCTCCGGGTTGTCGGCTGAATAGCTGTGTCAATGATTTTACAGAATAAAGGTTTAAAAAAAAACTAACAATATTTAAAAAAGATTTTAAAATATATACAATTAATATTACTTACTTTAAAATCTATATTCATATTCGATATTCATGCTCATGATATTTCTGCCACAATATTTCCAACTCGATAATGATTTCAGTCGATAATATTAACTTAATATTTTGTCTGAATACTCTTAGGACTACCTACGGCCTACCTTAGGGGTGATGTAGGTGTATTAAAAGGGGAGTTTAAGGCTTGGCAAGTAGCTTTAAATGTCAAGTTGAAGTGGCAGTAGACTGCACACACAGGCCCTGCAATGGCAGGCCTGAGACAGGTTTGACTGGTGTGGGAGTCACAGTCAGTACTACATGCCTACCAGTAGCATTTAACTTACAGGCCCTTTATACATGGTATACCATTTTATAAGGGTCTTATAGGTAAATGAAATATGCCAATCATGTATACATCAATTACACATATGTTTAGGGAAGAAGCACATAGCCTTTGGCACTGATCAGCAGTGGTAAAGTGCTCAAAATCCAAAGGCCCAAGAAAAGAATTCAGCAAAAAAAGAGGAGGAAGTCAAAATGTTTGGGGTGACCCTTTCAGAGATGGCTATTGTCCAACAGGATTGTTCCATTGTTGGTAGCTTTGCTCTTTTTGTAATGCTTCTATACATTTGTAAATTGTAGGTTGGGTTCTACCTAATATGGGTTGGAAGGTATTGTGCCATCCTGCCACTGCATTGTTTGTTTTAACTTCCTGTTCCAATGTGCTGTCATAGACATTCCACCACGGTTTTTGAAATTTAGGTTGGTGTCTGTTTCCGAAGTGATACAGTCTGCCAACCCAAGTGTCTTCGAAAATAGTCCATAAGGGGTCTAAGTTTGTCTTAATTTTGAGGGTAGAAAGGGCTTTCTATTAGTAGTATGTAGTGGTTGGCTACCATCGTGACAGGGTCATAGGCTTTTTTGAGTTCAAAGGCAAATTGGCTTTTATAGAATATTTAGGGCCATATTACGATGTCAGGCGGACGTGACCGTTGCGGAATCAGGATTGACCGACCTCCAGTCGGAAACCCGACCGCAGCATTATAATGCGAGCGCCCATGGTGCAGTCGCATACTCCCCTTTCTCTATGGGAGCTTGTGCTGTGGCCGTAAACTGGCTGTAGCACAAGCTCCCATAGAGACATTTGAGAATCTGTTTATCCCTGTACCGCGTGCCGGCCACATGGTGCAGGGATCAACAGGGGGGCCCCCTAGGTGCCCCCTTGGCCCCAAACCGGAGGCCGCAGCGAGAAGATGGCCCTGCTAAGGGCCCCCAAAGTCGCTTTCCGGCAGGCTTTCCATGTCGGACAATCCGACATGGAAAGCCTGTCGGAAACCAACATTGAAATCCTGACGGCAGAAATGCCGTCCATTGGGATTACAGCCAGCACTCCGACTGGCCGATGGGCTCCTTGAGCCTGTCGGAATCCAGGCGGAATGACCGTCCGGTTTCACTTTCGACCGTCTGCATCGTAATGTGGTGGTCGAAAGTGCAACCCACGGTGTGACTCGGAAAGCCTCCGACCAGCGGGGGTAAATTGAATGGTTTGAATCATGGCTTGCTCCAACTCTATGATTATTTTTGAGTTTGATATGGTTCAGGAGCTTGTAGGAAGTACTTCTTTGTTTATTTGGTAGTAGAGCATACAAAAAAGGAATATTTGTGTTTTGATTTTCACCATGTATGGTGTATATCCGAGCAAATGATTTGGGACACATTTTGTAGGTTTCATCCATCATCCATGTGTCACATTGTCTCAGTTTTAGTAAGTTATCTGCTGTAGAGAATATTAGGATTTGTTTTTCGTTATTTAGGTTGTCACGTAAAAGGAAAGGTTCCTCATTATGGGGCCTATTAGGATGGCGGGCAGACTTTAGTCCGCCCGCCACCCTAGTGGTGCTGGGACCGGCCGCCAGTGGTGCGGCGGTCCCGCACCTGCAATTAGGATGTCACCGCCACCGTGGCGGTGCCATCCTCCATTCCCAGCATTGTGGCCGGCGGTGCTCACAGCACCGCCTGCCACACTGCTGGGTACAGAGATCTGGGCCTAAATCCATCGTCTTTTTGCTCACCATACCATTCCAGCATGGACCCAGCCATATGCAAATCAGTCTTGACCCTGTGCCCTATGGGAACAGTCCAGCCCGAACTGCCAGGCCAGGTCCTCCCTGGACTGGAAACAAGCATCCTAGGACCGGTTTCGGGGTTTCACCCCTCTTCAGCCAGGATAGCTTGATTCCAGTGGCATGGAGAGCACGGGACTCACGTCTGAGCATACCCGTCCCACTCGGGGTGACAAATGCAAAAAGAACTATTGATGGACAGAATGCAGAACAATGTCATACATTTACCCCAGTACAGAGATCTGGGCCTAAATCCATCGTTTTTTTGCTCAACATGCCATTCCAGTTTGGACCCAGCCATGTGCAAATCAGTCTTGACCCTGTGCCCTATGGGAACAGTCCAGCCCGAACTGCCATGCCAGGTCCTCCCTGGACTGGAAACAAGCATCCTAAGACCGGATTCGTGGTTTCACCACTCTTCAGCCAGGATAGCTTGATTCCAGTGGCATGGAGAACCGGGGACTCACGTCTGAGCATACCAGTCCCACTCGGGGTAACAAATGCAAAAAGAACTGTTGATGGACAGAATGCAGAACAATGTCATACATTCACCCCAGTACAGAGATCTGGGCCTAAATCCATCGTTTTTTTGCTCACCCTGCCATTCCAGTTTGGACCCAGCCATGTGCAAATCAGTCTTGACCCTGTGCCCTATGGGAACAGTCCAGCCCGAACTGCCATGCCAGGTCCTCCCTGGACTGGAAACAAGCATCCTAGGACCGGATTCGGGGTTTCACCACTCTTCAGCCAGGATAGCTTGATTCCAGTGGCATGGAGAACCGGGGACTCACGTCTGAGCATACCAGTCCCACTCGGGGTAACAAATGCAAAAAGAACTGTTGATGGACAGAATGCAGAACAATGTCATACATTCACCCCAGTACAGAGATCTGGGCCTAAATCCATCGTTTTTTTGCTCACCCTGCCATTCCAGTTTGGACCCAGCCATGTGCAAATCAGTCTTGACCCTGTGCCCTATGGGAACAGTCCAGCCCGAACTGCCAGGCCAGGTCCTCCCTGGACTGGAAACAAGCATCCTAGGACCGGTTTCGGGGTTTCACCCCTCTTCAGCCAGGAAAGCTTGATTCCAGTGGCATGGAGAGCACGGGACTCACGTCTGAGCATACCCGTCCCACTCGGGGTGACAAATGCAAAAAGAACTATTGATGGACAGAATGCAGGACAATGTCATACATTTACCCCAGTACAGAGATCTGGGCCTAAATCCATCGTTTTTTTGCTCAACATGCCATTCCAGTTTGGACCCAGCCATGTGCAAATCAGTCTTGACCCTGTGCCCTATGGGAACAGTCCAGCCCGAACTGCCATGCCAGGTCCTCCCTGGACTGGAAACAAGCATCCTAGGACCGGATTCGGGGTTTCACCACTCTTCAGCCAGGATAGCTTGATTCCAGTGGCATGGAGAACCGGGCACTCACGTCTGAGCATACCAGTCCCACTCGGGGTAACAAATGCAAAAAGAACTGTTGATGGACAGAATGCAGAACAATGTCATACATTCACCCCAGTACAGAGATCTGGGCCTAAATCCATCGTTTTTTTGCTCACCCTGCCATTCCAGTTTGGACCCAGCCATGTGCAAATCAGTCCTGACCCTGTGCCCTATGGGAACAGTCCAGCCCGAACTGCCAGGACAGGTCCTCCCTGGACTGGAAACAAGCATCCTAGGACCGGTTTCGGGGTTTCACCCCACTTCAGCCAGGATAGCTTGATTCCAGTGGCATGGAGAACCACGGACTCACATCTGAGCATACCAGTCCCACTCGGGGTAACAAATGCAAAAAGAACTGTTGATGGACAGAATGCAGAACAATGTCATACATTCACCCCAGTACAGAGATCTGGGCCTAAATCCATCGTTTTTTTGCTCACCCTGCCATTCCAGTTTGGACCCAGCCATGTGCAAATCAGTCTTGACCCTGTGCCCTATGGGAACAGTCCAGCCCGAACTGCCAGGCCAGGTCCTCCCTGGACTGGAAACAAGCATCCTAGGACCGGTTTCGGGGTTTCACCCTTCTTCAGCCAGGATAGCTTGATTCCAGTGGCATGGAGAGCACGAGACTCACGTCTGAGCATACCCGTCCCACTCGGGGTGACAAATGCAAAAAGAACTATTGATGGACAGAACACAGAACAATGTCATACATTCACCCCAGTACAGAGATCTGGGCCTAAATCCATCGTTTTTTTGCTCACCATGCCATTCCAGTTTGGACCCAGCCATATGCAAATCAGTCTTGACCCTGTGCCCTATGGGAACAGTCCAGCCCGAACTGCCAGGCCAGGTCATCCCTGGACTGGAAACAAGCATCCTAGGACCGGTTTCGGGGTTTCACCCCTCTTCAGCCAGGATAGCTTGATTCCAGTGGCATAGAGAGCACGGGACTCACGTCTGAGCATACCCGTCCCACTCGGGGTGACAAATGCAAAAAGAACTATTGATGGACAGAATGCAGAACAATGCCATACATTCACCCCTTGCTCACTTTGACACTGGATTCAAGATAGCCTGGCTGATGAGGGTTATGAATCCGAAACCGGTCCCAGGATGCTTGTTTCCGGTCCAGGGAAGACATGGCTTGGCAGTTCGGGCTGGACTGTTCCCATGAGGCACAGGGTCAGACTGATTTGCATATGGCCATGTCAGAACTGGGGTGGTGAAGTGAGCTAAAGAATGATGATGGATTAAACCCAGATCAGTTGACTGGGGGTGAGTGTTTGATTTGCTCAAATGCTCCGTCCATCGTCCCCTTTGGTATCGCTTTCCTAATATGGAAGGCGGTGTCTAGCAGACACCGCCACCATATCAGGCCCCTTTTCCTCCCGGTCACCGGTGTGCCCGGCGGAAAACCGGCGAACTGTCTTTCCGTCCGCCGGGGTCCCCCCACCATACTAATATGGCCAGGGGGAAATGGGTGGCAGGCGTAGTGTGTTGTAGGGCGGATCCCCACCGCCATGCGGGCGGTGGCGATCCGCCCTACATCCTAATAGACCCGTATGTGTCATTGTTAAGTGTTCAGGTATGTGTATGTCTTCGTATCTTCTAGGGGCAGGTCTGTCTTTTAGTTCATGCAATTAAACATTTTAAAGTGAAGATAGGTGGTATCGTTTGGGGTCTTTAGTTAGTTTATATATAAGGATTTTGCTTGTGGGTCCCTGGGAGCTAGTGCTGGCCTCTCTTATGTCTTGCAATATCTCTCTTACTTCTATTTCTGTTCCATTCACAAGCTCTGTGTGACAATATTTCCAATTACTTTGAAAAGAAGATCTCCAAAATACAAAAATCTTTTTCGCTTACCCCTCCTAACATCAAGACGGAAATCCCCATTCCTTCTCCAACCCTCACAAAGCTCTCCTCCTTTTTACCAGTGTCATTGGAAGCCACATCCAAGGCCATAATGACATGCAGTTCAGGTTCTCCGTTGGATGCCTGCCCCCCCAAGTTCCTACATAAACTTATCGACATCATCAACCCAGTGGTCAACCAAATAGTCAATTCCTCGTTAGACACAGGCATTGTCCCTGAGGATTGGAAACTTGCCCTGGTTAAACCCCTCAAAAATAAGGAAAATATAGACGCATCAGTCCTCTCTAACCTATGGCCGATATCACTGCTCCCAGTACTGGGCAAAATAGCGGAGAGGTTTGTACTTAAAGAGCTTTCAAATTTCATCGAATCAAATAATATCCTCCACCTTCAGCAATCTGGTTTTCGCCCTAGGCACTCAACGGAGTCTGCCCTCTTAGAAATCACAGAGGTGTTAAAGACCCTTGCTGACTCTGGTAAAAAAGCTGTACTAATCCTCCTGGACCTTTCCGCCGCGTTCGATACCATCTCTCACGATATCCTTCTGGCTAGACTCGAACGCGGCGGTATCACGGGTTCTGTACTGGCATGGATTAGATCCTTCCTCACCAATCGCAGACAAGCCGTGGCGTTAGGTCCCTTCCTTTCCACAGGGAAGACTATAACCACAGGGGTTCCTCAGGGCTCCTCCTTGAGCCCTCTGTTGTTTAACGGATATATGGCCCCCCTCATCTTCCTTATAAAATCCTTCGGAATTGAAGTCACCTCTTACGCCGACGATACTCAAATGATCGTCTCCCTAGACAAAAACAATAATGAAGCCGAAAGGAATTTCCAATCATGTCTCTCTCAAGTCATACAGTGGATGAAGAACAATCATTTACAATGCAACACGGATAAAACTGAAATCCTACCCATTGGCACGAATGTTACTTTCATTCCTGACAGGTGGTGGCCGGAAGGTACTCCACCCCCACCAGATACAGTCAAGGTGGCCAGAAACCTGGGGGTCAAGTTTGACTCTTCCTTATCCTTCCTCCCTCATGCACTGGTCACGGCGGGCACCTGCTTCAGTGTAATAAGATCCTTGAAGAAATTATTTGATCTGATCCCCCTGGCTGCCAGGAAATCTGTAACGGTTGCTCTTGTCCTCTCACGCTTGGACTATTGCAACAGCCTGTTGGCCGGGGCTAACAAATCCACAATTAAAAGATTACAAATAGCACAAAACGCTGCAGCCCGCCTGGTTCTTAGGCTCCCACGTACTTCGTCGGCATCCTCGGCTTTAAACACTCTACATTGGCTCCCCATTCATAAAAGGATTCTCTTCAAAATGCTTCTGATCACCTATAAAGCCTCTCGCCGGACAGGCCCTAGATATCTCGCAGCTCGTTTCGCACCCTACATTACCACCAGGACCCTCAGATCTTCCTCGGCCAATTTGCTAAAACCACCCCACTTTAGACTTGCCACCAAAGGTGGAAAAACAGTCGCCTATCTTGGCTCTAAGGCATGGAACGTACTCCCTTCGGGCTTACGTATGCAGCTATCAGAGACGTCTTTCAGGAAAGCACTCAAAACCTGGATTTATAAATGTCCAGATGACCTCTGTTTTGCATTAATCTAACTTCTCCCTTTCGTTCTTCTTATTCCCATTTCTTCACCCCGTCCTTTCAGCGCCAGGAGGCTCCTTGCGGAGTGACAGTTCGCGCTCTATAAATGCTCTTTTACATTTACATTTTACATTACATTTACATTTACATTTGGGGAGTAGTTGTGCACTCTTATTTATTAATTTTTTAACAGATTTTATTGAGTTTTCATAGTCAATCAAAACATACATTACAATCACTCCGCTGTGCAGTATCAGAGGACAACTCATCATAATGAGTATTCCAATCTGTCAATGTTAATCAGGAAAGAAACCAACAGCAATTAGATTATTTCCTCTGTTACGCCCATAGATCAATACAGTACATCTTCTTGCTGAATCCAGGGTTTCATATGAGAAAGGAAGGGTAATAAGTCATAATAAAAAGTCTCGGGCAGGGGGACAACCCACCTCATGGGTTACTCAGGTCTGCGTCCTGTGATGGTAGGTAAGTAGCACATAGCAGGACCCCGGTTGGAACGCATATAGCTCAACTGGGTGACTCCATCAGAGACGCCACTGACGAAGTCAGCTCCGGGTTGGTCAGGCTGTCCACTAATGCACCCCGTGCGCTGATTCCCTCTATATTCCCCAAGCCTCTCTGTGCCTCCCTCAGGAGTGCCCTCTCCTCACAACTAACCCACTTTACCATCTCACTCTTCCAAGTTGTCAGCCTCGGACCCCTCCTTGCCTTCCAATTATGTGCTATTTCATGCTTGGCAATAATATACGCTAGATCTTGAAACCTCCTCGTTATCTTTGACTTTGCAGGGTGGGAGAACCAGCAGAGGAGACAGTGACGATCTTGGAATCTCCTTCCCTATGCATTCCTCTATTGTGCATATAAGTCCCTCCCAGAAAGCGTGCGACGCGGGGCATGACCAAACCATGTGGAGGAAGTGGGCTCTTGTGCTTTGGCATTGTGCGCATGTTGTGTCAGGTACATGGAAATATCTGCTGATATGCTCAGGTGTCAAAAATGCCCTATAAAGTATGTAATAGTTAATAAGTTTGAAGCGTGCATTCCTAAAGACTTTCTGTGTGCATTCTAAAATCTTATCCCAGTCTTTCAGGACAATAGGAGTGCCAAGGTCTTCCTCCCATCTAGCCCTCAGAGTATCCAAAGGTAGTTGTTGGTCTTCTTGTAGTGCCCTGTACAGACAGGAAATTGTTTGTACAACACCTGCGGAGAACGCCATGTACTGACAGCTCTGGGATGTTGCGGGTTCAGTGGATCCCCCCCCCCAGTGTTTCTTAATCGCCATTGTGAGTGCTCTGTGAAGTAGGAAATGCCCATGTGGAAGGTCAAATTCAGCTCTGAAGTACTCAAACGGGAGCAACCCTGAGTTCCTATACAGATCGCCCACCTTCATTTCTCCTGCTGCAGCCCACTGGGTCAAGCCCCCAAGCTCCCCCGTGTGGGGAGTCTTAACGCGTAGTCTCTGTAGTCCACTATTCCAACACTTTGCCATAATGTGAAATTTATGTGAGTCACTTGCATTAGATCGCCGTACACGGAGGAGGACTCCAAGCAGATCATGAAGCGGCGGTACACAGGGGCCAGGGATCTGGTCCGGGTTGCTCCAATTTGCAATGCCTTGGATCAGCCACTGCAGCTGGGCCACGACGTATAAAACTCAAAATCAGCCCCCCTCACCCATTGGGCATTTCACAGTGGTTAATACTATTCTTCATTGACCTGGTCCCCAGATGAACTAGATGCTCAGGGTCTTTAGCTCCCTAAACCGTGATCCAGGGATCCATATGGGGAGAGTAGAAAAAAAGATAAAAAAGCTGCGGTAGGGCCAACATTTTCAAAAGGGCGATCCTCTCAATCATCGGAAGCATCCCCCAGAACTTCATAGAAACCCTCAGGGATCCAATTGCGAGACCAATGTTACCCTCCAATAGATCGTCTTTATCGTGGTATAACCCCCAGGTAGGTCAAGCAGTAAGGTTCCCACTGTACCATAGATACATGTGCTGGCGGTTCCTCTCTCCGCTGGGGAAATGTTTCGATTTCTGCCAGTTAACTTGCAGCCCAGACAAGAGTCTCAATTCCTTCAGCATGGCCCTAACCCCCCTCAGTTCCTCCTCTGAGTCGTGCAAGAACAGTAACAGATTGTCCGCATATATCGCTATTCTAGGGAAATGTTTCCGCATTGTCAAGCCCTAAAACGCCCTTTCAGCCTTCGCACAGGCCGCTAAGGGTTTCATCGTGATCGCCAAGAGCAGAGGGAACAGGGGGCACCCTTGCCCCATTCCCTGCTTCACTGGGCAGCTCACCGATATGGCCTTACCAGTTGTACCCTGGCAGTCAGTCTTCTGTATACCATCCGCATCCAGGTTACAAAGCACTCTACCAATCCCATGCGCAGCATCACTTCGTACAGATAGTGCCACTCAAGACTATCAAAGGTTTTGTCAATATCGATAGTGAAGATGACAGCTTCCTCCTTGGGATAGTCGCTAGCTTCCATAATCACTAGGAGGCGTCTGATATTAGTTGCCTTGGGCTAAATCCCCTCTGGTCTACATGTATCAATCGCGTCATATAGGAGAGCAGGCGGATTGCAAAAATTTTACTTAGAATCTTATAGTCAATGTTTAACATCGACAAATGTCTGTATGCCGGGTGGTCGTGTGCCGGCTTTCCGGACTTCAGTATGGGAACGATCACTGCCTCTCTGGTGGTGTCCGGCAGGATACTTGTAGTATTAGCTGCATTATACAACTTCACTATTTTGGGTGACAGCTCTAAGGAGTAGGTGGCGTAAAATTCCAACGGGAAGCCATCAGTCCCCTGCGTCTTCTTCAGCGCCATGTGTTTAATGGCGCACAATATTTCCTGCGGGGAAATATCCTCTCCCAGGACCCTCACCTCTTCCTCCTCCAGGCGTGGTAACGGGAGTTCCCCCAAGATGGTCCGACGTCATCATCGCATTCACTTCTGTAACACTTGTGTAAAGTGTTGAGTAGTATTGGGCGAATATATTGTTAATTATCTCCCGGGAGCACTCTCTATTGCCCCTCTCATCTTCCAAGTCGGGAATCACTGATTCCTGTTTAGACGGGTTACCGAGCCAGGCCAGCAAAAACCCAGATTTATCCATTTTGGCATGTGTTATGTCCATATAACGCTTATAATCAAAACACCTAAGGTGCTCTACCTGGGACTCCACCTCCTCTCTTGCCTCCAGAAGCGCCTTCTGTAATTCCGGTCGAGTCGGGCGCGTAACTCTACGTCCCTAAGCACTTTTTCGGCCGATTGGACCTCTCTCAGTAGGGTATGTCTTATGCCCTTCGACTCAGCCAGGCAATGGCCCAGGAGTACAGCCTTAAAGACATCCCATTCCATCTGCTGGGAGGACACCATACCAGCATTAGCAACAAAATATTGGAGTATTTTCTCCCGTATTATCTACCAAAAAGCCTGGTCCTCCAGCTCTTCTGGCTTTAGTCTTCACGTGGGTATTGCTGGGAGAGGCTGGGTCCAGCGTAAACGCAAAAGGACTGGATTGTGGTCCAATATAGTATGGGCCAAATATTCTATACACCACACACAAAGGATAAGGGGTAGGAGAAGATAATGTCCCACTCCAACCTCCAGTAACAATGTTTAGCACACGAAAAGAAGAGGAACAGTATAATTCAAGATCGCTGTGATCAAGGAAAGGGATAAAAACACTCAGGAGTTTTACAAATGCCCTCACACAAAGTAAACTGTATCATGCTTCATCATACGGCTGCTAACACACCTTCGCGCAAGCCAACACTGGAGGTGGAGCAATAGGGTGGGGGGAGACAATACAACACAAAAAATAATAATAATAAAGTAAATGGGATAAGTGAACAAAGATGCAGAAATAGTGGTTAAAACTGGACATGGGAAATCCTCAATCCCATTTTAATCATGGATTCCCTAATCAGAAAAATAAGGTCAATTGAAAAAGTGGTGGATGGTGGTATGGAGAGCTGTAACGAGTCACCTACCCCTCCACTCTTCAAGAAAACATCGACATGTTTTAGCCAGTATGAAATAATACCCCGGCTTTCATCAGGACTCACACATGAAAAAATCCCATGGGTACTAACCCTACCTCCTTGATCCAAGGGTAGAGGGTAGGACCCCTTCTCAATGAATGCTCCCAACAAATATGTTGGGATGATTTCCATTGGGAACCTGTAACAGAGTCAATAAAAACACGTATCAAGCAAACAGTGCAGTGCCCCAGTGAATCGAAAAACACACACATAAACAACAATATGAGTGTCCCCCGAACCGATCAAGACCAGCGATTAATGTGTGGGCTTAAGTGCCCCTGGCTCAGACTAGATCAAACAATTATTTATGGCCCTGCGGTGCACCTAGTGATTCTATGCGTCCCACAACAGTGCACAATCTGCACTAGTTTTCTTTTTCAAAGAATCAGTACTATTAAAAGTATAAAATATAACATCAGGCATCAGTGCTAGGAGAAAAGAACATAACCATTCACTCAGCAGTTCTTACCAAGTTCTTTCAAATTCCAAACCTGAAATGGCGGGGGACCGAGGACAACTCCCTATAGTCACACTCTGCGAGACATTGGGATAGATAAATAAAGGCATAAGTAAGTTCATGTGTTTACAGAAACATGTGGAGAAGTGGAGAAGTGTGGCTCAATGGTTAGAGCGGCAGACCTCGATGCAGAGCACTGGTCCGGGACCAGAGTTCGATTCCCGCCGCGGCAGGGTCTCGGGCTATAAATTCCTCGGACCTGATATTCTCGTCTCCGTGCCTATTCTAATCATGGGTCCCATGCTGCAACTCTGGGCAATAGCTTGCTTAATCTCCACAACTGCCCCAACAGTGCTGGGATGCCTGGCTTCACCATGGGGGTGCCCAGGAGTGGACACTTCACACGGATAGCCAGGAAGGGTTCCTACAGCGGTATGAGTACAGCGCTGAGATACCCCTAGGGGTGATTCGCGCGCTATATAAGTACATATACATTTACAGGAGAGCGATCTATCAGCAGCAACGGTCTCAGTGAAACCACCCGGTAGAGGCTGGCCTCGGGACACAATGGATATTGATAAAATAAAGCATTGAGTTACCTGGAGGGCTCAGGATGTCCGTTACAAACCAAGATAGTGCCAGAGTAACAAAGTTTCACCACTGCCTGGGGGAGTCAAAGTACTTCTACTTTCTACGTCAAGGTGAGCCGTCTCGGACGGATTGTTCCTCCTGGCGCCGTGCAGTTACGGTGCCCTGTGCCACCACAGGCTGTGTTAACCATCCCCACCCCTCTCTACGTAATCATATACATGACGCACGTCAGTTAACCGGTGCTCATCCGCGCTCCGAGACAAATAGCCCGGTGGACATAGAACCCCTACCATTATTCCAAGAAGGAAGAGTATTCTTGTGAACATAGTACATAGTACATGCTCGGAGGGGCTTAAACTGCATGTAGGGAAACATCCAGTGATGTCATCTATATATACGAGAGAGGGTGTGTGAAGCCTAACATGAATGAGCGTCACCCCCTTGAGGACTCAGTACCACTCTCATTGTACCAACAATCCACGTATATTTAGGGGTTAGGAGGTCAGGCGAGTCCTATAGGAAGCCAAAGGAATTACACCAACAAAAAAGTGTGGCTAGGACCCACTCCATGCCACCAACCCACGTGTGTTAAGGGGTAGGGAGGTCATATAGGTAGTGAGAGAAGTCTCAACCGTGAGTGTACAATAGGTGTATAATCATAACTCAAAGGGTGCGATGTGTCAGGCTAGAACTCTATGGTATGAGCCTGGCTTATTACAAACATGAGCCCAAGTCATAGAGACCATCACGGGGGAAGTAGCAGGCATGTCCACAGTGTCTCAGAGATTATGCAAGGTTGACCAAGGTATATCATCATTCAGGCCCTCAATGTGGCTGCGGATCCTATATATCCATTTTTGTTCTCTTATGAAGAGTGCATTTTCTGGGCTACTGGTGGTGGCATTAATTTTGGGTATGTCCACGACCGTCCAGAACATGTCCTCAGCCGTATATTTTTTCACCTTGTAATGAGTCATCGAGCGACTTATCGTCCTTTGGCATCTGATGGTTGATCTGTGCTCCCTTATTCTAATCTTCACCCTCCGTGTGATCATCCCAATATAGATAAGGTTACACAGGCATTTTAGCATGGATACAACATTTGTGGAGTTGCAATTAGTATGCTTGCGTTGCTCCCATGGGTGGTTGAGACCAACATCCACTTTTTAGGTCTCGCCTTGCTATCGCGTAAGCGATTGCAAAGCGAGACTATTGTAAGCGGGTTTGAAAAGTGCTCCCAAAAAGCGGATTGCATGGCTAGCACGCGCACAATCACGCGCATCGTGCCGCCATGCAATCCGCTTTTTGGGAGCACTTCAAAGGGTCCGCTCCCCCGCCTGGAATGCGCTCCCCGCCCCCAAGCTCCCCCGCCCCCAAGCGCGCGCGCACCACGCTCCGCCGGGCTTGTCTTTTTTTTCGTGGTTTTTTAAAACTTTAAGCGCGAGGAGCGCGTGCGACCAATGCTTGTTTCCTCTTTTCTGTCATCATCGTCTTCATATCCCCCTTTCTCTTCTTGTTTTCTTTCTAGTTTCTAGCGTCTCCTTTCTGTCTCATTGTCGTCTCTCTCCCTTCTCTGTCTCCCTTCTCAACCTCTTTCCTCTCCCCCGTCATTTCTTTAATTCTCCATATCTCTCTCCCCCTCTTCTCCATGTCCTCCATGTCCTCCCTGTTCTATTCATTCTCTTTCTCTTACACAAACAGGCGCGCGCAGAAGTCCTTCTCCGTTTTGTTACCCTGCCGAGTATTAATTCAGTTCGCATAAATCCTTGATTGTAAGGCCACAACGAGAAAAGGCGATCTTTGGGTCTGTTACAGCTCAGGCCGTTCCGTTCAGCATGGCCACAGGATGCCCTCCCGGGTCAGTTCACAGCAATAGTCTGTTATACAGATTCATTGTTGAGCACTGACCCCCCCCCCAAACCCTCTCCCGCCCCCTGCTGTGAAAAATCCTACAACTGAAGCGTGTTATTATCGCTTCTGGGCCAAAGTCGGTGTGAAGTCGCGCTAATACACACTCACAAACCACCCGATATCCATCGCAGGAGTCAAGAAGTACACAGAAGCAAGAATACTCGCAGGAGGAGCTTTGTGACATACAGGGGGGAACTGTTCACACTCTATTTGAGTGGGGTGGGGGGAGGATGGGGGCGAAGGGTGATGCAAGCCTTCCCCTTTCTGACGAAAATCGTCCTTGTAGCTTGTACCGTATCTTGCCACCCCTAGAATCGTGCAACGGAAGTGGGGTGCATTCTGTTGTTCACGTGCGTGCAGATCAGCCGTAGCTGAGCAGCACCTAACGGGGTTCTTCGAACGTACGGTGTGCTGAGGCTGAGCGTCTGAGAGGCAACGAGATGCAAGCATGGCAAATATAGTGTGTTTTTTTAGTGTTGTCACGAGATGCGGTTCACAATAGGCTGTGGTAGCGTTTTTTTTGTTGCATTCTTGTATGTCGCTAATTCGACCCAAATATATTGGAGCCTTTACATGAGCACCCGTGCATTACACAAGGACACATTCATTTTTGTAGGCCTGGGAGATTGATTGATTTGCCCAGAATCACAGGATGTTAAGCCAATGCGAGCCTCGGAACCAGAGACTCGAACCCGGTTCCCCACTTCCAAACTCGGCAGCTCTGTTCCTTACACCACAGATTGTTGTAAATCTTTGTGCCTCCTCCTCCTTGCCCCCCTGCCTCCGTTTTCCCGCCGCTTTTTGCCCCCCTCCTCCGTTTTTCCCGACGTTTTTCCCCGCCACTGGCCCTGCGGCCCCGCCCTCCTTGACCCCCATTGGCCACCCCGGTCCCACCTCCCAGCTCCTCCTCCCTCCCTCTGCTCTCTTATGGAGGCCGCGCAGCGGTAGAGAGAGCGACCTCTGACCCTGTCACCAGGCAGGTCGCTCCCCTCACCGCCGCACAGCCCCTGTGAGACTCGCGCTCCGCTGCTCCAGCCGCATACCAGGTGATTCACTGTGCCCCGCACTGGTGTGTCCCTGACTGTTTTTCTGCTTGTACCCTGTGCCTTTTCCCTTTTTTGCCTTCTGTACCCTTCCTAATTGCTCTTGCTTGTACCCCTGTGCCTGTTCCTTTTTGCCTTCTGTACCCTTGTGCCCCCTCCTCCTTGCCCCCCTGCCTCCGTTTTCCCGCCACTTTTTGCCCCCCTCCTCCGTTTTTCCCGCCGTTTTTCCCCGCCGCTGGCCCTGCGGCCCCGCCCTCCTTGACCCCCATTGGCCACCCCGCTCCCACCTCCCAGCTCCTCCTCCCTCCCTTTGCCCTCTTATGGAGGCCGCACAGCGGACGCGCCGCTGGCGCGCCGAAGGCGCGCCAAAGGCAAGCCCGTCTGCGCCCGTCCGCGCCTGGACCACGCCCAGTGCCAGGACCCCTGGCCCCCGCCAACGCCAGCCCACACGACGGATCTACGACGCCGCAACCCTCAACGCACTCAATACCGGCCGGAACCCCACCTGCTGCCAGGCCGCCCCGAAACGCTTCCACGGACCCTTCACCTGCACAACTTGCAAGTTCACCTGCCTCCGAACATGCACCGCGCCCGCCAAGCCAAACTCCAGCAGCAACCTCAAGTGCATCCTGCTCAACACCCGCTCCGTCCACAGACACGCCGTCGAACTCTGGAACCTCCTCGACACAACCTCACCAGACATCGCCTTCCTCACTGAAACATGAATGAACGCCTCCTCAGCCCCCGACATCGCCATCGCCATCCCGGATGGATACAAGATCATCAGGAGGGACCGCATCAACCAGACCGGAGGAGGCATCGCCATCGTCCACAAGAACACCATCCGCATCACGACCGACGCCGACGACACCTACGCCACCGCCGAACACCTCCACTTCCAGATTCACACCAACCCAAAGACGACCCTCAGAGGCACCCTCATCTACAGACCCCCGGGACCACACACACAATTCAGCGAAGACTTCACGGACTTCATCAGCCCACACCCCCTCCCCTCCGCCGACTACATCCTCCTAGGGGACCTCAACTTCCACCTGGAGAACAACAAGGACCGCAACACCGTCACCCTGCTGGACAACCTCGCTAACCTCGGACTCAAGCAACTGGTCAACACCCCCACCCACTACGCCGGCCACACGCTTGATCCCGTCTTCTCATCCAGCAAGCACATCGCCTTCAGCCACTCCACCGGACTTCACTGGACCGACCACAGCTGCGTCCACTTCAGCTTCAGAAAAACCACTACCCACCACCACCCGCAACAGGTCCCTCACAGAAACTGGAGCAAGATCACCGCCGACCAGCTCACCACCTCCCTCAACAAGAACCCACCTGCCAGCACACCGGACCCCGATGTAGCAGCCCGCAACTTCCCGCAGTGGCTGACCGCCTGCGCCGACGACCTTGCACCACTAAAGAACCCTCCCAGCAAACCCAGAAGCAAGAAGGCCCCCTGGTTCACCAGCAAACTCAAGGACTCCAAGAAGACCTGCCGCACCCTCGAGAAAGCCTGGCTCCTCGACCAGACCACTGACAACATGACCGCCCTCAAACACGCCACCCGCAAGCACCACCAGCTCATCCGCACCACCAAGAAGAAATCACTGAAGGATCGACTGGACAACAACGCCCACGACAGCAAGGAACTCTTCAGCATCGTCAAGGAGTTCTCCAACCCCAGCACCGGCAACAACGACATCACCCCCTCACAAGATCTCTGCGACTCCCTCGCCTCGTTCTTCCACCGCAAGATTGCCGACATCCACAACAGCTTCGGCACACCATCCTCGCGCCCAACCGTCGAACCAACGTACCCCACCGCCACCCTCCGCACCTGGACCACGGTGACCACCGAAGACACAGCACGCACGATGAATACCATCCACTCCGGATCTCCGACTGACCCCTGCCCCCACCATGTCTTCAACAAGGCTGCCTCCACCATCGCACCCCAACTCCGAGACGTCATCAACACCTCCTTCGACACCGCCACCTTCCCGGAGAGCTGGAAGCACGCCGAGCTCAACGCCCTACTGAAGAAACAAACAGCAGACCCCACCGACCTCAAAAACTTCCGCCCCATCTCGCTCCTCCCTTTTCCGGCCAAAGTCATCGAGAAGATCGCCAACAGACAGCTTGCCGCCTTCCTCGAGACGAATGGATCACTCGACCCCTCGCAGTCCGGTTTCAGAGCCAACCACAGCACCGAGACCGCCCTCATCGCAGCCACCGACGACATCCGAGCCCTGCTCGACAACAGGGAAACAGCGGCACTCATCCTCCTGGACCTCTCCGCAGCGTTCGACACTGTCTGCCACCGCACCCTTGTCCAACGCCTCAGCAACACCGGCATCCAAGAGAAGGCACTGAAGTGGATCATCTCGTTCCTCGCCGGAAGAACACAGAGAGTCCGCCTCCCCCCATTTCGATCGGAGGCCTCCGAAGTCATCTGCGGCGTCCCGCAAGGATCATCACTCAGCCCCACCCTCTTCAACGTCTACATGAGACCTCTCGCTATCATCGCACGCCAACACAACCTCAACATCATCTCCTACGCCGACGACACCCAGCTGATCCTCTCCCTCACCAGAGACCCCGACACCGCCAGAACCAGCCTCCACGAAGGGATGAAAGACGTCGCCGAGTGGATGAAGAACAGCCGCCTGAAACTGAACTCAGACAAGACGGAAGTCCTCACCTGGGACCATCACCCTCCGCCTGGGACGACTCCTGGTGGCCCCCAGCCCTGGGCACCGCCCCCAAGCCAACAGACCACGCACGCAACCTGGGCTTCATCCTGGACTCCTCCCTCTCGATGACCAGACAAGTCAACGCCGTCTCCTCTTCATGCTTTCACACCCTCCGCATGCACCGCAAGATCTTCCGATGGATCCCGACCGAAACCAGGAAGACGGTCACCCAGGCCCTCGTCACCAGCCGACTGAACTACGGAAACACCCTCTACGCCGGAACCACAGCCAAGCTACAGAAAAGACTCCAACGCATCCAGAACGCCTCCGCCTGATTCATCCTGGACATCCCCCAACGCAGCCACATCTCCGGCCACCTGAGGGACCTGCACTGGCTCCCCGTCAACAAGAGGATCACCTTCAGGCTCCTCACCCACGCACACAAGTCTCTTCACGACCTGGGCCCTAAGTACCTCAACGACCGCCTGACCTTCCACACGCCCACTCGCCAGCTACGGTCTGCTAGCCTCGCCCTCGCCGCCGTACCACGCATCCGAAGAGCCACCGCCGGAGGCAGATCCTTCTCCTACCTGGCGGCCAAGACATGGAACTCCCTCCCCATCCACCTTCGGCTGACCCAGGACCACCTCGCCTTCAGGAGACAACTCAAGACCTGGCTGTTCGAGCAGTAGCGGACCCCTTCCCCCAAGCGCCTTGAGACCCTTCCGGGTGAGTAGCGCGCTATACAAGTGCTTTGATTGATTGATTTATTTATTTAGATACTCCAGAGTGCACTGCCGGAGCTCCAACGACAATTCTGAGACACATCTCCACTGCAGCCAGCACAGGGAGGCATAAACAAGGCACAACACGCACTTATTTTGCATCTGCAGTTTTCGGAGAAAGCCATCCTTGAAATGAAGGCCGCTGCCTGCCCTCCCTGCTCCATCCTCTCGCAGCCCCCTCCTCTTTGACCCCTCCTCCACACCGCTTCCCAGGAGACAGCAGAGTTATTTACACTCGCCCACTAATCCCAGCTCTCTCTGGAGGCCCCTGATGCCTTGCAGACCCGGCCTGACGATTGACACAGTTGCAGAGTCCTTTCCCTATCTGCTAAAATCGAATTTCACCTAGTTAAAGTGATCTGGAAAGAATGTGACTTCCACGGCTGTAAATCATCGGCAGAACGAAGCAGCACAACCTCTGAGGGGGCATTAACGGAGATACCCCCTTCTGTCAGCCAACTGCTTCAAAACATCCATAAAACAATGAAAGCATTTCATGGCTAGCTATGAATTTCTGTCTGCTGTACTTATGATTTTTAACTCATCCGATCAGAAAAACTAATAGCTATGTAGATGTCACGGAAAGAAGTTCGAAACACAATTATTCAATTTTCATTTTAGACAGATTATATATATGTTTGGGTCTTTGTTGATTATTCTTGAAATGTATTATTAATTCATATTACATTATTTTACTGGTATATTAAGTTAAATATTTTAAACATTTATTATTATAATTGGTAAATATGCACATAGGAATCATAATTTTTTCTCAATGTACTTACGTGTATGTGTACCAGCAAACCCATAAAGAAAAGTAAGGCGCAAAGGAATGAATAGAGAAAACAGTGACAACGTCTAATATAGTTAAAGCAAAAATAGGGAAGTTATTAAATGCGAATTCGAGAAAAAAGTAGATTGTTTATGTGCAATTCCTTTGCCCTTGTTTGTGGTTTGGAAAGTTAAACCATTCATAGCTCAACTTGTTCGCACTTGTGAGTCTCCTCTATAAAAAAAATTTTTTGTTAGGTAAAAGGGTTCCTGAAAACGGACCTAACAGAAAGGAATTCACGCGCCTTCTGACAGAGTTTGACCACTAGAGGGAACTAAACTTCCAGCAGAAAACGAGGACCTGTCTCATTTTCAACATTTTGCATACCTTACAATCTCATGCTTTGTTTGTGTTTCATAGAGCCTACGGCCTCGCATTAAATTACCTCACTGAGAAAAAACTGCTTAGAGAAGGTCTTAAATGGGAAGCAACATACTTGGTTAAAAATCCATTTGCAACGCAATAGGTCTCGCATTTGCAAAAGTTTAAGCTATTGGCATTGTTCATGACAATGCCTTTTTTAATCTATTTTATAAAACAAACACATAATGGCATTTATTTATCATTTACAAAGCCAATAGCTAGTGTTGCATTATTATTAGCAATGCCAGCTGCTCACACTTTTATAATGCGAGACCTATTGCATTGCAAATGCTTGTTTGGTGTTAGCAGTGAGGTGGCAAACATCGCAACCCCCATATCTTGTGTGTCCTGTCACTGGCGGGAGGGTCCATCCACCTTCCTTCTCTGTGGTCAGACGTGGTCTAACGGAAGTGGTAGTAGGTCTGGTGTGGACCAGCAAATCCTTGATATTCTGGCTCCTTTTAAAGGAGAATGGGGGTTTCTCTAGTCGTAAACCATTGAAGTTGAGGATCCTCCAGTTTCGTAAAATGATTCTCTTAATGTTGTTGTAAGCAGTATTAAATGTGGTAACACATATAGTTTGTCAGTGGGGAGTTTTTCCACAGTCTCCAGTAGAGCCTCTCTGTTGCAATTGCCTGCTCTCTTATGGGCCCTCTTCACTGTCCTTCGTGGGTACTTCCTTTGCTGAAGTTTGTTCGTCCGGACGTTGGCTTCTGATCTGAAGTCCTCAGTGTTAGAGCAATTTCTGCGAAGGCGCAGGAACTGCCCCACCGGTAGGTTCTACCTTAAGGATTTGGGGTGGAAGCTCTCAATTAAAAGTAGGCTGTTCCTGTCCGTTGGTTTGTGGATCACCCCAGTCTGTGAACCTCCTTCAGAAGGGAAGATGACCAGATCCAGGAAGGGTAGTTTCTCTTTTGTGATGGTCGAGGTAAAGTGTAGGAGGGGGTTGCGGGTGTTCATCACTCCAGAAATTCTTGAATGGATTGGGCATCCTCCTCCCAAATCAGGAGAACATCATCAATATAGCGCCTCCACACCTTGATGTTGTCATTTCAGAGGTTTCCAGGGGCGTAGATGTATTGATCCTCAAATGCTGCCCCATAAAGCCCTTCTAGACTGGGAGCAAAACCGCTCCCCATGGAAGTCCCATGCGTTTGGAGGTAGTATGTCCCCTGAAATTCTAAGAAATTCCTGATGAGTGCTATTTCAGTGAGGTGTAGGAGGAATGGCCTGGGGGTACAGAAATCCCAGTCCAACGTGAACAGGACTTCCTCCACTACACGTAATGTCTCCCTTTGAGGTATGTTGGCATATAGGGACTCCACGTCTAGGCTCACCAGGAACTCTTTCTCCGGATCAAAGTGTTGATCCTTCAGTAAGTTTAGTAAATCAGTGGAATCTTTTAGGTAAGCTGGTCTGCTTTGTACCAGCGTTTTTTTTAAAAAGGCACAGAACTGTGAAAGAGGCTCCAAAGTGAACCTATGTCCGATACTATGGGTCAACCCGGGGGTGGTCGCGTTGGCTTATGCACCTTGGGAAGAGTGTAGAAATACGGTGTCACACGATCTCCCTGGCACAAGAAACTGCCCTCTTTTGCAGTGATCTACTCATTGTTTACTGATTCCTCTACCACGGGGGTAATCTCTTTTCTTATGTCCTCACTTGGATCTCCTCTTAGTATCTTGTAGTTCCTTTGATCAGCGAGGAGTCTCAGGCATTCTGTTTCATAGGAGGTTTTCTTCTGAATCACAATGGCTCCCCCCTTATCCGCCGGTTTGATCACGATGTCTGGGTTGTTCCTGAGTTCTTCCAGGGCTTGCTTCTCCAGTTTAGACACATTTTTATAAGTGGTGTTGTCTTGTTCGCCCAGTACTTCCACATCGTGGATGACCACTTGTTCAAATGCTTCTACCACTATGGGGAGAGCCCCCACGGATGGTACAAATTTAGATTTGGGGCGGAAGGTAGTATCCCCTCTGCGTTCTGTATTTTCTACTCTGGGGTCGATTCGGATCCGGGTCGGGCAGCTCTCCGAGAGCTGTTCATAGCCTTACCGTGCGACCGACACGTACCCGTAGCCGGTCCGTCCTGAAGATGAAATACGATGCGCATAACTGCCAAAAACACGACCGACACGTAGGCTGTGATTCAAGCTTCATTCTCCATCCGAGCCGTAACTCCGAACACCGAACCGAGTCTCCCGGAAGCAGTATCCATAGCAGTTTCCGCCCTGACAAGTATGATGCGTACTTCCTACGTGTCGGACGGGTCGCCACGCACGTCACGGCATCCGGAAAACAAGCATATCAGCTACGATTCGTGCCACAACGCAATCCACAGCTACGAGACAGACCAGCTTGCAGCAGGTACGAGACGGAGCAACAAGCAGCATGTACGACACGAACACATCATGAATCCCATCGCGCAGGTCATACCAATACTCTGCATCTATGACCGGATCAGGAACCGACGCCGACGGCGCAGAAGGTAAGTCAGACACCTACCACACAAACAAATGACACGTACCCGCAAAATGGTACACACAATCACAGGGGATCCACATCCTGGCCACTAACAACAGGCCACCATAGGGGTTGCATGGCCAGCACTACTACCACCCCCACCCATAGGGCTTATGTTGCCCATCACCCCTGCCACCCCCACCCATAGGGGACCTGTTGCCCATCACCCCTGCCACCCCCACCCATAGGGGACCTGTTGCCCCTCACCCCTGTCACTCATAGGGCTTATGTTGCTTATCACCCCTGGCACCCCCACTCATAGGGCTTATGTTGCCCATCACCCCTGCCACCCCTACCCATAGGGGACCTGTTGCCCGTCACCCCTGCCACCCCCACTCATAGGGCTTATGTTGCACATCACCCCTGGCACCCCCACTCATAGGGCTTATGTTGCCCATCACCCAGCCACCCCCACCCATAGGGGACCTATTGCCCATCACCCCTGCCACCCCCACTCATAGGGCTTATGTTGCTCATCACCCCTGGTACCCCTACTCATAGGGCTTATGTTGCCCATCATCCCTGGCACCCCCACTCATAGGGCTTATGTTGCCCATCACCCCTGCCACCCCCACTCATAGGGCTTATGTTTCACATCACCCCTGCCACCCCCACTCATAGGGCTTATGTTTCCCATCACCCCTGTCACCTCCACTCATAGGGGACCTGTTGCCCATCACCCCTGCCACCCCCACCCATAGGGGACCTGTTGCCCAGCACTACTGCCACCCCCACCCATACAGGACCTGTTGCCCAGAACTCCTGCCACCCCCACACATAGGGGACCTGTTGCCCATCACCCCTGCCACACCCACTCATAGGGCATATGTTGCCCAGCACCCCTGCCACCCCCAATCATAGGGCATATGTTGCCCATCACCCCTGCCACCCCCACTCATAAGATGGGTGATGCCCCACACATCCATCATACTCCAACATTAGGTATGTCAGTAAAATACATCCCCCCTAACATCATGACAACAGTGTGTAGTCTGTGACAAATGCCCACAACAGTGATTATGACTTCGAACATACAATGTAACTAACAGCACATGTGTGACCAACAAATGAGTGTGCCCTACACAAGGCAACCATCACTATAGCACTGTGTCAATGTAAAAAAGAACACCCCCTCACTGTGTAGAACAAAAGTTAAGTGAGGGCTTCCAAACTGCAGCAAATGTCGAGCATTGTGGTGATGGGGTCTAAACCCCCCCTCATCACAGTGACCAAAAGGTAAGTGTGATCATGGTCAAAGCTGCAAATGCCAAACAGCTTGTATGATTCCCGGTCCCAACACATCAAACACTCCTGGGGCAAAGTAGTGGTTGTGTCCCATACCCACAGAGATGTGGTGAGGCTAACAGTGCTGTGAAAACATAACATACTCTCGGCCATGTGCAGACAAGCACCACCCATGGGGGCTGATAATGCATACAGTGTACAATGACACAAGAGCAGAAGTGACCATCACAACGCATACACACATCTCGAAAATAGACACACTAATCAAAACAACCTGTGGAGACTGTAGGTGTCAGGTCACAAACTCCCATTCCATGCCAGCAATGGCATCTAACAACCAGGATGAATGTGCATAATGATGTGATATGACTCACAGGGACAGCAGGGCAAATCACAGAAAAGGCATCCAGACAATTGCCTACAACAGCAATACCAATGCACAGATGCAGCTGCACAAACACAAACAGGCAACCTCACACTGCACATCTGACACAACATGTGTGTGTGTCTCAGTATCCCCAGGCAACTACACAGCACATGAAGGGGGCTGAACCACAGTGACACAGATGTGGACACAGTGCCATACAAAAGTAAACCATCATTGGGACACCCTTAGTGGGCAATCGGGCATTGTGAGATAAGAGGGAGCACAACAGACACATGACACACAAGCTGGAATGAACACCAACTAACACAGCAAGAGACTGACACACAACAGCACTACCCCCAGGGACCAGACATTGGGGTGACACAAGCATGCATGACACCTCCACTGTGATGACAAAGGTAGATGTCGTACAAACTGGGAAACCCAGACATGTGTCCTGTTCCACAAACGTACATCACACATACACAAACACAAATCACTCAGCATGGCCCGTCATCCATGGACAAACGGGAGCTAGGGGCCCATCCATGCAAACATTTACATCAGTCCACCCTCAACACCACACACCCTGAACTGCAACAATGTGCATCTGTGAAGCACACATGGACAGATGACATTGCACATGCACCCATGACAAACACAGGAATGTTGGGAGGAACTAAGGTTCACAGACTCATCACACAAGGACAGTTTACAACCCTGGTGAATGACAGACATACTGCACAGTATGCGGTACATGCCCATGACGTCAAAGCTCACGTAACCTTCAGAATACCTGCCACAGTCCAAGGGGAATGCAGAACTCAAGGAGAACCACAAGGCACACATGCTGACACCTGCAAACATTGCAGCCCTGAACCCGACAAGTGGGAGCAGTCACACACACCTACACATGTCTCAATCACTGAAAGGTACCACCTAGGGACAACTACATGATACTGCGAACAAACAAGTGCCTTGGGGACCCCTGACTGTGTCCCATCTGCGTCTGACAACATCATCACCACTCAGAATTGACAAATCCCAATGATGAAACACCAATTAACAGTAGTGTGTCATGCACCCACACATCTGGTAGCCCATGGCAAAGTTGTGGGATGAACACAGTACCACTCAGCAAGCATCAACAACAGGAACATATCAAGGGAACACTGGCTGTGTATGAAAAGGGATGTGGACACACACACACGTGCTCATACAACACACACCATGGGCCCAGGCTATGTCATGGGACAACACACTTACTTGAGGGGACCCAACTCCTGTGGAAGCCCAGCTGTGCCAAACATAGTCACAGCACGTCTCAGTCATGCCAGCAGAACACTTGGTCAGTCAGCCATCAGTTACCACACAATGAAGGCTCTGGTCACAACAGCCTGGGTACGGGAGTCTCCCCTAAGTCATCTGCACATACTCAAAACATATGTACAGCAAGTTGCACAGAGGACCCAGTTGCTCCTATACCAATGATGCCCACACCTGTAGGTCCAGTGGTGATGCGCACAAAGTCTGTGAAATAGACAAATTGGACAATGGGAAGCACATCATATATGCATGGGTGCAAGCCAGAGATATGAACATGCAAATGAAATGTTCACAGAGATGTCCACAAATAGTTGATCATGACACATCCAGGTAGCTGCAAAGGATGACATGGATACCGACCAGAATAGGATACATATCTCATGGACCACATGGAGTACCTCACATCAACACCTCAGTATTCAACATTGGAAACCAAGGTTTACAGGTGCAAGGGCATGTTAAACATTATCAACCTAATGTACAGCTAAATCAAGTTCACAGGGATAAAGAAAAAAGCTATATTCAGCATATTAAAAGTTAAAAGTCCGTTCAAACAAAAGGCCAATGGGCAGTCCATTATCAAATGCCAAGGAGTGCACTAGAGTGACAACTGTCACACGTTGCTTGCCTGCACTGCTAAGGACAGGGGACATCCCCTCGGAGGGGCATACATGGGGGCAGGCCAGGCACCGCAGGGACAGGATCAGGGAGCAGCAGAAGGAGGCAGTGAAGAGGTGGTGGATGCAGGAGAGACACTTGCAACTGCAGTGGAGCTGACTGAAGTGGTGGGTGCAGTCGCAACTGTGGGGCACAAGTCAGATGGGGTGGGTGCTGGCACAACTTCAGTGGGCAGGTCAGATGGAGTGGATTGGGTCCCCACTGCAGTGCCCAAGTCAGACGGGGTGGTCGTGGACTCCACTGCAGTGCCTAAATCCATGTGAGCGGAATGGGGTGCAGGTGAGGTCAGCAGGACAGAGGGGGGGGGGGGACACGGTCCCCACATCAGTGGCACTAAACGTCTGACCAGGTGTTGAGGAGCAAGTGGGGGAGGGCCTCAGCATTTTGTGGATAGTGTATATGTGGGTGGGGGAACCCGGGGCAGGGAGTGGCGGGTGAACCTCTAGAGTGGTGGCCTGGGAGAGGGAGGACGGAGACTTCGCCTTGGCGCTGCGTGGCGGCGGTGGGGTCTTGCTCTTCCAGCACCGGGGGGACTTGCGGGTGGGGGTCTCAGTCTGACTGCGCCTGGGGGAGGGTGTCTGGGTGTGAGGGGCACTCCCCTCGGTGTGTGGGGACTTCCTCTTCCCATTGTAATCTGGATCTGCTGGGTCAGTGGGGAAGAGGCCAAGGTCACAGAGGAAGAGCTTCTGTGGAGATGGGGTTGCAGGTGAGGCAAGGGAAGGGGGCTGGGAGGGAGAGGTTTCGGAGGACAGCGGAGTGGTTGTGGATAACTTTGTGTGTGTCTGCAAACCATCCCCTGTGAGTGCGGTATCAGTCCCCTGCGCTTGCTTGTGTGCACATCTCGACCTTGGTTTGGGTGTTTGTGTGCTGCCCGTGTCTGTGGCTTTGTGAGAATGTGCAGGTGTGTGTGTGCTTGGGACAGGTAGGCTTTTAGGAATCGTGGGTGGTGCAGGGGTAGGAGGGGTGCGGGACTGTTGGAGGAGGGACACTGCTGCCGTCAGGGAGGAGGCCACGGACTGATTGGTCCTCTGTAGGGTAGACATGCTCGAGGAAATGCCCTCCATGAATGACACCAGTTGCGTCAACAGACTTGTGTGTGCATGGAGGACCTTCAGCATCGACGTCTGCCCTACATGGATCTGTCTAAGTAAGTCCACAGACTCCTCACTCAGCGCAGTAGGGGACACAGGGGAAGGGGGTGCGGTGCCTGGCACAAAGGAGACATGCTCCCGAACACGGGAGCCTCCAGGGACCTCTGGGATGGGAGCCGATGGGAGGGTGGTGATGGTGGTGGTGGGGGCGGTGGTGGGGACAGCCTCACTAGCTGGGGTTTGGTGGCTGCTGACACCCACCTCCACAAGGGAGTCATCCTCAGAGCTGCTGCGGCCCTCAGCTGGGGGGGGGATGGTGCTGACAACTCCTCTGTGTGGCTCCACTCACCCTCCGTGGCACTGGGTCCCCCCAACTCCTCTCCTTCTGTCCCTGTCAGGCTCTGTGGCTCCTCCTGGTCCGTGGAGCTGTCCCCTCCTGTGGCCGTGGATGTATCTGGATAGGAATAGGAAGTAAGAGTACAACATCAGTCACCTGCACTGACTGCACACACCACAGTAAGTACATCACATCACAGGACAAGCACTGGCATCATCAGCTGAACACTGCTCAAAGTGCTAACACGGTTTAGAATAAGCCAATTGTCATTCTCAACATCAACCATGGCACACATATCCCTCCTTGACTTGCACATATATGTCTGTTGCATGTTGGATGCTCATACCCCAATGGCCGGACATGCACCACCCACACATTAGTTGGACATGCAAGTGAACATGTAGGAGTATGTCACTATACACACAGCACATCTCTTGTTACTGACTCAGTACAGGTGTCCGGGTGAAGGGATGGGCAGAGACTCATTTCACATGCTTGTGATGTATGCCAGCAACACACACTATGATATTCTCATGTCCTGATGGGCAATGCCACTATAGGGTGCATGGTGCACACTTGAACACAATGCAGGATCACTCATAGCAAGTTAAATGCCATGGCACTGGCATGCCCTGAAAGTCAGTCAACACTGTCTCCTGTCACAGGGTCAGGGCATCCAGACAACAACAGTATGCACTGTCTCACAATCATAGCTCAGGGGTAAAGCTAACTCTGCAGATGACAGGTGCCCTTGCCCATCCCCTGCAAACAACATATCCAGCACCCAGAAGACCCCACATCATGCAAATAAGACATATGAGTCTCTGCAAACACAACTCCCTGTACATTAACACATCACAGTCTGCCATGCATGTAACCCAGCTGCCTGAAGGACACAGTTGCATACACCATTGTGCGCTGTCAGAGGTTCACAAACCTATATGTCACACAGGTCTTGACTCTCACAGTCACATCGCAGATGTCCTGCTGACCCTCAAAATCATGGACACCCCAGTTGTACGTAACAACAAGCCACACCATAATGACACAGAGGCAGACACCTGAAGGCACATGTCACAAAGCACAACCTGTAATTTGATACACAGGTGTGGGATTACAGAGTGTTTCTAAATGCCCTTGAGGAGGCATGACTGCCCAGGTCTACGTGAAACAGTTTTTGGCCCTGGACAGTAGTCAGGTGGCTAAGCAAGTGTGACATACTTGATATACATACTCCTGAGGCCCCAAAATTGGAGTCCCCAGCTGCATGGGTTTGTTTGGAATACGTATGAATCAAGGGGAGGGAGAAAGAAGGAGTTGCGACCCACTCAGCTTCTTTAACAAATGTCTAGATATCAAGTTGAGAGTGGATCACTGGTCCTGAAAGAACCAAAGTTAGCATCAACAGTTCATGAACTGTTAAGAAACCCTCAATCACGTTTATCGCAAGGTGGTATTGCAGCGGTATGTTCGATTATCCTCTTGTGCTTAACAACGTGACAGCATCATCATTGGGTTACTGTGTGCTTCCTCCACCCGGAGGTTCTTGCCTCCGGTTTTTTCAGTAGTGATCGTAGTAGTGAAAATGTACAGCCGTGTGTGGTGAAATAATCCCAGTGAGTGTAAGTTAAAAAACTCGTAAAACCAGTCAATAGTTTTAATAAAACTGGGTTCGAGTTTGTTAAAAACGCTTTGCGTGCAAAGTCAGACGCTTTAGGGTCTGGTGCACTATGTGAGAATGTCCAAAATAGTGGTCGACATGTTTCAGCCCTACCTTGTGCCCCTAAGGGTCAGGTGGGCTTTCATCAGGACCTAGTGTCAGTGTGGAGGAACCTAATTTTCATAGAACTCCTTGAGGAGGGTGGAGTGAATCGTCCAACCAACACAAATATGTTCAATTTGAACCTTGTTTACTCTAGTTGAGGAAACCTTCGGGTACAGGAGGCTAAACCCCGCTCTTGCGCTGGGGAGTAATCGACTGGTTCTGCCGCTGCCTCTCTAAAGAGAGGCAGCGCAAGAGCGGGGTTTAGCCTCCTGTACCCGAAGGTTTCCTCAACTAGAGTAAACAAGGTTCAAATTGAACATATTTGTGTTGGTTGGACGATTCACTCCACCCTCCTCAAGGAGTTCTATGAAAATTAGGTTCCTCCACACTGACACTAGGTCCTGATGAAAGCCCACCTGACCCTTAGGGGCACAAGGTAGGGCTGAAACATGTCGACCACTATTTTGGACATTCTCACATAGTGCACCAGACCCTAAAGCGTCTGACTTTGCACGCAAAGCGTTTTTAACAAACTCGAACCCAGTTTTATTAAAACTATTGACTGGTTTTACGAGTTTTTTAACTTACACTCACTGGGATTATTTCACCACACACGGCTGTACATTTTCACTACTACGATCACTACTGAAAAAACCGGAGGCAAGAACCTCCGGGTGGAGGAAGCACACAGTAACCCAATGATGATGCTGTCACGTTGTTAAGCACAAGAGGATAATCGAACATACCGCTGCAATACCACTTTGTTTGGAATACCCCAGCCACATGTGGTGAGTCAGACCAGCAATTGGAACACATCTCAAGGGCACACACAGATCACATGTCAGATCTCAGGCATTGGGCAAACAATTGAACCACCCATGATACACCACAACAGAGTCACGGGAACAGATGCTGTCCGGTAGCTGAAGCATAGCTGACTGCAAGGACACAGTGCCCTAGTGACACAAGCAACAGACTGTAGGGGCCAAACCTGTGGAACAGATGAGGAGGGTGCATCACACAATTGAGGGACCTGAGTATTGGACTACAAGACCTACGTAATGTGGAAGTGTGACCTGGCCAAAAGACTGCAATCAGCATGTCAGACATAGTACACAGATAGGCATGGATTTACCCCCTTCCTGCTGCTGTCTGGCCTTCAGCTGCCTATCCAGGTCCGGGAAGACCACCGCCAGGATCCGGAGCATGTGGGGGGTCAGGGTCCGGTGTCCGTCCCTCCTGCGTGAAGGTGACAGCTTCAGCTGGCCTCTAGCTATCCTCCGGATCCAGCCCCGAAGGTCCTGCCACCTCTTCTGGCAGTTGCGGATCCGGCGCTTGTAGACCACCACCGAACGAACTGCCCGGGCGATGGTCAGCCATATCTCCTGCTTCTGGTGGGCATCAACCTGTGAGGATGACAAAGTTAAAAGTACATTAACACACATGCCCCATATTTGTGCTGCACACATTTGGAGATACATGTCATCATCACAAAGGGAAATGAGTTACACAGGTAGTGCAACCATGATGAAGGACAAATCACCTGCATGTCTGACATGTTAACAATGCTTGGGAAGTGTATGCTGCACTAATGCACTTTAGCAGCAGGACACCTGTTCATTACATGTACCTACACACTTTGGGTGATGAAAGTAGCCAGTGAGAATGCTTGCCACTGGTGTACACACTGCTAGTACTGGTAGTCAGACAACATGCACAATTAGGAAGGCAGTGGACTGCACACTCACCTGCTCCCCTGGTTTCCCATACAGCTTGCTGTACTGTGGAAAGAGCCCGTCCAGCAGGGCCTGGTTCTCCTCCTCAGTGAAGGTTGTGGCCCTCTCCAGAGTACGTGACATAGCAGGAGCCAGAGGATGCAGAGACAGCAGCAGTGGTAGCAGGGATGTGGTCCAGTAGCATGTAGTGCACGCAAGTGAGCTCCCTGGGGGCCAGCCAGTCTCATATCTGTGCTACAGAGGCAGAATCTGTGCCATGTGTCCCAAGTGATAGGTCCAACACGGGTGCATTCTATGAATCTGGCCAATCCATGGAAAAGTAAGACTCGTACACGCCTTCCGCATCGTTCAAATCGTTACCTTCATGAAACACCAGTAATTGCAACATTGTTGTAGGCATCCAACTGAATTTCCAGCCCACAACTCGTACAAGTTTTGAATCCGCATCCGTCTCCATGACAGTCCAGAGCCAATGGGTGCGCCCGGCTCGGTCAACTGACTGTACAACGCGTATTTTGAAACTACACATGCACCCGTCTCCATACGATTCAATGGCCAAGGCATACGCCTGTCTCGGACCATGCCTGCCCAACACACATGCATGATAGTCACCCGCGTCGGACCTCATTGCATTCAATGGCAAAGCGTACGCATGGCTCGGTCATGAACCTTGCAATGCGTATGCATTGTCACCCGCATCGGACCACATTGCAGTCAATGGCAAAGCGTACGCACGGCTCGGTCATGAAACGTGCAATGCGTACGCATTGTCACCCGCGTCGGACCTCATGGCAGTCAATGGCAAAGCATACGCACGGCTCGGTCATGAACCGTGCAATGCGTACGCATTGTCACCCGCGTCGGACCTCATTACAGTCAATGGCAAAGCATACGCACAGCTCGGTCATGAACCGTGCAATGCGTATGCATTGTCACCCACGTCGGACCTCATTGGTGTGACTATTCGACGGATTCAACACACAATTACTTGCCAGGGACACCTGTGCACACCCACCACACTACAGCATTGGCCACACAGTGTCCCGTGGCATGTAAGGCTGCATTCCCTGGGTGTTTGGGAGGCCACATTTGGTTTGTTGGGTGGCATGTTTGTGCAGCCACTCCCATGCTGTGCATGTGTACATGGGAGCAGAATCCTTTGTGTGTGGTGCACAATACCACTGTGATGTGCAAATGTACAGTAATGGGCATGAGTCACGGACACAATTTCATGTTGGATATGTTTGGGCCATGTCACACACACCCTGAGTCCTGGGTGTGATGGCATGTACGTCACAGTGAGACCTGTAGCCACAATACTGATGTGCACCCACAGTCTGTGTGCATGTTGTGTCTCAGATGTGTCTGATCAAATGTGCCCAATGGGTGACAGTCTCCACATCCATGTGGTATATGCTTCAAACTTGATGGTGTGTGTGTGTCCAAGAGACGTACATGTGGGGCCTGCAGGGACAACAGTGGCAACTACCTGTGGGACTCACGCTTGCCTTGTGGTGTGTACGTGATACGCTATGTCCATGCCAGTGTCGATGTGGCAATACAGGGACCCTGGGTTTCTGTATGGCAAAGATCTGTGATGCCTGGGAGACATCAGGCCTCACTTGTCACTGTGGTGTGTGTTTGGAACGTCAAAGCAGTACATAGGTCGAGTGACACAGCCAGATGATTGGCCATTGCACTACATGGGACTCATGTGGACATGTGGAATTGAGATGGGAGGTGATGGTCACGTAGGTTACATATGTGTCCATCACCAACAGCACTCACCTCAGTACATTGTGTAATGTCTTGATCTATCATGTGATATTGAGCCTGGTCATGGCCAGATGGGTGGATGAACCGACAATCTTGCTTCGTTCATCTCTGTTCTGCAGGGCACCAGCTGTCCATCGACCGTTCCCAGACCTTGCACCCATGCAGGAACGCGACTGCATCCATCGGTAACGCTTCACCAGGCCACTGATTGAGGAGTTGGCGGAGCAGTTGGCGCCACATCTGCTACCTGGCCGGACATACCCTACAGCACTGACCCCATAGGTGAAGGTGATGGCAGCCCTGCACTTCTTTGCTACTGGTACCTTCCAGTACACTGTGGCTACTGCTGGTGGTATGTTGCAAACTATGTTTAGTCGGGTGCTACGCAATGTCTTGGAGGGGATGTTGCATTTCCTAGACCTGTACATCAAGTTCCCGAGCCCAGCTGAACTCCCTGAAATAAAGGATGCCTTTTATACACTGGGAAGGATGCCGAGCGTCATCGGATCTATTGATGGGACACATGTGGCCCTGATACCACCACAGGCACATTAGCAGGCATACCGGAACAGGAAAAATTTCCACTCGATCAATGCTCTGGTGGTATGTCTTGCAGACATGTGTATCACACATGTGTGTGCACGGTTCCCTGGTTCTGCGCACGATGCCTACATAATGAGGAGTAGTCGCATTGCAACGCTGATGTCACAGATGCCAGCTCAGCATGCCTGTCTTGTCGGTGTGTACTGACTGTTTATCATTGTGTGTGTTTGTCAATTTGGTATTCCGCACTCCTACAAAACTCAGCTACTTGTTCATTTTTGTGTTTGTAGGTGACTCCGGATACCCCAACATGCTGTGGTTGCTGACACCCCTCAGGAACCCTGTGACACCAGCCGAGATGCGCTACAATGAGGCACATGGTCGGAGCAGGAGGGTGATTGAGCGGACATTCGGCCTCCTGAAAAGCCACTTTCGCTGCCTGGACAAGACCGGAGGGGCCCTTCCATATGAACCTGCAAAGGTGTGCAAAATAATCCTTGTATGCTGCATGCTACACAACGTGGCAGTGCGGAAGAAGGTGCCTCTCATCCAGGATGACGATGACCAACCTCCGGCACCTGTGGAGGATCCCGGCCTGGGCTAAGATGCGGGTGATGATGAGGATGAGGGTGACGTCCGCTCACAGCTCATCAACAACTTCTTCACCTGAATGTGAGTTTCCAGGGTTTTTATGTCAATGTATGGAGTTAGCCTGGAATGTGTTGTGGCTGCTCTGTTGCTGTCTGAGTGTGTCTGTGTGCCACTTGACTGGATGCGTGCAGTGATGTGCCAATTAAGGTGGTGTGTACTCCACAATAGGGTAGTACTGCTAATTTGTTTTTGTGTAGGTTTCTTGCGACATGTTTTGTGCATGTGTATTGCATTTCTCTCCTGTTCTGCTGTGCTTTTGACTGTGTCTTGTGTCTGTCCTTCACAGGGTAATTTGCCTGTTGTATGTTCAACACTGACCCCCAACACCCGGAATCCGACACCAGTGTGGGAGTAGTCAATTGACATCAAGTGATGTGCCACACACCCCTGGACTACAATTCTCAGACACTCTGTGACCGAGTGTCCACCGAAACGTACAATTGCCTATGGGTTTTTTGAATAAACATGTTGCTGATGCGTAATGAACCTGTGCTATGCTTTGTTAGGTGCGTTGTCTGTCTTCCCACATCTGACTGATATTTGCTTACCTCACCTGTGGACTTGTTACCACTGACTGTGGATAGGTGTTGTTGTTGTGCATACCTATGTGTTTCAAGTCAACATCATTCTGTGGGATGAGTAACATGGCCTTGGTGAGTATGTGTTGTGGTGCCATAGTGGTGTGTCTCCCTCACATGTGTCACATCACCATGACTCACCTAACGTTGGTCACATTGTTGCAGTATTTGGCATGCACTGTGTTGTGTAGCAGATCGATATCTCCATGACACATGACAATTTGGAATCACAACAGAGGCAAGTATGGTGTACTGGTGAGCTGTGTTCCCAGGAAGGTGCGCGCCTGCGCGGGCGCTCACGTCTGTTCCTACGAGTGCGCAGTGCAGTGTTTGGAGCGCGCACCCACAGTAGATCCCGGGAGAGAATTCGCGCCGCCGCATTTAAAGTGCGAGCGGCGCGAAAAGTGGTAATTTCCTGGCTATGGCGGCTCTTGCCCTCGCTGCGTTTCCTTCTTAATGAAGCGCAGCTGGGGGCTGTTTGTGGGCTTTTGTGAAAATATTTGTTAAATGCAGCACCATCATGCGCTGCAATTAACATAAATATTTTCACAATGGCCCACAATCAGCCCGCAGCCTCGCTCCTTTAAGAGAAGAAAAGCAAGTCCAAAAGCACGACGTGTGTTTTACACATCGTTCTTTTGAACTGGATGCATGTCTTTTCTTAATGGCGCACGGATGCGGCCTGAATGTGGACCATTGTGAAAATATTTATGTTAATTGCAGCGCATGATGGTGCTGCAATTAACAAGAATGCTTTCTTAAATGCCCACAATCAGATCGCAGCCGTGCTTTATTAAGAAAATAAATGCAGCAAGCACAAAAAAACAACGTTTAAAGCACACGTCGTGCTTTTGGACTTGCATGGTGAAAAGAACAGATAGGTATCAAAAGAAAAGAGAACAAAAAAAACGCATCAACAAACTCAGTAAAACCTCCTACATAAATCCTGAAAATATCCTGTCCTAGATGAGGGGACTGTGTTGGTGAACCCGAGCTGAGGTGTCACCCGTTTTCCGCTTCCAAATTGGACCTCGGACACCGGCGGGAGCACCGATCGAGGTTTGCGGCCTTCTCCACGCCGGGCCCCCGGATTGGAGTTGTGGGGCGATCCGGAGCCAAAGTGAACAACAGCGGCGGGCAGGGCCAGGCGACTCGCGTACCCCGCACTTTCACTTTCGCTTTTGCACCCTCCTTGCTGCCTCGGCGAGGTTGGGTTGCGGGGCACTGTGAGGTGGTGTGGCCTCGTTGGGGTACCCTGCCGGCCCGCCGGCTGTGATCTACCCCGCGGACCTGTGGTTGCCCCCCCCCGGAGCCCGTGAACCGGCTTGTCTGCCCTTTCCGACGTGATTGGCACGATTGGGGGACTGGAACCATGTCCACAAAGCAAGATGGCGACCGGGCAAAGGTGAAATCGACCCGACGTGGCGCAGTCCATCAGTCTAACAGCATGGACCACTACACCCTCCAGAAGGGATCTCCCGAGGTGCCGCGTAGGTCCCCTGAGGGCCCGACTGATGCTCCTGCTCTGCCCGCGGATCTGACCCTTCGGGATGTCATGGGCGCTATCGCCGAGATGAAGGCCTCGGTGGACCAGCGTTTTGACACACTGGCGCAGAAGATTGACTCGGTCCTCGTGGATGTCGGCCTGGTGAGGGCCGATCTATCCAAGACCAACGACCGGGTCGATTCTTTGGCCCACACCACATCGGGCCTCACGACGGATGTGGCGGCCCTCCAAAAGGAGGTGCGCCGGCTTGGCCAGGCGAGTGCGCTGATGGATCGTCGCCTGGAGGATTCCGAGGGTCGGGCCCGAAGGAACAATGTCCGCATCATCGGGGTGCCGGAGGGACGTGAGGAGGCGGCGGCGGACCTATTTGTGGAGGACTTGATTCTCACCCATCTCCAGCCCCGGGGGCTGAGTAAATTCTTCGCGGTGGAACGGGCCCACAGGGTTCCCGGGGGAAGGCCTAAGGCCGGAGCCCCTCCGAGGCCTCTCATTGCCCGGATTTTCAACTTTCGGGACAGAGACGCTATCCTGCAAACTTCCAGACTACAAGGACCGGTCAGACTCGACAATATGGACGTAAACTTCTATCCTGATTTCACCCCAGCGGTCCAAAAGCAGAGACTGAGCTTTCTCGGAGTCAAACGTCGCCTACGGGACCTAAACCTCAAGTATGCGATGCTTTTCCCAGCTAAGTTGCGGGTGGAGGTGGATGGCCGCACGCACTTTTTTGATCGTCCCGAAGCGGCCGGGGACTGGCTGGATACTTTGTCCGGGGATCGGGGTCGGGGGGGTGGGGGGGGCGCGGTTGGAGGAGAGGGCTCGCCGGATCAGGACTGAGGGACTAATATTAGGCCTCGCTCGGGACAAAATTGATGTCACTTTTGACTGTTCGTCTGTTCGAGTAAGTTCCCCTCCTGTGGAGGTCGTATGGGGTCTCTTGGGGGTTCTCCCTCCTCCTCTGGGGGACTAGTTAGTTTAACCATCTATGGGGCGACAGGCACACTGCACTTTGGGGGGGCTGTTTGGGCTCATGCAGGGGTGCAGGGAGGGGGGAGTTTTGTTGGGATGGGTGGGTTGGGGTGGGGTGTTGTTCGTTTTTACCACAAGGCAAACCCTTTATTGTATTGGTATTAAGGTGCTCTCGGGGGGACGAATGATGGCTTCTGTTTGTGATGGGGGGTAGGGACCTGACTTTGTTGTCTTGGAACGTTAATGGACTGGGGGATAGGATCAAACGAGGTGTGGTCCTGCAGTATCTGAAACGAATCTCACCCGATGTAGTCTTTCTGCAGGAGACACACCTTATTGGTAATTCTTTTTGTGCCATGAATCGGCGTGGCTACCGTTTGGTGGCCCACTCGGGCTTCACGTCGGGCTCACGGGGTGTGGGCATCATGGTGAAGAACTCGCTCCCGTTGGAAATAGACGAGGTGCGCCATGATGATAGGGGACGCTACACTGTCTTGGTGGGGAGAATGGAGGGCAAAGTGGTTGTCTTTGTATCAGTATACGTCCCACCGGGGCTACAGTCGACCACTTTCGCAGACCTGGGGCGCCTCCTCCTTGGCCTTCCGGGGGGGCTTCTGGTGGTTGGGGGGGACTTCAATGCGGTGGTTTCTGGGACTGTGGATCGTCACCCCCCTAGGGACCTCCCCCGGGCACAGGCGTGGCTATCCGGCCTCTTGGACACACTGGGACTGGTGGACTGCTGGCGCTTAAAACATCCCACGCAGCTGCAGTACACTTTCCACTCGGGTGCCCATGGTAGCCTCTCACGGCTTGATTATGTCCTTGTCCCTGCGGCCTATGTTGGGAGGGTAGGAGAGGTGCGCCATTTGGCGCGGGGTATTTCAGATCACTCCCCGCTCCTGCTACACTTTGATGTCTTCCCGAGGGGTGAGGGCAGGGTAGCTCCAATCAATGCCTGGTACCTGCGCGACCCCACTATTCGCGCTGACTTGATTAAATCCTTGCAGCGATACTTTGATGAGAATGTGGGGTCCGTCCCTTCGGCTATCTCCCTGTGGGAAGCCTTCAAGACAGTTCTCAGAGGGGAAGCCCTGTCCCTTATCTCCCATTCCCGGAGGCGCGAGCGGGAGGAGGTGACCCGGGTGGAGGCCGAAATTGCCGAATTGGAGGGCGATCTAGAGGGTGGGGTGACAGATGCTGCATTACATGTCCTACAGCTTAAGCGGGCGGCCTACAGGGCCCTCATTACGGAGGCGGCCAGGGGCCTCAGTAGAGAGCAACAGGGGCGATTGTATGATGTGGGTGATAAGGCTGGTAAACTGCTTGCGTGGTTGGATAAAAAGGAGAGAGCGAGTCGTGTGGTCCCGCTGATTGAGAGGATGGATGGTGTGAGTGTAACCGAGCCAGAAGACATTGTCTCTTGTTTCGCGGAGTATTTCCGCGAGGTGTATTCCCCGGCTTCTTCCTGCTCGGAGGAGGATTCCCACGCCCTGCTTAGGGATATCGCGCTGCCTTCCCTCTCGGAGGTGGACAGGGTGTCGTTGGATGCCGCTCCCACCTCCGACGAAATTGCCCTCGCCATACGCTCGGTCGCCTCCGGCAAGGCCATGGGCCCGAACGGCATCCCTATCGAGTTGTATAAGTTGCGACCGGATGTATTGGCACCCCACCTCCACGCGATGTTCCTGGCGGCCCACTCGCTGGGCTCCCTCCCGCTGGACCAGCGTCTAGCTACAATCGTGGTGATCCACAAGGAGGGGAGACCTCGAGACCGGGTTACATCCTATCGGCCTATCTCGCTCTTGAATGCGGAGCCCAAAATTCTCACCAAGGTGCTGGCCAACCGGCTGGTCGGCGTGGTGGGCGATCTGGTCCACCAAGACCAGTCCGGCTTCATTCCCCATCGCAACACGGCCCTTAATCTGCGGCGCTTGCACGGGGTGCTCGCACGTGTCCCATTCGTGAGGGAGCCGGCCATATTGGCGTCCTTAGACGCCACCATGGCGTTTGACACGCTTGAGTGGCCATACATTTGGGCGATGCTGGCGAAGTTTGGATTTGGCCCGGGGTTCATCAGCTGGGTCAAATTGTTGTATTCGGGCCCATTGGCGCAGGTGGTGGTGAATGGAAGAGTATCGGCCCCATTCGAGCTGGGACGGGGCACGCGACAGGGCTGCCCCTTGTCGCCGCTCCTGTTTGCACTGGCCTTGGAGCCCCTGGCGGAGTGGCTGCGGTGGCATCCTTCCATCCGTGGTCTCCGTTGGACCCCCGAGTACGAGGACCGCGTGTCCCTATACGCTGACGACATCCTTCTATACCTAGCCTCCCCACGTAAATCACTGATTGTCCTGGTTGATGTTTTGCGCTCATTCGGCCGCAACTCAGGCCTTGTCATCAACTGGGCTAAATCATGTGTGTATGTGCTCTCCGGGGAGGCTCCCGTCCTCCCGCGGGGCTGTCCGATCCAGATTGCCTCTCAGGGGTTTAGGTACCTGGGTGTCTACATCACTCTGGACCCGGAGGCCCGCTACGAGCGGAACTTGCTTCCCCCCCTCCTGCGCTTAAAGGAGGACGTCGCGCGCTGGCGGCGCCCACTGATTTCGCCGCTCGGCCGGGCGGCGTTGTTTAAGATGATGTCATTGCCACGCTTCCTGTACGCTCTCCAGAACACTATGGACTTAGTCCCGGCGCGCTACTTCCGTGAGGTGGAGAGTCTACAGCGCCGCCTGTTCTGGGACGGGAGGCCGCGTATTGCCCTGGCGAAATTGACGCTCCCATGGTACGACGGGGGGATTGCCCTCCCGGATATTAAACGGTATTACTGGGCCTCCCAGCTAGCTGCAATTAACCATGGCCTCTACGGGCCTGCCTTAAACCCGGCATTTGAAATGGACAAGATGCTACTGCCCGGTGGCGACTACAATCGAGCGCTCTATTCTGGCGCGCCCGACGCTCGCCTGACGGGACCCACGCGTGTCATGGTGCGAGTATGGCACGCGGCTAATGCAGCTATGGGGTGGAAGGACCGTTTGACCCGGGCGTCACCGTTGTATGCGTCTGGGAGGTTGGGCTCCCTGTGGACCTCGAAGGGCTTCGAGAAGTGGGACACGATAGGCATCAGTAAAGTGGGGGATTTCTGGACGAGGGGGGATTTAAAACATTCGAGACGCTGCAGACGGAGTTTCAGCTGCAGAGCAGTGAATACTTTCGGTACTTGCAGGTCCGTCATGCACTGGGCTCCGTCTTCCCAGACGGCGCCTCCATCCCGGAGTCTTCCCCCCTGGAGGATAGAGTGCTAGATGGCCACGTCCCAGACAGCACGATCTCACTTATTTACAAAAAACTGATCAATGACCGCTCGGGCTTGCTGACTGGCCTCCGAGAGGCTTGGGTCGCCGATGGGCTGGAGCAGGACGACGAGGACTGGATCTCCGCGGTGGCCTCTCCGAAGGAGGTGGCCATACCGGCTCGCCTTCGCTTCGTCCAGCTTAAGATACTCCACCGGGTCTACATGACGGGGCCAAGGCTTCTGCATATGGGCTATGCTGAGGATGGGTTGTGTAAGCGTGGGTGTGGTGCTTTGGCGACCTTCCTGCATATTTTGTGGGAATGCCCGAAGGTGGAGCGATTCTGGCGTGGTGTGCACGAGGTCCTGCGAGTGGTTACGCGTGTCGCTCTGCTGCCTGAAGCGAGGAGATGCCTGTTGAATGTGTGGGAGCCAACTGACTACTCGGCTCCGCAGACGTGGTGGGTGACTCTGGGATATATGATAGCTAAGCGTGATATTGCTCAATTGTGGGGATCCCAGAAGCCCCCGGCGGTGTCGGCCTGGAAAGAACACATGGATTGGTGCATGTTTCGAGAAAAGGTGGTGTATGTGGCGAGGGGTAAGCCTGGGACATGGATGAAGGTATGGGGCCCCTGGAACGCCTACCACGGGGGTATCTGCGCGCCACCATTGCTGCCTGCTGCTTCACCAGCCCCGTCCCCTTAGCTGACTCCTTCCCCCAGCCCCGGGCACAGGGTTCCCCCAGTCCTTGCTCTGTTCCCCTTCCCCTCTTTCGACTCCTGTGGATAGTTGGGGTCCCCCATTCGGGGAGCACGCGCTGCTATTTTCGATTGCTGGTTGCCTTGTGGGTGTGGTTTTCTCGTTGTTTGTATAAAATGAAACCGTATTGTGGGGTCTGATTGATGTGGCCCACGACGTTGATACCTCCTGATTATGCTTCTCTGCAATGCCAAGTGGTTATGAACGTATGTCATATGCTCCTGTCATTCTTAGCGGCCGGCCGGAAGGTTGTAGGCCCATACTTGTATATTCTTGAGATTTGTAATAAACGGTTTCAAAAAAAAAAACAAAAAAAAAGAAAAAAAACTCAGTAAATGTAAATAAGGATGGGGGCAGGCAGAGGAGCGGATTCATCAAGGGGATAGAAAGGCAGTGATCCTTAATAGTAAGATAACGCAAATACATTTATTTAGAAAGAAATTCAGAGGAGTAATTTATTTAGGTGTTTTCAGAATGTCAAGTGTGTGGTGCGAGTGCAAGGATCGGAAGGCATGGATTTCTGAACTGTTTCCACCGTGCCTGAAAAACACAATTTCCAGAATTAGCGACGGCTGGCTTCAGTGATCCTTGGAAGAGTGTGAGACATACACTATACTGTGTGCTGAGCTTTGGGATTTGATTTTGACTTTCAAATGATGCCGGCTAAGGCATGTAAGGGCTGAGGTAAGGTACAAACTTTCAGGTGCCTGTCAGAAGTTGAAAGTGCATGAGCAGTACAGCTCTTTCTTACTTAGGTTTTTTTTTTTTTTAAATCAAACATCATACCTAAAATGCTGACAAGGATAACAGATATTAAGAAAAATCCACGTTTGTTCAATTAGTGCCTGCTTCAGCATTTATACTATCTGCCAAACAGTTGCTGAACGGGCCCCATCATTAGATCCGGCTCTAATCTGTTGCAATATTGTGCGCAGGTTGCCGCCATTTCACCACAGGCACCTGCATATGTATCTCAGCTTTTCTTGAACTTTTGGGGCAGAGCTCTACATCTATATTTTACCTGGCCTAAGCTTCACTAGTAATATTAGCTACACAACACCTCTGCTACATATCCTAACATCAATGTGTGCTTTTACAATCACTAATATACGTTAGTGATTCTGAAAGCACACGTCCTGCTTCTAGACTTGCTGCATGCCTTTTGTTAATAGAGCATGGCTGCGGGCAGACTGTGTGCATTTTTTAAAGTATTCATGTTAATTGCTGCAATTAGAATATATACTTTAAAAAATGTACACAATCTGCCCGCAGCAACGCTCTATTAACAAAAAGCATGCAGCAAGTGGGCTGGGTCCTGCCAATGCTGAGTTTTTAAAAGCCGGTGCTGAGACAGGTCCCTATCAGGCTCTTCATTTTTGCCCTCACCCTCAGGGTAAAAAAAACCTCAACTCTGAAGCAGTGCAACTGCTCAAAGACTTTGGTGTAACTTCAGAGGACTTTTTATAGTTTTTTCACAGTCTGATCATTTCAGAACTGAGGTATTTTCGATATTATATTCAGCAAAGCCGTAGTTGTTGCTTATTTATCTTATGCAACTAACAACCATTGAAATTGTTGTAGGTATAATGTTACTTGTTGTATTATATATCTAGATGCAATGACAGAGGTAGCACAATAACGGTTGGGCTGCACAATATGCTAAGCACAGATTTTTAGCCAGGATCTTAATTACATCAGGCACGCCCCTTTGAAAGACCCCCCCATCCCCCCCCCCCCCCCAGTTTTTTCATCCTGCTTAAAGCCCTGAGCAGGCCTAAAAGCACCACGTGTGCTTTCAGAATCACTAACATATATTAGTAACTCTGAAAGCACACATGGTGGACTTCTGTGTACATTCCCCCCCTGTGTATCCAAGAATCATCTTCAGAGCGGATAAGTGAACTCATGATTATCAGTTTTTAAGGGTGGAGTAACCCTCGCCTTGGTAGAGCCAGCTCTGTTCTGTAGAGGCTTGCCCTGATGACCTTGAATAATTCTTAAACAGAATCTTGCAAATAGCATTTTCCTTTCATTTATTTTGAATCTGGGTAATGTGTGAGATTGTATTACAGACATTTTATGACAAATGTGTTTTTGTTTCATGCAACAGCCATACTTTTTTTATTTTAGATCCAGGATCTCAGATATGAGAAATGGGAGGATATCACAGTGATTATTTGCAGAAGTATTAGTGTGTTAGAATATTGGAAAAATACATCACTATCCCTGAATATTAACTATAAACACATTTGGAATTTGAACCAGTGTGTCTGTGTACTATTTGTGATCTGGCCAAAGGGACATGAGAAAGCTGAAACTGGATCATAAATTCAAAGCTGATCCGCACAGAGGCCCCCAAAATACGTTTGGCCGAGGGCGCTCAAAGTCCTTAAGATGTCCCTGAGCTGCCACTGTGTTGTTAGTTAGGAAAGAAGAGGTTCACTGGCACTGTGGAATGAGGCCGGTTGCCCTGGTTTCCTAATATATATTAGTGTAGCTTTGTCATGGTTGCAGATGCTCTGCACTTCGAACATGACACAACCATTGTACCATTTTTTATTTTTTTCTGCATATTTATATAGCGCGAACTCGACCCAAAGGTATTGGAGCGCTTTACATAGCACCGTATTTACATTACACATTCAGGCACGGGGAGATTGAGTGATTTTCCCAGAATCACAGGATGTGGACGCGACTTCGAGGCTCGAACTCTGGTTTCCTGCACCAGAGGCGGCAGCGCAGCCGACGGACCACATCCATTGTACTCCAGTCACCAATACGAAGGCCATCCCCCTGGCTGGACTGGCCTTAGCAGGCATCAGGCGTTTGCCTGGGAGGCTGGAAGGGTGGGGGGGTCAGTTTTGGAGCAGTGGAGCCAGTTTTGTTACTGGAGGGTGGGAGGCGGTGCGGCAAAATTACCAGGGCTACTTTGGGTTCCCAGTCAGGCTCTCCCTGCCCCTTCAAACAGGCCTCCTCCGTTCCAGTACCTAAGTTAGTTATCTTCGCAATAAAGCAGGAACCCCAAGGCAGAACCACTGTCGCTGCACCTACACATGCGGTCTGGTTCTTTGCGCACATTGCCGTGGCTGGAGCGCACAGAGACCTCACACTGCCGCACACAGAGAAAAAACATTAGAGGGAACATTGCTGGTGAGTTTATTTTCAAACATGTGTGAGTAAAGTGCACAGGATGGTGGGTGCTGTACATTGGTTTTGGAATCCAAAGTTCACATTAGAGTTGGAAGTGCTGGTAGATGAAATGTCCAGAGTAAAGTCCACAGGCATCTGCTACATTGGCCCAACATGAACCCTCCATGTCATGTGGGCGAGTTGTGTGCGATTGAACAAGGTGAACGGGTTGCGCACAAAGAACATTGTCCAGAACAGGTTTAGAGGCCCTGGGGGATGTGCTGGGACATCTGCCTCTCACATGTCCTTCTTCGGACGACCCCTCCTCTTCCGGGGGGGGGGGGGATTCTCAGGTGCAGGATTCTGTTCTGCAGTGCAGGGGACTCTCCACCAGAGCCCTCCTCCCTCCCTGTGGCGCTGGCAGATGGTGTTGCAACAGATGCTGTGGCCACACAGGGAGGAGTGGACAGGTTTGTGATGATCTGGCGGAGGCATTGGAGTATGTCCCGATGCACCGCAGTAAGGGCATCCCACTTGGCCTCCATGCGAGCATGGTGGGCAGCCTGCTCCTGTTGCATGTCCTTGAGGATCCCCACTACCTGGTACACATCTATGATGCGTGCCAGTTGGGGGTCATCATGCAGTCCAGACCCCTCTGCAAGGCGTGCCCTCTGCCTCCCACCACTCCCAGCACTCCTATCCACACGGGCAGGACCAGCGGCGGGACGCACAGGTGACACTGGGACCCCTTGGGTGGTGTTGCTGGTGGTGTTTGCTGTAGCTTCCGGGGGGTCCTGTGTCCCTGTGCTGTGGGTATTCTGTGGCCTTGGTCTGTCCGTGTTGGCGGGGGTGCCCTGTCGGTTTCCAGATGCTGGAGGCGTGGGTACAGGGAGTGCAGATGTTGATGCTGCTGGTACTGCATGATGACTCACATTGGAGGGGCCAGGTTGGTCGTCGTCATCCGAAGAGGACAGAGACCAAGTCAAACCAGAGAGCTCAGTGTCCACCAGAGTCTGGGCCTGAGAATCCTCTTCATTTGGTGCTGGGTCCCCAGCACCACCTGTGCTTGGAAGAGACACACGATGCGAGTTATGTTTCTACATGCATCGATGGTTCACAAACATGACATTTTCTACTGTACGAACAGATGCCTGCCTGTACACTGCTTTTTCCCAGCTTGTCACAGACAGAGTTTGATATTGTTGTTGCCCATTTCCCAGCATGGCCTTGTGCTCCCCACAACAAAGCCCAGTGTCAGACATCTTGTCAGTACCTTCCCACTCCCTGTGAGGCGAGAATGGTTCAGTGTATGCTTGCTGGGCCATGTGGGTGTGTATAGATTGTCTGTGACTGCGACTCCCATCATACTCTTGGCTACACCTCCCTTCCCAGCATGCCCATGCTTCTTCCCTCTTGATTCTGCTTCCCTGTGAGGGGGTGTGACAGCAATGGCAAGATGGCTGACTGTGAAATCCTGGTGTTTGTTTGGCTACAAGTCCAAAGAGAACCCCTGTGCTTCACACAGCTGCACCCAGTACGGGGTGTCTTTTGATAATGTTTCACAGAGGTGTGGGTCAATGCATTCTACCCGGTGAGTTGAATGGAGTTTGTGTTGAGGGGGGTGTGTGTCTCCACATGCTGGTAAGTATGGTCAGAGCTGTCAGTCCTCCTTCCCACCCGGCCGGACATCCCACCATGAAACGTGCTTCCATTGGAGGGCGTGCAATTTGTCTTTCAGGATGTCAGTCAGTGGTGTCCTGCTTCTGATTTGCGCACATGCCCTAGCAGGGCCTTGTGCTCCCCACAGCAGGACCCAGTGTCAGCCATCTTCTCAGTCATGTTCCTCTCCCTGTGATGTGGGCATGTTTCAGAGAGGTCTTGATGGGCCAATTTTGAGGGGGAGCATTATCTGTGACTACAAACCCCATCATGCTTTTGGATACACTCACTTCACCTGCATCCCCACAATTCCTTCCTGTCAGTCAGCTGCACTGTGAGGTAGTGTGTTTGTGGTGGCAAACTGTCTGGCAGTGTCTATTTAGCATTGTGCCACTGCCTTGCTCTATTTGTTTGTAGGTTGGTGCATGTCATGACACAGTTCCAAGTCACTATGAGATGGCAGGTATTGTGTTTGTCTGACTGGCATACACATCTTGGGTTTATAATCTATTGGTTACTGTAGCTTTGCTTGCGGTGCATGGTTTCACTGTCCCCTTGCCACACAATCTTGGGTATGTTGTTTGTGTACTCACCAGGCTCTGGTATGTCTGTTAGCCCATGGACGCTCTCTGGTGGTAGGATGTCCCGCACCTTCTCCTCCCAGGTCCTGAAGTAGACTGGTTTGGCAGGAGGGCCACCGCCGGTGCACTGACTCAGGGCGTGATCTTTTTCGATGAGTTTCTTGACCCTCCTGCGCACGTCATACCACCTGTTCTGGATATGGTCCTTTGTGCGCCTTGCTGGTGCTTGGGCGTTCACCTTGCTCACAATCTTCGCCCACATCTTTGTTTTCTGTGACATGGGGGTCCTTTGGACCAATGTACCAAACAAATGTGGCTCTACTCTGATGATCTCGTCTGCCAGCACTTCTAACTCACTAACTGTGAACTTTGGATTCTTCTTTGGGGGCATTGTAATGGGTGGTGGTGGTGAGGGATGTGTGTGTGAGGGTGGGTTGGTGTTGGTTTTGCTGGCTGTATGTGTGTGTGATGTTGGATGAGGTGCTGGTGGTATGTGAGTTGTGTGATGGGTGAGTTGTGAGTGTGTTTGTGGTTGCTGTGTAATGGTGTTTGCTGCTGCCTGTGTCTCCTGTTTGCAAGGGATGATGGTAGTGATTGTAGTCCTTTATATATTTGGAGTTTTGGGTGCGTCTTTGTCCCAGGTTTTTTTTATTTGGTATTTATTGGCTTTGTCATTGCTTGTTTTGTCCTTTTTTTGTCTTTTTTCCTTTGGGTTTTGTAGGCATGAAGGAGACGTTCTTCTGACCGAGACGGACGCTGATGTTGGCTCGTGCAGGACTCTCCGGGTCGTTCACGCTGCCTATCTTCTGTGTTTCATACACATCGGTTGCGAAGGTCTCTATTGCTTGTGGGCCCGGTTTTCTGTGCGTGTCGGTCGTGCGGCTTAGTCTCCGTGCGAGTCGGTCTGAGTTTCCACGCATTGCATCGTACTGCACGGATCGGACATCGCGGGTACGGGTCGGTCGGGTTCATTCCGGGTTTGCGTCAGTCGGTGAAAATCGCGTCGGTTTTCCGGCCGGTTCACTATTTTCCCTACGGCTCGGTCGTACGGCTTGTATTCCATACGTGTCGGTTGTAATTCACACGCGTTGCATCGTACTGCACGGGTCGTACGGCGCTAGTCCTTGTGGGTCGGTATCCGGTCTGGGTCCGTGTCGGTTGGTTCGTTTTGCAGCCGGAATCAGAATTGGCCCCTTAGTCTTCAAAGAAGACTTTGAGTATGATGTTGCGGAAAAAAACAGCCAATTCCTGGCAGATCTTAAAAACATCTAAGGTGTTGGTAGGTACGAAACCCAGTCCTTTGTTAAGGACTGCTTCCTGGGGACCCATGAGGGGGATGTTAGTTAGATTCATTACGAGAGAGGTCACTCCCTGCTCGTCCCTGGTGAGGGGTCTCTCGCCATGCTTCTGGTTACGCTCTGGTCTAGGTCCTCCCATTGCACCCCTGTAGACCCCTTCTGCTTGCCCCTATAGTCTGAACTAAGCTATGAACTCCTGGGGTACACAAGAAAGTATCCAACCGGATATGTACTTTGTGGAGCCCGGAAAAGAAGGAGTAATCCCTCTCATTCAGGTTCATCTGCCTCCACAGATCCGTCAGTCCCCAGACGTGTTGCCACTCCTGAAACATGTGTGCTACAATTACAGTCTTGGCGCCGCTCCCCAAGACAAGTAGATAAGAATCCCCCATCCAAAAAACAGCAAAAGACATATATAATCGAGGGGGGTGCCCACGCGGTGTCTGGCGGATAAGTATGGATCCTTCCCGCTCAGCCACCCATCCACCCAGCTCAAAACACCTCAATACTTGCCAACTCCCACTTCATATATGCAGTACAGTGCGAGCACTCCAAGAAATCGACCAGGAACCCTCAGAAAAGCTTCCACACCATACCAGTCTGCTGCACTACTCAGATGATGTCGTCAGAAGATCTCAGTGTCACCTTGGGCTGCTCCGTACTCAGACTCTCAGAGATACTAGAGCTGAGATCAGAATCTGAGTCTCTTGCCGGCGCATCGCTCACCAGTGTTGTTCGTCCCATGTCCCTACCACTGATTAGTGCCACCACCTCCAGCTGTACTGCCTCCTGAGAAGGGACAATGGATTCTCTCTTCTTCCTTCCACTGCGGGGGCCGGTCTGCCATGCTGTGTCACTCAGGGCCCCTACTAGGGCCTACATCCCATCGAGTCTCCAGCCAATCCCATGTCTCCTGTAGTGAGTGAAAAAACTCCGTCCCCTCTGGGGCCATTACTTTCAGCTGGGCCGGGAGCAGCATTGCATATTTGAGGTCAAGGCGACGGAACTCCTTCAGTTGTGCACTATTACATCAATTATAACATCATATTTTGTAGTTGCCCTCCCATAGCATGCATTGGAATATTATTTATTACATTTCCAGTTTATACTTTCTGTTGACGTAGTTTCTTGGCTGTATGTGTAGCTCATGTGATTTAGTAACTGCTTTACTTTCTGCAAAGTGAGATACTTTGCAGCTTCTGTCATTGCACCTGCAAGTAGTGTAAGAGCATACATATATAGAATACGTTAACGTTTGTATATTTAATATTTACATTTAAAATCATGCAATCACTTCTATTTTGTAAACTTACATGTATGTTGTGTATAGATGTTTCTCACAATTTTGCAGCTTTTCAGTTGGGCTGTTCTTATGTGGAGCTGGTGTTTGCTTTCTGTTAGATGAAAATAAAATCGTAATTTTCACTTTAAATGTTAATTTGTTGTTAGTTTGTAGATGTTGAGGTCGTTCGGTTTATTTTTGCTCGCTATTTGGGTGAGTTTATACTTTTGTATTAATTTATATATATTTACTTAAACATTTTTGATGCTTTTTGATAGTTGTTATTTTCAGGCAGTTTATCGCTATTTCCAGGCACAGGTTTTTTCTTTTAGGAAGTCTATGTAAAAAAAGTTATAAGTTGGATAGTATTTTATTAATTATTTTTTACCTAAGATTTTAAGCATAATAACAATTAATTTAGTGTACATATAAGTTCTACTTACTTGGTTAAGTAGTTGTTGAATGTAAATATTTTTTCTGTAATGATTTGGTGATAAATCTAACAGAGTTCCTCGTCTTGCAGCATTTGTTGTTTTTGAAGTAGTTAATTGATTAAATTAGTGTGCCTTTATATTGTTGATTTAATTGTTAGTTTTATTTTTTTTATTTAATTTGGTTCGATTTTATTTCATTGGTTGGTTTAGTTTCAATTTGAAACTTTTTGTTTGATTGTTTAGTCCTTATATGATAAATGCTAATTTAGGTATTATTTTTGATAATATGTAGTTTGCTACTTTTGAAAATAAGTGTGCATGTATGTAAATATATATACATATTTATTTATTTATTAATATGTAGGTTATAGTTTACATTTTTCTAGATCATGATTATTTTTTGGAGGGTTATATTGTTATAAATGCAGTAATATATTTTTGGGGGGTTAAAAGTCAATGTAATATAATTTTGTTTAATTTAAGTAAGTGTATAAAACCTTTTTAAAGTATATTTCTATTGACGCCCTTGAGGGGTGTGTGCAATTCCGCCCTATTGGGTGTTTAGACCATTACCTGTGCCTCTATTGGTCCTTGGCTTTGCACCAAACCTGGTGCGCTTCCTGGCCAAGCCGGGGGCGACAGGAATACTTCCCCTTTGATGTGGCCGCCCGGCAGCCACCTAAACCGGTCCTTATGTGTCCACGGCGGCTGTTTTGGCTCCGGCCCTCTGTGCCCCCTTTGGGGGCGGCCTCTGCATAAATCTTCACATCAGTCTCATCCAATACCTCCTGCTCCTTTTGCCTCCAGATGTAGGTGGCCATGGACTTTTCCCTGACAGTCGAGAACCGTGCTGTCCAGATGGCATACCTATTAACGTGTGAGGGTGACACCCACATGAGGGCAGTTTTACACCATATCAGGCAGTGAGAGTGGCGTCCACCAGAGGGCAGTCTGACCACCGTTGATCAGTCTCCCATCTTCACTCTTTGCTTTTGAATGCAACAGGCTCCGAGATCAGATAAACAGCATCACCTCCTCGCAATCTGCTGCAAATAACAGATGTTAATATTTTCAAATTTATGGTACTCAATTTGCCGACCTTTTAGAGAATTGTAAACTTGTAACTGGATTTTCGTGTATTCAAACTCGTAACCTGTCAACAAACCGTTCAACACGGGAAAGGTTCACCTCATCGGCCTAGTCCACAGCTGCAGGGAGGGGGTAGAGTAACACACTGCAGAGGCCAAATTTTATTCTACTTTGATAGATATGGCATGAACTTTAAATTAGTGGTTATCCAGTTTGTTTTAAAGGGACCGATCCCAAAATACCACTGGAAGATAATTTACAAAACAAATCGGGAATCTACGGCTAAAACTGAGCAGCTAATGTTTTGTGTGTAACGAGGAGGGCAAACGTGCCCTTTCCTAGACATAGTTTCATCCACATCAGGTAAACACAATGATGAGGAAGGGTAAGCCTCAGTGTAAGGGAGATTACAGTGAGGAATCAAAGCATTCCTCACTTCCTCTCCGTGATCACTGCCTTACTGATTGACCTTGAGGCAGCCAGGCCTTGGGTACCAGACAGGAGATAGGAGAGCTGTAGAGATGCCAAAAAATTGTTCCCAGGAAAAAACGCAACAATCCGACAAAGCCAAACAGTGTTTCTTTGTGCTGTTTTAAGAGCAAGTGCTTGTGCGTTGGATATTGTGATTTAGTGTTGTTACAAATTGAGTGTGTGTAAAATGCAAGGAAACATGCATGTGTATTTTTTAAAGATGAATGCACAAGGTTGTGTATTTTTCAAAGATGTAGCAAAAAACATCAGTGTCAAAGATAGTCACAGCTTGAGTAATGTAAGAGCAAAGACGGGCAGAGAGTAAGAAGCAGCCAATGTATGTATCACAATATATACTTTTGCTTTCTTCACAGTTGGTTTTTAACTGTTTTGCAAAGCATAAAAAAGGAAAAAAAAATAGATGCACGCACTGCCTAACTCTTTATACTCTTTTAGGTCTTGCCTAGAGACCGCATTAGCTGTCTCACTAGTCTTCTTTAAAAACACAAAACAAAAATGTAATTCCTATATACATACAGGGAATTTTCAGTCAACCCCCCCTTATTAATTGGTCTATTTATGTGTTGTGCGAGTTTTGCTTCTGCCCACAACAGCATACCACATTGGGCAAAGTGTCAGCACTCTTCATCAATGGGATGTTGCACTGGGAGCGACAGACTTTTCCGGATCACAAGTGCACAGTCGCCTGAGAAGGATTACCAGGGCTACTCGATTATCTTTATCTTTTTGGGGGGCATTTTCTGCACATGGGATAGGTGTGTAAACAAAAAGACAATACGTGCTTGCCAAGGACCTGTGGCGGTTGATGATCTTTGAAAGTGGTGGTGCCAGAAGTTCACCCCATTTTTGACACAATATGGCTTGAGAGTTCCCTGTATGTTAAGAATTAAGTGTCAAGGCCAGCATTTTGTTATGGGTACCCCTTTACGCCAAGAATTACCACCAGCATTTTGCCATATGTTTCTCCTTATGCCAGGTATTACTTCCAGTCTTTCAGCACCTGAATTTTGTATTGGGTGCACTCCCTTATGCCAAAAACTTCCTCCAATGTCCCAAAGCCAACAATTTGCCACAGGTGCCCTCATGCCATGAATTTCCTCCAGTATGCAAACAGCAGAATTTCTCCACAGTGCCCTCTATACCAACAAGCATTGGCATAGCCAATAGGTTTCGCCAATGGGACCGTATAAGTGTTTAGCCATGCAACAGCTGATGTTGTTGCAGGAAGGATATTGTGCTGCATAACTAAATACTTATAAGGCCCCAAAGGCGAGATCTATTGGCTATGCTTGTTATAAAATTTTGCGGAAGCAGTGTTATGCGGAAAGGCAATATGCAAATGTGGGCCACTTTTTTAAGCGTGCCTGGGCCAATTTTTAATCCCAATCCAGCCCTGGTCACTATTACAACTCTAATAACTAGTAGCTTGGGATGCTTTTTATTTAACATAAGTAGCTCTTATTACTGAAAAGGTTGGAGATGCCTGGATATGTTACATGGATTGTAACTTTTGACCTTTGGGTTACAGTGGAACTCTGAAACAAACTCCATTACCCACTGTGCTATGTTGCAAATTGAAATCTGTGACCTACATGTTATACTTCATTCTGCGCCGTGGGTACATTAATCATCTGTGATCAGAGATGATACACAAATCTCGCCAGCGAGTGCATGAACCACTTGCACTATCGTACCAGTACTACACGGAGATTTGCTGGAGAAACTTACATCTTTATGGCATGCGTTGTTAGCACCAGAGCTATCTTTTTTTTTTTTTTTTTTTTTTTTTTTTTTGAAAACCTTTATTTCGAAATTCAGGACACAGCTATTCAGCCGACAGCCCGAAGGTTCGGCAGCATTGCAAGTTAGATACAGTAATGTGTCCCCGATACAGTACGATGAGTAATGCAAAGGTCCAATTTTAAATATACACAGTAAAAACACACAACAAACCCCAGCAAGGCAGAAACATTGAAATCCCATGGCGAAAGCCCCCAGGGGAGGCAGGACCCCACTCATCTACAAAGTATAAGACTGTGTGCGGAGGAAGAAGGGGAACAGCAGAGGCCCAGAACGGTTACCAAAACCAAACTGTGCTGGAAGGTAGGTCAGGGGGAAAGCTGTTCCTCGGGAGGTTCCAGGTCCGGGGCAAGACATATTCCCCCCCTGTATTGGTTCCACCGCCCCCAGATGGCATGCCACTTCCGGGGGCGACCTCTAGAGCAGTAGACCGTCTTCTCCCTAAACATGCTCCAATCCATGTTCTCCTTCCACGCGGTCAGTGTAGGGGGTCCCGAGGAGCCCCATAATCGCGCGATATCCCTTTTAGCTACCATGTTACCCAGAGTCACCCATTGGGTCTGCGCCTCATCGAGATCAGTGGGCCCCCAGACGTTCAGGAGGCAGCACCGCGCCTCCGGCTGTACCACAATGCCCGTCACCTCCCCCATGACTGCATGGACTCTCCTCCAGAACTCCACAATGACACCACATTCCCAAATGATGTGCAGGAAAGTACCCACCATACCACATCCCCTTCTGCACAGGCCGTCCTCCGAGAATCCCATGTGGACCAGCCTTGGCCCCGTAACATACACCCGGTGCAGTATTTTAAGCTGCACCAGCCTCAGACGCGACGGGATCGCAACCTCCTTAGGCGAAGAAACCGCTGACTGCCAGTCCTCATTATCCAACTCTAGGCCATCCCTGGTCCACTGTTCTCTCAGCCCCAATAGCAAGTCTGCCCGGACGTTTATCAACTTCTTATATATGAGCGAAATCGTGCTCTCGGGCATATGACCATCAAGGACTCGGTCCTCAAGGGGAGAGGACTCTGGCACCTTCTCACCCTCCACGAGGACTGATCGGAGGGCGTGACGCAGCTGGATATACCTAAAATAATCTGAAGGCCCTAGCTCAAACTCAGTCTGCAACTCCTCAAAGGACTTCACCCTCCCCTTATGCAGCACATCTCCCACCTTGGATATACCTATCAGGTCCCACTTATCAAAGCCCTTCGTGTGCCAGAGTCTTCCCAACCTTTCCGATTCAAACAATGGGGTAGCGAGGGTGAGCCTATCCTTCCAGCCCAGCGAGTCGGTCGCCATCTTCCATACGCGCACCGCCACACCTGTGGGCCCCGTGAGGGACGAGTCTAGGGACCGCGAATACAACGCCCTGTAGTAGTTACCGCCGCGCAGCAGCCACCTATCCATGGCATACCCAGGGCTGAGGGCAGGGCCGTAAAACCCATGGTTGATCGCGCTCAGCTGCGTGGCCCAATAGTACCGTCGGATGTCTGGGAGCGCAATGCCCCCATCGTACCATGGGAGCGTCAACTTTGAAATAGCTATTCGCGGCCGCCCATCCCACAGCAACGTCCTTTGGAGGCCTTCGACCTCCCGAAAGTATTTGGCCGGTACCCAGTCCAAGGTGTTCTGGAGGGCGTAGAGGAAGCGGGGAAGAGACATCATTTTGAACAGGGACGCACGCCCAACAAGGGAGAGCGGCAGCCTCCGCCAACCTTCAACATCTCGCCTCAAGCGTGCCAAGGGGGGGAGCAAGTTCCTCTCATAGCGCACAACAGGATCCATGGATATAAAAATCCCCAAATACACAAAACCTTGCTGGGTAACCTGTATCGAACATGTTCTAGGGATCGGTGGGACCTCGCCACTAAGAACGTACAAGTACGATTTGCCCCAATTAATCACAAGCCCCGAGTTCCTACCGAACGATGCGAGTACGTCACAGACCACTATAAGCGACTTCTTTGGTGAGGCAAGATACAACAGGATATCATCGGCATAAAGCGAAATACGGTCCTCGTGATCAGGCGACCACCGAAGGCCCCGTATATCCGGGTGCCAACGTATCCACGCAGCCAACGGTTCAAGTGCGAGGGCGAACAACAGGGGCGACAGGGGGCAGCCCTGCCGAGTACCCCTACCAAGCTGAAACGGGGTAGATGCCCGACCATTCACCACAACATTCGCTAGTGGCCCCTCGTACAGCAACCGGACCCAACTCACAAACCCGTGACCGAAACCAAACTTGGCCAGCACGGCCCATAAGTATGCCCACTCCACCGTGTCAAAGGCCATCGTGGCATCAAGAGATGCCACAACAGCCGGTTCACGCAGCGTGCCCGCCCTGGCGATGACGCCATGAAGACGCCTAAGGTTCAATGCTGTGTTTCGGTGCGGGATAAAGCCAGATTGATCCGGGTGGACCAGATCGCCAAGTACCCTAATCAGACGGGTAGCCAGGAGTTTGGCCAGAATTTTCGGCTCAGCGTTGAGGAGTGAAATGGGCCGATAGGAGGCGCATCTATCTCGGGGTTTACCCTCTTTGTGTATGACCACGATCGACGCCAGCCGCTGATCCAACGGAAGGATCCCATCTCCCCGCGCCTCCAAAAACATGGCGCGCAGGTGAGGGGCGACCCTATCCGGGAACAGTTTGTACAGATCGATCGGCAGTCCGTTCGGTCCAGAGGCCTTACCCGAATTCAACGCGCGAATCGCCCCCGCCACCTCGTCAACCGTGATGTCGCCATCCAAATCGTCCCTATCTATGTCAGAGAGGCAGGGCAACTCGATATCACGGAGGAGATCAGACGAGTCCTCGGGCGGCCTGTCCGACACAGAGGAATAAACCCTATGAAAATACTCCGCGAAACACTCCACAATCCCCTCAGGTTCCACAATCGCCTCTCCCCCCTCTCCAATCAACTCTGGCACCACTCTATTGACCCGTTCCTTCCTGTCCAGCCACGCCAGGAGTTTCCCTGCCTTATCTCCAACATCATACAGACGGCCCTGTTGTTCCCTGCTGAGGGTCTTGGCGGCGTCCGTCACCAGGTCCCTATACTCCGCCTGCTTCAAGCAAAGCTCATGCAATGAGGACTCTGTGACCTCCTCCTCCATATCCCCTTCAAGGGCCGCAATCTCCTCCTCCACTTGCCGCACTTCGCAATCCCTCCGATTCTTGGCAGTCACCACCAGGGAGAGGGCCTCCCCCCGAAGCACGGTCTTAAAAGCTTCCCACAGCGAGATCGCCGAGTCCACGGTTCCCAGATTGTCCTTAAAGTAATTATCTACCTTCTTTACCAGGGCGCTGCGCATCTTGGGGTCTCGGAAATACCATGGGTTAATTGGGGCCACCCTCCCTCCTCCCTCCCGACCGAGATCCAGCCGGATCCACACTGGCGAGTGATCAGAGATACCACGTGCCATGTGCCTCGCCTCGGATATCAGCGAGGCATGTGCGGCCAGAGTGAGCAGGTAGTCAATCCTGGAGAGGCTACCATGCGCCCCGGAGTGAAACGTGTATTGACTCTGTGTGGGGTGCCGGAGCCTCCAGCAGTCTATCAGGCCAAACGTGTCCAGGAGGTCCGGAAGCCATTTCTGAGCCCCCCCTGTGTCCCTGGGCGGGTATCTATCCAGCAGTCCGGAACCCACAGCGTTGAAATCCCCTCCCACTACCAGCATGCCCCCCGGGAGAGTCAGCAAAGCCCTGCCCAATTCAGCAAATGTGGCGGCCTGCAGGGCCGGCGGGACATAAACCGAAACCAAAACCAAAGTCCTTCCTTCCCACCGCCCCGCCACCGCCACAAACCTCCCCCTATCGTCAACAATGGTGGAGTCCACCTCAAAAGGCAGCGATGCTCTAACGAGGATGCCCACACCCCTGGACCCAGAAGAGAATCCCGAGTGTGCAATGAACTTATACCCCTTCCTATTCAGGGCATAGCACGTATTGCCTATGAGATGCGTCTCCTGCAGCAGTACAACGTCTGGCATTGAGCGTTTCAGAAATTGCAAAACAATCCCCCTCTTAATGCGATCCCCCAAACCATTAACATTCCAGCTTATAACACTTAGGCCTCTACCCCCCATCCTCAAACGGAAAGAGGCCCACCCCACACCCGAGGCGCCACCATGGAACAACCCTGAGGATAATCATCATGCCTTGCAAAAATAAACCCCCCAACAACAAACTCAAACTCCCCATAACTCCCCCCACCCTGCACCCCTGCTGCAGCTTAAAAAGCCCCCCCAACTTGCAGTGTGCCTGTCGCCCTACAAAAACAAAAATCTACAAAAAGTACCCCAAGGGAGGAAAAGAGCACCCCTCGTCCTCCCGCAACCCTCCACAGTTACTGCACTATGTTCAAATCTTCAAATTTGGTCAAATCAAGTCAGGCCGGCTTTGAGATATCAGCCCTGTCCATCTCGGCCACTGTCTCCATGCTCAGCTGTGTCGTCCCCGGTCCGTCGCCGGGGCAAAGCGTCCAGCCATTCGTCGGCCATAACAGGAGAGTCAAAAAAGAATGTCCGATCTTCATGCACCACCCGTAGTCTGGCGGGGAAAAGCATGGCATATTTTAGGTCCCGTTCCCGAAGTCTTCGCTTCACCCCCAGAAAGCTCTGTCTCTGTCTCTGCACCTGCTGGGTGAAGTCCGGATAAAAATTCACCGACGCATTCTGGAAGGGGACTGGGCCCGTCACCCTCGAAGCTTGCAGGATAGCGTCCCGATCTCGAAAATGAAAGAGCCGGGCGACAATCGGCCGCGGCGGGGCACCCGCCTTGGGCCGTCCGCCCGGCACCCTATGGGCCCTTTCTACCGCAAAAAACTTTCCAAGGCCCTTAGGCTTCAGATGATTGAGGACCAAATCTTCCACAAGCAGGTCCGCCGAAGCCTCATCCGAGGACTCCGGGACCCCGATGACGCGCACGCTGTTGCGTCTGGACCGGCTCTCGAAGTCCTCCAGCCGGCAGGCGGCGAGGTCACTCTCGGCCCTCAGCTTCCGGACCTCGTTCTGCAGATCCGCAACCTCATCAGTGAGGCCCGTGGTCTTGTGGTCCAGGTCCTTAACGCGTTCGTTTGTCTTGCCCAGGTCCGAGCGGATCAAGTTGACATCCACCAGGATGGCATCCACCTTATGCGCCAGGGCCTCGAATTGCCTCCCCATCGAGGTCTGCATCCCATCAAGCGCGCCCATGACATCCTGCAGGGAGAGCTCCGGTGTCCCAGGCGAGTCCTCCTTCTGGGCATCCGGCGCCTGGCTCGATCCACTCGGCGATGTCTTCAGGAGGGCGTAGCGGTCCATACTGTTGACTTGGGAATACGTTCCCCGCCTGGTGGCCTTAGTCTTCGGCCGATCTCCTTCTGCCTTGCCCGACATAATGGACTCCAGGCAGTCCAATGCAGTGAAGACCGTCCCCTCCCAGAGAGAGGTATAAAGAGTGAGCAGGTCCGCCTTGTTCTGCCAAAGTAGCCCACCGAGCGTCCCCGGGGTTATAAAGCCACCCAGAGCACTACAGTGTCCGGGCAGACAAAGGGAACGAAACCGAAAGTGAAAGAGCGAGGGCCTCCGTCCGACAGTTCACACCTCACCAGGCCGTTGTTGATCAACTAGGAGTCGGGCATCCTGCCAACTCTAGCCCCTGGCATCTCCGGGAGTTAGGCCGCAATCTTTCGCCAGTCTTAAGTCCGGTTCCCGATGGGCGATCCGACCGCGGGTAGCATCAATCGCCTCCCTGACAACTCAGCAACACGATGCCATGCATACCATCAGGATTGGAGACAGGATAGTCGACGGAGGGCGCGAGGGTCTCGGGAGCTCTAAGCTCACGCGGCCATCTTGGTCAAGCGCTAGGCTCCTCCTCCACCAGAGCTATCTTAAATGCGTACTGTATGTTACAAATTAAATTAGCAAGTAATTGATTCGTTTTCTACTTGTTTTAATTGGGAGCAGAGACTGTGAAAACAATGCATAGGAACAGGTGAACCACAGGCACTCATTCGTTGACTCTGCACAAGATACCGCATCTCTTTATGTTATGGCTTTCAGTGAGTCTTCCCCCTATTAACTGTAACCCTTTCATGCCACAGGCTACCAACTCATAACGTTACAACCCAATTCGCGGGTTCCGGGGCTTTCCTATTTCTTTCTTTTTTGCAGATTTGTATAGCGCGTGTTCGACCCGAAAGTATTGGAGCCCTTTTGAAGTGACCACCATCACAACCGATTAATAGAAGAAGACGTATTTAATACTGCTCATCACAACAACAGCTTCCAGGGAATGAGTCTATGCTTCAAGCACAAACATTCTATCACCCAGGAGCTAATAGAACATTCAGGGTGCCATGACATCACCACTGTAGATATTACAATATCTCCCTTCTTTGCAGAAACATAATAGTAACACAATAAAGAAAAAACAACAAAACATAATAAATAAACCACATACAATGAAAAACAAATAGAAAGAAGAATTACTTAAAATACAAAAAACAAACTTAATAAAAACTACAAATACTGTAACATTTTACAAATCCATACTTTTGGGAACAAATGTTTTGCGGGTACTCCTCCTTATCGAGGAAGAAAATCCCTCTTTACGTGAGCACCAGTTACGTTACACAAAGACACATTCATTTCCAACACTAGCATCAAAGTTTAGTTTAGAAAAACTGTCGAGCAACAGAGGTTGGTAGCAATATCCGGGAGATAGCAATACATGCAACATCTTTCTTCGATGAATTTGTTATGATATTGGGCTTTTCTGCAACCTTTAAAGTCAAAATAAGCGTTGAAGACATTGTACACTAAACTAATGAAGCTCGATGTAGTTGCAAAGAAGACTGGCGCGATTTGTATGTCTCACAAGACACTGCTCCCCCTCCTACAGCAGGGAAGATCTGGCACTTAGATGAAAATAAATGACATATAGAAGATCCAGTTGCCACAGCTTTGCTACAGGACGAGTTAACATCAGAAGTGTGATATGCAGCAGTAAAGTTAACACGTCGAATCATTCGCTTTGCAAACAGAGTTAATGTGGAGGGGCGTGGCTTGGAAAGCAGGCATGGCGGACATGGGCTGAGAGCGCTCCGTCCAGCCCAACTACTTATCCTACATTATCCTGTCTCTCTGAAGACATCTTGTAACCCAGTGTCACCCCATTGCTGACGGTCATCAGCGGCCCTCACCTGAGAGAATTTGGGCTTCTTGGGTGCCACAGGAGGCGAATGTGCGCAGGTGAAGCCTTGGGGCCTGCAGACGGAGCGGCCTCGGGTGACACAGGGGGCGTTGCTTGAATTCCTCACCGACTGGAGGTGGCGCAGCTTCGGCGGCGGAGCCCACATATAGCGGGGCCGAGGCATCGTCGGAGCCGGCGTGTGCCCCTAGACGGACGGTCTCCATGGAGGATTCCTGTGGGTGCGGGGCCGTAATTTGGCGGTCGTGTCGGGCCACGGTAGTAGCGGCGAGAGCCAGGCTGCCGCCATTTCTACAGCAGTGGCCGGTATCCGTACAGGGCGGTAAGGACGGGGGCGCACGCTTCTCTCTTTCCCCCCCTCCTCGCTCCCCCCTTGGTTTGGTGGTGGGCCGGGCACCCCAACGCGGCTCTTCTGGAGTGAGGGTCGACCAGCGACAGGAGTGTAAGCTGTGGCCCGAGAACTTTAGAGCCCCTCTCCTTCTCCTCCCCTCCCCTACACGCACATCTGGGGGGTGTCGGCAGTTGCAAAGGACTGCAGGGGAGTGCGGGACGGCGGCGTAGCTGTGTCCTGCACACAGAGGGAGACCCATTGCATCGGTGGCTGACCTGGTATCGAGGAACTAGCAGTGGCGCAGATCTCACCCCCCTTATCATAGACTCTGAGAGGGTGTACTCGATGGTCGGTCGGACCACATTGGGAGTCCCTGTTGGGCTCCGAAGGCACACCTGCACCGGTGGTGGTGTCGGGCCGTGCGGGTGTTATCTGGAGGGGCATACGCTGAAAGCTGGGGTGCTGCCCCCCTCCTGCGACGACCACAGCAGTTGCTCTGGGCTCCCCCCTATCCTTCTCCCTCCCCCTGGGTGCGGTGCCCGGCGGTCTTGTCGGGCCACGGGGAGGGGTCGTTCAGCGGGGCAGAACGGCGCGTGGATTGATCCGGGGGCCATTTGATGGAACCTTTGTAATGAGCTGTTGCCCAGAGAGGAGCGGACTTGCTCGCCAGTGTTGGAGTCACGAACATTGAGGACCCATTGGTGCATGTAGATCCTTGTGGAAGCTCTGTACTGTGGCCCTAGACTGTGTTGCTTTCACTGGGCTACGGGTGTCCTGAGGGGATCCTTTGGTGGGGGGGGGGTGATAGGTGGACAGTATTGATTGAACTGTGTGGCTATCTTTCTCCTCATTTATTCGCCAGCGGTCATCAGCTCCCGTTCGGCGGTCTAGTCAGGCCGCGGGAGTCAAGTGAGGGAGTCTTCCTGTTTGCGCCCCCCCCCTCCTCGTTCTGCCTGATATTTGGATTATTTGCTATTAGCTAAAGCGGTGCTGGGAACAGTCCGGGGTCTGCCATGACGCGGTACAGGGGTGGGAGTGGACCATCTAAACTGGGCCCCATTGATAAATTTACGGGCCTGGGAGCCACTGCCGGGTCCTCTGGGGGATCACAGGGAGCCATGCCGGATAATGCAGCGCTTATGGCCACCATCACGCAGTCCAGGAACATGCTGGATGCGAAGATTGGGGAGGTCGGCTCTGATGTAATGCTGTTGCGGCAGGACCTACGGAATGCTGTATCCCATATCACTGAGACCGAGACTCGTGTCTTCGGAGTGGAGGATGATCTCACCACACTGAAGAAAAAGGTGGCAGCCAAGGAGACCACCCAGCGGGGCCTTGCGCTGCGGGTGGAGGATGCGGAAGGGAGGGCAAGGTGTAATAACTTCCTCTTCGTTGGCTTTCCGGAGGGATGCGAAGGGGGAAACATGGAACAGTTCCTCACACAATGGCTGGAGAGTTGGCTCCCACCAGAATCTATGTCTCACTGCTTTGGGATTGAGCGTGCCCATCGAGCGCTTATGCAGAAGCCTCTGCCTGGGGCCCGTCCGAGGCCAATCATCGCAAAGATTTTGAACAACCACGACCGAGATGCTATCCTGAAGCAAGCACGGCTCAAGGAACCCCTACAATGGGATAATGATCGTATCCTCATTTTTCCAGACTATACAAAGCTAGTCCAGCAGCAACGACAGTCGTTCCTGGCGGCCAAGGCCCGTCTGGGAGAGCTTAAGCTCCCCTACGCCCTGCTATACCCTGCTCACCTTCGGGTGGTGTACTGCTCTCGCACCCATTTTTTTGACTCGCCAGAAGAGGTGTTTAAATGGATTGATGAAATGGTAAGGGTGCGGGCCCATACACTGCCTGGAAGGGAGTCTGATTCCTCATCATCAGGGGAAACTGGGCGGGGGTTCACGCCGAAATTGAATAACACCAGAAGATCACGCTCCAGATGCCGATCCATGTCCCGCGATGCGCCGTCCCGGTTTGGCTCGGCCCCAGGCCGACAGACTCCTGCGCCCTGACCGGCACACCAATGAGGGGTAGTAGTGAAGCAGTTCCGGCTGTCGGGATCGGAGAGACTTAACGATGGGCCGGGTTCAATTAGTGGACCTGTGCTGACAGAGAGAGTGCTAGGGTTGAATGGGTTGTGAGCTGGGGATCCATCGGTTGGGGCGGGTCGGGCTCTTCCGTTGGGGGGCGCGGGCCGTTCCCACCATGACAGATGCTTCATTGTTCTTGAAGTATAGGGTGGGGAGTTGTTGGGTTGGTTGATTGCACTTCATCACACTGACAGTAGGCTTACATATTCCCGCCGGACTCATGTCCATATCCTGGCAATCGCGGACACAGCACCACATGGCAGAATTCCCCCGTGGTGAGAGTAGGACCCTGGGTTCGCTTCGCTTTTTCAGCTGGAATGTGAGGGGTGCCCTCGATAAAATTAAACGTGGGGCCATACTTCGACAGGCCAAACAGGCTGGGGCGGACATCCTCATGCTGCAAGAGACACACCTTTTGGGTAATAAGGCCCTTTGCTTCCAGCGGTATGGGTACCACCAGGTGTTTCACTCCGGCTTTGTGAGGGGCTCGCGAGGACTGGCTGTATTGATCCATCGTAGGGTCCCTTATGTGCATATTAAGCAATGGACCGACACCCATGGGCGATATATATTCCTACAGGGAAAGGTTGGGGAGGAATCTCTAGTACTAGGCAGCGTATATGCCCCCCTCCATTACAATGGAACTTAGTGGAGCGTCTCATGACCGTTTGGGTGGACGTACCTGATGGGGTATCTGTAGTAGGAGGGGACTGGAATGTGTGTTTGACATGGCCGCAGATCGTTGGAGGGAGAGGGGGGCTCCGGTGAGTGGCGGCACCACAAAGCTGCATTCCTTAGTGACGGGTCTTGACTGGATAGATGCATGGCGACACCTGCATCGAGATGATCAGGAGTTCATGTACATATCATCGGTGCATGATTCTTACTCCAGACTTGATTACATTTTTGTCCCTCGAATACATGTGGGCAGGGTAGAGGCAGCGGAGATTCTGCCGAGAGGTTTCTTGGACCATTCTCCAATAGCCCTCACCATACAGATGGGACGGAGGAGGCAGCCGTTTCGCTGGCACCTGTCGGTGTGGCATTTGCAAAATGATGACTATAGGGAATGTATGGGTGACGCCATAGATGAATACCTGAGAGTGAATGGGGGGTCCGTTGCTGGGGTCGATAGGGTGTGGGAGGCAATGAAGCCTGTCTTGAGGGGAAGAGACATATCTTGGTGCACGGCAGCTCGCAGAGCACATGGGGAGGCGCTAATTCAGGCGGAGGCGGACATTGAAGATCTTGAGCATCGGGGTTGTGCAGCCGGGGGCGGGCAGGCTTGGCAGCAATTGCTGTTTGCCCAACAAAATTATGCCACGCTTCTACTGGATGAGGCCCGGCAGGCATGGCTGGCGACGCGCAGTAGAGTATGTCAATGGGGTGGCAAATCCAGTAGGATGCTCCACATGCTCTGCCAAGGGATATCTCATCCGCAGACCCTTCTGGGCATCTTGGGCTCGGGGGGGGGGGGCACTCATGGAGCCACGGGCCCTGGCGGAGAGCTTTGCTACATATTTTTCAGACTTATATGTCCCTAAAGAATGTCTGTCAGCTGACATGATCGATCGGGTTCTGGCCCACCTTCCGCCCAAGGCCCTATCGGATGCAGTGAGAGAGGAGTTGGAGCTCCCGCTGACAGATGAGGAGCTGGGTGCCGCATTAGGGGAACTCAACTCCAGGAAGGCTCCAGGGCCAAATGGGTTTCCTAGCAAATTTTTTAAACAATACTTTTTGCAGCTAGGTTCTCACTACCGCGCAGTGGTAGAGGAGGTCCAGGATCGCGTCTCCCTTCCCCCGGACTGGAGGCATGCAGAGGTGGTGGTTTTTCATAAACCCAGTCTGCCACCGGATCAGCACGCATCATATAGACCCATCTCTTTATTGAACGTAGAGGCCAAAATCTTGGCGAAGGCCCTAGCAAATCGCCTGTTACCTCACATTGCGACACTGGTTCACCTGGATCAGGCAGGTTTTATGCCTCAGCGGGCGACTAGACACAACATTAGATGAACAAATGTTGCTGTGGCGGCCATCCAACGACTGGGTGCACCGGTGGCACTGCTGCTAGCAGACATGGATAGGGTTTTCGACTCCCTTAGTTGGGTATACCTCTTTGCACTATTACGTCGGCTGAATTTTGGACCGCGGTTCCTATCGTATTTGACCCTTCAATATACCGACCTCACTGCCTCGGTGCGGGTAGCGGGTGCAGCCTCCTCTGTATTCTCTATATGTCGGGGAATGAGGCAGGGCTGCCTCCTGTCTCCGTATCTGTTCGCACTCGCAATGGAGCCGCTGGCCGCTTGGGTGCGTGTTGACGCGCAGGTTCAGGGCTTTGAATGGGCTCAGGGGTTGTCGGATAGGATTGCATTGTACGCGGACGATGTCCTCATCTTCCTCACAGATGTGGATAGAACGGGACCACGGCTCTTGCGTATTCTGCAGATCTTTGGGGAGATCTCTGGATTATATATGAATCCCCACAAATCTACGCTGTGGAGGCTTGGAGGTTGGAGTGTTCTGGGTGACTGGGCCTCGTCGATCCAGCTGGCGACGGGAGGACTGAAATATCTGGGTGTTTTTATAACACACATGCCCGCAGTCGCCTGGGAGCGTAATGTAGTTCAGGTCTGGGAGCGAGTACGAGACGATATTAAGACTTGGTCCCGTATGCCACTGACCATCTATGGCAGATCAGCCATATTCAAGATGGTTGCACTCCCCCGTCTTCTCTATCAGTTGCAGAATCACCCATATCCGATCCCCCCGTTGGTTCTGGCAAGTAAATGCGGCCCTTGGGCAGTTCTTGTGGGAGGGGGGCAAGGTACGTGTGGCCCTGTGGATGTGTTTTTTATCCACTTACTGTGGGGGACTTCCGTCATCCGATATCCTGTCATATTATCAAGCATCTCACCTACTCGTATTGAACGAATGGTGGTATGGCAACCGGGAGGACCCGGCTTACGCGGTGGAACGGTGGCTTATAGGAGATCACTCACTACATACGGCACTATACTCGGCACCGCTGCGGGGCCCACTGCCTCCGGCAACCAAGGTGGTGTTCCAGGGTTTGGAGGCAAGCACTGCGTAGAATGGGGTGGTGGAACAAGCTGACATGGGAGACCCCCCTTTGGGATAATGGGCACTTGCCGCAATTAGCTGCTTTGCAAGGTTTCAGAGGGTGGGACTGTATAGGGATCTTGGTCCTGGGGAATGTTATGAAGGGTCTAGCACTGAAATTATTCCAAGACCTTCAAGCGGAATACCATATGCCACGGTCCCAATTCTTCAAGTACCTCCAGTTCTGGTACGATGTTGCCCAGTCTGGTGGGATTGGAGTCAGTAGCTGAGTTCAGCCCCCTGGAGGCGATAGTTATTATGGGTGAACTCCAGGACCGTAAGATATCCAGGATATATCAAACCCTAGTTACCCACTGCTCCTTCACGCTACAGAAACTCTGTGAGGATTGGGAGGGGGATCTGGGACCTTTGGAAGAGGAGGACTGGGTGGGGGCCTTAGCTGCCCCGCGCGGGGCAGCCATAGCTGTGCGTCTGCGCCTGGTCCAGTTTAAATATCGGCACAGGGTCTATCACACACGAATGCGGTTGTGGAGGGCGGGTTTGGTGGCCTCCCCTGTGTGTCTCAGATCTAACAGGGAGGATGGTACGCTGATGCACACAGTCTGGCATTGTCTCTCCCTGGATCGGTTTTGGAGGGGGGTCTACACTTGCTTTTCGGAGGTTTTGGGCTGGGATCTTCCCCGCTTGCCGAAACTAGCATGTCCTGGAAGGGATAGGTGGCAACATCTATAAACGCCATTTATTACTGTTGGGTCTTACATTGGCAAATAGGGACATAGCGAGGCCGTGGAAGGCTCCGAGGCCCCCTGCAGTGGCCGCATAGAAGAATGGCCTGGACTTTTGTATGGGCCTTGAGAAACCTATTTTCATTGCCAGGGGGTGCCCTCTAAAACATTTCAAAATATGGAAAAGGTGGGCAGACTATCGGGGATTGCTCCTAGACCCAGTTCCGTTATCGGGACCCGCGATTATAAACTTTGGACTTGCTGGGGGGGATCCCGGGAGCGGGTGGGGGGTGGGACCCTGGTGGGTAGTTTGACTGTAAATATCCGAATAGATCTGTTTAGAGTGGATGAGTGGTGCAATCGGGGGGGGGGCGGGTATTAGATTGATGTTGTATTTCCTGTAAGGTTTTATTAGGTATAGTTTCGAAAAATGTCAAAGTCAATTTTATATGCTCGGATTGTGTAGACGCCTCTGGGTTACAGGGTTCTGCTGTACATGTGCCGCTTGACCAATAAAATTTGTTTTTTTTTTAAAACAGAGGGAATGTGCACCTAAGTGGCACTAGCACAACGCACACAGCAGTGAGAGCTTCCATTCACCTTTGCATCTTGACGTTGTGCTGCACTTCAAGCGGCGGACCATACAAAACGTCAGCTCCGAATAGACCACACCATGCTGGAAGTAGAAACATAAAGAGGACAACAAGCGCTGAAACACAAGCGCGGCCCTGCGGCCGCGAAAGTTAATTGTTGTGAGAGAGAGGGGGAGCAGGTGGTGAGCCCGCGAGTGGTGTGTGCATGTGCACGCAGTCTGCTCATTTTCAAGCACTACAGTCGTGCTTGTGGCGCACCCCTGCTCGCTCCCGCAAGGTGAATGCCGCCACAAGCATGCGTGTGTGCTTGAAAATGAGCAGAGCGACGGTTAAAGGCCCTCCTATGCAGCACATGCGCGCTGCGTAGGCGAGACCTACAAATTACTCCTCGTATGTCAGGGCCTGTATTTTGCAACAAGTGCCATTCCTTACGCAGAGAAATATCTATAATATCCCGGCACAAACATGTTGCCTTGCATGCCGCCTTAAGCCCAGAATGATATTGAATATGCCATGGGCAGCAGCAGACTCACAATCATAAAATACGCAAACAAACTCTCACTCATACTCCCTCACACATTCACTCTCTTCCCCCTCGCTCACTTTGACTCACACTTTCTCACTTACTCACTCTCATTTAAACCATCTTCCACTTACTGTTGCTCACAAAGGTACATACTCATTGATTCTTGCTTTAAGGAGAATTGGAATCTGGTGCTGGATATCAGAGCCAGAAAGCCATGATTCACAAAGAGGGGCCAGACAGAGCAACAAGGCCATGTTTGAAAACCCTTGCCTTCTTCTTGTTAGGTCTGGTAGCACACCACATATAAGTAGCTGAGACAGTGCCGAGGATCCTGCCTCTACTGACTCTGTGTGGCTTATCATTGGCCCGAGCAATGCACTGATGTGTGCTCTGTTATCCACATTTTAGCAGATATACTGTGCTGCCTGAGGCATGTACAGTATGTCCGCTCAATAAAAATGGTTTGTTCCTGGGTGAGGGAACTGGTTGACTTATTCCCCTCAGACATGCACAATCCAGATATCCACCAACAGAGTGTGTGTTTTTAAACAACACTCTGTAGCTAGATTGTGTTTTTATACAGTATTCTGTGGGTAGCTCGTGCCTCAGCTCCCCTCCATCCTTTTTTTGCCATCAGGAGCCTGGAAAGGAGGCCGAGAAGGCTGACCTGTTTAGTTAAATAATTAGTGGCTGTGGCAAGGGGCAGTAGGTGGTGCCTCATGGAATGCAGGGCTGTGCCCTGAAGCTCCCTATAAAGAGCCGCCACTGCAGGCACATCAGCCCTGGCAAGGCTGCGCACATGTAATTAAGCAACATAATATTACTCACAGTGTAAGACAGTATATTAACCCCTTCCCTGCTCATGACGGAACCACTCCGTCATGAGCCACGGTCGCGCTGTGCTCATGACGGAGTGGTTCCGTCATGCTGCGGCCGTTGGCGGCCGCTCCGCCCACGCGGCGCCTTTTCCCCGCCTGTGCGGGCGTGTAACGTAAGTGGGCGGCGCCGTGACGGAACCACTCCGTCATGAGCACAGCTTACCCGTGACTCATGACGGCGTGGTTCCGTCATGAGCACAGCGGCGCCGCGCTCACCGAAAAAAAACCCCAGCGCCACGGCGGAATTCGCGCCGCGGCCAAGGGGTTAATGAAGTGTGTATGCACCATGCTGCATGCTGTGGTGGGCGGAAAGAAAATGTGTCTGAGACTTAAACGGACTTCCCACCTGACATGAGCAATTTAAGTCATCTGATTTATATTCAAGGACAGGTGAGGGAGTTTGATCTATTTGACTACAAACTACCGACAGATGATGATGGCCAAACGCTGGTCCAGAGTATCAACTAAACCTCACAGCAAACACCATTTGGTCTTACTCTTGGTCTGCGGTTGACATCAATAAGTGAGCGTCTAACTGCGGGGCCTACAGCACAGGAAAAAGAAGGTTGTTCTTCAGGCAGTTTTGGGAAGACGTATGCAAATCTTTTGCAGAGAGATGCTTTCTCTTTCTCTGAGTGTCGGAGACAAATAAATGAAACTGAAGAGGGAGATCTGCAACATGTCCTTGTCCTCTTCATAGAACACAATGCTCCTGTGGCAGCAACATTGACATAGGATAGTTTGACATCTCTGTGTCTCAGACTGGAAGTGAGACAAGTCAGTGACAAATGTGGGGTGATGGCTGAGCAGGGAGTATTCTATATCAGCCTCTGTGGGATGTGATTATATACATTGGTTAGGTTTATTACGGCAGATAAGATTTATATTGCAACATTTGGCATATGTTTCTCCTGCCCTATTAAGAGTGTATATCTGGATTTAGAGTTTCTACAGGAGTATACATACTCTGTAAAAGGGATGGGTTGGGCACCTGACAACGCTGGAAATGTCCTTCATCCGCCAAACTCCAAATAACATACAAAGGGGCAGATCTATATTGGAGATGCGCCACATTTACGCCGCTGTTGCGTCACTTTTGTGACGCAGCGGCGGTGTAAACCCTGCGCCACGTTGCGCCATATTTACATCGTGACGCATCTATGGAGATGCGTCACGATGTAAAGCCCTGCGCCAATTAAAACCTGCGTCAGGTTTCACATGGGCGTGTCGACAGAGGGGGGGGCGTTCCGTCGCAGGAACGCCCCTGAAAAGTGACTCAGTCAAATCTATAAGATTTGACTGAGTCACTTTCCCAACGCTGATGCGCCAAAACCCTGCGCCTGCTTGAAGCAGGCGTAAGGCTTGACGCACCATGTTAGGGATAGGGTAGGTTGGAACAGTGCTGGAGTTGCGTCGCAACTGAAGCACTGCGCCAACCTTACGCCATCGGTGCGTCACACATCTGTTTATTCCTGCGCCATGATGCGCCGCATTGTAAATGCGGCGCATCATGTGTGGCGCAAGGGTAAACTTGCGTGAAGCATCTTTCCTGGCGCATCCTTGCTGATTCGCAGGGATGCGCCAGGAAACATAAATCTGCCCCAAAGTGTGAAAATGACTCCATTGCACGGGGAGCCACTACACAGGGGCGCGGCCACCAATGGTACAGCAGGTGAAGTGATAGTGAGGCTCAACACAGTGAGGGACCCTCTCCACCCAATTTTGGATTTTGTTACTATCCAGTAAAGTACTAGGGGACTAGTTCTATGTTGACATTAGGGTCCAGGCACCCTTGCTAGGCCATGACAACCATATCTCATGCCCAAGTATTTCATTTAGCAACCTAGTACAGTCTTAGAGTTGTATCCTTTGTTCTATATACTCCTTGGACAGAGGTACTAGGGGCCATATTATCAAGGAACGGCAATAACATTATCGCCGCTTTAGCGGCAGGAAACTGCCGCTAAAGCGGCAATAATGGGCTTGATAATATGCCCTTGTGAATTCCCATAGAAGCCCAGGTTCTGGTGTGAACCTGGGCTTCTATGGGAATTCACAAGGGCATATTATCAATCCCATTATCGCCGCTTTAGCGGATGTTTCCTGCCGCTAAAGCGGCAATAATGTTATCGCCGTTCCTTGATAATATGGCCCTAGGTTCTAACTAGGGCAACTGGAATAATGCACATCTGCTGCTGCGTGTTTTCCACATAATTTTGGATTTGCTGCATTGGCCACATAATCCATCATCTGCTGAATAATCTGCAGACTTGAACAAAGAAAATGTTTCTAGTCGTGCAGTTGAAGGGCCTATGCAGATGTTGGCTGGTCACCTTTCATTTGCTTATTACTGTATTTAAAAGTTAAACTTGTACTAATAAGGTGAAACCTTTGCACCAACAGTGTTCAAATGCGAAAGAAATTAGGAAATAATAAATAACAACATCACAAAATGTGCCACATTACCTTACATAATGTACCTTTTCTTGCAGATTGTTTTAGTCAACCCTGCCGCATTCTATGGTTCTCCCCTGTCGCATAATTCCAGTGGACCTGGTTATAACTGGTCACTAAAACGCGTGGCTGACTATTGGAAACATGCTATCCTGAGTGACACTATTAGGTGTATCAAACAAGTGTAGAAAGGTCAGCACACATATCTCACAAAATGTGCACTGTAATCAATTATGTTTAAACGTTCTAATTTTTTCTACGTCGATACGTGAGTGGGCCGTTTAGCCCAGTTTTTCTTTGCACTCTGGTACTTGCATTGGTTTTATAATGAAATAAACAAACCTGTAATGACCACAATGCAACAGAAGATCCTGGACTGAATACACTACTCACGCACAGACATCGAAAACTTTAGAACTCTGAGGGGCTCATTTATGAGCCCCTGCGTCACTTTTGCGCCACCGGTGCGTCACTTTTTGTGACGCACCAGTGGCGTAAAACATGCGCCATGATGCGCCATATTTACAAAGTGACGCATCTACCTAGATGCGTCACTTTGTAAACCCCTGCGCTACATTATACCTGCGTCAGGTATAATGTATGCAGGGTGGGCGTTCCCACGTAAGTAAGCATCGTAGAAGTGACGCAGTGAAATCTACGAGATTTCACTGCGCCACTTCTAGGGTGCAAATGCGTCAATATCTTACGCCTGCCTCACAGCAGGCGTAAGACTGACGCAGGCCCTTTCACATGGGGCTTGCCCCATGTGAAAGGACACATTGCTGGAGTTGCGTCACTTTTGTGACACACTCCAGCGATGCGTCACTTTTGCACCTACAGATACGTCAGAAATACTGACGTATCTGTGACTCCTTGCGACATGATGCGTCATACTGTAAATATGACGCATCATTGGAGTCGCAGGGAGGGCGCAGTGAAAAGTGACGCATCACTGTTTTCACGCAGTGATGCGTCACTTTTCATAAATGAGGCCCTGAGTTTTTTAGGGCGATGAAGGTTGTAAGAATAGGCTTCTGCAACAGCAAAGTAATTACAAATATGGAAAGAATCTCACACTGCCACTACATTGTTTGTTCTCTAAAATGCCACCTGTTAATGTTCCGCAAAAAAACAAAAACAAAAAAAAAAGATGATGGAGGGAATGTTGAACATTGTCAAACATTCACCCCCAGCTTGGCAGTTCGGGCTGAACTGTTCCCATGAGGCACAGGGTCAAGACTGATTTGCATATGTCTGGGTTCAAACTGGAATGGCATGGTGTGCAAAAAACCGATGGATTTAGGTCCAGATCTCTGTACTGGCTTGAATGTATGACATTGTTCTGCATTCTGTCCATCAACTGTTGTTTTTGAATTTGTCACCCAGAGTTGGAAGGGTATGTCCAGACGTGGGTCCCGTGCTCTCCATGCCACTGGAATCAAGCTATCCTGGCTGAAGAGGGGTGAAACCCTGAAACCGGTCCTAGGATGCTTGTTTCCAGTCCACGGAGGACCTGGCTTGGCAGTTGGGCTAGTCTGTTCCCATGAGGCACAGGGTCAAGACTGATTTGCATATGGCTGGGTTCAAACTGGAATGGCATGGTGAGCAAAAAATGATGGCTTTAGGCCCAGATCTCTGTACTGGAGTAAATGTGTGACATTGTTCTGCATTCTGTCCATCAACTGTTGTGTTTGCATTTGTCACCCCGAGTGGGAAGGGTATGCCCAGAAGTGTGTCCCGTGCTCTCCATGCCACTGGAATCAAGCTATCCTGGCTGAAGAGAGGTGATATCCCGAAACCGGTCCTAGGATGCTTGTTTCAAGTCCAGGGAGGCCCTGGCTTGGCAGTTTGGACTGGACTGTTCCCATGAGGCACAGGGTCAAGACTGATTTGCATATGGCTGGGTTCAAACTGGAATGGCATGGTGAGCAAAAAAACGATGGATTTAGGCCCAGATCTCTGTACTGGGGTGAATGTATGACATTGTTCTGCATTCTGTCCATCAACTGTTGTTTTCGCATTTGTCACCCCGAGTGGGAAGGGTATGCCCAGACGTGGGTCCCGCGCTCTCCATGCCACTGAAATCAAGCTATCCTGGCTGAAGAGGGGTGAAACCCCGAAACCGGTCCTAGGATGCTTGTTTCCAGTCCAGGGAGGACCTGGCTTGGCAGTTCTGGCTGGACTGTTCCCATGAGGCACAGGGTCAAGACTAATTTGCATATGGCTGGGTTCAAACTGGAATGGCATGGTGAGCAAAACAACGATGGATTTAGGCCCAGATCTCTGTACTGGGGTGAATGTATGACATTGTTCTGCATTCTGTCCATCAACTGTTGTTTTTGCATCTGTTAATGTTCCAGCAGTGTTTTAAATGGTGCACTCGTTGTTTAACTTGCTCCCTGCATTAGAGCAGCTCTGTCATAAGCAGCCTCTAGATTGCCCTAAACCCTTTCTTTCTTTACACCTGCTGTTTGATGTGCACGTTTAAGAGCTACTTAAAACCCTGTTTTTCTTCTCAACCAGTTTAATTATTTGCATAGCGCCCACCGGCCCCTGCTGTGTGCTGAACGGAGAACCTACCCCTGCTATGTGCTTCGGTGGTACAGTGCTGATTAATATAGCGATCCAGAGAGGGCAGGGCCCGAAGTAATGGAGCTGGAGACCTCCTCCAGGAGGTGCCTCTAAAGCGTGTTTTATTGATCGATCACAGGAGGCTGCTATCCTTGAAGTCAGGAGCATATGGTTGGTGCAGCGGCACTGGAGTCAAGAGCCCCCAGGGGCTCCATTGAACTGTGTAAATTGCAGTATTTTACTGTCCCAACAGCAGTCAAAGGGACCATTTTCCTTGCGTGCTTCATGCAACGGCATTCTATTTTATAAAGCTCGTATTCGACCCACAGGTATTGGAGCGCTTTACAGGACTGCCAGTTACATTACACAAGGCCATGTTCATTATTTTAGGCATGGGATGATCATGTGATTTGCCCAAAATCACAGGATAATGTGACGACACCGAGACTCAAGTTTCCCAGTCACAAAGTCGGCCGCACTGGCCAAGACTCTACATCCTTGTGACGCCACTGCTTGAAGTCCTGATGCATATCTAATCTGTTCGTAAACAGACTGCTAGACCCTGCAATCTGGGGGGGCGTGTTCTGACGTCAACGAAGATGGCGGCAGGCTAGTGTCGCTCCGTGTTGGACTTCGAGGAGGGTGGCATTTTCACCCGCTAGCGACATCCTGACATTGGAACCGAGGCTTGCACTTGGTTCAGGAATTTGTGCTGCTCTTGTTAAGCCTTGCTTCATGTCGTGGTAAGCAGCTGATACCAAATTTTTTAAGGCGGTAGTGGTGGTGCTTCTCCCTGACTGGATTCGCGACCAGCATTTTGTTTTTCAATTCTGTTTGCCTCAGCATGTCTCCTGTGTGTATCCTGCAGCCTGTTTATAAAAACGCAGCAGTTTAATTCTGAAGTTCCTCTACACTCGTGTTTATAGAGTGTAATACCAGCCAGTAATGCTTCAACGCCTCTTTTTTATATTTACGCAGACTGCCTCATAGAGATACTTATGCTGACTAGGAACATTTACGCATCTTTCCTCACAACGCTTCATTCATTATCTGCTACAAAGTAAAAGTCTTTTTTTATGCTTTGCCAACATTTTTCGACTCTCTATGGCTCTTAAGTTCTGCTAATTAAAATTACATTAGAGAAGCCATTGGGGTCAATTTTTTCAAAAAATTTCTTCGAATATTATTCTACTATTGATTGGTTTTTCATGTCCTAAATCTGTTAGACGTGCTGCTTCCAGTCCAATGTTGCATCTTAAATCTCCTGCTCAGGCAACGTCAAACCCATTCTCAGTGCTGCAAGACGATATGGAGAATGCATAGCATGTTGCTACTTTTCCCCCCAGTTGGGGGTTGGGTTACCTGCACCTGCCTTCCTTCCTGCATCTAATCCAAACCCACCTCTTTCAAGTACAAAAACTATATCTAAGCTAGTGACCTCTTCATCGTTGTCATCTACGAGCTGAATTAAAAAGGACACTCCTTCGCCGGCCAAATCTCCCCACCAATATCTTCAGAGTTACTCTTGGAAGAAATACAAGCTCTTAAACCTTATGTGGACGAAACAAATAAACGCATACAAAGCGTAGATGACAAATGGTCCATTATTGACAACAAAATCACTTTAATGGAGCGACAAGTTGAATCTTTACAAACATCCTCTTAACAAATCAATCCTATGAAGATGGAAATCTCTCAACTTCAAAAACAGGTGGAGAACCTTGAAAACCGCAGCAGACATAACAACTTACGCATTTATGGTTTGGCTGAGGGATTGGAGGGGTCCAATCCTATTTCTTTTTTTCAATCTTTCCTTCCACAGATTCTTGACATACCTGGAAACCCATCACTAAATATACAACGAGCACATAGACTTGGTCACACTCCGCATGCTGCTTCTTCTGTTCCCAAACCAAGGGGTATAATATTGTACTCTTTGGAATACACTGACTTATTGAAAGTTTTGCAAGCAGTTAAATCCGAATGCCATATTTCTTGGCCGGCGTCGCAATTATTTTTCTCTCAAGACTATGCTAAAACCACAGCAGATAGGAGGAAGAGTTTCTTAGCTATGCGTCCAGCACTACGTGAACTAAGTGCCAGATTTGTCTTAATTCACCCCTGCATCTTCAAGGTGACTTACAAAACTAAGACCACTACCTATGAGGACCCGGTTTTGTTGCAGCAATTCCTAGACAACTGTAAAGAAGAAAACATGGAAATTACCAGACTGTCTTCCACTTGATAGCATTTTTATGATAGTTATTGCTTGCTGAGACAAATATAATAGAATATCATCAGCATAGACACTCATCTAAATGTGAGTATAATCATGTCGAAATCCACATATGCTCGAATTTTGTTTAAGTTTAGCTAGAAAAGGTTCTAATGCAAGAATAACAAGAAGAGGGGAAAGAGGACATCCTTGACGAACCCCCTTTTTAAGGGAAAGGAGGTGGAGATGGAACCATGAGCAAAAATAGATGCTTTTGGAGCAGTATATAATAAAGATATAAATGGTTGCTGACACCCCTCCGGAACCCTGTGACACCAGCCGAGATGCGCTACAATGAGGTACATGGTCGGAGCAGGAGGGTGATTGAGCGGACATTTGGTCTCCTGAAAAGCCGCTTCCGCTGCCTGGACAAGACCGGAGGGCCCCTCCCATATGCCCTGCAAAGGTGTGCAAAATTATCCTTGTATGCTTCATGCTACACAACATGGCAGTGCGGAAGAAGTTGCCTCTCATCCAGGATGACGATGACCGACCTCCGCCACCTGTGGAGGATCCAGGCCTGGGCCACGATGCCAGTGATGATGATGATGACGGCGACGTCCGCACACAGCTCATCAACAACTTCTTCACCTTAATGTGAGTTTACAGGGTTGTTATGTCAATGTATGGAGTTGGCCTGAAATGTGTTGTGGCTGCTCTGTTGCTGTCTGAGTGTGTCTGTGTGACACTTGACTGGATGCGTGCAGTGATGTGTCCATTCAGGTGGTCTGTACTCCACAATAGTGTAGTACTGCTAACTTGTTTCTGTGTAGGTTTCTTGTGACATGTTTAGTGCATGTGTATTGCATTTCTCTCCTGTTCTGCTGTGCTTTTGACTGTGTCTTGTGTCTGTCCTTCCCACTGTACTTTGCCTGTTGTTTGGTCAACACTGACCCCCAACACCCAGAATCCAACACCAGTGAGGGAGTAGTCAATTCCCATCAAGTGATGTGCCACACACCCCTGGACTTCAATTCACAGACACTTTGTGACCGTGTGTCCACTGTAATGTACAATTACCTTGCAACTATTTTAGAATAAACAAGTTGCTGATGTGTAATGAACCTGTGCTTTGTTAGGTGCCTTGTCTGTCTTCCCACATCTGAGTGACATTTGCTTACCTCACCTGTGGACTTGTTACCACTGACTGTGGATAGGTGTTGTGTCTGTGCATACCAATGTGTTTCCGGTCAACATCATTGTGTGGGATGAGTAACATGGACATGGTGAGTATGTGTTGTGGTGCCATAGTGGTGTGTCTTCCTCACATGTGTCACATCACCATGACTCACATAACGGTGGTCACAGTGTTGTAGTATTTGGCATGCACTGTGTTGTTTAGCAGATCAACATCTCCATGACACATGACAAGTTGGGATCACAATAGAGGCAAGTATAGTGTACTGGTGAGTTTATTTACGAACATGTGTGAGGATAGTGCACAGGATGGTGGGTGCTGTACATTGGGTTTTTAATCCAAAGTTCACAGTAGAGTTGGAATTGTTGGTAGATGAAATGTCCAGAGTAAAGTCCACAGTCATCTGCTACATTGGACCAACATGAACCCTCCATGTCATGTAGGTGAGTTGTGTCAGATACGACAAGGTGAATGGGTTGCGCACAACACCTCCGGTTTTATCCTGGTATGCATCTATGATGAGTGCCAGTTGGGGGTCATCATGCAGTCCAGACCCCTCGGCAGGGCGCGCCCTCTGCCTCCCACCCCTCCCTGCATCCCTATCCACTAGGGCAGGACCAACGGCGGCACGCACAGGTGACACTGGGACCCCTTGGGTAGTGTTGCTGGTTGTGTTGTCTGTAGCTTCCGGGGGGGGTCCTGTATCCCTGTGCTGTCGGTGTTCTGTGGCCTTGGTCTGTCCGTGTTGGCGGGGGTGCCCTGTCTGTTTCCAGATGCTGGAGGCGTGGGTACAGGAGGTGCAGATGTTGGTGCTGCATGATGACTCACACCGAAGTTGCCAGGTTGTTCGTCGTCATCCGAAGAGGACAGAGACAGATTCAAACCAGAGAGCTAAGTGTCCACCAGAGTCTGGGACTGGGACTCCTCTTCATTTGGTGCTGTGTCCCCAGCACCACCTGTGTTTGGATGAGACACACAATGTAAGTTAGGTTTCTACAGGCATCAATGGTTCACAAATATTACATTTTCTACTGTACGAATGGATGCCTGCCTGTACACTGCTTTGTCCAGGGTTGTCACGGACAGAGATTAATATTGTTGTTGCACATTGCCCAGCCAAAATGAAACATTTCAATGTGCATGTCGAAGTATGTGCATGCCCAGCTCATGGATAGATTTGTCTGTACATGACCATTACTACTCAAGGGCCATCACGTTGCTGACACCGGTGTGTCATCCCTATACACATTTGAGCTTTAACAAGGACATACGTGCTATTCCACTGAGGATATGTTGTACTATTAGGGCATGTGTGGTAGCAGAGTTTGCTAGTCTTTCTGTGCCACATTGGTGTATTGGTACGACATGGTCACAGTCCGATATGCCTGTGATCTCTATGGAGGAAGTGTGTTTTTTACAATGTTCCTAGTTCCCATCTCATTTCATACAAGTGATGATGTCACCATTGGTAATGAGTCTGGTGCTGATTTTTGTACGTGCATATGTGATTTGACTTGTCAATGTTCTCCATGGTGACGTGGATTGGGCAAGGTAGCACTCTGGCTTTTCAATGCTCATGACAGTGAGGGCCGGTGGTGTGTGTGTTGTAGTTTGGCTGCTGTGAGTAGCATGTCTCCTCCAATGCAGCCCAGGTTAGACCTTGTGTCTACAGTGTCTTTGTCAGTGAATGGTGTGTTGTGTGAAGGATGCATATGTTTCAGCACGGTGTAGGAGTGGAATGCAGCTCACAACAGCACCGAGTGTGAATGCGAACATGCTATGGTGTCGGCTATATTGATGTGTCCATTCCATTCACTGTCATATGTCCCCTGTCAATGATGCATATGTGAGTTCCTGTGTGTTTTGTGCAATGTACCATATATGGCTCTCCACACTTGTCATCTGCAGAACACACCTCCCCATCCTGGCCAGGGAGCACCCCTGGACACTGCATCCCCAGACAATGATTTTGAACATATGGTTGCAATGGCTGTGTGTGCTACCGGGTTTTGTTTGGCCAGTGCATATGTGTGATTGTCAGCCACATAATTTCTGAGGCCTAGTGTCAGACATCTTGTCAGTCAATTCCCACTCCCTGTGAGGCGAGCATGGTTCAGTGTGAGCTTGCTGGGCCATGTGGGAGGCTGGGGATTGTCTGTGACTGCAACTCCCATCAGGTTCTTGCTACACCCCCCTTCCCAGCATGCCCATACTCCCTTCCTCTTGACTCTGCTTCCGTGTGAGGGGGTGTGACAGCAATGGCAAGATGACTGACTGTGCAGTCCTGGTGTTTGTTGGTGCTCAGTTCCCAGCATGGCCTTGTGCTCCCCACAACAGAGCCCAGTGTCAGACATCCTGTTAGTCCATTCCCACTCCCTGTGAGGCGAGCATGGGTCAGTGTGAGCTTGCTGGGCCATGTGGGTGGCTGGGGATTGTCTGTGACTGCAACTCCCATCAGGCTCTTGGCTACACCCCCCTTCCCAGCATGCCCATACTCCCTTCCTCTTGACTCTGCTTCCTTGTGAGGGGGTGTGACAGCAATGGTAAGATGGCTGACTGTGCAGACCTGGTGTTTGTTCGTGCCCAGTTCCCAGCATGGCCTTGTGCTCCCCACAACAGAGCCCAGTGTCAGACATCCTGTCAGTCCATTCCCACTCCCTGTGAGGCGAGCATGGTTCAGTGTGAGCTTGATGGGCCATGTGGGTGGCTGGGGAATGTCTGTGACTGCAACTCCCATCAGGTTCTTGGCTACACCCCCCTTCCCAGCATGCCCATACTCTCTTCCTCTTGACTCTGCTTCCCTGTGAGGGGGTGTGACAGCAATGGCAAGATGGCTGACTGTGAAGTCCTTGTGTTTGTTTGGCTACAAGTCCAAAGAGAGCCCCTGTGCTTCACACAGCAGCACCCAGTACAGTGTTTTTTTGCTGATATTTCATTGAGGTGTGAGTCAATGCATTCTACCCGGTGAGTTGTGTGGAGTTTGTGTTGAGGGGGGTGTGTGTCTCTACATGCTGGTAAGTATGGTCAGAGCTGTCAGTCCTCCTTTCCACCCGGCCAGACATCCCACCATGAAACGTGTTTCCATTGGAGGGTGTGCAAGTTGTCTTTCAGGATGTCAGACAGTGGTGTCCTGCTTCTGATTGGCGCACAAGCCCTAGCAGGGCCTTGTGCTCCCCACAGCAGGAGACAGTGTCAGCCATCTTGTTAGTCATTTTCCACTCCCTGTGATGTGGGCATGGTTCAGAGAGGTCTTGATGGGCCAAGTTTGAGGAGGAGCATTATCTGTGACTACAAAGTAAACCCCATCATGCTTTTGGCTACACTCACTTCACCTGCATACCCACTATTCCTTCCTGTCAGTCAGCTGCACTGTGAGGTAGTGTGTTTGTGGTGGCAAACTGTATGACAGTGTTTATTTGGCTTTGTGCCACTGCCTTGCTCTATTTGTTTGTAGGTTGGTACATGTTATGACACAGTTCCAAGTCACTATGAGATGGCAGGTATTGTGCTTGTCTGACTAGCATACACATCTTGGGATGATTATCTATTGGTTACTGTGGCTTTGCTAACGGTGCATGGTTTCACTGTCCCCTTGCCACACAGTATTGAGTATGTTGTTTGTGTACTCACCAGGCTCTGGTATGTCTGCTAGACCATGTACGCTCTCTGGTGGTAGGATGTCCCGCACCTTCTCCTCCCAGGTCCTAAAGTAGACTGGTTTTGCAGGAGGGCCACCGCCAGTGCGCTGACTCAAGGCGTGATCTTTCTCGATGAGTTTCTTGACCCTCCTGCACACGTCATACCACCTGTTTTGGATATCGTCCTTTCTGCGCAACGTTGGTGCTTGTGCGTTCACCTTGTCCACAATCCTCGCCCACATCTTTGTTTTCTGTGACATGGGGTCCTTTGGACCAATGTACCAAACAAATGTGGCTCTACTCTGATGATCTCGTCTACCAGCACTTCTAACTCATCATCTGTGAACTTTGGATTTTTCTTTGGGGGCATGGTGATGGGTGGTGGTGGTGAGTAATGTGTGTGTGAGGGTGCAAGTGAGGGTGGGTTAGTGTTGGTTTTGCTAGCTGTATGTGTGTGCTTTTGGTGAGGTGCTAGGTGTGAGAGTTGTGTGATGGGTGAGTTGTGAGTGTGTCTTTGGTTGCTGTGTGATGGTGTTTTCTGCTGGCTGTTGTCTCCTATTTGTAAAGGATCATGGTAGTGATTGATGTCCTTTATATAGGTGGAGTTGTGGGTGTGTCTTGGTTCCAGGTTTTTTAAAATATTTATTTGCTTTGTCATAGCTTGTTTGGTCCTTTTTTGTCTTTTTTCCTTTGGGTTTTCTAGGCATGAAGGAGATGCTCTACCGACCGAGATGGATGCTGATGTTGGCTCGTGCGGGCTTCTCCGGCTCGTTCACGCAGACTTTCTTCTGTGTTTCATACGCGTCGGCCGCGGAGATCTCTTGCTTGGGCTCCCTGTTTTCTGTGCGTGCGGCTTGGGCTCCGTGCGAGTCGGTCTGGGTTTACACGCATTGCATCGTACTGCGCGGATCGGACATCGCGGGTATGTGTCGGTCGGGTTCATTCCGGGTACGTGTCGGCCGGTGCAACACGTGTCGGCTTTCCGGCCGAATCACTGTTTTCCCTACGGCTCGGTTGTACGACTTGTATTCCATACGTGTCGGTTGTAATTAACACGCGTTGCATCGTACTGCACGGGTCGTTAGGCGCCGGTCCGTGACGGTCGGTATCCGTTCCGGGTTCGTGTCTGTCGGTACGATTTGCGGCCAGAATCGGAATCGGCCCCTAAATAGGGTCTTAAATAAAAGTGTACGTATTCATTTGTAATGTGACTTTCTGTCTGTTCCTTTTATTTTCAGTCATGAATCATTCAGGCAGCCCTAGAACACATTTAAAAGTGCTTTATATTTGCTTTTCGAAGTGTGCACAGATAAGTGCTGAAAATAGGGCTTTAGGTACTGTTTATTTTTGTACCGTCTGGGACATCAAAATAATGAACTGGCAACCCTAATCATGAGACTGGAAGTTTGTTGCAGGATCAGCACATTATTTATTTCCTTCACCCTCGATTCCCTGATTAATTCCATAATGGCAATAGTTTAATTTATATCTGAAACCCTACGCCCCGTCAATAACATGCTGATTAACTTCAAGTGTCTGGGAATTCACCCTGCATTTAGACAACTCACTCCTCATTCTCACCCTTCACTTTGACGCTCACCCTGCACTCACAGCGCATAGTTATGGTTTTCCTGCATTTGACACATAATCCATTTGTCTGCTGCATAATTTGCAGATTAAAAAATGCAGCAACACATGTTACCTCACAGTGGAAGGCCCTTTCTAAAGGTCACCTTTCTGTTGCTTATTGCTATATGTGGGTGTTAAGGTGGTACTCATGAGGGACAATAAAGGCCAGGACAATGTTAACAAGTGTAAAAATAGCGCAGTAATGCTATCACAACAAATGCAGCATAATTTGCCTTTGCTTGCTGCAGAATTTAGTCAACCATGCTGCATAATTTGGCCTTCTCCTGCCGCATCATTCCAATGGCCCTGTTTATAGTGCTGTGAGGTCCCAGCCTGTGGCAGAAAGCACTGTGAATATGTAAGTCATTATTTTAAATCAGTATTCACATACTCTAAGCTAGTCTGCTGCAAAATGATGCAGTGATTGAGATAAAACAAGTTGTTACAAAATATACTTTTTAGTAATAAGTAATCAAACTGTATCTAATGCAGACATTTTTGTAAGTGTCTCCACTATTCCAGATTCCAGCTGATTACTCCTTTACATTACATCTTAAAAAGAATAGATCTTTGCCACCATAAAGCATTAAGCAGACCCACTGGAATTATTCAGCAGAAGAGGACAATTTTATGCAGCACGTTTGACTAAATTATGCAGCAAGAAAAGGTAAATTATGCGGCACAATGCGCCACATTTTGTGGTTAGCATTACTTCATTTTTTGTCATTTTAACTCACAGTAACGCTGTCAGGAGAAATATTTCACCTCATTAGTACCAGTTTAACACCCAAATACAGCAGTAAGCAACTACAAGATTACCAGTCAATCCTTACAAAGGGCCTTCCACTACTCCAGAACACTTTGTCACGCTTTAAGTAACTTTTTTTCCGTTTGAGCTAGAATCAAGTTTTTTTTGTTGAAATCTGCAGATTATGTAGCAAATGCAGTGAACTGATAATTATGTGTAAAACGCTGCTGCAGAAACTCATAATTCCAGTGGCCCTGGCTTTAAGTGACTCAATCAATTAATGGCTGGTAAGAAGTCTGGTTTCTTTTTTAACTTTCTGCACTACTACCACACACGTCGATTTCAGGCAGAGGCATCTCAAAGTCAGTATTAACCATTCAGGGGCAGTTTTTTAGTGAAAGCCGAGTCCATGGGGTGGCAGGTAGAAGGCCAGCAGGGTTGCATTCAGATGCAGAGCCCTAATCCTCTTGATCCTTGGGGCCTCACAGTAATGGTCTAGGAGACAGAGGAAAGGAGACAGATTCATAGATATTGTCTAAGAGAAGGCCCAGAATAGGGAACAATGTATGCGGACTCATTTTTATGTTTACAAATGGCCAGAGACCGCTTCTTTAGAGAGATACCCCAAAGAAGGGGACAATATAAGTGTTTTTGTTTTTTTAAAAGGGACATTCATTAGTGAAGCTGGTACTGCTGCTAAGTGTGTAAGTGGCCACTGCTGGTTATCATAAAGGAGCAGATGCAGCAGGACTGTGGGCCAGGGATTTGGGTGGCCCACTGCATCACAATTATGACTGTCTACCTTTAAAAATGGGGCATCAGAGCGTATTGTCCTTTCGAGCATTAGGACAGAGGTGATGATCCATCATGGTGGGGAAGAGGTACAAGAGGCAGAGGATCCTGCTACTCAGGACTGTAGTTATCATTAGTGCAGCAGGTATAGTTGCATTGGAGTCAAAGAGTGTGAGGGGCTCACAACACCCCAATTATGGGGAGCAGTTTGTTTGGGATATCTGTTTTTGTTTGATGCATTTTCTGTTTTATAAGTTTCATATTTGGTGCGGTTCATAAGCTATAGAAAAAGTTTTCCTGAAATCATCTCATAAGCCCCGCTCCCTGTACGCAGCCATGTCCCTTCTGCTCCCCCAATCCTTGCCATAAAGTTTTGGAGCGGGGCCCGACCTCGAAACATTTTGCTTAGGGGGGCTCAGAGTAAAAAAGTTTGAAGACCTCTGCTGTAGAGGGTAGTCCGATGAGAGAACAGACTGAACGACAGTGCACAGAGGGGCCATTTCTGTCTTGTCACAAAATTGCATCTGCTGGCCTGTGTCCTGTCTCTCCTATTAATTTGCTCCCTATTGGACCCTTTAACAGTGACAATCATGCTATACCTGGTAATCAGTGGCAAGCAGTTGGCCTAACGGCTGGGGCGGTCGACCTCGAATCTGGGGAACTGAGTTCGAGTCTCGGCAATGGCACTGAACATCCTGTGATTCTGGGCAAATCACTTAATCTCCCCATGCCTAACAAAAATGAATGTGTCCTTATGTAACGCAACTGGTGCTATGTAAAGCGCTCTGATACCCGATACCAGGTCAAGTTTACGCTATAGACTGACATGCATCAGTAAATGCGTCAGAAAAGTATATGAGAGTAGAAGCTACGGTGAGGTCATTTGGGTTGCTGGGCGAAGAATGGATACAGGAAGGGCTTTTGAGATTAGAGAGATAAAATGAATTAATCCATTGCAGACTGCATGTTTATTTAAATGTGTTTGTATATTTCACTGTTTGCTTTGCGCTTTAAATCAGCGGCAATTCTGTTTTGGCAGATCTCTGAACTGAGGCTCAAGTCGCTGCTTAGTAATACATAATGTGATCACCTTGAGAAGCCGGGAATGCAGACCCCAGTCCTGCGTCCATACTGTAACAAGCATTTGCAATGCAATAGGTATCGCATTTATGCGAGTTTAACCTATTGCCATTGTAAATGACAATGCCTTTTATTTATGTTTTAAAAACCAAAACATAATTAAAAGGCATTGACATTTACAATGCCAATAGCTCAAACTCGCGTAAATGCAGGATCTATTGCATTGCAAATGCTTTTTTATGTGTTTTGCAAACCAACACATATATAAAAGGAGAGGGGCTATGGAGGCATGAGGGAGTCCAAGGAGGAGGTCATGATGAGATGTGAGGCGTGAAAAGAGATTGGCCCACTCGTTGCCACCAGGTCAAAAGCCCGACCTGCACAGACTTGTGAGATCTCCAAAGTAAGAGCTCTGTGTCTTTAAAGCACTTTGGGGAACCGTCTGCTTCTAGGCACCCGGAAGCCAGATCTTCAGGGTGTTTTTTGCAGTTTTATACAGCACGAACACGACCCGAAAGTATTTGCACGCTTTACATGAGCACTAGTTACAAATAAGTACACACTCATTTTGCAATGCTACGGCACATACTGCTGGACTGCAGAGGGGTTGGGGTGGGAGATTGATGCATCGAGTGTTAAGTTCAGGTGCTGTTAATTGATGGAGTTTCCTTGGAGGGACTGGGTCAAGTGGGTCAGTTCCTCAGGTCACACAGCGCGCAGGTGACTGAGCCAGCACCTGGTTCTAACAAGAATACCGATAGGTCCTGTGCTGGCACTGAGCAGTGAGCATCAGCCGCTCCAGCATTGCTGTTATTCGGGAGGGTCCCAAAGCCTAGAATCAGAGAGATTCCCACCAAGGGCGCATAAAGTGACCCATGTCTACCAGGTAACACTTGACAGCCCTCGCTTCTCCTGCTCGAAACCATATCTGCTGTCATTACCGCGGCATCAAATACCAAGGAGAAGGAATGTTTTTTTCATAAGAACTTTTGGGTTCGATGTGTCATTCCTAACGTCAGAATTGACCACGGGTTCTACCATACTTACAGGTCAGCATAGAAATGTGTGCTACTTTACGTGTCTGTTTGGTTCTGGGCCCTAGGCCCACATAATGTTGGAAGGACGACACGGACACAGTGAATATGGTACGGTGAACTAGCCCAGAGCACATGCACTCGGGCTCTTTTATTTGCGGGGTCAGCTGACTGGTGATGCCCGTGTTGGATGGGTGAGGGGGTGTATGTGTGGGCCAGCCCTCGGGGGAATGGCTGGCAGAAACACTAGACTGTGTACAGCAGGACACAACATTCCTCCCAAATTTTATTAAAACAAAAAACAACAAACAAGTGTCCAACCTACGGGAAGGAATGAGAGAAGCAAACTAAAATAAAGGAAGTCTCACAGTTCAGAGATGTAGCTCGCAGGACAGCGGTGGACAGGTGCAGCTGGGAGCACCTGGACATCTGGGCACATATTCATTCTTTAACCAGACATATCTGGACACGAACACAGTGCTGATGAAGTCCGGACCTTTCAGCTTGGCGCCAGCTGAGTGATAGTCCACCTAAGTGATGTTCGTCCGTCCAGCGTACTCTTGCTGTGAAGCAAATAGTGTCTTGTTGTTCAAAATAGGTGCATCAGGAGCGTAGGGGGAGTCCATTGTAAAGCACCAAACGATTATGTCGCTTGATCCTTTGACGACAGTCTTGGCATCCTGTGACCTGTTGAATTCTCGGTTGTATGGCCTGGCTGCTTCCTGGAATCCATTGGTGGGGCAAAGTAAAAGTCCATCTCTCATGCTCTGGGAGGCCCCTTGGATGAGTTGCCTCGGACTGCATATAGGCTCTGACTCTGGAGCCACCGCCTCGTCACTCGTGCAAACTTTAGGGGTGGATGTGTCTTGGTCAGAACCTGCTCTCTACCAGGATTAGGACAGGCGCCAGTTAAACAGATGGTCACTGTATCTTCAGGTCGCCTCTCGGTATGGCAATGGTGCAGGACTCGTCGTGATGCTTGATGCTCCAGTGATGGTAGTGATGCACATGATAAATGATGGACTGGCTGTCATGAGACGACTGTACAACAGGTGGTGATGACTGGCAGTGCTTTGGGGTGACTGGCGGACCTTTGCCGTCATGATACTCATCGTACCCTTGGTGCAGCTCTTCTTGTTTGGCATGTGTGTGTGCAAACAGGGATTCCCTTTCCTTTAAGCAGCCGGCGACAGGTGGCTGACGGTCACTGTGAAGAATTATGTCACCGCACCCCAGGGGCTGTCGTATCTTCAGGTGAAAAGGTGCGAGTACTCGTTCTGGTCCCCTTTTGTTGACTTTTACTGCGCACCTGTTGCCGTCTGTTTTCTTGGAATAGGACTGTCACGTCCTATATCTTTCCACTCCTTATCTTCTCTGAAATGTGTCGAGAAGGCCACGCAATCTCAGAGGGACCTCCTGCTCACTCCATCATGTTCTCTGAGCTTCGCATTTTCTCCCGTCACGGACCACTCACCGGTCCGGTCCGGTCAAATAGGACTGAGCTTCTTCTCAGGTGCGTCAGCCATTTCAGGGATGGCAGTGGAGGCAGGTGTGTTTTGATGGATCCGACATGTAATGCCTTCCATACCCTTCTTCTCCTTGACAGAGTATTCGAGCTGTAATTTCGGATCGCTGTGGGAGGTAAGTATCTCCCGTCTCTAGCGTCAGTTGTGGCGGCGCGCCACTTGGAGTGCAGGAATCTCCTCATGCCTGTAAATGACCGCTGCACACCACAGTCATAAGGCAGTATCGGAGGCACTCTCTGAATAATCTCTTGCCCACTGCTGGGAAATGTTGGTGCAGGTGTGTTAATCACAATCTCTCTACTTCCTGCTTTCGGGCTACACGGGCCCCTCTCTCCTCTGGGATCTCCTCGGTGCTTTGTAGATGGTGGGTAATCTCCCTTCCTCCTACTCTTCACTTGAGGGCCTTGCTCTTGCACCTTGAGATTGCACCGTCATGCCGTTGGATCCTCCTTGGTTTCTGCATGCTTGGATGGGTTGGTACCTCCTTGTAAAATTCTTCTAGATAGTACTGGGGCAGCTGGCTGGCACGCATTCCTCCATGTAGCCATTCCCTGCCCAAGCGCACCAGTGAGTAGACGCTCTCTCTGTCGCGTGCATTGAACGTAGTGGCTGCTCCTCTCTTGGATGTCCTGCTATGCAGCCTTGCACTGTCCATGAAGGTATTGGTTCTCATGCACGTCATCCTTTCTTGTGCTGGAAGAATGGCATCTGTGGTGTTGGTCTGCCAGCTGGTGCTCCTCCATTCCTTAAGGGGTGCATTGTCTCTGTATCCCTTGCATCTGGGCTCTCTCTGTATGCAGTCTTGCATTGTCTCTGTGTCTTTTGAGACAGTGCTTTCTGCTGGCTCCTTTGGGTGCCTGCTCTTTTTGCAGTGGTGGCCATTCACCACAAGATGGCGTGCAAGTCTTCTTTCCCTCATCAGGGCTGGTCACTGTTGTGTGTCCACATCTTTCAGGCCACCACACTTTCAGCTTTCCCAGTGTACATAAGTCTCTGGCTGCAAGAATTGGCAGTGACGCTTGCTGACGCCGTGGGGTTATGTTACTCCTCACAGGCACTGAAGCTGATCGTTCTGTGACTTGTGCTGACGTACAGTCTTTTCTTCTTGGACTTCTCTGCCTGGGTTGTACTCTTGGTTGCTTTTGTTTTCTGGGTAGCTGTGGGTGTTATTTAACTCCTTGTGGGGGTTCACAGTCTCTCCCCTCTAAAATGACAGGCAGCCCAAAACTGGTGTGTGTGTCACCCTCTTGTGAAGTCTTGTGCTGTTGCTGCTTGGAGCATGGGCACTGTAAACCTGCTTACGTTTTTAAAGTGTAATTTGCCCCATTCTGTGGCCGGGCTCAGGCAGGGGTGAATGTAGTGGCTGCTTTGGGGCTCTTGTTGAGCGTAGGAGTCTCAGTCCTTGTTGCCTGTGCTTTCACTATCCGATGGAGCTGTCCGTGTTCATGGATTCCCATCTGCGTGGTCAGCTCAGGCAGTCAGACTTTGGCAGGGGGGGGCTCTCTTGTGAGCACTGTTCGTTTTTTTCTTCTTCTTCAGGCAGTTGTTCGCTTCTATATGGCTCACCTGGTGCTTGCCTCACCCTTAGGCGCTCATTGGGCTGTCAGGCTGCTCTCGTGGTGCCGGTGTCCTTCACACACTGCTCCCGGCAATCATTACAAGCCTCTGAATATCGCCTGGTCTGAACTACAGCATTGGAGTCCCCCCTAGGTGGTGCATAGCCACTTCTTCCAGCCCGTGGCAGCTTTTCCATTGCAGCAGGGGTCATTTCGGTGTGCGCTGTTACAGACCAGCAGCAGGAGCATTTTAGACTTCAGTACTGTGCTTGTGTAGTATTCTGAGCTGCCCACAGGTGGCGCTGCAGTCACGCCTTCATTCGGACCGTGGCAGTGTTCATGATGCTGCAGGCTCATGCCACTCCCGCTCCGGGTCGCAGGGCCCCCAAAAGTCCTCCCTCAACTGGTACATGCTCAGCTCAGATTTTGATGAATTGACAGATTTTCATTGAGACATGGAGATGATTGAAGGTACGACACAGCTGTGACTATGATCGGACGTTCCTTGTGCTGCCTGCGACGATGACCAGACGTTCCTGGGAGACCATTTTGATCCTTTGCCGGCGCCGAGACGATCAGACCTTTCTTGCATCGGTGGATCGGATCCTCTGCATCAGCTGTGCCCCTGGTGGTGATCCCAGCATCAGCGACGCTCGTGGCTTCCTCCCAGCAGCAGAGAAGGCCTGAGGACTGACCCCCATGATTCCTGCCAAGCAGCCAGCCAGCAAGTCGACCTGGTAAGCGCCATTTTCTATCCTTTGTGATAGATGGGCCCTGCTTCCCTGCGTTACTTACCTTTTATGCCAATTTCTAATTTTCTAATTTTCTAATTTCTAGGTTTGGTGAAGCGCGACAGCTACCCCAGCAATGGGGCGTCCCGGCGCTGAGAGACAAGCTCACACCTACTAGACGGGGGGGGTGGCTAAGAGCCTTGAAGAGCAGGAAAGAGGAGGGTCTTGATTGCTTTGCAAAAGGTTGGGAGACAGTCTAAGGAACGAATGCAGAGCGGGAGATCGTTCCAGAGTTTGGGACCGAGGACGCTAAAGGAGCGACCTCCAGCGCGGCAGAGCTTAGTTCTGGGTACTTCCAGAAGAAGTTGGTTAGAGGAGCGTAGTTCACGGCCAGGAACATAGGGTCGGGCCAGGTTTCGCAGCAGAGGGGGATTTCCCTGTTTGACGATTTTAAAAATCTTGGTGAGAGCTTTAAATTTAACTCTGTGTTCCACGGGCAGCCAGTGGAGTTTGTGGATCGTGGCTCTGGCTGAGCATCTGCGTGGGAGACCGAGCAGCGTTCTAGCCGCCGCGTTCTGGATTCGTTGGAATCTAGCTATTTCTGCTTTGTTTGCTCCCAGGAGAAGAGCGTTCGCGTAGTCCAGGCGTGACAGGATGGTTGCCTGGATAATTAGCTGGCGAGCCTCTGAGTTAAAGAGTCCTAGTATAGGCCTGAGGTTCCTTAGGAGACCTATGCAGGTGGCTGCCACTTTTTTAGTGTGTGACTGAAAGCTAAGTTTGGCATCCATCCAGACTCCCAGGTTTTTTACGCAATTTTTTGGGAGTGGGGTGGTGCCAAGGGATGACGGCCACCAGTGCTCGTTCCATAGGCTGGAGTTTCGGCCAAGGAGGAGCACCTCAGTTTTCCCGGCATTAAGCTGGAGGAAATTATCCGTCATCCATTGTGCTACCGCTGCCATGCCCTCTCTGAACTTGGATGCCGCGATGGACGGGCTCTCAGAGAGGGTGACGACCAGCTGGGTGTCGTCGGCGTATGACACCAGTGTGAGCCCCCACTCTTTGGCCACTCTCGCAAGCGGCTGGACATATAAGTTAAAGAGGGAGGGGCTCAGAGCTGAGCCCTGGGGGACTCCCTGAGCTATGGGATGGGATTTAGATAGAAATGGGGGGGCTGATACCTTGAAGGATCTGTCTTTAAGAAAGGATTTGAACCATGCAAGAGCGAGGCCAGTCACGCCGGCCATCTCCAGACGTTTCAGAAGAATATCGTGGGAAACCGTGTCAAAGGCTGCGCTGAGATCAAGAAGGATCAGCGCAGCACTTTGACCGGAGTCTAAAATCCTCCGGAGATGTTCGGTGGTGGCCAATAAGGCAGACTCAGTACTATGGCCCGCTCGAAACCCATTTTGGGATGGATCCAGGATACCGTGGTGGTCCACATGTTTCGAGAGGATGCCATTGACATGGGCTTCTGCTATTTTAGATATCCAGGGGAGGAGGGATATTGGTCGGAAGTTTTCCGGTTTGGAAGGGTCCAGGGTGGGTTTTTTGATTATCGGCGATACCCATGCTTGCTTCCAAGCTAAGGGTACAGAAGCGGAGCTGAAGGAAAAATTGAGGATATCCAGCATGGAGGGTAGGAAAAAGTCAAGCGAGTCCAGGAAGTGAGAGGGGCTCATAGGGTCAGCTGGAGAGCCAGACTTCACTTTCTTGCAAAGTTTGGTCAGGTCAGCAGCCGTGATTGCAGGGATTTGGGTAAGAGGGGTGATGGTGGAAGCTAGTGTCTTAAGTTCTTCAGAGTGAGGAGGGTTCTGCAGAAAGGTCGCATAGATTTTTTGGACCTTCTCAACAAAATATGTGTCCAGCTGCTCGCATTGTTCGTTGGATGAAATTTTGGGAGAGGGCGACCTAGGGTTTTGGAGCTCTTTGACTAGTTTAAAGATCACTTTAGTTGGGTTCGGGTTAGAGCTGATTTTGTCAGCGTAGAAAGTAGCGCAGGTAATGCTGATGGCTTTGTGATAGATTTTAAGCTTGGATAAGTAGTTAGCCTTATCCTGATAGTCAAAGTTTTTTCTCCATTGACGCTCGGCTTTTTTACAGTCTTTACGCAATGCTTTAAGGGTATTATCGTACCACGGATTGGAGGGTGTGTTATGTCCTTTAGTCAGCTTGGCTGGGATGAGATTGTCAAGCCCCTTAGTAATCCAGGTAGTGAATGCGGTGTAGGTCGTATCTATCTCCTGGTTGGTTTCGCAGTGGAAATCTCCTAGGGTTTCATGAAGAGCGGGGATAGAGAGTTTGTGCCAAGGTCTTTTTAGGCGACGGTTGGATTCAGTTTTATACTGACGTTTTGGTGCTGGGACCATTAGTTTGATGAGGTAGTGGTCCGTCCATCCCATAGGGGTGGGAGTCTCTGTAACTGCCTCTTGGATATTGGTGAAGATCGGGTCTAGGGTATGGCCGGCAATATGGGTAGGAGCATGGATAAGAGAGTTGAGTTGCAGTGCCGAGAGATCTGCTAGAAGGTTAGCGATTGCATGGTCATTAGTTAAATCCATATGTAGGTTAAGGTCACCTAGAATCACGAAATTGGCGGATTTAGTGATAAGCGTCGTGGACGTTTCGAGGAGGGCGTCAATGAACCTCGAGGACGGGCCTGGTGGACGGTATATGTATAAACCAGATATCGTATACTGAGGGCTAGTGCTGATTTTAAATTGGGCGCATTCACAGTCTGGGAGAGATTCTTTGGTAAAAGAGCAGGTGAAGTGCTTTTTATAGATGACTGCAATCCCGCCGCCTCGGGTTTCACGGTTTATGGTGGCTAGGTGAAACTCGTCTGGGAGCGTCAGATTAGGGATGGTAGTTGCACCGTCTCGTAGCCATGTTTCGCAGAGAAAGAGGATGTCAGGATTTTCATCCTGTAAGAGTGAATTTACCTCTAGATGGTGTTTGGCGAGGGATCTGACATTGAGCTGTAGTATCGACAGAGGCGGGGTTGTGGTTCTGGTACGGCCTCCCCACACGCGAGTTGGCATGCAGGTGGAAAAATGGCATTGACTGCAGTAGAGTTGCGAGTGGCCCAGGATGCCAGTAGCATCAGAGCATCTTTGGCTAGGGTTCAAGCCAAGGAGTTCTTCACGGTCGTATCGTATGAGCAAGTGGGGTATGGTTAAACCAGGGGGACTGGCGACTGGCGATGTCGTGGCGATGACGGGCGCAGACGGGCTTGCCTTAGGCGTGCCTTCGGCGCGCAAACGGCGCTCCCGCTGCGCTCGTCCGCTGCGCTTCCGGTGACAGCACATGATGTAGGGGGATAGGGGGGCGTGGCCTTCAGGGGGCGTGGCCCAGTCCTCGGCGAGATTGGCGCTTTTTCCGAGACTGGCTCGGTTACGAGTCAGTGCTAGATCCGCTGCTCGCTGTGCTTGGCAGAAGTGGGTGCACCTGGCGCTTGTTAGCGTGAGGTGAGTTTTAAAACAAGTTATTTCCGTGACATAGAAGTGAATTTAAGCAGTTTTAAAAGCTCCCGGCTTCCGCCTCAGGAGTGCGCGATAGTCTGACCTAGGCGCTAGTGATCAGCGCTTTAAGTACTGCGATAGGGGGGCGTGGCCTTCAGGGGGCGTGGCCCAGTCCTCGGCGAGATTGGCGCTTTTTCCGAGACTGGCTCGGTTACGAGTCAGCGCTAGATCCGCTGCTCGCTGTGCTTGGCAGAAGCGGGTGCACCTGGCGCTTGCTAGCGTGAGGTGAGTTTTAAAACAAGTTATTTCCGTGACATAGAAGTGAATTTAAGCAGTTTTAAAAGCTCCCGGCTTCCGCCTCAGGAGTGCGCGATAGTCTGACCTAGGCGCTAGTGATCAGCGCTTTAAGTACTGCGACAGGGGGGCGTGGCCTTCAGGGGGCGTGGCCCAGTCCTCGGCGAGATTGGCGCTTTTTCCGAGACTGGCTCGGTTACGAGTCAGCGCTAGATCCGCTGCTCGCTGTGCTTGGCAGAAGTGGGTGCACCTGGCGCTTGTTAGCGTGAGGTGAGTTTGAAAACAAGTTATTTCCGTGACATAGAAGTGAATTTAAGCAGTTTTAAAAGCTCCCGGCTTCCGCCTCAGGAGTGCGCGATAGTCTGAACCTAGGCGCTAGTGATCAGCGCTTTAAGTACTGCGACAGGGGGGCGTGGCCTTCAGGGGGCGTGGCCCAGTCCTCGGCGAGATTGGCGCTTTTTCCGAGACTGGCTCGGTTACGAGTCAGCGCTAGATCCGCTGCTCGCTGTGCTTGGCAGAAGAGGGTGCACCTGGCGCTTGTTAGCTTGAGGTGAGTTTTAAAACAAGTTATTTCCGTGACATAGAAGTGAATTTAAGCAGTCTTAAAAGCTCCCGGCTTCCGCCTCAGGAGTGCGCGATAGTCTGACCTAGGCGTAGTGATCAGCGCTTTAAGTACTGCGACAGGGGGGCGTGGCCTTCAGGGGGCGTGGCCCAGTCCTCGGCGAGATTGGCGCTTTTTCCGAGACTGGCTCGGTTACGAGTCAGCGCTAGATCCGCTGCTCGCTGTGCTTGGCAGAAGTGGGTGCACCTGGTGCTTGTTAGCGTGAGGTGAGTTTTAAAACAAGTTATTTCCGTGACATAGAAGTGAATTTAAGCAGTTTTAAAAGCTCCCGGCTTCCGCCTCAGGAGTGCGCGATAGTCTGACCTAGGCGCTAGTGATCAGCGCTTTAAGTACTGCGACAGGGGGGCGTGGCCTTCAGGGGGCGTGGCCCAGTCCTCGGCGAGATTGGCGCTTTTTCCGAGACTGGCTCGGTTACGAGTCAGCGCTAGATCCGCTGCTCGCTGTGCTTGGCAGAAGTGGGTGCACCTGGCGCTTGTTAGCGTGAGGTGAGTTTTAAAACAAGTTATTTCTGTGACATAGAAGTGAATTTAAGCAGTTTTAAAAGCTCCCGGCTTCCGCCTCAGGAGTGCGCGATAGTCTGACCTAGGCGCTAGTGATCAGCGCTTTAAGTACTGCGACAGGGGGGCGTGGCCTTCAGGGGGCGTGGCCCAGTCCTCGGCGAGATTGGCGCTTTTTCCGAGACTGGCTCGGTTACGAGTCAGCGCTAGATCCGCTGCTCGCTGTGCTTGGCAGAAGTGGGTGCACCTGGAGCTTGTTAGCGTGAGGTGAGTTTTAAAACAAGTTATTTCCGTGACATAGAAGTGAATTTAAGCAGTTTTAAAAGCTCCCGGCTTCCGCCTCAGGAGTGCGCGATAGTCTGCTTGTTTGATTGTTGCTTGATTGCTTGCTTAACCCCTTCTGTGCCACGCCCTTTCCCCCTCCTGTGCCGGGCGTTTTATTAGTGGGTGGGGTTCATGACGAGATAGTCTCGTCATGGGCACAGCGCGACTGTGCTCCATGACGAGACTATCTCGTCATGGGCACTGAAGAGGTTAAACGTGCGCTGCTTGATTTTATAATCTGATTATAGTGTATTATTGATGCGCTCTGCCTGATTGATTTTACATTCAGATTGCATTTTATCCTTTATGTACTCTGCTTGATTAATTAATTTCGTACTGAGATTCAACATATATGCGCTCCGCCTGATTGATTTCACATTGATTGCATTTTATCACTTATGCGCTCTGCTTGATTGATTTTGCATTCAGATTGCATTTTATCCTTTGTGTTCTGCTTGATTAATTAATTTTGTACTGAGATTCTTCACAAATGCGCTCCGCTTGACTGATTTTACTTTCAGATTGCATTTTATCATTTATGCGCTCCGCTTAACTAATTAATTTTGCACTGAGATTCATCACTTACGCGCCCTGCTTGATTGCTTGATTCTTTTGCGCTCCGACTTTCGGGGGGAGACTCGTGCTTCGCTCCGCCCTCTCTCCCACTCCTCTGAGGTGCTGGGCCTGCGCCTGCCTGTCTTGACCGGGGCCAGGCTGCGCACCGCAGTGGAGAGGGACTGAGAGTCCATACCCTGTGCGGCTGTACCCCAAAGCTCGACCTTCGCCCTCTGGCTCGCCTGGCCACCCAGGGCGCTCCACTGCACCCCCACCAAGCAGCACCAACCATGGAGTCAGACGTCACGGCTCAACCCGGCAACGCCGAAGAAGACGACATGGAATGGAAGACCAAGACAAAGAGAGGATGTGAGTCGTGCCCGAACTCACCAGAAAAGGCATCAAATCTTCCCCGCGCACCCCCTGCAAACAACGCGATTCCAACCTCAAACCGCTACCTGGTTCTCCAAAGTACCCAGGACAATGACGCCCATCCCCAGGACAACACGGCATCTGAACCCGGGACCTCTTCAGGCCCCACAAAGCGACTACTGATCCCTCCCATCATCCTGAAGAACTTGGCCACCCACAAGGACCTCGTGGAGCTACTGGAGGAACACTGCAACTCCCCCATCACAATCAAGCCCTGGCAGGACCACGCCAAGATCATGCTCACCACACCGGACGACTACAGGAGCGTGACCAGCATGCTTACAGACCAGAAAATGGAGTACCACATCTTCTCACTGACCACTGCAAAAGCTCAGCGCTTTGTAATATGCGGGCTCCCAGCAAACGCATTCCTTGGGCACATCACTGAGGACTTATCGGAACTTGGACTTCCAGTCAAAAATATAACGCAGATCGTCTCTCCAGCGGACAAGAACAAGAAGTTTCCCCTCTTTGTGGTAACCCTGTCGGCAAGCAAGGATGGGAAGCCAGCAGACCTCTCATCAGTTACACGGCTCTGCAGTTGCACTGCCACCACAGAAGCACCTAGAAGGAAACGAGGACCGGGCATGTGCTACAACTGCCAGCGCTTGGGGCACACCTCTGCTTTCTGCCACCAGAAGCCAAAGTGCGTACGCTGTGGAGGCTAGCACATCTCTAACCAATGCACTAGGAACCGTGAAACCGAACCAGCAATATGTGCTAACTGCACAGGACCCCACCCAGCAAGCTACCGCGGCTGTCCCTACCTGCAGAAGGCAAAGAAGGATGGACCGCGCAAACCACCCCAACCACAAAAGACTTCCCCACACTCAACTGCAACAGACCAGGGACAAAGGAAGAGTTACAAACCCGCATTGGCACACAGGATCCCAACTGGCAATCCAACCAACAGCCATATCGACGCGCGTGTGGATGGAAGAACATACGCAGAAGTAACAGGACCCAAACAGAACAGCCCACCACCACCGCCACCACCAACGCCAACACCACCACCACCAACTGCCCCAGCACCATCCTGTGAAATAGGCTCAGCCATCAACTGGCAGGAACTCATCATGAAGATTGCGAAAACAGTCGCAGACATGAACATTCACCCTTTGGTGACAATGGTGGCGAATCTCATCGCCGGACTTTTCCACGGTGAAGAAAACACACACAATGGCAGCAAAATCTAAAGGAAACTCCCTCTTCTTGATGTGGAATGCTAACATCATTCAGAAGAAAACTGCAGAACTCCTGCACCTGATGGAAACCATGGATGCGAGTATAGCGAGTATCTCCGCGACCCATCTACAAGGAAGCCAGAAGCTCAACTTAGCAAACCACAGGGTGTACCGCACAGATCGCACCACCGGAGCCAAGGGCGGAGGAACAGCGGTGATTGTCAGCACAAAAGTGAAGCACCACGAGATCTCACTACCACCAGTGGGGAGCATTGAAGCAACTGGCATACAGATCCAGACATCTGCAGGCCCCCTACGGCTGATTGCCGCCTACTCACCCCCAGGCAAGCTAAGCCCAAAGGACTTGGATGCTTTATTGGACCCCCGCATCCCAACATTAATTGGCGGAGACCTAAATGCCAAGCACCAGTGCTGGAACTCTCGCGTGGCAAACAGCAAAGGACATGCTCTACTTGCCCACTCAAAGAACGAGGACTTTGTAGTGGCTGGCCCAACTCAACCAACACACTATTCTAGCTCTGCACTGCATAAACCGGACGTTCTGGACATCGTCGTCATGAAGAAACTCTCCCAGTCTATGGAGTTGGAAACCCTAACTGCACTGACGTCCGACCCCAACCCAGTGTTGATCACAGTTGGCGACGTGCTTGAAGACCAGCAACAGGGCACCAGGCACAACTACAAGAAGGCAGACTGGAGCCTATACAAGAGAAGCCTGGAGGAGACACTGGCCCCTGTCCCCTACGCTGCATTGAAGACATTGACCAGGCGGTTCACCGCTTCACAGCTGCAGTCCACACTGCCATCGAGCGCAGCGTTCCCGAGCAGACACTCCAATGCTGCTCTATCTACGACCTCCCGAAGGGCATCAAGCAGTCGATTGCTGACAAGAACAGAGCCCGGAGAGAGTGGCAAAGGAATCGCACCCCCGACCTGCTGAAGAAATACAACGAGCTGACAAGACAGCTGAAGATGCAAATAAGCCAGCACAGAGGTGAAAAGTGGGAAGCAGCTACAGCTAACTTAAAGGACTCGGACAACTCTCTCTGGAAAATGACCCGACGCTTGACTGGGAAGAAGGAACCGAACACACCGATACAAGGGAAGACTCACCTGGCATGCAGCAACAGGGACAAGGCTGAGGTCTTTGCTGACACGTTGGAGGCATCCTTCAGGCCTAACCAGGCTAGCAAACTGGCAGCAGAAGTTGAGCAAGAGGTCGCTAAGCACCACCGGGAGCACACACCAGAAACCGAAGCTGCAAACATTGAGGAATGCTCCACAGGTGAGTTATCGGCCCTGGTAAAGACACTAAAAAACGGCAAGGCACCAGGAAAGGACAGAATAGTCATCCAAGCCATCAAGATGCTCCCAGACGCTGCAGTGGATCACCTTGCTGAGATATTCAACGCCTGCATGCAGCACCAGTATTTCCCTAATGCCTGGAAAGAAGCAAGAGTCATCGTATTCCCCAAGCCTGGGAAACCACTACGAGATCCTGCAAATTACCGCCCTATAAGTCTGCTGTCTGGCCTATCAAAGCTCTTCGAAAAAGTTATCCTTGCCCGCCTTGTGGACTTTGTGACAAGCGAAAACCTCCTCGCCAAAGAACAGTTTGGGTTCCGGAAAGACCACTCGACAAATCACCAACTCCTCAGAGTTGTGGACATCATCAGCCATGGATTCAACATCAACAAGTCCACTGGAGTAGTCTTTCTGGATGTAGCTAAAGCATTCGACCGAGTATGGCATGAGGGACTGCTTTGCAAACTTATCAAGCTCAAGATTCCAAGCTATCTGATTAAACTGCTGTCTAGCTACCTGTCAAAACGGACCTTTCACGTGTCGGTACGAGACGAATGCTCAATGCCACGCCCAATCCTTGCTGGAGCCCCAGGGATCAATCCTAGGACCATTCCCCTTTAACATATTCACAAACGACATCCCCACGGACCTAAAAAAGACTGATCTGGCTCTTTACGCCGATGATGCTGCAGTCATCTCCCAATCCTTCAGCGAACAGGAAGTGGCTAAGAACCTTGAGGCATCACTCAGCAGACTCTCTGAATGGTACAGCGACTGGCAGATCATCCTGAACACTAGCAAAACCACAGCAACACTATTCACCAGGAAGCTGAACAGAAAACACCCAGCGATCCTCCTCAATGGGGATGAGATCAAATGGGAAAACAGCAGCTCCTACATGGGGGTGACTCTGGACTCTAAACTCACATGGAGAAACCACATAGAGAAGACCTGCCAGAAATCAGCAACAAAACTGTCTGCACTATACCCACTCCTGAAGACCAAGTCGATGCCCTTGCAGAGCAAGGTGCGAGTAATCACCGCAATAATTCGGCCAACCATGACGTACGCTGCACCAGTTTGGAGTGGCTGCCGCCCGCAGCTTCGGAAAGACCTGCAGAGACTACAGAGCAGGGCCTTACGGATTGCACTCCACTCTTCACAAGAACAGCAGACCTCCACAGAGACCTAGGCGTTGAGATGGTGGACGACCATCTCCGCAAACTCAACAGGACATTCTACAAAGGACTGGATCAAAAAGATAACCCACTGATCAGGAAACTTGCAGACATTTCTACAAACCCATTTGACCGCTACCCGAGGCCCATCGAAGCGCTAAACTTGTGAAACTGAAACAGCAACACAGCATCCAAAAACCCATCACTGCCTGAGGGTAAATCGCCCCGGCAGGTACCCAATACTCATCACTGTCAGAAGGCAACCGCCGCGGCAGCCATCAAAAGCTCATCACCGCCAGAAGACATTTGGCAGACGAATACAAGACTCTGCGACTAAACTTGCTGACACTTCCGCAAACCATATTGACCGCAACCTGCGGCCTTTCACAGCGCTGACCTTGTGATCCAACCTCAACTGTGACAAAGCGTCACACATCAATAAGACAACCGAAACAGCGACTAAAAAACTCAAAATGAATGTGGAGTAATGAGGCTATCGCCTCGGTATCCAAAAACTCACCGCTGTCAGATGGAATCTGACAGGCGAAAACAAGACACACGGACGGATGCAGCGGCAGACCCACTGCATCCACAGGCCGTGCAGGGCTGACGAGGCAGGCAAAGCAAACATCGGAGTCGCCACACACAATAGGCGCTCTCCCCGGCTGGCGGCTAAAATGGAGGGCGGCTGTCTCACTCCCAGTTAAGGACACTGCAGCTCCTGGCAGTATTCTAGGGGGTTGGTGAGTGGTGTATGTTATTGACACGCCTGTGCAGGGCTTGTCACAGAGTTGAAGCGGTCTCAGGACACCACAGGCTCATGACGGCTGTGAGGTGGCAGGCATGTTTATTCATTCGTCACTTGACTAGCACCGCTGGTGCCCTCCGGCACAGCACCTCTCTTCGGAGCAACAGGACAAGGTGCATCGGTCACCTCCGTAGGCAAGTTATGCACCGGGGGCGCTTATCACTACTTTTTCCCTGTGTCAGCTTTCTGTAAGTCGGTTGTGGCACTCACCATGGGGCCGCCGGCTTTATGGGACCGCGCACACTTCGCGGGATCGTTGAGCAACAGTCACATGGTGGTGGTGCGTTTACAGTCCTCCGCCCGCAGTGGTGTCTTCATTATTAACTGCAGTGAATCCCACAGTCCCGTCTGGCGTGCAGATGCTGTACCGTGTCTTTTTGCCACTGCGGGCCAATTTCGGCAGGCCGCCTTTCACTGTTGTGGGCCGATTTCTTTTCTTTGTTGGCGTATTGTAGGGCTGCTGTGGCTATCGTACTCATGGACCCACCCACGCACGTCTCGCCTGCAGGTAGTGTTGCTCGCCGGATGGCTGCACTGCTCCTCGCTGCAGGCACTTGGGCACAGACACTTGCCTCATGTAGGCGATGTAGGTGCTGAGAAATGTACTTGATGTTGGGGTGGCACTTCACCCTCTTGCCACCTTCAGGCCAATCATGCGCCCGCCCACACCATACGGTTGTAGGGGCACCAGGGAACAGCTGCAGGGTGCCTCAAACTGCAGTCGGCATACACGCGGGTTCAGACCCCCCTCGTGTTAGGTTCTGGGCCCTAGGCCCACATAATGTTGGAAGGACGACACGGACACAGTGAATATGGTACTGTGAACTAGCCCAGAGCACGTGCACTCCGGCTCTTTTATTTGCGGGGTCATCTGACTGGTGATGCCCATGTTGAATGGGTGAGATGGAGTATGTGTAGGCCAGCCCTCGGGGGAGTGACTGGCAGAAACACTAGACTGTGTCCAGCAGGACACAACAGAGTCATCGAGGAAGCATTTTGTACGTGGTGTTTTATTAATCAAAGACGCATTTTTCTATTTGCCAAAATCAGCATGAAAATTAATCTCTTCTATGCACTGAAGCCCAGCTGACCCATATAACTAAATGTGCTTCACTTAATTGCAAAGCATTTTCTCACATAAAAGTAATGCTGAATTCTTTTTGTGATGTACAAGTCAACCGATGGCAGTCTCTATTTATCACACAAATCCATTGTGATGTACTTCTCTGTCAGCACTTTATGTCAAGCCCTTCTCTGCCAGCCATTATAATCGCTTAGGTCAAAGGAAGCCTAAGGTTCTATCATCCAAGTCAAACTGGATGCACTTGTTCACAGAAAAGAACATACTCTGCAACATGGGCAAGTAATGTTCAAAGTCAATGCATAAGCTTTTTTCAACTCACAAGCCAATGAAGGCACACGTCACTACTATAAAGGCAGTTGCAAATGTGCTTTTTACAGTACAAGTCACAGTAGCATCAATTTTATACCTTAGAAGTAATCAAAGAAGCAATTTTCTATTAAAGTGCCCTTGCAGAGACACTTTTCCACTGTTGCAAGCAACAAAGCGGCCCTTTTGCACTGTAAAAACCTGTGAAGAGGCACTTTTTACATTGCGAGAGAACAGGTGAAAACAGGAACATCCTGTGCATTTGTGTTTGTACTGAGGGGAAGCCGCCGGAGTAAGAGCTCTGTATCTTTAAAGCACTTTGGTGGATCTTACTTTAACTTTTTTTATCTGCAGTCCGAAACGGTTTTTGCCCGTGTTATGAATGGAGATGGATGGGTCGGTAAATTAAATAAATAACTATTAAAGGCGCGTGGCCGCTTGTAAGCAGACCGCGCCGTAAATTAATTAAATAAATACGCGCGGCCGCTATAGTTGAAGCGGACCACGCTCGATGTTAAATAAATACATTAATAATATAAAAGCGGGTGGGTGGAATAGGGGAAGAGCATTAAAGAAGCGATGAAATGGGTGGAATATGGGAAGAGCATTAAAGAAAATAGTGCTCACCAACTTATAAAGCAGACCGTGTAACACCACCAATAAAAGGTCCAGTCGTTATGGGAGGTAATAAATGCAGACAAGGCAGTACCAAGGCAGGACTAGCAAGCCTATTTATGAATAAGTAGCCAGCATTTACGAAGTACAATGACACAAGCTAATGACAAATATTGGCGGACAGAAATTGGGAGAGGTTAGAGTCGAAGAAGTGGATAGATATAAATATTTGGGTATGTGGTTCGACAGTAAGCTAAACTGGAGAGATCACATACAGTCACTTAAATCAAAGGCTGTCTCTTCAGTATGGGGCCTTAAACAATTTAAGCAAAAGTATGGGGCTTCCAGTGCATACTCTAATACAGTATGCCTCATAGAGCGTGCAGCGCAAGCGCGCTGCCGCTAGGCTCGACCTAAAAATGTAGCCACCAAAACACATCTTGCTGCTGCTGTGGGATAATTGCACTCAGTATAGGCAAATCTGGAGTATTTGCAGCCTTTAATGAAGATTTCATGTCATGCACTCATGTTCTGTTAGGTTTATTATCCCAGGTTACATCAGTCAGCTTCAGAAAGAAGGTAAGCTACCAGACTGACTCCTTTACATTCGGGTTATGTTGGTGCTCGCTACTTCTCTTTTAAGTTCATACAAATTGCAATGTTTGTTATCTTGTACATTAACTCTGCAATTCAGATTGAAAACACTTAACAATAAAATAAACCAGGCTCTTATAAAACAGTAACTCGCTCAAAATCTGGGAGCTCTGCGAAGGATGTTATTAAACAGGCCCAGGTGCTACTTTTGCAGACCTCATAAAGATGAAGGCTTCATTCTTGCTGTGGATTTGATATCGTCGCACCATTTGTTCTATGACTCCAGGTCAAAGGGCACTCAATCGAATGGGTAGGTAGCTATGGTGTAGATGCCTTTATACTGAACTAAATGCCATTCGAAGTTGACACAATCCGGTTGGCATCAGGTTTGTAAATTGGGTCTTTCTCGTGATTACAAGTACAACTAACATGCAGTTTAATAATAAAGACTGCACTTTAGAGGTGCGATCATAGATGGACTCACTACGCCCCCCATGACAGCGAAGGATTCAGGGGGCTAGGAGGACATTGAAAGGGATGCAGAGCCGACGGACCAATATAGCCCTACTGGGTTAATTGACAAGGTAGATTTACAAGACCATCCTCCATCTGAAAAAGTAATGATTTCAGATTCCTTTGAAACCTAAGGACAAACATACCAAGACCCCTTCTCAATGTACATGTACTGACCGTTCCTCTGAAGAAGAAACACGATGGCACGAAGGGTGACCTCTAATGGACCGTTGACTCCCTGGCCCTGTTCTGGGGCGGCGCACTATGTAATTGGTTTCATCTTATGTTAGGTGCAGTTGCACAAATGTATGCATGCGCATTATGCATTTGCAAGCAGGGTGGTGACGTGAAATACCCACAGTCACACGGTTTCTCGATGAATTCATAAAGCAGCTAGGATTTGGGGTCCATAACCGAAATCTCCCAGTTCGAAAGTCCACAACCTGCACTAGATGGAAAGCATAGAATGCTCCCTAGAAAAAAGCACCAAATATCGTTCTAATGTTATTACATTCAGTTCTAAAACTTGTTTTATTATTATAATTTTGTATACTGCATAGTCTCCTTTAGTTTGTCAAGGACCCACTCTTATATGTAATTTGCGTTGTATAGGGAGTTACAGAAGATGTGAAATGCCTCGTTTTTTCGAACGAGTGAAATACAACAGCTACTATAAGCTCCCACACACGTGTATTTGTGTATCAGAAGCCATTTCTCAGATTTAGACACTCATTTTCGTAATTGTACTGTAGATGGTAGTCTTTACCTGTCCTTCGCAACCGAAGAAAAATTATTTTTAAGCAGTGTGATCCATCATCAGGAAACTACTCAGGGGAAAAAACGTATTGTTCTTAACAGCTCTCAAATGTCCAGTAGCAAAATATAAATGAAGGGCATGGTGCATTAAGGAATTTCCAGCAGACCGGAGGGCTGTGGTTGCAACCCCCGAGGCACCTTCCTCCGTCTCAGGCTGTGGAGTCTGGGGACCCAGCTGGACAGTCTCCAGGCTTGCTCCATTGACGAGTGGCCATGGCTGACCCTCTCCCCATTTTTAGATCTCGCCTAGCGTTGCAGCGCACATGCGCTGCTCACTCTGCGAGGCATATTGTCTTAAAGGAGATTTCAGAAGTGGGGTTGAAGCCCCCCCCATCATTTTGATTGGCTGGCGTCACCGTTTATGCTAAACGCAGGCTTGTGATTCAAAATGAGGCTTCTTTGTTACTGCCCTGTCTCCTTTTTAGACGGCCCATCCGGACTCAATCGTTTACTTGAGGTGTTATACGGTCTCCTTTATTAGTCAGTGGGCACTATGTTTTTTCAGTCGCCTTTGTTGTTGTTGTTGTTATTATATTTTTATTTGGCATATATAGCCATAAAAAAGTACCACAATACATACAAATAAAATATGAATTATACAGACACTGTGCGTGCCTATAAAACAATATAAAACACAATAAAATCCTGGTAAAATAAACAATGGGAACTCTACCAGGCCATAAGGAGTACCTAATTCATCATCAACGAGGGGAAGTGATCACTTATACATTGGGTGTACATTTGTACATCCGCCCTGATTATCCAGAGCCAGGGATATTCCCAATCATGGGTAAGATCATGTTTCTACCCCGCCTGTTTTAAATTATATAACCAATTCCTTCAACAACTCCTGTATTGCAATTAAAAATCTTCCCATTGCACATGTCACATTTAAAAATCTCATATTTATCAATAAACTGAGAGCTTGATCCTTCCTAATAGTTTCATAGGCAATAAAAAGTTTTTTTTTTTTCTGTTCTTCTAAGAACCACAAACAATCCATCAGAAAATGTGGGCCGTTACATTTTACTTGTAGTCCACATGTGCACAGACCCTGTTCATTCATCATTGCGGATTTTATCTTCCAGTCAGTGTTGCATGAGTTCAAGCCAATTCTGAATTTCAGGATTATATTTCTAAGCTTTGGGTTAGGCATAGCCTCTATATAGGGGAATATATGATCATTGGTCCACCCGTTTATCAAGAACTGGGAGGACGGGGTGCTTCTCAAATAACCCAAATCTTCTTCTCGGGCCTTTGTATTAATGATAGCACGAAACACCGACTTGGGAAGTTGCTGTCCCAAACTCCATTGATCTGGTTCTAGAGAAAGTTTAACACATAACTTATGTAGCTTATTTCTAGCTTGGGATGCCCAATTTAATTAGCTATCCTCTATTTCTTTTTTACAGAGGTTTGCGATTTCGGGGGACCCCTCTCCATTCATTCTCTGCCAGAAGTTCAATGGCGCTTGCATACCCTGAAAATTCCAGGCTGTAAGATGACATTCCACTCGAACAGCCTGTATCATAGTTGACAAGGGGAGTGCAAGGAACTGTTTAACGCATTTGCCCTCCTCTAAGTTCAAATCCGATTTACCTCCCATGAATAAAACCTCTACGGCATATTGGAACTGTGGGCAAACCACTGCATTAAAAACCGATAGAATTGGCCGCAGAGAGGGGCCTCCATACTTTTGCTTAAATTGTTTAAGGCCCCATACTGAAGAGAGAGCCTTTGATTCAAGCGACTGTATGTGATCCCTCCAGTTTAGCTTACTGTCGAACCACATACCCAAATATTTATATCTATCCACTTCTTCGACTCTAACCTCTCCCAATTCCTAGTACAAGGAGCTCTTCTTTTTACCCAGTACCATTATTTCAGTCTTTTCTAGGTTGACCGTGAGGCATTTCTTTAGGCAATATTCATAAAAGCATCCAGGTTTTTTTTTGCAAGCCCAACTCTGTCATATCTGTTATCACTAAATTATCTGCATATAGCAGACAAGATTATTAAACCCTCCCCCCCCCCCATCTTGGGGCTTACACCACCTGCCCTGCTCAATATATTAGCAAATTGGATAAAAATAGGGAGAATAACAATGGGGCAAGAACACAGCCCTGCCGCAAACCATTCATTATCTGAATTTTATTAGCTAGGGTTCCATGGGTATCCAAGATAACCATGGCCCATTTCCAATTGAGTGCATTTCCTGGATTAAAGCAAGTACTGCCTTGTTGATTCCGAGCTCTGCCAGCATACTCCGCAGTAGACTACGATCTACTGAATCGAAGGCAGCTCGGAAGTACACAAAGCAGCAGAACAGGTCACTTCGCACTTCTATTGCCTTTTTTGCCATTGGCTATAGGCTAAGGCATTGGTCGATGGTTGAGTTGCCCTCCTTGAACCCACCTTGCTCTATTGGTATCAAGTTATTCTGCTCTGCCCAGGTCTTCACTATGCCTAGTAATATTTTCGAAAAAACTTTCTCCCCCATTGCCAACAAACTTATAAGGCGATAATTCTGAGGTAATGTAGCATCCTCTTTTTTATAAATTGGCCTAACAATAGCCCCCGTCCAATTTTCTGGGAAATCCCCAGAAGTTCAAATATTTTGGAAGGTCGCATTTAAGAAGCTTGCCCACCAATCTATACTATTTTTTAATATGATTGCGGGTAGATTATCTGGCCCTGCCGCTTTAGTTAGCTTTAGGGATTGAACAGTTTCTTTTATGTTTTGGAAGGAGAAGTGCGGCCTTAGTAGTTCTGTCTCCTCATACCTTATTTCCCGGATCTTTTCCCTATTTAAATACATTATACAGATTACTCAAATGGTTGACCCAATCGTCTTCAGCCACTAAACACCGCATTTTCTCTTGTACGTTTCCCTCTTTTACCTGACGCCAGAATGATCTTATATTATTTGTGTTTATCACTTCTAATATTGTATCCCAATTTTTGGACATATATTCTAGTTTCCTGTCTCTCAGCTTATTTTTATATTCCAAGTTTGCCACTCGAAGGTTCTCCATAATTCCCGTATCCGGTCTTTTCCTTAATTGTCTTTCCCATTTTCGTACCCTCAATTTAAATTCCTGCACTCATTATTGAACCAACCATTTGTTCTCTCTTTTTTCTAAAAGGCGGGCCCTGCTTTTACTTGTATCCTTAGAAAGTTTACAACCTGCTCAATTGTATGCTCGTACCGGGTTAAAATTGTATCTCCTTGCGCCAATCTATCCACTGCCCTATAATCAATTATTAGATTATTAACCAATTTCAGGCTGTCCTCGGTTATGCGCGTAGTTATATGTCTAGGATGTTCAATCTGTAAGGGGACCACTTTTTCTCTTTCCAACTCTTGTTCCATCTTTATTAGTAATTGTAAGGGCCAGTGGTCGCTACCTTCACAATGCAGTATTTCAAATCGTTCTACTTCCTTAAAATACCATGCATTTATGAAAGCATTATCAATTGGGCAGTTCTGATTCCCTATTCAGAAGTTCTTCCTTGCAGGGCAGTCAGTATACGACTGTCCATTGGCACAAAATAATCCTATGGATCCAAGGAATTTTACTAACTGTTTATCGCGTGCGGAACTACCAGCACCAGCAAAATTTGCTGTCGGTACTTGTGCAATGGTTAAAATGTCTTTAAACAGTTTATCGCTATGGGAAGGATCTAGTTATGGCTTTTATTGTACTAATAGCCTCTAGATCCTGCTATAGCAAATCCCGTTGCTTTTCATGATCTATTATTGCACCTGGCTAAATATATACGTTGATCACTACTATTAGTTCCCTTGCCCGCATACCACTGTACAATTCTACCTGACAGGCTAATAGCCACCTACATTTCACTTTTAAATTAGTTATTTTATTGGCTCTTTTTGATGACACCAACGTGATCAACCCCCCTGAGGGACGCCCTAAATTCATTTGTACTGCCTCTTTGGTAAGCATGAGAAAGCCATCTATAGGTTTGGGTACCTCACACAGCCAGGACTCTTGCAGACACAAAATATCGTAGCTACCCAGCATTTCTCTAAAAGTGTCTTGGGATAGCTGTCCTCTGTATCTCCCTATATTTCATGAAAGTGTCCGTAGGCTGTGTGAAGACCCTAATTCCTAATCCAGCTCACTCAACCGTTCGTCCATACTGTTCCCCCAATTTATTGAGGATTTGGACAGTAGATAAAATCGATTGCTCAGAGCTGGCTCCTTTGCGGTATTTGTTATTGTACTTTTAACCCTTCTTGATTTTTATCAGTGCGTATTCTTCTGTATTGGGCACCTAGTATATGATACTGTATTTGCTTCGGGTGTAAACCTGCATGATAGGTGAGGGTTCCAGAGTCCCCAGGATTACCCTCATCTATTCCAAGTTGGTTATCATACGCAAGAGTTATTCCCTCCTTTTCCAAGTCTTCCTCTGCCCTTATCACCATCTGCTTTACAAATTCAGAATAAAAAAGCATCTTTGTTACCTCATTCCCTTCTGAATTAGTTATAAAACCTACATGCCTGATATCATCAGTTGCCTTTGGCAATGGCGGCCGCATGTTTATTTTTGCATCGTGCTAAAGTGAAAGCACGATGGAAAAATAAACAAGCGGCTGCCTTTGCGCAATGGCGAGAGCTTTTTTTGTCTTATGTCACAGTGAGATCATTGGCTACAGCGGCCACCTCAGCTGCCAATATTTGTTTAGGATATTTTCCGTCCACGGAGCGTGTTCGGTTTCGTATGCTGGATGTGTTTTGTTACTTATGTCTGTTACTTTGCTAACCTATTTGGATTTTAACATCCTGTTCACGTATTTCAAATGTTACATGTGTTTAGAAAAATATACCCTCTCGTGCATGTTCAGTATTGTGACGAATGTTGAGTATCCACTGTTAAGATTGGTGAACTGACATTGCACAATGGAGAAGCCAGGGAGTTTGGGCGATGTGTAATGTGTGTTGGCGCCAGTCTGGGGAGATGTATCGGACTGTGTTTTAATGGAAGCACTTGTTTTTTTTGTTTTTGCTTTCGTATTCTTGTACAATTTTCAGTGTGGTCATGCAGGCTTTCAGTTTCATTTTTAGCGCGCTATGCACGCTTTCACTTTAACACGCTCCATATCTTCTTGTTGTAAATTGGAAACCGCTCTTCACACACGTGCCTGTGTTTGCAGTGGTTCCATGCATGCCTTGTTTCTTTTGGATGGATCACCCAATTCTATTGTTTTTATCTTTGAATTTATTTTAATAGCACCGCACGCCGCCTTTAAACCTCAACAATAGCAGCTGACACAACTCTAATATTTCATTATGCAATTATTTTTTAAGCAGCCTCGCAATGCTGCTCATAATCAATACCAATGGTGGCCAGAAGCGTGCGGGACAACGGGGTCAAGGGGAGCACGCGTCATACAATATTGTACCATGTACACACGCGCTTTCCGACCGTAGCACTTTATGGGTATGCGATCACAAGCCCTTTAGCTCCTTCCCTGAAGTATTGTTACGATTGGGCTACCCTTTGGCTGGTTTTGGGCTATTTAAGCAGTATGGCACGCTGCTCTCGTCCTTTCATGCAGATCCTAGCGCTCCCCTCCAGTCATTGTTCGCAGGGCTTGTAGCATTTATATACGTCTAACCTTAAGGTAAGCAGGTAATTTGGCAGAATACTATATTGTACACATGCAGCATTCATATTAAATTAAACTGAATTTTACTTTGCTTTAAAGTGCGTTTTATAGGAACATATTTTTATCTATTGTTTAGGGGGAAAGTTTTCACATGCCCTAGCGCTTCCATTCATATCCTCATCCAAATTCCCCTACAGTTCTGCTTTTTAATTTGCTCTATGCGTTTGTTATGTTTTCATCAGCAATGGACTCTAAATGCACCGTGACACGCTCTTTTGTTTTTCTGACACTAAGACATTTTGTGTTATATTAATGTAAACTTTTGCTCAGAGCCTGGCTCTTAGTGCAACATAACGTGCTCTTATGCTTCGCCAACTGTAAGAAAATATCCTTTCTGTTTGCAATACTTCTGTGTGCAATTGGAATATGACACGCTCCGTTGTTTCACTGTCCATAATAGATTTTTATTTATAAGTAAGTTTGACAGTAACCTAGTTGCCCAAACATCATAGATTCATTTATTTTATGCGTGTGTGGGGGAAAAGGTATCGCCTGTCCTGGGATGTTAGTGCACCAGTACACACTACATCTAACACATCTACAATTAAAACAAGCATGTGCAATGCAATAGGTCTCGCATTTGCAAGAGTTTGAGCTATTGGCATTGTAAATGACAATGTCTTTTATTTATGTGTTGGTTTTTAAAGCCAAAATAAAAGGCATTGTCATTTACTATGCCAATAGCTTAAACTCTTGTAAATGTTCGACCTATTGCATTGCAAATGCTTGTTCATTATCTAACTGAAAAAACAAGACAAAGCCAATTACTTTCCGCCGCAGAGCGAACCCAGTTTGTGTTTAATATACCTAACAGCGGGAGCCACCAGACCACACTGGCGACAGTCGGTGGAGATCTGTGCTTTAAAATTGCACTGTTGCATAGTCATGCTAGAAACACATAGGTTCTATCTAACCACTAAATATAGTTTCCGAGGTCGATTTCACAAAGAGATGATGGTTTTGTACATTCAGACAGTGGTGTAGTTGCCATTTTTTGTATCGAAGGTAGGGCACGCGGTACACTTACTGTAGCTGGAATTGGATGAACCAGCTTTTATTTTAGTAATTTAACAGCAGAAAGTATTTGATTAAAAGAAAATTCCAACTTCCTCCTCACGTCAATCACGGGAGGCATAGGGAGGAGGAGGCAGCTGCAGCCCATGAGAGGGAGTGAAGAGCAGCTGCCTGGGGCGGGAGGTGTTGTTCTGTGAGGCACAGGAGATTAAGTGAACTAGGAGCAGCAGCAAGGACAGAGGGAAAGACAAAGTAGTGCACTGAAGCAAAACATATGGCCTATAGTGAACGTATTCATGTAGCAGTGCCCGTCTCCAGGGCGGAACAAAAGGCGGGACTACTAAGCGTATTCACCAAAAAAAGCCAGCATTTCTAAAGGACAGTAAGAAGAAGCAGTGAAAAAGATGGGCGTTTTTTGAAGCCCATATCTAGATACTACATGTCTCTTCGAGCTGCCTAGGCGAGACCTGAAAAGGTCAAGTAGACAGCACAAGGCCAGGTGGCTTGGTGTACAATACAGTCATGAGCAAAAAGATTTTAAGATCTAACACAACAATTCTTATCATGTGATCTGGGGACACATTGGGGGTCATGACACCTACTCAAGAGATCCTCAACTGCTTATAAAGTTAAATAACATTAACAGATTAATAATGTGTGTATAAATAGAATATCAAAATTGAAATGTTTTAAAACACTCTGTAAATGTGAAGGAATTTGAACTTGTGGCTAAAAATAAAGTTAGTATCCTTAAATTGACTCATGGGAGCAGTGCAAGTGCATCAAACAGAATATAGGGCCTAATTACGATATCGGACGGACTTCTGTCAGTCCACCATCATCCTGGGGATAGGAACCGCCCGCCTATAAGGTGGTGGTCCCACATATGGCATTACAATGCGGCCGCCACTACGGCAGCTGCAAGTGCCATGTTTTCCATTGCAAAAAGAACTATTGATGGACAGAATGCAGAACAATGTCATACATTCACCCCAGTACAGAGATCTGGGCCTCAATCCATCGTTTTTTCGCTCACCATGCAATTCCAGTTTGGACCCAGCCATATGCAAATCAGACTTAACCCTGTGCGCAATGGGAACAGTCCAGCCCGAACAAGTGCCATGTTTTCCATTGCGGCGGGTGCTGCTGGCTTCAGCACCCACCACAATGGAAAAAATGCAAGTTTTGCATTTCCACGCACTACGTGGCAGACATCACGCAGTGCCTGACACATGGTGCAGGGAAATGTAAAGCAGGGAAGTGCAAAACCGAACTGCCCCTGCACAAGGGGGGCCCTAAACGGGCCTCCAAAGTCCATCCGCACCAGCCTTTCCATGGAAGATGAACTGCCATGGAAAGGCTGGTGGGGATCCAGCATCGTAATCAGACCGGCGGAGCCTGCTAGGCACCACCAGCATGCATTGGATGCCGACGGCCTGCACCACCCCGGCGGACTCAAGGAGCCCATTGGAATTATGGCAGTCGGAGTTCCCGACCACCACTAACCCGCCCGCCATCAAAATATGGCGGGCGGGAAAAGGTCTTGTGATTACGGTGAACCTGCCACCGGCATCCTGTTGGTGGCGGGTTCCCCGTGATCGTAATCAGCCCCATTGTGTGGCTGATGGGTGGACTCAATTGAATTTAGAAAAACTCCAGCCTTCCAATTAAAATTAACATTTTGGTATCTTTATATTTGTGAATAAAATAAAATATTTTATCATTTGTGTATCTGTTTGATTAATGCTTGTTTCTGTAACTGTGTGTATTGTTTTGTGGTTCAAATCATCAAAATTGTTTAGGCCTGGGTCCAGTTCCAAATAATGCCTCATTGGGGGTCCTTGGATTCCAATAATGATTAAGTGGGGGCCCGTTGATTCCAGTAATGATAAAGTATGGGTCCACAGAAAGCAAAACGTTAAGAACCACTGATTTAACAAGCCTGAAAGCTCTTGGGTCTTCACTTAAAATCTCATCACCACACCACAGCTACCACCACACCTCCACACCAATTTCAATAACAGAAGCAAACTCCATATCAAAGAATTATTCTCTGCATTAGTCCAGTTCCATACTTCACAATAGGATACTCAGCCAACAAATGCAAACAAATCAATCAATCCTTCACCGTGAAAATGGAAAAGATTAGATAGTACATTGACAACACCAGAAAACCACAGTACATCTAAGCAACATACCTAATTGTATAACCTTCAAACAACTTGCACTCACTAACACCGTCTACACCCTCAAACCCTCCAGTTATTGTTATTGTTATTGTTATTATTGTTAATTTTAGTTTATAGAGCGCTTAATACCTGCAGGTTTCTAAGCGCTGCGAGCAGATCTACGGAAGTTCCAGGAGGGGTTGTATCGCAAAGGGGAGTATTATACCCAGGCTTCTGTGAATAAAAGGGTCTTTAGTTTCTTCCTGAAAGGCAGGAGGCAGCTTTCAGAGTGAAGCTGACCTGGCAGCCTGTTCCAGAGTTGCGGCATGAGGGCTGAGAAGGCTCGACCGCCTTTAGAAGTGTAGTGAAATCGTGGACATTTTAGAAGGCCCTCCGTGGAGGACCTTAGTGAGCGACAGGGGGTATATTTTTCCAGGCGTTCCTTCATGTAATTGGGCGCTTGCCCAGACAAGGCCTTATGTGTAATGCAGAGGCCTTTAAATTTGGCCCTCTGCTTGATGGGTAACCAATGCAGATGTTGCAGTAGGGGTGAAGCCCGAGTGTGCCTGGGTAGTTTGAAGATCAGCCTGGCCGCATCGTTCATCACCACCTGGAGTTTATGCAGCAATGAGTCCGGTATTCCGATATAGAGCGAATTCCCGTAGTCAAGCCGGGCCAGGATCAGGGTGGCCACCACTGTCCTCATCGTTGAAAAGGAGAGGATGGGGGAGAGTCTCCTCAGCTGCCTAAGTAGGCTCACACAGGTTCCGAAAACGGTGGGGATTTGATTGTTAAGAGAGAGTTTGACATCTATCTTGATTCCCAGACTTTTCACCACCAAAGCTGGGGCTGGGGTAACACCCAGCTCGTCCGCCCAGAAATGGGAGTTCCATGGATTGCTGTCATTAGTGACAGCCAACACCTCCGTTTTGTCTGGGTTAATCTTGAGTGAGTTGGCGGTCATCCAGCTGACCACAAATCTCAGCCTGTCTTTTACCCGAGAGTGGGCTTGAGGGGTGTTATCTATTTGGACAATGATTTGCGTATTGTCCGCATAGTTGAATACCTGGCAATTCATCAAGGCAAGATCCTTTATCAGGGGTCTGAGGTATATGTTAAACAGGAGGGGGGACAGTGCCAACACCTGTGGAACTCCACAGGGGATAAACCCCCTCTCTTACACCCAGTCCCCCATCTGAATTTTTTGGGTGCGATCTGTCAGAAATGACTTGATCCATTGGACAATCGACCCTCCAATGCCGATGTCTTTTATTCTGTCCAAGAGTTGTGAATGGTTGACTGTGTCGAACGCTGCCGACAGGTCTAGTAGGACTAGAATACATGGCTTCTTGTTATCTGCTTTAATCCTAATTTCATCAAGTACAGATAGCATCACCAGCTCCGTACTATGGTGAGCCCTGAAGCCAGCCTGCCTATCTCCAAGTAGTTGATGGTCCTCCTTGAACCTGGAGAGAGTTTGCAGGACATGTTGCTCCATAATTTTGGCCAAGAAAAGGAAGCTGAGAAATGGGTCTGTAATTCTTCATATTTGAGAAGTGTCAGCTCCTGTCCTTTTAAGAAGGGGGATTACTATAGATTCTTTGAACTGCCTAGGGACTTTCCCAGTTTCCAGCGAGACGTTCATCAAGGAGAAGATTTCTTCCTCAATCGCTGGGAGAGCAAGTTTAAAGATCCTCGGTGGGCACAGATCTGCAGGTGATCCCGATTTAATTTTGGTTGCGATGCATCGCAAGGTCTCAAGATCGAGAGACTGAAAGGAAGAGAGTTATACAGAGAACATATTCCAGATGCATAAATGTAAAAGCCAGTGCTTTAAATGGGCAGGTGCGGTCCGGTACTGAATAATTGCACTTCTTTAATTTGAACGGGAATATACCTGCACTTCTCAGCACTGCTGCCCTACATTTAATGGTAGAGTGCTGGCACTTCACAGGAGCAAACAGATACTCCAAACAGTGAGGTCCTGCACCAAAAGACCAGACCAGTGTGCAAAAAGCAGAAAAATCAAGGCAACAGGTTCTGGAACTGCATCGTAGTATCCATTAAGTCCAGCCTGAACCTGTTGTGGTTTAGGCGAATTCTGAAGGTACATTTTTTTAAAGAACACTACATCACCACACAGTAAGAGTCCATTCCCACTCACTTTTTTTATTTTTATTGAAAACAAAAAAGGGCATGTTACAAAGTCACAGCAGTGGTAATCAGTTAGTCATACACGATATACACTGAAAACCTCCTCTCGGTGTACACACTACAATTCCTGGAAGACAGTGTTCATTACATGACATCAAGGCCCCCCACAATATCTTCTCGAGCTCATGGCGGCTCACAGATCTCGCCCCTGTACGCGTTCCAATGTCCCCAGACTTGTGTCCATTTCTTCGGGCACCCGCTAGCTTCATAGATGGATCTTTCTGTCACCATGCATCAATCCATATCATTGGACCAGTCCGCAATTCTCGGCAGGTGAGAAGCCCTCCAAAGCCGTGCGATGTTTCGTTTGGCAATCATGAGTTTAGATCTGTAGGATCCCAAATATTCAACAGCGCTAACTTTATATTGCAGTGGATCTGTTGCCCTAGTGCATCCTCCATTCGGCCCGCCACCCATTCCCAGTACTCCTGGATAACAACACATTCCCAGAGAGTGTGAATAAACGTGCCATCCTGCCCGCATTGTCGTACACAGCCTCCCTCCGGAACATAACCCATACGAACCAGTAAAGGCCCCGACATATAGGATCTGTGAAATAACTTTAATTGGACCAGTCGGAGCCGGGAGGAAATGGCCACCTCACGAGGAGAAGCCACCACTGACCGCCACTCTTTGTTCTCTAGTCCAGCAACGTCGTGATCCCATCGGGCACGCAGACGGGTCAGAGGATCCGCCATATTATTGATGAGCTTCCTGTATATGAGGGATATGGCTTTTTCTGGCAGGTCCCCGTCGAGAACCCTATTTTCAAGTGGAGAGGAATCAGGGAGATCGCTGCCTCTCGGAATAACTGCGAGCAGGGCGTGTCTGCTTTGAAGATATCTAAAGTATTCAGACTGGTTGAGGCCGTACTCCTGCTGCAGTCAGGAAAAGAGCACCACATCACCCGATTTCCATAAGTCACTAACTCTAGAGATACCTATGAGGTCCCATTTGTCGAAACCCTTCGAATGAATCAGCCTGCCCAGTTGTTCACAGTACCAGAGGGGCGTGGCCTGAGTGATTCTACCCTCCCAGCCCAAACTCCTGTTGACCACCTTCCATACGGTAACTGCATGCCCAGTCGGGCCAGACAGGGCAGGCCGCAAAGGCCGCACGTACAACACACCCCCAAAGCAACCCCCCGGGAGGAGCCATCTGTCGATTTGAAAGGCCGGATCATCATGGGATCTGTCGGTGCAGTGGTTAATGACTGTGAGCTGCGCAGCCCAGTAATACTTCCTAATATCTGGGAGCCCTAGACCCCCGTCGAACCAACCCAGTGTGAGTTTGTGTGTGGCGATACGTGGTGGCTTGACCTCCCACAGGAGATTCCGAACAATGCCGTCGAGGTCCCTAAAATATGTGGCGCAAACAGGAAGCGGAGCATTCTGTAATGCGTATAACAGTCTGGGAAATGACATCATCTTGAACAGGGCTGCGTGCCCCAAGAGAGTTAACGGGAGCGATTTCCAGTGTTGAACATTGGATTTAAGATGCACCAAAGGCGGCAGGAAATTAGTTTCATAGAATCTGGAAAGATCTTTAGAGATCCAAATACCCAAGTATTTGAAGCCGTCAGTCGCTTCCGCTAACTGACAGCTCCGGGGTACTCAGTGCCGGTTGCCACAAAGGATGTAGAATACGGACTTAGACCAGTTGATCGTGTAGCCCGCAAACTTGCCAAACATACAGAATATGTCCATGACTACATTAAGGGATGCCACCGGGGAGGCCAGGTAAAGCAGGATGTCATCTGCATACAATGAAATGCGGTCTTCCCAACCGTGCATCCATTGCAGGCCCGTGATCGGAGGGTCCTGATGGACCCACGCTCCCAAGGGCTCCAGGGCCAGAGCAAAAAGGAGCGGTGACAGAGGCCAGCCTTGTCGGGTGCCTCTTCCGAGAGTAAACACGGGGAATTTCCTGTTGTTAACAACCACCTGCGCGAGCGGTTGGCAGTATAGAAGCCGCTCCCAATCAATAAATACAGGTCCGAACCCCAATTTGCGGAGAACGGCAAATATATAAGGCCACTCGATCGTGTCAAAAGCGGATGCAGCATCCAGGGACACCATAACTGCGTCTTCCCTGATCGTATCCACACGGCCCAGAACTCCATGAAGCCGTCGCAGGTTGAGAGAGGTGTTTCTCGCAGGCATAAACCCCGATTGGTCCGGGTGGACTAAGTGGGTAAGGACCCCGAGCAACGGAGAGGCGAGAACCTTCGCCAAGATGTTCACTTCACAGTTGAGCAGTGAAATAGGCCTATAAGACGAGCATTTATCAGCAGGCTTACCCGCTTTAGGAATGACGACGATGTTTGCCAGTCTCTGGTCCTCAGGTAAGGTACCCCTTTCCTTACATTCACAGTACATGGCTGCAAGAAAGGGCGCGCTCCTGCTCGCCGTGATTTTAAACACCTCTATGAGGATACCATTAGGGCCTGATGCTTTCCCTCCCCGCAGGTCATGGTTGGCCTTTTCAAACTCTGCCACCGTAATCTCACGGTCTAGATCGGAGTGTTCCTCCTCGGTAAGGAGCGGCAACGAGATGTCGTGGAGGAGAGAGGCGGAATCCTCCTCAGTATACATTGTACGGGATGTGTAGAGCGAGCGGTAATAGTGGCCAAACGCATCTGCTATGTCCTGCAGCGCAGTAAGAGGAGGAGGTGAATCAATCACAAGCTCCACCACCATGCGCTGGGCCCTATCCCTGCGATCTAGCCAGACCAGTAGTTTGCCCGCCTTGTCCCAAGTCATAAATTTTACTAAGTGTGGCACGGTGGTGCATCTTAGCAGCCTCCGTAGCTAAGTTGGAGAATTCCTTAATGTTAATACGGAGTTTTGGCGCGTTTCTGCCGAATCTTGGGTGCGACCTGCGTTCTCCAAGTCAAGGATCTCTGCTTCTAGTCGTGCCATATCAACCCCCTTTCCTTACGCTGTCCAGCTATCTGTGCCAAGACCACCCCCCGTATAACCACTTTGTAAGCCTCCCAGAGTATTACAGACGAGTCAACTGAACCCTCATTTTCTTGAAAATAGAGATCTGTCTGATCTGATCGGGGCCACCCGGCCAACCGTGGGCTCCCCAACCTCCACATGACAAAGAATAGGCGAGTGGTCAGAGATCCCCCTAGCCAGATGCTGTATATCCTTAACAATGTGGAAATTGATGAGCCAACGTCAGCACATAGTCAATCCGGGACATACTACGATGAGGCACAGAGAAATAAATGTATTGGAGATTGGTCGGGTGCAAGCCCCTCCAGATATTGACAAGGCCAGGGCACCAATAAAGCTATGGATCTGCTTGCGGGAGGACGGCAACGTCTTCTGGAGCCAGGGATCAAGTGAATCAGAGACAATGGAATTAAAGTTGCCCCCAATCAGCAATCTGCCATTCGGCAAGCTGAGGAGGAGGTCCCCGAGATCAACAAAAGCTTGGGTATGCAAGCCCGGAGGTATATAAACCGAGATAAGATTCAGTGTGCTCCCTCCCATGTCCCAGTGACGGCTACAAATCTGCCCAAAGCGTCCGTGCGAACTGAGGCAACGGTCAGGGGAAACGATCTACGGAGCAGTACGCCCACCGCCCGGGAACCTGAACTGAAAGCCGAGTGGGCTGCCAAGTGGAACCCCCAGCGGGACTGGGCCTTGCATGCATTACCTAACAGGTGAGTTTCTTGCAGTAACACAACGTCAGGAGCGTGGCGCTTTAAAAATTGGAGGACCACACCCCTCTTGATTTTATCTCCCAGCCCGTTGACATTCCATGTCAGTAACTTAAGCCTCTGTCTAGTCCCCATGGCCATTACACCAACCAGAGGAAACCACCTAGAACGGATCCCAAAGGGAGCCCATCCCGAGCACTATGAACCAATCCCCAAAGGGTGCCACAAAGAAGAGGAACCTGCACCTGTATTCACGTGTGACTCATCAAATATGTCATGCCCGTACAACAAAAACAATACAATACACACAAAAACATTCCCCCCCACCCAAGGAATAACCCTCAAAACCCCCTCCCTGCCTCCCTCCTTGACGATGTCAAAACACCCCACCCACCCAAATTAGCAGAGTGCTTATCGCCCACCCCTACCAAACTTGTGGGTGCGTGTGACCAGCCGGGCACCCGTCATTAATATTAGCAGTTAGTGACCACAGTTAACAAACCAAGATTATCCGGAAGCAGCTAATAATCCCCCCAAAACCCGTTGAGGGACCAATACAAAAAGACCCAGGACCCCCGAAAAGTCACTGTAAGTCCATTGTGAAAAAGAGCAGCTGGTGACCCATTTCAACAAACTGTGATGGTCCAGGAGCAACTATAAATACCCCCAATACCGTTAAAGGACCAATACAAAAGGGCCTGAAACCCATGAAATGTCAACGTAAGTCTGTTTTGAAAAAGTCCCCAATAAAACCTCATCACAATTCGATTACAAGGACCGCAGCACCAGGGGGAGCCCAGGGCCCCGACCCACCCCCACGTAGAGAAGAAGTCCACCACACTCAAGAAACTAAGCAGACAGACCAATTAGTCTGATCCGCCGGTCGCTATCTCCTGCTCGTCGGGTGGGGTATTCCTGCCAGATACGCCAACGTCTTCCTCCATTCTCGCTCTCAGGACACGGCCGTTCCGCGGGCCAGCCGAACGCCATCCATCTAGCGATTCCCAGGCCTCCTCAGGGGTAGTAAAAAAACAGGCTTTCCCCTCCGATTCCACCCTCAGCTTGGCGGGGAAGAGCATGGCATATTTCAAATCTTGCTGACACAACGCCTTCTTCAAATCCAGGAAGCTGCGTCTTTGACGTTGCACCTTGAGGGTGAAGTCCGGGAAGAAGGTGAAGCGACTGTTCTGATACTCCACCGGGGCCGCTAACCGGGCACACTGCAGGATGGCGTCTCTATCCCGGAAGTTGAAGATCCTAGCCTGCAAGGGCTGCGGGGGACCCCGGGTCTGGGTCGGCCGCCCGGCACTCGAGGCGCCCTTTCAACAGAAAAGAAGTTGGAGAGACCCATGGGCTTCAGATAGGTGGTGATCAAGTCTTCCACAAAGTGGTCCGCCAATGGCCCCTCCGCCCGCTCTGGCACCCCCAAAATGCGGACGTTATTGCGCCGGGAGCGCCCCTCATAATCGTCCAGCTGTGCCTCAAGTTTCGCAGTATCGATCTGCATGGCCTCCATCTTGTGCTGCAGGTCGGAAGCGTCCTCAACCAGGGAGCTCGTTTTGACCTCGACATCCTTCAGCCGTGAGTTCATTGAGAGCATGTCAACCCGGATAAGGGACACCTCCGAGGACACAGCGTCTATGCGAGACTCCAGCGACGTGCGTACGGTCGTGATAGCTTCCATAATATCCTGTAACGTTGGTTCTTTCTTCTTCCCGCCTGGTTGCGTCTTCTCTTGCACGGCGGGACCCTCCTTCGGACTGCCCGGGCCTCCATCCCACGCATATTTAATCAGTTTAGCCTGCACTGCTGCCTTAGAGCTGCGACCCCCAGCCATGATGCAACTGGCCATGCCGGCGTAGACCCAAAGTAAGGAATAACAAGGCTGTCCCGTGCAGTTGGGGGGTTCGCTGGAGTCGTCACACACACAACGCCAAACAGTGTCAGACGTAAGAGTGAAAGGGCACAGAAATCCAGGCACAAACCACAGAACAGGCCTCTCTCAACAGGGTGTCAGGATCAATGCCCCTTGCAAGGCCATGCATCCATCTTGGCCCACCACCAACTAGGCCAGGCAGTCATCGGAGCCCCCAGTGACAATGGGGCCCCGCACCCCTCCCGCAGTGTCCACCAGTAGACCACACCGGGCCCAAGATAACTGCTGTGCGATATGTGTCATGCACCGCCCCACAGGGATAGCTATATCAGGTCCAGCTCTTCACACATGTCTATGGCCCATCCAACGCATGAGCGTGTTCATTAGGTATGCCAGGAGCCAGCCAGAAGAAACCTCGTGGAGCGCAGGGGACAAGGGGCCCAGAGGGGGAACCTATGCACACCAGCCGGCACCCGCGCCTTTGAGGAATCACACCCGGTCAGTTCTGCACCGCTGTTGTGTTTTGATTTAGATACCTGAATCATGTCCTTGTATAGGCACAACTCGCTTTGCCCTTATTTAGGCATAGAATCCCAGTCCTTATTTAGGCATTAGCCATGCTAACCAAATACAGGCATGGTCACCTACATCCGTCCATCCCACGTCACAACGAGTTCTTAGAAACCAGACCCTTAAGCCGAACGAGACTTTCCCTAGCTAGCATTATTGATTTCTCCAAGAACTCATCTATTATGCATGAACTACTATTCCTTAGGGGTTCATCCATGACGTCTTCCTCTGCCCGACTTTAAGTCAATGCTAGCATTCCTAAGCACCTTCCAGGTATAAATATACCTTCCCTTACCAAACCACGGCATGACTCAGCACAACTTGACTGCACGGTTCGCCACAGCAAGTTCGGAAGAGACCATATCCCGGCCTGACGCACTGACCAGACGCTGTCATCCCTGCTCGCAGAGAATCCACCTTCCAGTGTTCTGACTCCCTTCGCGGTGTGTTAGAGTTTGAGACCCGGATAGAGATTCCCACCTCTCTCATTCTAAATGTATGGAGCTGACTAAAACCTAGAGGGACTCTTGGCATACTAAACTTAGTATATACCATACTATAGAAAACAGCACCTACTTCTTACCTCGTACTACACTTAGGTTAGGTACACTGGCGTAAACTATTTAGAAGCATCAGACGAGTTTTCACTTTTAAGCCTGTGTTATTTATGTATGTATATATGATTATATGTCATAGCTAAAAGACAATGCTATTGCAGTATTATTTCTTCTTACTGCTTACGCTGTGTGTACTATATCTTGCTTACTGTCTAACGATTGTAACAGCTCATATCTCTTACACGAGAAGCAAGACTGTTCAATAAACCCCTTTTATTGAAAAGCCTGTCTATCTATTTCTGTGTAACTCTGGAGAAACTAAGCATGCACAATTGACTGAGTGAAACTGTTATCTGTTGTTTCCATGATTCTGAGACGTGTTCCTATTCTAATGGAAACAAAGTTGTCATGTTTATGCGGTTGTCAGAAACTAATCCCTTCTTGTACATTCGAGAAGTTTCTAGTGACCTCTGAGTTAGCTAGCACACACAAGTAATTAAGTTAAATGTACTCGATAGGAGCATACTGACCTTAGTCCTATGCAAAAACTATAGTGTATATTATTCCAATGCGCAGAGCCTATAAGGGAAATAGGAACGACACTACATGGCGTCCAACGGTTTGGTAAGGCACTAATTTAACGCTAGATACTGAAGTAACTCAGTCGTGCTTTTCTCAGAGACCCCTACTCACAATACTCCATAAGACGTCTGGAGTGGGTAGGGATAATATCCGCCATCGCTGAGTAGGACGAAAATCCTATGTATTAGCTGTTTGGTTTGTTCAATGTTGAAGGATACAGTGTTCCAAAATATTGTGCACCTTATCTTTCTTCCATTGAAACTTGCTCTACATTTTTCATTAAGGAAAAATGTCTGATACAGAGGCTCCGGCTGACCAAGTCGCAACAGGTTTAAATACTACAGGTTTAAATGAAACCGATGAGGGTGTTATAAATATCCATCCAAATTTAAGGAGAGCCATCACTCTAAAACTTATAAAACATGGCCTGACACCAAGAGGTGGTAGAGCAGTTTTTGTGATAGAGGCACATGAATCTTTTCAGACAGAGGTATTCTATTCATGGATTACATTCCCAGAATCAAATCCAGTAACAAAAATGTTTCACTTCTTCAAAGAAGATGAACCACCTGAGGAATACATTCCCTTCGAGGATGTTGAAATTCCACTCACATGCCAGGTGCATCAGCTCGGGTTTAAAGGCGCCCTAAAACATTACAATCATATTACCAGGCTCGGTCCACTAGGTAGACCAGGAGCAAGATGGCCGATTTTAGCCGGCTACACACCACATCCTGAAATTGAAGGAATGTCAGACAATGAATTACTCACTCAACTCAAAGAGTTGATAAAAATTTACAAACAGTTAGTACAATATGTCATGCGGACTTTAACAGTCCAACCACCAATAACCATTCCGAATCAAACCCCTCAGCAGGGGAATACACTACAAATTACTCCACAGACGTTACACACAGTCATGGGTAAAATGCCCACAAAACGTGAACAAATTCCATTCTGGATAGCTCAAAAAATTACTCAAATCGAAGCAGTATTTCCTAATACTAGCCCTTATGAGAAACACAGAATCCTAACAATCTGTTTACCAATGGGGATCACACCACATCTGGAAGACTGCACCACTTGGGGCACAGTCTTTGCTGCGATCTATACTAAAACACATGGTGTTCCGTCTATTGCGGTAATACCTGATGTCCTGAAACAAATTCAAAATGAATACAAGGCAGAGCCTGCTCTGAACTTAGGTATGAAATTACTGAAAAACTTCGACCAGGTCTCAACAATAATATTATCTAATATTAAAGGGGAGGCAGCATCAGTGGCGATCCGCCAGAAATTAAGGGAATTTGATGTAAAAGAACATCAACATGAACTACCCAGAATAATAGAAAAATCCTATGAAGAATTAGGCAGAGACAGTTTAGGTGGGAAACCAGTTAAACCACAACTGTCTGAGGGTCCTGAAAAAGACTCTATTAAACACAATCCTACATCTTCTAAAAAGAAGTGGGAAAACAAAAAACAACATTCAAAAGAGAAACGTTCTCAATCCCGAGGTAGGTCTCCTCAAAAGGAGCCCTCTGATAGGAGGTATAACCTCAGGAATTGGGATAATTTGAAATAACCTGACAGGTATCAAGATACTGATACACGTTCCTCTCGTACCTTTCAGACATCTTCACAGACATCCAAAAGAAGAGGACGGTCAGATCACAAAGAAGAACGCATGAAGTCCAGAGACGATCAACGCGTTCAGAAAAACAAACCAAAACCTCAATTCAACAAGAAAAAGGTAGCAGGTCTGAAGATCAGACATGCCGAAAATCCTGAGGACACAACTCAAGAACGGAGAATGGGCTCAGAAAATGCTGGACAGTGCAGCAGAAGTAACACTAGCTCTCCAGAACCTGAAGGAACTTCTGGAGACAGTGGACTTGAATGAGTACATAACAGTTGAAACTGTAGACACCAGGGTTAGTTCTTCACAAAAGTTATATGAGATAACACTCCTGATGCAAGGAGACATACCAAGAAAAGTGAAAGCACTCTTTTGGGAAAAACTTTCAAGGGGTTATGACATACTTCTAGCAGAAAAAGACTGGCCACCTGAATTTGTCAGGGAGTGCCCACATGGCGAAGACATCATTATGCCAGCCTTCTCCAACCATGTTCCTATACATTTAAAATATACTTATGCCAGGAAATGGGCAGTAGCCCAGGCCCCAGCGTTAGTCAAAAATCATGTAGGATGGGATAAGGACTCACCTCACCAAAAAATCCAATTAAAATGTCAACCCTACTGCACAAAGGCAGTATCCAATTAAGCAAGAAGCTAATAAAAACAGGTCAGGGAGATCTTAGATCAACTTGAATACCAAGGGGTGATTGAAACATGCACCTCATCAATGAACAATCCTTTTTTTCCTGTTTCCAAACCAGACAACACATATTGTCTAATTTTGGATTACAGACACCTGAATACTTTTTCTAAAACATTTGCTGTTTAAATGAAACCGATGAGGGTGTTATAAATATCCATCCAAATTTAAGGAGAGCCATCACTCTAAAACTTATAAAACATGGCCTGACACCAAGAGGTGGTAGAGCAGTTTTTGTGATAGAGGCACATGAATCTTTTCAGACAGAGGTATTCTATTCATGGATTACATTCCCAGAATCAAATCCAGTAACAAAAATGTTTCACTTTTTCAAAGAAGATGAACCACCTGAGGAATACATTCCCTTCGAGGATGTTGAAATTCCACTCACATACCAGGAGCATCAGCTCGGGTTTAAAGGCGCCCTAAAACATTACAATCATATTACCAGGCTCGGTCCACTAGGTAGACCAGGAGCAACATGGACGATTTTAGCCGGCTACACACCACATCCTGAAATTGAAGGAATGTCAGACAATGAATTACTCACTCAACTCAAAGAGTTGATAAAAATTTACAAACAGTTAGTACAATATGTCATGCGGACTTTAACAGTCCAACCACCAATAACCATTCCGAATCAAACCCCTCAGCAGGGGAATACACTACAAATTACTCCACAGACGTTACACACAGTCATGGGTAAAATGCCCACAAAACGTGAACAAATTCCATTCTGGATAGCTCAAAAAATTACTCAAATCGAAGCAGTATTTCCTAATACTAGCCCTTATGAGAAACACAGAATCCTAACAATCTGTTTACCAATGGGGATCACACCACATCTGGAAGACTGCACCACTTGGGGCACAGTCTTTGCTGCGATCTATACTAAAACACATGGTGTTCCGTCTATTGCGGTAATACCTGATGTCCTGAAACAAATTCAAAATGAATACAAGGCAGAGCCTGCTCTGAACTTAGGTATGAAATTACTGAAAAACTTCGACCAGGTCTCAACAATAATATTATCTAATATTAAAGGGGAGGCAGCATCAGTGGCGATCCGCCAGAAATTAAGGGAATTTGATGTAAAAGAACATCAACATGAACTACCCAGAATAATAGAAAAATCCTATGAAGAATTAGGCAGAGACAGTTTAGGTGGGAAACCAGTTAAACCACAACTGTCTGAGGGTCCTGAAAAAGACTCTATTAAACACAATCCTACATCTTCTAAAAAGAAGTGGGAAAACAAAAAACAACATTCAAAAGAGAAACGTTCTCAATCCCGAGGTAGGTCTCCTCAAAAGGAGCCCTCTGATAGGAGGTATAACCTCAGGAATTGGGATAATTTGAAATAACCTGACAGGTATCAAGATACTGATACACGTTCCTCTCGTACCTTTCAGACATCTTCACAGACATCCAAAAGAAGAGGACGGTCAGATCACAAAGAAGAACGCATGAAGTCCAGAGACGATCAACGCGTTCAGAAAAACAAACCAAAACCTCAATTCAACAAGAAAAAGGTAGCAGGTCTGAAGATCAGACATGCCGAAAATCCTGAGGACACAACTCAAGAACGGAGAATGGGCTCAGAAAATGCTGGACAGTGCAGCAGAAGTAACACTAGCTCTCCAGAACCTGAAGGAACTTCTGGAGACAGTGGACTTGAATGAGTACATAACAGTTGAAACTGTAGACACCAGGGTTAGTTCTTCACAAAAGTTATATGAGATAACACTCCTGATGCAAGGAGACATACCAAGAAAAGTGAAAGCACTCTTTTGGGAAAAACTTTCAAGGGGTTATGACATACTTCTAGCAGAAAAAGACTGGCCACCTGAATTTGTCAGGGAGTGCCCACATGGCGAAGACATCATTATGCCAGCCTTCTCCAACCATGTTCCTATACATTTAAAATATACTTATGCCAGGAAATGGGCAGTAGCCCAGGCCCCAGCGTTAGTCAAAAATCATGTAGGATGGGATAAGGACTCACCTCACCAAAAAATCCAATTAAAATGTCAACCCTACTGCACAAAGGCAGTATCCAATTAAGCAAGAAGCTAATAAAAACAGGTCAGGGAGATCTTAGATCAACTTGAATACCAAGGGGTGATTGAAACATGCACCTCATCAATGAACAATCCTTTTTTTCCTGTTTCCAAACCAGACAACACATATTGTCTAATTTTGGATTACAGACACCTGAATACTTTTTCTAAAACATTTGCTGTGTAAAATGCACACAGTACAGCATTAATGTATAGCATTGTGTGTAAAAAATATAAAGCCACATTGGATATTTCAAATGGTTTCTTTTGTCAAAACATAGCACCTGAAAGTAGGTACTTGACAGCTTTCTCATTAATGGGGACCCAGCGTCACTTCTGTCAACTTCCACAAGGGTTCAAGAACAGCCCGGGGTTATTCTCAGCAAGAGTAACAGAGTTACTACAAATTTATGATGACGAGGCATTATCATATGTCGATGATATCTATCTGACCTGGATAGGCACTTGAACAGGGTAAACACCATTATACTGGGCTTCGCATCTGAGGGCTATGAATTCAATTTTAAGAAATCAAGAATTGCCCATCTCAATGTCCTTTTCCCAGGATATGAACTTTCAAGTGAAGGCAAAAGCCTGGCAGCGAACTTTTTAGAAAAGTATGCGCTGCTCCAACCTCCAAAAACGATTCTAGGTTTCCTGAATTTTGGAAGAACTTACATTCTAAATTACGCAGAAAGGGTTAAACCTCTCTACGAACTAATCAAACCTGATTTCAAAATCAAAGATTGGACACAGGAACACACAGAAATCTTGCGTTCACTACAAGCTGACTTGTTAGCAACAAATCACTTACAAACACGCGTAAATACACGCAATTTAGTGATCTGAATAATTTTGGGTCAATGCGGATTCACCTACTTAACTTTTAATGAAGGTGAAAAAGTACCAATTGCATACAAATCACATTTCTATACAAAAGCGGAAATGCGCTTCACTTCAACAGAAAAAATTCTGACAGCAGTTCAAACCACTGTATCAAAAGAAAGAGTGAATTCATTGGCTGACGAGGCCGTGAAGGGGGCTGTGAAAACAGCTTCCGTAGCTGCAATCACTCGTTCAAAAACGAAAATAGACAGTGAGATATTGTTGGCTGTCAATGCTTCAAGCAAAGGCAGTGGAGCAGTGTTACCTAAAAAGTTTCCACTCAAATACTCATATATAATTGACGCGAACAACGTTCCATTTGCTCGAATCCCTGGAGTGGGGGATAGGGTAATTCCAAACATGGAACATAGATTAGGACTAATCCTAGCAGCACATGAAGGGATAGCCTCTGCCCATGCAGGCGTTTCCGCCACCGTATCGTTATTAAAACTGAGATATTGGTGGCCAGGTATTAGGAAACAGACCAAAAACTATGTTTTGGAATGTGAAATATGCCAGAAGATGAAAGTCTCTACAGTGAAACGTCCTGCGCAGACACCCCTGTTAATTTCAGATAAACCATTAGCTTGTGTTTACCTGGATGACTGCGGTCCCTTGCAAAGGGACGGTAACTATAAATATATCATGGTCGCAGTGGATTCGTGCTCAAGGTTCCTATGGATGTGGCCTCAGCGCTCTGCTGACGCTCAAACTGTTATTAAAGATTTGCGAGTCTTTATCGGCACATACGCAATTGGCACACTACATTCTGACCAGGGCCCTGCGTTTAGCTCTCGGGCTTACAAAGAAGCCATGGCCAGTTTGGGCGTTGCATGGCGTTACCCCTCTCCATTCCATCCTGAGGGAAATTCAGTTGTGGAAAGGAAAAACCGGGACATAAAGCGGTCTATAACAGCTAGGGTATTAGGTTCGGGTGATGGGTAGGTTAAACATCTTAATGGGGTCCAACGCTCATTAAACAATTTGCCAAGAAGTTCTCTAGGAGGGGTCACTCCATATGAGGTCCTATTTGGGACAAGAATATGGGTTCCTGATCTCGAATGTAAAGGCACAGTGGTGGAAAATAAACCATTTGATATCAAAGATCGTTTGGCTGTTTTACAGGACTTAAATGAACTAAGATCAAAACAAAGCAATGTGTTCCTGAAGCCAACCACCACTGGGGATAATCCAGCCGTCCCAGCAAGGCCTGTCTGGATCCCAAAGCTCGGGGATCCAGTCAGAGAGAAGATCGCGAACAAGAAGGAATTTGGGCCTTCTTACAGACAACCGGTACCTGTCCTAGCAATCCACGGATCAAGAACAGTACTTCTGCCGCCCCTTGCTGGTAAAAAGGAGAAAAGATTTGTGTCCATCGACCTCATCAAACCACACTATGTGGCCAATACTAAGCAGTAGGCCATGTGGACTCCGATCAAGTAGCAGACACACTCCTCTAGCTACTATCCAAGAGGTTCAAAATGAAAGACTCATCACCATTGAGAATCCAACAGTGAGAAATGAAGGACTAAGCAGCAATGCTATCGAACTCATTCCTCTTGAAACCCAAATAACAGTTTGTCCTGAAACACCTGTCTACACCAACGTAACAAGTGATCCACAGGTTCCAGCGATTTCAACGAATCCTGATGCAATTTCAACCATTGACAGAACTGCTTCTGGCTATTTCATTAACTTTGATACGTTTTCTGAGGATCCCAGCGAGCCTGAAACAATGCCAGCGAAAAGAACTTTCACAAGACTTCTTTCATCACGTGAAAAAGACATATCTGGTTTCACTATGGATTGAACTATGGATTATTTCTGGAATATTTTTCTTTCTGCTTTGGCTAGCTTTAGTAATAACTCTGAGCATGTTGATAGATGGAAGCTATATTCACTTGGACACAGGAAGTAAAAATGTGAACTTACTTTTGAAACCACACAAATCATCCCATCGTGAAGCAAGAGACTTGTCAGAAGTGAACATCATAGCCGTTCCTATACAAGATGGTATAGTTTGGGACAAAACGGATTATGATATATTCGGTCTGTCTGAACTTTTGAAGATTCTACACTTATTCAAGATATTATTAAGTGACTTTATTACCTCCAGTACCTATTCTGATGATTGGAACTTTGAGACTGTTAATAACATGATGTCTGATCTAGAAATATCTGCTGCATTCTCTAACCATGAGTACTTAGAGGGTTCAACAGACTATGAACAGCTTTTTGTTACAACCACTATGGTCATCATTTCTTGCATAAATCTGCAACACCTAGAAATGTATTTATGTATAACCAATGGGAACATTGTCCTACACCACCAAGGGGTAGCTCAAAAACGTTTGAAATGAAGTTTCCATATTTTTCATGGTACAATATATCCAATCCAGAAACGTTTTACTTTAAAAATGTGAACAAAACAGGAACGAAAAATATGTTAACCAATACGAAACAGATTTATTCTGCAGCCTTTATTGCCCAACTGTCTAGACAGGGTTTCGACTTTTGGAAAGACACAATTGACACAAAATCTGTCTGATGTACAAAAGATTGACAAGTGCAGGAGATAGAAGCTTTGTTTAGAGCCTGCATCATCCCACAGGAGATAATATTTTTGAATGACACTGTCCAACAAACGTCTTGCCTTGGGTTAGCCAAGATCAAAGACATGAACAAACCGTCCATACCTACACCTGCAAGTAATAGCACTACACAGGGGGTGGTCGACGTACATACTATCTTACAAAACAACAGATCAGATTCCGAATGGAAAAAAATGGTTGCTTTGGCCCACAGACACAAACATCTGTCAAGAAAGATTCCTGATCAAAACACAAGGTTTAACAATCAATAGGCCAGACCCACGCTATGTTCAAAGACAGCATCCAAGGATAGTAACAACATACAGTGTAGGAAAATTATGCCTTGATTGGCTACAGTCATCTACACTAGAGGATGTGAAACAACACTTATCTTTACTTAAAGAAGACGCAGACCTTAATTCTTGCTAGGTCCAAGAAAACCACGTCAAAAACGTTTCATATATGCCGGCATCTATGCTGCTTATAATGAAATATGGAAGGTTACCCAAGCAGACGCTGCAGAAAGAATACGAGAAATTGATCATATTCATTTAGGGAAATCTCTTGCTGTGGTCGACAATGGGTTAACGACTCTGTCATCCAGGTTATATTCTTTGGGCAACATTGTATCGTCTGCTATAGACATTGTGGAACAAGATTTGGTCCTGCTGCGTCAAGGCCAGTCTCAATTACGTTCTATTCTGTCATTAGGATGGACGCTACAAAACTTGCGTGCAGGCTATGTGCCTTGGCGTTTCATCAACACGTCTCCTCTGTTTTCTGATTACAATCTCACTGATAAACAGATTGAGCTGGCACAAAGGGGAGCGCAGTGTAGAGTGCTGAGCATTGAAAAACTGGAAAAATTGCCATTTACGGTAGCAGAAAAACCAGCTACAGAATGGATCATACATGGCAAAATAACTCTGCCTGTTACAACTTTCCATTTTCAGTATTGCCTTAAACACATGCCAGTAGGCAAATATGAAAGGTTGGGTAAAGAATATATCAGGGCATCCTGGGATTTACCTTACACACACAGATGTTGGAGTGGGGGGCGTGAAGTGTTTATTAGCGGTACACACTGTAAAAATGCACTGAGCGGTTCACTCATATGTCGGGATATGAGTTTACACGGGGCTTGTAGCGGTTCCACTGCAACTTTATCCTGCCACCTGCAAGGTTCACCAGCCGCTGTGATTAATCCAACGTTTGGACAACTTTCAAATGGGAGTTACCTTATGTTGAATGATCAGAGCTGTTGTGGCATGTTGCCAGGTATCCCATATCTAGTAACGGTTACTTCCAGGGTCACTTGCTGTGTGCAAGTCTTGTTCCCCCAAATAGAGACAGTCAGGGAGTCGCCTTTATGGCCTTCACTGAACATCTCTTCTATACGAATTGATACTTTAAGCAGAATAAAAGCCATTCTTTTACAACAAACCGTGCCTTTGACCTCGGCCTAAGAAACCTATGATCTACAAGTCGCAAGGACTTTGGCTGAGATACAGGCTCTGTTAAGGACAAATTGCCCTACACATTTCACAGAAATGTTGGGACGTATCTTAAACATGTCTGATACGAGCGGTATTGTGCATGTATTTAAGACTATATGTTCGGGACTGTTAACACCTTTTCAAGCAGTCCTCGGAATCATTCCAAACTTCATGCACTCGGTGTTTGGTGGTCTGCCGCTAATTCTAGCACTCGTTCCAGGAATCCTGTTTTTATTCCTTCTGCTACGCTATGGCAAGCCAATCCTCCAGCGTCACTCCCAGCACCTTGGAGAATGCTCTCCTGGAAAGGAAGTGACGTGAGCGCATAGCGCAACTATTGATTGGGTTTACCTCGTCTACGAGAACTAAATGCCACATGGTTTCTGTCGTTCAGACCAATCTGACAAGATTGCATCTTACCTGTTCTACGCTGCCTGCTTTGTGGTGAAGAATGTGTGCTAGACATCTGTCTAACACTCCCATCAGTCGTGCCAACGGATATCGATACTCTGCTGGACCCGATAACGGCCCATGCTCTGTGTTGTCCCCAGAGGCTACCAATCCTGATGACGGCATTAATTGAGATCTCACAGACGCAACATGCTACTGCTGGGGTATGAGATGGATCAACAGGCACACAGGTATCAACGAACACTGCTACTGACGATGCATCACATCTATGTGCAGTTAGTCTTCTAAACGAGGTAATCGACCTATCACCGACAACAATAGATGACTTTTTGTCTACAGGATTAGAGGATTTCATGTTTTCCCCAGCATCTTCAAATAACTTTTTATTTGGCTCACAGTGTACCATATAATCTATGAATTTGGCCTTCATTTTTTCAAAACAAAATGACTAAATTTGGAACTTTCCTAAGATCGCACTTTTGTGAATATTGACTTTTTTCTTTTATGACTAAAAGCTCTGCTTACAGTATAACTATTCATAGAGAACAGACTTGTTTGGAGCACTTCCAGGGACACATTGTCACCTTTTTCCACATTTATGTAATCATGTTGTGAAATGGCTCTGGAATGTTTTTTTCCTTTCTGTAAAACTGGTCCATTTCATTACATATGTGTTTATATATTTCTGTTCATTCTCTTATCATTCACTGTAAATATATGCTTAGAATGCAACATTGCTTTAATATGTACAGCACCTTTGCATTTCATGTGTAGCAAACTTTTAGCGACGACTTCTGTTAGTATGCTTTTACAAATGTTTTTAGAGAACATGTGATACCCAATTTTATGTGTTTAGCATGTTTAGCATTTAGTAATATCGATCATTCATCAATGGATTAGGTGTTGTGTTTCGATTTAGATACCCGTATATAGGTTTCCCTGAATCATGTCCTTAAATAGGCACAACTCGCTTTGCCCTTATTTAGGCATAGAATCCCAGTCCTTATTTAGGCATTAGCCATGCTAACCAAATACAGGCATGGTCACCTACATCCGTCCATCCCACGTCACAATGAGTTCTTAGAAACCAGACCCTTAAGCCGAACGGGACTTTCCCTAGCTAGGATTATTGATTTCTCCAAGAACTCATCTATTATGCATGAACTACTATTTCTTAGGGGTTCATCCATAACGTCTTCCTCTGCCCGACTTTACGTCAATGCTTGCATTCCTAAGCACCTTTCAGGTATAAATATACCTTCCCTTACCATGGCAAACCACGGCACAACTCAGCACGACTTGACTGCACGGTTCGCCACGGCAAGTTCGGAAGAGACCATATCCTGGCCTGACGCACTGACCAGATGCTGTCATCCCTGCTCGCAGAGAATCCAGCTTCCAGTGTTCTGACTCTCTTCGCGGGGTGTTAGAGTTTGAGACCCGGATAGAGATTCCAACCTCTCTTATTCTAAAGGTATGAAGCTGACTAGAACCTAGAGGGACTCTTGGCATACTAAACTTAGTATATACCATACTATAGAAAACAGCACCTACTTCTTACCTCGTACTACACTTAGGTTAGGTACACTGGGGTAGAACTATTTAGAAGCATCAGACAAGTATTCACTTTTTAGCCTGTGTTATTTATGTATGTATATATGATTATATGTCAAAGCTAAAAGACAATGCTATTGCAGCATTATTTCTTCTTACTGCTTACGCTGTGCGTATTATATTTTGCTTACTGTCTAACGATTGTAACAGATCATATCTCTTACACGAGAAACAAGACTGTTCAATAAACCCCTTTTTTTGAAACGCCCATCTATCTATTTCTGTGTAACTCTGGAGAAACTGAGCATGCACGATTGACTGAGTGAAACTGCTATCTGTTGTTTCCACGATTCTGAGACGTGTTCCGATTCTAAGAGAAACAAAGTTGTCATGTTTATGCGGTTGTCAGAAACTAATCCCTTATTGTTCATTCGAGAAGTTTCTAGTGACCTCTGAGTTAGCTGGCACACACAAGTAATTAAGTTTAATGTACTCGATAGGAGCATACTGACCTTAGTCCTATGCAAAAACTATAGTGTATATTATTCCAATGCACAGAGCCTATAAGGGAAATAGGAACTACACTACACAGCCTCCATAGACAGCAGGTGGCGCACAGACAATTTACCCCGCAGATCGGGGCACGCAACTGCCCCCACTCACCCTCAGCAACGAGTGGGGCAATTAAGTCTTTGAGCAGCCGGTGGGAGCGCCGCGGTCCTCAAAGTCAGCTTCAGCCCTCTGCAGCGCTGCGGAAGGAATGTAAGCGCTGTGTGTCAGCTAGAGCAGGGGCCGCGGCACAACGAAGTCCGTATCACGAGAAAGGCGGCCCCTCCCCACACCAAGTACGTCAACCGCTCGATCTCTGGAATTGCCGAGCAGAACGCAACAGGGATGGGCTCTTACAATCCCCGGTATTTACAGCTGCATTACGGTGACAAGGGACACAGACTGCCGGATCACTGAAAGACGGATAGTGACAAAACGGCCGAGCGCGGACGGAGCCGCCTTAAGACGCTGCCATCTTCCCTGATGGTTGGCCACGCCCCCCCGTTCCCACTCTCAGAACCAGGCTATCGTTCAATCATGGACTGTATCTTGACTTTGAAACTCTTCGTGCTCGACTGTCTTTCTTATTGCTTAACTCTATCCTATCTTTTAAAGATTGTCAGCTCTGCAAGTGACAGAGAAAGTATGGACTTAAAATCCTTTCCTACTCCTTTGTTGGAAGCAGAGACTAGGAGCCTCCTTTTACCTGGACCTAATGAGGGATCATATGTTCTATGTGTCCTGGTCTCCCTCTGTCCCTTGAGCATGGCTCAAGGATAGGGTACTGGACTCTCTGGGGCTTCAGCCGACAGGGACTGGTCTTGTGTGATCCGGAGTATGCACTGAAAGTAACCTGCTCCTGCAGCCCAGTGCATAGCAGGTTTGTCACACTCGCTCTGCCTGCCATAGCGCTTTCTCTGTGCTCCTGACAGGTACGACAAATAGGTTTATGTGCACATTTTTCAGTTGTCCGATCCTGCAGCACACTTGCAAGTCTCATACATGTCATTAAAGCTGATTCAGGCCACAATAAAAGTCAATGAAGAAAAATACATTATCCCGATTTTTTTTTTTTAATTCTCCCACTTCTTTCTAAATGGTGGCATGTATGAATGTTGTTCAACTCTATGGTACTTATTTTATGATGTTGAAAGAATGAAAGGCCTGCCAGTCAGGAATTTAAACTGGTGGCCCGGAGGCTGCACACAGTTGCTCGACCCATTGAGCTGTCTCCCTAGCCTGACCACATCCATGAACGCCATTCACAGGTGCTCAAACCACTGAGCTACCTCCCTAGCCTGACCACATCCATGAAAGCCATCCATCAGCACACGTATGCCTTTCTGATGAAGTAAATTATGACCCCCCCCCCAAATATCAGAGCTAAATGAGCTTTGATGCATCATTATGGAACTTACGATTTTGTGACAAATTCAGACAATGCATGATGCCAATATTACATTAAAAGTATGCTCGTGCTTACGAAGGTTACATTACTCGTTAGCAGCATTGTGCATCTCTCTCCGCTCCTCCAATCCCTTTTTTTCCAGCTTTGGCCTTGGACGGTGCAAACTTTAGATTTCAGGGAGGGCTCCGATTCTGGATGAAAGAGGGCGTAGGGAGGGGCTGGCGGCTCATTCCAGACACAACGACCCCTTCCCTTCATAAGCTGAGGAAGAGGCCGCGAGACGGACACAGAGGCCAGGAAGACCGAAGCGAGGGAGAAACCAGACAGACAGACAGACGCGGCCAAGATGGGAGACTGGGAATACAACGACTCTAGTCAAGGAGAGACCACCGATTGGGAAGATTCAGACAGTAGTCAAGAAGAGGTCCCCGATTGGTGAGTACCTTGCTGGTTCTCAGACGTGCCTCCTGCGGCGGCAGCACTGCCTGGAGCTTGTACAATGTACACATGCCCCGGGATCGGTACTTGTTGTTCATATAGCATAAACTGCCTTACAGTTTCTAAGCGGTCCCAGTCAGTCAGCTCAGCTGGTTTCATGTTTTCTAGGGCCCCCCATCTTTACTTACTTTATGCGCTAGGACTCATCACCAGAACAGGCTTTGGCCATGAACCTAGTGTTGTCGTCCAGATCAAGCTGATAGTTCAGTGGGTTAATGCACATGCTATTGAGTCGGTCTTTGCAACACGTATGTCCCCTGCTTGGTTACTACCCTTCTGAGAATGTTCTTGTTCTCCTTTCAGGAACAGTTTAAGTTTAATTAAACAACCTCAATAGTCTTTATAATACTAATACAAGTTTCCTATTTATCCAGACACCTCCCCCATAGTACATAAGTGGATAAACTCTGCCATTTAGCCGGTGGCCGATTAAATAGTGCATCGTTTACTCAGCGGCCAAAATTGCGCCTGCCACCAATACTAATATATGCATTATCAAATATACCAAGAGGGCGTTTCTGTGTGATCCATATCCGTGTATATAATATATTCAGTAGTTTATCTTTTTGGCTTGCCCATCCCTTCATTGCTACTTATTGATATGCCAATACCCTAGTTTGGGGGGCAGAGCACAAAACATTTTTGAATTGCGCTATTGTATGCTCTTGATAGTTGTTTATTCTTGCTTGGGGCATCGTTTACTAGTATATTATGGAAGGATACTGGTGGTAGTAATGTGGGACATGAACGTTTGTGCACGTTTGCTTTGTTATATTGTTGTTTTTGTGCTGATTTATTGCAGTTCGATAATTTGCTTGTACTGTGGTTATCTGTTGTATTCTGTTTTGTTGTGTCGTTACCTTGCGCCGTGTGTTATTGTGTTATGTTCTGCTGTTTACTGTAGACATAAGAAATGGATTCTGCTACATTTCTAGCCCATGCCCTTAGAGTTCCTTTCACGAACACGCATTTACCTCTCTTTCAGGTGACTTGCGCTGCTCCAGGTCTAATCTACTTAGAACACCAGTCAGCACTGTTGTGACGCAGGCCCCAGAAGAGTCTGCGTGACCGAGTGTGCAGTGAAATACATTATTTTATATCTACCGGCGCTGGGCCCCAACCAGGCCTCGGCGGAGTCGGAGTAGGTCTAGTGTAGAAGCAGCTCCCTCAGAGTGACGCTTTTCTGTTTTTGTAAAGCCCATCGGTCCACAGGAGACTGTCCAGAGTAGGGCAGTTGTGAGGGTTGTGGAGGCCTCAGCAAATAGTTTATGGCAGCCATTTAAACTCTTGTCACACGGAGATCAAAGCGGCCGCAAGGAAGACGAGAGGGTTAAAATGTGAAATCCAGTATTTGTAAAGCGCAAACAGCTACCCGAAGGCATCCTGGCGCTGGGGGCCGTCGGGAAGATTGAGCAAGCTATTGCCCAGAGTCGCATGGTGCTAGGCTGACTGACGTGCCGCCGGTGCCAGGGATCGAACCGTGAGCACCAGATTCCAGCGTCAGTCGCCCTGGCCGAGCCACGGGTAACGATGGCGCCCGCCACTGTACCCCAATGACGATACATGTTTCACTCCATCTCACACCCTAGCTCGTCCATGGTTTGTTTGCTGTTTTATTTATTTATGCGTTTTTGATATAGCGCGTACAATACCAGTAGGTGTCAGAGCGCTTTACAATAGAACCAATTTTATGGCAAGACCGGAGGCTCCTATTATGCTTTCTTTTCTTGCTTTATTCCAATAGCAGCAAGATAAACTACTCTTCCCAGAAGGCTTGGAGAAACAACTACCAGCCAATGGGAAACAAAGAAGCAAATACTGACCAATCACAACATAGATAGCAGTATAAGGTGTATCGTGACTGCAAACAGCCCTCTTTTCTTGCTGCTCGCAGTCAAGATAAGTACCTTTTTCTGTTATATGCATTAATTTGAAGTACTTTTTGGTATTGTTCGGTTTAACTGTATTATTGGCCTGTGTAGCGCAACTCCGTTGCTTCTGTTTCTTCGCGCTCTCACGCGCGTATAAATCTTTCAGTTTTCGTTTCCCCCCGCGCCCTGCACGCTTTGCCTGCCCCTCGCGCGCCTCTCTCACCGGTCCCCGCCTCAACTGTGGCGCAGCGCTTCAGACCGGCTCCTCAGCTCGACGCGCAGTTACCGGCTCCTCTCCACGCTTCGTTTCTTCCTTCTCTCAGCCATATTTCACACGCCCCTAAGGGGAGGGGTTTCTATTTTCATACGCCCACTCCTTTTTCCTCTCATTAACCCTTTCTGGTCAGGTTTTGAGCAGACTCTCTGTCTTTGCTCACAATGCAGGTTTCTAATGAGCCTCATGACAATGAAGGGGACGAGTTCAAAGAGGATTTGAGCTCTTTTATTAATTCCTCAGTGGAGACTGCTGTCGAAGCTTCTATGAAGCGTTTTTCTAAGTCTATGGAGAACTCTCTCTTAAGTGTCATGACCAAAGCAATGGCCCAATCTGCGGGGGATAGCAGAAAACTTACAGTGGTACACTCCAAGGTTTCTTCTTTGGCGTCAAAAGTGGTTGGTGAGTCTTCCTCACATATGACAGAGGACTTGGTTCCTCCCAGGCCTCCTATTCAGGAGGGGTTAAAAAGTGTAGCTGGTAAACGTAAGGCTAAGTCTAACAACCCGGAGGTACCACAAAAAATTGGTCATTTCAACAATTTATGACACAGATGACGATATGGGTGACGCCACTGACCTTGATGATATTTTTGATATTGTAAATCCTTCTTCCCCTCCTAAGAAATTAAAACTGGACGCCTTTGCATCGGAACCGGTGCTGGATCCTGACGGTACCCCTCTTTTTGACCCTGCATCTATCAGACACCCTAATTCTACCGAATGGTTCCCTATTGACCATGTCGGGGAGTATATAACCTCCAGACTTCGTCTCCCTTTAGACAAAACTGTCCGGGCTAAATTGAAGTCCGAGTGTCCCAAGCCCTCTCTCCCTTCTCACATAACTTCTACCCCTGCCATTGATCAACCTCTCCTCACTTTCTTCTCGAAGTTTGGCAAGGATCCGCACAAAGGCGTGGACAAAGCTTGGTCCTCCTGCCAAGACAAACTGCTTGATTTGGTGGGGCCACTGGCCCGCATATTTGATTTAGCTGAAACAGCTCGCCTGGATGGCTCGGACCTTAATCCAGAGGAGATTTCACTGTGGGTCCAACGCGCTTTTTGTCTCCTGGGCAATACTAATGCGGCCTTGACTCATGAGCGCCGCAAAGGTCTCTTAATAAAGTTAGATCCCAAGCTTGCCAACCTTGCCCCCCTCGATCCTGGTGTCAAGGCTGATGGTCTTCTCTTTGGAGATTCGTTAGTAAAAGACTTAAATCGGTTCGTCACCACCTTTGCCTCCTTGGACAAGGCGCAGCAATCCATCAAGAAGGTCTTTCCTTCTCGGGTTTTTGGCAGGGCCGGAAGAGGCAGGAGCCGCTCTACCGGCCGTGGTTTCCAGTCCCAAGGCTCCCGTGGTACCTTCAACTCCAATCAACAGGATTTCAAGCCCCAATTTTACCCCCAAAGAGGTCGAGGTTACAGGGGCAGGGGCCAACGTGGCTTCCGCCACAACAACAACAATTCCCAACAAGGTGAGTGCAGTTATTCCTGTGGGGGGTCGTCTAGCCCTTTTCCTGCACAGATGGCAGTCTCTCACTGCAGATCCATGGGTTCTCGACACAGTCCAAGGTTATCGTATCGAGCTTTACGCTCCTCCTTTTCAACATGTTCTTCCTTCTCCTCTAGTGTTCTCAATCGAAATGTCCCTGCTAGTCACCTCGGAAATACAGGCACTTCTTTCCAAAAGAGCTATTCTAGTTTCCCCCTTCGATCCCTCAGGCTTCCTCAGCACGCTTTTTCTCGTTCAAAAGAAGAACAAGAAGATGAGACCAGTGATCAATCTCAGATTCTTCAATCAGTTCGTGGTTTATCGTCACTTCAAAATGGAGACGATCCTTCACTTACGAGACACTTTGCGTCTCAACGATTGGATGGTCCGCATAGATCTCCAAGACGCTTATCTATCTATTCCTATTCACGAATCACACACAAAGTTCCTCCAATTTCAATGGCAAAACGTCACTTATCGTTTTCAATCTCTGCCCTTCGGACTTTCTTCAGCACCCTGGTGCTTCACAAAGGTAATGAGACCTGTCGTAGCTTACCTACGATCTCTAGGGATAAGACTCATCATTTATCTCGACGACATTCTCCTCATGAATCTAGACAAATCGGCACTATTGAACGATCTCAACACTACACGTTCTCTTCTTCTCGAGTTAGGTTTTCTCCTCAATCTAGAAAAGTCTTCTCTCATCCCGACTCAGAGCATGGAGTTTCTAGGCTTCCGTGTAGACTCCCCCCTGGCTTCCCTCTTTCTTCCTCAATCCAAGATCTCCACGATTCAAACGGAGATTTCCCAGGCTCTGCGCCGTCCACTCATTTCTCTCAGAACTCTGGCGAGATTAGTCGGACTTTTATCGGCCTCCATTCAGGCTATCTTCCCGGGCCCCCTCCATTATCGCGCTCTTCAGCGCCTAAAGATCAGGCATCTTCGGCAAGGTCTCGCTTATTCCGATCAAATAGAGTTAGATCTCGAATCTCACCTGGAACTGCAATGGTGGTTAAACCATTTGGAGGCCTGGAACGGCCGAACCATCTTCGCTTCCGCCCCAGATCTTGTATTAGAATCCGATGCAAGTCTGACGGGTTGGGGCGCCCGTTGTGGACCAATATCGACTGGCGGTACATGGTCAAAAGAGGAGTCCAAATTGCACATCAACTGTTTAGAGATGCTTGCAGGTTCCTTTGCAATCCAGAGCCTAGCAAAAGACAGAGTAAGCTGTACCATCCTCCTACGCATGGACAATGTTTCTGCGGTTCGTTATATAAACCATCTCGGTGGCACAAAATCAAAGGCTCTGGCAGATCTAGCAAAAAGCCTTTGGGAGTTTTGCCTTTCCAACAGACTATCGCTCTCCGCGGAATATCTCCCAGGAGATCTCAACGCTGTGGCCGATTGGCATTCTCGCTTCCTCCGGGATTCCAGCGACTGGAAGCTTCTTCCCTCCGTGTTTCTCTCCCTCTCTCAGTTGTGGGGTCCTTTCTCAATAGACCTCTTTGCTTCCCGTCTCAATTCCCAGTTGCCTCATTTCTTCAGTTGGCGTCCGGATCCTTTGGCTCTAGCGACCGATGCCTTCCTCCAAGATTGGTCCCTTCACCTCAATTATGCCTTTCCTCCTTTTCTGTTGATCAACAGGGTCTTATCGCAGGTGCGTCGCCAGATGACATCTCTGGTAATAGTGGTTCCCTTTTGGCAGTCCCAGATTTGGTTCCCGTCTCTCCTGGAATTGGCGGTAGACTTCCCCGTCCTTCTTTCTCCTTTCCCCAATCTTCTCTCGGATCCTCAGGGCAACCCCCATCCTTTAATGGTCAACCAGTCTCTGACGTTGTCCGCCTGGAAAATTTCCAGCCTTCCTCTTCTGATTTCGTCATTTCACAGGAAGCTTCAGTCTTTATTAGTCGAGCATGGGCCCCTGGCACCTCCAAGGCTTACAAGTCCGCCTGGTCTCTTTGGTCAAGCTGGTGTCTGCAGAAATCTGTCGATCCCGTTTCAGCCTCTTTAAACTTTATGGTTAACTTCTTAGCCTCTGAGGCTAGCTCGGGTAAATCCTATCGTACCATCAATCTCTATAGATCTGCCATTTCACTCAATCATTCCCACATTGATGGAAAACCTGCGGGGGCGCATCCCTTGGTATGCAGACTTCTAAGAGGAATTCGTTTTTCAAAACCTCCTTTGGCTAAGTATTCTAGTTTATGGGATGTCAATTTGGTTTTGCAATTGTTTTCTACCTGGCCTGATAACTCTGCTCTTTCATTAAAAATGATCTCAGCCAAACTTACTATGTTATTATGTTTAATTTCCATTAAACGAGTATCTGATGTGAAAGCCTTAGATGTTTCTTCTAGACAATTTACTCCTACCGGTGTAATGTTTCATGTTCATAAACGTACCAAGACCAATTTACAGTCTGTGTTCTACCCCTATTTTACCTCCAATCCCAAATTGTGTGTAGGCCAATGTTTAAAAGTTTATGAAAGTAAGACCTCTGCTCTCAGGACTTCCTCCAGCTCCCAACTCCTTATTTCCTTTCGTAAACCCTTTCATCCTGTTTCTGCTGCTACCTTGGCCCGTTGGGTTCGTTGGGTCATGTCCCTGGCAGGTATTGACGTCTCCGTTTTCGGAGCTCATTCCACTAGAGGAGCCATGGCTTCTAAAGCCTTTTGGGCTGGCTCCCGTCTGGAGGATATCCTGAAGTCAGCAGATTGGTCTAATGATTCAGTGTTCCGTACATTTTATTGCAAACCTGTTCTTACTGCTTCTTCTATGGTGGTTGATATGCTTTAAACAAGCATAATAGGAGCCTCCGGTCTTGCCATAAAATGTAGATTTTCCTAATAATTTATGACGGAAAGTCCTAATTTTATTAAAGACACGGAGGCGAGTATTATCCCGCCACAACACTTCTAACTGGTGTTCTCCCTCCCCACAGGAACTCCAGCGCTGCCACCGGCATCATCCTGAGGTCCTCATGGATTCTATCAAGATCATTCCTTCTGATACGGCACCTTCTGTTCTTGGACTGGATCTTCTCTCCGACTCTCCTCTGGTGGTCTTCGGAAAAGAACTTTTTACGTGGACTTTGACCTTTTGCATTTTGTTCTCTGTTTCTCCTTTATTTTTCCATACTCTATGATTGCTCGCATAAGAAAAGAGGGCTGTTTGCAGTCACGATACACCTTATACTGCTATCTATGTTGTGATTGGTCAGTATTTGCTTCTTTGTTTCCCATTGGCTGGTAGTTGTTTCTCCAAGCCTTCTGGGAAGAGTAGTTTATCTTGCTGCTATTGGAATAAAGCAAGAAAAGAAAGCATAATACTCGCCTCCGTGTCTTTAATAAAATTAGGACTTTCCGTCATAAATTATTAGGAAAATCTACATTACATCACATAAGGACTTCAGAGTATACGAATTACACACAAGACACGAAACAGAAACTGGCGTACAAACACAAAAAGAAAATGATACTACAATAGTGTGAACGAAAGATGTGCAAGTAAAACTAACGACGCAGATACAGTTCATTTTGGCGGGATCAGTCCCCGTCCTCTCACCCAGCCCCCGGCACTGGCCTAGCTGGCCCTATTCTGTGAATGACACAGTACTGCGCCGCGATAGCTGCCTGCATGTTCTTCCGTTCTTTGCCTCCATGACCCCGGGAAGCAAGGTCGAGGCAGAGATATCACCAATTTATACCCATGACAACACGTATCAAAGCAAAACGTAAATATTCACGGAAACCCAATTTCTACACATTATTGTTAGTGTGCTATATAGTTTTAGAAGTAAAACAGTATGAATGTGGACATTTATTTGCCACATTGAAAAGTAAATTCTCCAAGTTGGGGTGTTAACTCATTCACGAAAAGGGATTTTTTTCTTCAGTTTTTTATATAATGCAAACTCGACCTAAAGCTACTAGAGTAATTTACATGAGCACCAGTTACCTTGCCAAACAACATGTTTATTTCTTTTATTTTTTAGTCAGGGAACTAGAAATGATTTCCCAGAATCACAGGATTTTGAGCCAACAAACCTGGTTCCCCAGTTCCAAGGTCGGCAGCCCTGGCCATCACACCACGTCCTCTCAGCCCTTTGGGACCCTTTTCCATTTGTGAATGTTAAAAAAACGCAAACTTGCCCTGAAGGTACTGGAGCACTTTACACGAGCACCAGTTAAATTTCCCATGGACACGTTCATTTCTGGTTTAAAATTTTATTACAAAAATTCAAAAGAAATGCAACACAAAGTCAATACCATGAAGACACTCACCAAATATGGTATTACAGAGAAATACAAAATCAAAAATATTCTAAAGTGAGCAGTAAAATAAACAGAGAAACAGACAGCATCCATAGCAGAATCTAAGTTTTCAAGAAAGTCCTTCTGGCTCACCCCCAAAATAAAGTTTTATTTTTTACATTATTCTTGCATATGAAATTACTAAAAGTGCTGATTCATCATTACATTGTCAGCAAATCAGAGGGCAGTTTCACTGAGCATCATATTGCCTTAGCATCTAAGCACTATCCCACTGCAGGATTATTGATTCACCTCACCCCACTTGTGAATAGCACAGGAAATGTTTTTTGAAGAGGATAAATAGTAAAGTTGTAGTGTCTGTATCCACCATCCTCCACCACAAAATCTTCCTAATTAAGCAGGGCGACTTTCCTGCCGTTTTCCTAGTGTATCTTACCTATCCAAAACCCTTATTGCCCTTCCAGCCACCACCTTGCTAGTGCACCACCTTCCGATTTTAAAGGCTGGTTTGCATGGGCACCAGGGGTCACAGTGAATAGCAGCTCCTAACAATGGCTTTCCATTTAGTGACCTTGGCACTGTCCCACCTCCTAGTAGGGTCTGTTGTCATGAAGGACTTTAGGTCCATGATTTGTCTGGGTAAGGTTGGGGCGAGGGGTAGTTCCAGTGATATCCTAGGGTTTCTCTGGGTGCCTACGGTATCTTGGTGACTTGTTGTGGGTGCCAGCTCCGACACAGCTTACCTCTGTGCTTCTTAGTTCCTTATCGGTCCCTTGCCCCTACCCTTAGTTTTTCGTTTCCCTCAGTGCTTTCATTCATTACAATTTCTTGTATGGTCCACCCTGCATAGGAACTTGGCAACTGTAAACCACTCAATGAGCTCATCAGCTCCAGGTGTCAGGACATTCTTACATCTTGGACCATTCATACCGGAAGCATCCTCTTACTCTTTCTTTAATTGCACTTGAAAATTACATAGATTGCTATGAAATTCAAATATTTTAAATAGTGAATGTGAGATAATTCCTCCATTCCATTATGAATTCTACATCAGTTTGCTGTTTTTACCCTGGGAGATTCTGGCAGGAATGGTTTATGCGATTGATGATCATGGCGACGCAAGAACCTCAGGGAAAGCAGGATAGAACACAGGTGCAGTGGGATTGGTTAAACCAAGGGCCTGATTTAGATCTTGGCAGGACTGGAACCGCCATCACCTTTTTTGGCAGTCTTCCCGCCCGCACCTTGGCGGTCCGCACGCTCGATTTTGATGTTGGCTGGTCACTGGAGGAAAAACTGCTGCACTCCCACCAGCTCCACCAGAATCTTTCTCCCGCATTAGCGGTGTCAGAGGCAGAAGCTGCTGTCGGAGGGAGTCCCACCGAGATTTCCACTGTCCAGATTAAGATGCAGCTTTCCGTCTAGGCAGCTGTGGCGGGGAAACCTCCAAGCTGGAGTTGGTGGAATGGAAGAAAAAAACTTGGAAACTCACCTTTTTTCGACAGTCCCACCACTGATTCCGTCTTGAATGCCACTGTCCAGCTTCATCATTCCTGTGCTGCTGCGACTTGTCCACGACGCTCAGCCACACCGTTGTCGCCGGGATCTGAGGAAGGCTTTTGTGGTGGGTGTGGGTGTACATTCAATAGTGTGTGTATGTTGTCGGTGTGCAATGCTATATTGAAAAATATGGGCAGTACACATTACCTACATATACATATTGACAGATTCACAACATATATGTGTATTGGGAAAATAATTAGAAGTACTTACCTATCTCCACAATACCATAGCCTCACTCCATCACCACTGCCAGGACAGCGCCAGCACAACAGGAACATCTAAATCTGCTCAGCGTAAGCAACCGGCCTGATGGCGACAGAGTACTCTTAGCCTGCACAGAAGATCACCGCCATGGTGGTCTTCTGTCCATTGCTGCAACATCTAAATACGGCGGGCAGACCGCTGTCAGGCTGATGAAGGTGTAGTTGGGACTGCCGTGGTGGAACAGCAGTTGTACCGCCTAGGTCTAAATCAGGCCCTAAGTAACACTTTATGCAATTAGTTAACTGAAATAAAGACCATCCCATGGCAGAATGTTGTCTCTAGTTTCAACTTTATACATCAAGTGATACGCCTGAACTCAGGTTAGGGAAGAATACGCTAGCGCAGTCCATGAAACCTTACCAGCAGGCAGGAAAACTGGAGGCCGAATTCACTGCCTATCCTGAACCATCAATGCCACTTACTCAAAGCAAGAGTGAAGGTGCTCATGTTCCATTCATCACATCATGTTAGGATGGATATTGTCTTGTTTACCCGGAATAATATGCAGGATTATCTGGATGTTTTCAGCGGTACCAAGTATTTCACATATTTGACCTTGATTATATTGTATGAATCTATTGACCATCTATCAGAGCCACTACAGCTCAGTGTAACCCAGTGTTCTTGATAAAGGGTGTATCGTGTCAAGGTAGCCTTCTCATCTGCTGTAATCCTTATCAATTCTTTGCTGACTTAGGGTTCGTCTTTGCATCTCTTCATGTTCTCAGAGCCTAGCCGATAGTCCACTATGTAAGGTTTTAAGATATGACCAACTCTTTACTTACCAAACTCAAAGAACCTCTGATCTGATGACGAAAGATAAATCATCCCCCTATTTCTATTAATTGGCTCCTGAGAGATTCATTGAATTCCACCAAGCGTTTGTCTCAGTGGAAACTTGGCTTTCATGACTTGATACGCTGGCCAGATGAAATTTCTTTGAGAAAATGTATTAACAAGTGAAATTCCTTTCTCTATCTCATCCATCTCTTCTTCCTTTTCCCCTTTTCTGCTTTTCTTTTGTGCTGGATCAAAGGATGAAGAACAAGTCCAAATCCCCAAAACATGCAAGAGTGCCAATCAGTGGCACCCACGGCAGACATACATTAAGCATTAGTCTGGTCTAGTATGTGTTACGTATATATTGAAATTTTATTTGTACAATAAAGCATGTAAGCCTTCTTGGCACCTGGAACTGCCATGCAAAGAGCATAAAATACTAAAAGAGCTAATAGTCATTTTGATGAAACAAAGATTTACAATGTTATCTAATTAACATGATGTTTTCCTTCATCCTGTGATATGAAGATAATCATCCTTATGTGCTGATGTCATTGCTGTATTGTATGTTTTCTTGAAGGTGTTATTGTGGCGAGTGTGAATACATGGAAGCACAAACGGAGAATATCTGCTGCCGTCAACACAACTGCATGCTGGAGAACATGAGTGACTACGACGTGGACTGCATTACCTCCCATCCAGCATTTCAGACTGTGGTGTTAGATCCATTTGTCCTGGAGACAGCCTTCTACAGCTACAGAATGACAAAGTATAGACGGGGCAAGTTGTCCACTGGTGAACTGACGTGAGTATGATGCCAACAAATACAAACAAGTAGTATTATACAGTGAAGTTAGGTAGCCGTGGGAGTTAGACCTAAGGAAAAATAAACCCAGCACCTGCTCAAATGCATGAAGAGACCTGCTTCCCTTTGATGCAGGTAAGGTTTCCGTCTTTTGTTCAAGCAAGACTAAAAGAAGGCAATAATTAAGGGGGTCATTAGGATGGCGGAAGGCCCGCCACTGCCAGCCGTGCGGTGGCAGGCCCTCTGCCCGCCATCTGTTTGCCCATTTTCCCCGCAAAGACTGCACCATGCTTCCGCCACAAACAATCATTGGGATTGCCTGGCGGAGCCAACAGGACCCGGGAAATGGTGGCGGTGCCTATCAGGCACCGCCCGACAGATTACAATGCTGGTGTCAGCCAGTCCCCAGCACCACAACGTTGGCGGGTGTACTCATGTCCGCCCGCCATCGTAATGAGCCCCTAAGTTTCTCCATCCCAGTTCCCTGTAGGCCTTTTTGGGCATATGAGCTCTCTTACTTCAACAAAGACTTGAGCAGACATAAAAATAAAATGTTATTTTTATATAATGCTGCCTAAACCAGAATTGTCAGCACTTTACAACAACTAGTAACGGGAGAGGGACTTTAGGAAAGAAGCTACAAATGACGGCAGGAAAGATGAAGCCAGCATTTAGACGATCGAAGCTTTACTGAAGGTATGAACCACTTGTGTTGTGACCAACCTGACGAGTGATCGTCATAGGACTACAGTGTATGATTATTTTAGGAGGTGATTCTTTAGCAGATGTCAGGAAGTCTAATGATAGGGAACAAGATCAGCCAACAGCTGAACAGTTAATTGTAAATTGTACTCTCTAATGGAAGATTCCACATTTTTGGACTGTGTTTATAAACAGAAATACACCTTTCTGCTATCCACAGAATCCGAGGCCCTCCTGTCTTCTATCCACTTTGATTTTTTGATAATGTAACAAAAACAGCACCATTGTATTGCAATGTAACAAGTTGGGATGAATAATAATCAAGCAACCTTGTGGGCCTGGTATGTAAAGACACCCTATTCCAATCCCAATACCACATTATGGGAACCTATTATCACTCCTCCCTCCCCAAGTATAGATATAAATGTCAAGACAATTTTTGGTAAATTCTTTCGGCAAGTTCATTGAATGCTCCAGGGTCAAATAGACATCTACATACTTATTTACCTAGGACCATAAAGTGATCTCAAGTATCATGGCAGGCATCTACTCTGTGTCCATATGTAAACAAGCATTGGCATAGCCAATAGTTCTCGCCTTTGGGACCTGCTGCATAACTACATACTTATAAGGTCCCAAAGGCGAGACCTATTGGCTTATTAGCTTTACCAATGCATGTTTGTTTAGCATTGTTGACAAAGCTCTAGGTCATAAGAATGCCTCCTCTGGTTTAGTGATGAAGAATGCCACAAAACGGAAGGAAGTGCAAGTCAGAAAAATGCTCACAAAAACATTGAAAATACGATTCAGGGAATGAATATGTGATCGGGAAATTCGACAGAAGTCATTAGAGAATACCCAGGAATAATGGGGTTTCTTTTGGAAAAAATCGAATCTCCTCTACTTCGGTCCCTAATGGATGCGCTGTAAATGGTGGGTCATTGGGGGGGTGGGGAAATGGCGGTGATGGTGAATACTTCGCTTTTGGTAGAAGTGAGAGGAAAGAAAAGCTGATAATGAAATTAATAATTATGACTCTGGCCTCGTCATTGTTGTAAACCACGCCAGAGCTTTGAATCGACCTTAAGGAGGAATATACAAAATAGCTTTGTGGGCCGGGGTGACGGGGGCGCTGCAGACTCTGCCTTATTGTACTGCAGAATGTATGTAGCGCTGCAGAGCCCTGGTGATACAACCTGTGAACTCTGGAAACTGGAAAGCCGAGTTCTAGTTCCTCCTTCGCTCTTACTAAAAACAGTCTGATCAGACACTATTGCATCTCGGTGGACCCTGGTGGACTCATCTGCAAGACCCTGGAGATGGTAGTAAGGGGCCGCCGCTAGCCTTCGGCACTATAATTACACAATGACTTCCTGATTCACACGTGAAGCTCTGAGGTCCTTCAAGCCTCTAGGAGGGGCAGGGTGCACCCGCCCAACTGACTAGTGACTGAAAGCCCCACACCAGCACAACAAAGCACCAGCAGCTCTTACCAATGTGTAACCTCCAAAATAAACGAGGAGGGAGGGGGCTGGCCGCCCCGCCCCTAGGGAGCACGACAGCCTGCTTCATTAACTAGGCATCAGCAATGCACATAGGACTCGTCTAAATAAAATGAATGCAAAAAAGGAACCAACTAGCGCAGTGTGCGTCATCCGTGTTAATTGAATAACCAGAGTGCTCCTTCAAATGCTAGTGAGTGGGAGAATAATTAAACGGCGGGACCGGCGTACGCGCTGAGCATATTTTGCGGTAATGAACTCAGTCCCTAAAACGGTTCCTGCAATTACAAGTGACGAGTAACCTCTAGTCACGGGCAGGTGAAAGTGGAATAAGGCAGCGATTACATTACGGCAGGTGGTGGTGTCTATAGTAAAGGTAGTGCATGAAAAGGGCTACAATCACGTCAAGTAAAAGGTCATCCGATCCTTTCTGGTGATGGTTTACGAAAAGCATACAAATCAGAGGCAGCGACTTTGATTACGTCAGGTAGTGGTGCCTGTAGTGTTCTTCGGTGGCACGTGGGGGGTAGGGGAGGCCTAGGGGCATGGGACAAATAAGGACACGACAGCAGGGGTTACTGTGTGGGCCGAAGACCTCGAGCGGTCTCGCGCCCCTTTATTTATACCGTCGGGCGTGCCCGCCCTCCGGGTGCGTGGATGCGTGAACGGCGTGCTGGAACGGGCCGGGTGGCTCCGTTACCACATCCCTCCAATCTTTCAGATACAGAGATCATTTCTCGCTGGACAGTTCAGTTCTTGCGCACACCACGCAAAGTCTCTCAGTCTCTTACTAGGGGCCGGGTTTGGCCGAAGTCCATACGGCCGACTCCGTGGCACATCTCCTCGGCCATTGGGCGCCTCGGCCTCGGCGGGGGCCCCGCCTTCTCTCTCGTTCGCCCCGGGCAGTGGGGGTGCGTTCTGTGACGGGCTTGCCGGCAATCCTGGTGAGCCGCCCCCCTCCGGGGCCTCAAACTCTTCCTCCTCCTGGTCGGTCTCGGGGACGCCAGATGTTATTCGTTTGAACCAAGACGCATTTCGCGTTACCGTCCGCGTCCCTCTCCTGGCGGACACCATGGTGCCCCGCACTCCGGTCACTTCCCACACCTCCGGTTCGAATGGGGTACGATACTTCCAATTCGGGTACCGGTCCTTCAGGATGACCCTGTCTCCCACCTGGAGACTCCTCCCCCGGGCTCTCCTCTTCAGACTGGCTTTCTCGTTGGAGGTCCGCCTTCTTCCTTGCGCCGCCTCTTGGTCTAGCGGCGTGGGCAGCCACACATGACTCGCCGGGATATTGTCCCTGGGGGCCTTCTTGAACAGAAGGTGCGCTGGCGCACACCTGGTTGTACAGTGGGGGGTCCGCCGGTAGGCACTTAGGAACTGCGAGAGGCACTGATCCGCATCTTCTCCTTGCTCGACTCCAATTCTCAGCGCCCGGTTCATCGTGCGCATGAAACGCTCCACTTCCCCATTCGCCTGGGGCCACTGCGGGGTAATCTTCCTGTGTCTGACCCCTCGAGCCGCAAGGTATTCCTGGAACTCTCGCCCTTGGAACGGGGGCCCGTTGTCCGATCGGACTTCCTCAGGCAGGCCCATCATGGCAAATATGCGATCTAGCGCCGCTCGCACCTGGCTGAACGCCGTCGATGACACTACTTCCACCACCGGGAACTTGGAGTGTGAGTCCACCACCACTAAGGTGTGTCGCCCATCCGGGAACGAACCAAAGTCTATACTCAGCTTGGACCAGGGTTCCAGACAGGGTTCCTCCGTGATCACTGGGTGAGGCGTCGGTTCCCCCCCCGTGATGTTGCACGAGTGACAGCTGCGGATGGCTTCCTCAACCAGCGCGTCCATCCGCGGGAACCACACCTTGCTCCGCAGCCTTGCCTTGGTCTTGGAGATGCCTTGATGCCCTTGATGTGCCAACCTGACCACCTCTCCTTGGAGACTCATCGGAATGACGAGGGTTGCTCCTCGCAGGACCACCCCGTGCGGCCCCTCGCTGAGTTCACTCCGCGCGTTCCACACCTGCTGTCGATACACTTTCTCCTCTTCGGTGAGGGCCTGCACTCCATCCAGGAAGTTCCGCCAGTGGTGGGTCGCCAGCGTGCGCTTCACCTTCACGAGGCAGTCGTCCAGTTCCGTGGCTTTGCCGATGTCTTCCAACGTGAGTGCCACCGGGCATGCAGCTTGCGACACTAGTCGGACGAACTCCTTCGTCTCTGCCTCCTCCGCCTGATCAGGGCGCACCGGCTCCGGGTGGCGGGACAGGAAGTCCGCTGGGTTGCTGGCCCCGGGTCGGAACACGACCTCAAATTGGTACGCTTGTAACTGGACCGCCCATCTCTCGATCCTCGGGGGCCCTAGCCTCGCCGTGCCAGCGAAGAGCGGAACCAGGGGCTTGTGGTCGGTGACCACCCGAAAGTCGTGCCCATACAGGTAGAGATGGAAATGTTGGCAGGCCCACTTGATGGCCAGCGCCTCCCGCTCGATCTGCGCGTACCTCATCTCCGTAGCCGTCAGAGCCCTGCTGGCATACGCGGTCGGGACCCATTCTTTCGCCTCCGTCTCCTGCATCAGGACTGCGCCCAGCCCCACGGGGCTCGCGTCCACCACCACCTCTGTCCGCCGGTGGGGCCTGAAGTACGCCATCACCTTGTCATCGATCAGCGCGTCCTTGACCGCTTGGAACGCCATATCTTCCTTGGCCGTCCAGGTCCACGGATGACCACTCTTCGTGAGAAGCCGGAGCGGCTCCGACAGGGACGCCAGATTGGGAATGAACCGCCCGCAGTAGGTTGCCATCCCCAGGAAGCTCCTGACCTCGGTGGCAGATGTGGGCCTCGGGGCAGCGCGGATCGCTACCGCTTTCTTCGGATCCACTCTCAGGCCTTCCCTCGAGAAGATGTAGCCGAAGAATTCGACCGACTCCTGGTAGAAGGAGCACTTGGCCTCGTGAAGGGTGAGTCCACTATCCGCCAGCCGCTGCAGCGTGTCACGCAGATGTCGATGGTGTTCTTCCAGAGTTCGTGAGAACACTAGAATGTCGTCACTTAGGTTGATGACTCCCTGGAGACCCGAGAGAGTCTCCCGTATGGCGTTTTGGAAAACTTCGGCCGCTGACGAGATTCCGAAGCTCAGCCGCTTATACCTCCGCAGGCCAACGTGGGTGGAGAAGGTGGTAATGTTGCGGCTGTCGGGGTGGAGCTCAAGCTGGTGGTACCCCGCGTTGAGGTCCAATTTTGTGAACCACTGTGCGCCGTTGAGGTCGGCCACAATATCGTCCATGGTGGGCGTGAGGTGTCTTTCGCGCTTGACTGCCTTGTTTGGGAGGCGCATGTCTACACACAGTCGGATGGCGCCGGGCTGCTTGGGTTTGGGCGCCACGACCAGGGGGGACACCCACGGGGTCGGACCCGATACTTTCTCAATCACCCCCAAGTCTTCCAATTTTTGCAACTCCTCTTCTACCTGTGGTCGCAGGAGGAATGGTATTCTCCGGTGACGCAGCGCCATGGGCCGGACCGTCGGGTCCACGTGTAGTCTGAACTGCTTTCCGCGTAGGCATCCTAGACCTTGAAACAGCATCGGAAAGTCCTTCAGTATCTCCCTTGTATGCAGATCGTGCACCTGATTTGCGAAGAATACCAGCGCCAGATCTTCGGCGGTGTGGCAGCTCAGCAGGGTGCCCCTCTTGCCTTCCGCCACGTGGAATGTCGTGGCCAACTTCCGGCCTTCGCTGACGACTTCAACGTCGATCACCCCTCGCAGAGACAGTGGCCGGTCACTGTCGTACGTGAAAATTTGGGCTTTGGAGGGTCTCAGGGGTGGGCGTGGCGACAACCTCTCATACTGGCAACTGTCCATGACGTTCACCGACGCCCCCGTGTCAATGAGAGCACTCACCGGGGACCCGGCCACCATGATGTCACACATGGGCGGCGGTCTTCTCCTCGTGCCTTCTCGGCCTACGAACGACACGAAGAAGACTTCCTCTTCTTCTCCCTCTTCATCGAACTCTGGCTTGGAGTTTTCACGCAGGGCGGCGGATTCCTCCGCGGTCAGTTGGTGTACACGCGCCGTTGCCCCCCGTGGGCCGGAAGCACCACCGCGCCCCCTTCGGCCACCTCTGCAGACCTTCGCAAAGTGGTTCGCTCGGCCACACTTCAGGCATGTTTGTCCCATCGCGACGCACCGGCCGCCAGGTGGGTGACCCAGGCCGCAGTTGCCGCACGTGCTGCCCTGTGGAGCTCTCGCGGCTCCTCGCTGTTGATTCGGTCGCTTCTGCAGCGCGTCCACTCTCTCTTCCTTGACCACTGGCGGTTTCGGGGCAGTCGCCGGCCGATTGAGGGCCGCCTCCATCGCATCCGCCCGAGCATTGGACAGCTCGTGAGACCGGCCTAGGACCAGGATGTTTTCAAGGGTGATACCTGGCTCCCGCAGGATGAGACGTCGCAACGGGACCGACCTGCACCCTTGTATGAGTTGAGCCCGAATCTCTGCCCTCTGGTCTGGCAGCACACAGGACAGCGAGAGTTTCCGCAGGCGTGCATAGAAGACGTCAATGCTTTCGTTTTCTTCCTGTCGCGCCTGGCGAAGCTTAAACCACTCGAAATCGGGGTTCGTTTGGGGATCAAAATGGCGGTTCAGGGCCCTTATGGCGCCCACATAGTCGTCGTCGTTCCCCCGGTCCGGCAGAGTTTCGAAGAGGTCGTACAGCTCTTCACCCCCGTAGCACATGAGGAGAGATCGTTTGACCGTGTTGTCCGTCTCCCGCACTCCGACAAAATAGTGCTCCAGCCGTCCGATCCATGACCGCCACCGCACTGCCGCCGTGGAGGGGTCCGACAACCCGCTGAATGGCGGCAGCGGGGCCACCGCGCTGTGTCCAGGCGCGGCGGCCGCGGGCTGCGCGGCGGCTGCCGGCGGAGGCTGCTGCGCCGTGCCACTTCCGCTGGGGGCCGGGGTCGTCATGTTCGTCACCCTTCACTGCTCGCGCCCCCAGACCGACGCTGCGTGGCAGGTGTCCAGGCGAGACCTCTGCTGCTGCTGGTGCTGCGCGTGGGCGAGACCTGCGCTGCTTTGGATGCTGCGCGTAGGCGAGACCTGCTGGGTATTTTTTCTTGTGATGTGCTTTATTAGTCTCTCTCCCCCTTGGATGCTGCGCGTAGGCGAGACCTGCCAGTGTCCTGTGTTTTTTTTTGTCTCTCTGAGATGGGCTTCAGTAGTATCACTCCCCCTCAGGCACCGCTGAGGACGCCTCTGCTGCACACTGCCTTCGGGGCCTTCCCCGGCAGAGCCAGAGCCAGCCACGAGCTCACCTGCAGAGCGCCAGCTGCCCTCCAGCGCGAGGACGCGCGCGGCGAGGTCCTCCACGTTCCGCCTCTGCGGAGAGCGCCGGGCACCCCCCCAGGCAAGTTGTTAGTGCCGGAGAGGCGAGGCGCGGGTAGGCTCCGCCCTCGTCGCCAATGTAGTGTTCTTCGGTGGCACGTGGGGGGTAGGGGAGGCCTAGGGGCATGGGACAAATAAGGACACGACAGCAGGGGTTACTGTGTGGGCCGAAGACCTCGAGCGGTCTCGCGCCCCTTTATTTATACCGTCGGGCGTGCCCGCCCTCCGGGTGCGTGGATGCGTGAACGGCGTGCTGGAACGGGCCGGGTGGCTCCGTTACCACAGTGCCCACGGTAATAATGCGCATTGGAGAGGCCGCAATGAAGTTGAGTCAGAACCCACCCGATCCTTTCTCGGTGACGGTAAACATAAAGAAAGTGTAATATTCACACAATTTGAATGCGCGTTTAGTCTCATCCCTGCAGTCCCGGTAAATGAAGCTGAGGCGCGCGTCTCTTTCAACTTAACAGCCCTGACACTGTAAATAAATAAATAAAGTGAGCGCGGGTGCCGCGCTCAGTAACATAATAATAACAAGTACGCGGGTCCCGGTAAATTAAGCTGAGGCACACGTCTCTTTCAACTTAACATAGCCGACACTGTAAATAAATAAATAAAGTGAGTGCGGTGTCCCTAGCGGGCGCCGCGCTCGATGAAGTAATAATATCAAACACATGAGTGGTGCGCGCTGCGCGTGGTCGAACAGATGGCCCTTGCACGTAACTGCAAGCCTTAGGCCGTGGGCGGATATATGCAGACGCCTTTGACCAATTGCGTGATGTCTTTGTCAGAAAGACACACGCATAGACCAATGAGAAAAAAAACCACACGCACAAGCATGTAGAAAGCCCAGAGCGATTCCAAGAAGTCGTTTTCCTAGTGCACCGCATGCGCGCTGCGCTAGACTCGACCTAAAAAGGAGATAGATATAAACAACCTTCAAAACTATTGCACAATAGTGAAGCGAAGTTTTTGTGCCCATGTTTTTGGGACAAGCTCAAAACCTGGTTGGAAGATAACTTTGTTTTCATCAGGGCAGTGAGGCTATAGACAATATACGTGGCTCTGAATATACTGGATCTGAAAAACAAACTCAAAGTAACAGATTATTTGCCTCGTTTTTAGAATATTCATTTTATCGGGATAAAGTATCAGATTGTGGGATTTCTACACTTTTTCTCAGAGCAATTTAACTAGTACTTTAGAATACCTGGCTTTGAGTTGCGATCAGAGCTGGGACCAGGGTGGCACACAACATACCAGTACCAGCTAACAAAGGCCTGAAGCGGGTATGCTTGTTGGGACCTTTGCTTTTTAATTTGTACACAGCCGATATGGGGAGAGTTTGAAGGGGGTGATCAAGTTTCTACCAAATATGGGGAGAACATGTACTATTTCAAGATGCTGATGACGCAGCCATTCTGGACACCACTCGAACTGACTTGAACAAGTCCCTTTAGGCAATAAAAACAAGACACATAATGATTGGCCCACTTAGTTTTGTTAATTGTTGGGGAAAAAATAATAGTGTATGTTAAATGCAGGACAGCATTACATTGGAGGCTGGCCTCTGAAAAACTGAGTACAAACCTATAACTATCTTGGGCTTTGACTTTATAGTAGCACAGGTCCAAAGTCACATTTACATGCTTAAAAAGCATTGGCAAAACCAATAGGTCTCACCTGTATAATGCAAGTGCTGAGCTCTTGGGGTTGCCAGTGTTTAGAAAGTATTGTTGAAAAAAGTAAAATAATAGAATATTTCCAAATACTGGAGGAAAAGCAAACACATTTGTTATGGTATCTCAAAACTGTGCACTGAATTCAATATTTTTAATGTTTATAGATGACATGATTAAGTTTTTCAAAAACATTTCACTATGGGAACGCTGAACACAATTAAAAAAAAAGTATGAAAGTGTCATAATCTAAAGAGAAAAGTTTGCCAAGGCCTAATTTACTTTCCACATGATTCAACCATTTGCTTCTCTGCAATACCCCAGGTAGCATATTTATGGGTCTCCAGTCAAAGTTTTATGCCAAGTGCACCTTCTGCCTCAGACGTCAGCTGAGTGAGTGCCCCAACACCATAAAAGCTGTTGTGTGCCAAAGCGTGTGCTTTCCTACAATATGTAGAATGCAGGAGATAAAACAAAAATAACCCAGAAATTCTTCTCTTCGGCTATAGCCCTCTTACTGTGCTTGTATAGACAAGAAGGCAGGTGTGGGGAGCAACATAGTTGAGGGAGGGTATTTGAGGGGTGAACCAGCACACAAGGTAAAAAAAACATGTACACTCGTGAGGTATTGAATGAAAATTGAGAAAGTAGTTCCTTAAATGTGAGCAGTGAAAGAACACATGCCACAATCAAAACAATTGTAAAGACAATACACTCCAGGGGAGAGACAAACACTGGAAGAGGAAGTTAAGCCATTGAATAAAAAGCAAGCAAATGAAAGTGACAATATCGCCAACCATTGGGAAGCAGTAGGCGCCCCAAAATTTGGTATTGGGCTGCATAACACCTATAAGGAAAACACCACCACATACCGGAGTAGAGAATTAAAGAAATATAAGTCCGCTTTTCTTCCTCAGGGAACACGGAGAGTAAAAGAGGGGACAAGCCAAGGGCGAGAGGCATGTGTTGAGAACCTGCTAGGAGCCCCCACCAGACAGGCAGTCTTCCCAGAGAGTGACTTCCCCCCTCTGAGAGTTCGGGATGTGTGGTCAGGGCTTCAGTAGTGAGGAATCTGCTGAACTTCCTGATCTTTCGGAGCTGAAAGAAGCAGGTAGAGACCACCGTCCCAATCTGGGATTTCATAGACAGATCACTGTCAATTGTAATGCCATGGCTTTTTGTTGATCTAGATGGAATGGGGGAATTTCCCAACTCAGTCGGCCAGAAGTTAGAATTCCAGGGGTTTGAGGGCCCACCCATTAGGATCAATTCTGTTTTGTCTGGATTTATTTTCAGGTGGTTACTGTTCATCCAGCAGCTTATATGTCGCATGGTAGATTGAAAGTTAGTGACGGAGGAGGCCGACTTGTCAATGTAGAAGATCAATTGAAGATCGTCAGCATAGTTGAAGGTGCATGCATGCCTTCCTTTCGGCCTAAGGATTGAATCAGAGGATGCAAGTATAAATTAAAAAGGTGCAGTGACAGGGAGGAGCCCTGCGGCACCTCACATGTCAATTTGACTTTGGAGGTCGAGAATTGGGCAAGGCGTACAGCTTGAGAGCGATCTTCTAGAAAAGACGTTAAGCCACTTAAGGGTCAGGCCCTGTATCCCTTAGTTATTGACACAGTCCACAAAAATTTCATGGTCGAACTTGTCGAATGCTGCAGAGAGTACGAGAAGCACCAGGGCTGCGTGGTGCCCTTGTCTGCCCCTTTCCTTAGTTCGTCTAGAACTGTCAAAAACAGCCTCTGATACCTCCTTGATCTATTATTTGATACTATAACACTAGGATGCTAAAGCATTGTTGGCAGTTCGAAAAACAATTCAAATATATAATTTGCTGCATGAAGGTAATAGATATCATACATCAGAGGAACCAGATAATATTTCCGTACAGCTTTGTCCATGGAAGCCTCAGAATAGACCAATCTGGAATACTTTGATCTCTCACTTTGCAAAACCACCATAAATTGCTATACATGTTGGTCTTCAAGTCTCCAGTCCGTCACTGAATGTAATTAAACATTTGTGTACAACAATTGTTGATATCTACAATAATTGTAGTCCTACGTGCTTAGTAACTATTTGGGACATTGTAATTGCATTTATATAGCGCTTACTACCCCTGACGAGACGTCGAAGCACTTTCTCGGTGAGTAGCATGCTACCCTGGAACCCATAAAGGATTAGTGTTGAATTAGTATAGTGAAAAAGAAAGTAATTTATGTGGTGGATAGGTTAGTCAGTTATTTGTATTCAGAAGGATGGCAGAGGGATAGAAGAGGGAAAAAGGTTTGCATTTATATAGCACTTTTTACCCCTGATAGGGTGTTGAAGCGCTTTTTTCGGCGGGTAGCACGCTACTCTGAAACCCATAAAGGATTAGTGTTGAATTAGTATAGTGCAATATGAAAGTAATTTGAGTGGTGGATAGGTTAATCAGTTATTTGGATTCAGAAGGATAGTGGAGGGATAGAAGATGGAAAAAGGTTTTCATTTATATAGTGCTTGTTACCCCCGATGGGGTGTTGAAGCGCTTTTTTGGCGAGTAGCATGCTACTCCATAACCCATTAAAGGATTAGTGTTGAATTAGTATAGTGAAATATGAAAGTAATTTGCGTGGTGGATATGTTAGTCAGTTATTTGGATTGTGAAGGGTAGTAGAGGGTAGAAGAGGGACAAAGGTTTGTATATATATGTATATATATATATATATATATATATGTCGCATGGTAGATTGAAAGTTAGTGACGGGGGAGGCCGACTTGTCAATGTAGAAGATCAATTGAAGATCGTCAGCATAGTTGAAGGTGCATGCATGCCTTCCTTTCGGCCTAAGGATTGAATCAGAGGATGCAAGTACAAATTAAAAAGGTGCAGTGACAGGGAGGAGCCCTGCGGCACCTCACATGTCAATTTGACTTTGGAGGTCGAGAATTGGGCAAGGCGTACAGCTTGAGAGCGATCTTCTAGAAAAGACGTTAAGCCACTTAAGGGTCAGGCCCTGTATCCCTTCGTTATTGACACAGTCCACCAAAATTTCATGGTCGAACTTGTCGAATGCTGCAGAGAGTACGAGAAGCACCAGGGCTGCGTGGTGCCCTTGTCTGCCCCTTTCCTTAGTTCGTCTAGAACTGTCAAAAACAGCCTCTGATACCTCCTTGATCTATTATTTGATACTAGAACACTAGGGTGCTAACGCATTGTTGATAATATTTCCGTACAGCTTTGTCCATGGAAGCCTCAGAATAGACCAATCTGGAATACTTTGATCTCTCACTTTGCAAAACCACCATAAATTGCTATACATGTTGGTCTTCAAGTCTCCAGTCCGTCACTGAATGTAATTACCCTTTCTGTACAACAATTGTTGATATCTACAATAATTGTGGTCCTACGTGCTTAGTAACTATTTGGGACATTGTAATTGCATTTATATAGCGCTTACTACCCCTGACGAGGCGTCGAAGCACTTTCTCGGCAAGTAGCACGCTACCCTGGAACCCATAAAGGATTAGTGTTGAATTAGTATAGTGAAAAAGAAAGTAATTTATGTGGTGGATAGGTTAGTCAGTTATTTGTATTCAGAAGGATGGCAGAGGGATAGAAGAGGGAAAAAGGTTTGCATTTATATAGCGCTTTTTACCCCTGATAGGGTGTTGAAGCGCTTTTTTCGGCGGGTAGCACGCTACTCTGAAACCCATAAAGGATTAGTGTTGAATTAGTATAGTGCAATATGAAAGTAATTTGAGTGGTGGATAGGTTAGTCAGTTATTTGGATTCAGAAGGATAATTGAGGGATAGAAGATGGAAAAAGGTTTTCATTTATATAGTGCTTGTTACCCCCGATGGGGTGTTGAAGCGCTTTTTTGGCGAGTAGCATGCTACTCCAGAACCCATTAAAGGATTAGTGTTGAATTAGTATAGTGAAATATGAAAGTAATTTGCGTGGTGGATATGTTAGTCAGTTATTTGGATTGTGAAGGGTAGTAGAGGGATAGAAGAGGGACAAAGGTTTGTATATATATATATATATATATATATATATATATATATATATATATATATATATATATTTTTTTTTTTTTTCAATGGTCCGAGCCTTTAGGAGTCACTTGACAGCTTTCCCGTCTCCTCTGCATTCCGATAATTGTTGTGGTAGCCCTACACGTTTCGAGGCCGATTTGCCTCTCGTTAGGGGCTGGCTGCCATTTTCTGACACACAGAAGTCTCTTATAGGCGTGCATAATTAGTTGATTGCACCCTGGTGGGCCGCGCTGAGCGAGCTATGAATACCGAGGCACGCTGGAACATGTAGTCTTTTAAGAGTCATTTTCACCATTAGTGGGCTCCATGCGCCAGAATTAAAAGCAAATTCTCTTCCTTAATAGGATCGCGATGTAGAGGCATTCCTTAGTAGGTTTTGGGTCTGCTGTGCTGTCCGGGTTGGGCATAGTCCTAACCTTCAGCCTTGTTATTTAATAGTGAAATATGAAAGTAATTTGAGTGGTGGATATGTTAGTCAGTTATTTGGATTGAGAAGGATAGCGGAGGGATAGAAGAGGGAAAAAAGGTTTGCATTTATTTGGTGCTTGCTGCCACCGATGAGGTGTTGAAGCACTTTTTTCGGCGAGTAGCACGCTACTCCGGAACCCATAGAGGATTAGTGGTGAATTAGTATACTGAAATATGAAAGTAATTTGAGTGGTGGATATGTTAGTCGGTTATTTGGATTGAGAAGGGAAGTGGAGGGATAGAAGAGGGAGAATAGGTTTGCATCTATATAGTGCTTGCTGCCCCTGACAAGGTGTTGAATCACTTTTTTCAGTGACGCTACTTTGGAACCCATAAAGGATTAGTGGTGAATTAGAATAGTGAAATATGAAATTTGAGAAATGGACATGTTAGTTGTTAGTCTGTTATTTTGATAGGAAAGGACAGTGGAGGGATATAAGAGAGAAGGATTTAGACTTTTTTTGGGGGGGTCATAGCAGTAGTAGGAGGCATGGGATGAGTAAAAAGGGATGTGGAGGGGAAGAGTCAGAGGGAAGAGATTAGAAAGGCTTGTTTTGGGGGATCAGTATAGTAAGAGATGTGTCAGATGGTGAAAGGAGGGGTAGAGTAGGGAAGAGTCTAGAAAGGGCTATTTTGGGGATCATAGTACTGATATGGGGTTTGAGATGAATGAGAGAGTGGATGTAGAGGATATATTGATAGAGTGAGAAATAGGGTAGTGCATTGGAAAGAGTAGTAGAAAGAGGTTGGAGATAAGTCAGAGAGTTGAGGTAGAAGATCTAATGAGAGAGGTATAGGGTAAGAAAAAGGGTAGTGCATTGGATATGCTGAATTAGAATAAATAAATAAATATATAGATCCATAAGTACATGGAAAGTTTATAGATGCATAAAGGAAGGAAGTATATTCAGATTAAAGATATTGATAGAGGTATAGGGTGAGAAATAGGGTAGTGCATTGAATATGCTTTTTTTAAAAGAGAAAAGTAATAAATATATAGATCCAAGTACATGCAAGGTATATAGATGCATAAAGAAAGTAAGTATATGTAGATTAAAGATGCATTCAATAACCTCTGGTTTTCAAGTGTTGTACTTAAAAATGTATTTTATTTATTTTAAAAGATAACATAATTATTCTACATGTTTATACAAAGCAATACACAAATATAGGTACATATCAATAGTACAAATAAATGCTAATATACAGAGGGATATGCTGTGTATTTCTGTTTGCGTATGGTGCTTATGTGGGGAAGAGCCAATTCTTGAGTAGTTTTCTGAAGATAAGGTGGTTGTCGGTGGATCTTATGTTGGGGGGTAAAGAGATCCATATTTTGGCTGCTTCAACAGAAGGGTGTGCCACACATGTTTTTTTTCTTGTATCTTGGGATTTTGAGGCAAGGTGCCACTCAAGAGCGGAGGTTCCTATGTTGAATGTGTTTGGTGATTTTATTCCTGATGAAGAGTGGTCCCATTCCATGTATATCCTTTGTGGGTGATACAAAGCAGCTTGAAAGTGGATTTTCTAACAACCGGTAACCAATGCAAGGCTTTCAAGGCAGGGGGATGTGGTCTCACGGTTTGATATGCAAGAGTAGTCTGACAGCCGGGTTCTTAATCCGTTGCAGTCTTTTCATAGTTGCTAAAAGTGTTCCGTGGTAGAGGCTATTGACGTAATCGAGTTTGGACAGAACAAGGGAGATAGTAGCCTGGATCTTGTGTTAAAATCCCAAATGGGGGGGGGATCCGTCGCAGAGTTTTTATAGTAACAAAGCTGGATCTTGCTAGTTTGTCCACTTGGGCATTCATCGATAGCTTGGAGTCCATGGTCATTCCGAGGTTTCTTACTTGCTTCGATACTTTAGGCGGTGATCCCAGTTCATCAGGCCAGGCGGCAAGAGGCTCATAATGCTTCCAATCGCCACACGTGAGTATTTCCGTTTTGGAAGCATTCAATTTGAGATGGCTCCAAGTCATCCATTGATCCACAGCTCTGAGACAACTGAAAATTAGTGAGTTTCCAATGTCTTTGGGGCATTCCAGTTGAAGGAGTATTTGTGTGTCAGCTGCATAGTTATAGCACGTGAGGTGAAATTGATGGATCAGTCCCGGTAATGACTTCATGTAGATGTTGAAAAGCATGGGTGAGATGATAGATCCTAGAGGGACCCCAGCTTTTGTGGATTACGGTTTGAACGAGAAAGGTGGGGTATGGATGACATTAGTTCTGTTTGGAAGGTAGAACGTGATTCAGTCTAAAGCAGTCCCCTCTATGCCTGCTTCATAGAGTCTTTGCATCAGTGTCATGGTCAACCGTAGCAAAGGCAGCTGAGTGGTCCAAGAGGAGTAGTGCAGCAACCCCGTTGCGGTCATCATTGTTCTTCAGGTCAACCCAGATGGCAAGAAGGGCAGATTCTGTGCCTCTTAAGGGACGTAATCCTGTTTGGAAGTCTAAAAGTATGGCATTGTCTTCAATGAATTGTGACATCTGGGCGAACGCTGCTCTTTCTATCAGTTTGCCTAGGAAAGGTCCATTTGTAATTATTTATGCATTAAGAAATTATTGACACCTCAATCTGTCTCCCACATCAGGCTTAGAAACAACGTATTCACCCCCACACCCAAAAAAATCCATAGGCGGTGAAATGTCTAAGGGAATCTAGCAAAACAACAAAAGGCATTCTGCACACACAATAGCAAGAAAGCAGACGTAAGAACAACTTATAGCGCTGTATGATTAGTTGTACATGCAAAGCTGGAATGGTAGAAGATGGAGGACCCTTGAAGCCTCTGTGCCCAGGAGCCTGAAGAGATCCAATTAGGCATGTTGCTGCCCTCACATGTGGAGAGGTACAATGTACAGGTTAGAGATGTAAGGGAAAATGTCTTAAGCCATGCCAATTAACCAACAGCCTAGTCACTTGTGATTAGCATGACCTCACCAGTTCCCCTTTCCCTGCTTCTCTGCCAAATCTGTAACTTCCTGTATGGTCTGTGGGCCTTTTTATGTTGAAGTCTACTAGACACTGCATCTGTCTGTTAAAGACTTTCTGGGGACATTGTTTACAGTTTGCTATTATAAAAAGAAAATCCTTCCATCCTTTCCATCTCTACCACATCTGACTCATCCCTAACCTTCTGACTGCTATGAACTCCCAAACATCCTCCTCAATATTTCGCCCCTCCTTTTTAACCATGCCACCCAAGTAATAAAAGCAAAATCAACAAATGATGGACAGAGTGCAGAACAATGCAAACATTCACCCCCAGTCATAAGGATCTGAGTTTAATTCATCTTTCTTATGCTCTCCACGCCACACCAGTTTGGACCGGCCCATATGCAAATCACTCTTGATTCTGTTCCTCATGGAAACAGTCCAGCCCGAACTGCCAAGTCAGGTCCTCCCCTGACCGGAAAAAGGTATCCTGGGACCAAGTTCAGGGCATCACCCCTCATCAGCCAAGCTAGCTTGAATTCAGTGGCGCAGTGAGCCCAGGACCCACGTCTGGGCATATATGCTATTGTAAATCTAACTACACACTAATGAAGTGATTCCCAAACCTTTTAGAACCACAACCTACTTTTTAGTATGATAAACTGTTGGGACCCACCAGAGATGTTTTAGAGTATGGGCAAAGTGAGCCATTGCCCTGGGACCCCACTTTCCAAAGAGCCATCTTCAGAAAGTGAGTCTACAATCAATAATCCTCCCATAACAATGTTGCTCATAAAAAACAGCTTCTTTGTTTAATTTCACATACGAGCATGCTCAACAGAAACTTAAGGCTACTTTTACTAAGGTTTTTCGTTGTGGAAAAGTCATACACAGTGATGGTACGCAGCGCAACGTTAGTGGCTTTTCTCAGTCTTTCTTTGCCATTTCTCTCTCTTTACTTCAACACTCCTTATCTCTATTAAACCTGTCTCTTAATCTTTCTCTCTATTTACACTTCTCTGTATACCTTCATCCTCTCTCTATCTCAGTTCTCTCATCCTCACCTTTGCCTACCTCACCTCTGTTTCAATATCCCCAAGAAACCTTGAATCTATCTCCCTTTCCCTCACTCTCATGACTCTGCTCCTCCCTCTATCACTGTCTGTGTCTGTATATATGCCTATCACTCTTGATCCCCTCACTCTACCTCAACCTACTCTATTCCTCATTCCTTTCTCTACCTCACTGTCATATTTTAGGTCTCGCCTAGCGTTGCAGTGCATGCGCTGCTCACTCTGCGAGATCTATTGTCATCTGGTTGCTTTCGGATGTGGGGTAGAAGCTCCGCCCATTCTTTCGATTGGCCGGCGTCATCCTTTATGGTAAACGCTGGCCTCCAATAGAAAGTGAGGCTTTTTGGTGACCGCCTTGTCTCCTTGTCGGACCGCCCATCCGGACTGGATATTTTGCTTGCGGCTGCGTTAGATTGTCTCCTTTGCACCTTTTTTTCCCTTTACGCAATGGTGTGGCGACAGCTTGTTGTTCCTACTACCTCTCAGAGGCGGGGGAGCCCCCGTCTCTACTTCTCAGCAGCCTGGTCTTCGTTCTGACTAGCGCTCAGCAGCAGAGTCCGAGCTGTTGCCGTGAGTCTGTCTCCCTCAAGCTGTCAGGGCCCCGGCTGGAAGCGACTGTGTTTTTTAAGCAGCGGGCCTTGTCATTAGGAACAAAGGCTTCGATTAAGTGGGGTGGAGGGTGATGTATCCGCCATATCTGAGATAGCGTGATGGTATATGAGCCGTGCGCTGTGGGCTAAAATACTGCACAGCGGAGCCGGCTACCGCTGGAAATAACTGGCTCGTTTGTACCGCACACGGTCTGCAGGGGCTGTAGTTGTGTGTGGAGGGAGGGAGGAGGGGTCTCTGTGGGCAGCTGCTTTAGATGAGGCGTTGGTGCCTTGGGTGATGTGAATGTCCACATTGGACGTCGTCATTGGAATGCGTGTCAGTCTCGAGGGTTGCCTCGAGGTCAGTAGTTGCCGGAATTTTGATTTTATGCGCAGGACCGTCATTCTCTTTCTGAGGTGCATAGTGTCAATACGCGGATGCTTTTACAGAACCTTTTCATATGAACCTCAGTATATCCTATGCATGGGAAGAGTGTGCAGCTCTTTGTGTTTGCATGTATGCACGTGTATACCCTGAGTTGTGTGTCTACTTTCTCTCCGTGCGTCAGTTGGGGCCGTCTTTCCTTTCTGCAAATATCTGAACACAAACTTGTTCTCTGTATCCCCATCATGCAAGGAAGAGTTCTCTGCTTCTTAATGTATCCCGTATGTGCTGCTTCTAGCTTATTGTATTTATCTAATTTCTATCTTGAGCTGCTCTTGCGTGCGTAGCCGTCCACAACCATGCATGTTTATATCCCTCTGTACACGGTTAGGGCCCGTGCCTCCTTAGTGCGTGTATCTAACCCCCTCTTAAGTGTCTGTGTAGCCCTCAGCGCAGTGTGCACGACTCTGTCTGCCCCTAGCACATGGGCGCCTGTAGCCCGGCCTCCGGGGCATCTGTCGGTCTCCTGCTCTGCTCTACCCTGCCACATTGCATCTGCTGCTCTTCCTCCAGCCTGTTTTTGCATCTGTCTCTGTATATCTGCTCTTTCCTGTCATCTGCCCCATGTCCGGCCACGTGTACGCGGGCTTCGGCCTGCACAGCCGCTCTTGTTCAGATTATCGTCAGGATGTTTAGTTTTACTGTTAATGAAGTGCTCCTCTCAGTAAGGTTAACTTGTGGGTAAATCCGCCTGTTTCATCACATACCCGCTAGACTCCAGTGCATATCTTCCAAAGATCAGACCTGTATATACCCTCCCATCTGAACCTGCGCCAAAATCACATCTCAGCATTCCAAGTGTGCCTGTTCTGTTCCTCATCCTGTAGTTCACAGGTTTTAAAACCCTCACTATGTATAGCGCTAATTTTTTGTACCCGTTCCTGCGTGTGCAGACTTCTCACTGCTCATGTGTTTTTTTAAATATGTTTCCAGTGAGCTTGTGATGCTATGCTTGTGTATGTCATCCCCGTATGTGTGCCCCTCCTTTCTTTGTGAGGGTTTACCGCCATGTGTGTGTGTCAGTCCCTCCACAGTATGTCTGTGCATCACTCCGTAGATAGGACTTGTAGGTGTCCTCCCTTGTATGTGTCCTTGAATCTCTTCTGCTTCTGAGTTTGTGGACCTAGGCAGGGACTGCACGCTCCCCTTCCCTCCTGTATGGGTCCACCTCATTCTCTGCCGAGGATTGAGGACATATACATAGGCACAAATTGCAGGCTACACCCTTACATGACAGTCTGTGCATCGCCTCTGCTCTTAGGTAGGAATTCCAGGTTTCCACCCCGTGTGAGTATCTGTATATATCACCTTTTTCCCTAAGGACATGTTCTTACGAATCCCAGGTTTCCCCTCCCTGTGGATGTCTATGTAACATCTCCTCTGCGGAGGATATGTACCTAGGCAGGAGTCCCAGGTTTCCACTCCCCGTATGTGTTTGTGTATCACGTTCTCTCCTAAGGATATGTACCCACGCAGACATCCAGTGCACCCATCCTTTGTTTGCCTTCTTATTTCTACTGCTTCTGAGGATTTGTACCTAGGCTGGAATTGCAGGTTCCTACCACATGTGTCTTTGTATCTTCTCTTCTCCAGAGACTATGTAGGTAAGTGGGCAGCACAGGCTTCCACCCCCTGTGTGTGTCTTTATCTTCTCCTCTCCTGAAGATGTGTATCTAGGCAGGAATCCTAACACTTCTACCCACTTAGTGTGACTGTATATCCCCTCAAGGTTTGTTCATAGGCACAAATCCGAGGCTCCCATCCCCTGGGTGTCTTTGTTGATCATCTTTTCCTGAAAATGTGTGGCTAGGCAGGACTCTCAGTCTCCCACCAAGTCTATTACCTCCTCCCCTCCTGAAGATGTGTATGTAGGCATCAATCGAGACTTCCACACCATACGTGTGTCTTTGTAGCTCATCTGCTGCTGAGAATATGTACCTAACAAGCATTTGCAAGGCAATCGGTCTCGCATTTACACGAGTTTAAGCTATTAGTATTGTAAATGACAATGCCTTTTATTTATGTTTTTAAAACAAATCAAAAATAAAAGGCATTGTTATATGCAATGTCAATAGCTGAAACTTGTGTAAATGCGAGACCTATTGCATTGCAAATGCTTGTCTCTCTCACCCCCTATATCTGTCCTCGATCTACTTCACTTCTCAATATTATTTCTAGCTTTAACTCACCTATCTCTCTCCATGTCTCTGCTACCTTACCTCTCTTTTAGCCATTTCTCTACCTTCATTCTCTGCCTCACAACTTCCTCACTATCTCCTCTCTCCACATCCCATCACTTTCTCTCACTACTTAACCTCTGAATTTATCTCATCATTAGATCAGTACCTTGCCTGTCCACCTCCTCCATTCTCCCTCTGTTCCCTTCGCCTCTATAAATATCATACTCCTTTCTGACTACCTGTTTATCTCCCACTTTTTCATTATCATCTGCTCATTTCCCTCTCCCTTTGTCTTTTTGTCTCTCACAGACAAACACATATCGGTCTTTGGACTCACCCTTCCACCTCACTCTCCCAAACCCTTATTTTATAGATCTCTCAACCACAACCTCACTTACTCTTTTTCTATCTCAAAACTCTACAACTATATGAGCCTCTCTTTCTCCATTTCACGTATGTCTCTCAATTTCCTCTGTTCACTTTAGATCACCTTTCTTCTTCTACCATTCACCCACTCTCTACCTTTTTCTCATCCCCACTACTCAGGGAAACAACCTTTATTCCGAAGTTTTTACTTCGGATGATATTTACCACGCATTTTTTTTCTACGAAAAGATTGTTTACAACGCAAGATTTTATTACTCAATTGATCAGTAGGTGGCAGTGTAACACCACCGCGGCGCTGGCAGTGTAGAAAAATGCCTTTTTCCACCCGCGAGCAGTGGTCCTCGCGTCCACCATATTAGTATGTCCAAACATAGGCCATTTCCCGACCGCCGCGGTGCGATGTGCACCGCCATCAAAGTGCACCAGCCACGCACCGCAGCGGAGACACCGCCCAACCAGAGACGGCGGAAGCTCGACAGCGGAGCGCGAAACGAGAGTCCTGGTCACGACCGCCATGGACCCAGCTCTACACGTCTTTCCGGCGCTGTACCTGCTACATCACCATGAACTCATGGACCGCCGCGGACTCCGCCGCAGGTACGCAACAACACAAACACAACACACATGCAGACACAGGGTCCAAATCCACATCAGACACCCTAGGGGGGACAGGGACACATCCACAAGGGCACCCACACATCACCCACCTGCCACAAAGTCACCCCTCTGCATCCTGGACACACAGCTACCACCACCATGCAGCAATGTCCCGGTCACGTCACCGCAGCGGCGAACACAAGGAAATACATGCGCACAATGCAGAAGGCAGGGCCAGTGGCAGGCATGGGCAGGACACAAAGACCACAGGGCCACACCCCCTTTCACCACACACTAGCACACCCCATGAAGGCACATGCCATGTACCCCTCCTGTGCACCCCATGCACAACAACAAGCCAGGTCAATACACACCCTGCACCACACAACAAACAATCATGGAAACAGACACATCAGGAGTGGCTGCACAGGAACACACAGCACAGTAGCACAGGGCCAGGGAAACACACACACCACCACAACACCACACTCAGGGCTACAAAAATGAGGACAAGCAACAAATGAGCACATACAAGGAATTAACATCCAAATGGACACACAGCCTGCACAGTCACACATACATACCACAGACTGACACACACACACACATACACCCCCCCCCCCATGCCAACAGCAATGGAGCACAACAAATAGGGAAACCAAAGTGGGCTGCACACAAATGGAAGGCCATGGAGACACACAACAATCATGTGTACATCACATCAACACAAGGAACTGAGAACAACACCCTCACACCATCAAAGCACACATGGCAGTCAGTGAACTCCAACCACAGACAGCTCAGTGTAACAACACAGGGAGAAAGCAAGGCAAACCACTTATAGGCACAAGGATGAAAGGAAGGCCCTGAAGTCAAACTGTGAACAGCCACACATCCATACAACAACTTCACAGGAGTACACCAGCAGCACTACACACAGGGCCCATCTGCACACCTCAGGAATGACAAACACATGTAGGAATCTACACACATACCCCCCTCACACCAACAGCACACAACACCAGTGCCAAACACACTGAAGGCTGGCAATACTTGCCAGTCAATATGCACACAAACAACAACACACCCTGGGGTCAGCCACAAACATCACACACACACACAGGGATGCCACCACAAATGTCGAAACAAACACATAACCCAACAGAAAAACACACAGAGCCGCAACAACAACAGACATGCCCTGTGCAGCTAAACTGAGGAAAGGTAATGGGAGCACAGACACAACAGGAGTGCACAACCTCATCACTCAGGAACGATGCACAGACAACATACCACAACACACACAAGAAGTGCACCATCACAGAACAACACAGCCACAGCAAACAAACAACAGATGCACAGGCAGAACAATCACATAGCAAACACAGCAGGACATCAGGGGATGCACTCCAGGCAATCACAAGGCAACATACACACACAGCACTGCATGCATAACAAGCTGTGTGTACACACCAAGCATACCAGCCACACACAGACATCAGTGACAGAACAGAAACCCGCACAACACCATACAGCACATTACAAAGACAACAGCACACCCAGGAAGTGAAGCAATAACACAGTCAACACACATACATCCAACACAACATCCAACAGATGCACAAGTCTGGGACACAAAGGTGGAAACAAATGACCAGAGGACTGGGCAGCACACACAGTTGAACTACATAGGAGCAACCATGACTGACAAACAGCATCAGAACATCACACATGACCCATTGGGGAAATGCCCTGAGTGACACATTGACCCTGGCCAAAGAACTGCACCACAAAGCACAGTGTCACAAATGAAGTCATGGGGAGGCATACACACATATAAACCAAGGGGACAGCTGACACCAAAGTGAAGTGTACTGCATGTCAGTAGGGTACATGGCAGGAGTGTACCATACACAAAGAGAGGGAGTGCAGACCCACAATGGGTAGGCAGCTGAAGCACAGATAGGGGATGGAATGACAACACACACAACATGCCACACTGGAGGCAAGAAGGCACCATGGGACAGCAATGCATGAGAAAACACAACCACAATGGCAGTGTGGAGCAGCAGGTCTACACAGTCTCCACAAACAGCAACAAGACACATGGATGTGCAACAAAACACAACACTGACTTGCCAGTAAAACTCTCAGCATACTCACAAGTGACAAAAAAGAACAAGTAGGAGTCAGATAGAACTGCAAGGACACACCAACACACTGCACAGTGCACAACATTCAACTCACACATGGGCATACAACCACATCCACAGGGATGAACAATCAACACAACAAGCTCACAACTCCTGGGTAACATGTGTGTAGTTGACAGTGCAGAGGCATGTACACATCAACACTCCCCACAAACTCACCCCCTTCACACTGCACACTACATGGCCATCCAAGAGCACAAATGGAAAGTAAGCCATGGGACTAGGATGACTGGCCATCACAAGATGACCACACAGATACACCACTGGGCACACATAAAGGAAGAACACACATACATGATGACCCTGGCCAGCCTGCCTGCAATACTGTGTGCAGAACCCCACTCTGTGCTGGCAGTGCCCCCCAACCTGACATGTGTACAATATAGCCAACATGAACAAAATAAAAAAATGACTACTGCTATACATTGTAAATTGACACCATTGCCCACTCAAGTATCTGCGTCAAGAAGAACTGAAGACCCTGTCACCCCTGAAAAAAAAAGAGAGTAAGTGAGCCCAAAAATGTACTTAGTTCGAAGTGGCACACCGGCCATGTGGCACAGTAAACCATTTACACACAGCTTTGGGGCATTTTCTGTGTGGCCATGGTGTGTGGTGTGCAAAGTGGTTGTGGGTGCAGGAGTGTGAGTGGTGGGTATGGTTGTGATGTGTATGGTGTGTGTTGTGCAGGGGCGTTAGTTGTGCAGGTGTGGAGGTGGTGGTGGTGCTGTGTGTGGTGTGGCTAGTGTTGTTGTGTCCTTTGCCTCTCCTGTCAGCTGGGGTATGTGTCCCTTCTCTCATGGAGTATTGCAAAGGATTGTGGTCAGGGAAGGGGCTGGTTTTATACTCAGCTATGTGAGTGTGTCCAATTGGGGTGTTGCTGTCAGGTGTGTTGTCCTGGGATTTGTATTTTTCTTTTTGCCATGTGGTTCTGTCATTGGGGTGTGTTTTGTGTATTTGGGGGCCATGGATAGTTTTCTGTGTGCACTTATTGGCCTTCTTGTGGGTTTCTTGCTTCGTCCGCCATATTTTTTATGGATTGTCCGCCGCGGTGGCTGTGCTTCAGCTCTTCTGCTGGCTCTCCCATTTATCCCATTGTGCGACCACGGCGGTCGGAGAGAGCGGTACGTACCCCGGGACCGTCGGGGATATCCTAATTTCCGGTGCGCTATCTCCGCTATACATGCGGCGGGTTGGTGTTTTTCTACCACGAATCCGACCGCGGCGGACGGATTTTGGCCATCTCCGCCCGCTATGGGCAGTTTTTCTTGGCCCCGTTCCACCGCGGTCGGTGTTTTTTGGCGGTTGATCCTAATTTGGCCGCCGGTTTTCCCACGGTGCCGGCGGACGGTTGTTTGCCGCTTCCATTGCGGTTGGGGTGGTTTTCCGCCCTTCATCCTAACGAGCCCCCTAGTGTGGCAAGTTTTTAAGGGTTAGAATTGGTGTGGGCTAAGGCTCCTGTGTTTTAGGGCTCAGGGCATGTGTTTATTTCATCCATATAGGTCTTGGCTTAGTTTGGGTGTGTTCTGGTGTGTTTTTAGGTGCATTTGGATTGTAATATCCTAAGATTTATTAATAGTTTAATATTCTATTTTGGTTTGCAAATTATGTAAAATACGGTCTCATTTTACAGTTTCAGGTTCCCCAGCGCACACCATATTTAGTAAAGATGTAAAACACAGCAATGAAAAATAAAAATAGAGCCAGCAGGAGAAAATATAATTACCCTCGCAGTTTAAATAAAGGTGCATATATTTCTTGACTCGTCCTTCTTCTGTGTGACTTCAGTAGTCTTTTTTCAATTTCAATAAAAATTCGAGGACGTAGGGGCTTGAGTGTCTCTTTTTACAGAGAATAGAGCACTTTGAAGCAGGACGGACGATCGGAACAGAGTATGCTACACACAGGTAAGTAAGTTAACTTTACATTCTATAACAAGAAAGAGAAAAGGTATTCGTGGTGAAAGTAGGCGTGCTTGTTGTTTGCGTGTTAAGTGTGCTTTTAGTGTTAATGGACGTACAAGCGTTGTAATGATATGCGTGGTTGAATATGCGTGGTGAAGACATGCCTGATAAAAAAACATGGTGTGGTAATGTCATACAACCCTCTCTGTACCTGACCTATTTGACTGTACTTTTTTTCTCACTCTCTACCTGTCAACGCTTTTGTTTTCCTCAAAGTCTCTCTGTCTACTTCTACCTCATGCTCCCTTTGCCTCTCTTATTTGCCTTTTTAAACATTACCTCTCTTGCTCACCCCTAAGAGTACTTTACACCTGCCACCTTCTACATTTCCTTCTCCTATCTCTATCTTTCTAACTATGTATTACCCTCTAAAATCTACCTATTTCTCTTCTTCTCTTTCTATTCCTAGATTTTGCTCTTTCTACCGCTGCTTATCTTTCCTTCTGGTTATCCCACAATTCTTTCTTTACTTCTCTGCTTACTCCATAGCTTTCTTCATCATCTCTATCTCAAAACCCTTCTCCCTCTGCTTCACTTCCCTCACTGTACTATTCTCTTTATGTCCATGTATATCTTTTGAAGCCTGCTCGATTGTATTTCTCTTACTCTGTAGGGTCATAGGTGATGGAGCGCAGATATTGATTGATGTCTGCCCTTATCAATTCTCACCTGTGAAAGATCAGTTCATCAAATATTTCCTGATAAATACATGTTAACGGGCTACAACGAAAACATTTGAGAATACATATTGCATCGTAAAAGCATGCAAAGTGTTCTAAATGATGATGCGAAAATGTGAACCAAAGAAAAGAAATAGCATGAGAAACTATAAATGAGAAACTATACATGAACATATTTACGAGTTGTGAGAAAATAAAACATTGTTAACATAGAGAGTTGTGTGATAATAAGATTTAAATGTGCATTGCACCTGAAATTGTGTACGCATAATGAAGTTCTTGAATTTCAAAATCGTGTAAACTAAAGTGATTTTACATAGTTAAATTTGAACTTTGTAACTGCTATTCAATAACACATGTATTGAGAGTGAAATGTTAATAATATGAGTTGATAAAAGATAATGTACAAATAATGCCTTAGGAAACAAATCTTTTTTAGTAGTACCTAATAGTGAGGTGTAGTAATTGAAAGAAATTATAACGGCTATAATGGAGAGAAATGCATTTATATATTATATATATATATATATATATATATTTCAGCTGGATTTTCATAAAGGCCTCAAATGCTTCTCTTGTCCTGTGTTAATGTAAAATCATGCGAGGCAGGCACCTAAGCCCTATGAGAACTTTCTCTGGAGTTTCATTTCTGTATTTGCTAACAAAGGACTCACTTCTTACTAAGGAGCATATTTGATAGAAATGTAACAGTATTTTTGCAAACCCATGGAAAGGCGCCTGGGAACGGATGGACTGTAAGCAAAGTAAAGCTCCACCTATTTCAGTGGAAATGACAAAATGGGAACACAAATAAACTTAATGGAACTTAATGAAATTTGCAAAACGGATTACTTAATTCTCTCAGATTTGTGTGTTTCACTGATCACCCCACAACAGCCCACTATGAGTGACCAATGAGAACCCCATAGACTGATGAAATGGTTATGTTAAGGGGAGTAAACCTGGAACATTTGAGGTATAATTGGCCCTCGGAGGAGGAGTGGGGCTGCTAGCTATCATTTCTTTTCCTGCCTGGCATGCTGACGGACAGACTTTTGATTCATATTTTCTTTTCTATTGCCCCTTTCTATCCACATTGGTTGGAATAGACTTTATGAACTGAACTATAACTCACTGCAACCTGCAATCCTCTGCTTTGCCAGCTGGTAAAGTGTGCAGGGAAATAACCTTTCGGCTGAGAGGTTAACTCACTCCGACTGTGGCATATGGTGCTGCAGATCAGACTTGACCAGATTTAACTAAGGACGAACTTGAACTGCTTAGCTTTGCTTGGTTTGTATGAATAATAACTGAACCTCAAATTTATCCTGTTTCTCTCCACAGAGGATTTCTCGGCTGTCTATTAATGTTCTGTTTAGTGCTGTGTAGCTAGTTGTAATAATAATCTTGTTATTAAATCTAAATTTAAATGTATTTGTATTTTCTTGACTTGTATATGGAATTCGAGGCTTTAGATAAATGTTTTTCATGAGTTATCTTTATCGATTTATTCTCCTTCTTTTGATCATATTTCTTGTCACAAGGCATGTGTGTCTGTGATTCAGAAAGTGTTTAGATTTGGTTTGAGGTAACAATTATTTTATTCTAGGTCCTCATATAATAATTGTGCACGTCTTTTAGTATTCCAGTCCCTATCAGCTCAACAAAAAGATCCATCGGAGGACCATAGCTTGTAGGTATAAAGAAAAATAATGAGACTATTGAGTGACAGAGGGTTGATAATGAGATGGGCCTAGTGAGACAAAGTGGTTTATAGTGTGAACACAAATTTTTAACATGCTACGCGCTGCATCATAGGTAACTGTCTAACCAGAGAAGTACACACATATAAAGAGAAGAGGGACAAGGCAGGGAGAGAGAATTTTGTAGAAATTTACTAGACTTTTGCAAATGGAATGGTGAAAACACCCAGAGCTGCGCTTTGATTCTAACTGTTGCAGCAAGAACACCATTAGTGAAGGGGATGTGTATGTGATTAAAAGTATTCAGTATGTGAATAAATTGTACTTTAATACTATGCACTAGTCCACTAAACAAGTAACCTTTTCGGGGCCGATTACGAGTTCGGCGGGTGGCGCCGGGTCCGCCCTGCCGCCGCACCGCACAACTTGTGGTGAGGCTGCCTGCCGGATTAGGAGTTTCATCCATTCTGGTGTTTTTTGGGAGAGGTTCCCACGGTGGTGCCTTTAAAAACAGGCACCGAAATTGGAACATCAAAAACAGTTCCTGCACGTCATGAGCTAATAAGTCCATGCCGTGCTGAAACTGGTGTGCATGCACACATGGTGCATCCACACGGCGCAGAGGCACAGGGGGCCGTGTATGGCCCCCTTGGTTTCCTCTCCGCCACAGTTTCCATGGAGTAAGAACCTTCATGTAAACCCCGGTGGAGAGGAAACTCATAATATGCTTGTTTCAATCACTATTCAGAATTACACCAAAAATGTGTACTGTTAACTTACAAGTTTTTAAATTTTGTTATGTGTTACTTAAAGCTGACCCTACAGCCTTTCCTTTCACAGCTCATGTACCCCATCATGACTGTCACATAATTCACTTTACTTTATTTTCTTTGACTGCAAAGTTAGAGTGGTTTGTAAACAGCAGTCCCCATGTTCAAAATTAAGCAGCAGAAGAAAAACAGCCTAACATTTGACCTCCGTCTTTGAAGCGCAGCAAATGCGACAAGCTAAATACAGAATTTAAAGGCATCTTAATTTATTGATTTGACTTTTATGACCCATCAAAATCGTCTTGCAACCCACAGTTTGGAAAACACTGCACTGTGGAGATCCTGATACGGTTACTCTTATATCTATTTAAAAATATGTACAACTAGAGAACCAAACAACGTTTTTGCATATATGAAATTGAGATACAACAGCCATTGCTATCCCTGTTCAATGTTTTATTTTTATATGTCACTATACATATCCATGTGTTTGTTTTATAAGAATATTTTTTTCAGCCTGCTTTCCTTAAATGAAAACGGTATACATTAAAAAAAAAGTTTCACAATCTTTTTTAAGACTAGGCCCAAAAAAGTTTTAAGACTAGGCAGTGGACCATGGGACCACTTCCTACACTTTAAAATGTGTTTGCCCATATTCACAAAGGCAAAGGGATCTCTTGGCAAACCCCTTTCCATTTGCGAATAGGTTACCACCTCCTTTGAGTGGTCAGAAAAATAATAATGTTTTGCAACGTTCGGTCGCAAAACATACCATAAGTAATCAGTAGTTGGAAGGACAGCCATAAACAAGACCTTTCCAAACACCAATTCGGAATGGTTTCCTAAACTCTTTTAGCAATTCAGTAACCTGTTACCAAATCACTAAGAGGCATATCATCAAGGACCGGCGATAATTATCGCTAAGCGCACTTAGCGCTAGGATAATTATCGCCGGTTAACGTGGAATTTTATCGCTGAGATAGCGTGCTATTAGCGACGCTTATCTCAAAGGCGAAAAAATTCCAAGCTCTAACTGCCAAATGTGAGATTATCGCTGGAAATCCAGTGATAATCTCACAAAGTTTGGTGATAGCTTGATGATAGGGCAAGGCATACTTAGCCATGATATCCACCTTACATAGGATATCATGGCTAAGTCAGTCTTGAAGCAGGCATAAGGAAAGTAGCGATAACAGAGGTTATCGCTACTTTGCTTGTCGCTCTGCAGGTTAGCTTGCCCATTGATAATTGGAGAAATGTCGCTTAGCGGCATTTCTCCAGTTATGTCAGGGCAGGAACGCCCACTTTGCATCTCATTAGAGATGCAAAGCTGGGCGTTCAGTAAACAGGCGCTAATGCAAGGATTCACGCGATAGCGTGACCTTGCTGATAAGGCAATAGAATTATCGCCGCTTTTCGTCCGAAAACGGACGCAAAAGCGGCTATAATTTTATATCGCCTCCTTGATGATATGCCCCTAAATTAGTTGAATACATTCGGAAAAAAAAATTCTTACTGATCGCAAACCCTGCCATTTACCAGATCTCAGGATACACGATCAGTAATTGCATTTGTGCTTGTGACCCAGTTTTCGCTATTATTAGGCTGAAACTGCAGAAATCAAATATAAGCCTGATGACAAAGACATTAGGTAGAAAAGCTGGAGAACTACTTTGAAATGAAACAGTTTGACTTTCATTCACTACAAAAAGGAACACTTGGTAAATGTTTATAATTTACTGTTCAGTCCAAATTTTAGAAGGTTTTTTAGTTTCTATTTTTTTATAACTTCTAAAAAGTTGGAATTTACTGGTAAAATATGTCTATCTTTTCACCACTCAGGTCAATAATACTTTCATAGTTAAAGGTGATTTAGAAGTAGTTTTTAAAGTAGATATTGTTTCATTATTGTTTTAAGGTTTGTAAGAAAAAGATCGTATTATCATATTATCTCAAATTATACTAGAAATTCGCAAAAAAGGCTACTAAACTTTGTAAGGTTATAGAAGGCATTTAGCATTTTTTTAAATCTTGTCACTTGTTTCTTATGTTTTTCATAAATTGTTATAAATAACTGTTGTTGCTTTTCAAATAGTTTGGAAATACCAAGTGCAGCATTATTACATTAGTATATTACAGTTAAGCCCAGAGGTCACAATGCCTGCTGCCAGAGTCAGCAGCCGAGGAGGAAAGGCAGGCCAGGTCACAAAGCATAATTAAAGCAGTTGTTTAAAGAAAAATGAAATGCTGGTTTCCTTTCCTCTGCTCTGTTTTTAGGTCTCGCCTGGCTATCGCGTAAGCAATCGCTCAGCGAGACTCTAGTAATGGGCTCCCAAAAGTGCTCCCAAAAGCGGATTGCATGGCGAGCACGCGCACAATCACGTGCATCGTGCCGCCATGCAATCCGTTTGGCATCGTACTTCAAAGGGTCCGCTCACCCGCCTGGAATGCGCTCCCCCGCCCCCGCCAAGCACGCGCGCCACGCTCTGCCGGGCTTGTCTTGTTCGTCTTTTTAAACATTCACGTTATCATGTGCTTACAAAAGCCTGCATGTTCGAAATGGGTTTCTTTATTGTCAGAGCGAAGGGCTTTACGATGTTCTTCTTTAACATTATTTAATGCCAACAGAGCGCGTCTTTTTACATTTTTGCTTGTTTTTAGGTTGCCATGAGCACATAACTGCGCTGCACGCTAAGCTTTATATTAATAGCAGCGCACATACTTTTTGTAGTACAAGTTAGTACTTTGCTTTGTTTACTTTGCTATTATTCCAGCGGACATAATACAACTGAGCACACTGTCTGATGTCTGATGCCTGATGCTTGCGGATGTCTGATGCCTGATGCTTGTGGATGTCTTATGCCTGATGTCTGATGCTTGTGGATGTCTGATGCCTGATGCTTGTGGATGTCTGATGCCTGATGTCTGATGCCTGATGTCTTATGCCTGATGTCTGATACCTGATGTCTGATTCCTGATGTCTGATGCTTGTGGATGTCTGATGCCTGATGTCTGATGCTTGATGCTTGTGGATGTCTGATGCCTGATGTCTGATGCTCAATGTTTGATGTCTGATGCCTGATGCTTGTGGATGTGTGTTGCCTGATGTCTGATGCATGATGTCTGATGCTTGTGGATGTCTGATGCTTGTGGATGTTTGATTCCTGATGTCTGATGCTTGTGGATGTCTGATGCTTGTGGCTGTCTGATGCCTGATGTCTGATACTTGTGGATGTCTGATGCATGATGTCTGACACCTGATGTCTGATGCATGATGTCTGATGCATGATGTCTGATGTCTGATGTCTGATGCTTGTGCATGTCTGATGCCTGATGTCTGATGCTTGTGGATGTCTGATGCTTGTGGCTGTCTGACACATGATGTCTGATGCATGATGCCTGATGTCTGATGTCTGATGCTTGTGGATGTCTGATTCCTGATGTCTGATGCTTGTGGATGTCTGATGCCTGATGTCTGATGCCTGGTGTTTGTGAATGTCTGATGCCGGATGTCTGATGCCTGATGTCTGATGCATGATGTCTGATGCCTGATGTCTGATGCCTGATGTCTGATGCTTGTGGATGTCTGATACCTGATGTCTGATGCATGATGTCTGATGCCTGATGTCTGATGTCTGATGCTTGTGGATGTCTGATGCCTGATGTCTGATGCTTGTGGATGTCTGATACCTGATGTTTGTGAATGTCTGATGCGGGATGTCTGATGCCTGATGTCTGATGCATGATGTCTGATGCCTGATGTCTGATGCCTGATGTCTGATGCTTGTGGATGTCTGATGCTTGTGGATGTCTGGTGCCTGATGTCTGATGCCTGATGCCTGATGTCTGATTCCTGATGTCTGATGTCTGATTCCTGATGTCTGATGCTTGTGGATGTCTGATGCCTGATGACTGATGCTTGATGCTTGTGGATGTCTGATGCCTGATGCTTGTGGATGTGTGTTGCCTGATGTCTGATGCATGATGTCTGATACCTGATGTCTGATGCTTATGGATGTCTGATGCCTGATGTCTGATGCTTGATGCTTGTGGAAGTCTGATGCCTGATGTCTGATGCCCGACGTTTGATGTCTGATGCCTGATGCTTGTGGATGTGTGTTGCCTGATGTCTGATGCTTGTGGATGTCTGATGCTTGTGGCTGTCTGATGCCTGATGTCTGATACTTGTGGATGTCTGATGCATGATGTCTGACACCTGATGTCTGATGCATGATGTCTGATGCGTGATGTCTGATGTCTGATGCTTGTGCATGTCTGATGCTTGATGTCTGATGCTTGTGGATGTCTGATGCCTGATGGCTGATGCCTGATGTTTGTGAATGTCTGATGCCGGATGTCTGATGCATGATGTTGGATGCCTGATGTCTGATGCCTGATGCCTGATGTCTGATGCTTGTGGATGTCTGGTGCCTGATGCCTGATGCCTGATGTCTGATGCCTGATGTCTGATGTCTGATTCCTGATGTCTGATTCCTGATGTCTGATGCTTGTGGATGTCTGATGCCTGATGTCTGATGCTTGAGGCTTGTGGATGTCTGATGCCTGATGCTTGTGGATGTCTGATGCCTGATGCCTGATGTCTGATGTCTGATGCTTGTGGATGTCTGATGCTTGTGGATGTCTGGTGCCTGATGCCTGATGCCTGATGTCTGATGCCTGATGTCTGATGTCTGATTCCTGATGTCTGATTCTTGTGGATGTCTGATGCCTGATGACTGATGTCTGATGCTTGTGGATGTCTGATGCCTGATGTCTGATGCCTGATGTCTGATGCCTGATGCCTGATGTCTGATGCTTGTGGATGTCTGATGCTTGTGGATGTCTGGTGCCTGATGCCTGATGCCTGATGTCTGATGCCTGATGTCTGATGTCTGATTCCTGATGTCTGATTCCTGATGTCTGATTCTTGTGGATGTCTGATGCCTGATGACTGATGTCTGATGCTTGTGGATGTCTGATGCCTGATGTCTCATGACTGATGTCTGATGCCTGATGCTTGTGGATATCTAATGCCTGATGTATGATGCCTGATGCTTGTGGATGTCTGATGCCTGATGTCTGATGCTTGTGGATGTCTGTTGTCTGATGCTTGTGGATGTCTGATGCCTGATGTCTGATGCTTGTGGATGCCTGATGCCTGATGTCTGATGCTTGTGGATGTCTGTTGCCTGATGCTTGTGGATGCCAGATGCCTGATGCTTGTGGATGCCTGATGCCTGATGCTTGTGGATGCCTGATGCCTGATGCTTGTGGATGTCTGATGCCTGATGCTTGTGGATGTCTGGTGCCTGATGCCTGATGCCTGATGCCTGATGTCTGATGCCTGATGTCTGATGTCTGATTCCTGATGTCTGATTCCTGATGTCTGATTCTTGTGGATGTCTGATGCCTGATGACTGATGTCTGATGCTTGTGGATGTCTGATGCCTGATGTCTCATGACTGATGTCTGATGCCTGATGCTTGTGGATATCTAATGCCTGATGTATGATGCCTGATGCTTGTGGATGTCTGATGCCTGATGTCTGATGCTTGTGGATGTCTGTTGTCTGATGCTTGTGGATGTCTGATGCCTGATGTCTGATGCTTGTGGATGCCTGATGCCTGATGTCTGATGCTTGTGGATGTATGTTGCCTGATGCTTGTGGATGCCAGATGCCTGATGCTTGTGGATGCCTGATGCCTGATGCTTGTGGATGCCTGATGCCTGATGCTTGTGGATGTCTGATGCCTGATGCTTGTGGATGTCTGATGCCTGATGTCTGATATCTGATGCCTGATGTTTGATGTCTGATGCCTGATGCTTGTGGATGTATGTTGCCTGATGTCTGATGCATGATGTCTGATGCCTGATGCTTGTGGATGTCTGATGCATGATGTCTGATGCATGATGTCTTATGGCTGATGTCTGGTGCCTGATGTCTGATGCATGATGTCTGATGCCTGATGTCTTATGCCTGATACCTGATGTCTGGTTCCTGATATCTGATACTTGTGGACGTCTGATGCCTGATGTCTGATGCTTGATGCTTGTGGATGTCTGATGCCCGATGTTTGATGTCTGATGCCTGATGCTTGTGGATGTGTGTTGCCTGATGTCTGATGCATGATGTCTGATGCTTGTGGATGTCTGATGCTTGTGGATGTTTGATGCCTGATGTCTGATTCTTGTGGACGTCTCATGCATGATGTCTGATGCCTGATGCATCATGTCTGATGCCTGATGTCTGATGCCTGATGTTTGTGGATGTCTAATGCCTGATGTCTGATGCTTGTGGATGTCTGATGCCTGATGTCTGGTGCCTGGTGCCTGATGTTTGTGGATGTCTGATGCCTGATGTCTGATGCATGATGTCTGATGCCTGATGTCTAATGTCTGATGCTTGTAGATGTCTGATACTTGTGGATGTCTGATGCCTGATGTCTGATGCCTGATGTCTGATGTGTGATACCTGATGTCTGATTCCTGATGTCTGATGCTTGTGGATGCCTGATGTTTGATGCTTGTGGATGTCTGATGTCCGATGTCTGATGCTTGTGGATGTCTGATGTCTGATTCCTGAGGCCTGATGTCTGATGCTTGTGGATGTCTGATGCCTGATGACTGATGTCTGATTCTTGTGGATGTCTGATGCCTGATGTCTCATGACTGATGTCTGATGCCTGATACTTGTGGATGTCTTATGCCTGATGTCTGATGCTTGTGGATGTCTGATGCCTGATGCTTGTGAATAAATTAAAGGCATTGTCATTTACAATACCATTTACAATACCAATAGCTCCAAAACTCGCAGTTGCGAGAACTATTGCATTGCAAATGCTTGTTCTAGCTTACAGTGACAAGCAGAAAGGAGATATTTAAGGCAAAATTTTTATTGTTGCACTATAGAAAACTTAGAATCTTTCTGAATGTGTTTATACATTTCGAGCTATTGCTGTTTTTTTAAAACTGACTTATATTCCTGATTCTTATCTTTTTGCAACAAACAGGTTTTTTGATGTGTTTATTTTTTCACTAGAGATACTATTTTTATTCTCCATATTTGCAAACATGTACACTTTTTCACATGAACGAGCTACACACGAAGGATTTAAGTGGTTTGAGGTAAAGGTGATGGTGTGACCAGGCATTAACTGGGATGATAAGGATATTGCAAGTCACTTCGGAGTTCCAAAAATGTATAAAGGAACTCGGCCTTCAGCTTCGCTCCTCTACATCAGAGTTCTCAGGGGGGCGCAAACTCCACTCTAATCTTACATTTGTTCCCTGCATCACATGTCTTCTTGGAGTACTCCGGTATGGTTGGAGGGGAAATCGATGGGGCACGACTTGCCCATGCGTTTGTCATGTTAACCGTCCCAGGAGGGGGTTAATTCATAGAGCTGAAATGCTTCAGCTGCAGTGAGAGGCAGGAAGTCTCCTCTGCTAAAACTGAAAGCAAACCAACAGACAGTCCTGTTCCTTCGCATTCGATATCAGCAGAGGAGACACCTTGCCTCCCACTGCAGCTGAAATGACTGTCTGTTCCTTTGCTTTCAGTTTAAGCACAAGAGACCTCCTGCCTCTGAAGCGTTTCAGCTCTATGAATTAATACCCTTCTGGGAGGGTTAACTCTTCCCAGAAAGGAGACTTAGGGCCCCATTAGTATGGCGGGCGGACTTTTTCCGCCCGCCATACCCTCGGGAAACAGGACCGCCCGCTGAGGGTGCGGCGGTCCCACACTCCCGATTAGTATGCGCCCGCCACACTGTCGGGCGCATGGCGCATCTGCAACATTGCGGCGGGCGGTGCAGAGAGCACCGCTTGCCGTAATGCCACAAAGGCAGCCTGTGCCTTTCAATGCACAACGTGACAGGCACCGTGCGGTGCCTGCCACGTTGTACATTGAAATGCAGGGGGGTACCATAGGTACCCCGCATGTGCAAACCCCACCCCCCAGAATCCCTGGGGGCCCACTACGGTCCCCCAATTGCAAAAACTGCCTGCCTTTCCGTGGCGGCAACGAAAGGCATGTCGCCGCTTACATGCTAATATGGATGGTGGTGTCTCCCAGACACCGCCACCATGTTAGCAGCTTTTCTGCCCGGTCGACTCTTCGGCCGGGTGGAAAACCTGCGGACGGTCTTTCTGTCCGCCGGGGTACCCCCGCCATGGTAATGTGGCGGGGGAAATTCTAAGCGGGCAGAGGTTTTTAGCGGGTGGATCGCCACCACCATAGTCATGGATCATTCAGGCAGCCCTAGCACACAAATAAAAGTTATTTTTATTTATATTTGCTGTTCAAAGTATGCACTGACAAGTGCTGACAATACAGATTTAGGTGACTGCTTATTTTTGTACCGCCTGGTGCATCAAAATAATGAGCTGGCAACCCTAATCACAAGACTGGGAGTTTGTTGCAGGATCAGCACATTATTTATTTCCTCCACCCTGATCCCTGGTTGCTGCCATAATAGTAATAGTTTAACACATTTGAAACCCTACGCTGCCCTCAATAACATGCTGAGTTACTTCAAGTGTCTGAATTAATGCACCTTGCATTCAGACAACTTGCTCTTCATTCTCACCCTTCACTTTCACGATCACCATGCACTCACAACGATCACAATGCACTCACACTGATCCCAATGCACTCACACCATTCACCCACTTACCCTACACTCACAGTGATCACTCTGCACTCACAATGCACTTGCGCTGTTCACCCTGTACCTCACCATGCTGTCACACGAGCACACTACTCAACCTGCACTCATGTGACACTTCACTCACCTGTCCCCCTCACTTCTCAATCTGCAATCTCACTCAAATAAGCCCACCACTAACCATACATTCATTCGTCCCACTCTGCACTTACATCCGCACACAAATTCATATGGTCACCTCACTCACCCTGCAGTCACTCCTCTTACCGTACTCTCACACTGTTGCATGGCTCACAGGGCACTCACATGGGCACTCCTCCCACCCACACAGCGCAGAGGTTTAATGTGCCTGCTACAAAGAGCGTGTAACATGCAGATCACTGAACTGAGTGTGAGTAAACATTGAGTAGCGCTATAAAAAAAAATGAAATGTTTACCAGAAAGGTGTTATAGAGAGATGAGGTGCATCGTAGGTGAGTGGTAGTGAAGAAATTCATGGAGAAGGAGGAAATGGGGAGGGGCACAAAAAAGACTGTTGCACTGTGTGCGACAAGTGCTAGGGCCAGCCCTGGCTTGGGAGTGTTCGCCCCCACCCGAAGTTCGGGTCTAGTTGTGCTCCTGTACACAAGTATGGGCATGTCGTGCCCCATCAAGGTTTTTGTCCTAAGTTACAAAAGGACACATTTAAATGCACTGCAATCCAGCCTTCCAGGGGGCCCCTTGGTAGAGACAGCTCTGTTTTTGCCCTGATGGCCTGGAATAATTCCTAAACAGATTCTTGAAGATACCGTTTTGTTTCATTTTTTTTTATGTGATTGATGTGAGGGAGTCTATTACTATTTGCAGAGAAATGTGTTTGTTTCATGCAACAACCATAAAAAAGTTTTTTTTAGATTCAAGTGGGTCCTCACATATGAGAAATTGGAGGATATCACAGATATTATTCGCTGTAAAATTAGTGGGCTGCTGCTTTGTTACAACAGTGAAAACACATCACTATCTCTGAATATTAGATGTAAATGCTTTTAGAATTTCGACTATAATGCCTGTGCACCGTTAGTTGCCTGGCTAAAGAGGGTATGGCAGAGCTGAAAGTAAATCATTTAAACTCAAAGCTGTACTGAACAGGGGCCCCCAAAATAGTTTTGGCCTAGGGCACCCAAAATTCTGAACATGTCAGACATCATTGCTCTGAAGTAAACTAGACAACATCATTAATTTATTATTAGTTCTATGTTTTTTTAAACATAAGCCCGACGTGTTCTAAACCCCCACTGCTTCAGGCAACTAATCGTACCACTAAGGAATTCTCAATTTGGTGTTCATTCAGCGCCCTCTCTGTGGACTTTCAACTTTGTCTTCGGATTCATAACTGGTTGGTGGGCAATTATCCCATTATAATGCTGCCTAAAACATTTGTTAATGATTTCTAGAGAAGAGTTGTTTCTCGTGTACCAGCTCTGAGCTAGGGAGTGCTCGAAAAATCTGACAACACTGTCTCCCTTAAAGTCCCTGTTTTGGCTGAAAAGGTCTGCAGAATATTCAGCTTTGAGAGAAACTGCTATTAAAACTCTCTTGCCTTTCAGCTCGTCCTATTTATGTGAAATTGGGTTCTCAGCACTTGCGGTATTCATGACGGAGGGGATCATTAGGATGGCGGAAGGACTACCACCAACGGGCCGGCGGTGGCAGTCCTTCCGCCATCACCAAGCATATTACCCACCGCCCAATTAGGATGGCGGTGGGTACCGCGGCGGACACAAAGTCCGATTGCCCGGTGGACGGTGCAGGGCCACTAAAATGGTGGCGGTGCCTAGCAGGCACTGTCCACCAAATTAGGATGGAGTTAGAAAAAGGCCTTTCCATGGCGACGATGCCGCCATGGAAAGACTGGCGTGGATTGGGTTTTGGGGCCCGTTACGGGCCCCCATTTTTTGGGGGAGTGTTGCTGCACTGGGGGGGGGGGGGGTACCCATTGTACTCCCCTGCATTTCCCTGCACTGAGTGGCAGGCACCGCAGTGCAGGGAAATGCAGTGCATGCCAATTTGGCATTGCTGACGATGCTGCATCCAGCAACACCGTCCGCAATGTTGAGGGCCCGGGATGTGCCCGCCAGTATGGCGGGTGCATCCTAATATGTTTGGTGGGACCGCCGCACGTCTGGCGGTCAGTCCCAGCACCGCACTGATGGCGGTCGGACTGATGTCCGCCTGCCATCGTAGCAGTGTTTGGGACCACCTGCCAGACATGTGGCGGTCCCACCACTGCGATTAGGATGCGCCCGATACTGGCGGGTGCATCCAGGGCTTTTAACATTGCGGGCGCCTCAATGTTAAAAGTACTTGCACTGCATTTCCCTGCACTACGTGGCAGGCACCATGCGGTGCCTGCCACTTGGTGCATGGAAATGAAGTGGGGTACACTGTCCCCGAACAAGGGGGGCCTGCAACAGGCCCCCAAAGCCAATCCCCACCAGCCTTTCCATGGCTGGTGGTGGGTAATACGCTTGGTGATGGCGGAAGGACCGCCGGCCCAGCGGTGGTGGTCCATCCACCATCATAATGACCCCCTAAGTACCGTTCAAGACTGGATGTGGAGCACAACCTGAGGATGGCAGTAGCAAAATTCCATCCACAGATTGACCGTCTCTGTGGCGAAAAACAGGCACATCCGTCACATTTATGTTGATGGTGTTATTATCAATCTATGCCATGTCTAAAACAAAGCATCCTACTAAAAACCATTTGCGCACATTTTATCTTGGAAAATGGTGTTTTGAGCTGTGTAATAAGCCTCTGTCATTTCACCACACCCACTCACAAACCTGCAGTTTACTAAACACTCTTATTGTGTTGAACATTATTTGCTGGATATGGCCCAGGATATGCGCGTGGCGGTCGATTATGTAGTATACCAGATTCCAGAAATTTCTGTCAGGTGGTGGGGGGGGCCAACTTCTAAAAGAATCCAGCTGGGGGGGCTCAACCTACAAAAGTTTGAAGACCTCTGCTCTACATGGTGATGGAACTTCTTGGTAATTTGTAATTATAATGTACCACAGTGGGTACTTTTCCAGTAGATAGAAATTAGATAGGACGCTTATAAAATCCATCCTATTTAAAGCTCCTCAATGACTTATAATGTGATTTGCTGAGAAATGGTAAACATAGCTACATTTAAATCTGCCAAATAGCCCCATGTAATCTATGAGACCTTCAGAAACGGGGCTAACAGAACTGTGCATGCTTGGATTTTTGAGTCCAAGAATGGAATTTGCTTGACTGAATGGCTTATTGACTGAAGAGGAATTAGCATTTATTTAGACCACAAATCGCTATTAGTGTAGCATTGCAATGCCTTTTGGATGATCTAGTTATGATTTTCCAAATATTCCCATTTCAAATCGAAGTCAGATTTGGCTTTTTTGAGATTTGTGGTCAGTAGGGTGAGAAAGTCAGTTGTAATAAGGTGTGAGCTTTTGGTGGAGGAGACTTGTGGGCTGCACCAGCTTGCTTACATATTTCTTTGGTTTGTACAGGTGTCCTTGCACAGTAAATGTGTGTGGTTAGTAGGTGATCGCAGAAAGGACTTTTGGATGCCTTAATAGACAATTGCATAATTGGGCTATGTTGAGTCTATCATGAGAGTTCTGTTTTAACGTGCTGTTGTAAGGTGGTGTGTAATATGTCTTGGGAGGTGGTGCTTTGTTAACTGATATCAATCTTTTCAGCATCTTATGCCCCATTAAATCATGCAAAAGCACATACTCAGGACTACCAGGTGTGAAACCCTAAATTTCCTCTGCTTCTTCTTTTAGAAACTACCGGCTGTTCCGCTACACAGCGTATCGGCAACTGACAAGGTGGTGCTGGGGGATGCTGGGAAAAAAAATCCGTAAGGAGCTGCCGGCCTGTGCCATAACCGCCATCCGCACAACTTTCCCTTCTGGTTTTTCACACTTGTAGATTAATTTTGATACATTTTTGTATTCATATTTTGGTACAGTTTACAAAAATCAATAAAAAGTCATTTATCTAAGTTGCACTAATCTCCAGTTTCTCTCAAAAATCCTTTATTGCAAATTAGTTTGATAACATGGTTGTGTAAGAGTTAAGAGCAGTATTGGTGAGTTGGGACTCTAGTGATTAATTTAATTAGCATTTTATACCTTCCACCCTGTGAGACTGCTCTGACAATGCCTTGGCACAATGTTATATGTTCCTTATTTATTATGCCTTGAGTGGTGGGATTCAAGAGTGAGCCAGTAATATTCTGGCTGGCAGGGGTAGACCATGCTTGGGTCACTTGCTGAATAAATCTCTATTTTCTACAAGTTGGAGTCCTGTGGTTAAAACATAATTTTTGCAGCGAGTTACAGCCAGCACAGCATCCAGCAATCCAGGAGGTGGTTTTAACTTGGTATAACCAACTAAGTCTACTCGTTTTCAGTGTGTTCCTTGCTCTTTACTTAGTTTAAGGTGACTCTACGCATAAAAAGGAAGTGCCTATATAGACACAGATACACTGCCATCTGTGTTCAAAGCCGATGAGTGCATGATGTAGCTGAACTGACCACATCCCATGGATCTCAGACCACCAACAGCAAACCCACGATCATCCGCACAGAGCATAACACAGCTCAACTAGCTACGGCCAATGGTGCTCACACCACTGCGACTGTGAACTCACAGGCAGCAACCAATCGACATCACCAATTTATTATTTATTTTATACTTAAAAGCTACTGTTACTCACTGTATCATCCCCAGCCTGCTCTCCTCTGACTCCTCCACTATTAGATTGTTAGGTTTACAACACAGAAAGACCATTACAGACCAGTTTATACATTAGCTCTGTACTTTTGTAATGCTATTGCTGAAAAATAATGCTTGGCGTAGGATAGTTATATTGCACCGTAATTAAACTGAATATCACAATCAAATACATTTGGTTTGGAGTATAGAGGTTTACACACAGTGCATTCCACATGAAATCTTCAACTATAATCCCACCACTAATATTCTTGATTTAGCCAGACAACCCACCAGTGGAATGAGAAAAGTGGGTGAACATGTTTGAACAAAACAATTTAGAATGCATGGATGGTCTAGACTTTTAGCTCAACAAAAAGAAAACATTTTTGCTTAATGAACTTGGAAAAGAAATATTGGGTGAATTCAAATACCGACAAACGGCTTTGAAACAAGATGTCCAACCACTTCTGGATGCTACAAAAGAGATGAAGAAGAGATTAGAAATAAGACATCAACCTAGTCATGATCTCAAAGTTGGAAAAACTTAAGTTGAGTTTGTTGCCAGGTTACATGGACTGTCGATAAAATGTCAGCTTGGGGTTATGCAGAAGAATTGATTAATGACCAATTAATAGTTCAGTGTAGAAGCAAGAACATGCAGGATCAATTAAGGGAAGCAAAATATCCCACGCTGAAAGATGCTGTAGAGACAGCGAAGTTAGTCGAGCAATCAGAATATTGCATGAAGGAGAAAATGTATGAGGTTTGGGGAAATCTAGCATGTGAAGATAAGAGCAAAGGGGTTGTAAATAAGAGTGAAGGCAAAGTGTTTCTTCTAGGAACAGTGGCAATCCCAGAAAGACCATAACTACTTCACATCTTACAATAAGGATGTGTGGTACGTGTGGCAGTATTTACCAACCCTCAGACTCAAACAGCTGTTACACTTAGAGCAGGCAAAGAAGGAAATGTGGATTGAAAGGTAATTTTGTGCAAATGTGTAGAGAGAACAATAGGGGTAAGGTTGCTGGTGTATGAAGATGATACTCTTCTTGGATCCTTGAGATTAGATAGAATTCTGTGTGTGGGTAATAACACTGAAGATTAGGGCAGGAAATGCAGGCCGAAAGCTGAATTTAAGATCAGAGGAAAGATGGTAGATTCTGGTGCAGAATACACACTTAGGGGCCGATTCCGATTCCGTCCGTAAAACGTACCGACCGACACGGACCGGGAACGGAGAGCGACCAACACGGACCGGCGACGTACGACCCGTGCAGTACGATGCAACGCGTGTGAATTACAACTGACACGTACGGAATACAAGCCGTATGACCGAGCCGTAGGGAAACCAGTGATTCGCTCGGAAACGGGACGTGATTCGCACCGACCAACACGCATCACGAATGAACACGACTGACACATACCCGCGATGTCCAATCCACGCAGTACGATGCAATGCATGTAAAACCAGACCGACTCGCATGGAGCCCAAGCCGCATGACCGACACGCACAGAAAACAGGGATCTAAAGCAATAAAGATCTCCGCGACCGACACGTATGAAACACAGAAGAAAGTCAGCGTGAAAGACCGCACGAGCCAATATCAGCGCCTGTCTCGGTCATAAGAACGTCTCCTTCATGCCTAGAAAACCCAAAGGAAAAAATACAAAAAAAAGGATCAAACAAGCAATGAAAAAGTCAATAAATATAAAAAAAAAAACTTGGAACAAAGACACACCCACAACTCCACCTATATTTATAAAGGACACTAATCACTACCATGATCCTTTGCATATTCAAGATAACAGCCAGCACAGAACACCAGCAGACAGCAACCACAGACACACACAACTTTCACACCATTAGCACCTCACCAAAAGCACTCACACATACACCTAGCAAAACTGACACTCACCCACCCTCACTTGCACCCTCACACACACATCACTCACCACCGCAACCCATCACCATGCCCCCAAAGCAGAATCCAAAGTTCACAGATAGTGAGTTAGAAGTGCTGGTAGATGAAATCATCAGAGTAGAGCCACATTTTTTTGGTACATTAGTCCAAAGGACCCCCATGTCACAGAAAACAAAGATGTGGGCGAGGATTGTGGACAAGGTGAACGCACAAGCACCAATGTTGTGCACAAAGGATGATATCCAGAACAGGTGGTATGACGTGCACAGGAGGGTCAAGAAACTCATCGAGAAGGATCACGCCTTGAGTCAGTGCACTGGTGGTGGCCCTCCTGCCAAACCAGTATACTTCAGGTCCTGGGAGGAGAAGGTGCGGGACATCCTACCTCCAGAGAGCATCCATGGTCTATCAGACATACCAGATCCTGGTGATTACTCAACCAATATACTCAATATTGTGTGGCAAGGGGACAGTGAAACCATGCACCATTAGCAAAGCCACAGTAACCAATAGATAATCCTCCCAAGATGTGTATGCTAGTCAGACAAACACAATACCTGCCATCTCATAGTGACTTGTAACTGTGTCATGACATGTACAAACCTACCAACAAATAGAGCAAGGCAGTGGCACAAAGCTAAATAAACACTGTCAGACAGATTGCCACCACAAACACACTACCTCACAGTGCAGCTGACTGACAGGAAGGAATAGTGGGTATGCAGGTGAAGTGAGTGTATCCAAAAGCATGATGTGGTTTGTAGTCATAGATAATGCTCCCCCTCCCAATTGGCCCATCAAGACCTCTCTGAACCATACCCACATCACACGGAGTGGAAAATGACTGACAAGATGGCTGACACTGGGTCCTGCTGTGGGGAGCACAAGGCCTAACAGGAACAGCTAGCTCTACAGGCACTGAAAAACAATGATGATATAGTAATACGTGAAGCCGATAAGGGTGGAAATGTGGTAATTATGAGAAAGTCAGACTATATGGGAGAAATTACAAGGCAGTTGTCAGACACTTCCTGTTATGAACAAATTCGATCTAACCCCATTACTGATCTCACATTTCTCATAAATGTCAAGTTGGGAGATTGGAAGGAAAGGGGCTTGTTGACAGAAGATGAAACTAGGTACCTTATGGTCTGCAAACCTAATTTCCCATGTATATATGTCCTCCCGAAAATACACAAGGGGGGGCCTTTTCCCCCGGGCCGACCGATTATTGCAGGCATTGACTCACCTACTGAACGATTATCAGAATATGTGGACTCCTTTTTGCAACCGCTGGTAAAAAATCTGCCAGCATATATACAGGACAGCAAGGACATCCTCAATAAATTTGAGGATGTTACATGGGCGGAGGGACTATCTTTTGTTACCTTTGATGTAGTCAGCCTATATACATGTATCAAAAAAGAAACAGGCTTACGGGCAATAAAATATTTTCTCAACACGAGATCAGCTGAATGGTATGAACACAATGACATGCTACTTGAGATGACGGAATTGATACTCTCAAAAAACTTTTTCTTACATGATAAGCAGTGGTTTCATCAGCTACAAGGTACCGCGATGGGAGCCAAATTTGCTCCTTCGTACGCGGGACTTTTTATGGGACTTTGGGAACAGGAACATGCCTGGGGCAGATATGCCTCCCCCTGGATGGAAAATATCCTTTTCTGGGGGAGGTATATCGATGATATCATTGTGATTTGGAAGGGCACCAAGGTTGAACTTGATGGCTATTTCATGTTCTTAAATGATAATTCATGCAATGTGACCTTAACTATGTCATACTCTATTGACAGGATTGATTTCTTGGATATAACATTTGTGGCTCGCGACAACAAGATTCAAAGTACTTTGTATCGCAAACCGACTCATAGTAACAGCACCTTACATGCCACCAGTGCACATCCTAAGGCTACTATTAATAGTATCCCATATGGGGAAATGATTAGGATACGCAGAAATTGTAGTGACAGGACATCTTTCTTGGAGAATCTAAAAGACACCAAACTTAGGTTCAAACAAAGGGGATATAAACAATCAACTCTGGATAATGCAGAAAAACGTACCCTAGCAAAATCACGGGAGAGTACGTTATTGTGTACCAATCATACTGACCCCATTAGAAATAAGAACAAGAATCGATCAGCCCCTATCAGTTTTGTGACTAGGTTTAATAAGCAGAGTCAGGATGTATATAGAATTTTCTGTTGACATTGGTCCCTGCTCCATGAAATACCTGGGGTCAAGGAGGTGATCTCCCTAAAACCAAAAATCATATATAGACGTGGTAGAACTTTGAGGGAAATGATATGTCCCAGCTATGTATCCTACAAGGAAAATACAGGAGCAACTTGGCTACCTGGACCATTGAATGGCTTTTTCACTTGTACAAATTGCAATGTCTGTCAATTCGGAAAGAACAAACTAAAGGAGTTTAGTTACAACACACAACGGACCTTTACCATTAGACATACTATTACTTGTAGAACAACATATGTGACATGTGTAATAGGTTGCAGTTGTGATATGATTTATGTGGGGAGCACTATTAGACCCCTTAAAAGTAGAATCCAGGAACATGTACGGGCTATTCGCAATAGGGACACAAGATACCCTATGACATCACATATGAACGAACAACATGGAGGGAGACCTGAAATCTGGTTTCATGGTATGGATCATGTCCCAATGAGACCACGGGGGGGTGACAGATAGACTGCACTAAGACGTAATGAAGCGGGTTGGATCTGTAGATTGCGGAGCACTGACAAGGGACACAATAGTGATGATGAACTACACTATTTCTTATGAAAGCAATCTGGGACCCTATTGAATTAATCAGCAGGATGATATTGTGGTAATATATTATTCTGTTTTGGGAGTCCTCCGTAGGTTTGGAGTTTCCTTGTAAGATTAGGAACTATACTATTTCTTATGAAATCAATCTGGGACCCCATGGAAATAACAAGCTGGACGATATTGTGGTAATAAGGTATTTGAGGTGGGAGTCCCCCCTTAAGTTTGGAATCTTCCCGCAAGAACAGGAACATCAAATATGAAACCTGGATATAATTATTATGATATCTAGATATTGTGAATATAACAGTATTTGATCATTGGCTGCTGGCTGGTCGTTTTTTACAAACACCAGGAGGCAAGCGCTTTAGGGGCTCTGGAATGTATGATATTGTGGTAATATATTATTCTGTTGTGGGAGTCCTCCGTAGGTTTGGAGTTTCCTTGCAAGATTAGGAACTATACTATTTCTTATGAAAACAATCTGGGACCCCATGGAAATAACAAGCTGGAAGATATTGTGGCAATAAGGTATTTAAGGTGGGAGTCCCCCTTAAGTTTGGAATTTTCCCGCAAGACCAGGAACATCAGATATGATACCTGGATATAATTACTATGATATCTAGATATTGTGAATATAACAGTATTTGATCATTGGCTGCTGGCTGGTCGTATCTCACAAATGCCAGGAGGCAAGTGCTTTAGGGGCTTGTGTGTAGGGCCTCTGGAATTTATTACAAAGAGTTTCTACATTTATATTGTTTATAAAGAACTTACTCAAAATGCGATAGGCACGTGATTTCGGCACCTGACAGTTGTGAGATTGTCCCTAGTAAACTGTTAACATAAACAAAGGCATGTGATGGGGGCGTGGCCAAGCAGGCTACCATGGCGGCTGCAGCTTGTTAGGGCTCCGAGACCGGGCCAGCAGAACGAACGTTTCCAGGCGTTGCTCCAGCCGACAAATGCAACCCTGGGCGCCGGACCGCTCCCGGAGTCTGTGGATGCGCTGACTCGGCGCACAGAGGGAGAGAACCATCACGGTGGCGAAAAGCAGGGTCAGGCTGAGTCCCGGTGACCCAAGATGGCGGCGAGCGCCCAAAAAAGACAGAAATAGCGCTCCCGGAGGACGGCTGTGGGGCACACGAGAGACCGACGGACCCCCCTTGCAGCACCCGTGTGAAGCGGCAACAACGGCCGAGTAGCGCTGGTGGAGCCCCGGAGGCTTCCTGGGCGACCGAGGGACATCGCGCCGGAATCGGCTCACAGAAGACAGGACGCCATGTTGCCTGCGGCGCGCACCCGACACGGTGACCAGCGCAGTATGTGAAGCGGCAGACCGGTGTTGGGAAGAGACGACTCATCCCCTGCAGTGAGCTTACCGGAGGCAGCGTTAGCGGTGAGAGCGGCGCGGGAGGGGAGCCCTGGTGTGTCCCGGCGCAACATCGAGACGCCTGATTCCAAGATGGCGCCCAATCGGGACATTGCCTCGGTAGTGCCTGGAGTGTGACCCGGAGGACTGAGACTACCGGCAGCAACAGTGAGCGTCCTGCACTCTCCTCATATCGGGCCTGAGGCGCCCTGCTCTGCGGGGGTCGGCGAGACTGGAGGACACCTGACATCACCCCCCTACAAAGTTTCCTGCAAGTCTGCGGAGGGCAGCCCCATTGGAGATCCGCTGTGGGACGTCCTCTGGACCTGGGGCCTCACCTGGCGGGGGGTCACGAAGCTGGACAGTACACATCTCCCGCTCTGGCCGCTGACTCCTGGTGCCGCCGCGTGATACCCCCCTTGTGGTGCGCGGACAGAGGACTAGCACCGGGGTGCCTTCTGGACCCGTGGTGGCCTGCAGCAGAGGGCGGCAGCGCTCGGGGAGGGCGCAATCCATTGGTGAGCGCGGGTCCGACGACGAGGCGACGCCTTTACCTCCCTGGAGGACGAGGGATCCCGCGCCAGACGCACACGAAGCGCGGAGGTGCCCTGGTCGCAGCGATGGGGAAGCCCCGGGGGACCCAACAGACGGCGGTTCCGGAGACGGCCCCGGAGAAGATGCCCAGATCCCGGACATGGGTGGGCGCGGTGGAGACACAACCCGACGCATCGGTCTCCGTCAAGTTGGACCAAGTTCTAGCCGCCATTGAACATTCCAGAGTCTCGATGGAGGAGAGGCTCGGGACACTAGCGACAGACATCAACCTTATCCGCGACGACCATCGGAAACTGGCGGATAGAGTGAAAGACGGGGAGCAGAAGATGGCGGATATGCAGCCGACGATCGATAAGCACCAGCAGACTCTTCAGGAGGTGCTTCATCGCCTGACGATAATGGAAGAACGTGCGGACGATTTGGAAGGACGCTCACGACGCTGCAACATCCGCGTCCTGGGGTTACCCGAGGGAATTGAAGGCGCAAACCCCTTGCACTTCTTGGAGACATGGGTGAAATCCTTCACTCCGGAAAAGGAGCGCTCGGCATTCTTCTCCCTGGAAAGAGCCCACAGGGTCCCGGCTCGCAGACCGCCGCCGGGTACACCCCCAAGACCGATGATAGCGAAGTTCCTCCATTTCCGGGACAGGGATGCAGTATTACGCGCGGCACGAGCGGCAGGCGCCCTGCAGGTGGACAATCAACGGGTTATGGTGTTCCCGGACTATGCCAGAGCGGTTCAACAACAACGGGCCTCCTTTCTGCATGTCAAACGCCGGCTGCGAGAGAACAACATCCAATACTCCCTCCTATTCCCGGCTCGCCTCAGAGTGGTTCACGCCGAATCCACGGTATTCTTTACTAATGCCACAGAGGCTCAGGATTGGGCAGACTTACATTGCACGCGGCAGTCTAGAGCAGAGAGCACAAGAGACCCCCACCCCAAGCCTTCACGATCTGGAAGGCGTTCACAGCGGCGCCCACGAGGCGGAGTGGGTGGCAGAGATCGGGCACGCACCCAGGACTCTCCGGATTTAGAGCAGATTGTGAAAGAAAGGAGGGAGGCCCTGCAAGCTGTAATCGATCTGCAAGCATCCCCCCTGCCGGACGACATAGATAGACCGCCGCATATCTTCACCTCGGAAGGGGAAAATGAAAGTGACGGAACACTGTCGGGGGAGGACTCTGTGACGCCCCCCAGGGTCACTCCACAGACGGCGGACCACATTCTGGACGAACAATCTGGCTCTTGAACGAAATGAGATGGGACTTTAGAAACTGACATGGAGCTAAGTATACTCTCCTCCCACCCGTTGTATTTAGACATCAGACATACTATTTGCTACAGCAGGAGCAACGCTCATTTTCCCTACTAATGGCCCGATTAGTCTCTGGCCCAGTACGCATGCACCGCCGCCCCCTTCTTATATTGTTGTACCCCCTTTTATTGGGTAAACAGGTTTGGGCGCATCGTTGCCGACGATGGGCCCCACGCATTGGGAATGTTCCCCGACCCCGATGGTTCTGTTGCTTATCCCAGTTCAGTATTTCCCTCACCTCCCGCATGGCATGACACAGATCCACACATCCACTACCTATGACCGCGCAGCGTCGGGGGACACCGGCACCCTTAGCCAGCTCGCGCAATGGAGTTTTACCCTCCTCGGTAGGCGCAGTCCTTACGCATGGCGAGTAGCCACACGGACATGACACCTCACGCGCCACGTAACGACGTTACTATCCTCACCCTCAATGTCCGGGGGCTACACACTCCGCGCAAACGATACGCGGCGTACTCTTACGCCAAGCGTCACAATGCCCCGATAGTGTTTTTACAGGAGACGCATCTCGTCGCAAAAGAAGTCGGGAAACTACAGTCAAAATGGAGGGGTCTCATATGCGCCACGACCTATTCTGCGTATGCACGCGGGGCGTTGATCTGGGTACGGCCGGGAACCCCCTTTCAGGAGCTCCGGAGGGTGGTTGACAAAGAAGGTAGATATACACTGCTGGAGGGTTTATTGGATGGGCAGGCGGTACTTCTTGGTAGCATTTACGCTCCTAATGTGGATCAAGACAAGTTTTGGGACCATCTCACAGGGATTCTTGCCCCGTTTGCATCCATACCTTGGGTCCTGGGAGGAGACTATAATTGCACGATCGACCTGCACCTTGACCGCTCGCACCCCCCTCCACCGCACTCCCCGGCACATAAGCAAACTGGTAGATTTCGGGCTTGGATTAATCACTGGTCGCTCGCCGATGTTTGGCGAATGCGCCACCCCTTGATCAGAGTATATTCCTTCCACTCTATCCCCCACAATCTGCGCGTTCGTCTTGACCGCTTTTTATGCTCGGCGGCTATATTACCCAAGGTGGTCAATTCGGACTACCTGGGTAGGATCATATCCGATCACGATGCTCACATCCTCCAGTTACACTGGCGGCCCCCATGCCCACCGGTCCCCACCTGGCGCTTACCGCGGGACTGCCTGGCGGACCAGGTCTTCCGGCACGATCATGAGAGTAGCATCCAAGACTATTTCACGAGCAACGCAGGCACGGCATCATCTAGATTAGTGGAATGGGATGCATTCAAGGTGGTAGCCCGGGGAGAGTGCTTGAAGCAAATAACGGGGGCTAAACGCGTGCTAGAACAGGCTCTCGCAACGACGGAGCAACGCTTAGCTGCTCTCACCAAACGGGAGGTCACATCCGAGGAGGAGGCGCGACGTGTAGCCGAGGCAAAAACGGCCTATCAGGCTGCCTCCGCGGATCTACGAAGGTACAACTTCCGGTCGTATGCTACACGGATGCATAAAGAGAGGGACAAAACGGGCACTCTCTTGGCGTGGTTGGCCAGGCAGGACACGGACATCAAGCCCATCACCGAGGTACTAGACCGTGGGGGGGCGCTGGTGCGCTCCCAGGCGGAGATTTTAGGGGCTTTCCGGGACTACTATGCTGAGATATACAGCGACCCTGCCCCCACCCCGCAAATTGTGGTGGATCGATTCCTCGATCCTCTCCCTATCCCAACCATTACGAGGACAGAGAGGGAGACCCTAGACGCCGTAATAACCGCGGCAGAGGTGAAGCGGGCCCTGCAGGCCCTGGCCCGCAATAAGGCTCCGGGGCTAGATGGGTTCCCCTTAGAATACTACACGACATTCGCGGTGCACCTAGTCCCTCGATTGGTGGAAATGTTTGCGGCGGCACTGAAGAAAGGGGAGTTACCGAAATCCATGCGAGAATCCGTCATTGTGACGTTCTTAAAACCCCATAGGGACCCGCAACACATGGCCTCCTATCGCCCGATATCGCTGTTGTCCGCCGATTGCAAACTCCTCGGGAAAGCACTCGCGGACAGATACGTACAAATCATACACACCCTGGTCCACCCGGATCAGTGCAGATTTATTCCCGGCAGACGCACGTCCCAGAATATACGTCGGGTGTTCCACATTCAGGATCAGGTAAGGGGAATATACCCCCGAGCAGCCTGTCTCATCCTGGATCTTGAGAAGGCCTTTGATTCCCTCACATGGCACTATCTGTTCTCGGTACTGCAGCGAGCGGGCATTGGGCCCACCCTCCTTGCCTACACGCGCCTACTGTATACTGGGCTTACCTCGCGGATGCGCCTAGGTCGATACATATCGACGGAGTTCGCCGTTCGGAGGGGCACGCGACAGGGCTGTCCACTGTCCCCTCTACTTTTTGCTCTGGCGGTGGAGCCGCTCGCCATACGCCTTCGACAGGAAGGGGAGAGTTGGGGCATCCCGGTGGCGGGCACGGTGCATAGTGTTTCCTTATACGCCGATGACTTGCTGATATATGTGCGGGACATCACCGATGACCTGACCCCCCTCTGGGAAACCTTAACGGAGTTTGCGACGGTCTCGGGATTGCGGGTGAATTGGGATAAGTCCACGATATATCCGCTGCACCCGGACCTACCCCCACGGGAGATTCGGCTGGGTGCTCAGGGGGTGCCCTGGAGTGCGGAGGCCCCTCGATACCTTGGGGTCCGTCTCTACCACTCCTCCATAGATATGTTTGAGGGTAACCATAACAGGGCTCTGGCTAGTATTAGGGCTGCGATCGGATTTTGGAAGAGTCTTCCACTGGCTCCAATTGGGAGAGTGGCGTTAGCCAAGATGATCATAGTCCCAAGATTGTTGTATTTTTTTACCAATTTGCCAGTGATCCCGCCTAGGGCCTTTTTCCGGGACCTAGACTCCCTCCTTAGCGCACTCGTTTGGGGATCCACTAGGCACAGGATAGCCCTGACAAAACTACAGCTACCCACCACACAGGGCGGCTTGGGAGCCCCCTCATTTGAGGCCTACTTCTTGGCAGCACAACTGCAATGGCTGTCTCACTGGACGGCAGACAGATACACTGTGGAAACTCACACTGTCGCAGGACGGATATCGGCTCCGGAGATCCGTCGCCTACTCCTCCCTGGCACTAAACCAAAGCGCACATACCCTTTACAAGTGTCGGTGGCGCGTAAGTGCATGATGAGGATACACCGCATGTCCCCGGGGGTTCCCCTGTACTCCCCTCTACTCACCCTGGTGGGGTGGCCCAAACAGGAACACTACTACACCAATAGCGAGCTCCGCACGTGGACTTCGTGCGGCTTAACTGAGGTGGAGTCCTTATTTGAGGAGGGGCAACTAAGACCATTCCGTAGCCTAGTAGAAGAGTTTGATCTTCCCCCGGGACAATTCTTGCTACATCGCCAACTCTTAGCGAGCTACCGACCGCATCAGGACCTAATCAAAGGGGAGCCACACTCACATCCGGTCCTCCACGCGATCTTACGCATGGGCGCGGGGCGCCATCTCACTACTTGGATCTATAAAGCCATCCGGGAACTGTCTTACCAACCACTGGAGACGCTGAGAGCCACTTGGGAGGCCGAAATTGGGCGTGCGTTTCACGAGGGGGAGTGGGGGAGAGCCTTGGAGTACCCTAAGAAGGTCTCTAGGAACGCACGCTTCAAGAACATTCAATATTACATCCTGCATAGGGCCTATTTAACACCCGCACGCCTGCAACGGTTCTACCCTGACACTCAGTTCCTCTGTCCCAGATGCCAAGAGCAGAACGCAGATTTCCAACATATGTTCTGGAATTGCTCCATCATCAAAATCTACTGGCACCACATTCACACCGCACTAGGTACCCTCACGGGGCTAACCTGCATGACCACATGGGAGGCCACCGCCATAGGCATCTTCCGCGCGGGTAAGCAACACAAGGTGCGGACTCGCTTCCTCTCCCTGGCGGTGCTTTTGGCCAAACGCAGCATCGCTATGCACTGGCGCTCCCCCACAGGTCCACCGCTGGCGGCTTGGGTGGGAGCTACACACAAGTGGGCGGCGGCAGAGGAGGAGACGTTGCGGGAGGAGGAGGTGAGAGGGGTCCGCAAACACCACATATCAATGGAATGGGCCATGCTATTGTACCAGTTCAAGCAGCTATCCCCGGGTGCAGATCCAATAGACAACCCACTCACACCGTCGGCCCTGCACGCGCAGTCACAGACCCCGCCCAACCAATCTCTCGACACTCCGCCCACATGATATCCTTACATACTCCAAGATCGATTATGCTAACGTAATTCTAGGTCGACCCCCAATAGGATAGACACTCATGGGACACAGTGGTGCCTTACCCCTACGACGCTACATACCCTCGCTGATGTCATTGGTTGTGCCTGTTCATGCCTCCCCCCCCCATAGTTTAGGCCTTCGTTTTACCCTAGTTTCTGTGCCATATCTGGAACCTGAGACACCGGGGTATACACCTCATATCAAGTTTGCACGTGGGTCATGCTCTCCGATGACGTATCACGGATATATGCAGATGATGTGTACCACTATGGAATGTACAATCTGTTATAACTATTTGAATGATCTATACGATGTACAATGTGTCTAATGTAAAAATGGCAATAAAAAAAAAGTTTAAAAAACAAAGGCATGTGATTCACGTGGCTTAATGAATACAAAACCAAAAAGATGCCCGTGAGACTTTGGGATGCACTTTTGTAACCTTACAGGATAGGTGAAATATGGTATTTTGGATGTGAGTGTAGCATAATAATGTATGTTAAAATAGCGGTATTCTTCTCGAGCATGGCTTTTACTGAACGTTTTTTCTAGTATCTGGTATTTAGAGACTGCCCCTAGCAAATTGCTAACACACGTAAGGTCATGTGACTTACGTGGTTCTGAACATAAAAAACTGAAAGATGTTCGCGCGTTTTTGTTGGAGACCCGACAGGAACATCTAGTCGACCGGCAGCGTACATGGCTCTTGAGGTGAGAGAGGTTCAACAAATGCATCTCAAAACAACGTCATATGCTTAAATCTGAGCTTCTGTTGTGTAGGGACGGTGTAAATTTTTGTTATAAAGCATGAAGTTTCCGTTGCTTTGTATTTCTATTGTGCGTATTCTTCAATAGTTGGCATTTAGATACTGGTACTAGCTAATTACAAACAAACGTAAGGTTATGAGACACACGTGGCTTTCGGAATATAATAAAACGGAAAGTTCTTCGCGCGTTTGTGTGTGAAATATAAATGAACTGCTGGCTGATCGGCAAATTCATTATATTGTATCGGAGGAGAGAGAGGCTTAACAAACGCTTTCAAATGTGGTGATGCATTGTTTAAAATAGAGTCTTTCTTATATAAGGACGTTGCACGTTTTTAGTTATAAAATGTGGAGGGCTTGTTAAATTGAGGCTTTTTCATCTGATATGCATAGCAAGGTAATATTTAGTGTTTGGTAAAATATTGGAGGACACAACAATGGTTATTATCTATATGGTGTTATTACATTACAGGCACACTAGCCCTTAAACAATCGATGGGAATTAGACTTGTGACTCATAACGCCTGATTCTAGAAGAATGCAATACTGAAGGATCATAATACCCAGCAATATGGAATGTCCAGAAAAACAAATGGCTGTGCTTTGCACAGTGTATAATTAACGCTGTTCAAAAGTCAAGAAAACATTGGTAGGTGCATCTAATCTTTTTTGAACTGCACATTTGAACAGAGCACAACTATTGATTAGACCAAACCAATGTTCTATAAATGATATCGGATGTATACATTCAGTAGAAGCCATGTTGAGCTAATGGAGGATGCACCTTTAATGAGTGCATTTTCAATGATGTATTGACATCATATATTACAGTGTTTTCTATATGACTTGCCCTATCAGGAATATAGATAATGTTAGAAAAGGTAGACGGACCGGGAGGGTCGGCCGGGGTCAGGAGGAGAGGTCTCCGGGGAGAGCCGTCTCCAGCGATCGTACAGATAAGTAACTTCCCCCCCACAGACAGATGCCACACAAGGATAAGGTTCAGTGTTCTTTATAAGCACTTAGTTAAGGTACGGTGGCATGATACAAGGAGGTCTGGACTCAGGGGTCCCCTCGATTATAGTCTCGCAAGGTAGGGAAGGGGGTAGCGGGACAGTCTATTTACCGATCAGGTAGTTCGGATGAGATGATGATGAGCTCACAATCCTCGAGCTTGGTGGTACGGGCCGCGGCAGCGCCAGCAGGTCCCGGTGTGGATGGTCGATACAACGGGCCGCGGCAGCGCCAGCAGGTCCCCGGAAGATATAAGGTCCGCGGCAGCGCCAGCAGGTCCCGGTGAGGATGGTCGTTACAACGGGCCGCGGCAGCGCCAGCAGGTCCCAGGAAGATGAATGTTGCAGAAGGCCGCGGCAGCGCCAGCAGGCAGGACGATGGTTCACAAGAGCGGGCTATGGCAGCGCCAGTAGACCGTCAAGGTTGAGTTTACTCGGTGTCTCTCGACTCCAGGATACAACTGCCTTCCTGCTCCGGAGCTGCCTCAGTTATAGGGCTGGTGCCCTTTGATGTCCGGACCCTCGCACTTGGAGGTCGGAGGGCCCGGGATGAAGGTGTCCAGACACCCAGCAGGGGGTGGAGCCAGCGCCTGGGGGAGCTGGAGGCGATCGGCACCTGGCGGGGGAAGAGCTCTTGACACTTCGTTCTCCCATTGACCTGCCAAGTGGTCCGCTCACCTCCTGGGTGGATGGTGGTGCCGGGATGTCGGGGCCGGCCAGGCCCGGGGTTAGGGTCGAGGGGAGGCCAGGCGGCCGCGTGGTGCAGGGCCCAAGATGGCGGCTTGACCCGGCCGGGGAAGCCGGTGGGGCTGGACCCCGTGATGAGTAAGGGTCCGAGGGCAAAGGGTCCGTCGGGAGACGGAGTACAGGTGCTTGTCGCAGGGTTATGCCAGGTGGGCCGGAGTCCGGGCCCTGTCGAGCGGGGAGGGAGCAAGTCGTCTGTGAGGCCTGTCCAACATGCGTCCCCCCCAGCTGAAGGCGGGGAGAGTCACCCATCTCCTTGGGGACTCTCTTCGTCGAGGCGGAAAAAGCGGGACAGGCCATCCGCGTTGGCGTGGTCTTGGCCTGGTCGGTGCTCCACGGTGAAGTCCATTCCCTGCAGGGAAATGGACCAGCGCAAGAGTTTTGGGTTCTCCCCCGCATCTGCATCAGCCATTGCAGGGGTCGATGGTCGGTTTGTACCCGGAAGTGGCCACCGAAGAGATATGGTCGGAGCTTTTTGAGGGCCCACACTACTGCAAATGCCTCCCTCTCGATGGGGCTCCAACGCTGTTCTCGGGCCAGGAGACGTCGACTGATGAAGGCCACCGGCTGGTCATGCCCTTCGGGGTTCAACTGAGAGAGGACGGCTCCGATGCCGTGGGCGGAGGCGTCGGTCTGCACCACAAATTCCCGACTGTAATCGGGGGCCTGGAGCACCGGGGCGGTGCACAGGGCGGCCTTCAGCTCCTCGAAGGCCGCTTGACACTCAGGAGTCCAGCTGACCCGCTTCGGTTGATTCTTGGATGTGAGACCCGTGAGGGGCCCCGCGATGCTGCCGTAGTCCTTCACGAACCGCCGGTAGTAGCCGGTGAGCCCCAAGAAGGCTCGGACCTCGGTCTGGGTGACGGGGGGCTGCCAGGACTGGATGGCAGCAATCTTAAGTTGTAGTGGGGCCACCAGCCCACTCCCCACTTGGTGCCCAAGGTAGGTCACAGACCCTTGGCCAATCTGGCACTTGCCGGCCTTAATGGTGAGGCCGGCCCGCTGGAGGGCTCGTAGGACCTCTTGGAGGTGACGGAGGTGGTCGGACCAGTGGCGGCTGTATACAGCGATATCGTCCAGGTAGGCAGCGCTGAATTCTTCAAGCCCCGCCAAGACCTGGTTCACAAGGCGTTGGAATGTGGCGGGGGCATTCTTCATGCCAAAGGGCATGACCTTAAATTGATAGTGGCCATCGGGGGTAGAGAAGGCTGACCGTTCCTGAGCCCTGGGTGTGAGGCCGATCTGCCAGTAGCCCGCCGTTAGGTCGAAGATACTAAGGTAGCGGGCGGCCCCCAGCCGGTCGATCAGCTCGTCTGCCCGGGGGATGGGATGAGCGTCGGCCCGGGTGACAGCGTTCAAGCCCCGGTAGTCGACGCAGAATCTCAGTTCAGGTGCGGTGCCGGGGGCAGCGGCTTTGGGAACCAGTACAACCGGACTGGCCCAGGGACTGTCCGAGGGCTCGATGACCCCGATCGTGAGCATCTTGGCCACTTCCTCTTGTATGCAGGCCCGTACCCGATCTGGTACGCGGTAGGCCCGGTGCCGGACAGGGGGACTGTCCCCGGTGTCTACGTCGTGCAAACACCAGGGGGTGACCCCGGGGGTGAGGGAGAACAGGGCAGCGAACTGCAGCAGGAGGTCCCGGCAGTCCTGGCGTTGCTCCGAAGTGAGGGCGTCAGAGAGCCGGACCCCGTCCACGGAGCCGTCCTTCTCCTGAGTCTTCAGGAGATCCGGGAGGGGCTCGGAGTCTTCTTCTGTGCCACTGTCTGTAGCCATCAAGAGGCTCAGTTCGGAGCGCACAAAGTGTGGTTTGAGCCGGTTGGTGTGGAGGACCCGAAGGGGGTTCCGGGAGGACCCCATGTCGATGAGGTAAGTGACGGGGCTTTTGCGCTCGACCACTTTGAAGGGCCCCGTCCACTTATCTTGCAGGGCACATGGTTCGGTGGGGGACATCACCCATACTTGCTGCCCAGGCTCGAATTCAACGGAGGAGGCATTGTGATCATACCACCTCTTCATGTCCTCCTGGCTGGCCTCGAGGTTCGCCTTGGCCATCTCCCTGAAGCGCCGGGTCTGGTTTCGTAAGGCCAGGATGTATTTGAAGACGTCTGGAGGGGTCGTTAGGGGGGCCATCTCCCAACCTTCCTTGACTAGGCTGAGGGGCCCCCGCACAGGGTGCCCGTATAGGAGTTCGAAGGGGCTAAAACCGAGGGACTTCTGGGGAACTTCCCGGTAGGCGAAGAGGAGGCACGGGAGCAGTACATCCCACTGGCGACGGAGAGGCTCTTCCAATCCCCCAATCATCCCTTTGAGAGTGCGGTTAAAACGCTCCACTAGTCCGTTCCCTTGGGGGTGATAGGGGGTTGTGAATCTGTAGGTGACCCCGCATTGTTGCCAGAGGGACTTCATGTATTTGGATATGAAATTCGTACCCCGGTCGCTGACGACTTCTCGGGGGAAGCCTACCCGGGAGAAGATCCCCATCAGGGCCCGGCCAACCACCGGAGCGGTCACTGTCCGTAGGGGCACCGCCTCGGGGTAGCGGGTGGCATGGTCCACTAGTACCAAGATGAACCTGTGTCCTTGTGCCGTGCGGGGGTCCAGAGGTCCCACAATGTCTATCCCCACCCTCTCGAACGGGGTAGTGACCACCGGGAAGGGTTGTAGAGGGGCCTTCAGCTTCCGGCCACTCTTCCCGCTGGCTTGGCATGTGGGGCAAGATCGGCAGTGTTTCAGGACGTCATTCCTCATTTTCGGCCAAAAAAAGTGGGTCACCAGGCGACTGTACGTTTTGTCCTGGCCCAGGTGTCCAGCCAGGGGGACATCGTGGGCCAGGTTGAGCAGAAAGTCTCGGAAGCGGAGCGGTACCACCAGAACTCGACCGGCCCCCAGCTCGGCGATTCTTTGCTCGCTGTAGAGCAGGTCGTTATCCCAGTAGACCCAGTGGGTTCCGGTGGTGTCCCCGGCGTTTTGGGTGCTGGCTTGTTGGCGGAGTCCCTCGAGGGAGGGACAGGTCTTTTGTTCCTGGCGGAACTGTTCTTGGGTGGGCCCCCCTTCTTGCCGCCACTGAGCCAGATCCGGAAGGTCCTGGTGTGGCGCGTCTTCTTCGGTAGTCGGGTCCGGTAGGTCGGACTCGCCGTTGTCCCCTACAGGGGCCACCGGGGGCGGAGGTGCTGGCCATTCGGTTTCTTCTGATCGGGGGGCGGCACGGGCGGCCATGGATCGGGTGGTTATGCAGGCCCAGTCCGGGAGGCCCAGCATCCCCAAGTGCTCTCTTCTCTCGACGGTGGCCCACGGGGAACTCTCGAGGTCATTCCCCAGGAGGCAGTCCACGGGGGCATCGTCCCGGACCGTCACCTTCAGTAGGCCGGAGACCCCTCCCCCTTCAAACGGGACGCAGGCCATCTTACACATGCTCTCAGAGTTGTCCGCTGAGCGGACGGGGCAGAGAATGTTCGGTAGGATCTGCTCGGGCTTCACCAGGTGACAGCGGACGGCCGTCACGCTGGCGCCGGTGTCACGCAAGGCCTCGGCTCTCTGTCCATTAATGGTCACCCACTGACCGTATTTTCTGGTGTTGGCGGGTAGGGGGGCCCGCGGAACCATGTCTCTTCCCCCTAAGCATGCCAGGACCATGGCGGCCGGTTCCCACCCTTGCTGGGCCGGCTCATACTCTTCGGGTCCCTCCGATGATTGCTCTTCCCCTAGGGCAGCGGCAGCTACCTGGCGGGGCTTGGGTGTTTGGTTTAGCGGGCAGTTCGGATCATTGGCGTAGTGGCCTAGTCGCTGGCACCGGTGGCACGTGACGTTGGCTCGGTACCCAGGCCGCAACGGGGGGTTGCCCCGGCCGGCCGGAGCCGGGGTGCTGGCTACGGGTGTTGCGGGCAAGGCGTCTCTCCCTCGCCCCTGGCCCCCTCCTCCTCCCCGAGGACGGTGGTGGCCTTGGTTGTTTCTGTTCTGTTCGTGTGGCCCCCTCCGGCCCACTCGGGTGCTTTCCCATCGGTCAGCTTCTGCGGCGAGCTGCCGGGGGTCAGTCAGCTTACTGTCGAGTAGGTGCTGCCTGAGCTCGACGAAACAGTTGTTTGACAGGTGCTCCCATACCATAAGGTTGAAGAGTTGTTCGTAGGTGGTGACCTGACTTCCCTTGATCCAACCCTCGAAGGCCCGGCTGAAATAGTTCACGTACTCTACCCAAGTTGTACCTGGGATCCGGGTGCAATCTCTGAACCTCTGGCGGTACATCTCGGGCGTGAGGCCGTAGCGGGTGAGGAGGGCAGCCTTCATGTGGTCGTAGGACGACATTTGGTGATCGGGGAGCTGTAGCAGGGCATCGCGACCCTCGTTGATAAATCTCCCCCAAAGTCCGGCTCCCCAATCACTCCGGTCGATCCGGTGGGAGGTCATTGCGATCTCATAGGCTTTAAACCACTGTTGTATGTCGTCTTCTCGGACATACTCGCGGACCACATCCTTGGGGATGTGAACTTTTTTCTCAATTGGCCCCGGGGTGTGTGGTCGCTCAGGCACCCCCAGTTCCTTATTCTGTTTGCGCAGTTCTATTTCCGCCAGTTGGCGCTCGTGCTCGAGCGTTATTTTTTTCTCTTCCAGCTCTCTCTGTCTCTGCTTTTCCTCTCGTTCCTCTCGAAGCCGCATATGCTCGAGGTTGAGTTTCTGTTCAGCTAACTTGAGTTCCCCATCCATCTTGAGTCGTGCCATCTCTAATTCGTGTAATCTGACTCTGTCTCTTTCTCGTATCTCCTCCTGCGAGAGGCCCGTTCCCCGCTCCTCGGGAGCCGTGGCGTTCCCCTCTGGTGTGATGCTGTTTTGGTCGGAGGGTCCTGCGACCCCAGTTTCTGTCCATGACTCAAGAGCGCGCTTTAGATCATCCTTGGTACTCAGGCCGGTGGTAGCAATGCCAAGTTCTATGCAAAATTGTCTCAGTTCGCGGTGGTTGTATTCTTCTAATTTCTCCATTTGGAACTTCTCGGTGGAGCTGCTATCTTTGCTCGACATCGTGCTTTGTCGTGGGGTGAGCTACTCTCTGTACGATTACGCGTTGATTCGGATCGCGCCGCTGGCCACCAATGTTAGAAAAGGTAGACGGACCGGGAGGGTCGGCCGGGGTCAGGAGGAGAGGTCTCCGGGGAGAGCCGTCTCCAGCGATCGTACAGATAAGTAACTTCCCCCCCACAGACAGATGCCACACAAGGATAAGGTTCAGTGTTCTTTATAAGCACTTAGTTAAGGTACGGTGGCATGATACAAGGAGGTCTGGACTCAGGGGTCCCCTCGATTATAGTCTCGCAAGGTAGGGAAGGGGGTAGCGGGACAGTCTATTTACCGATCAGGTAGTTCGGATGAGATGATGATGAGCTCACAATCCTCGAGCTTGGTGGTACGGGCCGCGGCAGCGCCAGCAGGTCCCGGTGTGGATGGTCGATACAACGGGCCGCGGCAGCGCCAGCAGGTCCCCGGAAGATATAAGGTCCGCGGCAGCGCCAGCAGGTCCCGGTGAGGATGGTCGTTACAACGGGCCGCGGCAGCGCCAGCAGGTCCCAGGAAGATGAATGTTGCAGAAGGCCGCGGCAGCGCCAGCAGGCAGGACGATGGTTCACAAGAGCGGGCTATGGCAGCGCCAGTAGACCGTCAAGGTTGAGTTTACTCGGTGTCTCTCGACTCCAGGATACAACTGCCTTCCTGCTCCGGAGCTGCCTCAGTTATAGGGCTGGTGCCCTTTGATGTCCGGACCCTCGCACTTGGAGGTCGGAGGGCCCGGGATGAAGGTGTCCAGACACCCAGCAGGGGGTGGAGCCAGCGCCTGGGGGAGCTGGAGGCGATCGGCACCTGGCGGGGGAAGAGCTCTTGACACTTCGTTCTCCCATTGACCTGCCAAGTGGTCCGCTCACCTCCTGGGTGGATGGTGGTGCCGGGATGTCGGGGCCGGCCAGGCCCGGGGTTAGGGTCGAGGGGAGGCCAGGCGGCCGCGTGGTGCAGGGCCCAAGATGGCGGCTTGACCCGGCCGGGGAAGCCGGTGGGGCTGGACCCCGTGATGAGTAAGGGTCCGAGGGCAAAGGGTCCGTCGGGAGACGGAGTACAGGTGCTTGTCGCGGGGTTATGCCAGGTGGGCCGGAGTCCGGGCCCTGTCGAGCGGGGAGGGAGCAAGTCGTCTGTGAGGCCTGTCCAACAGATAAAATACAATTTGTTTATTAATTCAATATTTATATAAACTGTTGAGTACAATCATTGGACATGCAAAGTTTCCAGTATGGTGCTAATCGTAACTTCTGTCGAATGGTCTTTGTGATTCACATATAATAAAGTATTAAGTTAGCTGTAATTTGTACCACTTTTTGTACTACATATGTATTTTAAATGTTTTGACAGCCCTGACGAAGTTCTTTTTCAAAGAACGAAACGCGTTGGCTGCTTATGAACTATCAAACTGTAAAGAAGAATAAAGAGGAAGATTTGAAAATATATACATCACTGGATGGACACTTCTGTTTGGACTTATTAGAGTGGTGCGACCTGCAGTGGGCCTAAAAAGTTTTGGATCAAGTTGATCACCCACGTGAAACGGTGGGGGTAGCAAGGTTGCACACCACGTTAGCTAAACAGCTTTCTTTTTCATTCAATATTTAGGAGGGCTGGTGAGAGATCTGTCAGGAGAGGTGCAACCTGAACCTTAGGGTACAGTAATTGAACCGTTTCTTTTTTGGGTTAGAATTTATAATCAATTTGTTGCACTCTCCCCCCCTTTTTTTTTTTTTGCCTTCATTACTGTTACATTATCAGTGTCCGCTATGGCCAAATTTAAAGACAGAAGAGAGGAATTTGCATCCAACTTATTTTCAACACAAAAAATAGGGGGTGATAAACCGGTTGAAACATGTCCAATGGGAGGCTTAAAAGCACAATTTCAAAAACTAGAACGAATAAAGAAGCAGGAACTTGCAAGGTGGTGGGATGGCATCACTTTGCAACAGTACCTGGACAATAACAGAGTGCCGAGGGGATTAAGGATTTTGATCTTCCCAACATTCGAGGATCTAGATGAACAATTATTGAAGGAATGGGAGGAGAATTTATCCCACTCTTCCAATACAATGATGAAAATACTTATTGTGCATGCTGAGAAAAAAGCGACATTGCTTTTGGAGGAAATAGATAAATTGGAGAAGGAAATAGGGGCAAGTCCACTTACTGAGGTCGTGAAAAAGAATTATGAGATCCTGGACAAAGTGATGGAAGAATATCAATTATATCAGAGAGATAAAAAGGCTAAGAAAATTAGGAGAGATGAACAAGATTACCGAGAGGGAAGAATTTATACATTTGTAAAACGTTTTGATATTACTCAACCGTCAGAAACAGCTAAGAGAAGTAGAGAGGAGACATCTGGATCTGGAACAGCTAGTGAGAGTTCCTTTGTATCTACTGAAAGTTTGCAATCAGGGAGTGACAACCCTAATGTGTTATTGCCACAGGAGAAAAAGAGTTCTTTTTTATTAGAAATGGAGAGATTACGCATCAACAGCAAACAGCCCAAAAGAAACACCAGACAAGGCAAGGAGGTAGGAACTGGGCTAAAAAACAAAAAAGAAATTCCAAAACTAGGAGTAGACTTCAGGTCATCGAGGAGGAAGTAGTTGAAGAGCATGAAAGTATAACGAATGAGGCCCCCTTAGACACAGTGATGCCAAATACAAGTGGCTTGTCAATTATCAATCTGTCAGATCATAATCTTACATTGGAAGAAAATAGTGTTCTACAAAAAGGTTTAGGTTTCTGCCCGACACAATCTTGTAAAATCATTGATGTCATAGTTGATTTACACAAATTTGTACGTACTTTGAAATTAAAACATTTTTTTCATTGCAACCCTGGAATTAAGGAGTCTAATACTGTGAGTAAGGCACCCATTGGGTATACGGTGGGGGATGTGGAAGGTATACATTTAATTATGTCACTCAATGAGGAAAACAACATTACTCTAGAAGATCTAAACAAAGAACTGGGAGTTAAGGCAAAGGATGATATAGACAGTGGTCTGAAAATGAGATCGAAATTTGTACCACACTGCACACACCCTAATATTGAGTCTTTCAAAACACGTATAACGGAAGACTTACATAAACTGTTGAATGAGAGTACTCGTAGAGATAGGGGCCCCTATAATTTAACACAGGGGGAACAGCTAGCTCTACAGGCACTGAGTAACAATGATGATATAGTAATACATGAAGCCGATAAGGGTGGAAATGTGGTAATTATGAGAAAGTCAGACTATATGGGAGAAATTACAAGGCAGTTGTCAGACACTTCCTGTTATGAACAAATTCGATCTAACCCCATTACTGATCTCACATTTCTCATAAATGTCAAGTTGGGAGATTGGAAGGAAAGGGGCTTGTTGACAGAAGATGAAACTAGGTACCTTATGGTCTGCAAACCTAATTTCCCATGTATATATGTCCTCCCGAAAATACACAAGGGGGGGCCTTTTCCCCCGGGCCGACCGATTATTGCAGGCATTGACTCACCTACTGAACGGTTATCAGAATATGTGGACTCCTTTTTGCAACCGCTGGTAAAAAATCTGCCAGCATATATACAGGACAGCAAGGACATCCTCAATAAATTTGAGGATGTTACATGGGCGGAGGGACTATCTTTTGTTACCTTTGATGTAGTCAGCCTATATACATGTATCAAAAAAGAAACAGGCTTACGGGCAATAAAATATTTTCTCAACACGAGATCAGCTGAATGGTATGAACACAATGACATGCTACTTGAGATGACGGAATTGATACTCTCAAAAAACTTTTTCTTACATGATAAGCAGTGGTTTCATCAGCTACAAGGTACCGCGATGGGAGCCAAATTTGCTCCTTCGTACGCGGGACTTTTTATGGGACTTTGGGAACAGGAACATGCCTGGGGCAGATATGCCTCCCCCTGGATGGAAAATATCCTTTTCTGGGGGAGGTATATCGATGATATCATTGTGATTTGGAAGGGCACCAAGGTTGAACTTGATGGCTATTTCATGTTCTTAAATGATAATTCATGCAATGTGACCTTAACTATGTCATACTCTATTGACAGGATTGATTTCTTGGATATAACATTTGTGGCTCGCGACAACAAGATTCAAAGTACTTTGTATCGCAAACCGACTCATAGTAACAGCACCTTACATGCCACCAGTGCACATCCTAAGGCTACTATTAATAGTATCCCATATGGGGAAATGATTAGGATACGCAGAAATTGTAGTGACAGGACATCTTTCTTGGAGAATCTAAAAGACACCAAACTTAGGTTCAAACAAAGGGGATATAAACAATCAACTCTGGATAATGCAGAAAAATGTACCCTAGCAAAATCACGGGAGAGTACGTTATTGTGTACCAATCATACTGACCCCATTAGAAATAAGAACAAGAATCGATCAGCCCCTATCAGTTTTGTGACTAGGTTTAATAAGCAGAGTCAGGATGTATATAGAATTTTCTGTCGACATTGGTCCCTGCTCCATGAAATTCCTGGGGTCAAGGAGGTGATCTCCCTAAAACCAAAAATCATATATAGACGTGGTAGAACTTTGAGGGAAATGATATGTCCCAGCTATGTATCCTACAAGGAAAATACAGGAGCAACTTGGCTACCTGGACCATTGAATGGCTTTTTCACTTGTACAAATTACAATGTCTGTCAATTCGGAAAGAACAAACTAAAGGAGTTTAGTTACAACACACAACGGACCTTTACCATTAGACATACTATTACTTGTAGAACAACATATGTGACATATGTAATAGGTTGCAGTTGTGATATGATTTATGTGGGGAGCACTATTAGACCCCTTAAAAGTAGAATCCAGGAACATGTACGGGCTATTCGCAATAGGGACACAAGATACCCTATGACATCACATATGAACGAACAACATGGAGGGAGACCTGAAATCTGGTTTCATGGTATAGATCATGTCCCAATGAGACCACGGGGGGTGACAGAGAGACTGCACTAAGACGTAATGAAGCGGGTTGGATCTGTAGATTGCGGAGCACTGACAAGGGACACAATAGTGATGATGAACTACACTATTTCTTATGAAAGCAATCTGGGACCCTATTGAATTAATAAGCAGGATGATATTGTGGTAATATATTATTCTGTTGTGGGAGTCCTCCGTAGGTTTGGAGTTTCCTTGTAAGATTAGGAACTATACTATTTCTTATGAAATCAATCTGGGACCCCATGGAAATAACAAGCTGGAAGATATTGTGGTAATAAGGTATTTGAGGTGGGAGTCCCTCCTTAAGTTTGGAATCTTCCCGCAAGAACAGGAACATCAAATATGAAACCTGGATATAATTATTTTGATATCTAGATATTGTGAATATAACAGTATTTGATCATTGGCTGCTGGCTGGTCGTGTTTTTACAAACACCAGGAGGCAAGCGCTTTAGGGGCTTGTGTGTAGGGCCTCTGGAATGTATGATATTGTGGTAATATATTATTCTGTTGTGGGAGTCCTCCGTAGGTTTGGAGTTTCCTTGCAAGATTAGGAACTATACTATTTCTTATGAAAACAATCTGGGACCCCATGGAAATAACAAGCTGGAAGATATTGTGGCAATAAGGTATTTAAGGTGGGAGTCCCCCTTAAGTTTGGAATTTTCCCGCAAGACCAGGAACATCAGATATGATACCTGGATATAATTACTATGATATCTAGATATTGTGAATATAACAGTATTTGATCATTGGCTGCTGGCTGGTCGTATCTCACAAATGCCAGGAGGCAAGTGCTTTAGGGGCTTGTGTGTAGGGCCTCTGGAATTTATTACAAAGAGTTTCTACATTTATATTGTTTATAAAGAACTGTTATTCAAAATGCGATAGGCACGTGATTTCGGCACCTGGCAGTTGTGAGATTGTCCCTAGTAAACTGTTAACATAAACAAAGGCATGTGATTCACGTGGCTTAATGAATACAAAACCAAAAAGATGCCCGTGAGACTTTGGGATGCACTTTTGTAACCTTACAGGATAGGTGAAATATGGTATTTTGGATGTGAGTGTGGCATAATAATGTATGTTAAAATAGCGGTATTCTTCTCGAGCATGGCTTTTACTGAACGTTTTTTCTAGTATCCGGTATTTAGAGACTGCCCCTAGCAAATTGCTAACACACGTAAGGTCATGTGACTTACGTGGTTCTGAACATAAAAAACGGAAAGATGTTCGCGCGTTTTTGTTGGAGACCCGACAGGAACATCTAGTCGACCGGCAGCGTACATGGCTCTTGAGGTGAGAGAGGTTCAACAAATGCATCTCAAAACTACGTCATATGCTTAAATCTGAGCTTCTGTTGTGTAGGGACGGTGTAAATTTTAGTTATAAAGCATGAAGTTTCCGTTGCTTTGTATTTCTATTGTGCGTATTCTTCAATAGTTGGCGTTTAGATACTGGTACTAGCTAATTACAAACAAACGTAAGGTTATGAGACACACGTGGCTTTCGGAATATAATAAAACGGAAAGTTCTTCGTGCGTTTGTGTGTGAAATATAATTGAACTGCTGGCTGATCGGCAAATTCATTATATTGTATCGGAGGAGAGAGAGGCTTAACAAACGCTTTCAAATGTGGTGATGCATTGTTTAAAATAGAGTCTTTCTTATATAAGGACGTTGCACGTTTTTAGTTATAAAATGTGGAGGGCTTGTTAAATTGAGGCTTTTTCATCTGATATGCATAGCAAGGTAATATTTAGTGTTTGGTAAAATATTGGAGGACACAACAATGGTTATTATCTATATGGTGTTATTACATTACAGGCACACTAGCCCTTAAACAATCGATGGGAATTAGACTTGTGACTCATAACGCCTGATTCTAGAAGAATGCAATACTGAAGGATCATAATACCCAACAATATGGAATGTCCAGAAAAACAAATGGCTGTGCTTTGCACAGTGTATAATTAACGCTGTTCAAAAGTCAAGAAAACATTGGTAGGTGCATCTAATCTTATTTGAACTGCACATTTGAACAGAGCACAACTATTGATTAGACCAAACCAATGTTCTATAAATGATATCGGATGTATACATTCAGTAGAAGCCATGTTGAGCTAATGGAGGATGCACCTTTAATGAGTGCATTTTCAATGATGTATTGACATCATATATTACAGTGTTTTCTATATGACTTGCCCTATCAGGAATATAGATAAAATACAATTTGTTTATTAATTCAATATATATATAAACTGTTGAGTACAATCATTGGACATGCAAAGTTTCCAGTATGGTGCTAATCGTAACTTCTGTCGAATGGTCTTTGTGATTCACATATAATAATGTATTAAGTTAGCTGTACAATTTGTACCACTTTTTGTACTACATATTTATTTTAAATGTTTTTACAGCCCTGACGAAGTTCTTTTTCAAAGAACGAAACGCGTTGGCTGCTTATGAACTATCAAACTGTAAAGAAGAATAAAGAGGAAGATTTGAAAATATATACATCACTGGATGGACACTTCTGTTTGGACTTGTACAGGGGCTCTCTTTGTACTTGTAGCCAAACAAACACCAGGACTGCACAGTCAGCCATCTTGCCATTGCTGTCACACTCCCTCACAGGGAAGCAGAGTCAAAAGGAAGGAAGTATGGGCATGCTGGGAAGGGGGGTGTAGCCAAAAGCATGATGGGAGTTGCAGTCACAGACAATCCCCACCCACCCACCTGGCCCAGCAAGCTCACACTGAACCATGCTCACCTCACAGGGAGTGGAAATGGACTGACAAGATGTCTGACACTGGGCTCTGTTGTGGAGAGCACAAGGCCCTGCTGGGAACTGGGCACCAAGAAACACCAGGACTGCACAGTCAGCCATCTTGCCATTGCTGTCACACTCCCTCACAGGGAAGCAGAGTCAAAAGGAAGGAAGTATGGGCATGCTGGGAAGGGGGGTGTAGCCAAAAGCATGGTGGGAGTTGCAATCACAGACAATCCACACCCACCCACATGGTCCAGCAAGCTCACACTGAACCATGCTCACCTCACAGGGAGTGGAAATGGACTGACAAGATGTCTGACACTGAGCTCTGTTGTGGGGAGCACAAGGCCCTGCTGGGAACTGGGCACCAACAATGACCAGGACTGCACAGTCAGCCATCTTGCCATTGTTGTCACACTCCCTCACAGGGAAGCTGAGTCAAAAGGAAGGAAGTATGGGCATGCTGGGAAGGGGGGTGTAGCCAAACGCATGATGGGAGTTGCAGTCACAGACAATCCACACCCACCCACACCACATGGCCCAGCACGCTCACACTGAACCATGCTCACCTCACAGGGAGTGGAAATGGACTGACAAGATGTGTGACACTGGGCTCTGTTGTAGGGAGCACAAGGCCCTGCTGGGAACTGGGCACCAACAATGACCAGTACTGCACAGTCAGTCATCTTGCCATTGTTGTCACACTCCCTCACAGGGAAGCAGAGATAAAAGGAAGGAAGTATGGGCGTGCTGGGAAGGGGGGTGTAGCCAAAAGCATGATGGGAGTTGCAGTCACAGACAATCCACACCCACCCACATGGCCCAGCAAGCTCACACTGAACCATGCTCACCTCACAGGGAGTGGAAAGGGACTGACAAGATGTCTGACACTGGGCTCTGTTGTGGGGAGCACAAGGCCCTGCTGGGAACTGGGCACCAACAAACACCAGGACTGCACTGACTAACATCCTGAAAGTTAACCTGCACCCACTGCAATGGTGTCACACTTCATGATGGGATAACTGGCCTGGGGGAGAAAGAGGTCCTGACTTGAAAACAAATAACTCTGTTGCTGGCCATACATACACCTTCTATGCTAAAACACATTACACACGTGGTACCAGTCACTCACAAAGATAATGCCCAGGCAAGATGTCTGACGCATGGCCTGATAAATGATGTGGCTGAAAATCACACATATGCACTGGCCAAACCAAACACGGTCACACACACAGCCATTGCAACCATATGTTCAAACTCACTGTCTGGGGATGCAGTGTCCAGGGGTGCCCCCTGGCCTGGCTGTGGAGGTGTGTCTTGCAGATGACAAGTGTGGAGATCCATATATACTACATTGCTCAAAACACACAGGAACTCACATATACATCATTGACAGGGGACATCTGACAGTGAATGGAATGGACACACCAATATAGCTGACACCATAGCATGGTCTCATTCACACTCGGCGCTGTTGTGAGCTACATTCCACTCCTACATCGTTCTGCAACATATGAATCCTTCACACAACACACCACTCACTGTCATAGACACTGTAGACACAAGGTCTAACCTGGACTGCATTGGAAGAGACATGCCACTCACAGCAGCCAAACCACAACACACACAACACCGGCTCTCATTGTCATGAGCATTGAAAAGCCAGAGAGCTTCCTTGCCCAATCCATGTCACCATGGAGAACATTGACAAGTCAAATCACATATGCACGTACAAAACTCAGCACCAGACTCATTAACGATGGTGACATCATCACTTGTATGAAACGAGATGGGAACTAGGAACACAGGAAAAAAACACTTTCTCCCAAGAGATCACAGGCATACCAGACTGTGACCATGTCGTACGAATACACCAATTTGACACACAAAAACTAGCAAAATCTGCTACCACACATGCCCCAATCTTACAACATATCCTCAGTGGAATTGAACGTATGTCCTTGCTAAAGGTCAAATGTGTACAGAGATGACACACCTGTGTCAGCAACGTGATGGCCCTTGAGTAGTAATGGCCATGTACAGTCAAATCTATACATGAGCTGGTCCTGCACACACTTCGACATGCACATTGAAATGCTTTATGTTGGCTGGACAATGTGCTACAACAATATCAATCTCTGTCCGTGACAACTTTGGACAAAGCAGTGTACGTACAGTAGCAAATGTCATGTATATGAACCATTGATGCCTGTAGAAACATAACTTACATTGTGTGTCACTTCCAAACACAGGTGGTGCTGTGGACACAGCAGCAAATGAAGAGGAGTCCCTGTCCCAGACTCCAGTGGACCCTCAGCTCTCTGGTGTGGATCCGTCTCTGTCCTCTTCGGATGACGAAGAACAACCTGGCACCTCAGGTGTGAGTCCTCATGCAGCACCAGCAGTACAAACATCTGCACCCCCTGTACCCACGCCTCCAACATCTGCTAACAGACAGGGCACCCCCGCCAACACGGACAGACCAAGGACATAGAATACCGACAGCACAGGGACACAGGCCCCCCAGGAAGCTACGGACAACACCACCAGTAACAAAACCCAAGGGGGCCCAGTGTCACCTGTGCGTGCCACAGCAGGTCCTTCCCATGTGGCTAGGGGTGGTGGGCAGAGGTCGCGGCTTGCAGAGGGGTCTGGACTGCATGATGACCCCCAACTGGCACGCATCATAGATGCGTAGGCCCTCCCCCAACCACTTGCTCTTCCACCCCCACTTCCCCCCAGTCAGACTGTTTGTGCCACTGGTGTGGGGACCGTGGCCCCCCCTCTGTCCTGCCGACCTCACCTGAACCCATTCCGCTCCCATGGTTTTAGGCACTGCAGTGGAGTCCACGACCACCCTGTCTGACTTGGGCACTGCAGTGGGGACCCAGTCCACTCCATCTGACCTTCCCACTGCAGTTGTGCCTGCACCCACCCCATCTGACTTGTGCTCCACAGTTGTGACTGCACCCACTATGTCAGACACCTCCACTGCAGTTGCCAGTGACTCTCCTGCATCCACCACCCCTTCAGTGCGTCCTTCTGTTGAGCCCTGATCCTGTCCCTGCGGTGCCTGGTCTGCCCCCATATATGCCCCTCCGAGTGGGTGTCCCCTGTCCTTACCAGTGCAGGCAAGCAATGTGTGACAGTTGTCACTCAAATCACATTTTTGACATTTGGATATGGACTGGCCATTGGCCTTTGTTTTGAAAGAACTTTGCATTTGCATGTCAAATTTACTGAATAAAGCATTTGTATTTATCCTTGTGAATTTGATTTAGCTGTACATTATGTTGATGATGTTTACCATGACCTTGCAGTTACAATGCTGGATTTCCAATGTTGAATACTGAGGTGTTGATGTGATGTACTCCATGTGGTCCATGAGATATGTATCCTAATCTGGTCGGTATCCATGTCAGCCTTTGCAGCTAACTGGGTGTGTCATGATTAACAATTTGTGAACATCTCTGTAAACATTTCATTTGCATGGTCACATCTGTGGCTTGCACACATGCACATATGATGTGCTTCCCATTGTCCAATTTGTCTATTTCCCTGACTGTGGGCGCATCTCCACTGGGCCTGCAGGTGTGGGCATCATTGGTGTAGGAGCAACTGGGTCCTCTGTGCAACTTGCTGGACATATGTATTGAGTATGTGCAGATGACTTAAGGGACACTCCCGTACCCAGGCTTTTGTGACCAGAGCCTTCATTGGGTGGTAACTAATGGCTGACTGACCAAGGGGCATATTATCAAGGACAGCATTAATAATTATCGCCAACAGAAGTCCATGTTCTGGTGTGAACATGGGCTTATATGGGAATTCTCCAGGGCATATTATCAAGCCCATTATCGCCACTTTAGCAGCAGTTTTCTGCCGCTAAACCAGCGATAATTGTAACGCCGTCCTTGATAATATGCCCCCAAGTGTTCTGACATGACTGAGACCTGCTGGGACTTTGTTTGGCACAGCTGAGCTTCCATAGGAGTTGAGTCCCCTCAAGTAAGTGTGTTGTTCCGTGACATTGCTTGGGCCCATGGTGTGTGTTGTGTGAGCGTGTGTGTGTGTCCACATCCCTTTTTAGGTCTCGGCCTGACCCAGCGCATGTGCTGGTCTGGAGAGACTTTTAGTAAGGGCTTCAAAAAATGTTACCATTGCCGGCCTACAGCTTGCGAGCGCATGGCTCATTAAGCGCATGGCTCGCCGCGCTTGATTGCGATCACTTTCACTTTTGCGGCCGCGTTGATGTTCTACACAAAGACGACTTCTTATTTGAACCGGGTTTTGTACAAGTTACGCTCCTCTTCACTGGTTCTTGGCGTATCTCATTCCATGCCAAAGCTGCCGCGCTTACTGGCATAATTCATTGGCGGTTAATTAAATCCGTCTTCAAAACAATGAGGGGCCAATGAGCCATATCCTCGTTGCAATAGTAAATTAAATGATGCAATTGTTTCTAACTCCATCATCCAAAGTGGGCGGAGGGAGGGCGGAGGGCAAAGTAAATGAACAGCTCCCGGGCCGCACGCTGCACGTCCCCCGAGAGCTGCACGTCCCCCGAGAGCCAAGTAGCATGTGGCCATAAACCTGCTTTTAATTTTTTAGGCAGCTCTCCCCGGGGGCGGACCCGCCAGATGACGCATCTACACAACTAATCCGGAGTACACAATCACAGGCTCTGCCCACCTGAACCCGTAGGCTCCCAGCCGTGCGAGACCTTGACAGACCCTAGCTCCAGGCGCACTGTTACGATTTTCGGTCGCAACGACCAGGATAGGCACACATGGTATTAGAGGTACCTCACCATCACGACGCTGCATTCCCCCCCTAGTGCAATTGGATATATTCTTCCATATTCATCCCCTAGTTTACACCTCTGTTGAACCCCAGTTCCTTTGCCATATATGGAACCCGAGATTGTAGGCTGTGAACGTCACGATGATTGTATACACTGTTTAGAACTCTTGGTAACGAATCATCAATCAATACCATTGTTGAGTAACCTTACAGGATGTATGATCGGATACGACCACTTGACGAATATGTATGATGTACAATATATAAAATGTGAAAATGGCAATAAAAATAAGTTTAAAAAAAAAAAAAACCTGCTTTTAATTTGCGGCTGCAACACGAGATTATGCCGTTATCAGCTGCCAGGCCGCCACGACGTGAAAAATGACACTCTCTGAAAATAAAGACGACTCAATTCCAAACACAAATTAGCAGCGCATCCTGTTTCAAATGTAAATAAGTACAAACAGGGTGACAAAGCAGGACTGGAAAAAATGTTGCTTTGATCGAAAGCTGGCGCTGGCCAGAGAGCAATGAAAGCATGCAGAAATCAAATGCTTGTGTTTTTCGTAGCGTCCTTCGGCGTCATTAGACTAATTAATAAGGCCGTCAATAAACTACGCGCTGCCGCTGTCATTGTTCACACTGTGGTCCTAATTTATGAGAAGTAATGCATCGCTGTGTGAAAGCAGCGATGCGTCACTTCTCAGTGCGCCCTCCTTGCGACACCAATGATGCGTCATATTTATAATATGACGCATCATGTCGCAAGGAAGGACAGATACGTCAGTATAACTGACGTATCTGTCGGCGCAAAAAGTGGCGCATTGCTGGAGTTCTGTCGGAAGCCTGACGCAACTCCAGCAATGTTCCTTTCACATGGGGCAAGCCCCATGTGAAAGGGCCTGCGTCACCCTTATGCCTGCCATGAGGCAGGCGTAAGGTTTTGACGCATTGGCGTCCTAGTAGTGGCGCAGCGAAATCTCATAGATTTCACTGCGCCACTCCTACGACACTTTCTTGCGGGATACGCCCACCCTGCATACATTATACCTGGCGCAGGTATAATGTAGCGCAGGGGTTTACGAAGTGACGCATCTACCTAGATGCGTCACTTCGTAAACATGGCGCGACATCGCGCATGTTTTACGCCACTGGTGCGTTACAAAAAGTGACGCATCGGTGGCGCAAAAGTGACGCAGGGGCTCATAAATGAGCCCCTGTATGTTTTATGCCCTGCGTGGCCATCGCTCATGGCAGCTGTGGGACTCAGCTGGCACTGGATGACAAAGAGTGCCACCCGTACCAGGAGTGCCTGTCTCTGCCTGGCCCTGGCTGGGAATGGCGGCTGCCACACCTTCCATTCATCACCTAGCTGACAGTGATTGTGACGGATGGGCTTTTTGAACTGAAGCTTGCAGCCCTTAACTTGCCCGCTGCTTGCCACTCAGAGGTACGTCTACTCCTAGCTGAACCAGGACTATTAGATGTTTCTTTTCTGCGAGTTATCAGGAGGACTAACTAATTTACTACATAGATTACGAGATTAAAATCAATTAGAGGTCAGAAAACAAATGACACCCGAGTAAGCAATAGAGACACACAGGGGCTCATTTATGAGCCCCTGCGTCACTTTTGCGCCACCGATGCGTCACTTTTTGTGACGCACCAGTGGCGTAAAACATGCACCATGTCGCGCCATATTTACGAAGTGACGCATCTAGGTAGATGCGTCACTTCGTAAACCCCTGCGCTACATTATACCTGCGCCAGGTATAATGGGGCAGATTTACAAGAAAGTGACGCATCTCTTGAGATGCGTCACTTTCCTTGCGCCACCCGGAAAAATGCTTGCGCCACCATGGATGCGCCGTATTTACAATACGGTGCACCATGGCGGAAGAATTGACAGATGCGTCAGAAATTCTGATGCATCTGTTGGGGCAAAAGTCACGCATTGCTGGAGTGGTGTCGCAAGCAACACGCAACTCCAGCAATGCATTTTGTGGCCTATTCCTACTACACTGCCTCACTCCTTACGCCAGCTTCAAGCAGGCGTAAGGTTTTGACGCAGTGGCGTCCTAAAAGTGGCACAGTGAAATCTTGTAGATTTCACTGCGTCCCTTTTATGAGGCTTTCCTGCGTAGGAACGCCCCCCTGCATACATTATACCTGACGCAGGTATAATGTGACGCAGGGTTTTACAACGTGACGCATCTCCCTAGATGCGTCACGTTGTAAATAGGGCGCATTGTTTGCGCCGCCGTTGAGTCAAAAAAAGTGACGCAATGGTGGCGCAGAGAGGCGCAAGGGGCTTGTAAATCTGCCCCAATGTATGCAGGGTGGGCGTACCCCGCAAGAAAGTGTCGTAGGAGTGGCGCAGTGAAATCTATGAGATTTTGCTGCGCCACTACTAGGACGCCAATGCGTCAAAACCTTACGCCTGCCTCATGGCAGGCGTAAGGGTGACGCAGGCCCTTTCGCATGGGGCTTACCCCAAGTGAAAGGAACATTGCTGGAGTTGCGTCAGTCTTCCGACAGAACTCCAGCAATGCGCCACTTTTTGCGCCGACAGATACGTCAGTTATACTGACGTATCTGTCCTTCCTTGCGACATGATGCGTCATATTATAAATATGACGCATCGTTGGTGTCGCAAGGAGGGCGCACTGAGAAGTGACGCATCGCTGCTTTCACACAGCAATGCGTCACTTTTCATAAATGAGGCCCATAATGTTTACGCGATGCACGACAGAAGGACATGCTGTCCTGTAGTTACATTTTTCTGCCCGACACAAAAGTCAACATGAAGGCATTATTAATGAGCAGGGAACAACACTTTGGAAGAACTTAACAATTAGTACATCGGTTATTAGATGTGCAGTGGCTTGACATAAAAGTGCAGGCTCCCTTTGGAAATTCACGAAACGAAACGTGAATTTATACTAGTACGTGTGCATATTTACTCGTGTGTAATATTACGTAGGATTACATCTTGTACCAAGGGCGAAAACTGAGTGCTGCAGGGCGGAGATGTCCTTAAAGGTTTGTTTACACCTACAAACTCACGAGTTTAAGGTTAATGAGAAACATATCCATGGTCCATTCCAACCCTGGAAACTGTGGTTTTATCAAAGTTTCCAGGAGTGAAAAAGTTGAACTGAAGTAACGTTTTGAAGCACGCTGAAAATCTAATGTACATTTTCCAAATTCTTATATCTGCACCCAGAAAAGGGCATTAACACATTGGTCCGGATTTACAAGTAGTTTTTTTTCAAGAATCAGATTATTTTGTGTTTGTCCAACTTCTAAAAATGCTATATGTAAGATACATGAGTAGGTTTTTTCATAAATCAGTAGAGAACATTGAACTGTACAGCAATCATCTCAAGCCAGGGGCGGCCTTAGGCATGTGCAAGCTGTGCACCTGCACAGGGCCACCAAACCCCAGGGGCCACCACGAGGAATCGGATACAATACATATTCGTGGTGGCCCCTGGCAGGGATTTGGCGCATGAACGACTGAGGCGTGCTAAATCCACTGTGATGCACGCTGAATGGTTGTTCTTCTACTCTTTTCCTTTCTAACCCAGTCTCGTCTTTGTGTGGGGTCGGCCTTGTTTCGGGCTCTTCTGGTAAATCTTGTGCTTGTTTAGAACTTTTTTTCCAGGAGAATCGAGCTTGTTTTAATAGTCCAGATCTGGCACCTCCGGAGGCTCGCATGCGCGCGCATGCGCAGTGCCCGCGAGTCCTGCAGCGAAGGGGTTACAGAAGCACAACGCATCACTGGCGGCAGGAGGGGTGGCAGCACCCGTGCCCGGCGTGCAGCGAGCAGCACCGAGACCGGCCGAGGCCATGCACCGGCGCGCCTAGAGACCCTGGGCAAGAAAGGCTGCCTTGCAGAGGATAGCATGCCAGTGTGCAACCTTTGGTGCCAGCTGCGAGGTGAGCAGCCCGAGGATAAGGGCATGGGGAGGGGGAGTGAGGAGGTCAGCGTGTGCCACTGCAGAGTGAACCCGAGGGAAGGTGAGCCATTGGACGAGGGTGTGGGGAGCCCTGGGGAGGAGGGCAGATCAGGCGTAGGAATGTATCCCAGCCCGTGGGGGTGAGGAGCCGGGGGCGTGGGGAAGGTTGGGTGAGGATGTTATTGTAGATGGTGTGTGCTTTGGGTCTGGCTGGAGGTAAGCCATGTGAGGTGGCGAGCTGGAGGTGTTCTGGTGGTCATGGGAAGGGAGGGCATGATGAATCGTGAGAGAGAGCCTCTCTCTCACGATTCATCTCTGAGAGGGCGCGGGTCGGAGAGGTGGTCACCGTGCGCCAGGGGTAGGGAGTGGTACAGATCGGCGCTGTATGTTGAGGGAAGAGTGAGTCAGGAGTGCAGGGGCGGTGTTTACTTGTGGCTGAGGGGAGGCATGGTGACTTTTGGAGGTGTAACTTGGGAGGCACGGTCGTATTGGGGGGAAGAGGAGAGCAGGGTACGAGGTGTTAGACGTAATGTTAAGGATTCATTAAAATGATTACAACTACTTATCAACAATCATGAAAACAGAGTATGAAGCTGATACTTGTGATCTAATGAGTGGATCTGCCTGCACAAATCTTTTAAAACATCGAGTGTTCGAATGTACTTGCCATTTGGTTATGTCTGTTTATATGGTGTTGAGGCAGACATGAAATGCAAGCACCTATGGATGGACGCCTGGAATAGGATGGCAGTGCCTACCCATGTTAACTCAATCTAATGCCCTTTTGCAGAGACCTTGGTAGGAGACTGGCTTCTTGATCATTTCTTTAATTACATTCCAGTGCTTGTCATGTGACTAGCAGAGAAAACTAGTTTAACTAGTCCTCAGTTTGCAATTGGTGAAGCAGCCTTCTCTGTCCATACTAGGGGCATAGTTACCATTGGTTCAGCAAGTACAGTGGTACAGAGACCCAAAACCCTCAGGGGCCCATTGAACCCTGATAATTGCTATATTTTACTTCCTGAGCAGCAGCCAATGGGGCCATTTTCCTTGCTTATGCCACGGCCAATGGGGTCGTTGGTACGCTGTGCTAGTGATTCGTACGTCTGCTTGAAAGTTGTCTCCTGACTGGGATGTTCCTTGCACATTAATTTTGCTTCAGTGAACCTCTAGTGCCTTTTCATAGCCTTAGGACTCACTGTAATTAATCCTTGTTTAATAGGTGCTCTGAAAGCGAGCAGAACTGGTTGCTGGAATATGGCACTATACAAGAAACCTTAATTAAATATATTGTATTTTGTCTTTTGACAATGTGGTAAAGTGGACGAGTCTTTGGTTACCTGTAGGCTGTCTTCAGGATCAATTAGTGACGTACTGAGACAGGTCTCTGTGTGCCATGATTTCAAGGTAGCTTACTCTCTTCCTGCTAAGGTCACTTCCCAAATAGATCATGAACTATTCTCCAGGCTCTACTGTTCTCAGTGGACTGAGAAAACAGACATTGTATGCCAAGTCACATGATCTACCCTATAGTTTCATAACACTCTTCAAATAAACCTTCCATATGTGGCTAGTCCTCCTAATGTGTCATACATGTAGTGGGAAGGGTAATTACTATCAATCAGTCAGGGTTTGTAAAGCTCAGCTGCTTCACACATAAGGGTCTCGAGGCGGTGTGGGATTCATGCTGCTGGATCATGCTGCTTGTTGGTTGAACAGCGAGGTCTTGTTCTTGTGGTCCTTCCTGAACTGCTGGAGCGATGGTGAGGCTCTGAGGTGCAGGGGGAGGGTTTTCAGGTCTTCACTGCCAGGTGGGAGAAGTAGCGGCCTCCACTGGTTTATCAGCGGCTGCATTGGGTGGCTGCTAGGGAGATGGTTCTGGAACATATTTTCCTGGTAGGTTGGTGGAAATTCACTCGTTCATTAAGGTATGCTGGTCCTTCATTGTGTAGTCCAGGGAAGACATGGCTTGGCAGTTCGGGCTGGACTGTTCCCATGAGGCACAGGGTCAAGGCTGATTTGCATATGGCCATGTCTGAACTGGGGTGGTGTGGTGAGCAAAAAAACGATGGATTTAGGCCCAGATCTCTGTACTGGGGTGAATGTATGACATTGTTCTGCATTCTGTCCATCAACTGTTGTTTTTGCAAGAAAATAAAAATGACACATCAAAATCTTTCAGCAGCCGCCACTGCTGATTGTCTTCTTTTTTTCCCTACCCACTGCTAGCCTCGCCCGCTGCCTTGCAAGCAAAATGAAGAGAATTTGAGTACACAAATCTGGTTATTCGAAACGAAAGAGAAAGGTGGCTCAGCAGGCTTTCGTAGTGTCACAGGAAGGAGCAATCCTGAACTTTATCACCACCCAAGGGAAACCTAAAGATGGAGAATCCTCTGGCCAGAGTACTGCTGATGCACTAGGTAAAACAGGCGCTGACGACCATAAAGAAGAACAAAAAAATGATGATTTTCATGAGCAGAATGATACTCATGAGCAGACCAATGAAAATGAACAAGGTGACTCTGAAATTGATACAAACATGCAGCAATTACCAACTCAGGATGAGGATTATTACAAAAGACCCTCAGACAGAGAAACTGAAACATCATTCATCGGTCCATCAACATCTGGCATTCTGAAGGAGGTTCAGAGTTTACAGACGGATAATTCTGGTATTGAAAAGGAAGCCAAAGAGCAAGACCATGTTACAGACCCGTGTTCTGAATATGATTTATGTGATTGGAGGGATCCTACTTTGTGGCCGAACTCTCTTACGGACGGGCAACGTGTTTTTCTTGTTGAAAAGGGTCCCTCCAGAGAACCAGATTCTAAAACAAAGTATCCAAGTGATGAGCATTCAAAAAGTAAACGTCGTTTTTCTGTTACCATGTTACTGGTCATCTAACGCCTTTTCTGGACGTTTTATTAAAACACCTTCCTGAGCTCCGCCCCGCCCGGACCCCCTCTTCCGGGGCCCCCTACCTGCGCTCCCTGCACAGGGCCACCATGAGCCTAGAGCCGCCCCTGCTCAAGCACAACAGTGTCATACGTTTTTGTAAAATCACAATGTACATTTTAAATAAAAAATATGCACACAAACTGATTTCAGAAAAATGCAATTCAGAGAACTTGAAAAACTATGATTTGCAGAATGTGTCAAAATGCTGACTGTTCAGGAGTCCCAAGTTATAGCAAGAGAACGCCAAATGCTGAGGGCTATGTTTGGAAAGATCAATCTTCCCCACGTCCACCGAATACACCTATACTATGCCTTCTGGTATTGGGGATACTTGTTGCTAGAGATTATGTACCGTTGTCATGCTGTGTATTATAGTCAGGGCTCCCGGTTTTATGGTATTTTGTTTTGTTGACATATCCGTCTGTATTTATCCATATTTATTTTTTGTCAACTTTATCTGTATTTTTCCATACTTATTATCGGATTTGTGAAAAAAATAAAGCTGAAACTGGTATATTTCCACATTTATTTAACCAATACATATGCAGTCATGCTTGAATGCCTGCCAGGTTTCAGTGATATCAACACCCGCGGAAGATAAATCAATGCACTTATATGAAAATATGCACATTTCAGTATCAGCCCTGTGCATATCTACTGCTGTTAAGCTTCTTTACTAAAATTCCTTTCTTTTTTAACCTCCTTACTTATCAATCCACCCAGGTTTATTGGCCTGGCAGTCATGGCAAAGTGTGTTTAGAATCACTCAAAAAACACGCAATTTCCATTTTTAGCCACATTTAAAAATAAATACAGGCAAGAAAATAAATGGTTTCCTGTCTGTATTTATCAGTAAAAATCAGAAAAAACGGAAATGAGGGAGCCCTAATTATAATATCTCTTAGTTTGTTTCTACTTGGTACAGTCATATTGGGTGTTTATTCTTAATGTTACGTTGTATCATCCGAACAAAGGATTTCAGCTCTGGCCATCTCTGCAAAGTCTGAAGATGTGTTTAGGGTTAGGACCTTGATTGTTTTGCCAAATAGTGAAATATACTTCATCAGTCTGAGTGAAAATTGTACTCGAGGACATACCTTATGACAAAATATGACAGCACACTTAAACCACCACGTTTCTCACTAACACTCAATCAATAACTCTTTAATGCAGTCTCCAAACAACTTACACTCTAAACAACTGCTGCACTTATTCACTGCAGTCACTCATGCAAATGTGGTTCAAATGATATGCAGTTACAACAATTCACAATGCAACTTACAGCCAGCCTGACAAGGATACTAGCAACAGTCATAAATTGTTGCTCATATATTTCACAAAGCTAGGCAGCACAGCACACACACATAACCAGCTAGAGCTTTCCTAACACTGATACTTAGCAAATAAAATGCGCAACGCTGGCTCCACCCTAAACCAGAAACTCATCTACTCACTCTTTTAGGTTTTCGGTAAAAATTCATATAATGGACAGTCTTCTTCCAGTTAGCTAGACAACCAACACACTCTTCCAATAATCATTCCCAACGGACAATGGAGATCAACATACAGAATGCTCCAACCCAAACACACTGTTGTGATATAAAACAAATTGAATAGTACATGTGCATTAAACAACCTTGTGAGACTCAATTTTAACAGGGCAATCAGGGGCTACAGGGCATCAACCGTGGTGGTTGAGGTTGTTTGCCTCTGATGTCCCGTGTCTTTTTCTACTATGTCTCAGTAATGTGAGCCAAGTACAACCCCTTCAGCACTTTGCTCTCAGTGGTAGTGAAGGTGAGCAGTCACAGGCACCTCAAGAATGTAGCGTGGGTGGCTTGAGCTCAGAGCTCAACAGCCACAGAACATTATTATATATAAGTATCCAACCCAGTGCTCATCTTTAAAAAAAGAAAGCACTTTAATGCACACTGGAACGCCATACTATAAACTTACACAGTCAAATACATTTTAGTGTCCCTGGATGCTATGAGGCAATGATGTGCCTGTGACTGCTATCTCCCGTAGTCCCTCCTCTGATCCAGACGTGCCTCCTTTCAGTAAGAGATATCAGCATGGTTAGAACTCTGATGTAGTTCTCACTACTTGAAAAACTTGTGCTCAGTCACTTATGACACATTCTTCATTTTCTTACCACACATAGTGGGTCTGTCCTTCAGGCCACCACCTGGATTTTTATTCAGCACGCTCACCCCTCCTCTTTCTTCTGAGAGGTGGAGCACCAGCCAGCAGCTCCGTTGGTGTGCTCTGCAAAAGACTGCTGAGCTGCTCACCCGACAGACACGGAGTTCGCAGTTCTGACTCAATGATGGTAGTTCAGGCCCTGCATGTGCTGGCTGTGGAAGTCCCACACAGGCTGGTTCTTCTGGTAACATTGTGACCACGATGAAGCCTAGTCCTAAGTCATAAGTGTTTAGCCATGCAACACTTGATGTTGCTGCACCAAGGATATTGTGCTGGATAACTAAACACTTATAAGGTCCCAAAGGCGAGACCTATTGGCTATGCCACTGCTTGTTATTCACAGGCAGTGTTCCCTTGATATGTTCCTGTTGTTGATGCTTGCTGAGTTGTACTGTGTTCATCCCACATCTTTGTCCTGGGCTACCAGATGTGAGGGTGCATGACACACTACTGGTAATTGGTGTTTCATCATTGGGATTTGTTCTGAGTGGTGATGATGTGGTCAGATGCAGATGGGACACAGTCAGGGGTCCCCAAGGCACTTGTTTGTTCGCAGTATCATGTAGTTGTCCCTAGGTGGTACCTTTCGGTGACTGAGACATGTGTATGTGTGTGTGACTGCTCCCACTCGTCAGGTTCAGGGCTGCAATGTTGGCAGGTGTCAGCATGTGTGCCTTGTGGTTCTCCTTGACTTCTGCATTGTCCAGGGACTGTGGCAGGGATTCCGAAGGTTACGGAAGCTTTGACGTTATGGCCATGTACCGCATACTGTGCAGAATGTCTGTCATTCACCAGGGTTGTAGACTGTCCTTGTGTGATCAGTCTGTGCACCTTAGTTCCTCCCAACATTACTGTGTTTGTCATGGGTGCATGTGCAATGTCACATGTCCATGTGGGCTTCACAGATGCACATTGGTGCAGTTCAGGGTGTGTGGTGTTGAGGGTGGACAGATGTGAATGTTTGCATGGCTCCGCCCCTACCTCCCGTTTGTCCATGGATGACGGGCCATGCTGAGTGATTTGTGTTTGTGTAGGTGTGATGTACGTTTGTGGCACAGGACACATGTCTGGGTTTCACAGTTTGTAGTACATCTACCTTTGTCATCACAGTGGACGTATCATGCATTCTTGTGTCACCCAAATGTATGGTCCCCGGGGGTAGTACTGTTGTGTGTCAGTCTCTTGCTGTTTTAGTTGTTGTTCATTCCAGCTTGTGTCACATGTGTCTGTTGGGCTCCCTCTCATCTCACAATGCCTGATTGTCCACTGAGGGGGATCCAATGATCGGTTACTTTTGTATGGCACTGTGTCCACATGTGTCTCACTGTGGTTCAGCCCCCCTCATGTGTTGTGTAGTTGCCTGTGGATACTGAGACACACACACACATGTCAGATGTGGTAAACACCCAAAATATCGAATCCAAAATATCGACTGCCCAGAATATCGAAGTTAAAATATAGAGTGGACAGAATATCGACTCATCAAAATATAGATAGGTCAGAATATCGAAATTGGGGTACAAAATATCGATTACCAAAATATAGACATTAAAAATATCGAATACCATAATATCGAATATTAAAATATAGATTACCATAATATCAATTTTTTTTTGTGTTATGTATGGTAGTATATGTGTTAAAATGATGTATTATTGTAGTAATGTATGTTTCATTTATATAGACAAATTAATGTTATGTAATTTAATTATTGCGTAATTTAATTCAGTAGCGGGTTGTGGGTTTATAGGGGAATAGGGTGGGAAGTAATTTAATTATGGTTAATTAAATGTTAATTATATTGATATGTTTTGATAATTAATTAATTGATAATTAATTATTAATTGGTAATTTATTTTTATTAATTGGTAATTAATTTATATTAATTGATTAATTGATAATTATGTTAATTGTATTTGTTATTAATAGGAGCGGGTTGTGAGTTTGTAGGGGAATTGGGTGGGAAGTAAATTAATTGTAATAAAGTAAATAATTAATTTTTTATTTATGTGTATTGATAATTAATTGATAATTAATTAATAATTGGTAATACATTTGTATTAATGGGTAAATAATTTGTATGAATTGCTAAATAATTTTTATTATTTGCAAAAATATTTTTATTAATTGATTAATTGATAATGTGAATTGTATTTTTTATGATTGGGAGTGGGTTGTGGGTTTGTAGGGGAATTGGGTGGGAAGTAAATTAATTGTAATAAAGTAAATATTAAATGTTTTATTTATGTATATTGATAATTGATAATTAATTTGTAATTGGTAATTAATTATTATTAATTGGTAATACATTTTTATCAATTGATAATTCATATTTTTAAATGGTAATTAATTGTTATTAATTGGTAATTATTTTTAATTAACTTTTTATCGGTATTGATAATTAATCTTATATTTAATTTAAATCATTACTTTCCCTACTTTTGCACTCTCTGGAGTGGGAATAGTAATTTTTACCTCTACGCTATCCAACGCTTTCCCTACTGTTGCACTGTTTGGAGTTGGAATAGTAATTTTTACCCCTACGCTATCCAACGTTTTCCCTACTGTTGCACTCACTGGAGTGGGAATAGTAATTTTTACCCCTACGCTATCCAACGCTTTCCCTACTGTTGCACTCTCTGGAGTGGGAATAGTAATTTTTACCCCTACGCTATCCAACCCTTTCCCTGCTGTTGCACTCTCTGCAGTGGGAATAGTAATTGTTACCCTCCCGCTATCCAACACTTTCCCTACTGTTAAACTCTCTGGAGTGGGAATAGTAATTGTTACCCTCCCACTATCCAACGCTTTCTCTACTGTTGCACTCACTGGAGTGGGAATAGTAATTTTTACCCCTGCGCTATCCAACGCTTTCCCTAGTGTTGCACTCTCTGGAGTGGGAATAGTAATTGTTACCCTCCCGCTATCCGACGCTTTCCCTACTGTTGCACTCTCTGGAGTGGGAATAGTAATTTATACCTCTACGTTATCCAACGCTTTCCCTACTGTTGCACTGTTTGGAGTTGGAATAGTAAGTTTTTACCCCTACGCTATCCAACGTTTTCCCTACTGTTGCACTCACTGGAGTGGGAATAGTAATTTTTACCCCTACGCTATCCAACACTTTCCCTACTGTTGCACTCACTGGAGTGGGAATAGTAATTTTTACGCTCTCAGTATCCAACGCTTTCCCTACTGTTGCACTCACTGGAGTGGGAATAGTAATTTTTACCCATGCGCTATCCAACGCTTTCCCTAGTGTTGCACTCTCTGGAGTGGGAATAGTAATTGTTACCCTCCCGCTATCCAACGCTTTCCCTACTGTTGCACTCTCTGGAGTGGGAATAGTAATTTTTACCTCTACGCTATCCAACGCTTTCCCTACAGTTGCACTGTTTGGAGTTGGAATAGTAATTTTTACCCCTACGCTATCCAACGTTTTCCCTACTGTTGCACTCACTGGAGTGGGAATAGTAATTTTTACGCTCTCAGTATCCAACAAAATCTCGACTTTTTTAAATTACTTATATTATGTTAACATTTTAAGCTATTTTATATTATATTATGTATGTTTTATTTAATTGTTTTTAATATTTAATTAATTTTATATTATTTTTAATACATTTAAAAAATTCGATATTTTGGCTAACTATATTTTGACAGTCTATATTTTGGAATCGATATTTTAGTACTTACTTGCGGGGACCCCACCTCTCGGACGGCGTACCGGCCGCTCTCCATGCTTTCGGTGGACTTTAAGATCCTTAGCAAAATTCTGGCCACGCGACTCCTGGGTCACGTGTTCTCTGGTGCATCCGGACCAGTCGGGGTTTGTCCCCACTAGGAATACCGCGACGTGCATCCGGCGGCTGGTGCGGATAATGGGGGTAGACAGGGAGGATATGCCGGAGGCAGTAGTGTTATCAGTGGACATTGAAAAAGCATTCGATAGCGTGGAGTGGCCGTATCTGTTCCGGGTGCTGAAGGAGTTTGGGCTGGGCGATAACTTTGTGCGGTGGACCAGACTGCTATATAGCTCCGCCACGGCTAGGGTTCGTACGGGGCGCACTATTTCGGCGGCCTGCCAGGTGACGAGGGGCACTCGTCAGGGCTGTTCTTTATCCCCGTTGTTGTTCGCGCTGGCGATTGAGCCCCTGGCGGCTCATGCCCGACTGGGGCAGGGTTACGGGGGCGTTCAGCTGCAGGAGGAGCTGCATCACATATCGCTATATGCGGATGACCTATTGCTGTATCTGGCCGATGCCGAGGGCTCTTTGCTGGGAGCCAGAACCCTACTTCGGGAGTTCGGGAGATTGTCGGGGTTGCAGGTAAATTGGGCTAAGACTTGCCTGTTTCCTCTGTCCCCGGGCACCCGGCTGCCTTTGGGGCTTACAGATTTGAGATGGGAGTCGGCCTGCTTGCCATACCTGGGCGTCCCAATATTCCATACCCCAGCTGACCTTTTCGAGGGGAATGTGGGTGCTGCGCTGAGGGGGCTCAAGGGTAGCGTGGCGTTCTGGCGCACCCTTCCCCTATCGGTGGCTGGGCGGGCCGCGCTGCTGAAGATGATAGCCCTTTTTCCGCACTTTGCCGGTATGGATCCCGGTCACCTTTTTTAAGATGCTTCGGACGTTGATGGTTGGATTCATATGGGGAACTGGGAGGCGGCGGGTGGCCCTGTCCACTTTGATGAGGCAGAGGGAGGAGGGGGGACTGGCGGTCCCGGACTTTGAATGGTACTATCTGGCGGCGCAGCTACAGTGGCTGACTCAGGCCGTGGCGCGCGAGTTTCGGGGTCCAGAGGGCCCGCGGGGTAGGGTCATTCCACGGCATGTGCTGTCCTTTATTGTGCTGCGGCAGAGCCTCCGGCTGGATCAGCTTACCCTCGAGGAGCGTACGCTCCGCTTGTGCTGGAATCGGAGTCAGAAGCGAGCAGGCTTCGCAGCCCCGTATGCACCGGAGATTCCGTTGGGCATGTGCACGGCCCTCTCTCATGGCGGGGATTGGTCGGCGTTGGCTGGCTGGGAAGAGCGGGGGGTCCACATGATAGGGGACTTATATAGGGATGGCGTATTGTTGCCGTTCCAGGAATTGCGAGAGGCGTATGACTTACCGAGGGGGGATTATCTGTTGCACACTGCATTGGTGGCGGCGATCCAGAAACAGTGGAAGAAGGGGCTTTCGGAGCCCCCGATTTCTTTGGGGTGTCAGTATATTACCATGGCGGCGGGTACGTTCAAGGCTATCACCTGTCTGTACAGGCGGCTATCCACGGAGACGGTGCCACCTATGGATGCCCTGAGGGGCAAATGGGAAGGGGATCTGGGCAGGCCCATTCCGGAGACGACGCGGGTGCAGATAGTGCGGCGGGCATGGAAGGGCACGCGCAATGCCAGATTCCAACTGGTCCAATTCTACACCTTACACAGGGCTTACCTAACCCCAGTCAAACTCCTTCAGTACTTTGGAGGCTCCCAGTCACCGTGCCCTCGGTGTGGAGAGGAGGGGGCTGATTTTGGCCATATGTTTTGGTCTTGTGTGGGACTGAGCTCTTATTGGGCGGATGTGGTAGAGTGCCTGAACCAAGTGACGGGGCGAGAGCTAGAGGTGGAGCTGGGGACTTGCCTGTTGTTGTGGTTTCCGCACACATCCAAAACCAAGATTACCAGCAAGTTTTGCGATCTAGGATTGATAATGGCAAAAAGGGAGCTCACTATGCATTGGAAAGCTAGATCTGGGCCGAGTTTTAGGAGATGGAAGGCGAGCTTCCTGTCCTGGGCGGGGAGCGAGGGGACGCTGCGCTTGCAGATGGCCAGACGCGCGTCTAATGACAAAGCGCTGGAGGCGGCACGGGCTTGGGGGCTCTGGTGGAAGGGCTTAAAGCCTCGGAGGAGTCACGTGTGGAGGATAGGGATCCTGGGGACGGGGATAGGCATGTGGCGCCCGGGGTGGGGCCCTCTGGGACGACTGGGGAGCCCGCACTGAATGGAGTCACTTAGGTACGCTTGGGGAGGTCTCGGCGTTTGCACAATGTATGGGTAACTGTTGAATAGTCGTGGTGGCTGGAGGGGGTCTGGATGGATGGCGGGGAGGGGGGGTTTCCAGTATCTTGAGAATAGTGGCCATGCCCTCGGGGTTACCTTGGGCTCGGACTTCTCGGACCCTGGTCCATCCCAGCGGAAGAGAAGAAGGGGTTGATGCGGGCACACTGACAGGGGGGGTGGGGGTAGAGAGGGTGGAGGGTTGGGGGTTTAGGGGGGAAGCGAGGGAAGAACGGATTTCTCCTGATGTGTCCACTGAGGATTGGATCCTTTTGGTTTTCTCTGTAGTTGGCTTCATTGCGTTGTTTGAAAAACTTTAATAAAAATATTTCAAAAAAAAAATAAAAGATATTTTAGTACTTACCTGTTTGTAGATAGGGAGTCGATATTCTGTCCCTCGATATTTTAGTGTCGATTTTTTGTATAGTCGATATTTTGTCCCTCGATATTTAGTCACTGAACCGTCAGATGTGCAGTGTGAGGTTGCCTGTTTGTGTTTGTGCATCTGGACAAGTGCATTGGTATTGCTGTTGTTGGCCATTGTCTTGATGTTGTTTGGGTGATTTTCCCTTCTGTCCCTGTGAGTCCTATCACATCATTCTGCACATTCATCCTGGTTGTTAGGTCCCATTGCTGCCCTGGAATGGGAGTTTGTGACCTGACACATACAGTCTACACAGGTTGTATTGATTTGTGTTTCTATTTTCGAGATGTGTGTATGCATTATGATGGTCACTTCTGCTTTTGTGTCATTGTACACTGTATGCAATGTCAGCCCCCATGGGTGGTGCTTGTCTGCACATGGCCAAGAGTATGTTAGATTTTCACAGCACTGTTAGCCTCACCACATGTCTGTGGGTATGGGACACAACCACTACTTTGCCACAAAAGTGTTTCATGTGTTGGGACCAGGAATCATTGGTATTTGCAGCTTTGACCATGATGACACTTACCTTTTAGTCACTGTGATGAGGGGGGTTTAGACCCCATCACCACAATGCTCAACATTTGCTGCAGTTTGGAACCCCACACTTAACTTTTGCTCTACACAGTGAGGGGGCGTTAGTGCACAGTGACAGAATGCTATTGTGATGCTTGCCTTGTGTAGGCCACACTCAGTTTTTGGTCACAAATGTGATGGTAGTTACATTGTATGTTCAAAGTCATATTCACTGTTGTGGGCATTTGTCACAGACTACACACTGTTGTCATGATGTTAGGGGGAATGTATTTTGCTGACATACCCAATGTTGGTGTATGATGGATGTGTGGCGCATCACCCATCCTATGGGTGGGGGTGTTGATATTGATAGTCACACAGCACCCTATGAGTGGGGGTGGCAGTAGTGATGGGCAACATAGTCCCTATGGGTACGGGTGGCAAGAGTGATGGGCAACAGGTCCCCTATGAGTGGGGGTGGCAGGAGTGATGGGCAACATAGTCCCTATGGGTGGGGGTGGCAGTAGTGATGGGCAACATAACCCCTATGAGTGGGGATGGCAGTAGTGATGGGCAACATAACCCCTAGGAGTGGGTGTGGCAGGAGTGATGGGCAACATAGTCCCTATGGGTGGGGGTGGCAAGAGTGATGGGCAACATAACCCCTATGAGTGGGGGTGGCAGTAGTGATGGGCAACATAACCCCTATGAGTGGGGGTGGCAGTAGTGATGGGCAACATAACCCCTATGAGTGGGGGTGGCAGGAGTGATGGGCAACATAGACCCTTTGGGTGGGGGTGGCAGGAGTGATGGGCAACATAACCCCTATGAGTGGGGGTGGCAGTAGTGATGGGCAACATAACCCCTATGAGTGGGGGTGGCAGGAGTGATGGGCAACATAGTCCCTATGGGTGGGGGTGGCAGGAGTGATGGGCAACATAACCCCTATGAGTGGGGGTGGCAATAGTGATGGGCAACATAACCCCTATGAGTGGGGGTGGCAGTAGTGATGGGCAACCTAGTCCCTATGGGTGGGGGTGGCAGTAGTGATGGGCAACATAGTCCCTATGGGTGGGGGTGGCAGTAGTGATGGGCAACAGGTCCCCTATGAGTAGGGGTGGCAGTAGTGATGGGAAACATAACCCCTATGAGTGGGAGTGGCAGGTGTGATGGGCAACAGGTCCCCTGTGAGTGGGGGTGGCAGTAGTGATGGGCAACAGGTCCTCTATGGGTGGGGGTGGCAGTAGTGATGGGCAACATTACCCCTATGAGTGGGGCTGGTAGTGGTGATGGGCAACATAACCCCTATGAGTGGGGGTGGCAGTAGTGATGGGCAACATAGTCCCTATGAGTGGGGGTGGCAGTGGTGATGGCCATGCAACCCCTATGGTGGACTGTTGCTAGTGGACAGGATATGGATCCTCTGGGTGTGTGTGACATTTGGCGGGTATGTGACGTTTGTTTGTGGAGTAGGTGTCTGACTTATCGTCTGCGCCGTCCGCGTATGTTCCTGATTCGGTCATACTTCATTGCATGGACAGAGGATTCTTCTGTGGAAAATAGAGAGTCAAAAACAATACCTACTTTCATAACTATGGAAGGCACTTTCAAGTTTACTAGGATGTCTTTAGGATTATCATCGGCAGCAGGTGTCTACTAGAGGAATGAAACAGAAATTTTCAAAGAGTTGGGTAATGTCATCAACTTTCAAGATTACATATTGGTGTTTGGGGAGTCAGCAGAAAGCCACAGCACATCTCTGAAACAAATTTAGACAGACTTGCTGAGGCCGGGTTAACAGTGTGAAAAGTAAAATATAAATTCATGGCGGAAGATATTGAATATTGTCTGCTGAAGGAGTGAGTCCAAAAATTGAACTTGTTAAAGACATAAAGTTAGCTCCCACCCCTCAAGATAAAGATCAACTGAGATCATCATATGGTCTCATAGAATACTATGCAAAGTTAATGTACCACTGGGATCTTAATTCCATTCAACACCAAGCATAAGACCATAAGAGCATTGGATGCTCGTGCACTAGAGACAGGAGCAGTACTATCCCAAACACACTGAAGATCAGAGAAAACCGATGCCTTTACGTCTCAGAAACTGAATGTAAGAGACACTGGCAGTAGCATGGCGTGTGGAATATTTCAGAACTCATATATGTGGCCTTCAGGGGGGCGTGGCTTCGACGTCTTCGGTGATGGCCGCCGATTTCGGGAGCTCCGCAGTACCGTGACACAGTTCACCCTCTCCAGGATATTTTTGCTCCTTTTCGGAGCGCGGAAAGGACATATATCAGCGTCGGAAGTGTATCCTGATGCAGCGCAATATTTTTTCCGCCGTTTGGTGAGCTCCTAACAGTTTTTTCTCCTCAAAACGGCTGAAATGCTCTCACGGCCGCCATTTTGTTTTCATTTTTCAGGCGTTTTTCACATATCCTGATATTTTACCTCAGAAGTTGCATATTATCGCCTGAAATGTCTGCTTATCCAGAATTTTTCTACTGCCTCATTGATTTCCAGTGGTAGGATGTGCTTGGGTCATCGTATCTTTCCAGCTGTGTAACTTATTTACCAAAAAGTTATTTTGCTCCGCATCTGGTTCTGGTCTTGTGGGTTAATACTCCTTTAACCAGATTCCACACCTCTACCAGCTTGCCGTGTGTTACAATACTCTCTGGGTCTGACTCTTTTGAAGCCGTCATCACCATTTCTGCGTCTAGCACATTTCTACACTATGGCGGCAACTCGAACCAGTCGTAAAGAGGCGCCACAGTCCGCTGGTGCCTCTTTAGAGGACTTCAACCCTTTTACTATATTGCCAGAAACTACAGATGAAGCTCTCAGCGACCCTATGGCCATAAAAAACGCCTCTTCGTCTACGACTCGTTTGGGCTCCAAGCAGGGGTCTAAAATTCCATCTTCGGCTCCCCTCACCCCTAGGAAGAGAGGGAAAGCGAATCCTCCATCTCCTACTGGCTCTTCTACACCTCTTTCAATGGAACTTCTCCTTGAGGAGATTCGCGCCCTCAAACCCTATATGGAGGAAACCAACACCCGTTTGCTGAGATTAGAAGATAACTGGTCTCACACTGATCAGCGGGTGGAGGGTCTGGAGAAGCGTGTTGATGCAGTTCAGGAGTTTGCTGACAAGGTTCCTCTTATCCATAAAGATGTTGAGCGTCTTCAACAGCAAGTTGAACAATTGGAAAATCGTAATAGGCGTAACAACCTGCGAATTTATGGTTTGGCGGAAGGTCTGGAGGGTTCTAACGCTATATCCTATTTTCAGTCATTCCTTCCGACTCTTCTTGGCCTTCCGGAGTCTCCTCCATTAAATATCCAGCGTGCGCATCGTTTGGGCCAGAGTCCCCGTTCCTCATCTCCATCAACAAAACCCAGAGGAGTAATTTTGTACTTTCTGGAATATACGGATTTACTTAAGGTCTTACAAGCAGCCAAACAGCGGGGAAAAATTTCCTGGAACGGTTCCAACCTCTTCTTCGCTCAGGATTATGCCAAAATAACTGCTGATCGTCGAAAAAGGTTTTTAGATATGAGACCAGCTCTACGCAGTTTGAATGCACGTTACGGCTTATTCCATCCCTGCCTTTTTAAAGTGACTCTTAACAATAGAACCACCAACTATGAAGACCCAGCTGTCCTGCAACAATTTTTGGACTCTTGTAAAGGAATGTCCATGGATATCTCTAAACCATGATATGTCGTGTAGTGTTTGTTGTGTTTTTACCCATTATTGTACACTTCGTGTGTTTCAGTCATTTTCGTGAGTTTTTGATGTCATTATCACTTATCACATTAATTGTTATTTTATTTTATTTTTTCTCTATCAGGTTGTGGTTTCCGTGCCTCTCTACATGATATTCTACGTTTCGCCTGGATGGTGTTTCTCTCTGTACTTCGCGTCCTGCGTCCTCCCGTCTGACGTGTGGCCCTCCCCATATGGCTCCACCTACCCCGTTACTCTTGTTCTTTTGTGGTATGTTTTTCTGTTATTGTACTGTTTTATCAATTGTTAGCTTTAATTTGCTCCTCTGTTTTCTATTCTTTCTCTCTTTCCCTCCTTTCTCCTCATTCCTCTGTTCTTCCCTATCTTTGGTTGTCCTTTTATATTTCTCATATGTCTACAATGTTTCTCTTATTCTCACTCTCTTTTTTCTACACTGTTTCCTGATCTTCTCTGTTTCTCACTGCTATTTTTCCACAATAAGAAGTTGCTTTCATGTTTTGTTGTGTTTTTTGAACACTTCTGTCTTTATGCACAATTCATTCTTTTACGAACCATTTTGAATATGTTTAAATAAGTTCTATTATGTCGTTAAACATTATATCTTGGAATGTTAAAGGCTTGGGTTCTCCTATCAAACGCCAACGAGTTTTGTCTCATATTGCAAACTTAAAAGGTGATATTGTTCTTCTACAAGAAATTCATATTCCCGACACTGAGGTAACTAAATTGAGACGATGTTGGGTGGGCAATGTTTTCGCATCACCAGGTTCTGGAAAACGCAATGGCGTTGCTATTCTCTGTCATAAACGCTTAGATGTTCAGCTCATAAGTCAAGATAATGATTCAGAGGGTAGATGGGTTGTGGTCTCTTTACTGATTAACAAGATTCCTTTCACCATTTTTAATGTTTATGCCCCCACTTCCCCTGATAAATTGTTTTGGCCTCAAATTCTCTCCTGTTTAATGCAATGTACTGATAATTATTTAATTTTTGGGGGAGATTGCAATATGATTGACAGGAATTCCAGCTCCAGGTTTGTCCCGTCCTCTATGCACTCTCAATTTATGTCTGCTATTTCCCAAAGAGCTCTTGTAGATTCTTGGAGGCTTTGTCACCCCACACTACAAGAGTATACTTACTACTCTCCTGCCCACTCCTCCCAATCCCGAATAGATTATCTTTTTATTTCTAAACCTGTTCTTCAACACATTTCTCATTCGGACATAGGTTCTATCCTACTCTCTGATAATGCCCCGGTTTCCTTGAATTTAGATTTACTTCCTCCCACTAAAGGAAATAGACGCTGGAGATTCAATAACTCTCTTCTTTTAGATCCTAAGTTCCCGCCAGCCTTTCTCGAATTCGCTTCTTTATTCTTTAAAGAAAATGAATCCCCTCAATTATCTCCTCAACTTGTATGGGATTCTTTTAAGGCTGCTTCTAGGGATTTTATTATATCCTTTGTTGGTCGAAAAAAACGTGCAGCTTTTCTTTCTTCCCAAGCACTTATTTCCCAAATCAAAAATCTGGAACATCTTTACTACTCATCGAAAAGTCAATCTACCTTGAAAGAATTAATTAATGCTAAACTCTCTTTCAATAAGATTTCTACTGATTCAGCAAATTTATATTTACTCAAGTCTAGTGCTAAATTCTATAGTGCGCAGAACAAATCTGGCAACCTTCTTGCTAATTATCTCAAGATCAAAAAGGAACGTACTAAAATCGATTCTATTGTATCCTCTACTAATGCTGTGCTTCATAAAGACGAAGACATTCTTTTGGAGTTTTCTAATTTCTATAAATCCTTATACACCCCTGAATCTACTCCTCTTTTATCTGACATTGACAAATATTTAGCTTCCATTCCTCCACCTCCTTCTTTAGATGTTGATTTCTCTGTTTTAGAATCTGATATCCAGACCAAGGATATTCTTACTGCTATTCAGTCACTTAAAAAAGGAAAGGCCCCAGGTCCTGATGGTTTTACCATAGAATTTTATATCCACTTTTCCAAATTACTTATTCCTAAATTACTCAACTTATTCTTGTTTTTTATATCTTCCCGAAAATCTGAAGGTTCTTTTCAAGAGGCTTTGATTTGCCTTCTTCCAAAAGAGGGTAAAGACCATACATTATGTAAGAACTATAGACCCATCTCTTTAATCAATCTAGATTATAAGATTTTTGCAAAGATTCTTGCACTTCGTTTGGATAATATTTTACCTCATTTAATTGGCAAAGAACAATGTGGCTTCATTAAAGGTCGTCATCTCTCAGACAATACTCGCCTCTTTTTCAATGTCCTTAGTAAATCTCAATCCCATAAGTCTTCGTTAGCAGCTGTAGCTTTGGATGCTGAAAAAGCTTTTGATAGAGTTAATTGGCAGTTTATTTTTTCGACTCTTACTTGGTTTGGTTTTGGCCCTAAATTTTTATCCTATATTTCTTTACTTTATTCTTTTCCGAGATCGTTTATTTTAGCTAATGGCCTTGTTTCTTCCTCTTTCCCACTTCTCCGTGGTGTTAGACAAGGGTGTCCTCTTTCCCCCCTTTTATTTATTTTGACGTTAGAACCCTTTTTATCTAAAATCCGGAAGAACGAAAATATTACTGGCTTCCCCTACAGGGACAAACACTTAAAGATCTCGGCGTACGCTGATGATATTCTTTTATTTCTTTCTAATCCTCAAACCTCTCTACCGGCTTTTCTTTCGGAAGTTTCTTCTTTTTCTTCTGTTTCAGGATACAAAATTAACGTAGATAAATGTGAAATTCTTCCATTAAATAAATATTGTTTTCATGCTGATTTTGTATCTTCTTCTTTCCACTGGAATCCTACCAAAATTAAATACTTAGGTTTATGGTTCACCCCTTCTATTAAGGAAACTGTATCGCTCAATCTTAAGAACCTCCAATCAACTTTAATTAGTTCCACAACACGATGGCATCCCTTGTTTCTATCTTGGTGGGGTAGATTGGATTCTATAAAAATGATGTTGGTCCCTATAATCTTATTTTTCTTATCTAATCTGCCTGTTAACATCCCTAAATCCTGTTACAAACAATTATATACTATTTTATCAAAATTTTTGTGGCAGAACAAAAAGTCTAGGATGTCCTTTTCCAAACTTAAACAGCCTAAAAATTTGGGTGGGGTTAATTTCCCTGATTTTGCATTATACCATACTTCTTTCTTTCTTAAGAATTCTTCTTCCCTACTATCTCAAAATACGACTGATTTATTATCATTGCCTCTGTGGGTAGATATTGAATCCTCTTTCATTTACCCTCTCTCATTTGATGATTTTTTATCCATATCAAACACTCCTCAGAAATTCTCCTTTCCTATTCTTAAACATATTCGTAAAACTCTTCATCCTCTCATGCTGGATGGTTTCGATGATCGTACCCATTTCTTACAATCACCGATTTGGTATAATACTCGTATTAGGATCAAGAATCGGACCCTTTTTTGGAAGGAATGGTTCAATCTTGGTCTTAAATGGACTCATCAACTTTTCATAGGTGATACTTGCATTCCTTTCCGTATATTGCAACAACGCTTCTCTCTTCCCTCCTCATTTCTTTCTAAATACAAATTACTGTCCTCAGCTGCCCAAAGTTCCTATGATAAGCTTCCGGCTTCCTCTACACAGATTTTTTCTTCTCCTGTTACGATTTCATTTTTGAAATCGAACCCCTCAGCCTCTCAAATTTACAATAAATTGAGACACATTAATCAAACTCGGGACAAATCTGCAGTTGAAACTAATTGGGAATCCGATTTATGCACTTCCTTTTCCACGTCAGTATGGGATAACATCTGGATTAAGATAAGGAAATCTTCTAGAGCAGCAAATACTACACAAACATTATTTTTTATATACAATAGACTATTGATTACTCCAGCCAAATTACATCAGATTAACCCTAGCTCTCCCTCTACATGTTGGTCATGCCCAGCTCCTGTTGCGGACCTTAAACATATGTTGTTTACTTGCCCAGTCATTCATCAATTTTGGGTTAAAGTTTGGCAACAAATTAACAAAATATTTCACACTCATATCCCCTTTTCCTTCTCTCACATTTTTCTAGGTAGTGTTGCAGAAGTTTGGCCCTCATCCACTTCCCTTAATACTCTTATTATTGACTTACTCATTGCTGTTGCCTTTCAACAAATCACTAAGTCGTGGAAAAATGCTTCTAATGTCTCTTTTCAAGCCTGGTGGTATGGCGTTTGTTATAACCATAGGTTAGATCGAGCTTATGTTTACCCGATTACTCTGGCTATTAAACGTGACTTGCTATGGCTTCCTGTTACCAGCTTTTTAGATCTATCTGCTCAATCATTGCCATCTCATGTTCCTGCCATAGAAGAAGTTTCCAAGCCTCCTTAAATTAAGTTTAATTTTATTAAGGTAATTTAAATGTTGTTCTATTTTATATATACTCTCAATATATAAGTGAATTTGTGGTAGTGAGTTCATTACAATGTACCTGTTATATTTGGTGTATAATATTGCTCTATGGTATTGTTATAGGAATTATTTATATTTTTTTCCTTTTCTCTCCTTCCCCCCCCCTTCTCCCCTCTCTTCTTTTTCTCTCCCCTTAGTATATATAGTGTATTTTCTATTGATATTACTTCTATATGCTAGATTGTATTATTGATGTATCTATTACTTATTTTCAATAAACTTTCTTTAAACTTAAAAAAAAAAAATATATGTGGCCTTCAAATTTGCCTTCACACCAACCGTTAACCTTTGGTAAAAGTGGTGTTTCCTAGGGGAGAGTTGCCAAGAGCACTGCAAGATTAGCTAGATTTGGCTGCCTCCTAGAATATTGTTATACTGTCAAACATCTCAGGTTAGCACAATGTGCAAGTCAACTTTATTATCGATGGATTGGGAGGACATTTACAAGCTGTACAAGCTAAGGAAAAGGAAGGAGCATGGAGAGCGTTGATGACATGGTTGAATGGATTCAAAGTCTTGAGTGGTTCCAGGAAATGGAAGCTGATAAGGTTTTGACTGGTGTTGTGAAGTTAAAAGAGAAAGCACTGTACCATGTCTGTTACTCCATATTTTAAGATTTTTAAGGAGTTATCCTTATACGCTGAAAAGGTGGTAATGAGAGGTTTGATTACATAAAAATGTGTGAGTTAACACATTTGGGGCACTTGGGTCAGACTTTAACCAACAACAGACTAAGGGCTAGATGTACGAAAATGGGAACAGTGATTACCTAATTGCGATTTTATGTGAATCACAAGTAGGAAGTCACTTTTCCTAATGTATGAAACTCTTTTGAATTTCATTAGAAATTTGTAGTGGGTTGCAAATAGACCTACTTCATGAATAATAATGGGGAGGTCGCAATATCTGTGGCTGCTTTAAATAAAGCAATCTTGTTTTTTAAACACAGCCTGTTTTCGTTAGAGGAAAATGGAATGAGTTTAAAAAGAAGTTACATTTTTTAAGAGCAAAAATATATGGCCTTGGCACAGCTCAACTATGCACGTTGTGCACTGTCAGATCCGTCCTTTTCCAGAGAAGATCATTGTGATTCTAATCCTAAGGCAGCTACCTTCCAAGACTCTGTGGTATGAGGATCCTAATAAGTACCACCGTACCAATTCAAGCTTCACTAACAAAATACCGCTGATGAAAATATCCCCATACCAAAATATTGTGACCAAAATATCGATGTCAAAAATATCGTCATCCTATACTTAGAATAGTTAGTGCAAAAATATCGGGGGGAAATAAATAATATTGTTGTAGTAAATATCGTTATTTAAATATATATACATTTGAATATTAAATAGTAACATTAATTTAATAAAATAAAATAGATGTAATTTATATTTTAACAAATATAACAAATACACTTTTTTTTAAATCATTAAAGACACACACATAGATATACATATATATGATATACATATATCTATTTAAAAAACTATTATTAAACTAACCATTTTAAATAAAATAAATTCTATTCCCACTATAATTTATAAAACGGTAAGCAAATTGTTTTAATAAACATGCATTCAATTTACTACTCCCACTTCACACAACGCAACAGTAGGAAAACAGTTGCATCACACAGTGGTAAAACTTACTATTCCCACTCCAGTCAATACAGCAGTAGGGAACATGTTGGATTGCGTAGGGGTCAAATTTACTATTCCCAACTCCATTCATTGCAACACGGGAAAATGATGGATGGCGGAGGGTTCGAATTTACTATTCCCACTCCAGTCAGTGCAACAGTAGGGAAAATGTTGGATTGCGGAGGGGTAAAATTTACTATTCCCACTCCAGTCAGTGCAACAGTGCGGAATGTGTTAGATTGCAAAGAGGTAAAATGTACTATTCCTACTCCAGTCAAGGCAAAACTAGGGAAAGTGTTGGATTGTGGAAGGTTAAAATGCACTATTCCCACTCCAGTCAGTGCAACAGTAGGGAAAGTGTTGGATTGCGGCGGGGTACAATTTAGTATTCCCATCCTACTCTGTGCAACAGTAAGGAAAGTGTAGGATTGCGGAGGGGTACAATTTACTATTCCAACTCCAATAAGTGCAACAATAGGAAAAGTGTTGGATTGCGGAAGGGTAAAATTTACTATTCCCACTCCAAAGAGTGCAACAGTAGGGAAAGTGTTGGATTGCAGAGCTGTAAAATGTACTATTCCCACTCCAGTCAGTGCAACATTAGAAACAAACAAATTCTCTTCAGCACAATAAAATTATTGCAAAAACACAGTAAACAAAAATAAATATGTTAAAGAAATACAAATATATTTTGTATTGAAAATTTAGTAAAAATAAATACATATGACAATGCTAAATACATATAAATAACTACAAATATTACCATAATTAAAATTAAACATACATTTAAATAAATAATTGTATTTATAAAGTATTTATTAGCAAAAAAATATTTATTAAATAATTTTATTTTAGTTACTTCCTACCCTATAACCCTACAAAACTGACAACCCACATCTAAAATGTAACTTTAAAAAACAAATTATTTGCACTATTAACATACATTTTTATTTATTGATAAACTATCATTAGGTAAAAATTAATTTTGCCTCAATTATTAATTTACTTCCCACAATATACCCTCACAAAATACACTCCTAAAATGTAATTTAAAAAATAAATTGCACAATTAACATAATGAATTGTAAGTTCAGAAATTAATATCAATAAATTTTTTTTAACTTAAATCAAATTAATTTGCTTCCTACCCTATACCCCTACAAAACCCACAACCCACACCTAAAATGTAAGTTACATTAAATATCAAAGAAATCATTATTAATTAAAAATGAAATATGAATTACTTATAATTAATTTACTTCCCACCCTCTAACCCTATAAACCCCACGTCCGCACATAATAAAAAAATAATTAATTACACAATTAACATAATTATCAATTAAATAATAAATCATAATTAACAACAAATTATTAATTATTTAGAATTAATTTACTTCCCACCCTATGCCCCTATAAACCCTACAGCCCGCAACCTAAAATAAAAAAAAGATACACAATGATCATAATTTGATCATAATTAATTATATATCAAATAAATATTATTAACAACTGAGAGGTCGATTCCGATTCCGGACGCAAATCGTAACGTCCGACACGGACGCGGACCCGGACCGGATACCGACCGACACGGACCAGCGCCGTATGACCCGTGCAGTACGATGCAACGCGTGTGAATTACAACCGACACGTACGGAATACAAGCCGTACAACCGAGCCGTAGGGAAAATAGTGATCCGGCCGGAAAACCGACACGAGTTTCACCGACCGACACGAACCCGGAATGAACCCGACCGACCCGTACCCGCGATGTCCGATCCGCGCAGTACGATGCAATCAGCAGTGGTCCGTGGAGGGAGTTCTGTGGGGCGGAAAGGTGGGGCGGGGAGGGGCAGGGTGGGGGTACTAAACACCGGAACATGTATAATTGGAGGTAAGTAAACAATTAAATAAATAAAACAAATTTCGTAGCGCGCCCTGCATCACAAAATGCGGCGCAGCGCACGCTACGAAATCCGTTTTATTTATTTAATTGTTTACTTACCTGCAATTATCCATATTCCGGTGTTTAGTACCCCCCCACCCTGCCCCTCCCCCGCCCCGCCTTTCTGCCCCACGGAACTCCCTCCACGGACCGCTGCTGGATGCAATGCATGTAAACCCAGACCGACTCGCACAGAGACAAAGCCGCACGACCGACACGCACAGAAACCCGGGCCCACAAGTAATAGAGATCTCCGCGACCGACAAGTATGAAACACAGAAGATAGGCAGCGTGAACGAGGTGGAGAAGCCCGCACAAGCCAGCATCAGCGTCCGTTTCCGTCAGAAGAACGTCTCCGTGCCTACAAAACCCAAAGGAAAAAAGACAAGAAAAGGACCAAACAAGCAATGACAAAGCCAATAAATATCAAATAAAAAAAAAACCTGGGACAAAGACACACCCACAACTCAACTATATAAAGGACTACAATCGCTACCATGATCCCTTGCAAACAGGAGACACAGCCAGCAGCAAACACCATTACACAGCAACCACAGACACTCACAACTCACCCATCACACAACTCACACACCATCAGCACCTCATCCAAAAGCGCACACACATACAGCCAGCAAAACCAACACTAACCCACCCTCACTTGCACCCTCACACACACATCACTCACCACCACCACCCATCACCATGCCCCCAAAGAAGAATCCAAAGTTCACAGATAGTGAGTTAGAAGTGCTGGTAGACGAGATCATCAGAGTAGAGCCACATTTGCTTGGTACATTGGTCCAAAGGACCCCCATGTCACAGAAAACAAAGATGTGGACGAGGATTGTGGACAAGGTGAATGCTCAAGCACCAGCAAGGCGCACAAAGGACGATATCCAGAACAGGTGGTATGACGTGCGCAGGAGGGAAAAAGATCACGCCCTGGCCCTCCTGCCAAACCAGTCTACTTCAGAATCTGGGAGGAAAAGGTGCGGGACATCCTACCACCAGAGAGCGTCCATGGTCTAACAGACATACCAGAGCCTGGTGAGTACACAAACAACATACCCAAGATTGTAGGGCAAGGGGACAGTGAAACCATGCACCGCAAGCAAAGCTACAGTAACCAATAGATAATCATCCCAATATGTGTATGCCAGTCAGACAAACACAATACCTGCCATCTCATAGTGACTTGGAACGGTGTCATGACATGCACCAACCTACAAACAAATAGAGCAAGGCAGTGGCACAAAGCTAAATAAACACTGCCAGACAGTTTGCCACCACAAACACACTACCTCACAGTGCAGCTGACTGACAGGAAGGAATAGTGGGGATGCAGGTGAAGTGAGTGTATCCAAAACATGATGGGGTTTGTAGTCACAGATAATGATCCCCCTCCTGATTGGCCCATCAAGACCTCTCTGAAACATGCCCACATCACAGGGAGTGGAAAATGACTGACAAGATGGCTGACACTGGGTCCTGCTGTGGGGACCACAAGGCCCTGGTAGGGCTTGTGCGCAAATCAGAAGCAGGACACCACTGACTGACATCCTGAAAGACAACTTGCACGCCCTACAATGGAAGCATGTTTCATGGTGGGATGTCTGGCCGGGTGGGAAGGAGGACTGACAGCTCTGACCATACTTACCAGCATGTGGAGACACACCCCCCCCACAACACAAACTCCACACAACTCACCGGGTAGAATGCATTGACCCACACCTCAGTGAAATATCAGCAAAAGATACCCCGTGCTGGGTGCTGCTGTGTGAAGTACAGGGGCTCTCTTTGTACTTGTAGCCAAACAAACACCAGGATTTCACAGTCAGCCATCTTGCCATTGCTGTCACACACCCTCACAGGGAAGCAGAGTCAAGACGGAGGAAGTATGGGCATGCTGGGAAGGGGGTGTAGCCAAGAGCATGATGGGAGTTGCAGTCACAGACAATCCATACCCACCCACATGACCCAGCAAGCATACACTGAACCATGCTCGCCTCGCAGGGAGTGGGAAGGGACTGACAAGATGTCTGACACTGGGCTCTGTTGTGGGGAGCACAAGGCCCTGCTGGGAAATGGGCAACAACAAACACCAGGACTTCACAGTCAACCATCTTGCCATTGCTGTCACACCCCCTCACAGGGAAGCAGAGTCAAGAGGGAGGAAGTATGGGCATGCTGGGAAGAGGGGGTGTAGCCAAGAGCATGATAGGAGTTGCAGTCACAGACAATCCACACCCACCCACATGGCCCAGCAAGCATACACTGAACCATGCTCGCCTCACAGGGAGTGGGAAGGGACTGACAAGATGTCTGACACTGGGCTCTGTTGTGGGGAGCAGAAGGCCCTGCTGGGAAATGGGCAACAACAAACACCAGGACTTCACAGTCAGCCATCTTGCCATTGCTGTCACACCCCCTCACAGGGAAGCAGAGTCAAGAGGGAGGAAGTATGGGCATGCTGGGAAGGGAGGTGTAGCCAAGAGCATGATGGGAGTTGCAGTCACAGACAATCCACACCCACCCACATGGCCCAGGAAGCATACACTGAACCATGCTCGCATCACAGGGAGTGGGAAGGGACTGACAAGATGTCTGATACTGGGCTCTGTTGTGGGGAGCACAAGGCCCTGCTGGGAAATGGGCAACAACAATATCAAACTCTGTCTGTGACAAGCTGGAAAAAAGCAGTGTACAGGCAGGTATCTGTTCGTACAGTAGAAAATGTCATGTTTGTGAACCATTGATGCCTGTAGAAACATAACTTACATTGTGTGTTTCTTCCAAACACAGGTGGTGCTGGGGACTCAGCACCAAATGAAGCGGATTCCCAGTCCCAGACTCTGGTGGACACTGAGCTCTCTGGTCTGACTCTGTCTCTGTCCTCTTCTGATGATGACGACCAACCTGGCCCCTCCGGTGTGAGTCATCATGCAGCACCAGCAGCATCAACATCTGCACCCCCTGTACCCACGCCTCCAGCATCTGGAAACCGACAGGGCGCCAACACGGACAGACCAAGGCCACTGAACACCCATAGCACAGGGACACAGGACCCCCCGGAAGCTACAGCAAACACCACCAGCAACACCACCCAAGGGGGCCCAGTGTCACCTGTGCGTCACGCCGCTGGTCCTGCCCGTGTGGATAGGGGTGCTGGGAGGGGTGGAAGGCAGAGGGCGCGCCTTGCACAGGTGTCTGGACTGCATGATGACCCCCAACTGGCACGCATCATAGATGCATACCAGGATAGCACCGGAGGATTTGGCCAGGTAGTGGGGATCCTCAAGGACATGCAACAGGAGCAGGCTGCCCACCATGCCCGCATGGAGGCAAAGTGGGATGCCCTTACTGCGGTGCATCGGGACATACTCCAATGCCTCCGCCAGATCAACACAAACCTGTCCACACCTCCCTGTGTGGCCACAACATCTGTTGCAACACCATCTGCCAGCTCCTCAGGGAGGGAGGAGGACTCTGGCGGAGAGTCCCCTGCACCACAGAGGCCTCCACCTGAGGATCCCCCCCCCCCCAAGAAGAAGAGGGGTCGTCCGAAGAAGGACATGTGAGAGGCAGATATCCCAGCACATCCCCCAGGGCCTCTAAACCTGTTATGAACATTGTTCTTTGTGTGCAACCCGTTCACCTTGTTCAATCGCACACAACTCGCCCACAAGACATGGAGGGTTCATGTTGGTCCAATGTAGCAGATGACTGTGGACTTTACTCTGGACATTTCATCTACCAGCACTACCAACTCTAATGTGAACTTTGGATTCCAAAACCAATGTACAGCACCCACCATCCTGTGCACTTTCCTCACACATGTTCGAAAATAAACTCACTAGTACACCATACTTGCCTCTGTTGTGATTCCAACTTGTCATGTGTCATGGAGATGTCGATCTGCTACACAACACAGTGCAGGCCAAATACTGCAACAATGTGACCAACGTTAGGTGAGTCATGGGGATGTGACACATGTGAGGGAGACACACCACTATGGCAACACAACACATACTCACCATGGCCATGTTACTCATCTCACACAATGATGTTGACCTGAAACACATAGGTATGCCCAAACACAACACCTATCCACAGTCATTGGTAACAAGTCCACAGGTGAGGTAAGCAAATGTCACTCAGATGTGGGAAGACAGACAAAACACCTAACAAAGCATAGCACAGGTTCATTACACATCAGCAGCATGTTTATTCAAAAATAGTTGCAAGGCAATTGTACATTACGGTGGACACACGGTCAAAGAGTGTCTGAGAATTGTAGTCCAAGGGTGTGTGGCACATAACTTGATGTCAATTGACTACTCCCACACTGGTGTCGGATTCTGGGTGTTGGGGTCAGTGTTGACCAAATAACAGGCAAATTACCCTGTGAAGGACAGACACAAGACACAGTCAAAAGCACAGCAGAACAGGAGAGAAATGCAATACACATGCACAAAACATGTCACAAGAAACCTACAAAAAAACAAGTTAGCAGTACTACCCTATTGTGAAGTACACACCACCTGAATGGATACATCACTGCACGCATCCAGTCAAGCGGCACACAGACACACTCATACAGCAACAGAGCAGCCACAACACATTCCAGGCTAACTCCATACACTGACATAACAACCCTGGAAACTCACATCACTGGCCCAGGCCGGGATCCTCCACAGGTGGCGGAGGTTGGTCATCGTCATCGTCATCGTGGATGAGAGGCACCTTCTTCCGCACTGCCATGTTGTGTAGCATGCAGCATACAAGGATTATTTTGCACACCTTTGCAGGCTCATATGGGAGGGCCCCTCCGGTCTTGTCCAGGCAGCGAAAGCGGCTTTTCAGGAGGCCAAATGTCCGCTCAATCACCCTCCTGCTCCGACCATATGCCTCATTGTAGCGCATCTCAGCTGGTGTCACAGTGTTCCTGAGGGGTGTCAGCAACCACGGCATGTTGGGGTATCCGAAGTCACCTACACACACAAAAATTAACAAGTAGCTGAGTTTTGTAGGAGTGCGGAATACAACATTGACAAACACACACAATGATAAACAGTCAGGACACACCGACAAGCCAGGCACGCTGAGCTGGCATCTGTGACATCAGCGTTGCAATGCGACTACTCCTCATTACGTAGGCATCGAGCGCAGAACCAGGGAACCGTGCACACACATGTGTGATACACATGTCTGCAAGACATACCACCAGAGCATTGATCGAGTGGAAATGTTTCCTGTTACGGTATGCCTGCTCATGTGCCTGTGATGATATTAGGGCCACATGTGTCCCATCAATAGATCCGATGACGTTGGGCATCCTCCCCAGTGTATAAAAGGCATCCTTTATTTCAGGGAGTTCAGCTGGGCTAGGGAACTTGATGTACAGGTCAAGGAAATGCAACATCTCCTCCAAGACATTGCGTAGCACACGACTAAACATAGTTTGCGACATGCTACCTGCTGTAGCCACAGTGTACTGGAAGGTACCAGTAGCAAAGAAGTGCAGGGCTGCCATCACCTTCACCTCTGGGGTCAGTGCAGTAGGGTATGTCCGGCCAGGGAGCAGATGTGGCGCCAACTGCTCCACCAACTCCTCAATCAGTGGCCTGGTGAAGCGGTACCGTCGGATGCAGTCACGTTCCTGCATGGTTTGAATGTCTGGCAACGGTCGATGGACAGCTGGTGCCCTGCAGAACAGAGATGAACAAAGGAAGATTCATCCACCCATGTGGCCATGACCAGGCACAATATCACATGATACATCATGACATTACACAATGTACTGAGCTGTGTGCTGTTGGGCATGGACACATGTCACCTACATGACCATCACCTCACATCTCAATTCCACATAGTGCAATGGCCAATCATCTGGCTGTGTCACCCGACCTATGTACTGCTGTGACATTACAAACACACACCACAGTGACAAGTGAGGCCTGATGTCTTCCAGGCATCACAGATCTTTGCCATGCAGATACCCAGGGTTCCTGTATTGCCACATAGACACTGACATGGATATGGCGTATCACATACACACCACAAGGCAAGCATGAGTCCCACAGGTAGTGGCCACTGTTGTCCCTGCAGGCCCTACATGGACATCTCTTAGACACACACACACCATCAAGGTTGATGAGTATACCACATGGATGTGGAGACTGTCTCCCATTGGGCATATCTGATCAGACACATCTGAGACACAACATGCACACAGACTGTGGGTGCACATCTGAATTGTGGCGACAGGTCTCACTGTGACGTACGTGCCATCACCCCCAGGACTCAGGGTGTATGTGACATGTCCTAAACATATCCAACCTGCAACTGTGTCCGTGACTCATGCCCATTACTGTACATTTGCACATCACAGTGATAATGTGCACAACACACAAAGGATTCTGCCCCCATGTACATGTGCACATCCTGGGAGTGGCTGAACAAAAGTGCCACCCAATAAACCAAATGTTGCCCCCCCAACACACAGGGAATGCAGCCTTACATGCCATGTGACACTGTGTGGCCAATGCTGTAGTGTGGTAGGTGTGCACAGGTGTCCCTGGCAAGTAATTGTGTGTTCAATCCGTCGAATAGTCACACCAATGAGGTCGGACGCGGGTGACAATGCATACGCATTGCACGGTTCATGACCGAGCCATGCGTACACTTTGCCATTGACTGTAATGAGGTCCGACGCGGGTGACAATGCGTATGCATTGCACGATTCATGACCGAGCCGTGCGTACACTTTGCCATTGACTGCAATGAGGTCCGACGAGGGTGACAATGCGTACACATTGCACTGTTCATGACCGAGCCGTGCGTACGCTTTGCCATTGACTGTAATGAGGTCCGACGCGGGTGACAATGCGAACACATTGCACTGTTCATGACCGAGCCGTGCGTAGGCTTTGCCATTGACTGCAATGAGGCCCGACGCGGGTGACTATCATTCATGCGTGTCGGGCAGGCATGGTCCGAGACAGGCGTACGCCTTGGCCATTGAATCGTATGGAGACGGGTGCATGTGTATTTTCAAAAATACGCGTTGTACAGTCAGTTGACCGAGCCGGGCGCACCCATTGTCTCTGGACTGTCATGGAGACGGATGCGGATTCAAAACTTGTACGAGTTGTGCGCTGGAAATTCAGTTGGATGCCTACAACAATGTTGCAATTCCTAGTGTTTCATGAAGGTGAAGATTTGAGCGATGCGGAAGGCGTGGACGAGCCTTACATTTCCATTGTTTGGCCAGATTCATAGAATGCAACCGTGTTGGACCTATCACTTGGGACACATGGCACAGATTCTGCCTCTGCAGCACAGATATAAGGCTGGCTGGCCCCCAGGGAGCTCACTTGCCTGCACTACATGCTCCTGGACCACATCCCTGCTACCACTGCTGCTGTCTCTGCATCCTCTGGCTCCTGCTATGGCACGTACTCTGGAGAGGGCCCCAGCCTTCACTGAGGAGGAGACCCAGGCCCTGCTGGACGGGCTCCTTCCACAGTACAGCAAGCTGTATGGGAAACCAGGGGAGCAGGTGTGTGTGCAGTCCACTGCCTTCCTAATTGTGCATGTTGTCTGACTAGCAGTACTAGCAGTGTGTACACCAGTGGCAAGCATTCTCACTGACTACTTTCATCCCCCAAAGTGTGTAGGTACATGTAATGAACAGGTGTTCTGCTGCTAAAGTGCATTAGTGCAAGCTTAAACTTCCCAGGCATTGTTAACATGTCAGACACGCAGGTTATTTGTCCTTTCCCATGGTTGCACTACCTGTGTAACTCATTTTCCTTTGTGATGATGACATGTATATCCAACTGTGTGCATCACAAATATGAGGCATGTGTGTTAATTGACTTTTAACTGTATCATCCTCACAGGTAGATGCCCACTAGAAGCAGGAGATATGGCTGACCATCGTCCGAGCAGTTCGTTCGGTGGGGGTCTACAAGCGCCGGATCCGCAACTGCCAGAAGAGGTGGCAGGACCTTCGGGGCTGGACTCGGAGGATCGCTAGAGTCCAGCTGAAGGTGTCACCTCCACGCAGGAGGGGCGGACACCGGACCCTGACCCCCCACATGCTCCGGATCCTGGCGGTGGTCTTCCCGGACCCGGATAGGCAGCTGAAGGCCAGACAGCAACAAGAAGGGGGTAAGTCCATGCCTAATCTGTGTACTATGTCTGACATGCTAATTGCAGTCTTTTGGCCTGGTCACACTTCCACATTACGTAGGTCTTGTAGACCAATACTCGGGTCCCTCAATTGTGTGATGCACCCTCCTCATCTGTTCCACAGGTGTGGCCCCTACAATCTGTTGCTTGTGTCACTAGGGCACTGTGTCCCTGCAGTCAGACAGCATCTGTTCCCGTGACTCTGTTGTGTGTTTCATGGGTGGTTCAACTGTTTACCCAATGCCTGGGATCTGACATGTGATCTGTGTATGCCCTTGATATGTGTTCCAATTGCTGGTCTGACTCGCCACATGTGGCTGGGGTATTTCAAACAAAACCATGCAGCAGGGGACTCCAATTTGTGGGCCTCAGGAGTATGTATATCAAGTGTGTCACACTTGCTTAGCCACCTGACTACTGTCTAGGGCCAAACACTGTTTCACGCAGACCTGGGCAGTCATGCCTACTCAAGGGCATTTAAATACACTCTGTAATCCCACTCCTGTGTGTCAACTTACAGGTTGTGCTTAGTGACATGTGCCTTCAGGTGTCTGCCTCTGTGTCATTATGGTGTGGCTTCCTGTTACGTACAACTGGGGTGTCCATGATTTTGAGGGTCAGCAGGACATCTGAGATGTGGCTGTGAGAGACAAGACCTGTGTGACCTATAGGTGTGTGATCATCTGACAGCGCACAATGGTGTATGCAACTGTGTACTTCAGGCAGCTGGGTTACATGCACGGCAGACTGTGATGTGCTAATGTACAGGGAGTTGTGTTTGAAGAGACTCATATGTCTGATTTGCATGATGTGGGGTCTTCTGGGTCAGGGATATGTTTGCAGGGGATAGGCAAGTGCACTTGTCATCTGCAGAGTTAGCTTTACCCCTGAGCTATGATTGTGACACAGTGCATACTGTTGTTGTCTGGATGCCCTGCCCCTGTGACAGGAGACAGTGTTGACTGACTTTCCAGGCATGCCAGTGCCATGGCATTTAACTTGCTATGAGTGATCCTGCATTGTATTCAAGTGTGCACCATGCACCCCATTGTGGCATTGACTATCAGGACATGAGAACATCATAGTGTGTGTTGCTGGCATGCATCACAAGCATGTGAAATGAGTCTCTGCCCATCCCTTCAGCCGGACACCTCTACTGAGTCAGTGGCAAGAGATGTGCTGTGTGTATAGTGACATACTCCTACATGTTCACTTGCATGTCCAACTGATGTGTGGGTGTTGCATGTTGGGACATTGGGTATTAGCATCCAACATGCAACAGACATATGGGTGCAAGTCAAGGAGGGATATGTGTGCCATGGTTGATGTTGAGAATGACAATTGGCCTATTCTAAACAGTGTTGGCACTTTGAGCAGTGTTCAGCTGATGATGCCAGGGCTTGCCCTGTGATGTGATGTACTCGCTGTGGTGTGTGCAGTCAGTGCAGGTGACTGATGATGTTCTCTTTCTTCCTATTCCTATCCAGATACTTCCACGGCCACAGGAGGGAACAGCTCCACGGACCAGGAGGAGCCACAGAGCCTGACAGGGACAGAAGGAGAGGAGTCGGGGGGACCCAATGGCACGGAGGGCGAGTGGAGCCACACCGAGGAGTCGTCAGCACCATCCCCCCAGCTGAGGGCCACAGCAGCTCTGAGGATGACTCCCTTGTGGAGGCGGATGTCAGCAGCCACCAAACCCCAGCTAGTGAGGCTGTCCCCACCACCGCCCCCACCACCACCAACACCACCCTCCCATCGGCTCCCATCCCAGAGGTCCGTGGAGGCTCCCGTGTCAGGGAGCATGTCTCCTTTGTGCCAGGCACCGCACCCCCTGCCCCTGTGTCCCCTGCTGCCCTGAGTGAGGAGTCTGTGGACTTACTTAGACAGATCCATGTAGGGCAGACATCGGGCATGTCTGCCCTACAGAGGACCAGTCTGTGGCCTCCTCCCTGACGGCAGCAGTGTCCCTCCTCCAACAGTCCTGCACCCCTCCTACCTCTGCACCACCCACGATTCCTAGCAGCCTACCTGTCCCAAGCACTCACACACCTGCACATTCTCACAAAGCCCCAGACACGGGCAGCACACAAACACCCAAACCAAGGGCTAGACGTGCACACAAGCAAGTGCAGGGGACTGATACCACACTCACAATGGCTGGTTTGCAGACACACACACAGTCATCCACAACCACTCCGCAGTCCTCCGAAACCTCTCCCTCCCAGCCCCCTTCCCTTGCCTCACCTGCAACACCATCTCCACAGAAGCTCTTCCTCTGTGACCTTGGCCTCTTCCCCACCGACCCAGCAGATCCAGATTACAAGGGGAAGAGGAAGTTCCCACACACAGAGGGGAGTGCCCCTCACACCCGGACACCCTCCCCTAGGCGCAGTCAGAATGAGACTCCCCCCCCTCAAGTCCCCCCAGAGCTGGAAGAGCAAGACCCCACCGCCGCCACGCAGCTCCAAGGCAAAGTCTCCGTCCTCCATCCCCCAGGCCACCACTCCAGAGGTTCCCCTGCCACACCCTGCCCCGGGTTCCCCCACCCACAGATACACCATCTCCAAAATGCTGAGGCCCTCCCCCCCACCACTTGCTCCTCCACACCCGGTCAGACAGTTAGTGCCACTGATGTGGGGACCGTGTCCCCCCCCCTCTGGCCTGCCGACCTCACCTGCACCCCATTCCGCTCACATGGATTTAGGCACTGCAGTGGAGTCCACGACCACCCTGTCTGACTTGGGCACTGCAGTGGGGACCCAATCCACTCCACCTGACCTGCCCACTGAAGTTGTGCCGGCACCCACCCCACCTGACTTGTGCCCCACAGTTGTGACTGCCCCCACCACTTCAGTCAGCTCCACTGCAGTTGCAAGAGACTCTCCTGCATCCACCACCCCTTCACTGCCTCCTTCTGCTGCGTCCTGATCCTGTGGTGCCTGGCCTGCCCCCATGTATGCCCCTCCGAGGTGATGTCCCCTGTCCTTACCAGTGCAGGCAAGCAATGTGTGACAGTTTTCACTCAAGTTCACTCCTTGTAATTTGATAATGGACTGGCCATTGGCCTTTTGTTTTAACGGACGTTTAAATTTTCATATGCTGAATAAAGCTTTATTCTTGTGAACTTGATTTAGTTGTATATTAGGTTGATGATGTTTAGCATGCCCTTGCACCTGTAATGCTTGGTTTACACTGTTGAATACTGAGGTGTTAATGTGAGGTACTCCATGTGGTTCATGAGATATGTATCCTATTCTGGTCGGTATCCATATCATCCTTTGCAGCTAACTGGGTGTGTCATGATCAACAATTTGTGGACATCTCTGTGAACATTTCATTTGCATGGTCACATCTGTGGCTTGCACCCATGCACATATGATGTGCTTCCCATTGTCCAATTTGTCAATTTCCCTGACTTTGGGTGCATCTCCACTGGACCTACAAGTGTGGGCATCATTGGTATAGGAGCAACTGGGTCCTCTGTGCAACTTGCTGTACATATGTGTTGAGTATGTGCAGATGACTTAGGGGAGACTCACGTACCCAGGCTGTTGTGGCAAGAGCCTTCATTGTGTGGTAACTGATAGACTGACCAAGTGTTCTGCTGACATGAGTGAGACGTGCTGTGACTATGTTTGGCACAGCTGGGCTTCCACAGGAGTTGGGTCCCCTCAGGCTATTATTATTATTATTATTTGGAGTTTTATACCGCGCACGGTTACCCTTGGGCATCCCAGCGCTGTCAATAGATCGGAGCAGCACCCTGCGCATGTCATCTCAAACCGGGAACAGGTGAGGTTTTAATAGTTTGCGGAAACGCAGAGTGTTGGTTTCTGCCCGCAATCTGAGTGGCAGGGAGTTCCAGGCGGAGGCCGTATTCACTGAGAACCTTCTCCCTCCGGTACGGGCTCGTCTTACTCTATAAGACTGGAGAAGAAATTTATGATCAGAGCGAAGAGCCCTTGCTGCTTTGTAAGGTTGGATCATGTTCCTCAGGATCGCTGGGCCCTTCCCCTGCAGACTCTTCTGTGCCATGCAGAGTGCCTTGAAGGTTACTCTTTCCCGCATTGGGAGCCAATGCAGTGCCATCAATGCTGGTTTAGCAGACTGCCTTCTGGGGACATTAGTTAGCAGTCTGGCTGCTGCATTTTGCACCTGCTGCAACTTCTTGAATGTGGATTCCGGAGCACCCAAGAAGAGAGCATTGCTGTAATCCAGCCTAGAGATGATGAGCCCCTGTATAAGCAACTTACGAGAGGTCTCAGGGAGGAGTGACAGAATCTTGCGGGCTGACCTGAGCATACCAAAACAGACACCCGCGGTCTTTTTGGCGTGTGTTCTAAACATCAGGTCTTGCTCCAGCCACACTCCCAGGCTCTTAATCTCCTTCTTTGGGCTGGGAAGAGCTCCCATGCAGTCAGGCCAACTACTGGGAGACAGGGAGACGGAAGACTGACCTAAGATCATGAGCTCGGTCTTAGAGCCGTTCAATTTCAGGGATGAGTTACACATCCACCCGAATACTGCCTCCAGGCAGGAATGGAGCGCCGCTGGTTGCTTCTCTAACTGAGAAAGCCCCACCACCAACTGCGTGTCGTCCGCATAGCTGATGATATTAAAGCCGAACGGAGACACCACATCCTCCAGGGGGGCCATATATACATTAAATAATGTAGGACTCAGCGACGAGCCCTGGGGAACTCCCCACTGGAGGGCGAAAGGGGGAGACTTCTCGTTTCCTTCCCAAACTTCAAATGACCGTCCACCTAAAAAGGAGGCCAGCCATCCCAGCGCCTTCCCTGTGACACCCAGCCCTTCCAGTCGCTGGAGTAATACCTGATGATTCACGGTATCAAAGGCCGCTCTCAGGTCCAGAAGGATCACTGCCACTGACCCTCCTGAATCCAGAATGCATCTGGCCTCCTCCACCACGGCCAGAAGGGCGGTGTCTGTGCCCTGTCCAGGCCTGAATCCTGTCTGGGAGTCCCGTAGCCGGCCATTAGCCTCCAAGAAATTCGAAAGTTGGTGGTTAACCAGCCTTTCAGCCACCTTACTCACCCCAGGGAGCAGGGAAATCGGCCGAAAATTAGCCAAGTCAGTGGGGTCAAGGCTCGGCTTCTTCAGGAGGGCTTTCACAACTGCTCCTTTCCATCCAGGTGGCACCACCCCCTGTGAAAGCGACAGGTTAATCAGCTCAGTCACTGGGGCCACAATTGTCGACGCGACCTGTTTTAGATATCGCATTGGGACAGGGTCCTTGGGAGAGCCACTCTTCAATTTCCCAAGCACACTCAGCACTTCCTCCGCAGTCACGGGGCCAAAAAGGTCCAGCTCAGCTGCTCCTACCCTTTGCTGAGCAATTGGCTCGGCTACTGCAGTTGGCTGAGGGAGTGAGCGTAGGATGGTCTCGATTTTAGAGTTAAAGTAAGTAGCCAACTCCCGACATTTTCCTTGGGGATTGTCGTGTATAACCGGTGGGCCGGGGGGTTTTATCAGCTCATTCATTACTTTAAAAGATTCTCTTGAGGAACAGGTGGCTTTGCAGATTCTTTCATTGAAGTGTTTGATCTTAGCCTCCCTTATCGCGTTCTTGTATGATCTCATTGCTGAGCGGTAGTTGTTCCTACTTATTATCCCCCAGTCCTTCCTCCACTCCCGTTCCAGCCTTTTACAGCTCTTTCTCAGAGCCCTCAGCTCAGGAGAGTACCATGGGGCCGAGCCCACTCTCTTATCCCTGATGAGCATCTTTTTCTTTGGGAGAATGGCATCTAAAGAGCTACTCAGCCAGGTCTCTAGGCTGGCGTCCGCCGCCACCGGGTCAGAGTCCCCATGGGGGCATGTTGATTCCAAGAGGGTCACCCATTTATCCATAGGGAGCCTCAACCAGGCTCTATCCGTCCTAAACGTCCTGAGTGGGGGAGGATCCCAGATCACAGGGGCCCAGCTGAATAAGACCATGGAATGGTCTGTCCATGGGAGGGCAAGGGGAGGTGGGGCAGTCAGGTACTCCATATTGGAAAAGATAGGGTCTAGCAGGTGACCCTTTTCATGGGTCGCACCTGAGTTGATTCGTCTCATCTGCATGGCATTCAGGTCGCATTGCAGGTTAGTGGCCGACACGTCCATTGAGTCCTCGAAATGGAGATTCAGATCTCCTAATAGGATAAAGTTCGTCGTAGAGGAAGCTATACAGGCAACGGATTCCATTAATGAGTCGATGAAACCGGCCACTGCCCCCGGGGGGCGGTAAACAAGGAGGCCTGAGATAGCGACCGTGGGGGAAAGCCGAAGGGAAAATTGACAGCTTTCGCAGTCCTTAACCCCGGCTTCCTGCGTTTTACAGGTGATCGTATCACGGTACAGAATGGCCATACCCCCTCCCCGTCCTATGGGCCTGTCGAGATGCAAAATAACAAATCCCGGTGGGAGGGCACGAACCATATCTGGGCCGGATGTGGACGTGGTCCATGTCTCTGTTAAAAATAAGACATCAAGGTCCTGGTCCAGAATTAGAGAATTAATTTCTGTGGCATGACAGTTCAGCAGACCGCATGCTAAATATTTTCTAGCCTTATGGGCCCCAAACCCTGGACGACACCTCTTGCAACTGACAAAAGGTTGCCCATCCTTCACAAGGTACCCACATGTAACCACTTTAGGAGGACGTAATGACAGGAGCTCACTTGCATCGTACCGAAGGCGGTTGTCCTGCCAAGATGTCGCGACGGGCATAGTGGCAGGCCCTAGGCCCGGTCGGGCCCGGACGGGCACAGACGGGCTTTCCTCTGGCGCTCCTCCGGCGCGACGCTGCGCGCGTGTGCTGCGCGCGACCATTTCCTCCCCTAAATAGTGTATGGTGAGGGGCGGCGATCCGAACTAGAGCGCTAATCCCGGAAGCGACGTGGGAGCGCTTCCGACCCACACCTCAGATGGCGGTCGGGGGTAGGGCAGCGAAAAACACCCAAATGGTGAGTCTAGTGCAAAAGCTTTTAAGTGCAAGCAATGCGATCGTGTTGGGGAGGCAGATATCAATAAAACACAATTTACCACAGTTTTTAAAAAGCACGAAGATCAACAATTAGTACACAGTAAAAATGTTAAAATGAGGAAAGCCACAGACAATATCACGTTTCTAGAGGCAGCGTTAAAGTGACAGTCCTATCTATTGACCAGCCGGACACCAACAGCGCCCCCTAAATAGTGTTTGCCAAGGGGCGGCGATCCGAACTAGAGCGCTAATCCCGGAAGCGACGTGGGAGCGCTTCCGACCCACACCTAAGATGGCGGTCGGGGGTAGGGCAGCGAAAAACACCCAAATGGTGAGTCTAGTGCAAAAGCTTTTAAGTGCAAGCAATGCGATCGTGTTGGGGAGGCAGATATCAATAAAACACAATTTACCACAGTTTTTAAAAAGCACGAAGATCAACAATTAGTACACAGTAAAAATGTTAAAATGAGGAAAGCCACAGACAATATCACGTTTCTAGAGGCAGCGTTAAGGTGACAGTCCTATCTATTGACCAGCCGGACACCAACAGCGCCCCCTAAATAGTGTTTGCCAAGGGGCGGCGATCCGAACTAGAGCGCTAATCCCGGAAGCGACGTGGGAGCGCTTCCGACCCACACCTAAGATGGCGGTCGGGGGTAGGGCAGCGAAAACACCCAAATGGTGAGTCTAGTGCAAAAGCTTTTAAGTGCAAGCAATGCGATCGTGTTGGGGAGGCAGATATCAATAAAACACAATTTACCACAGTTTTTAAAAAGCACGAAGATCAACAATTAGTACACAGTAAAAATGTTAAAATGAGGAAAGCCACAGACAATATCACGTTTCTAGAGGCAGCGTTAAGGTGACAGTCCTATCTATGTCATAGGCTATGTCACAGATGTGTTGTTCCGTGACATAGCCTGGGCCCATGGTGGGTGTTGTGTAAGCATGTGTGTGTGTGTCCACATCCCTTTTCATACACAGGCAGTTTTCCCTTGATATGTTCATGTTGTTTATGCTTTCTGAGTGGTAGTGTGTTCATCCCACAACTTTGCCATGGGCTCCCAGATGTGTGGGTGCATGACACACTACTGTTAGTTGGTGTTTCATCGCTGGGATGTTTCAGTTCTGAGTTGTGGTGATGTTGTCAGACGCAGATGGGACACACTCAGGGGTCCCCAAGGCACTCGTTAGTTCGCGATATCATGTAGTTGTCCCTAGGTGATACCTTTTAGTGATTGAGACATGTGTATGTGTGTGTGACTGCTCCCACTTGTAGGGTTCAGGGCTGCAATGTTTGCAGGTGTCAGCATGTGTGCCTTGTGGTTCTCCTTGACTTCTGCAGTGTCCGGGGACTGCGGGAGGTATTCTGAAGGTTACGTGGGTTTTGACATCATGGCCAGGTACCGCATACTGAGGTGCATGCATCAATGTAGGCTTTTGCGATTCCTTAATTGCGATTATTAAGGAATCGCAATTTAGGAATTGCAAAAGCCTATGCATGTAGGAATCGCTATAAAATTAGCGATTCTCCAAAATTCCTTAATTGCGACTCGCATATTGCGAGTGGCAATTAGGGAATGCCTTCCCATTAATTCCTATGGGCCTACAGGCCCATAGGAATGAATGGGAGATTGTATGCGCAATTTGCGAGTACCATAGGGTACTCGCAAATTGCGCATGCAATTTCGAGGGTGCAAGGGTGTCAAAAGGACACCCTTGTGCACCCCTGAAAATGATCTGTGCACACATGTTGCGCACACACATGCCCCAAGAGCATGTGTGTGTGTAACCTACAACTTTGAAAAATGCACTTTAGTGCATTTTTCAAAGTTTTTGCAAATTACCATCAAGTACAAATTGATGGTAATTTGCGCCCCCTATTAGCTAAATCGCAATTTGCTATTCCGTCATGCATTGCATTTAAGGAATCGCACATTGCGATTCCTTAAATGCAATCGCAATTTAAGAAATCTCAATATTTTGCGATTTCTTAAATTGCGAGAAGCTGACAGGTTGATGCATCGCAGAAGACCTTTTTGCAGGCGCAAATGGCCGATTTTTGCGATTCGCACCGTTTGCCCTCGCAAAAATGTTTGATGCATGTGCCTGTACGTGCAGTATGTCTGTCATTCACCAGGGTTGTGAACTGTCCTTGTGTGATGAGTCTGTGCAACTTAGTTCCTCCCAACATTCCTGTGTTTGTCATGGGTGCATGTGCAATGTCACCTGTCCATGTGGGCTTCACAGATGCACATTGTTGCAGTTCAGGGTGTGTGGTGTTGAGGGTGGACTGATGTAAATGTTTGCATGGATGGGCCCCTAGCTCCCGTTTGTCCATGGATGACTGGCCATGCTGAGTGATTTGTGTTTGTGTAGATGTGATGTACGTTTGTGGCACAGGACACATGTCTGTTTTTCACAGTTTGTAAGACATCTACCTTTGTCATCACAGTGGAGGTGTCATGCATGCTTGTGTCACCCCAATGTCTGTTCCCTGGGGTAGTGCTGTTGCGTGTCAGTCTCTTGCTGTGTTAGATTGTGTTCATTCCAGCTTGTGTCCCATGTGTCTTTTGTGCTCCCTCTCATCTCACAATGCCTGATTGCCCACTAAGGGTGTCCCAATGATGGTTTACTTTTGTACGGCACTGTGTCCACATCTGTGTCACTGTGGTTCAGCCCCCCTCATGTGTTGTGTAGTTGCCTAGGGATACTGAGACACACACGCACACACATGTTGTGTTAGATGTGCAGTGTGAGGTTGCCTGTTTGTGTTTGAGCATCTGCATCAGTGCATTGGTATTGCTGTTGTGGGCCATTGTCTGAATGCTGTTTCTGTGATTTTCCCTGCTGTCCCTGTGAGTCATATCACATCATTCTGCACATTCATCCTGGTTGTTAGGTGCCATTGCTGGCATGGAATGGGAGTTTGTGACCTGACACCTACAGTCTACACAGGTTGTTTTGATTGGTGTGTCTATTTTCGAGATGTGTGTATGCTTTGTGATGGTCACTTCTGCTCTTGTGTCATTGTACACTGTATGCATTGTCAGCCCCCATGTGTGGTGCTTGTCTGCACATGGCCGAGAGTATGTTTTGTTTTCACTGCACTGTTAGCCTCACCAGGGGCCATATGTAGGTAAATTACATTTACCGATTCTTAAATACCGTATTTTACCGATTCGGTATTTATGAATCGGTAAATGTAATGTAGGGAAAAAAATACCGAATCGGTAAGTGTCGGTATTTTAGAATCGGTATTTACCGATTCGGTAATGGTAACTTGTTTCTCATTGATTCCTATGGGCCAGGAGGCCCATAGGAATCAATGGGAAGCCAGTTACCATTACCGAATCGGTAAATACCGATTCGGTAATGGGGGGAGGCATCATCATGGGTGGCAGGGTGTCACATTGACACCCTGTTGCACCCCTGATTCGTCCATGTGTGCACAGGTGGCGCACATACATGCCCTAGGGGCATGTATGTCTGCCACATTGCACACTTCACAGTGCACAAAAATGCATTTTTACGCCTATTCGTCATTTACCACCAACTTTTAGTTGGTGGTAAATAACGAATCCCCACACCCACCACACAGTCCCCCTACATCTCATTTCTGTATTCGGTATTTACCGAATCGGTAAAATTACCGATTCGGTAATTTTACCGATTCGGTAAATTACCGAATACAGAAATGATCCCCCTACATAGCAAAAGCCTAAATACCGGCCGGTAACGGTATATTTACCGAAAATCGGCCGTTACCGACCGGTATTGGGCTACCTACATGAGGCCCCACATCTCTGTGGGTATGGGACACAACCACTAGTTTGCCCAAAAAAGTGTTTCATGTGTTAGGAGCAGGAATCATACATGCTGTTTGGCATTTACAGCTTTGACCATGATGACACTTACCTTTTGGTCACTGTGATGAGGGGGGGTTTAGGCCCCATCACTACAATGCTCGACATTTGCTGCAGTTTGGAACCCCACACTTAACTTTTGTTCTACACAGTGAGGGGGTGTTATTTTTACATTGATACAGTGCTATAGTGATGCTTGCCTTGTGTAGGCCACACTCATTTGTTGGTCACACATGTGCTGTTATTTACATTGTATGTTCGAAGTCACAATCACTGTTGTGGAAATTTGTCACAGACTACACACTGTTGTCATGATGTTAGGGGGGTGTATTTTGCTGTCATACCTAATGTTGGAGTATGATGGATGCTATGGGTGGGGGTGGCAGGGGTGCTGGGCAACATAAGCCCTATGAGTGGGGGTGGCAGGGGTGACGGGCAACAGGTCCCCTGAGTGGGGGTGGCAGGGGTGATGGGCAACATAAGCCCTATGAGTGGGGGTGGCAGGAGTGATGGGCAACAGTAGTGATGGGCAACAGGTCCCCTATGGGTGGGGGTGGCAGGAGTGCTGGCCAACATAAGCACTATGAGTGGGGGTGGCAGGTGTGCTGGGCAACAGGTCCCCTATTAGTCGGGGTGGCAGGGGTGACGTTCAACATAAGCACTATGTGTAAGGGTGGCAGTAGTGATGGGCAACATAAGCCCTATGAGTGGGGGTGGCAGGGGTGATGGGCAACAGGTCCCCTATGAGTGGGGGTGGCAGGGGTGATAGACAACATAAGCCCTATGAGTGGGGGTGGCAGGGGTGATGGGCAACATAAGCCCTATGAGTGGGGGTGACAGGGGTGCTGGGGAACATAAGCCCATGAGTGGGGGTGGCAGGAGTGATGGGCAACAGGTCCCCTATGAGTGGGGGTGGCAGGGGTGATGGGCAACATAAGCCCTATGAGTGGGGGTGGCCGGGGTGATGGTCAACAGGTCCCCTATGTGTGGGGGTGGCAGGGGTGATGAGCAACAGGTCCCCTATGAGTAGGGGTGGCAGGGGTGATGGGCAACAGGTCCCCTGTGAGTGGGGGTGGCAGGGGTGATGGGCAACATAAGCCCTATGAGTGGGGGTGGCAGGGGTGATGGGCAACAGGTCCCCTATGAGAGGGTGTGGCAGGGGTGATGGGCAACATAAGCCCTATGAGTGGGGGTGGCAGGAATATTCTTGTAGACGATATTTCCATATCACGATATTTTGGAGACGTAATTTTAGTATAATGATATTTTAACTTCGATATTTTGTCTGAATACCCCAAATGCAAATGGTGAAGAGTGCAGGGGATTAAGAGGATTTACTGCCACATGCATCAACCATTTTTGCGAGCGCAAACGGTGCGATTCGCAATAATCGGCTGTTTGCACCTGCAAAAAGGGCATTTTCGATGCATCAAGGTTCAAGGCACTCGCAATTTGAGAATTCGCAATTAATTGCGATTTCATCAAATTGCGATTGCATTTAAAGAATCGCAATTTGCGATTCCTTAAATGCAATGCAAGAACCACTTTAGATTAGCGATTTCGCAACTAGTGGGCGCAAATTACCATCAAGTGCATTTTTCAAAGTTGTAGGTGACACACATACATGCCTTAGGGGCATGTGTGTATGCAACATTCGTGCACAGAGCAATTTCAGGGGTGCAACATGGTGTCCTTTTGACGCCCTTGCACCCTTGCACCCTTGAAATTGCATGCGCAATTTGCGAGTACCTATTGGTACTCGCAAATTGCCCATGCAATCTTCCATTCAGGCCCATAGGAATGAATGGGAAGGCATTTCTTAATTGCGACTCGCAATTTGCGAGTCACAAATAAGGAATGTTTAGGAATCGCTAATTTTATAGCGATTCCTACATCCATACTCTTTTGCAATTCCTTAATTGCGATTCCTTAATAATAGCAATTAAGGAATCGCAAAAACCTACATTGATGCATGTACCTGTTAGATCTTACAAGAAACACCTGGCAAGTACTTGCAGTGGTGCAGCCAGCTTTCTATCACATCTGCCTTAAAAATCCCTGATGGCCTCATTGGCATATATTCCCATTAAATTAACCCCTTCACATTAAACAGCACATTTTGAAACATACCTAGAAAGTTTGGAGGAACCCAGATCTAAGCTGGCCATGCCCAGTCTGTGGACATCATTTATAGAGCACCAAAGATAATTTATTGTTCTTATCTGCAAACTATCCAGTTTAGTTTTCTAGAACTATTCAATCTAAAACAGCTTCTCCTTCTCTAGACATTTGAGGGCCGATTAGGATAGCGGGCGGAAAACCACCCCGACCGCCATAGAAGTGGAAAACAACCGCCTGCCGGTACCATGGAAAAACCGGCGGCCAAATTAGAATAATCCGCCAAAAAACACCGACCGTGGCAGAACGGGGCCAAGAAAACCGCCTGTATCAGGCGGAGATGGCCAAAATCCGTCCGCGCCGATCGGATTCGCAGCGGAAAAACACCAATCTGCTGCAAGCATAGCGGAGACACCACACAGGAAATTAGGATATCCCCGATTGTCCCGTGGTATGTACCGCTGTTTCCGACTGCCTCGGTCGCACACTGGGATGAATGGGAGAGCCAGCGGAAGAGTTGCAGCATAGCCACCGCTGCGGATGATCCGAGAAAAATATGGCGGACGAAGCAAAAAACCCACAATAAGGCCAAAAAGTGCACACAGCAAACTAGCCATGCCCCACAAAAACACAAAACACACCCCAATGACACAACCACATGGCAAAAAGAAAAATACAAATCCCAGGACAACACTCACACCACACCTGACAGCAATACCCCATTTGGAAACACCCACATAGCTGAGTATAAAACCAGCCCCTTCCCTGACCACAATCCTTTGCATTACTCAAGGAGAGAAGGGACATACACCCCAGCTTAAAGGAGAGGCAAAGAAGACAACATCACTAGCCTCACCACACACAGCACCACCACCACTTCCACACCTGCACCACTAACCCCCTGCACATCACACACCATGCACATCACAACCATACCCGCCACTCACACCCCTGCACCCACAACTACTTTGCACACTACACACCATGTCAACACATAAAATGCCCAAATTCACAGTGAATGAATTGACAGTCATGGTAAATGAGATAGTCAGAGAGGAACCACAACTGTTTGGTAGCCTGGTCCAACAGACAGCATTAGCCACAAGAACACAAATGTGGGCAAGGATAGTCCAAAGGGTCAATGCAGTAGGGACCACCCCGCGATCCAAAAAGGAGATCATGAAGCGGTGGCATGATCTGAAGAGGGTTGTCAAAGAGAGGAGAAGCAAGAACCGTGAGCTGGCTCAGAGGACTGGCGGTGGCCCTCCCATTCCACAAAAACCATTCACGTCATGGGAGGAGAAGGTGCTTGCCATACTGCATACAGAGAGTCTCACAGGAGTAGCTGGGGGAGTGGAGGCTGGTAAGTACAAACAAATGTCTACCACCACTCTGTTATGTACAGTCCCGCACAACTACAAAGCTACACCACCTAGGACAAATTCCATCCATCTGCACCACACACTCACAAAAACATCTCTCACAGATCCAACATTTACCCACTCCCATTCACCCCAAATGTAGCTACCAACATTACCATCGGGGCATGTGTACAGGCAGCAAGCACTACAACTCCCACCAGGCCCCCTTGTCTCACAGAATCAGCAAGATGGAGCCCTCCACCCACCCCACCCAGAAGCATTACACAACCCACATCAAACTCACAGGTAGGTAGCCATCTTCCCTGGGAGGGTGTCTGTGAGTGGGAGGCCTGCACCAACACTCCCACCATGCCCCTGTCCCACAGCATCAGCAAGATGGATCCCTCCCCCACCCCACCCAGAAGCATGTGTCAGCCATTACACAACCCACATCAAACTTACAGGCAGGTAGCCATCTTCCCTGGGAGGGTGTTTGTTGGTGGGAAGCCTGCACCACTACTCCCACCATGCCCCCTGGCCCACACCTCAGCAGGATAGAGCACTTCCCCACCCAGAAGCAGTTGGAAGCCATTGCAGTACACCAAACAAATGTACAGGTAGGTAGCCATCTTCACAGTGAGTGTGTTTGTGGGTATGAGGCCTGTACCACTACTCACGCCATGCACCCTGGCCCACAGCATCAGCAAGATGGAGCCCTCCCCCCACCCCACCCAGAAGCATGTGTCAGCCATTACATTACCCTAATCAAACTAACAGGTAGGTAGCCATCTTCGCAGTGAGGGTGTTTGTGGGTGGGAGGGCTGTGCCACTACTCCCACCATGCCCCCTGTCCGACAGCATCAGCAAGATGGAGCTCTACATACCAACCAGATGCATGTGGCATATAATTTCCCACCTCAAACAAACTAACAGGTAGGTAGACATATTATTCTGTCTTATGACACCACTGAGCAGGATGTAAGCCTCCACCGCGCACACACCTATGTGTCACATCACAAAGCCAAATCTGAGCACATGACAGATAAGTAGCCAGTACGTACACCCACCCATTCGTCACAAAAGAAATGGTGCCATATGACAACACCATCCCTCTCATTGCACAAATATGCACACCGACCCCATTGCCACGCACAGTGTGCACACAGGTAAGCAAAGCAAACTGTCACAGCTACCAAAGTGTGACACACCAATGCACTTGTAGAAGAAAGTCTGAGCCCAATCAAGCACAGCACCTATTGACATGTGCAGTGCCATGGGGCCAGAGCAACAAGATGTGACGTCTGCCAGGTCAGACAAATCAACAAAGAGTCCTCAATGAAATAACTTGTTGTGCCAGTCCCTAGATGGCAACAGGTCCCTGTAATGATAAATTATGCACGTGGCGTATGGTATGCATTGACACCTCACACCATGGACAAGTAAATCATGTGCCACTGCATCATGTCAGGAGGCACAGTAGTGCACATAGAAAACAATGTGATGATCAGTCAATTGTACAGTGTACAAACAGTGAATGACACACAGCTAACACAAAGCTTGCGGGGTGCACTACAATGACCATTTTCCATCTGACCCACAGGTGATGAAGAGCTCACTGCAGAGGACAACACTAGCAACCTGCAGAGCCAGTCTCCACCCCGGTACATGGACTCTCGGATGTTGACTCCCAGGATTTTCTGGACGATGAGCTTGAAGCCGGCCTATCTGGTGTGCCAGGGAGCACCAGGTCCCAGGACCCCATCGTCCCCCCACCACATCTGCTGCACTAACAACTTCACTGAAGACCTCTGCTGTTACGGCCTGTGCGTCCACCACCACCAGTGCTGCCTGCAACACCCTCCCTGTCCCAGAGGATGACCACCCCACACCACTGACCGAGGACGGCAGGGAGAGGATGCGGGTGCCCACAGTGATGAGGCAACAGGTCCGTGGCAGCAGGGCAGGTGGGAGGGGCAGGGTCACCCACAGACACCAGGAGGCTGGGACCCAATCCCTGGAACACATCACCAGAGTCCTTGGCGCATATGAACAGGCCCAGGGATGAACGGGCCGGTCGTACGAACTGTTGCACAAGCTCATCCTGCTGATGAGGTCCATAGACACCTGCATGGGACAAATTGCGGACCTCTTGGGTCAGCAAGTGGCAGTACTGAGGGACAGCCCTGTGCCACAACCAATACCTCCACCTACCTCTGGCGGGCTGCAGGATGACAGTTTACCATCCCCCCCTGCCAAACGACAAAGGGGCCGTCCTAAGAAGACCCTGGGAGTATCTGGAGGCAAAGCACCTGCCAAACTCCAGTCACAAAGCCAGCCCTGATGGCAACCCTCTTCACCACTGCATTGACTTTTTGGACTGTCCTTCCTCACACTGCCTTGTGAATGGCTTCTGTCATTATCTCATTTATCTTTATTTATCCCGATTATCTCATTTATCATAACTGTCAACTCACTGCTCCACCACCACCTCAATGGAAATGTATACCCCCCTCACATTGAAAATAAAATATCCTTACACACATGTTGTCGTATCTGCTCCGTCTTTATTGCAGAATGTACAGTCTTCAACATGATCACAATGTACCAGGAGTATGGACTGTATGTAGGCAAGGAGAAGTTGAAGGCACCTAGGGAAACACAACAGAATAACATTCACTGGTCTGGGTGTGGCATCACAGACATCACACAACACCTACCATCAAGATAACACAACATGCACACGTCACAATGGGCAACAAGTGTCAACATATATGTCCTGTATATGTTCCCAAATGACCTGTCCCAGAAACATTGCCAACCACCGCTGAGTCTACAACTGGCTGCTGTTACAATTCTCACATACCCCTTCACGACAACAGCAATATCAGCAGACAATGGGTATGTTGTACATTGTCACCCACCTTCAAGTGAAGTAGCGGGTGATGAGCCGTTCACGCAGGTCAACCCCTTCCTCCTCTCCACTGTCGTCATCACTGCACACGGGTTGGTTTGCAGGTGGGGGCCTTGGGTCCTTACCATCATCCAGGAGCAGGGGAATCTCCTTGCGAATGGCTAGGTTGTGGAGCATGCAGCATGCCACAACAATCTGACACACCTTCCCGGGCGAGTATGCCAGTGCACCTCTGGTCTTGTCCAGGCAACGGAAACGTGGCTTGAGCAGACCAAAAGTACGCTCCACAACACAGCGTGTCCTCCCATGTGCCTCATTGTAGTGGACTTCAGCCGGGGTCGTGGGATTCCACAGTGGCCTCAGCAACCAGGGACGGTTGGGATATGCAGAGTCACCTAGGTATGACAAACACAAATAGACATTGCAATGTCGCTGAGGCAGAGGGCAGCAGGTCACATACCCAGAACACCATACGACTAGGCATACTCACCCATAATCCATGCATGCTCAGGAAACAGATTAGCCATCAGCTGGGGCACAATGCTGTTCCGCAGGATGTAGGAGTCATGGGCCGAGCCTGGGAATTTGGCACACACGTGGGAGATGATCATATCTGCCAGGCACACCACTTGCACAGTTATGGAGTGGGAATGTTTGCGATTCCTGTAAATGTGCTCATTTGCCTGTGGTGGCACAAGCCTGACATGGGTGCAATCAATGGCACCAACAACATTGGAGATGTGTCCAAGGGGATAGAAGTCTCCCTTCACAGCTGGCAATTCAGCACCCCTGGGGAAATGGATGTATCTGTCTTTGTATATCATCATGGCGGACAGTACATCACGCAGCAGCATCCTGAACATCGGTTGTGACATCGCACCAGCGCTGGCCACTTTTGAACGAACCTGTGCCAAAAAAATGCAGGGCCGCCATCACCTTATAAGTAGGTGTGAAAGCTGTTAGATATGTCTGGCGAGTCTGCAGGTGGGGCTCCAACAGATCACAAAGGGTCTTTAGGGTGGCTCTATCCAGACAGCATTTCCGGATGATCGCCACATCCTCCATGTCCTCCAGCTCCGTCAAGTGACTAATCAGATTTGGCCTCCTCCTAGTTGAGATGAAAGTGGACACAGGTCAATGCAATACATCATGCGATGGGCACAGCATTTCACGTTCTGGATGACACAACGACAACAATGACTGCCATCCCAATTGAGTTACAGACCAGCTTACATGTAAGGGCACCTTTAGCTACACAAAGGGCACACCTGTCAATTTACACAAAACAAGCACCTCAAACACCACCTTGGTTAATGTGACTGCACATAGGGATATGGCCACGTTTCAAATGGGAACGCCTGGGAGTGTAGCATCCAGCATATGTGTAACAAATCAACCCCACTGTCTCATAACTAGCTGCTGTATCTGCCACACCTTCATGCGTTATTTCAACCTGGCACACATCCACAACACAATGACCAGAGTTGGCGCAGAAATGACAATTGTGTGCATGAGGAGACATAAGAGGCCATGCAAAAAAGATCATCATTCATTGAGACGAGCATTGCTGTGATTGTCACTGCACCTCAACACATTGACATGTGTACACATTGTAGAGTCCAGGACACCACTGTCCTGCCTACCCGACCATCAAATCCATAAGTGACATGTGAGGGAGTACAGGTCAATCTACGAAATCACATACACAAATATGGCATGTGTAGTCACCAGTGGAGTAAATGGAACATTGGTAGGCTGTCCGGAATTCGGTTTAAACCGATTGTGCCCGAGAGTACCCTACCGGACGAAAATCAGCTGACCTGGTTTAAACCGAGTGTCACTGATTTTCATTGTTGTTGCGCGTTTTGGCCACTTGATGGAGCCAAAGCAATACAAACTAGGCCTGCCTCTGGCGGCCTGGCGCTGAGGTGTCATGGGAAAACCCTGCTTCTGCACATGAGGAGCCGAGGTGTGAATGGCCCAAGGGCCAGAGCAACACCAGGCCCCCTGCCTGGCTCACGTGGGGGGTGGGGGGAAGAGGAGCTGTTGTGGTCTGCCGTCTGTTTTACTGCGGGCCGCAACCAAGTACTTCACAGGTCTTTAAAAAAAACATTTACTTAACGAGTAGATAGATTGTTTTCTTTCTAAAGCTAAGAAAACATGCAGGGAATGATGACATGCCCACCAAACCACAGCCGGGTCATGGATAAAGGAATTTTCATTTGCACAACTAAAAGAAAGACACTACTATCCAGCCCGTCAGCCGAAGTACCGTCATACCCGGAATTATGTACATTCATAAAATGTGTTGCTCTTCAGTCTACCTCAGAACCCCACGAGGTGGAAGATAGGCTTTATTTTTTCCGGCAATATCTCAGTGCAGGACTCTGAGGAGGCACGCAGCAATCTGTAATTCCTGCGGTGGCTCGAGCTCGAGTTACTACAATTTAGAGAAGTAAGTGAGAGAGTGGTGCTGCAATGCAGCCACTGACTGTGTGTGATTAATTAATTCCTTCAGGCAGCGCGCGATCGGCAGCTGCCACAGTCAGTGGGTGCCGGTCGTGTACAAAACTCACTGTAACTTACAGACGTTTTGAAGTGTCCTGGCTGCATGTACCAGTATTGCTAATTTATTTAGCATATATTTACCATGTTTGAAACTGTTCAGAAATAGGCAGAGTGGAGCTTCAGGGGCTCTAAGAAGGGGTGAAAAACAACAAAGCCGCATTAAGAAGCAAGTGGTCTTTTAAAGACCCGTGAAGTACTCAGCCCGGGAAGCTGTCTCACCCGGGCTGCCACACAAAACAGTGAGCCCACACCCGCCCGCTGCATTGTCCCCTGAAGACTTTCCCTAATCACTAGCATTCCCATGCCCAGGGGGAGGCTCAGTGAGAAGACATGTATCTTCCGACCCATCCCCGTGCACCCCCCTCCTGTGCTCCACGCCCCTCCAGTTCTGCTTCGCAGGCACAGAGGTCCCTGGGTTGCCTGTCACAGGCCTAGAATTGCCAGTAGCTGCCCTGGAAGCCTCCCCGCCGTTTCCCTTCTGCTAAAAAATATAATAACTGGGGAAGCAGAGACGCAGGGTTAAGTCTGAGGGTGTGTGTCTGCCGAGGCATGCCAACTGATACCCCCACGATGCTCTCCTGCCATCCTGTTACTGCCTCCTGCAACCCCCACAGGGCTTTGAAAGTTTTTTTTAAATTTTAATGTATGCAGCATGATTGTCAAAAGAATCGGCATTCTCTGGTCTGGCGACCTTGGATTCCTCTCCTAGAAGCTGGGAAAGAGCTCAGTGCGAGGGCAATTTCCACCAACTCGAAGGAGAAGAGTCTGAAACTCAGAATGCCTACTGTCTCTCTAAATGTAGAGCAGAAAGCAAACATATAAAGAATTACTTGTCACACATGAACCATTACTGCTCACCACTCCCTGGCAACCTCAATCTGCAGAAGCATTTAGTTTATCCTAGCATGCGTGCACTAGTTTAGCATGCACAGTGGAACCTGTGGGGCACATAAAGACGGGGACCTTCAGCAAAGATGGAACATGACGTGTTGACTTACATTTGGGGGCCCACTAACACTATTTATCACTGTACTCAGAAGGTGCAGGGAGCTTGCCAGCTTCCAGGGAACAGTACAGTAATTCACAGCAGAGCACATCAGTGTTTCATTCCATAACGGAGGTCTTATCTGTAAATCAACAGAGCTGGCCAGCGCACGTCTGGCTATATTTACTTGCTGCAATAGCCATGTCAAATGCCTCACATTTGCATTTCCACTTCCATTTCTCCTTTCGGCCACCTCTCTATCCTCCAATCTCATCTACACCCCTTCTTTTTTATCTCTTTCCCTCTCTCCTCCTTTTTTTACCACCGCCCCTCTCACCCCTCTTCCTACTCCCATTGTCTCCCTCCTTCTCTCTCTCCTCTCCCTCCCTCAGTTTTTTCTCTTCTTCCTTCTCTTTTTCCTTCTCATCCCCTTACCTCCACCTTTTAGAAATGTTTACATACAAAGTCTGCAGTGAATTTCAAGTGACGTCTTAATGAACAGCCTGTATTACACAGCATGTTGAAAATCAGACATGTTCAAAACAGCATGTATGCAGTATGCAATATGGTATGCACTTCCACTGTCACTTTAGTGCTAAAAGAATGATAATAGCTGTGACCAAGTGTGTGTTTCTGTGCCTTCCTTTAAGTTTGCGGTTTATTTCTCAAAACTGCTGGGGATAATTTGAAACAGGTTTCTGACAGCAATACGCTATCATCTATGTTGTATGGGAGATTATTGAACAACACAGAAAATGCAATATATGCGCAGTCAGCCATTCCTTTGAAAGACACCAAATGAAGTGCCAAACCTACTTCGCACACAACACGTGTGAGGGCACTATATCGATGATACAAGGCAATGCAACACACTCTGAGCAGGAGAGGGGCAGCGACTCTGGAACACAGACTGTAACTTCCAACTTGCTGAGTGACCAATTCACGCTTTCATTTAAAACAATCATTTGTAATGCAATAGGTCTCACATTTACGCGAGTTTGAGCTATTGACATTGCAAATAACAATGCCTTGTATTTTTGTTTTTGTTTTTAAAACATAAATAAAAGGCTTTGTCATTTACAATGCGAATAGCTTAAACTCGCATAAATGCGAGACCTATTGCATTGCAAATGCTTGTTAAATCTGAGCTGCAGAATCAAAGGACAATGATAAGTATTTCATGAATGTATTAAGCTTCTGAAATGTAGAGCAGTATAAATTTTCTGAAGAAAAATGGCAAAAGCAATAATAAAAGCAAAGCGTTCCATAAAAACCGGTAAAACACTGTTTCAGTTGTTTTTTATGGCGCGAAAAGGAGTAACCACTGAAAAGCACTGTTTTTTTGAGGTATTGAAATCACTGGAAAACACTGAAAAAACACCACCAGAATTTCCCAAAAATAGAAACTGAAAACAGGAAAGCCTAAACATTGGCATCGTGTGCACAATGATGTGCCATTGACCATGTGGGCACTGTGCACTGTTGATGTTTGCCAGATGGCCATTGCCATTGTATGGCACCCATATCGCGGTAGCTACCGCCTGGCCCCGGCGGTGTGTCACCAGTACCCCCCATTCACACAAGTGCGGTAGTGATAGGCATGGAGACATGGGGAAATGGCGGTTGGCATGCTCCGCCACCTGAATCAAGGTAGCTACCGCCTGGCCCCGGCGGTGTGTCACCAGCACCCCCCATTCACACAAGTGCGGTAGTGATAGGCATGGAGACATGGGGAAATTGCGGTTGACTTGCTCCGCCACCTGAATCGCGGTAGCTACCTCCTGGCCCCGGCGGTGTGTCACCAGCACCCCCCATTCGCACAAGTGCGGTAGTGAAAGGCATGGAGACATGGGGAAATGGCGGTTGGCATGCTCCGCCACCTGAATCGCGGTGCCTCGTGTCAATGTATGGCACCCATGTCACAGTAGCTACCACCTGGCCCCGGCGGTGTGTCACCAGCACCCCCCATTCACACAAGTGCGGTAGTGATAGGCATGGAGACATGGAGAAATGGCAGTTGGCATGCTCTGCCGCCTAAATTGCGGTAGCACACACCGGGCCCCTGCAGTGTGTCACTGCCATGGAGCTTGGCCTAGAGCCAATGGGAACCTTGATTGCGGTGGCATGATGCAAAGATCGCGGTAGTCGTGCTCCGCCACTGCGGAGGCGTTCATTGGCTGCATTTGAAAGATGCACCATCGCGCTAGCGCACACCGGGCCCCTGCGGTGTAATACCACCATGGAGCTTGCCCTAGAGCCAATGGGAACCTTGATTGCGGTGGCATGATGCAATTTTGAAGATCGTGGTAGGCATGCTCCGCCACCGAGGAGGCAGTCATTGGATGCATTAGAAAGATGCACCATCGCGCTAGCGCACACCGGACCCCTGCGGTGTTTCACTACCACGGAGCTTGCCCTAGAGCCAATGGGAACCTTGATTGCGGTGGTATGATGCAATTTTGAAGATCGCGGTAGGCGTGCTCCGCCACCGCGGAGGCAGTCATTGGATGCATTTGAAAGAGGCAGAACTGGACCACCAATTGCTGGAGCTTGGCACCTTTGAATCGACCCCAGGGGGCTATATATGTGCGGGAGTGAGTCTCACATTTCCACTGCTGCCAAAGACCCCTCACCTGCTGCTGCCTCCAGGGACTGCTGCCTGAGAGCCCTCACCTGCTGCTGCCTCCAGAGACTGCTGCCTGAGATCCCTCACCTGCTGCTGCCTCCAGGGACGGCTGCCTGAGACCCCTCACCTGCAGCTGCCTCCAGGGACTGCTGCCTGAGACCCCTCACCTGCTGCTGCCTCCAGGGACTGCTGCCTGAGACCCCTCACCTCCTGCTGCCTCCAGGGACTGCTGCCTGAGGCCCCTCACCAACCAATTCCGCCACTTTTGTCTCATGTCCACAGTAATGGCAAGGACAGAGAAGATCGGTGCCAGTCCCTTCACGAGCGAGGAGCTGGAGGTCTTTGTGGACGAGGTGCTCACACAGTACCCAAGGCTTTATGGTGCCCCAAATGTCGTGGTAAGTCCTCAACAGTGGGGGACGGGGGGGCACACATGTAGTTGGACTGATGCAGTATGTGTCTGGGAGTGTGGGGTTGTGTCATGCACTGCCTGACATGCTGTCTCCAGTGGGAAAGTGTGTGTACCCAATGCCACAGGTTTGCCTGCCTGCACATGTATGTATGAGTGACCTGTGTTGTGTTGTCAGCCATACAGTGACGCAGAAGGTTGTTCATGCAGGAGTCAGAACAGTAATTTCTTGTCTGAATGGCTGTGCGTGCCCCTGTAGTCCATCTCAGTGTGAGCCCAGCTGGCCAGCACAGTCCCCGCCCACAAAGACAAGGACACATCACTTCACTTACAGAGTATTACATCAGTCTTTTCACATTGCACTCTAGCTATGGGCCATCTCAGCACTGTAGATTGCACACAACCGGCCTTGTGAAGAGGATTTTGGATTTGTGAGATCATGTCCCTCAATGTGACATCCATGACACAGTTATCTATTCACAGGGCAGGGACATTGAGGACTGCGTAGTCTTGGACACAGTGAGTCTACCCCCAAACACAGGTTGATATGTGATGTATGTATTGCTCAACCCAACAATGGACTGGAGATGTGGGCAGGCTACATAGGTGTTTCAGTGCTGGACACCTGCATGTGTGTGAGATGTGCAGGGACTGTGTTCCCCCTCACACCTGCATGCATTTACATCAGCTTTTCCCATGCAGATGTACCATGTGAGATGTACTCTAGTCCCTGATAGACATATCGTTGGATATGTGATGAGTTTGTATCTTGGTGCTATACTGAGAGATGTCGGTACATTACACTGTGTCACTGATCCTTCCCCCCTCTTGTCTCCCATGCCTGCAGCTCAAGGTACACCAGTGTAAGGCCGTGTGGAGGGCTATTGCAGCAAAGGTGCGAGCTCTGGGGGTCTCAAACCGACGGCGCACCCACTGCCACAAGAGGTGGGACGACAACAGCCGGCTGGCAAAGAACGTGGCAGAGATGACCTTGGGGCTGCTTCCTCGCACTGGGCGTTTGGCACGACGCAGCATGACACCACTAATGGGGCGCATCTTGGCGGTGACACAGCTTGAGCTGGATGCCCGTTTGAAGGAGCATCATTAGCAAGCCAGGGGTGGGCATTTGGGGAGGGTGACTTTGGCTGGATGTGGCTGCATGTGTACGGAGCCTGTGCCAGAGCTGGCCTATGTGATGTTGGTAGTGTGATGCAGTGGCATGTAAGTGGCTACTGGGCTGGGTGCCATTGTCATGCATTTGCCCTACCTGTACTTACAAAGGTGATTTGGATGCTGTGCATTCCCATTGCATTCTGAGGTGTGCTCTTCAGGTTTCACCTGCATTGGGGTAGTCTTGGGAGTCCCATGGGAGGGAACGGCAGAGTGCCCGATCTGACTGTGCCTTCATCAATGTGTCCATTGCATGCACCCAGATTGGGTAGGCCTAGACATCTGACAACAATGTGCACCAGTCTTTGGGCCCCAAGGTACACCATGGTGGGTGGCATGGGCTAATGGCCATTGTGGACTGTCATGTTGTAGTCTGTGTCTATGTTGTCCCCTCCTGTTCCATCCAGATCTGTCATTGGCAACAAGAAGTGTGCCCCCATCATGTGCCTAGGTGTGCTCAGAGCTAGTTGTGTGTCTGGTTGAACAGAGCCACAAACAAGGTGTTGTGCTGTGTGGTCATCACATGGCTCACTCATGCCTGAGTTTCCAGTTTCCACGCACTGTTAGAGTCTATATAGTGAGTTGGCACGATGTGATTGCACAGGGTGGTGTGCAACATGTTGATTTGGTCATCTTTTGTTATTCATTGCTTTCATATGTTTGTTCTGTTGATGCCACTGACCTGACCCTACATCTCTCTCTCTCATGCAGCATCTCCTGTGGTCACGGAGGGACAAGAGATGGACACCAGTGGGGGTGAAACAGTGACACAGATGTCACCAGCGCCTCAGAGGAGGACAGGAGTCTGCTGGAGGAATCCCAGCCTCAGACGTAAAGCACCACATCATCTGATGCCAGAGGGGATGCATCCATGTTGGTGGGCACAGGGAACGGGGACTCTGCATCATCTTCCACCACACAGCGGCCAGTGCCCACCCTCCCAGCCACTTCCTCTGGTGCTACCCGTGTCCACCTCAGTTAGAGGGGAAGAGTGTCCTTCGCCCCTGGCACCGCTGCCCCTGTCCCTGTCCCCCCTGCTGCCATCAGTGCTGAGTCTGTGGACCTTTTTTGCCAGCTGTGTGTGGGCCAAACAGCTCTCCTCAATGCCTTCATTGACCACGACAAAAAATTGGCCCAGGTGGTTGCTTTCATGGAGGGCATACATTCAGAAGTGGGTGGGCTGCATCGGACTGTCCAGGCTTTGTCCTCAACAGTGACGTCTACCCTTCAACAGACACATACTCACAGTCCAGCTCCGGTCCCTTTGTCCACCCCCCTGGCAGTGGCCACGTCTGACGATAGTGACCACGGTCCACATACATCAAAGTCACGATGCGGCACACAAAGCACACAGCAGCAGCAACCCAAGCGGTCCTGGGCGCAGACACCATCCCCACAGAAGACCAAAGCCACCCCAGAGCGCAGAGAGTAAAGCCCGTCAGGCGACACCAGGGGACAAAAAGCAAAGCAGCAGACCTCAGGCACACATGACCCAGATGCATCCCCATCCAAGGACTCTCCTGCCCCTAAAGCATCTCGCAAAGAGAAGCATAACGTTTCTGTGCCCACCAAAAGGTGGTGCATGCCAAGGGTACACGTAGGAAGGGCTCCAAGGTCGATTCATCCACCACCTCGACTCCCATTCCAAGCCCAGTGAAGCAGGGGAAGGAGGTCACTGTAGGGGTGATACCTAGTAGACAGGGGAAGGGCGGCAGCGGCGAAGCCAGGCAAAGCGTTCTGCTGGGTCCAGCACATCACCAGAGGGGGTGCCAGCATCTGTACCTGATGCAGCTTTGGTGGTGAGTGTTCCTGTTGTGTCCACACCACTTACCATTGATCCAGAGTCAGTCAAGCCATTTAGGATCCCCAAGAAGTGGAAAGGCACCCCTCCACAATCTCCCAGCCACACCGTGTCTCCCGTCTGCATGACTCCACCTCCACGTGCCACTACACCACCTGGTCCAAGGAGCCCTCCAGCTTGCCAAGCCACTGATAGCTCTACCTCAGCTGTTCCGCTCTCTCCCCGGTCAAGTGACCCGACAGTCCTCGAGACACAGCCAGCTCCCAGTCCACCTGACAGCCAAGTTTGAGTATTAGTCACCCTCACACACCTGTCTCTCACACACATAGGCCTGTACTGCACATTGTTACCCACTGACTGTGTTGCTGACCATGGAAGGGTACAGTCGCACACATTCCCTGTGCAGCTTCTCATGGACATACTCTGTACCCTGGACTGGCCACTGGCCTTGCTGTGTGCCCCTTGCCTGTGCAGCTTCTCATGGACATAGTCTGCACTTAGCCCTGGCCACTGGCCTTGTTGTTCACTGCTGTTTTGCCCTTGCCTGTGCAGCTTCTCATGGACATACTCTGCACCCTGGACTGGCCACTGGCCTTGCTGTGTGCCCCTTGTCTGTGCAGCTTCACATGGACATAGTGTGCACGTAGCCCTGGCCACTGGCCTTGTTGTTCATTGCTGTTTTGCCCTAGCATGTGCAGCTTCATATGGACATGCTCTGCATTTTGTGCCTTGCTCTTCTCTTCTCATGGTGCTTATGTGTGCAATATGTGAATAAAGACAGTTGCTCCTGTTGTCTATTTTGTCAGTGTCCTTACTGAATGAAGTTTATTTTGCTGTGTGTATATGGTTTACTGTGCCACATGGTCTGTGTGCCACTTCAACGTAGTAAATGTTTGGGCTCACTTACTCTATTTTTTTCAGGGGTGACAGGGTCTTCAGTTCTTCCTGACCCAGATACTTGTGGGGGCAATGGTGTCAATTTTCAATGGAAAGCAGTTGTCATTTACTTAATTTGTTCATTAATGAATGGGTTTCTGCACACAGTATTGCAGGTAGGCTGGCCAGAGTCATCATGTATGTGTATTCTTCCTTTATGTGTGCCCAGTGGTGTATGTGTGTGGTCATCTTGTGATGGCCAGTCATCCTAGTCCCATGGCTTAGTTTCCATGTGTGCTCTTGGATTGTCAGGTAGTGTGCAGTGTGGAGGGGGGTGAGTTTGTGGGGAGTATTGATGTGTGCATGCTCCTGCATTGTCAACTACACACGTGTCACCCAGGAGTTGTATGCCTGTTGTTTTGATTGTTCAGCCCTGTGGATGTGTATGCACATGTGTGTGTTGTATGTTGTGCACTGTGCAGTGTGTTGGTGTGTCCTTGCAGTTCTGTCTAAATCCTACTTGTTGTTTTTGTTACTTGTGAGTATGCAGAGTGTGTGACTGACAAGTCAGTGTTGTGTTTTGTTGCACATCCATGTGTCTTGTTGCTGTTTGTGGGGACTGTGCAGACCTGCTGTTCCACACTGCCATTGTGGATGTGTTTTCTCATGCATTGCTGTCACATAGTGCCTTCTTGCCTCCAGTGTGGCATGTTGTGTGGGTTGTCATACCATCCCCTGTCTGTGCTTCAGATGCCTACCCATTGTGGGTCTGCAATCCCTCTCTTTGTGTATGGTACACTCCAGCCATGTCCCCTACTGGCATGCAGTACACTTCACTTTGGTGTCAGCTGTACCCTTGGTTTACATGTGTGTGTGCCTCCCCATCACTTCATTTGTGACACTGTGCTTTGTGGTGCACTTCTTTGGCCAGGGTCAATATGTCACTCAGGGCATTTCACCAATGGGTTGCATGTGATGTTCTGGTACTGTTTGCCAGTCGTGGTTGCTCCTATGCAGTTCAACTGTGTGTGCTGCCCAGTCCTCTGGTCAAGTTGTTTCCACCTTTGTGTCCCAGACTTGTGCATCTGTTGGTGTTGTGTTGGGTGTATGTGTGTTGGCTGTGTTATTGTTTCACTTCCTGGGTGTGCTGTTGTCTTTGTGCTGTGCTGTATGGTGGTGTGTGGGTTGCTGTTCTGTCACTGATGCCTGTGTGTGGCTGGTATGCTTGGTGTGCACACACTGCTTGTTGTGCATGCAGTGCTGTGTGTGTATGTTGCCTTGTCATTGCCTGGTGTGCATCCCCTGATGTCCAGCTGTGTTTGCTATGTGTTTTTTTTGCCTGGGCATCTGTTGTTTGTTTGATGTGGCTGTGTTGTTCTGTGATGGTGCACTTCTGGTGTGTGTTGTGGTATATTGTCTGTGCATTGCTCCTGAGTGATGGAGTTGTGCACTCCTGTTGTGACGGTGCTCCCATTGTCTTTCCACAGTTTATCTGCACAGGGCATGTCTGTTCTTGTTCTGTGTGTGTTTCTATTGGGTTATGTGTTTGTTGTTTTTGTGCAGACATTTATTGTGACCTCCCTGTGTGTGTGTGATGTTTGTAGCTACCCCCAGGGAGTGTGATTGTTTGTGTGTGTATTGACTGGCAAGTATTGCCAGACTTCAGTGTGTTTGACACTGGTGTTGTGTGCTGCTGGTGTGAGGGGGGTATATGTGTAGATTCCTACTGGTGTGTCAGTCATGGAGTGTGTCAATGGGTCCTGTGTGTGGTGCTGCTGGTGTACTCCTGTGAAGTAGTTGTATAGATGTGTGGCTGTTCACAGTTTGACTTCAGGACCTTCCTTTCATCCTTGTGCCTAAACATGGTTTGCCTTACTGTCTCCCTGTGTTGTTGCACTATGATGTCTGTGCTTTGACCTCACTGACTGTACCAGCCATGTGTGCTTTGATGGTCTGAGGGTGTTGTTGTCTGTTCCTTGTCTTGCATGTGATGTACACATGCTTGTTGTGTGTCTCCAAGGCCTTCCATTTTTGTGCAGCCCACTTTGGTTTTCCTATTGTTGTGCTCCATTGCTGTTGGCATGTGGGGTGTGTACGTGTCTGTGTGTCAGTCTGTGGTATGTATGTGTGACTATGCAGGCTGTGTGTCCATTTGGGTGTTTGTTTGGTGTATGTGTTCATTTGGTGCTTGTCCTCATGTTTGTTTCCCTGAGTGTGGTGTTGTGGTGGTGTGTGTGTTCCCCTAGCCCAGTGCTACTGTGCTGTGTGTTGTGTGTTCCTGTGCAGCCACTCCTGCAGTGTCTGTCTCCCTGGTTGTTTGTTGTGTGGTGCAGGGTGTGTATTCACCTGGCTTGGTGTTGTGCATGGGGTGCACAGGAGGGGCACATGGCATGTGCCTTCATGGGGTGTGCTAGTGTGTGGTGGGAGGGGGTGTGGCCCTGTGGTCTTTGTGCCCTGTCCATGCCTGGCACTGGCCCTGCCTTCTGCATTGTATGTATTTCCTTGTGTTCACCGCTGCAGTGATGTGACTGGGACATTGCTGCATGGCGGCGGTAGCTATATGTCCAGGATGCAGAGGGGGGACTCGGTGGCAGGTGGGTGATGTGTGGGTGCCATTGTGGATGTGTCCCTGTCCCCACCTGGGTGTCTGATGTGGATTTGGACCCTGTGTCAGCCCATGTGTTGTGTGTTGTGTTTGTCTTATTGCGTACCTGCGGCGGCGTCTGCGGCGGTCCATTAGTTGCTGGTGATGTAGCGGGTACAGCACCGGAAAAACGTGTAGAGCTGGATCCATGGCTGTTGTGACCGGGTGGTGTGGACCGGGACTCTGGTTTCGCGTTCTGCTGTCGAGCTTCCGCAGTCCCTAGTTGGGCGGTATTTCCACTGCAGTGCGTCTGCTTGTTTGGGGCATCCTAATTTGTGGAGCGGGGCGGACGTCATTCCACACGGCAGAGAGTCTCCATTGGCTCCCACTGCCGCGGTGGTGGGCGCACTTTGATGGCAGTGCCTGTCGAATTGCTGCGGTCGGGCAATAGGCTATGTTTGGCCATACTAATATGGCGGACGTGAGGACCGCTGCTCGAGGGCGGAAAAATTCATTTTTCCACACCGCCAGCACTGCGGTGGTGCCACCGCCCGATATCCTAATGGACCCCTAAGTGTTTTGGCCTGGCAACTGTAAAAAAATTAAATACCCATCCATTCCGTCCATAGTGGAATATGGCGCACTCAAACAAATTATACTATTGAGGCAGTGCAATCGTTGCTTCGAAATGACACTTTCAATGTCTCTGAAATTGATTCTTCCGGGTGGTTGGTATGGCATACAAATATAAATGCATGTCAATTGCGTTTTCATAACGTTACACCTGGTTTCACACAGGCTAGACCAGATCCCCACTATACTCTTACACATTCGGTCACCACATACTCGGTGGGTAAATTATGCCAACAATGGTTGGAATATTCCACGTTGGCATCAGTGAAACAACATCTTTCAATCTTGTGGAATGACATCAAACTGGCTGATTTCATCTTAGGACCTAGGAATCCTAGAGCTAAGAGGTTTATTTATGCCGCACACAATGAAGTTTGGAAAATTTCGCACATGGAAGCAGCCGTTCGTCTGCGTCAAATTTAGAAAAAGTCCTTGCCGTGGTGGATAACAGCATCAACACACTTTCCTCACGCATTTATATGTTGGATAATATTGTTTCATCTGTTATTGATATTGTTCAAAGTGATATATCTGTGTTATATCATGGTCAAAATCAGTTAAGATCTGTTATGCAATTTGCTTGGACATTGCAGACTCTTAAAATGGGAAAGGTGCCTTGGGATTATTTAAATACCACTCCATTATTTTTGCCATTTAATCTAACTGACAAACAAAGGTTTATGTCTATGAAAGATGCTGCGTATACACTCTTGCATATTGAACAATTGGAGCCCTTACCGTTCTCGGTAGCGGAAGCGGACTCTGCAGTTTGGTTAATTCAAGGGGTTATCTCTCTGCCTTTTTCTCTGTTTCAATTTAAATCATGCATGCAACATTTTCCACTTGTCCGTTTTGAACCACTGGGCAACACATTTCTCCACAAATAATGGTCCCTACCTTTCACTTTCAGATGTCTGCGGGAGGATAGGGACGTTTTTCTCACAGGGGAGGACTGCGATTCCACAGTAGGCGATGCACTTGTTTGTAAACACGTTAAGTTGCACGGCGCCTTTAACGTGTCGGTGCCAAATCTGGCTTGTTTTTAAAAAGGAACCCCAGTGCTGTCAATAATTCACGCTTTTAACCTGCTTACAAAGGGCAGTTACCTTATTTTGAACAACCAAGACTGCTGTGGCTTGCGGGGAGAAGTCCTGTATTTAGTAACGGTTTCCCAGCACGAAACTTGTTGTAGCAATGTGCTTTTTCCACCCCCGCATAGGAGTCTAGATAGTTCAATTTGGCCTTCCATTCTTACTTTGAAAACAGATTTCAACAAGCTGAGCAGGTTCAAGGCACTGTTATTTCAACAAGAGGTGTCTCTCACTTCGGCCCGAGAGACCTTCAAATTACAGGTGGCTAGAACATCTAGCGAGACACAGTCCCTTTTAAACACTAACCTCCCACTTCATTTTGGGGAGCTTATACAACAAATAATTAATGCGTCTGACACTAAAGGCCTTGCACATTTTTTTAAACGTGTGGTATCTGGCCTTGTGACTTCTTTTCAGACGATAATTGGAGTAAAACTGGCTTTTATTCATTCTATTTTTTAAAGCGTCTTCGGAGGGTTCACCTTAGTATTGGCATTAGGTGCTGGAATCCTGCTTCTCCTGTTCCTGCTGCGTAATGGCTGCTCATCTTGTGGTACTCTACAGACCAGACCAACTGCAGCTGTACCATGATCGCATTCAACAGGTGTTTGGATGCTCACCATTAGCAACGCTTGGCGTTAGTTATGGACTAACTTTTCGCTTTGCCTACTTTACTTGCGTGCAACCAGTATTTTACTGTCGACGATGACGCTTCTATTGGGCAATGGATATATGCCTCTCCAACATGTCGCGTCCAGTCCCGGATTTTAATAAGTTGCTGGGTCACTTAGAGGCTCATGACCAGGCTTGTTCTGGGGATGGCTGTATGGCGCATGCGGCTGCACTTGGAGTATTGGCTGAATGGGATGTCTGTGTGGATGCGCAGAACGTCCTGCAACGAAGTTTAATCTAATAACACACAAGTTGCCCACTTATGCTTTTAGAGGCGTTTGATTATGAGGAGCTCGTTTGTTCCTTCGACCTACACTTAACTGGATGGCATCACTTTTTTCTACCAACGATAGGGATGATCTTCTGGAGGGAATTGCATTCCTCGGCTCAAAAACCTTGATGGTTTGAACTCCTTCATCATACTGACTCCTTCACAATAATGTTATTATCCCAGAGACAGCACTCTTAATAAGCCATAATGAAAATATGTACAATAATTTTTATGTTGTTGAAATTTTCATTTTTTTTGTCCAATTTGGTTTTTTCAAACGCTTTGAACTCTGCTTAACTTGTGAACTCTGTTTTGGTCCTTTATCTATGTCCTATGACCTTACCAGGGTGAGGGTGTTATATGGCCCTTGGGGACATTATCAACATTGCTAAGTTAGCATGAGCTTCGCTGCCAAGATGCTGCTTTTGCGCACGTTACTACATGATTTTGTCTTTGCAAGAATCTGTTTGAGCCTTTCATATGAGAACCGTCTGCTTTCTGCGTTCTCTGCCTTTCCTGGAGTTTAATCTGAACACGATGTGCAAGGTCGATAAACAATGCCCCTTGGTATTCTGTTCTGGTCAGTCCCTAGCACCTAGACATAACATGCTGCACACAGCTGCAGCACTGAAGACTCGAGCTTTGATATTACGTTGTTGCATGTTGTTTTAACTGACTTGGAGAAAGCCGTTCCATGGAGAAGAGCTCTGCTGTTCCTATGATGTAAACCTTACATCCAGGCTTTAAAGTATGGGGTCTGCTGTCAAAGTCCAGAGATCTTCCTTTATATAAAATAAACTTCTTCTAGCCAAGGAGGGTGGTCAGGCCCAATAGCCTTTCGTTTTCCACCGTCTTTATATAATGACTTCTCGCTTTGTATTCTATGGTATTGTAACAATGGTGACTGTGCTGAGTTTATGCATTTTGCTGCTGATAGTGGCTCGTATACTGTATTGTAGGGCACGATAGATAAAATAAAAATTTTAAACTATTTCAGTTACTCTGACAATTCTTATTGTGCACAAGTACGAATGATTGAGTGTAAGAGTACGTCTTGTTCCCGCGATTCCTGAGATAGTCAGGAGTGTTGTGTTCTGGGTTGGCTTACCATTTGTAGCTTTGTGATATTTGGCGGAGAATGAATGAGACACTATAGCTAGTCAGTTTGGGTACTGATGTGGTACTGATGTGGTAGGTTGGCACCTATACACTGAGGCCTGTTTTCCTGCGCATAGTTCTGTGTATGTGCAGAATCCCTGCAACAGTTGCTTAATCAAATTTTGCATGTGACATGTACATTGCTACACTCAATAATAGCTTGTGTTCACACTGACATTTGTATGTTTTAGCTGAGACAGGTAGCAACATGTAGCAATATCATTCCTGAGTTCGACTCTATTCTATGTTTCTCCTTATCAGGATCATTCACCAGTTGTGAGTACACCAAACCCATGTTACTGTGCCATACTCTAACATTGATCAGCTGTGGAAATCCCTGGACCGCACTTCCTTCTGAACTGCTAATCATTTCTTTTTACTTGTGAGCCTTTTGTTACAGTGTGATTTCATTACAGTTTGGGTTAAGGTGCAAGGTTGTATCATTTGAATAAACCTGTGCTCCACATTGAGGTGTACCTTGTCTGTTTGCACACATCCAAAGGTTATTCTGAAACAACTCATATTCCATGATGATCTGTTTTGGTTACAAAGTTTGTTGTTTGTGCTTGCAAATGGTGATATGTTTGCAGATAGTAGACTACAATTGCATCAGTACCATGTACTATGGGTTGTGTGATAACCTGGTTGTGTCTATCTATCGTGCTGTGACAGGTTACTTTTACTCCCAAGCCAGTAGTTAAAATATCTGAATTGATTTCTTATCTAATGTTGTTGACACTTTCTTCTTTGTTATTTAGTACGTCATTTCAATCTGTATTTGTGTTTCAAAGTCACGACATGAGCAAGTATTTTGTGCAAAGTGATTTATTTTAGTGCACGAGTTGATGATGAAAATTCAGGTAATGGCGGAGTGCTCAAACAAAACATGGAAAACAAAGTGCAGAGGGGAGTTGGTAGTGTTTGTAGATGATGTCTTCAGAAGTAAATCCACAGTTATTTAAGTCCAAAGTCCAACTTAGACTCTCTTGCCAATGTGAGAGAGTTCAATGCGAGTCAACAAAGTGAACGCTTGGCACACAATGGAGGATATCAGGAACAGGTTGTCACTTCCTGGTGGTGATGCGTAGCCATCGGTCTCTAATGGGTTCTTCTTTGGACAACCCTTTTTTCGTTTTTCAGGGGGACCCTGAGGTGCAGGCAGTGGCGATGCAGGGGGCTCTCCGCCAGAGTCCACAACCTTCCCTGTGGTAGGTGCAGATGTTGATACACCAGAGAAGGTGTGGACATGTTGGTGGCAATCTGGCAGAGGCAGGTGAGAATGTCCCTTTGCACTGCAGTCAGGTCATCAATTTTGGCCATGTATGTGTCCATTTTGTCATAGTGGGCTGCCTGCTGTTGTTGCATGGTCCTGAGGATCCCAACTACCTGGCCAAAATCTCCTGTGCAACCCTCATACGCATGGAGGATTCTGGATAGGTATGGGTCATCTTCATCAGCAGCACCAGCTGCATGATGGCACATTTCCCCATGCCCCTCCCACCACACCTACCCACCCGAGCAGGACCAGTTGGTGCTGGCACAGTCGACACTGAGCCTTCTTCATCGTTGTCCGCCAACTCCAGAGTGCCCAGTGTTGCTGTACTTTCGGTGGTGGCTCGGGCTAGTGTGTCCCTGAGGGTAGGGGTTAGCTGGGTGCTGTCAGCTGAGGCGGGAGTGGTTGCAGAGGATGCTGATGTTACTGCTGCTGGTGCTGCGTGCTGACCCACACCTGATGTGCCAGGTAGTTCATTGTCGTCCTAAGAAATGTGAGAGACCTTAATGCCGGAAAGCTCAGGGTCGACAAGAGTCTGTGACTGGCTGTACTGGTTTGTTTCAGAGGTGTTCCCAGCTTGCCCTGTGGGTACATACAAGACACAATGATTGATGTGAATGTCCACAGCCCCTCAAATCATACCCATTGCATAGGCTACTGGAACAGAGGATGAGTTTATGTACATAGATTGGCCTCTTTTGGCAAGGTGGATGAGTGTTTTCAATGGCCAGATCTCCGATCAGGCCCTGCATTACACACACATTCCAACAAGCAAAAACGCCCCTGGAACTATGGTATCCATGAGAATGATTGGGTATATAGTGACAAAGAGGTCTGACACTGGCTCCTGGTGTTTGTAGCCCAAGGCCCTGTTGGTAGTTGTGGCAAAGTCAGACACCAGTGACCAGTGAAAGCCATCCTGCTAGTATAATTGTACACACTGTGGGTAAGCTTAGTTCCTGTTGGGCTGTTTGTGCTGGGTGGGAATGTGTATGTTGAACAGGGCCTGGTGTGAGTTGTAGCCTTTCCAAATACTCCTCCTCCCACCCAGCCCAGCTAACTCCTCTGAGAATATGGCTAACTGTCAGTGAGGGTAAGTTTAGTAACAAGGAGGCTGACACTGCTGCATGTTTTCAAATTTGAAGGTAACTGGGGGCGTGGTCTAGCCATGCTGCAAGATGGCTGCAAAGTAAGCGAGCTCTGCAGGCCGAGACAGGAATGTGCGCAAATGAGACAGCAGGAACCGGTGTCAGCCATCTTGCCAGTACATTCCATTTAGTATCAGGGACAGCATGGTCCCAGGTGTGCTGTTTGAACTGGGTGGGAAGGTGTGTGTAGGATAGAGCCTGATGGTCGATGTAGTCAGTGCAGACACTCCTCCCAGGCAGCCCAACCAGGCCATCAGGAAGAGTGATGTCCTGACAATGAATAAAGTGTACATTCAAGATGTCTGACACTGGTGCCTGCAGTTTGTGTTGCCCACAACTCCCATCCTGGCCTTGTGCTCCTCACACCAGTCCCCAGCATCAGCCAACTTGCCAGTACTTTTCCACTCACTATGAGGAAAGCATAGTACCAGGTGGACTTGTTGGACTAAGTGGGAGGAGGAGTGTTAGGTGTGACTACAACTACCATCAGGCCAGTGCCCACACCCACCTTTCCAGCCATCCCAACCATCCTTACTGTGACTCAGCTTTCCTGTGAGTGAGTGGAAAAGTACTGGCAAGATGACTGATCCTGGTGACTGGTGTTTGGAGCACAAAGCCTTGCTGTGAGTTTGTAAGAAGTATGTACATGTTAGGAGAATGTTAAACTTTCAATTCTATTGCAGGTATGTTGTTTGTCAATCTGGCATACACATCACATGCTCATTTACTCTAGATTTGTGTCCCTTTGCTAACAGTCATTTATATCACTGTATCCTTGACAATGATGTCTGTGAATGTGTAATTGGTAACATTATTGGCCAGTTGAGTAGGTACTCACCAGACTCTTGTGCTCCTGGTATTCCATAGATGCTCTCCGTCTGAAGGATGGCATGTGCCTTCTTCTCCCAGGAAGTGAAGTGCACGGGTGGTGCAGGAGGGCCACCACCAGTCTGCTGACTCAGGGCGTGTTCTCTTGAAATCAGGTTCTTGACCTTCCTGCGCACATCATAGTACCTACTCCTGATATCATCCATTATGCACAGGCTAGGTGCTTGAGTGTTCACCTTGTTGACTATCCTCTCCCACATCCAATTTGTCTGGGACAGGTGGGGTCTGTTGGACTAGGTTCCCAAATAACTGTGGCTCCACTCTGACAATTTCATCTACAAGCACTTCCAACTCCTTCTCTGTAAACCTTGGGTGCTTCTTTGGGGTATGGTGAGGGTGAGGGTGAGGGTGAAGATGGAGGTGGGGTTGAGTGTGAAGGTGAGAGTGAGTGTAAATAAGTAAAAGGGTGTGTGTTTGAGGGTGTCCTTTAGCAGAACAAAAATGTGTGCAAGTTGTGTGGTGGGTGAAGTGTGTGTATGAGGCAGAGAGCAGTGAATCAGTGGCTATGTATGTGTCCTCTAAGCCGTTCGGTTGTTGCAAAGGATCATGGTCATCTGTTGGCCCTTTTTATAGGGGGATTGGTTGGTGTGGCTAATGATTTTAAATTATTTTTTTGTTATGTTGCCAATGCTTGTTTTGACAATATTTGAAATTTTCCAGTTACCTTTTGAGACACTAACCGACACGGTACAAAAACAGCGTCGTACACATCGTCATCTGTTCGCAGGGTAAACGAGTCTCATTCATGCCCGCAATACTATGTTTCTGTATTTACATATGAGTCAGTCACTTCAGGCTTGTTACTGGACTAATCGGTCGGACAGATTGAACTCCGGACGAGTCAGTGGTAGTTAACATGCAATGCATCGTACTCCATCGTTCGGGCAGCTCGTAGTCGACTTGTTTGGAAAGCCTTCTGGAACCGAGTCGGTAGGAATGCTTTCCTAACGAGATCGTAATAAGTGTTCAACACTTTACCCGAATTGGTTTGCATTGAAGTGGGAATAGTAAATGTAACCCATTTAGGTGCCGATTCCGATCCTGTAAAACCCGGGTACAAATGGTCGTAAGGAGCGTTTTCTCCGTCCGACTCGTACCCATGAAAAACACCTTACAAACTCGCAAGTAAGATTCGCACAGAAATACCATTTCCGTACGAGTCGTACAAAAGACCGACTGGCAAAAAAATGCATACAAATCTGAATCTGGACGGCGCATACGCGACGTCCGGACGGAGTCAGGCAGCATTTTACGGACCAGCAAGTACGATTCATGCCTACGTCACTCCGCACGTATCATTTTTTACGGGAGCCAAAAACTGCCGGGAAATTGAGGACGACGCGAACAAGGAGCACCGGTACGCGACGGACAGCGATGGATCCCAACCTACGCGTCATCCCGGCCCTCATAGCCTACGACCTCGTGTTCAGAAACCGACGCAGACGCCGCAGAAGGTCAGAACAACCCCCAGGGGCAAAGGGGGGTGGGTGCAAGGGGCAGGAAACATAACCCACACCCCACAAAAAAAAAATATATCCTGCACATTAATTACCTCCATGGTCTGGTCACTTCGGGGGGCGTGTCCACCAATCCCACTTCCCGCCACAACGGAAGTGGACGTGGACGCGTACCCGTCACCACCACAATGGTGGTTCGGGACGTACCCACGCCCCTCAGAGCGTGGGTACGGTCCGTACCACCATTGCAGTGGTGATGTAGGGGTACGCGTGTACGGACCGTACCCACGCCCCCAGAGAGTGGGTACGGTCCGTACACGCGTACCCCTATGTCACCGCCACAATGGTGGTACCGCCACAATGGTGGTACGGCCCGTACCCACGCTCTGGGGGGCGTGGGTACGGGCTGTACCACGCGTACCCCTACGTCACCGCCACAATGGTGGTACGGCCCATACCCACGCCCCCCAGAGCGTGGGTACGGGCCGTACCACGCATACCCCTACGTCACCGCCACAATGGTGGTACGGCCCGTACCCACACCCCCCAGAGCGTGTGTACGGGCCGTACCACGCATACCCCTACGTCACCACCACTATGGTGGTACGGCCCGTACCTACGCCCCCAGAGCATGGGTACGGGCCGTACCATGCATACTCCTACGTCACCGCCACTATGGTGGTACAGCCCGTACCCACGCCCCCAGAGCATGGGTACGGGCCGTACCACGTATTCCCCTACGTCACCGCCACAATGGTGGTATGGCCCGTACCCACGCCCCCCAGAGCATGGGTACGGGCCGTACCACGTGTACCCCTACAGCCCCATTACATGATGGATACAAGGCGTACACACGCCACGGATGTAGGTGTACGGCTTGGTGCAGCACATCAGCTGTAAATTGGGGGTGGTGTAGGTCCAGGACAGCAGTGTACCACAGCAAGGGTGCAAGTGGGTGGATGGGTGCAGAGGAATACCAGCAGTGGACAGGGACATGGGGGTGGGTGCAGAGGACTCCCAGCAGTGGACAGATACATGGGGGTGGGTGCAGAGGAATACCAGCAGCGGACAGGGACATGGGGTGGGTGCAGAGGACTCCCAGCAGTGGACAGAGACATGGGGGTGGATGCAGAGGAATACCAGCAGTGGACAGGGACATGGGGGTGGGTGCAGAGAACTCCCAGCAGTGGACAGAGACATGGGCGTGGGTGCAGAGGAATACCAGCAGTGGACAGGGACATGTGAGGGGTGGGTGCCCGTCACTTCCAGCAGTGGACAGAGACATGGGGGTGGGTGCATAGGACTCCCAGCAGTGGACAGAGACATGGGGGTGGGTGCAGAGGAATACCAGCAGTGGACAGGGACATGGGGGGTTGTACATCATTATCAGATGACCACAACTCCATGGGTGTATGTACGCATCGCTAACTTTGGACAATGATGATAGTGCCATAACAACACATCACTGACAGCAGTGTCCCACTCCCAGGAGGATGGATGTCTTTCCCCCACTGCATGACACACCACATGTGGGTGTGAGGACAAATAACACATGCATACCCACCCCTGGCAGATGCAGCACAATACACACACTGAGATCATGCCACAAGACTGTATAGTCATGTCACTGCCTACTAAACTAAGAGAGCCAAAGAGAACACGCACTGTCACGCACATCCCAGGACTGATAGGAATGTTCAGGTGCTGGGCCAGCCACCAAGATGTTGTCTGTCATGGAAGGAATAGGATGGAGTTCCCACAGATACAATGCCCACAACTGTGAGTCAGGTGTTCAAATACCCAGCAGAACAAGTACCATATGTGTGCTAGGCTGGGATTACACAAATGCATTGTCCGGAAATGAGACAATTTCCCCATGAAGGCATGGCAAAATACTCTATACACAAGTACAGTGAGTACCAAGGATGGCACAGACGATGCAGCCGGAGACATTGCTGAGCAGGCATGGCCAGAGTTGAAGGGATCCATCACCAACAAAGTAAATGTAGACACAGGGCAACACAACAATTGTGCAACTCTCTGCAGGGAAGATGTCAGGTGCCACAGAGGAAGGAACACTCCTTGGGACAATGTCTCCAAACACAAAGAACATACACGACAAAGAATCTTTGCAGAGACCTTGTGATGGCACGCAGATACCAGGTTCCACCCCATGAGCAGCAGACCACAACATTTCCCTGAAACATAACACATGCCCACAACCCCAACTCCTGTAGCATCAGCATCAACATCAATACCTGAAATGCAAGACTTTTCTAACGAAAATAGAAAATGCTTTATTCAGCATGAAAATAATAATGTGTAAACGAGACTATTCACAAAGGCCAATGGCCAGTCCATATCATCAGTCCTTGGGGGGGGGGGACACATGGCCATGCATCTCCCCTAGCTTGTCTGCACATCAGAAGACTCTGTGTCGTCGACTGGGGATGGGGCATCATGTGGGGAAGGACCAGGCACCGCAGGGACAGAAGGGGGAAGGGTAGGTGTGGTGGGTGCAGGGACGGACGACTCCACCACAGGGGGTGGGGCAGCGCCAAAGGTTGAGGTGAGCTCGGCGCTGCACACTTCTGCCAGTTCTTCAAGCGTCTCCCCTGCACCCGGAGAAACATCAGGCCCCAAGAAGGGGGGTGGTCAGAGGGATGGGTTGCAGCGCTACTGGGGGAGGTGGTGGACAGGCTGGGGGACTAAACTCCCCTACCCGTGGAGTGCCTTGACTGTTTCCGGCCAGGTGAACTAGTGGGGCTGAGGCCCAGCCCAGCAAAGTAGGCCTCCTTCTCCGAATCTGGGGCAGGGGAGCCAAGGGGAGTGACATCGGAGGGACTGGGGAGTGAGTCATGTGGACGAGGACTGTGGCTGCGTGCCTGCCTGTGTGCCCCAGACCCAGTGGGTGTGCCTGCTTCCCCCTGAGTGTGCGTGTCAGGAGGTGTGCGCTTGCCCTTACGTGGTGGTGTGCTGCTTCTGTCTGGTGGGGTGCGAGTGTGTGGATGTCTTGGTGTGCTTGGGACAGGCATGGGTGTGGGACTTGTGGATGGGGCAAGGGTAGGGGTGGGAGGCAGCGCTGCAGGTGACTCACTACTGCCGTCAGTGACGAGTCCAGGGACCTCAGCAACATCCGTTGGTCAGACATCGCTGATGACATGCCCTCCATGTACGACACCATCTGGGTCAGCAGTTTGGTGTGGCCATGAAGGACAGTCAGGATCGATGTCTGCCCAACTTGCAACTGCCGCTGAATGTCCACAGACTCGGCAGTGAGGGCAGCCGGGGGGACAGGGGCAAGGGGTGCAGTGCCTGGCACGAAGGAGACACGGTGTGGCCTAGCACGGACTGAAGGGACCCGAGCAAGTGGGAGGGCGGTGATGGGAATGGAGGGGGCGGCGAGAGATGTACTGCTGCTTTCAGCTGTGGGAGCAGCCTCCGCCCCCTCTGGGAGCTCAGCCTCGGACCCGTCTGCCTCGTAGTCAGTGTTGGTACTGGGCAGGTCCTGCGCCTCACTCCCCTCCGTGCCACTAGATTCCACCAACTCCTCAGCAGTGGAGGCACCACTGCTCGATCCCTCCTCAACGTCCGTGCTGGTGTCTCCCTCGGTGTCCTCCGATGATGCTGTGGGCAAGGTGAAGAGACAGGAAAAAATCAGTCACCTGAATACATCTGACACATGAGTCCAAACAAAATAGGCAACAGTGCATATCAGGAAAGGCATCATGAGTAACATCTAGGATACTCCCCACATATGTAAGCCCTGCACTCCCCAGCTGGTTGACCCACCATGCCACTTGGAAACAAGGAAAATTAGGACACAACAGCAAAAAACTTGAAATCACAAGATCATGAGAAGCCAGTGTCTGGGATCAGTTGAGCACAGCAAGACTATGAAGGCATGCCACCTCTTGTTCACTGTGAACCCAACAGTATTGTCACACCCAAGGCCAAATACCACATGCTAATGCAGAAGGTGTCCCCACACTCAGAGACCTGTGAGTACTTTTGATACCCCAAAGAAATACATTGTGACTCCTGGAGAATCACAACCCTTTACACAATGGACATGTCTAGCATGTGTGAATGTGGCACTCTGTGAACACAACACACATGTGTCTGTATAGCAGAAGTCACACAAGGAGGTGCACACCAAACTACATGTACACAGTCATTGTCTGAGCTGCCAGACTCATTCAAATCAGCCACTGTTAGGCAGAAATGGTGTATCAGTAAGTACATATACATGGCACCACGGTGGTCTGGATGACTTGACACTCGTAAGTTGGTATCAGCAACAACCAAGGACTAACCCAAATGCTTCCACACTGTGGGAACATGTATATGTATGAACTCCAAACAAGTTTTGTTCAAACTGTGCCTTACTTTAAAATGTGCCAGCGTGTCCCTGGAAAGTGTAAAGGTGGTGTCTTGTGCACTTCCTTGGGAGACATCTGCCATGCAGGCACATCATTGTCGTTCACAACAAAACAACAAAGTCAAGCATATGAAACATTGAGACATGTTGACAGGTGTAGTGAGTGCCAATGGACATTTTCTCTGAGTAACAACTTGAATCTTGTCATTTGTCACATGGCTATCCGTCACCTGATCACACAGTTGGTTACACATATGACCTACTGGCTGTCATCTGGAGTGGCACACATGTCCACACCCAGGACAATGCATAAGCTAATGGGCCTGCAATTGTTTAGCAAAAAAGCCTAGCTGTACTGTGGGTTCCCCCTCATGGCAAGCCAGAATGTACCCACAGATGTCAGCACACAAAGTCACAACTGTGTAGCATCTGAACCACACACAGGTGCCAAAAATGTACAAGCAGGATACATGATTGTCAAAAACTGACACAGGCTATGAAGCACGAACATTAAGCAATGGCCAACATCAAGGGGGCACTGCACGATGACTTTCTGTACTGCGAATCATCACACACAAGTCAGAACTGGCAATGAAACATCAGGGTTGAACATGTACGCCCCTCCTGCACACACCCACCCATACCTGAGTCAATGTGACTGATAACGATCAAGAAGTGATACCTCTTATTCAGGGTTACAGAAAACTAGCTTCATTAACACGACATCACCTTGTAGGGCTGCCAAAACATATTGGTCACAAACAAACATCAACAGATTGTTGTGAATAGCCACACAGGCACTGGCCAGTGTGAGTATGCACAAGCAAACTGGTGTATCCTTGTCCAGTGGACAAATGTATCACACATGTGAAAAATACTACCTAGGCCAGGGAACAATGCCACAGAGGCAGAGCCATGCTGAACCCACAGTGAATGTGCACAGTGTTGGATGACACACATGAGTAGGAGGGCAGGCTGTGTCAGGGGACTGTAGTGGGCACACTGCTCCATGGTCCTGGAATGAGCTGACTGTTACAGGAGCAACCGTCCCGGCACTATGCACATATCCCACTCATGCACATCATGTCTGAGGCCACAACATTGGTAATGCATGCTGCAAGTCTGTTCATTTGAACCCTCACACTCCTATGTTGAGACTCAGCATCAGTGCCCACAATTATGCACCCCCAAATGACTGAACAGGACAGGGCACAGTTGTACGGCACGTACTCACGCGTGAGTACGGGCCATACACACACCCTCAGAGTGTGTGTACTGCGTTTCACAGCTTACACTGGTGATAGGAGGCGCACACGAAAGGAATGGAGGTGTCAGACTTGCACAAGGCTGGACATCAAGTCATTGTCAGTGCAGTCCTTCATGTGCAGGGCCTAGGTGTGTCAGGCAGTGATGTGGCACATGTCTCCTCATGTTGTGGCACAATAGATGTGTGATGAGCTGTTTACACATTTCATCTGTGATGGGGCACTACGTGGCACACTTCCCCTTCACACTTTGCACATGTGTGCATGTAGGACACACGTGTCAAGCACTGCATCTCTGGTATGGCACAGTCAGCAACACCCGCAACTGTCCCCTGATGCCAGGTACATGGATAATTACACCTGACATGTGACTACCAGCGTGCCACGATGTGACTATGTCATGTGTGTGTGATGTGTTCCCATGAGCTTGCCGTTGGTGTTACGTCAACTCCATCTGCTGTTGCAGCATCCAACATGTGTCTTTGTGCATATGTGCATGACACACATATACGCACACCATGCCACATGTGGACTCACACGTTACATGTGTCATGATGGTTCGAAGATGACTTCCTGACATGAGGCAATATCTGCGTTCTCTCAATGTCTGTGTCATCAGTTTTTGACATGTACCCCTTCATGGAAATGTGTGTTATCTGTCCTTTTTCAGATGACATGTGATCTGTGCGTCTAGACTCCCGCCAGCTGTCTGTATGAGATGACATCCTTCAAATGCTGATATGTGGATGTCTGTCACTCATGTAATGTGTCTGGCTTGTCACTTACACTGGCCCACAGCTATTTTAATGGCATGTCACGTCAACATTGCCATGCAACTATTGTGGCTGGCTCTTCGTAGGAGTATCACCTGGCTGGCCTACGTGTCCTGGATGTATTGCACAGCCCAGACTCTGTATTAAGCAGATGTGTATTAGCTGTTGAACATGTGCTCACCTCAGTGACATTGGTGTGGTAATGTACTCACTCTTCGTTATTCCTTCTAAATCTCTGCAGGGCACCGCCTCTCCCCAGGCGAATTCCAGACCTGGATGCCATGCGAGAACATGACTGCATACACAGATACAGCTTCTCGCAAGAGTTGATAGAGGACTTGACCTGCCGGCTTGCCCCACACCTCCAACCACAACACAGGTATCCTACAGCTCTGACCCCCAAGATGACGGTGATGGCAGCCCTACATTTTTTTGCCACCGGCACGTTTCAATTGACCATAGCTGATGTTGGTGGCATGTCCCAGACAATGTTCAGCCGTGTCCTGCATGATGTTTTAGAAGCCATGTTGGTGCACCTGGATGACTTCATCCATTTTCCCACTTGTGGGCAGTTGACACGTGTCAAGGGTGAGTTCTATGCCCTGGGAGGTATGCCTCACGTAATTGGGGCCATTGATGGGACACATGTGGCTTTGGTACCACCACAGGCACAGGAGGTAGCCTTTAGGAACCGCAAACATTATCACTCTATCAATGCCCTTGTGGTGTGTCTTGCTAACATGCTGATTTCCCATGTCTGTGCCCGTTTTCCAGGGTCGGCACACGATGCCTATATCATGAGGCGTAGCAGGGTGCCAGAAATTATGCTGCAGCTGCACGCGGAACGAGCATGTCTTGTTGGTGGGTATACTCTGTTAGTCCTGTGTTTCGTGCTATCTTTGTATCTTACGACATCTCCTGACCCACTTCTTCACATGATGTTTCCATGTAGGGGACTCTGGCTATCCCAACATGCCATGGCTGATGACGCCTCTCCGCAACCCCAGAACAGCCGCAGAACACCGGTACAACGACACCCATGGGCAGACGAGGCACGTGATTGAGAGGACGTTTGGACTCCTGAAGAGCAGATTCCGGTGCCTCCACAAGACCGGCGGCGCCCTCCCATATGCCCCAGTGAAGGTCTGCAAAATCTTCATTGTGTGCTGCATGCTGCACAACATGGCAGTGGAGAAGGGCGTGCCACTCATCCTGGATCCCGATGAGCAGGATCATCCACCCGTGGAGGATGAAGGGCTTGGGCACGGGGCAAGTGAGGATGAGGATGAGGATGAGGATGAGGACATCCGGAGTCAGCTTATCCGCAACTTCTTCTCATGATGGTGAGTCCCTGTGTCTGAGTGTGCACGCTTTGAGCCTTGTGTGGCATGTGTTGCAATGTGTGTGTCCAGCTGACTGTGTGCTAAGTGACTTGGAGTTGTGTTCTGATGTGTCATTCAAGTGATGATGTCATTCCACACATTTTAGCTGGGACACTAAATTTATTAAGAGCATGGTGACAACATCATTCCTGTAGAGTACATGTACATGCCGGCGGATTACTAGCTCTTCGCTGACTTGTTGTGTGTCTGTCCTCCCCAGGTTCTTGCGGCTGTCGTCTGCTCATGTCATCATTGCCCTCCTGCTATTCCTCATGAGTATTGCAACGGGTGCTGGATCAGAGTTACATGCACAGACATGGTGAAAAGTCATTTGGGGTAAGGAGTGCAGCAAGGCATTTTGTGGGTGGTACGTGTTTGTGATATGTGGGGACTGCTCCTGTGCATGTTGTGTTACCATGCATACATGTCGACTTACCATGGGCCACATGACGTGTTGCATGGCTCCCATGAATTGATAGTCACCCTTCCTGACAGTCATCTGTAATGGTTTGTGGATTCTGATGAAGGCATCAATGTGTGTAAAACGTCCCTCAGGAACATACGGGATGCTAATGGTGGACATAGTGTGGGACATCCCCATATGAGGCTCTATGGGGAATTGCAGACTCTCCGTGTGCAGCAAGGGGTGTTAGGCTCAACCCCTTCACTTGTGTGCCAGCTCAGTAGAATTTACCACATCTGTGTGTTGAAGGGGGTGTCCAGTGTAGGTCACACATGGTCAGCCAAATGACCTGTGAGTCTGTTCCAATTGATGCATTTCCCTTAGTGTGAGGCTGAGTAATAAAGGTGTTCGTCACACTCCAAGGTGCCTCATCTCTGTCAATGCAGGTCTCTTGCCACTTTGCATGCGGCATATCTGGCATAGTTGTGGAAGATTATGCATAGGAGTCCATGTGTAGTTTAGCAACATGCATGCAGTTGCTCAATGATTAGGCTCCCTATTGGGCATGAAGTACATGGTCGTGTATGTTTTTTTGCATGTTGGTCCACACAATGGGCCATCAACAGCTGCTGAGGGTGTGTCTCCTGTGCGCAGGTCGGCCTTCAGTTTCCTGATCCGGTGTCATGCTTCTTTGGAGATTGTGCATGCATTGTCTCTGGGTGTGCCATGTGACACTGGACACTCCTTACTTTACACATGCGCCTGTTGCAGTTGTCCTTCTGACATCCTAGTCTTTGTGTGCAAATTCTGGCATTTTGCAAGGAGATGCCGCCTGCTGCTGCAGCCCCTGCAGCAAGGGCCCACATAGTATCCAGATTTGGCAACACACATGCCTCCAAGATGCTCCTCACTTCCTCCCTCCACCCATTCATTTGGCTGTCCTCAGCTTGTCTATGCCACTGTTGCCGCCACGCGGTGCCAAAGGCTGGACCATCAGCACATGCAAGTTGCACATTGCACCACCATCCTGTCCTTGCATAACCCACATCACACTACAGTCTGGTGTAGCAGCCACACTCCGAGCTATGTCCATCCGCACATCTAACGCCTGCTGTCAGACATACCCTGGGCACACACATGACACCTTAGCATGCTGAGTGTGCAACTCCAACTGCCTACACTGCGCTGCCCCGCCTTCCAGGCCCTGTCACACCAACCAGGTCACGTTCCTAGTACTCCCCACCGGCTCTGTAGCCCAGCAAGGGCATGAGAGTGGGACTCAAGGCTTCAGCATGTAGTATGGTGTCATCGTATGGGACATGGCACAGGTATCATCTCTCAGCATGTCAATCTACAGAGTGTCCAGGACCCCCCTCTCCACCATCACATGTGCACAGCACCTCATCATCAGCTCGTATGCCATTGACAGCCAGGTGCTCCTCACCCTCAACAAAGACACAGACGGGGAGGAGCCTAGCGCTTGACCAAGATGGCCGCGTGAGCTTTGAGCTCCCGAGACCCTCGTGCCCTCCGTCGACTATCCTGTATCTAATCCTGTTTGTATGCATGGCATCGTGTAGATGACTTGTCGGGGAGGCGATTGATGCCACCCGAGGTCGGATCGCCCACCGGGAACCGGAGTTATGCATGGCGGAAGATTGAGGCCTATCTCCGAGGGATGCCAGGGGCTAGAGTTGGCAGGATGCCCGACCTCTAATTGAACAACAGCGGCCAGGCGAGGTGTGAACTGCCGGACAGAGGTCCCTATCCTTTCACTTTCTCGCCCTTTGTCTGCCCAGCCCAGGGAGTGCTCTTGGCTGCTTTATTATCATTTGGACGCTCTGCACGCTACTCTGGCGACCCATCGCAGGACTGAGCACTCCTGATCTCTCTCGCTGAGAGAGGGCAGTCCTGTTTGAACCGACTTGCTTGAGCCAACCATGTCGGGCAAAGCAGAGGTGGACCGGCCGAAGCCTAAGGCCACCAGGCGGGGAGCCTATACTCAAGCCAATAACATGGACCGCTATGCCCAGCAGAAGGGGTCACCGGGTGGACCGAGCCAGTCGCCGGACACACAGAAGACTGCCTCACCCTTGGCCCCGGAGCTCTCGCTGCAGGATGTCATGGGCGCGCTCGAAGGGCTGCAGACTTCGATTGGGAGACAGTTTGATGCCCTGGCGCACAAAGTGGATACCATCTTGGTGGATGTTAATCTGATCCGCGCGGATTTGGGCAAAACAAATGAACGGGTCAAATCCCTGGACCTCAAGACCACGGGCCTCGCTGATGATGTCTCGGACCTACAGACCGAGGTCCGTAAGTTGCGGACCGAGAGTGATCTCGCCGCCCATCGGCTGGAGGACTTTGAGAGCCGGGCCAGGCGCAACAACGTGCGCGTTATCGGGGTCCCGGAGTCCTCGGACGAGACTTCCGTGGACCTGCTCGTGGAGGACTTGGTGCTCAACCATCTGCAACCTAAGGGTCTTGGGAAGTTTTTCGCAGTTGAGAGGGCCCATAGAGTGCCGGGTGGGAGGCCCAAGGTGGGAGCCCCACCGAGGCCGATTGTCGCCCGGCTCTTTCATTTTCGAGACCGGGACGCTATCCTGCAGGCCTCGAGGGTAACGGGCCCGGTCCCCTTCCAGAACGCGTCGGTGAATTTCTATCCTGACTTCACCCAGCAGGTGCAGAGGCAGAGGCAGGGCTTCCTGGGAGTGAAGAGGAGGCTTCGGGAGAGGGAACTGAAATACGCCATGCTCTTCCCTGCCAGACTACGTGTGGTGTATGAAGACCGAACATTCTTCTTTGAGTCGCCTGCCATGGCTGATGAATGGCTGGACGCTCTGCCTCGACGACGCACGGAAGAGGACACTGCCGCAGACGGGGACAGTGGCCGGGATGAACAAGGTTGATGTCTTCGGAACCGGACTGACTCGGATTGACTCTAGCTAATGACTTGCAGTAAATACGGAGGTTGTGGGAGGACGAGGGGAGCTCTTTCCTCCCTTAGGGTACTTTTTGTAGACTTTGGGTTTGGTAGGGCGACAGGCACACTGCAAGTTGGGGGGGCTTTGTAAGCTGCAGCAGGGGTGCAGGGTGGGGGGGATATTCGGGATTTTGGGTTTGTTGTTGGGGGGTTTGTTTCTGCAAGGCATAGTGATTATTTCCAGGACTGTTCCATGGTGGCTCTTCGGGTGTGGGGTGGGCCTCTTTACGTTTGGGGATGGGGGGAAGGGGTTTAAGTGTTATTAGCTGGAATGTTAATGGTTTGGGGGATCGCATTAAGCGTGGGATTGTTTTGCAATTCTTGAAACGGTCATTGCCGGATGTCGCCCTCCTGCAGGAGACGCACCTTATAGGTAATACGTGCTATGCTCTTAATAGGAAGGGTTATAAATTCATAGCTCATTCGGGATTCTCCTCTGGGTCCAGGGGTGTGGGCATCCTAGTCAGAGCCTCGCTACCATTTGAGGTGGACTCCACCATTGTTGACGATAGTGGGAGGTTTGTGGCGGTGGCGGGGCGGTGGGAAGGAAGAACTTTGGTTTTAGTTTCGGTTTATGTCCCGCCGGCCCTGCAGGCCTCCACGTTCACAGATCTGGGTAGGGCCTTGCTGGATCTCCCGGGGGGTATGCTTGTGGTGGGAGGTGATTTCAATGCTGTCGGCTCCGGGCTGCTGGATAGATACCCGCCCAGAGACACAGGGGGGGCTCAGAAGTGGCTTCCAGACTTTCTAAACACGCTTGGCCTGATAGACTGCTGGAGGCTCCGGCACCCCACACAGAGCCAATACACCTTCCACTCCGGGGCGCATGGTAGCCTTTCTAGGATTGATTACCTACTCACTCTGGCTGCGCATGCCTCATTGGTGTCCGAGGCCAGGCACATGGCGCGTGGTATATCGGACCATTCGCCAGTGTGGGTCAGGCTGGATCTAGGCCGGGAGGGAGGGGGAAGGGTGGCCCCTATTAACCCTTGGTACTTCCAAGACCTCAAGATGCGCAGCGCACTGGTAAAGACAGTAGATAATTTTTTCAAGGACAATCAGGGATCCGTGGACTCGGCAGTGTCGCTGTGGGAAGCATTTAAGACCGTGCTGCGAGGGGAAGCCCTCTCCCTTGTAGTGGCTGCCAAGCGGCGGAGAGATGGCGAGGTTTTGCAGGTTGAGGAGGAGATCGTGGCTTTGGAGGGAGCGCTGGAGGAGGAGGTTACAGAGGCCTCACTGCATGAGCTGTGCTTGAAGCAAGCTGAGTATAAGGACCTGGTGACGAATGCCGCTAAGACCCTCAGTAGGGAACAGCAGGGCCGCCTGTATGATGTTGGTGACAAGGCCGGGAAACTCCTGGCTTGGCTGGACAAAAAAGAACGGGTTAATAGAGTAGTGCCGGAGTTGACGGGAGAGGGGTGAGAGGTGATTGTGGAACCTGAGAGGATTGTACAGTGTTTCTCGGACTATTTCCGTATGGTTTATGCCTCAGTGTCGGATAGGCCTCCCGAGGACTCGCGTGACCTCTTGCGTGATATCGCTTTGCCCTGTCTCTCCGACGTAGATAGGGATGATCTTGATGGTGACATAACGGTCGATGAGGTGGCGGGAGCTATCCGCGCGTTGAACTCGGGCAAGGCCTCGGGTCCGAACGGCTTGCCGGTTGACCTGTATAAGCTGTTTCCGGATAGGGTCGCCCCTCGCCTGCGCGCCATGTTCGTGGAGGCGTGGGGGAGTGGGGCCCTCCCGTTGGATCAGCGACTGGCGACGATTGTGGTTATACACAAAGAGGGCAAACCCCGAGATAAGTGCGCCTCATATAGGCCTATCTCACTCCTTAACGCAGAGCCGAAGATTCTGGCTAAAATCCTGGCGGCCCGATTGATCAGGGTACTCGGTGACTTGGTCCACCCGGATCAATCCGGATTCATCCCGCATCGTAACACTGCGTTAAATCTTCGGCGCCTTCATGGTGTAATCGCCGGGGCGGGCACGCTGCGTGAACCAGCTATTGTGGCGTCTCTTGATGCCACGATGGCCTTTGATACGGTGGAATGGGCATATTTGTGGGCTGTGCTGGCCAAGTTTGGGTTTGGACATGGTTTTGTGAGCTGGGTGAGGTTGCTGTATGAGGGACCCCTTGCGAGTGTGGTGGTAAATGGCCGGGCGTCGACTCCGTTTCAGCTTGGGAGGGGTACTCGGCAAGGTTGTCCCCTGTCGCCATTGTTGTTCGCCCTCGCCCTTGAGCCGCTGGCAGTGTGGATACGCTGGCACCCGGATATACGGGGACTTAGATGGTCGCCCGAACACGAGGACCGTATTTCGCTCTATGCTGATGACATCCTGTTGTATCTTGCCTCACCCAAGAAATCACTTATAGTGGTCTGTGACGTACTCACATCTTTCGGTAGGAACTCGGGTCTCGTTATCAACTGGAGTAAATCGTATTTATATGTTCTTAGTGGCGAGGTTCCACCGATCCCTCGAACTTGCTCGATCCAGGTCGCTCAGCAGGGCTTCGTGTATCTGGGGATCTTTATCTCCATGGACTCTGCTTTGCGATATGAGAGGAACCTGCTCCCCCCCCTAGCGCGCCTGAGGCGGGATGTGGAGGGCTGGCGGAGGCTGCCGCTCTCCCTCGTTGGGCGCGCGGCCCTGTTCAAAATGATGTCTCTTCCCCGGATCCTCTATGCATTGCAGAATACTTTGGATTGGGTACCGGCCAACTACTTTCGGGAGGTCGAAAGCCTCCAACGAACGTTGTTGTGGGATGGGCGGCCGCGAATAGCTATTGCTAAGTTGACGCTTCCATGGTACGACGGGGGTATTGCGCTTCCAGACATCCGACGTTACTATTGGGCCACCCAGCTGAGTGCGATTAATCATGGGTTTTATGGCCCTGCCCTCAGCCCTGGTTATGCCATGGACAGGTGGTTGCTGCGTGGTGGTAACTATCACAGGGCGTTGTACTCGCGGTCCCTGGACTCGTCCCTCACGGGGCCCACTGGGGTGGCGGTGCGTGTGTGGAAGATGGCAACTGACTCGCTGGGCTGGAAGGATAGGCTCACCCTCGCTACCCCGCTGTTTGAATCTGAGAGACTGGGTAGGCTTTGGCACACAAAAGGCTTTGACAAATGGGACTTGATCGGCATCTCCAGGGTCGGAGATGTGCTGATTAAGGGGAGGGTGAAGTCCTTTGAAGAGTTGCAGAAGGAGTATGAGCTGGGGCCATCCGAGTTTTTCCGCTATGTTCAGGTGCGTCACGCCCTCCGATCAGTCCTCATAGAGGGTGAGAAGGTGCCTGAGGCCTCTCCTATGGAGGACCGGATCCTTGATGGCCATATGCCTGAGAGCACGATCTCGCTCATCTATAAGAAATTGATCAACGTCCGGGCGGATATGCTTCTGGGGCTGCGGGACCAGTGGACTAGGGATGGACTCGAGTTGGATGACGAGGATTGGCAGTCTGCTGTTTCCTCTCCCAAGGAGGTTGCGATCCCGTCGCGTCTGAGGCTGGTGCAGCTTAAAATACTGCATCGAGTGTATGTGACGGGGCCAAGGCTGGTTCATATGGGATTCTCGGAGGAAGGCCTATGTAGGAGGGGATGTGGTATGGTGGGTACTTTCCTGCATATCATTTGGGAATGTGGTGTCATTACGGAATTCTGGAGGAGAGTCCATGCAGTGATGGGGGAGGTGACGGGCATTGCTATGCAGCCGGAAGCGCGGTGTTGCCTCCTGAATGTCTGGGGGCCCACTGACCACGATGAGGCACAGACCCAATGGGTGACTCTGGGTAACATGGTCGCTAAGAGAGATATCGCGCGATTGTGGGGCTCCGCGGGGCCCCCCACATTGACCGCGTGGAAAGAAAATATGGACTGGAGTATGCTCAGGGAGAAGACGGTATATTGCGCTAGAGGCCGCCCTCGGAAGTGGCACGCCATCTGGGGGCGGAGGAATCAATACAGGGGGGGGGATATGTCTTGCCCCTGATTTGGATCCCCCCGAGGAACAGCTTTCTTCCTAACCTTCCTTCCAGCTCAGTATATAAGATGTGATGGTTAATGGACTTCTTGGGCCTCTGCTGTCCCCCTTCTTCCTCTTTTCACAGTACTGTGACTGGTAGATGATTGGGGTCCTGCCTCCCCCGGGGGGCTCTCACCATGGGCATTCAGTGTTCTTGCCTTGCTGGGGCTTGCTGTGTGTTTTGTGTTTATTTAAAAATGGAATCTTTACACTGCTCCTTTACTGTAATGTGGATGCGTCTCTGTTCCTCTTTATCGAAGCTGCCGAACCTCCGGGTTGTCGGCTGAATAGCTGTGTCCAGATTTTTGAAGAAATAAAGGTTTTTAAAAAAAAACAAAGACACAGACATTGGCAGTTCCATCATTCAAGTATGCATGAGATCCATTGATGAATGGCTGAACACGAGCCACCTGAGGCTGGACTTGTACAGGACTGAGGTGATCATCTGAGGATTGTCCCCTTCCAGCTGGGTCAAGTGCTTGTGTCCCACCCGCAAGAGCCCTGCACAAGCACCCAGTGGCCACACACACAAGATGGTGTGCATCATGTTTGGCTCGCTCACATTTGCCATGCTAGTCCACAGCATCTGTACCTCATGCTGCAACGCCCTCTGCATTATGCACATGATCCACAGATAGATCCACTCCAAGAAAAGACAGACCATCCTCCAGGTCCATGACAACATCCGTGTCAAATACTGGCCTGCCCTCTACGGAGCAAGTACATCCAAACTCCCAGGAAAGTTGTCCACATCCAGGGTGCATCTGCACACCTCAGCTTCAACACTCTGCGCCCCAGCCACCTCACCGTCCACCATAGATAGCTGCAATGGATCACTATCTGCTGCAGGATGGCCTCCACACTCCCCACCCACACTCAGGAGGCAGTCCACAACCCCGACCCCAAACCAACCTTGTACGTCTGTCATCCTAGATCCCGTTGGGCCATCTCTGTGCATCCAACCTTGCCCTGGCCACCGTTCTTCACATCCACCGTACTCCAGCATACAGGACATTGTTCTCCCACCTGGCCACACATACCTGGGACTCCCTCCCCGGGAACCTCCACATGAGCCATGACCTCTACGCCTTGATGATACTCTCCCAAATAGGTCTGTCCGCACAGTTTAGCAAGCCCCCCCTCAGCAGCCAGAGACCATCACAGGTGAGTGTTGTGCTCCATGCCTACATTGAATGATACCTTGTGACCCATGTGTGTCCTGTACCAGACTCTGATCCCAGGGTATGGATGGCTGGAGTTAGTTCAACACTCAGGCATAGTTTGACATTTCCACACACATATGTGGTTGAATAATGCAAAATGACAAGAACGTCTCATGACCAAAGTAATATTTATTTGCGGTGGGGTACGTTTATTGGTAGATGAAATTAGGTGCTCTACCGGGGGAATAGAATCCAAAGTTCACAGGGAGAGATGGTATCCTTGGCATTGGAAGTCATCAGAGTCCAGACCACAGTGTTGGTCATCAATGGTCAGACTGTGACCAGCAAGTCCATGTGGCAGGGAATGTCATTGGATGCGGTGCTGCTGTTGCGTCAGAGGGCCAGGTGTCACGCCAGGTGACCTGGGAGATGTGGATGGTCCGCTGACTCTCACGGTCTTTTCCGTGGACAACCCACCTTCCTCCGGGGACCCTCAGATGCAGGCCTTGACGATGCTTGGGACGCTCCGTCAGACAAATCCTCCTCCTCCTCCTCCTCCTCCTCCTCCTCTCTCCCTGTGTCTGGTGCTGGTCTACGCCTGGTGGCACAGGGAGGGTTGCCCATGCTTTGGGCGATCTGACGGAGTGATTGGCTCATGTCCCTGTGCACCGCCAGGAGCTCAGCCAGTCTTGCCTCCATCCGTCCTTGGTGTTGTTGATGACTGGCATGATGCTCGACCTGCAGGTTCTTTATCTCATCGAGGGTCCCCTGCATCTCTGAGAGTCTGGACACGACCTGGTTGATGCCTCTGGTGTCACGCCGGTATGAGTCCAGGATGCTGCGTATGTGTGACATGCCAGTGTCCTGAGCTGGCTGGTCAGGTTCGCGCCCCCGCCTGCCTCCACTCCCACCACCCCTGCCCACTTGAGCCTGGCCTGCCCTTGTGGGCACATCGGGTCTACGGGACCCCTGAGGGATGGCATTTGCAGGGTTGCCTGCCTCCTCCTGGGTGCCCGGAGAACCTTGTCCCTCCTGGTCAGACTGGCTCTGTTGTTCAGTGCGAGCAGGGCCCCTGGGTGTGTCCTGGGATGTGGCAGGAATGGGGGTGGTGGTTGGCACAGATGTACCTGACGCAGGTGCTGCAGGGGCTTGGGCACCAGAGGGTCCAGGTTGGTCGGGGTCATCCACGGAGTGGTGTGAGTCGTCGCTGCCGGTGGGATCATCGTCACTCGGAGCCTGGGACTGTGATTCTTCCCCCCAGTGTTGGGGGAGATCGACGACGTTGCCCTGTGTGTGAGAGAGAGATAATGTTAATGGTGTTTCATGCGACATCTGTGTTTCATACATATTCAAGTTGACACAATTCCGCCAGGTAGTTGGATGTGCCTAGCATTCCTCTCAATGTCCACTTGGGGATGGGTATGTTGCGGGGGACAGATTGGGATGTTCTTCTGAGTGTTTGACCTGTAGATTGTTGGCTATGATGCTTATTTGGCTATGGATTGGTCTTGTTGTGTCACATGTCCATTGTGGTAGTATGTAAATCCGTTGCCTGCCCCGGGGGTGTGTGCTTGTGTTAGGGGGGGTGTGACTGGGCCTGCTGTCGTGTGTAGTGTGAGGTGTCATTGGGTCTCCCAGGTGATGTGTCTGTCCCCTCATGGTGCATGCTGGCATGACAGTGAGTGTGAGTTCCTGTGCTAGATACCTGTGATTGTGGAGTTGGTGTTTGAGTGTACAGTGGTCCCAGGAGGGCCTTGTGCTGCATACAGCGGGGCCAAGTGTCAGCAACCTTGTCAGTACTTTGCCAGTCCCTGTGCATTGTGCATGGGTATGTACCTATGCCATATGGGCTAAGGGCATTGGCATCTGCGTCTCATTTTCACAATGTGTTGTATGGGGCCCACCCTCCCGGACATCCAGTCTTGTGTTTGTGGTTGTTGTAGCCTTGGACATGGCTTTGCCTTGGTTTGTGAAGGGTGCATGGTGACGTTAGTGGCATGAGCTTGGTTTTTGAGTGTGGTTGTGTGCGGTGAGTGCTTGGGGGAAGTTGCGTGCATTTGGTGTATATGTGGTGTGGACCCCATTGCCCCCATGTTACGTAAGTTGTTTGTGTACTCACCAGGCTCTGCCACTCCTTCGACTCCGTGTCCTCCCACCAGCGGTAGCAGGGCCATCACCTTATCCTCCCAGGGATGGTAGTGTACGGGTGTTCTGCTTGGGTTTTCGGATCAGATAGAACCCGCTCATCAGAGCCTCACTAACCCAGCCAGAACGTTACCCCCTCCCCCTCCCTAGGGCCTATTTACAATAGGTGACCACATATATCTACCACCTAAGGACAGGGAATTCCTACTATACATACCAAGACCTCTTATAATCGGCGGCCTCGCGATCCCATACGGATCCAGACCTCTCTGCCCATACGACAGTATCACAAGTGGCGGCCTCGCGATCCCATACGGATCCAGAACACTCTACCCAGACGGCAGTCTCAGCACAAGTGGCGGCCTCGCGATCCCATACGAATCCAGACCTCTCTACCCAGACGGCAGTCTCAGCACAAGTGGCGGCCTCGCGATCCCATACGAATCCAGACCTCTCTACCCAGACGGCAGTCTCAGCACAAGTGGCGGCCTCGCGATCCCATACGAATCCAGACCTCTCTACCCAGACGGCAGTCTCAGCACAAGTGGCGGCCTCGCGATCCCATACGAATCCAGACCTCTCTACCCAGACGGCAGTCTCAGCACAAGTGGCGGCCTCGCGATCCCATACGGATCCAGACCTCTCTACCCAGACGACAGTTCATACGACAGTTCATCCTATGATCACCATAACATACAAAAAGGGAATCAGTCTCACTATTCATCAGATCACACAAGGACTGCCAGTTCGAGCATTGCCTGTTCTCCGGTTCGAGGGGCTCCTCTCTCCCTTATTCAGTTACCACTTACCTGATCAGGGTTAACATCTGTTCATGTAGCCGCAGCTGACTAGAAGAATAGGCTACCCTCTCATACAAGAACACGCAGCACATGTTGGTTCACTACAAACTGGATACTTTATTACTCATTACATACGCAATCACATAACATTACAATATAACACATAACCTGCAAAGAAAAGTGAAAGATTAAGTTGTGCACTCTAATAAGAAAGGGTCGACATCACCTTAGTAGTGTGTAGCCTGCACTCAGTGGTCATCTAGGTTCCCTTCTCGTCTATGCCTCGGCTCGCCTGGAAGTCACACCTCCGCAGTCACGGATACACGTCTGCACCACTATGCGCTGTTCCCTTCACCCTTCTCCGAGTCACTGGGACCTCTTCCTTATCGGCTACTCTCTCCTCTCTGGCTATTCTGCTAGGAGAGTATCTGTCTCTCGGTTTTTCTCCGCCTCCAAGATGGCGTCTGTCTTCCCTGGAATAAGTAGTAGCTTTACTGCTAACGGCTAGATGCCGCCTACGGACTGAACATGTAACTGCCTCAGACTTTCACTAATATAGAGGTGCGTTTCCTCATGGAAAATTCCGGCCCATAACCTGCCGCCCACCAAATTCTTGTACCTCCCCGTACCAAGGACACGTTCCCAGCCGGCCGGCCTGATGTAGTGTCTTCGGCATGAAGAAAAATACAATCCTTCGATAAGGGCCGGCCTGAACCGGTTCTCTCCAAGCGAATAACACCTCATAACTAAAACATTGCATTTGACCTAGAAGCATCCCAAGCTGCCGGAGCAGAAAGAAAGATGGAGTCTCTCCCGTTTGAGGCCTACCAGGCCTGAATTCAGCACGGCTCCATGAAATACCCTCACTACAGGACAGGTTATCCCTAATACTAACGAATCTATCCCCTAGGCTATGTGTGCAAGCCCTGATCTATGGGGAAGAGCACAGGATCATGTCGAAGTGCCTAGTAAATAGGCTCCATTCACTACTCTAACCCTTAGACTTGGATGGTAAGAGACTGAAGTCACATTCAATCACCTTTCCTCACAAGAAGGCCGGGAAAATCGAGCAGAACATTTCACCCTTGACTTCAGTCTATTATACATCCATTAAACAGAACTAATATCTGTGGAAGAATAATATGAAACAAAACTAACTGATCTATGTCTAGTACCAGGTGTGCAGAATTGAAGCTGTGAAGGAATACACTGAATAAAGCAACAGATAGAAATCAAAATGCCGATAGTAACCAGAATACCTCCTAATATCTGACGTAACATATGCAAATCAGGTAACCAATTAAAGAGCCAGTCAAACCAGCCCTGGTCAATGTGTTTTCTAACTTCTTCTGTCAAGTCATGTAGTTTATCAATGTGAGCTTGAATGGATTTTGTATGATCAGACAAGTTAAAACAACAAAGACCCTCAAAATCAGAACAATCGTGTCCATGTTTAAGCAAAAGATAATCAATGGCCGCTCTATTTTGCAAGATAGCTCTACGTTCACCCTGGGCGTCTAATAGCATGTCAGACAGGACTGTAGAAGTATGATTAATGGATTTCACCATCCAGCAGGCCATTTTCCCAATAGATTTGGCATTATAAACTGCCAAAGCAGGAACACCAACAATTGAAATAGCCAGGCTAAGGTATTCAGACTTGGAATATAAATGCAAAGATGAGTCACAATCCTCCTGTAACCTCACTGTATCTCGAATCACACGAGAGTTGGCATTCGGATGTGATGAAAACATTAACAAGCTCAGTCTAGTAATGGCACAAGGGCCTCCAGAAATATTTGCGGGGATATATGGCCAGGAAGTATTACCACATGAGAAAAGCCATCCGGCAGGTAGTAACATCGTGCGATAATGACTGGGGGTAACTACCAAACTCTTGCAAGTCATGTTATTCTGAACAGAAGTACATGTTTTCGGTGTCCTTTGAAGGCACAAAGTTCGTTCATGAGCGGTGAATGAAGTGGCACCTTTCAATCTTAAACGCATACATTCAGAAATCGCACTAGGATCACAAGTAAGGAAAAAACACAAATCACCCTGTGTGATATTATAGGTAACTATTTGGGACTGGATGGGGGGTATCGGGTCTGATGGTACAGTACACAAGGGGCAATACTCATGGGTAGCAAAGTCGCCCAGAAGAACATTGGGGCGAGCATTCGATATATTGAAAATATGAGTCAAAGTCTCCAATGAAGCAGGGACAGCAACTAAACAAGTCGCTAGAATGTCAGTCACCGATCTCATCGGTGTCAAGCAGAAATGAGGGGCTTTAGTCACTCGTTTGGCTAACGTAGTCCAAAAGTTCGACGACGAATCCCACGCAGCGAAGGAACGCGACACTCGGGTTCTCAACTCAGCCCGGGTTGATGGGATCCCTCCTCTCTCGTCGTACCAGCCCAAAAGGAGTCCAACGCCGACACATCCTGCAGCAACAGTCCAAAGAATGATCTGAAAGAGAATCAAATACAGGCATTATTCATTCTCGTAAGTAACATTTGTCAGCCGGGACTGCTTCCCAGCTATCTTTCCCTGGTCTCATAACTAAAATAGTGTTGTCTTGACCGGTTGCAATGACCTCTGCTTGTTCAGGGGGATTCTTAGGCGACTGCACCCAAACTCTGGCCCCAGGATTATCTGTGGAGCCAAAACCTTTCTGGCCTCGTACAGTTAGCAACGTTGGGGCAGTGCCTTTTGTGATCTCACCACTGAAAACAGGCATTATTAGCAATTGAGCCACTCGGTCAGTTTGATGTATCAGTAAGTCAACCTCACTGCTATTCAGCAGGAGCACCTTAATCTCTCCCTGATAATCACTGTCAATGATTCCTCCAAGCACCTGAACGCCTTTTACAGCCAGCCCCGATCTAGGGGCGATTAATCCGAAATTCCCAGTTGGTATATGAACACCAACACCAGTTTCAATGATGACTTGATTCTTACTTTTTATAACGGTGTCATCCATGGCATGCAAGTCTAAACCTGCCGACCCTGGGGTCGCTCTACATGGAGCCAAAGCTCCGGGAGTAATTTCCCAGTACATCACAGTCTCTCTGATTTCATTGGGCTTAGCATCAACATTCGGAGGAAACAAACGCATAAGTGGGGATTCAGCATTTAGAAAAGGACGGTTATTCAAAATCAATAGCGCTTGAGGCAAAAAGTCTCGCCAATTCTTATACTTGTCATCTGTTAATTTACGAAACTGATCTTTCAGCAGGCCATTCAACCTCTCCACAAGACCCGAGGCCTGTGGATAATATGGTATATGAAACACCCATTCAATATTGTTTTCCACACAGAATTCCTGTACCAATCTTCCACGAAAATGGGATGCATTATCAGATTGAATTTGGAATGGCACACCATAATACATCATAATCAATTCCAATGTTTTAATAGTATTCAATTGGGTAGCTTGCTTACAGGGAAGGGCCACCAGCAGGCCACTGTATGTATCAACAATAGTGCAAACATATTGACAATTCCTACTCATAGGGAGTGGACCGATGTAATCAATCTGCCAAATTTGAGCGGGCAATTTCCCGCGATGTAAATGACCTTTAACAATTTGGGGCACTTTGCGCTGCCTGATATGCTGACAAATGGGACAATGTAGAATAACATTTTTGATTAAATCTAGGGGAATATAAATTCCTCGATCAGCAGCCCACCTGCTAGTGGCTTTCTCTCCAAAGTGTCCTGCTTTCTGGTGGGCCCATTTCGCCAATCCCGCAATATCAGAATCTTGCCTGTCCAGCACTGCCTCAGCAATTTTAGATTTCTCATCTGCAATGTTATGAAAGAATTAGTCAAGAGAGTCTATCGGGGTATGAGCATCCACATGGAAGATTGTAACAGTACTCTGTGGGAGCATTTCCCAAATCTCCTGCCATAATTCTTTTCCCCACAGTTCTTTTGAATGCAATTTCCAACTATGGGAATGCCAAGTCGGTAACCAAACTGCCAGTCCATTGGCAGTAGACCAAGAATCGGTGAAAATATGACATGTGCCAGGTAACTCTTGTTTCAGAACTTGATAAACAGCATAAAGTTCAGCAAATTGACTGCTCTTACCCTCACCAGTTGTACTCAGCAATTTTTGTGTGATCGGATTATAGGACACCGCCTTCCAATGCCGTTTCGTCCCTATGAACCTTGCTGAACCATCCGTAAACCAGACATGGTTTCTGTCCTCCGCGGACAAATCATCAAAAGGTCTACCCCACTTAACAGGAGACTCCTGTACTAAAGGTACGGAACATTCACTCTCAGTCTCAGTCGATGGCGCCCGCGCCACCTGCTCATGCAAAGATGCAACTCCTTTTTGTCCCACACGTTCCCTGTCTTGTATATACCATTTCCATTTAATCACACTTGCCTCTTGAGCGTGTCCAATTCGGTGAGTTTTCGGCGAACTCATAACCCACTGCATGATAGGAATTTCAGGTCGCAAAACTATATCATGTCCCAAAGTCAATTGCTCGGTATCCACCAGAGCCCAATAACATGCAAGTAACTGTTTCTCAAAAGGTGTATAACGCTCACCAGCATCAGGTAACTTTTTGGTCCAGAAACCTAACGGTACTCTACTCTTGCCTTGTTTCTGCCACAAACTCCAATTCGCATAAAGGCCTTGTACAGACACATTCAAATCCACATCACCATCACATACAGGCCATAAATCCAGAGCATGCTGAATTGCTTCTTTTGCCAGACTGAACGCATCTTGCTGTGGTTTATCCCATTCAAATGCATTCTTTTTACGAGTGACATTGTACAAAGGGGCCAATATTTGACTCAAATGAGGAATATGCTGGCGCCAAAAACCAAACAAACCAATGAAGCTTTGGGCTTCTTTCCTATTCCTCGGAACTGCAAAATCAAGAATTTTCTGTTTAACCTGAGGGATCACTTCTCGGTGCCCCTCATGCCAATTAATACCCAAAAATTTCACAGCCTGGGACGGACCTTGTAATTTATCCGAGTTGATTTCCCAACCTTTCTCACGCAGGCACTCAATGACTCTGTCCAATTGGGTCTGAACTTCCTCTTGTGTTTTGCCTTGGATCAAAATATCATCAATATAGTGACATATCTGAATTTGCGGATGAACCGGTACCTCAGCCAAATGCTCTGCCACCAGCCGGTGACATATCGTAGGACTATGCACATAGCCCTGGGGAAGACTTCTAAACGTCATCTGACGCCCGTTCCACGTAAAACTGAATTGTTCCTGACACTCAGGGGCAATCGGAATCGAAAAGAAAGCATTAGCAATATCAATGGACGCATACCATGTACCTGGATGTTTTTGGATTCTTTCAATTAGGGTAATAACATCCGGTACTGCAACAGTCAAAGAGGGTGTGTGTCTATTCAATTCTCGATAATCAACAGTCATGCACCAAGAATTATCACTCTTACGTACAGGCCAAACAGGATTATTCCAAGCAGAAGTAACTGGGGTTATAACTCCTGCATCCACCAACTCCTGAATAGTGGTACTAATCTCTTCATGACCACCTGGAATACGATACTGCTTCTGACAAACCACTTTTGTCGCCTGGGGAACTTTTATGGGGGGCATTCTTAAACGACCAACCCGTACAGGCCTGGACGATATATAATGTTTAGTTCCAAATTGGTAACATCCATCATCTAAGTGCAAAGTCATTCCTTTCAAAATATCAATTCCAATTATGAATTCTAAGAGTGGCACCACTAATACAGAGTATTCTTTTCTAGGAATTCTATCTATTCTCATTTCAAGTAAAGTTTGAACTGCGGGAGTTTCCTTTCCACCTAATCCGGTAATTGTAAAAGGCTGACCTTTAAACTTCTTTGATTATCCATGAATAAGGGTGGCCTCCGCTCCTGTATCTACCAATGCTCGGGCCCTTTGGACATTACGATGTCTCCGATAAATATCAATATCTACATAGGGTCTATTATCTCTGTGAGCCCATCTGTGTACTGGAGCTTGACCTATTTCCTAGTCATTTTTACTGTGTTCTGTGTACCAGGATAAATCAGGATAAAGACTCTCACGTTTCTCAGGTATCGATACCTCCTGTTCATATCCATCTCTATTACGAAATGGATTCCTGTCCTCTGCATTGTACTGCGGGTTTCGATCGGCCAATCTGTGTCGATCCTCTCTCCTTCTCAACTCAGGGGATTGATCCCTATCATCTCTACGTCTGCTGTTAACATAATCATCTCTCCCCCTTTCTCTTTCCCCCTCTCTCTCTCTGTCTCTCTCACAACGGGGGGACAAATCACGTACATAACGTCGATCATCACGACGATCAGAGCGCCCACGGCGGTCGTCATCACCGCTAGCGTCAGAAAAACCACGATCACACTCAGTCGTCCGAACACGCCGGGCACCCTCCTTTCGATCCAAGCCACGTTTGCGAAACATTTCCCACAAACGAGGAGTAGTCTCACCATCAATGTCCTCCTTCCGCACACCATCGGCCATAAGACCAAAAAACATATCACGTCTAGTAAGTTTATTGTCACCAGGAGTACGAGTGTCAGGCCGGGACTGACGTTCAGGTTTAAACCACTCACCCAACTCACCGAGTTGGCGTACCGATTCCAGCACCATAGATAACATGTTACCAGTCTGATTAATCAATAAAGTCATCATGACCTGCTTATAAGCAACAGGGGAAGAACGAATAATACGATTCCGCACAGAAGATGTCAACAAACCATCAAGCAACCTGTCAGCAGTATTCAGAAAAATTGCCGTTTTCATCACCTCCTCTTTGAGACGTTGTGCAGCATCGCGCAAAGTATACCACGGTTTGTCAGTCACAGGCCAGTCAGACTCAGTAGGATATTTTTGATTACAACCCTCAGTCGCCAATTGAAGCAAAGTAATTTGACCACCACCATTAAAGTTACGAAAATGATCCTGTACAGTAGAATCCGAACTCAAGGAACAAAACTTCAAACAATCGCCAGCATCCAACATAATGCCAGCAGCGCCCAGTTCATAAAGGCGCACCATCCATGTGAGTAAGGTCTCACCCGCTCGCTGCCGAAATCGCTGCAAAATATCACTAATTTCTTGTTGAGTAAAATCCTCCAAAGAGTCTAAAGCAATACCATTCGGAGCACCGGGAGCCTGCTGCAACTTCCGCCGAAAAACTGGATGCACCGAGACCGCGGGACGAGCATCACAAGGAGCTCGATCAGTACACGTAGAGGAACAATCAGTGTAAGAAGCATCGACCCCACTCGAAGGACGAGCGCAATCACGGGGTGCACCATCAGAGGCGCAAAAAGCAGACTTACAATCACGGCCGGAGCGAGAGGACTCGCGCTTGGCAGACTCCTCACCCGAGGAACGAGAATCACTCGAGTTCCAGATATTACCATCCCATTCATCAGGATTCCAATCCAGTCCGGCTTTCGCCACGACCAGACGCACCTTTCACGTCGAAACCCGACCACGCCGATTCTTGTATTTATAACGAGCAATTCGCACAGCCGCCCTCTCGGCAATAGTTTGGTATGTCTCAAGTTTGTCAGCAAGCAACTTATTTTGACACCGCAACAAAGTATGAGCATTCTGAATCTCAACAAAGTTCGCTTCCACATCCTTATGCAATTTCTGTAACTTCAACAACCTCTCATGCAGAATCCTGTACGCAGACAGAACAATCCAACCTCTGCGCCCCAAAACGGGAAGCTCATCACCCTTCGATACCGGCGCCTTCTGTAAACAAGTAATCACATTAGCCGGCTCCGCCAGCTCCAAAAAAGAATTCCAATTCTCACTCAAACCAGTAGAATCAGCCCACTCACGGGCTAAGGCTTCATAAGGCGTTGAATCCCAGCCGGGAATATCAACGGGCAACTTAAAAGTAGATTTCGACTTTCTAGAAAACATCTCGGAAAAGAAAGAAAAAAAAAAACTAGACACACAATTATATACAAATAATATACAAACGAAACCACGCACGCGCCGAAAGCAAACACGATACAACCACAACGCACACAGGTTTCGTAAACGGTTCGTGACGCCAAATGTTCTGCTTGGGTTTTCGGATCAGATAGAACCCGCTCATCAGAGCCTCACTAACCCAGCCAGAACGTTACCCCCTCCCCCTCCCTAGGGCCTATTTACAATAGGTAACCACATATATCTACCACCTAAGGACAGGGAATTCCTACTATACATACCAAGACCTCTTATAATCGGCGGCCTCGCGATCCCATACGGATCCAGACCTCTCTGCCCATACGACAGTATCACAAGTGGCGGCCTCGCGATCCCATACGGATCCAGAACTCTCTACCCAGACGGCAGTCTCAGCACAAGTGGCGGCCTCGCGATCCCATACGAATCCAGACCTCTCTACCCAGACGGCAGTCTCAGCACAAGTGGCGGCCTCGCGATCCCATACGAATCCAGACCTCTCTACCCAGACGGCAGTCTCAGCACAAGTGGCGGCCTCGCGATCCCATACGAATCCAGACCTCTCTACCCAGACGGCAGTCTCAGCACAAGTGGCGGCCTCGCGATCCCATACGAATCCAGACCTCTCTACCCAGACGGCAGTCTCAGCACAAGTGGCGGCCTCGCGATCCCATACGGATCCAGACCTCTCTACCCAGACGACAGTTCATACGACAGTTCATCCTATGATCACCATAACATACAAAAAGGGAATCAGTCTCACTATTCATCAGATCACACAAGGACTGCCAGTTCGAGCATTGCCTGTTCTCCGGTTCGAGGGGCTCCTCTCTCCCTTATTCAGTTACCACTTACCTGATCAGGGTTAACATCTGTTCATGTAGCCGCAGCTGACTAGAAGAATAGGCTACCCTCTCATACAAGAACACGCAGCACATGTTGGTTCACTACAAACTGGGTACTTTATTACTCATTACATACGCAATCACATAACATTACAATATAACACATAACCTGCAAAGAAAAGTGAAAGATTAAGTTGTGCACTCTAATAAGAAAGGGTCGACATCACCTTAGTAGTGTGTAGCCTGCACTCAGTGGTCATCTAGGTTCCCTTCTCGTCTATGCCTCGGCTCGCCTGGAAGTCACACCTCCGCAGTCACGGATACACGTCTGCACCACTATGCGCTGTTCCCTTCTCCCTTCTCCGAGTCACTGGGACCTCTTCCTTATCGGCTACTCTCTCCTCTCTGGCTATTCTGCTAGGAGAGTATCTGTCTCTCGGTTTTTCTCCGCCTCCAAGATGGCGTCTGTCTTCCCTGGAATAAGTAGTAGCTTTACTGCTAACGGCTAGATGCCGCCTACGGACTGAACATGTAACTGCCTCAGACTTTCACTAATATAGAGGTGCGTTTCCTCATGGAAAATTCCGGCCCATAACCTGCCGCCCACCAAATTCTTGTACCTCCCCGTACCAAGGACACGTTCCCAGCCGGCCGGCCTGATGTAGTGTCTTCGGCATGAAGAAAAATACAATCCTTCGATAAGGGCCGGCCTGAACCGGTTCTCTCCAAGCGAATAACACCTCATAACTAAAACATTACATTTGACCTAGAAGCATCCCAAGCTGCCGGAGCAGAAAGAAAGATGGAGTCTCTCCCGTTTGAGGCCTACCAGGCCTGAATTCAGCACGGCTCCATGAAATACCCTCACTACAGGACAGGTTATCCCTAATACTAACGAATCTATCCCATAGGCTATGTGTGCAAGCCCTGATCTATGGGGAAGAGCACATGATCATGTCGAACTGCCTAGTAAATAGGCTCCATTCACTACTCTAACCCTTAGACTTGGATGGTAAGAGACTGAAGTCACATTCAATCACCTTTCCTCACAAGAAGGCCGGGAAAATCGAGCAGAACAACGGGTCTGCGGGGCGGCCCACCTCCAGTGATGTTACTCTGGGCATATTCTTAGTTCATTTTCCTCTTGACCGCCCTGCGCAGATCGTACCACCTGGCTTGGCATTCATGCCTGGTCCTTCGCATTCACCTTATCGACAATCCTCTGCCACATGGCAGATTTTTCAGCTATGCTGGTCTGTCTGACCAATGTTCCAAACAGCTGTGGATCGACTCTGATGACTTCGTTGACAAGGAGCTCCAGCTCCGCCGTTGTGAACTTTGGATTCTTGTCTGTGGGCATGGTGTGGGGTGTGGGTGTGGGTGTGGATGGTTGTGGGTGTGTGGGTGTGAATGTGACGGTGTGTGTGTGAATGTGAAGAGGGGGATGTTTGTGAAGGAGGTTGTATGAAGGTGTGTGAGTGAAGGTGTAGTGAAGGTATGAGTAATGTAGAGCTGTTTCTCTGTGGGGTCTGGCAGCAGTGGGTCTGTTGCAAAGGCTCATGGGTTGTGTGTGTGGGCTCTTTTTATTGGTACATTTTTGGGTGTGGCTGTGTTTGAATTTTGGTGGGTGTGTTATAAGAGGTGGTTGTGATTTAGGGCCTCTGTTTGCCTGTTTGGATGTGCCAGGTCAGTCATTGAGATGTATTTTGTCATGTAGACGTGTTTTGTGGTGTTCTGCGAGTCGAATTGTGCTGTTTTACAGTGTCCTGGTTCTGTAAGAGTCTTTTTCGCGTAGGTACGATCCGTACATACGCGATGCTGGGTGAGGGTGCTGGGGTACGGTGTTGGAGTGCGGCGCGTACATGCGGTGGGAGTACGGTGCGTACACGTGCGGGCCTGGGGTACGGCATGTACATGCGGAGGTACGGTGCGTACATGGGGGGGTAAGGCGCGTACATGCGGTGGGGGTACGGTGCGTACACGTGCGAGCCTGGGGTATGGCGCGTACATGCGGAGGTACGGCGCGTACATGGAGGGGGAAGGCGCGTACATGGGGGGTAAGGCGCGTACAGGTGTGGGGCTGGGGTACAGTGCGGACAGGGGGGTTAAGGCACGTACATGGGGGTACGGCGCGTACATGGGGGTTACGGCGCATACAGTTGCGGGGCTGGGGTACAGTGCGGACGGGGGGGTAAGGCACGTACATGGGGGGGTACGGCGCGCATATGGGGGGGTACGGCACGTACAGTTGCGGGGCTGGGGTACAGTGCAGACAGGGTGGTGTACGGAGCTGACATATTTGGGGGTGGGAGGGCTGTACGGCTCGTACACGGTCATAAGTTTACCCGTGTACATGTGTGCTACTGCGTTGGCTCCGTACGGGCCATTTTACGTGCGATTGTGTATTCGGACGGACGGTCGGGATCGTACTTGCGCGCTCGGACTTGTGTTTTACGATTTGCACGTAACAATGTCCGGCTCACTCTCGTACACTTTTCCCGACGATATTCGGACGTAAAAACTATCCGACGCACTCTCGTACACTTTTCCCGACGCTATTCGTAGTTATTTTTCACGTACGAATCTTGCCCGTTTGTACGGTACTTGTACGATTCGTACGTAAAAAAATACGGATACGGGTCGTACGCAAATTATTTTTAATGGATCGGAATCGGCACCTTAGTGTCCAACGCCTTGTCTTAGTATGGTTCGATTGGAGTAGAGATAGTAACTATTACCCCTTTAGTGTCTATGACTTTTTTTTCTTTAATTTATATATTGTAAAAATTGTTTATGTAACTTTATGACTATTGTAGGTTATTAGAAATATATATTTTTTATATTGTTGTATATTTGCATACAATAATATCATTACGTTCATTGTTTTATGTAATAAAGACTTGTCACACATTTTCGTCTTGTATGTATTTTTTCAAACTTTATGAAATGTATATTTTGAAATGTTTTATTATATTGTTGCATGTACAAAACAAACATTTATATAAATCTAAATAAATAAAACGTCTTATTTGTTTGTTAATAAAAAAGTATGTAAATTATATATACATAGTATTGTAGGTAGTACATTTTCAAATTTCATTTCACATTGTTTGACAGTTTATTAACATTTTGCAAGTTTTGTAATATACAAATATTCAATATTATTTCATCTTATGTTTCTAAGTATACCTTAAATAAGTGTATGTATTTTATACTATTGTTTAATGTATACTTTAAAAATGTTAAACTTTTTATAATAACATATTTTGACATGTTTTAAATGTTTAATAGTTTGTAGCATTTTTGGATACATTTATTAAACATTTGTACAATATTTACCCATTCCTTTCTATTGGTAGATCGTTTTATTTTTCTTTATTCAATTTAGCAGACATTTGTTTTACCGCTACCATCTCTTTTGTAATCTATTTGTGTCATTTTTAGTCTATTTTCCCAGAATCAAGTTGCTGTATGGTGCTGCTGTTGGTAGGACCAGGTAAGTCCTTTTTATGAAGATTTTGTAAGGATTTAGAGGGAAGGGAGGATTTAGGGGGATGTCTAGATGGTAGTTTTAGTGTTGTATGTGGGTTAGTTGTATATTTAGACATGTTACTGTTATTGTTTTTCAGTATTTTGTAGTGTTTTTCAGTAGTTTGTAGGTTTGCGTTTTTGTATACTATTTTGGTAATATTTTGTTATGTTAAGTTATGTTAGTTATGTTTTGATGATTAACTGTTATGTATATGGGTTTTTGGAGGTGGTTTTGAAGTGGGTTGTATATTTTACTTTACAGGTTTTTGTCTACGATTGTGTGCTATGGCCATTGGGAGTTTAAGTTTTTTTTTCAGGAAATCCTTTTTGGTTTATAGTAAACCAATGCTTTTTAATTTAATTTCCTTTTTTCAGTTTTCCTGGAGTGTTTAGTTTTTTTAATGCAGCTTTCAGATTGTGTTTGTGGTTCCTACACTCTTTGAATCTCGTTTACTGAATTTTATTGGATTTGTTTCGTTTTTGAATTTTTTGGAGGCTTTTTGGAAAATATTTTTCTATTGTTTGGTGGATCACTATTTGCATACGGAAAGATTAGCAGCTACAGAACAGTAAGTATTATTTATTTTTATTTCATTTTGGGTGAGAAATGTAATTTTAAAATATTTGTGTTAGTATTATGTGACTGTTATGTGAAAGTGTTTGTTTTATGTATTGTAATTATTTTATGTGATGGATTAAATTTGTCTTTTAATTTTTAGTTGGTGATTGTTATATTTTATTTCAAATAATTAATATGCACGTTTTTAATATCAGTCTATAATAATATTGGTATTTTAAGTGGATTTTGACTGACATAATAAAATAGATTTATTTTTTAAAATAAAATGTGTTTGGTTTGTTGGTTTAAAATTTATCATAGTTGTTGAGGATTTTGGTAAGTTTCTATTTATTTTATAATATACCTCTAGCAATCTTTTCTAAGCAATCTACTCCTTTGTTTTTTTATAAAGAGTTTGACTTTAAATTGTAGCATATCGTTCATTCTTTTAGTATGTTTGCTAAGCTTAGGGGCAATTTGGATAACAGAATATTCCATCCTTAGTTGGTGGTAGTTTGCTCTTTTTGTAATGCTTCTATAAATTTCAAAAATGTAGGGTGGGTTCTACCGAATGTGAATTGTTAGACATTGTGATATCCTTCCACTGCGTTGTTTGTTTTGGCTTTCTGTTTCAAGGTGCTCTCATAGATATTCCACCATGGTAATAGGAATTTGGGTTGGCATCTGTGTCCTAAATGATGCAGTCTTCCAACCCAAGTGCCTTCAAAGTAGACCACTAGGGGGCTACGTTTGTCTTCATTTGTTGGTAGAAAGGGCTTTCTATTAGTAGATTGTAGTTTTTGGCTACCTTTGTGACATGGACATCGCCTAGTGCTATCATATTTTTGATGTCGCAGGCAAATTGGCTGTTTGTAGAATATTCTACACTTTGGGCCCGATTACGAGCACTGTTCCCTCTAGAGTGTGCGCCTGGGCGGCCGTGTACATTGTCATTTATCGGCGCGCAGGGGGGCCTTCATAGCGTGCATTACAAAGGGTCCTAATGCTGATCAGCAGGAGAGATCTTTATGGGCATCTGAAAACTAACAAAGATACGGGCACCCACAATAAAAAAGACAACTCGGGGCAGGGGAAACTGGCTGACTTTAGTTAAAGCACAGAAGAATGGACCATATTTGACCCATTTGGAGGACGACCACTGTGGGCTGCCTCCAAATGTTGTGGCATTTTTAGGTCTCGCCTACGCAGCACGCATGCGTTGGATTGGAGGGCCTTTAGCCGTCGCTCTGCTGTTTTTGGAGCACATACTCGTGCTTGTGGCGGCATCCACCTTGCAGGAGCGAGCAGCGGCGCTCATGCTAATTGGCTGTTGCTCGTTCCTGCAAGACGGATGCCACCACAAGCACGAGTGTGCTTCAAAACAGCTGCTGCAGGCGGCGGCGGGTAATTGGCGCAATCCTCCCTCGCAGTCACTCGGCCTCTCAGGGCTCAGTCTGCACCCTCACACAGCATAGCGAGAGCTAACAGGGCAGCTGCAGGAGCAGGAGATGTGAACTTCCTGACATTGTCAATTCGACCGTTTTCCATCCCACCATTACAGCGTGTTATGTTCTCTTGCAAGATGAGTTAACAGGCAGTTGGGTTACCAAACTAGATATCATTAGATACGTCTCAGTACTGCAGTGTGAGGGCTTCTGATAACTTATCCCCATTCATTTTAAGGCCCCTTCTGTATTTGGTATTGCCCTGAACTGGAGAACAACAAAGTGTCGGCAGACTGTAGGCTCTGTTTTTAACAGAAACTTGTCATCATCCAGGCTTGCATTGCTTTGCCATTTCCTTCTCCACCCGGGGACACAATGTTTTGCAGTTTAATATGGTTGAACGTGGCCTAGAGGCTTCAGAACGTGTTACATAAGCACCAGCTCACCTTGCAAGAGGTTATATATTTTATTTTGTGGTACATAAACTGTTTTGCCCAGAATCGCAAGAGTGGAGCCGACGCCGGGGTTTAAACCTGCTTCCCAAGTTACAAAATTGGCAACTCTGGCCTTTAGGCCACGTCTCCCCACGACTTTGAGAACTGGTACAGCGTTGTGACTACCGATACCCAGACTTGTGGTTATTTTCTTTTCAGGAGATGGTATCCTTTCCTCCTGCTCCCTCCTCTTTTCCTGAGTAGGAGTCACATGATTGGGTTGTGTATAGCTTACTGTTGCAGTATTGTATGGCAGCAGTACGTGTGAAGCGTTTATTAACTGAGGAATATCGAAACATGATCACCCCTCTAAAAGGGCTGGTATAAGGTTAAGAAGGGTGGACTATTTTCTGGTCAGAAAATAGGAGACATTGTTACATCGAAACCGTCTTTGCTGTTGCCTGTGGTTGATAAAGTACATATTAAATGCACTTTGGGCTTAGAAGAAACTTAGAATCAGAGATTGCTATATAGAAGCAAAATAAACAAAGTTTGCTAGATATTTTTAAAGCATTTTTATTTCCTAAGAGCATACAATCATATGCAACACAAACAGGATAGAAAACAAGTCTCGCCTTTGGGATCTTATAAGTGTTTAGTTTTCCAGCACAATATCCTTGGTGCAACAACATCAACTGTTGCATGGCTAAACACTTAAAAGGTCCCAAAGGCAAGACCTATTGGCTATGTCAATGCTTGTTCTGTTGTGCTACAGAAAAGGCTAGAATTGAATAAAAGAAAATATAGTAAATCAAAAGTATTTACACATTACAAAGAGTTACTTATTTCGGCAGAGACTATACTCAGTTCCTACCTTTCTGCATACAGTTTACAGACACTCTTTTAATTTGAGCTCCAACCCAGTGTTTCCTGAAACTTTATTTATGGTGATAGTCCAAGCTGTACATAAAGATGCCTTTGAATTCTGTGTTTATTTTGTCAAGTTTTTGCACGCTTCAAACAAGTAGGTTAAAAAGTCAGGTTATGTTATTTGGTGCTTATGGGGTTTTTTTTACACAGAACCGGTGTTTTTAAACTTCTCTCACTATGCAGTGAGGAGAAAGAATAGCAAAGTGAATTATGTGCCAATCTTGCTGGGATACATAAAGTGTGAAAAATGGAAAGGTTGTAGGATGTCGTTTTTTTCGTAGCACAAAGCAAGCATGTGAATACCTATAAGTAAACTGTATAAATTCAGCAGCCATGAAAGCAAAAATAAAGCACATTTCTGAATAATTCTGAAGTATGATTGAAACAGATTTTAATAGGATCAGAAGAAATCAAGACCCTCAAATAATAAATATTCACTGAACCCCGATTTCCACACATTATCATGTAAGTGCAAAACAGTTTAAAACTGTATGTCTGTGTAAATTTAGTGACCATTTCAATGGAAATGTGCTATCTGTAAATGAAAATGCGCTAACACACCATCCTTTAGTTACATAAAAAAATCACTTGCCTCATGTCCATTAAAGCTAGGTGGTCTGCGAAAGTTTGTCATACTAAAAAGTGGGCTGTGGTTCTAAAAGGTTTGGGAAGCGCTGCACTAAGCACAATTGATGGCAACAGTTAATTTACTCCCAAAAAGTACTTTCACTAAATATCTTGGTCCACATGTATGAAGCACTTGTCAAAAAACACTGGTCGCATTTTGCAACCAGTATTTTTGAACCATTGTGACATTTTGCCAACCGACCTATGTATCAATAGGTTGTTTCGCAAAATGCCAAATTGCAGTGGGTCACAATTCGACCTGCCTCATGAATACTAATAAGGTAGGTCAAAATTAGACCAACTATGATTCACAGCCATCACAGGGAGAGTGGCCTACTTGGGTCAGCAGATCACCATGACTGTGATTGCTTTTAAAATAAGCAATAACATATATATATATTTTAAATGCAGCCCATTGCCCTAAAAGGAAAACGGTATGCATTTAAAAGAAAACCTAATAAAAGAAAAGTTAAAATATTTTTTTTCCAAGAGTAGGGAGGGGACCATCGCATACTCTAAGAAATGTTTTTGTCAACATTAACGAAGAGTTACCGTGACATTTGTGTAGTCAGTAAAATATTAATGATTTGATCCTGATTTTAGCCGCAAAAATATTTCATGCCATTCGAAATTGGTATTTAAAAGGGACACCCTGTATATATCATTTACAAATTATGATTTGGTATTTAGTGGCAAACCCAAATTGCGATTTGATAACGTGTTACTGTATTGAAATTTGGATTTGCTACATACCAAAATGTATTTTTGTAGGTCCAAACAGTCCGATATTGCAAACCAGGCCTTTTTTGGACACAAAATGCCTTTGCATATCTGGCCCTTGTTCTTGTTAGCCCTTGCTTCAATGTCCACCGTTTTCAATTCCGTCAATATGCTGAAAGTTGGATTTTCATTTAACAACCTTGTGCAGTCTAGGAGTTGTGCTCTCAGTTTATATGGGCTGATCCATTTTAGCTAACACACAAGGAAACAATTTTCTTCCCACAATTTTATATAGTGCAACCCTGGTCCACGAACCTTGGACGGCTTTATATGAGCACCGGAAAATGTTACCTGTTATTTAGGTTTTGCCTAGGACAGCGCATGCAAGATCTCTTGTTTTATATACAGTGGGCTTGGAGGCCACCTATTACTTACCATTTGTTGGCTTCATTGTCACTCAACTTTGCTTGCATCTTATTGGCCGGCTGCCATAAGTTTCCTTCCTCTTCGTTTGTTTGTCTCTCCCCTGGAGTATTGATGCAATACTTGCATCCTTCCACTGCTCATTTTATTAGGTGCTACTTTTTTTTATAGGTTTAAGCACTCTACCAGAGTGGGTCTTTTACATCTGGCTCCCTCATGTACTTCTCCCCTTCCTGCTGTCTGTCTAATTGCTTTCTCTGCCCACTGTTATCTGTGTTGTAGCTTGTCCCTTCCCACTTTTCTCCAGCTCTATGTGTTGTTGCTTGCTACCTATCACTCTCCGTGCTGTTACGTGCTTGTCCCCAAATGCTGTCTGTGTTCTTGACGGTCACTTATCACTCTCTGTATTCGTCCTCTCTCCTCTTGCTGTCCATGTTGCCCTTGTACCTGCCATGACAAAACAAAGAGCGAGATATAGTGCTGCCAGTGATGGCTGCATCATAGCACTTATTTAAAAAGTAAACTTTAGGCCCTGCATCCGCCTCCCATTTTATCCAAAAATGAAAGAGAAGTGTTCCCTTTCACCTTTTTTAGAGGTAGCATGCTCACTCCTGTTACGACTCAGTTGCGCACACAGATCAGAAAAGTGTGCACATAGACACTCCATTGCCGCACAGCAAAAAAAATAATTATAGGGAACATTGATTACGAAGCTGGCGGTCCGAGGACCAACAGACTCACGTGGGTGCGGTGTTGGTGGTCTAGCCACCGCCGCGCAGTGGTCCAACCACCCCATTACGAGTTGGGTGGTCAGACAGCCTTTGGACCGCCGGTGCCGCCAGGCAACCACCATTTCCTAGAGGTGGCATGGTGGTCAGAGGCTGCAATATGCTTGGTGGGGCTTGTAATCTGGCAGGTGGTAGCTAGTCTCACCAGTGCATGGGCATGGTGGTGGAGCACCGCCCACCCTCACAGGGCCCACCCTCACAGCATGGACTAAAAAGTCCATGCAGTGCAGGGACTGTTGTGCATGCACATGCGGGTTGAACATGTTATGCCCCCTGTGTGCATGGGATAATGGGAAATTAATTTGAGCGGTGGACGTGTGAGCCTGTTATTTGGATTGAAAAGGGATAGTGGAGCGATAGAAGAGGGTTTGCATTTATATTGTGCTTGATACCCCTGATGATGTGTTGAAGCGCTTTTTGGCGAGTAGCACGCTATTACGGAACCCAAACAGAATTAGTGGTGAATTAGAATAGGGAAATATGAAATTAATTTGAGCAGTGGACATGTGAGTATGTTAGTTGTATTCAGCGGCTACTCCACCGCTAAGGCGGAGGACCGCCGCCCTACTGCTCTTCAAGCAGTATATAAAGAATACAAAATGATAATAACTCAATGATATTATCATTTTATTTTTCCGTACTGAGGCAGTTTTACAGTGCAGGGCAGGGCTAGGATGTTGTCACAGCCAGCAATGGGTGGAGTTGTGGGCACTTAAGTGCGCATGACGGTTTGGCATGCGCACTTTGCATATTCTCCACCCAGGCTGCATTACAGCCTGGGTGGAGAACATGCCCAGGCTCCCAGCTCCTCTCTGAGCACTGACACGGGGTGCTCAGACCAATCACAACACTGCTGTAAGGCAATGTTGTGATCAGTCCAGGGAGCCTGAGTGCTTCCGGGAGCCAGGAGCAGAGAGAGAATGGAGGAGAGGCCTCTGCTGGTGTTCAGAAGGTAAGTCTTATTTTCTTTTCTTGTTTGTTTTAACCCCCCTTCCCACCCTCTCATCCCAGTTCCCTAGCAGTCACCACTGGTTGGATTGAGAAGGATAGCAGAGGGATAGAAGAGAGAGGGTCTAGAAAGTGTTTATTTGGATAACATAGCAGCAATAGGAGTTATGGGATGAGTAGAGGGGGGACGAGTCAGAGGGAAGGGTTTAGAAGGCTTATTTGGGAGATCTAATTAGTGAAAAAGGCTTGAGATAATGCAAGGAGGAGTGGAGGAGGGAAAGAGTCTTCAAGTGCTTATTTTGGGGATCATAGTAGTAGAATGGGGGTTGGGATGAGTCAGAGAATGTAGGTAGAGGATATAATGATTGCGAGAGATATAGGATGAGAAATAGGGTTGTGCATTGGAGAGAGTACTAGATTGAGGTTTGGGATGAGTCAGAGAGTGGAGATAGAGGATATATTGAGAGAGATATTGGGTTAAATATAGGGTAGTGTGTTGGAGATGCTTTATTAGGAGTAAAGTAATAAATATCAAGATACATAAGTACATGGAAGGTATATATTTAAGTACGGTAATATATCTAGATTTAAGTTGTATATAATAAACTCAGAGGCATATTTACAAGCCCCTATCCCACCACCACATCATTTTTTCTGACATTGTGGTGGCGATAGGGGCCTTGCCATATTTACAAGCCAGCGTTAAGCCACTTAGCATGACTTAACGCTGCCTTGTAAATAAGGCACCCTTTCATGCTATACTTAGGGGGTGATTCCGATCTCGTTAGGAAAGCCTTCCGGACGAGTTGGTTCCGGAAAGCTTTCCATAAGAATCGCACTCCGGGAGTCCCAACAACCGATTACGATGTATCCGTATGTTTATGGACTCTGTTCAGTCGGACTCCCATTGAATTCAATGGGATTCTGTGTACCCAACGTAAACACAGGCTCCCATTGCAAAAAGTGGTGGGTGGGGAAAAGCGTGCACCCTGTGGGTGCCTGCCGCACTGTGCATGCATGGAAATGGGAGACCCATGGGTACCCGCCGCAACCAAATCGGAGGGCCCCTGGTGAAGGGGGGCCTACTACAGGTCCCCAAAGTCCAATTTCTACAGCCGTTTCGTCTCATCAAAGCTGAGTAGGTGCAGCTGTCAGAATCGGTCGTTGTACTTGCTCGTTTTGAAACCGTCCCCATTGCGCAGCACGAATCGGCTCAGAACAAGTTGGACTGCCTGAATCGTGTTTGTAACCGATTCGGTCAGCCCGGACGGCTTCCTCACATCGTACTTGGGTGTCTGGAAAGGTGGACGATTCGGTCGGAAACATAGGCTCCGAATCAGATTAGCTTAATCCGGATCCCGTTTGGAGCCTTTCCTAATGAGATCATAATCAGCCCCTTAGCGTGAAAGGGGCGAGCAATGGGTGTTGTGATGGGCGTTCCACTGCAACACCCATTGGTTTTGACGCTGCCCCATATTTGCAAGGCGTAAATATGGGGCAGCGCCAAAATTAAGGCCAGGGTAAACCTGGTCTTACCCTGGCACAACGAGGAGAAATGTTTAATTGCTCCTCTTTCTTGCTGTTTCCATGTGTGCTGCACACATAGAAACAGCAAAAGGCCTTTCAGGCATATGAACAATCATTAAAAAAAATGCTGTCTTGCAAATTCTATGTGTGCTGCATTATGCAGCACACATAGAAGTTACAAAACGCCATTTCAGATTCTTTATGTGCACAAAGGGATACCTTCCTGCATATAAACAATCTTTACCTGCAATGCAGACACCCTTGCAGTATGGTGCAAGGGTGTCTGCGTTGGCGCTAGGTGGCTAAACTAGTGCCAGCACAGGGGGAATTGCAGGGCTGCACCATATCTTTGTAAATACAGTGCAGCCCTGCATTTAAGAAGTGTTGCTAACGCCGCGCTCCGCCACTTCCTCATAAATATGCCCCTCGTACTTTACAAGAGTTGCTATACTTTAAGCTCATTTATTTGTTTTTATCATTGTTTTTAATTCAATAGTAAAGCAATTGTAAATGAATAATTATGATAAAAATTCACCTATATCGTGTTAAACATACAATAATATAACCATCAGTAATATGTACATTTGTTAGGCAAAACTAACGAATATCTATATATTAAACATGATTATTATACACATTTATTCAAAGGAATACACATATATAATCCAAATAAGTGCTAATATATTGACTATGGTGGTTATGTGGGGAAGAGCATACGCTTAAGTAGTCTTCTGAAGATAAGGCAGTTATCTGTGGATCTGTGGGGGTAAAGTGTTCCATAGTTTGGCTGCTTGACCAGAGAAGGATGTGCCACCTGTGTTTTTTTGCTTTTATGGTGGGAGTTTGAGGCGCCAGTCTAGAGCGGAGGATCTTTTGTTGAATGTATTTAGTGATTTTATTCCTCATGAAGAGCGGGCCTGTTTCATGTATAGCTTTGTGGGTGATCCAAAACAGCTTGAATGTGGATCTTCTGACAACCGGTAACCAATGTAGGGCCTTCAAGGAAGGGGAAATGTGGAATTGTGGTTTTATGTGTAAAGGTAGTCTGACAGCAGAGTCCTGAGTCCTTTGTAGTCTTTTCATAGTTGGTAAAGATGATCCTGGTAGAGGCTATTGGCGTAATCAAGTTTAGACAGAACAAGAGAGATAGTAGCCTGGAACTTGTGTGGAAATCCCAGAGGAAGATGCGTTACAGAGTTTTTATAGTAATGGGTCCATGGTAATTCTGAGGTTTCTCACTTCCTTAGATACTTTAGGCGGTGTTCCCAGATCATCCGGCCAGGGTGCGAGTGGGTCATATTTTTCCAATCGCCACATGTGAGTATTTCCGTTTAGGAATCATTCAATTTAAGTTGGCATCATGTCTTCCACTGTGTCATTTTTGAGTGTTCTGGAATGTGTATGTCTTGGTTTCTTCTAGGGGCATGAGAGGCTTTTAGTTTGTGCAATTAAATGTTTTAAAGTGTGGTATGGTGGGAGTCGTCCTGTTACGTGTTCAGGGACTTTAGACAGTATATATTTAAGGATTTTGCTTGTGGGTTCCAGGGAGTTAGTGCTTGCCTAGTTATATCTCTCTTACTTATAGCAAAACATACACTTAGAGCTAAACAAAAAAGCTACTATACCGCTATAGGAGCCGCAAAAAGTTGCTATTTTTCTTTACGCATTGATCAGGCCAACAATAACTCCAAAGAAATATTCTCTATTGTGCAAAGTTTTATGTCTCCTAGTGCTCAAGCTCGAGTTGCACCAGTCTCGGAGACCTGGTGTAATACTCTTGCTAAGTTCTTCCTGGATAAGATCTGCACTATACAAGCTAGCTTTACCTCTTGCACTATGGCATCCACGGCCTCTCTGTCTGGCCTGCCTGCCGCCAGTCTCATCAATGCTTTGTCAACTTTTGAGCCTATTGATTTGGCTTGCTCTCTCAAAATTCTTAACACTTTGAAGTCGGGCTCTCCGACTGATCCTTGTGCCGCTAGACTTCTGGCCGCTGTTGCGGATACCATTAATCCTGAAGTTAACAAAATTGTTAATATGTCTCTGCGGGAAGGTCTTGTTCCGGCTTCCTGGAAGCAGGCACAAATTCTCCCTCTCCTCAAGAAGCCGTCCCTTGACCCAATGATACCGGGAAATTACCGTCCCATCTCACTTCAGCCAAGCTTGGCCAAGGTCTGTGAGAAGGTTGTTACTAATCAACTGACCAATTTCGTCGAGGTATCGGGTCTGCTGCATCCGGCTCAATCGGGATTTCGGGCCTCGTTTAGTATGGAATCAGCACTACTAGAGGTGACAGAGGCAATTCGCGAGTGTTTGGATGCTGACGGGAGAGCTGCATTGGTTATGCTTGATCTCTCAGCAGCATTCAACACTGTGCCCCACTCTTTGCTTCTTGACCGCCTCTCAGAGATCGGTATACCTGGTTCTGTCTGGCGCTGGATCAAATCTTTTTTGGAAGGCCGTTCACAGCAGATCTGGCTTCCACAATGTGCCTCAGTGCCTCAGCAGGTGGCCACTGGTGTCCCACAAGGGTCATCCCTTAGTCCCCTTCTTTTCAACATCAATGTTACTCCACTGATTTATGTAGCGGAGTCATTAGGAGCCAAGGTGATGGCCTATGCTGACGACACCCAGCTTCTGTTCTCGTGGGGAAGGGATGATGATTCAGTTCTGGTGGCTCAACACTGTCTGTCCTCGGTTTTCTGCTGGCTCTCCCAGGTGCAGCTAAAATGTAATGAAGAGAAATCAGAGGTCCTCTTGTATGGCGTCTTTCCAGCTAATATCAGAGAGAGGTTATGGCCCCCCGGTTTCCCCTTGCCTAGTGCAATGGGCATTACTGCAAAAAACCTGGGGGTTTGGTACAATGAGAACTTGTCCTTTTCTACCCAGGTTAGGAAACTGGTTGGGACCTGCTTGGGTACACTGAAAGCCTTGAGGAAGTGTCTTCCTCTTCTTCCAAGACCTGCCAAAGAAACGGTTGTCCGTGCCCGGATTTTATCTCGCCTGGACTATGCCAATGCACTGTATGTGGGTATCTCCGGCTACCTCTTGAACAAATTACAGGTTGTTCAAAACTCGGCCGCTAGACTCCTGCTGGGGATATCTCGCAGGTGTAGTGTGCATGCTCATTTACGCTCTTTGCACTGGCGTCCGGTGGAGTCCCGAATAAAATTCAAAATTCTGGCAATTGCTCATAGGGCCCTATACGGCTCTGGTCCTACCTACCTTCAGAAAAGGTTTGCTTATTATAACCCGGTGAGACAGTTGCGTTCTTCCTCCCAACTTTTGATGCAGACACCTGGTTCAAACGTCCATGGCTGGGCGGGTGTTCTTTTGTGCGTAAAGCTGCTTTGGCATGGAATGCTTTACCCTTGGCGCTGCGCAGCATTCAAGATTCTGTGATCTTTAGGAAAAAGTTAAAAACCTTTTCCTTTCAATAGTGTTTTGGTTTGTGGTTCCTTCTCCCAAGTACGCGCCGGGACACTCTGTTGAGTATCTGTGTGCGCTATAAATTTATATAACATAACATAACATAACTTCTATTTCTGATACATTTAGGGGGTGGTTGTGCTCTCTTAAATAAATTACAAAATCATCTTCTGTAGTTGCCCTCCCATTGCATGCATTGGAATAATATTTAGTGCATTTCCAGTTTATAGTTTCTGTTGATGCAGTTTCTTGGCTGTAGGTGTAGCCCGTGTCATTTAGTAACCTTTCTGCAAAGTGATATATTTTGCAGTTTCTGTTATTACACCTGAAAATAGTGTAATAGTATAAATATATAAAATATTATGTGTATCATTATTATTTACATTTAAAATTATGCAATCACTTCTATTTTGTATACTTACATGTATTTTATGTATTGATGTTTCTCACGATTTTGCTGCTTTTATGATAGGGGTGTTCTTATGTGGAGCTGATGCTTTGTTTTCTGCTGGATGAGAACAATCATTTCACTTTAAATGCAAATTTGTTGTTAGTTTGTAGACGTTGAGGTTGTTAGGTTTATTTTTGATTACTATTTGGGTGAGTTTATACTTTTGTATTAATGTATGTATACTTACCTCTTTTTTATGCTTTTTGATAGTTGTTATTTTCAGGCAATTTATCGCTATTTCCAGGCGTGGGTTTTTTTCTTTTAGGATGTCTATGTAAAAAGATAGAAGTTGGATAGTATTTTATTAATTATTTGTTATTTAAGATTTTTAAGTATAATAACAATTATATTTTGGTGCAAATATAAGTTTAACTTGGTTAAATAGTTGTTGAAATGTATATATTTCTTCTATAATAGTTTGGTGAGACATCCGGCAGAGTTTCCTTGTGTTGCAGCGTTTGTCATTTTTTATGTCGTTGATCATCTAAAATAGTGTGCCTTTTATATTGTTGATTTAATTGTTTGATTTGTTTTGGTTAAAGTTGTTTATAGTTTTATTTCATTGGTTGGATTCGTTTTTGTTAGAATTTTTTTAGTTTGTTTGGTCCTTCAATGCTAAATGCTAATTTTTTATGTATAATATGTATAATAAATAGTTTGTTACTTTTGACTATATATATTTGTGTGTGTGTGTGTGTGTATATATATGCGTGTGTGTGTGTGTGTATAGTTTAAATATTTCTAGTTTAGAATTATATTTTTGGGTGTTGTATTGTATACATTTTTTAAAGTAATTGTTTTCAATTAAAAACATTTTTAATGGAGTTATTAGTGATTATTAAGCTATTTTGGCATTATTATCATCAATATTGTGTATTTCGATATTTTTGACATATTATATTTTTATTTAAAGGTAACAATATTTTTGTAGCCGATATTTTTGTTTTTGATATAGTTAAATATCGATATTTCTAACAATGATATTTTTGTTCTCTATATTTATACTTTTATTAGTTAAGTATAGGAAGTCTACATTTTTGTGATCCATATTTAATTTTGCTAGTTTTTTGTGTTTTGATGTTTCCTAAAACTCTTTGGTGCAGGGCTCTGTCATATATCCAGAGCCCTGCATCAAACAGCGAAGAGTAAGTAAGTAAGTAATACTTTATTTGTTTCAATTAGTTAAAATTGTTGCAAAATCTCAATACATGGAATTGCAAATGAAACAACATTCATCACCAATTTAGAATAATAAAATAGTATACAATATCACTTCACACATTTGATAAGCTCTGAAAAGACGACAAGGAATAAAAGAAAATATGTTTGTATATTCGGCCCGATCTGTTAGGCTGACCTTCGTCCGGGAAAGAGCGCAGAGCCACTAGAGTGCTGATGATAAACCATAGCCTGTGCTTTAAAATGATCAGGCAGCTGGCTGGGAGCACAGGGATTTTAAAGTGGGGTTGAGAATGTCATAGGAGCCTGTTGGATGGGGTCAGTTTTGGGCACCCGCAAAGCATTACAAAGTTGAACGTGTGAGGCGCAAATAGTAGTGGCGTTGTCTATGTACTTCGGTCTTACAGGAAGGGAATACAGGGCAGTGGGCCACTAAGGTGCAGAGTGCAGAGTGCTAATTGTAAACATAGTGCCTGATTGAGATGAAGACCTGATTGGGATGGGTCCCGCTGTTGCTTTTGTGGCGGTCCTCCTGTCTGCTTCCTTGGCGGTCCTTGTAGCTGAGTTGCCACTAAATTCCAAGTCAGGCAGTCAGACCGCCAAGGAAGCGGGTGGGAGGATGGCCAAAAAAGCAACCAATCCCACCTACATCGTAAACAGGCCCAGAGTCCCTGATTTACTTTCAGATGCATAACCGAGACCTGGGTTCAGTTGCTGAATTCAAGGTCCTTCCAGTTTGCACCACAGGTTGAAGTCCAAAGTGCTGTTTGTCCCTCGGAATGTCAGTTTTTCTTTATCCATCTGGGTTCTGATGTGCATTAGCCATTAAAATTTGTGAGTGACTGATCGGTTTAGGAGGTGTTGAGATAACTCAATGAATGTGGTGAATCTTGCCAGCTCCACTGGGGCTTCCAAGTTAAAAAGGAGTTATTCTACCTTGCTACAAGTACATACACCATGTTTTAAAAAAGATATGCTTTATTGGAGTGCAGCTTGCATTTAAGAGCACCGGGCTTATTCAGATCATGTGAGCCAAGAGTCCTGTTGTGTGTGACATAGTATGCATGCCCTGGTATTTTCTAGTGACTCCCAGCTGCCATTTTGGTCTTTGAATTCAAGAGCCATGAGTATAGCGAATAGGATCTGCTTGAGTATTGGCTTTCTTAATGCACAGTTTAAGTATAGCTGTGAGTGCTTTTCTCTGTATGAGTTCAGTATGACCTTAATATTGCTATTGCTGTTCAACGCTTTGATAGTACTGAGGTCTTCCTGCCTGGATAAAAGCCTCTAACTTGTTTTTCCAGGACAGATTTTAGAGCCTTGGGCTGGTTTGCGAGATTTGCCCAGTTGTTCGTTACCAGGTTTAATTTGGAGCAGGCTGCCGTCAGATATTCCGGCCAAGAGTTCTTTCCGTTTCTGAAAATGCCCTTCAACATTTCTTTCATTGTGTTTGAAGATGATGCATGGACTTTGCAGTAGTACTGGACTATGGTTGCCCAGTTCTCAAAGGATTGTTTGTTCAAGCCGAACTCAAGCCATACTAAATATTTGGGAACATATGGAGGATTTGAAAAATGCGCTTGTAGGCACAACATTGCACCCGTTCCATGGTATCCACTAAGGCTCCCAAGACACTATTTGTCCACAGCAAATGGAAGGTAGTAGTTTTTCTTTGATTACCTTCTGACTGGCATGGCTTCCTTGGCATCTTAAAGTATACAAAAAGTGATGAATGGAATGGCTGGAATCTCAGCCACTGGTAATTACTCGCACCGCATCCCAATCCCAATACAAATCCATCATTCTTTTCCACACCATGTCACCTCAGTTTGGACCCAGCTATATGCAAATCAGTCTCGACCCTGCTCTAATGGAAGCAGTCCAACCCGAACTGCCAGGTAAAGTCCACTCTGAAACGGAACACAAGCAACAGAGGACTGATTTCGCCGCTGTCATGTGCTCATCAGCTGGGTATAGCTTGGTTGCAGTGACACAGTGTGCACAGGACCCACGTCTGGGAATACCCGTCCCACTTAGAGCAACACTTTAAGTACACAAAACGTTTTGGATGGAATGCTTGAATTAATCGCAGCCACTAGTAATTGCTCAAGCTGCATCCCAATCCATTGTTCTCTTGCACACTATGTCACTTCAGTTTGGACCCAGCTAAATGCAAATGTGCTTGACTCTGCTCCAATGGGAACAGTCCAGTCCAAACTACCAAGCCAGGTCCTCCCTGAACCAGAACACAAGCAACCCAGGACTGGATTCACCCTTATTATAGGCTCATCAGCCAGGCATAGCTTGGTTCCAGTGACGCAGTGTGCACGGGACCAACGTATGAGCATACCAGGCCCACTTGGGGCAATATATCAAAGTCTAGAAAAAGTGATGGAACGAATGCTTGAATTAATCTCAGCCATTGGTAATTACTCTGGGCCACATCCAAATCCATCATTCTTTTGCACACCATGTCACTGTAGTGAGTTCTCTCTGAATACGTACAGGCATTGTTAAGTTAGCATAACCACGTTAGATGTTAGAAAGCCATCTTTTTGCTTTTGCACTCGGCACTGCGTTTACATGTTATTTCTTAAAACAGACTGTTGACTCGAGACTTGCTTCACACAAGCGCGATCTGTTGTTACTATCCCAAGCTCTGCGCAGCGACCTTGGTCTGTACATGGTGTGACAAACAGTCTGGGGTATTACACAATGCATGTTTTTCACTCTAGGTTGATCGGCCCACTATTTAGCCATAACACACGCGCAGCTGCAAATGCCTGAAAATTAGTGCTTTTAGTATCACAGACATCATGTTTATTATTCAGACTGAAGACGAGCCTTCCTGCGAGAAGTCTCCTGATGCTCCTGTGATGTGATTTCACTAAGCTGATCTTTGAGGTATGGGGTCCCCTATTCAAGCCTAAGAGACCTTCTATTAGCATAATAATAATATTAGCTTCTTAGTAAAGGGAAGGTGGTAGTATCCACTGTCATTATAATATGATCACCCCTTTTATATTCTATGGTATTGTAACTATGTTGCTGGTTTTGATATTAATCATTTGTCTGCTTGTATTAGCCAAAGTACTGCATCTTAGGACACGTGGTCTATAAAAATAAACCCCTTTTATTTACAACGTGTCTCTGTTGATTATTGTTGTGGACTGATGTGAGAATAATATACGAACAGGTATTTCCGATTCCCACCATTCCTGAGTATGTACTGAGTCGCTTGTTCTGGGTTGTCTACACATTGGGACCGCCGAGCTAAATCTCGGATAACGAATGGGACACTTATGCTAGCCGGATACTGGGTTCTGGGTTCTGAGGTGAGTTTCTGGTACACCACAATTCACTGAGGTCCTGGGGTTCTTCGCATAGTTCTGTGTATCAGCAGAATCCCTGCAACATGGCGCACCTAACGTTTGGTCTATGAGTTGAAACGCCTTAGTAGTGCTTACATTTAGTCCACAGCACCCTCATTCTTGTTTCCGGATAACAAGTCTGACGGATTTCAAACCTACCTAGTTCTATTGATATAGGTTCCTTCAAGCTTGATTATTAAAAAGGTTATTGAACCCTTGTGCTACTGAATACTTGAAGTGTAGCTTGTCCTTATGGCAATTAATATTGCGGCGCATAGCCGTGCGGCCCTGAAACGTCACTTGACGCAGTATGGGGTGCCGGACGCGGGCATGGACGTCATCTTTGTGGTGGGAGCCGATGCGGCTCACCCCTTTGAGTTGTTCTACTCTTGGGTGACGATTCCGGCAGTCAGTGGTAATGATAATACATTTCATTCTTACACTGCCACTGCCGTGCCTGCCGCCTATGCGCCTTATAGGACACAGGAGATACCAATATCTGCTTGGCAACATCAGATTTGGTTTAATGGCGCCCTCCCCCATGTGGTTATACCGCCGAGAATGGGCCCTTTATCAATTGCGGGGGCCACTTGGCCGGTACTAGCCGGATTTACGCCTCATCCCCGTTACCTCACGGTGACGGTGGATGAATTGCGTGTACTACACACTGCCCTTATAACAGTATATAGGGCGTTAGTGCAGTATGTGTCGCGCACTGTACAGGCGGGGGCGCCTGTTAGTGCGGGACAACCTAGTGATCGTCACGCGGTGGTCATTAGTCCTGTTATGGTCAATTCTGTTGTGGGCAAGCGCCCCCTCACAAGGGATGATTATCCTTTTTGGCTTGCTGAAAAATTTGACCAAATAGAGGCGGTGTATCCGCATACAACTCCTGTGGAAAAACACAGGATCCTCACCATTAGTTTGCCTAAAGACTTAGTTCCCCATATAGATGACTGTGTATCCTGGGGTAAGATTTTTGCTGCGACGTACGCGCAGTGCTTCGGCACTCCGTCTATGTTACAGCTGCCCTCCATCATTAAACAGGTTCAAGAGGACCATGGAGCGGAGTCTGCGATAGAATTGGGGATGCGGCTCCTCGGAGATTTTGGCCTGGTGGCTACCATGATAATGGGAAACCTTAAGGGTGATGCGTTGCACTTTCAGGTTCGTAATGAACTGAAGAAGGTTGCTGAAGAGGACAAGCCGCAGGAATTTGCTAAAATAATCGCAGAAGCATATCGTGATTTGGGTCGTAGCTCTTTAGGAGTTAAGCCTGTGATCAAGAATCCCGATTCTAAGCAGCAGGGTAAGGCAGGAACTTCTGGTAAGGATGAACGACCCTTTTTTCCAAAACAAAAGTGGCCGTTTAAACAACAGGGCAAGCAGCAGCAGAAACAGGGCTCTCGGCCTGCCTCTCCCGTACAGTCAAGTAGTGAACGCACTTATGATCTGCGAGATCGTGCTACTATTAAGTCTCCTGATAGATTTCAGGTTTCTGAACCGCGTTCTCCTCGTTCTTCACAGGAAACATCGGCTACACAGTCTGGTGGCGGAGGCGGTGGCAAAGGTCGGGGTGCTCCACAACAGCGTGACCAACCCCGACAGACTGAGGGTAAAGGCAAGCAGGACGAGTTTGCTCGACAAAGACCCCCGTTTCAGAAGAAGAAAGTGGCGGCTCTGACGGCAACATATGCCTCAGATAGTGCGGACACAGCTTCAGAACCGGACATGGGCGCTGACGCTACTAGACAGCGCAGCGGAAATTACCATAGTCCGTCAAGCTCTGCGTCCATTTCTGGCGGCGACAGCAACTGATGTATTGGTTACTGTTGAAACAGCTGACACCAGAGTGGCTCCCCCTGATAGACTTTATGAAATAGTCTTATTAATAGAGGGTGACATACAACGTACTATAAAAGGGATTTTTTGGGATAATCTGACCACCACCTATGATATCCTCCTAGCGGAGGCAGATTGGCCCCCGGCCTTCATTTTGGAAGCTCCTAGAGGGGAGGAGAAAATCCTCCCGTCCTTTGCGCACACAGTGCCTAAGGACCAAGCTGAAATGTACGCTGGTGAGTGGGCGCTGGCGCTTGCGCCAGCGGTATATCGTACTCAGGTGGGTTGGGACCGGTTGTCCCCCTGCCATGAGATTCCATTGCGGTCTATGCCCCAGCCTCAGCCCCAATATCCCATGCGTCGTGAGGCTAGACCTCACGTCGCGGCGATCCTTGAACAATTGGAATATCAGGGTGTAATTGAAACATGTGTGTCCCCTATGAATAACCCTTTATTCACTGTGACGAAGCCTGACGGCTCGTACCGTTTAGTTTTGGATTACCGGCACCTAAACTCCCATTGCCGGACCTGCGCGGTACAAAATACACATAGCTCGGCTCTAGTCGACAGTCTCGTGCGTAAACGATTTAAAACGACACTTGACATTTCCAATGGCTTTTTTAGCCATAACCTGTCCACACTGAGTAGCCAGTGGACAGCGTTTACTTCGGGCGGTAAACAAAAACAGTTTACGAGATTAGCCATGGGCTACAAAAATAGCCCTGGCGTCTTTTCCGCTCGCGTGGTTTCCCTCTTAGAAAGAATAGACCCCGAGGCATACTCCTATGTTGACGATATCTACCTCACGGATGACGAGCTGTTGCCGCATCTGTCTCGAGTCGACAATATTGTAGTGAGTTTTGCTGACTATGGCTACAAATTCAATTTTGCGAAGTCTCACATCGCGGAATATACAGTGTTGTTTTTGGGCTACGAGCTCAATAATGAAGGAAAGGGGTTAGCTCCCCACTTTCTGGAGAAGTGCGCATGCTTGAGTGCGCCAACGACACTAAAGAAATTACAATCTCTACTGGGCTTTCTGAATTTCGGCCGTACGTACATTCCTGATTATGCCCAGCGTATCAAGCCGCTTTACGCCTTGGTACAACCCACATTTTCGAAGTCTAGCTGGCAGCTGGAACATTCTAAAATTTTACAGTCTTTACAGGCTGACCTTCTTGCTTCACAATATTTGCTGACACGTGATAACCGCACCAACCTGGTAATAAGAATAGTGCCAGGCGCCGTGGGTTTCACGTATTTGACGTTTAATGAGGGCGATACAGTCCCCATTGCGTACAAATCCCACTTGTACACCTCTGCTGAATTACGTTTTTCCGCGGTCGAAAAAGTTCTGACTGCTGTACAGATGGCGATCCTTAAAGAACGCGCACTGTCACATGGGAAACAGATTCTGGTTGTAACACCCTATCCCGCCTTAGAAGCGGTGACAAAGGCAAGTGTACCAAATTCTAAAGCTTTGCATCCTCGGTGGATACAATGGGCCACAACACTGACGTCGCCAGACGTCACCTACATCTTTGATGCCTCATTACAGACTCAAGAGTTCTTGCAGTATGAATTCGTTCATCCGGCTCCTCTGTCTTTGCGCCCGCTCGAAGAATACCATTGTGTCATATACACTGACGGGTCTGCGCAGCCCGCAATTGGATCAAAGCACGCCTACTCAGCGGCTTGCGCAATTGTCGTAGGTACTTTCGTAAATGGTGAATTCCAATCTGATGCAGTGCATACGCAGTCATTGGGCGATTGTACCGCGCAATTGGCGGAGCTTCGGGCTCTAGTGCTTGCACTGGAGTTTGCCGATCCCCGAGTCACTACTCTAATTGTGAGTGATTCTTTCTACTGTGTCCAGTCCTATAATGACAATTTACACTTCTGGTCTCAGAATGATTATCGAGACACAAAAGGTGGCACAATTAAGCATAAAACGCTTTGGGTTCGAGTGGCAGACTTTAAAGAACGTCTCCCACTCGTGAATGTAATTCACACTCTTGGTCACCAACGACTTGGTGTCCATGCTGTCGGCAACGGCTTGGCTGACGAGGCAGCAAAAACAGCAGAGGCTACATACTTAGTGGCAGCAGTAACCAGATCAAAGAGTAAGATTGATGATGACATCTTGGCAGCTATTGCTGCTACAGAAAAGGGAGGCGATTACCCGAAGGGTTTTCCTTCTCGTTACATTTACCATTTAAGTCCTGATAATGTCCCATTAGTGAGGATTAACGACGTTGGTGACAGAATTATTCCCAACGCGGACTGCAGACCCGCACTGATTCTGGCTGCTCATGAGGGGTTGGCGTCAGCCCACGCCGGAGTGTCAGCCACTATATCTCTGCTACAACAACGTTACTGGTGGTTCGGTTTATATAAACAAGCGCGCGCTTATGTTCTCGATTGTGACATTTGCCAACAGATTAAACCTTCTACTGTTGCGCGCCCATCACAAACACAGTTGTACATATCCAATAAACCATTTGGTTGTGTTTATTTGGATCACTGCGGTCCTTTTTCTTCTGATACTGCGTACAAGTACATCTTGGTTGCAGTGGATTCGTGCACACGTTTTCTGTGGGTATGGCCACAAAGGAGTGCTGACTCGCGGACTGTCATCAGAGATTTGCGTGTCTTTGTGGGAACTTTTGCGTGTGGTACCTTCCATTCTGATCAGGGCCCTGCGTTTGCCTCTAAGGCTTACAAGGAGGCTATGAGAAATTTGGGGGTCCTAGTCAAATTTTCGTCCCCCTACCGACCTGAGGGTAATAGTGTGGTGGAGCGAATGAACCGTGACTTAAAGCAATCATTGACAGCCCGTGTTTTAGGCACAGGCCGAAACTGGCTAGCCCATTTGTATAACGTCCAACGTGCACTTAATAATCTCCCTAGAAGGTCTCTGGGTGGGCGGACCCCGTACATGATGCTCTTCGGAATCAGAATGTTTGTACCAGACCTTGATGGTCTAGACATGGCGGCGTCGACCGCACCCTTTGACGTAGATGATCACTGTGCTGTTTTACAGACTCTGCAAGAAGCCAGAGACACTCTATCGAAGGAACACATGCCCTCCACATCTGAAGCTGAAGTTCAGATTCCGGTAGTCGGCTGGCTACCCCGAGTTGGTGATCTGGTCCGTGAGAAGGTGGAGAACAAGAAGGAGTTCGGCCCCTCTTATCGTGCACCAGTTCCAGTGCTTGGAGTGCAGGGTACAAGAACAGTCATTTTACCTCCACTTCCTGGTCGCAAAGAAAACAGGTACATCTCAATTGACAATGTCAAACTTCAGCGAGTGGCCGATACTTCTTAGTGTGACTCCAGCAGTTTCATGCCAGACGATGCAAAGAAATTCAATGTTGACTCTTGCTTCTAACACCTTGCCTGATGTTGCCATCGAGATGCAATCGGTTACTGATCCCTTGTTGATACCATCGGCTGGTGGTTTGCCCGAAGAGACTGAGTATGCTTATCCTACACGTGGTCCCTCACCTGTTTTACAATCTACGGCGCTTGGACAGTCCCGTTTCTCCTTTGACACTAACTCATTGCCCTCAAGCCCCCCATCGAACATTGCAGTTTTTTTCAGCTGGTTTAAGAGACATTTTTTGATTGCCCCTTGGACATACATTTGGCTGTTGCTTTTCAGTGTTTTTTTGTTTATGTCCATTGGATTTGTAATAGTTTTTTTCCGTCTTGTGGATGGCCACTATCTGAGTGAGAGATCGACAATTAGACTTATCAATGGAACTTTGGCCCCCCACTCCTCGTCCCACATCATGAAGAGGGACCAGACTTTTGTGAATATTACTGCCTGGCCCGTCTTGGATGGAATCGCATGGGATGCTGTTAAATTCCAAATTCATGGGCCTACAGAGGTCATTAATGTACCTAATGTATTTCGTGTTTCTATGGGTGATGTGGTTAGGCAGAACATACGTTCTGATGATTGGGATGTACACGCCATTGAATCACTGTTTTCTGATTTGAAATATTATGCCGCTTTTGATGCTGAAGATTTATACGAAAATGCGGCTAATTATGCGGAACAGTATTGTTTTCAACATTATGGCAATCATTTCCTGCATAAAGCAAATACGTTTAGAAATTTTGTAAATTTTACCCAATGGGAACACTGTCCTACTCCCGAATTCGGAAGTTCACAAACACTGGTTAACAAGTATTCATATTTTACCGATTTCAGTGTTTCCAACCCGGCAGCGTTTTATTTTAAGGTGCTGCCTGAGTCTGCCGCAAAGGTTAGACTGACACACACGAAGCTACTTTATTCTAAGTCCTTTATGGACGAGTTGTCAATCAAAGGTTATGATGTATGGAAGGCTACTATTGATCTAAAGTCGGTTTGGGGTTCCAAGCCGTGGCAGGTACAGGGTACAGAGGCTTTACATCGTGCCTGTCTTATACCAAATCATATTTTATTTTTAAATTCATCCATCTTCCAAACCACCTGTTTCGGATTGGCTACTTCTAAACAATTAAAGTCACCTTCTGTGCCAGATCTGGGCGCTTATCCCAATTGGGATAACCACACAGATCTGTCCCGCGCTGCTTTGCAATCCTTAGTTTCAAATACATCTTTCAATATTTCGAAAGTTAATAGTGAGGGTTGGTTAATTTGGCAAAGCAGTTCAGATATCTGTCAACGACGTTTTCTGGGACTGAAACCGGGGTATACTCAAGAACGTGTAGACCCTCGGTTTGAGTCGTCACATACTGTCACTACATACTCTGTGGGCAAGTTATGTCAATCTTGGCTGCGACATTCCACTTTGGCGTCTGTCAAGGATCACTTATCACAATTACATGACAGAATAGATTTGAATGATTTTGTTAAGGGTCCTGTGGGCGGCAGAACCAAAAGGTGGGCGTATGCTATTTACAACGAAGTCTGGAAGTTGTCACAGATTGAGGCGGCTTCCAGATTGAGAGCTATTGACCAAGCAAACATGGAGAAGGTTTTAGCCGTTATAGATAATAGCATTAGCACTCTCTCTTCTAGGATTTATACATTAGATAATATTGTTTCGTCAGTTGTTGATATTGTGCATGATGATATGTCTGTGTTATATCATGGTCAAAACCAGTTGCGTTCTGTTATGCAGTTTGCGTGGACATTGCAGACGTTAAAGGCAGGGAGGGTCCCTTGGGACTATTTGAACACTACATCGTTATTCCTTCCCTTTAACCTTACTGACAAGCAGCGCTTTATGTCCATGAAGGATGCTACATATGCATTGTTACATATTGAAAAATTAGAGCCATTGCCCTTCTCAGTAGCGGAGATCAATTCGGCTACGTGGCTAGCACACGGATTGATAACTCTCCCTTTTGCGCTTTTTAAGTTTACGTCTTGTATGAAACATTATGCTTTAGGTAGATATGAACCGCTAGGCACCGCTTTCATACACGAGGTTTGGTCCCTCCCCTTTACGTATAGATGTACTAGGGACGGAACTGAGGTTTATTTGAAAGGCGAGGAATGCACCACGTCACCAGACCATTCCTTGGTTTGTAGGCACATTCAATTACACGGCGCGTGCAATGTACAAGCCCCGAATTTGGCCTGCGTTCTGCGAGGTATCCCAGTGCCTGTGATTACCCCTTCTTTCACGCTGCTTGCTAACGGTAGTTATTTAATTTTGAATAATGAAGCTTGCTGTGGGATGTTAGTGGGAATCCCATACATAGTAACTGTCTCGCAGAAAGTTGTCTGCTGCAATAATGTTCTCTTTCCACCCCCGCATGGGCGGCTGGATGTTTCTATCTGGCCTTCGATTCCAACCTTGAAAGCAGAGTTCAACAAGTTGAGCAGAATAAGAGCCTTATTGTCCCAAAAAGAGGTGTCTTTGACTTCCTCTCGTGAAACATTCGACCTTCACGTTGCTAATACGCGCACAGAGGTACAGGCGCTTCTGAATACTGACCTCCCCCTACATTTCGGCTCTTTGATCCAAACTATTTTCAATGCCTCGTCCACGACCGGCCTGGCTCATTTTTTTACACTTGTGGGCTCGGGTCTCGTGACCTCTTTCCAAACTATTTTTGGTGTGGTTCCGGGCTTTTTTCATTCCCTTTTCTCGAGCATCTTTGGAGGTGTTCCGCTACTTCTGGCGCTAGTGGCAGGTGTGCTGCTTTTCCTTTTCATACTACGAAATGGCTGCTCCATCTGTGCCACTCGTGCACCTGTCCCGCCTGCAGCTTCTTCGGGATAGGATGCTTGACTTTTATGGAACTCTGCCGTTGGCGACATTAAGCCTGGCGTATGGATTGTCCTTCCGGTATTGCTACTTCACCTGCGTACAGCCTGTGCTACACTGCCTGGATTGCCCCTTTGAATGGCCTTTGGATTTGTGCTTGACCAGCCTGGTGTCTCCGGTGCCGGATTTCGATCGACTAATGAGGCCCTTAGTGTCTCACGAGTTGACCTGTTCTGGTGTCCGGATAATGGCTTGTGGAGCAGCACATGGGATCCTGGGTAATTGGGACATCTCTACAGCTGCCTACAACTTCTTGGCTATGAGCTATTTGGAGGAACATTCCGGGTGCCCTCTGATCGTGCTGGAAGCTCCGCTGATTGAAGAACACGTGTGTTCCTTCTCGTTGATGGATTGGATGGCTGAGACTTTCGCTGGCCCTGCAAATGATTTTTTGTTGGAAGCGGTTGCCACATATGCTGCCTATACATTCATGGATTGACTGAACTATCGTCCTTGGCGCCTGTCGCTCCTGGACAGCACCCTGCCGCGGCATATACACTTTTTGCTTTCTCCCTGATGGTTGTTTTGAGTTTTTTTTTTAATTGATTATATTTTTTTTTCCGGACTCCACAGTTTCCCCTGTTGCTTTTCAATTTTTTTCGTTTCAGACTTTAACTCATTCTGAACCTTTGAATTGGTTACGCCTTGTTCTGCTCTGACGAAACTGAACTCTGCGTTCTCTCTTTTCTTGCCTACTAAATAGTGCTTCGATCAAGGGGGCGTGTAGTGAGTTCTCTCTGAATACGTACAGGCATTGTTAAGTTAGCATAACCACGTTAGATGTTAGAAAGCCATCTTTTTGCTTTTGCACTCGGCACTGCGTTTACATGTTATTTCTTAAAACAGACTGTTGACTCGAGACTTGCTTCACACAAGCGCGATCTGTTGTTACTATCCCAAGCTCTGCGCAGCGACCTTGGTCTGTACATGGTGTGACAAACAGTCTGGGGTATTACACAATGCATGTTTTTCACTCTAGGTTGATCGGCCCACTATTTAGCCATAACACACGCGCAGCTGCAAATGCCTGAAAATTAGTGCTTTTAGTATCACAGACATCATGTTTATTATTCAGACCGAAGACGAGCCTTCCTGCGAGAAGTCTCCTGATGCTCCTGTGATGTGATTTCACTAAGCTGATCTTTGAGGTATGGGGTCCCCTATTCAAGCCTAAGAGACCTTCTATTAGCATAATAATAATATTAGCTTCTTAGTAAAGGGAAGGTGGTAGTATCCACTGTCATTATAATATGATCACCCCTTTTATATTCTATGGTATTGTAACTATGTTGCTGGTTTTGATATTAATCATTTGTCTGCTTGTATTAGCCAAAGTACTGCATCTTAGGACACGTGGTCTATAAAAATAAACCCCTTTTATTTACAACGTGTCTCTGTTGATTATTGTTGTGGACTGATGTGAGAATAATATACGAACAGGTATTTCCGATTCCCACCATTCCTGAGTATGTACTGAGTCGCTTGTTCTGGGTTGTCTACACATTGGGACCGCCGAGCTAAATCTCGGATAACGAATGGGACACTTATGCTAGCCGGATACTGGGTTCTGGGTTCTGAGGTGAGTTTCTGGTACACCACAATTCACTGAGGTCCTGGGGTTCTTCGCATAGTTCTGTGTATCAGCAGAATCCCTGCAACATCACCTCAGTTTGTATCCACCCATGTGCAAATCACCCAGCTCCAATGGGAACAGTTTAGCCCAAGCTTCCAAGCCAGGTCCTCCTTTAACCGAAACACAAGCATTCCATCCATCATCTTGTTGTTTTTGCATTTGATGCCCTAAATACGCCTGGTATGCCCAGACGTTGGTACCTGTCTCACTGTGCTACTGGAACCATGTTATACCTGGCTGAAGAATCCTAAATAGGTCAAATCCGGTCCTAGATTGCTTTGGTTCCAGTTCAGGGAGGACCTGGCGTAGCAATTTGGGCTAGAGTGTTCCCATTAAGAGCAGGGTCAAGACTGATTTGCTTATGACTGGGTCCAAACTAAGGTGGCATGGTGGGTAAAAAAACGATGGACTGGGATGCGGCCCGAGCGATTGCCAGTGGATGGGATAAATTTCGTCACCTTGTTGTTTTTGTATTTGATGCACAAAGTCTGCCGTGTATGCCCAGACATGAATCCTGGGCTCACTGTGCCACTGGAGCCAAACTATACTTGGCTGAAGAGCCATAACTAGGGCAAAATTGGTCTCAGTTTGCTTGTGTACTGGTTCATTTCATCAGTGACTTATGCTGCCTGATTTTCCTCTTTTATTCACTTTGCAAAGACATTCAATCAATCAATCAATCATTTGTAGAGCACGCTACTCACCTGTGAGGGTCTCAAGGTGCTAGAGGGGGATGGGGGAAGAAGCAGCTACTGATCGAACAGCCAGGTCTTGAGAAGTCTCCTGAAGGTCAGCAGGTCCTGTGTCTGATACAGGTGGGTGGTGAGGGTGTTCCATGTCTTGGCGGCGAGGTGGGAAAATTATCTGCCGCCGGTGGTCATTCAGCGGATGCATAGGATGGTGGCGAGGGTGAGGTCAGCCAAGCAAAGCTGGCGGTTTGGGGTGTAGAAGGTGAGTCATTCGTGAGGTACCCTGGACCGGCGTTGTGGAGTGCTTTGTGAGCGTGGGTGAGGAGCTTGAAGGTGATCCTCCTCTTGTTGGCCAGGAGCCAGTGTAGGTCTCTCAGGTGGGCGGTGATGTGGCTGTGGTGAGGGATTCCGAGGACGAGGCATGTGGAGGTGTTTATTATGCGTTGAAGTCTTTTCTGGAGTTTGGCCGTGGTTCCCGCGTAGAGGACGTTGCCGTAGTCCAGCCTGCTGATGATGAGAGCTTCAATCAATCAATGAGGCGTTTGTTAAGCGCGACTACTCACCCGTAAGGGTCTCAAGGTGCTGAGGGGAGGGGGGGGGGTAGCAGGCTCCAGTCGATCATGGGGGGGGTCTGTCGAATAAGGTTTCTTGTGAAGATGGGGAGCGATGTTGTCTGTCTGAGGTGGAGCGGAAGGGCGTTCCAGGCTCGGGCCGCGAGGCAGGAGAAGGAGCGGCCACCCGATCTGGCCTTTCTGGTGCAGGGGACCGGTGTCGTGGAGGGCCTTGTGGGCGTGGGTGAGCATCTTGAAGGTGACTCTAGCTTCGATGGGGAGCCAGTGGAGTGTGCGCAGGTGCTTGGAGAAGTGGCAGTGTCTTGGCAGGTCGAGGACCAGTCTTGCGGCAGCGTTCTAGAAGTTCTTTAGCTTGCGAGTGAGGTTTTTGTTTATTCCGGCGTAGAGTGCGTTGCCGTAGTCGAGTCTGCTGGTGACCAGGGCGTGAGTGACGGTCTTTCTGTGTTCGAAGGGGATCCATTTGAAGGTCTTACGTAGGTGGTGGAGGGTGTGGAAGCAGGAGGACGAGACGGAGTTGATCTGGCGGTCCATTTTGAGTTCGGAGTCCAGGATGATTCCCAGGTTACGTGCTTGGTCTGTGGGGGTGGGCGGGCTTCTGAGGACGGGAGGCCACCAGGTGTCGTTCCATGCGTCTGGGTTTGTGCCCATGTTTTGTTGGTGTTTAGTTATAGGCAGCTGTTTTTCATCCCTTTAGCGACGGCTTCCATGCCTTCTCGGAAATTGTGTCTGGCGGTATTGGGTTTGTTGGATAGGGAGAGGATGAGTTGGGTGTCGTCTGCGTATAACACAATGTTGAGTCCGTAGATTCTGACGATGGGGGCGAGACGTTGAAGAGTGTAGGGCTGAGGGAGTACCCCTGGGTGAATCCGCAGGTGGGAGGTGTAGGGTCGGAGATGAAAGAAGGTAGTCTGACCCGCTGCGTTCTGCCGTTGAGGAAGGAGCAGATCCAGGTGAGGGCCTTGTCCTGGATTCCTGCGACGTAGAGTCTGCATATTAGTGTGTGGTGAGAGACTGTGTCGAACGCCGCTGAGAGGTCGAGGAGGATGAGGGCACACACACACATGTTCTCGGGGCATGTGTGTGCGCAACATGTGTGCACAGATCAATTTCAGGGGGTGCAATAGTGTGTCCTTTTGACACCCTTGCACCCTTGAAATTGCATGCGCAATTTCGAGTACCTATTGGGAAATCGCAAATTGCGCATGCAATTTCCCATTCTTTCCTATGGGCATGTAAGCCTATAGGAATGAATAGGAAGGCATTCCTTAATTGCGATTCGCAATTTGCGACTCGCAATTAAGTAATGTTTGGGAATTGCAAATTTTATAACAATTCCTACATGCATAGGCTTTTGCAATTCCTTAATTGCGATTCCTTAATAATTGCAATTTAGGAATCGCAAAAGCCTACATTGATGCATGTGCCCCTAATTTGTAGTAAATTCCCGTTACATTTTTAAGTTGTCATTCAGAAGAGAAATGCCTGGGTTTGGTAGGTTTCCCTAGATGGTCGCCTTGCCTGGGACCAAAAATGCAGGTGCCCCCCTTGCAAAACCAGGTCGTTTTGTGATACAAAATAAGTTTTGGGCCCTTCCCTGTCGCTGGCACTTGGCCCACCCACACAAGTGAGGTACCATTTCTATAGACCTGGGGAAATGCTGGGTGGTAGGAAATTCGTGTTGGCCTGGTGATCCCACAACTTTCCCAAACAGAAATGTGAGGAAAATGTTATTTTTTTGTTTTAAAGCTAAATTACTGGGCAAGAAAACATTGGGGGATCCACGCAATCTACAACTCCCTGGACTCCCCTGGTGGCCTAGTTTTCAAAAATGCCTGGATTTGGTATGTTTCCCTAGATAGCCATCGAGCCAGGGACCAAAAGCACAGGTGACTCCCTTGCAAAACCAGTTTGTTTAGTGAAAAATTATTTTGATGTCTCCACAATAAGTTCTGGGCCATTTCCTGTTGCAGGCACTTGGCCTACCCACACAAATGAGGTATGATTTCTATCAGCAGACTTGGGGAAATGCTGGGTGGGTGGAAGTTTGTGGCTCACCCGCAGATTCCAGAACGAACCATCACAGAAATCTGACAAAAATGTGTTGTTTTGTTTGACAAAGTTTAAGGTTTGCAGGGGATTCTGGGTAACAGAACCTGGTGAGAGCCACACAAGTCATCCCATCCTGAATTTCCCTGGGTGTCTGTTTTTCAGAAATGTACAGGTTTGCTAGGTTTCCCTAGGTTTTCCTAGGTGCCGGCTGAGCTAGGGCCCAAAATCCACAGCTAGGCACATTGCAAACAATTGGTCAGTTTTCTGTGGAAATATGTGATAGGTTGCGTATTGGGCTGTTTCCTGTCGCAGGCACTAGGCCTACCCACACAAGTAGGGTGCCATTGTTATCGGAAGACTTGGGGGAATGCTGGATGTGTGTAAGTGTGTGGCTCCCCACAGATTCCAGACCTTTGCATCAGAGAAATGTGAGGAAAATGTGTTTTCTTTTACAAAGTTTCAGCTTTGCAAGGTATTCTGGGTAACAGTACCTGGAGAGAGCCACACAAGTCACCCCATCCTGGAATCCTCTGGGTGTCTAGATTTAAAAGATGTACAGGTTTGCTTAGGTTTACCTAGGTGCTGGCTGAGCTAGGGCCCAATATTCACAGCTAGGCACTTAGCAAAAAAAGTCAGTGGAAAAATGTACTAGGTCCATGTTGTGTTTTGGCCGTTTCCTGTCGCGGGCGTTAGGCATACCCACACAAGTAAGGAACCATTTTTATTGGGAGATTTGGGGAATGCTAGTTGTGTGGAAGTTTGTGGCTCCCGCAGATTCCAGAACTTTCCATCACAGAAATGTGAGGAAAATGTGTTTTTTTTAACAACGTTTCAGGTCTGCAAGGGAATCTGGGTATTAGTACCGTGTGAGAGCCACACAAGTCACCCCATCCTGGAATCCCTGGGTGTCTAGTTTCCAAAAATGTACAGGTTCACTAAGTTTCCCTAGGTGCTGGCTGAGCTAGGGCCCAAAATCCACAGCTAGGCACTTTGCTAAAAAAGGGTCAGTATTCTGTGGAAAAACGTGATGGGTCCACATTGCGTATTGGGCCGATTCCTGTTGCGGACATTAGGCCTACCCACAAAAGTGGGATACCATTTTTATCACATTGCGTATTGGGCCGATTCCTGCTGCGGACACTAGGCCTACCCACAAAAGTGGGATACCATTTTTATCAGGAGACCTAGGGGAACACAGAATAGTAGAACAAGTATTTTTACTAGTTGTCTTTCTATGCTTTTCTACCTTCCAAATGTAAGACAGTGGGTAAAAAAGAAGAAATTTGAAATATGCCCTCTAATTCACATGCTAGTATGACTACCCACAAATTCAGGGATGTGCAAATAACTTTTGCTTCTAAACTCCATATCTTGTTCTCAATTTATAAATACATAGGTTTCCTAAGTGCCTATTTTTCACTCTTTATATTTTACCAAATTAGTTGCTGTAAACACGGTATACAATGGAAAAACCATTGCAAGGTGCAGCTCAGTTATTGGCTCTGAGTACCTCGGGTTCTTGGTGAACCCACAAACCCTATATATTCACGCAACCAGAAGGGTCTCAAGGGGGTAACGATATATTGCTTTAAAAAATCTGCCAAATTTTGTAGAAGTTGCAGGTGAAAATGTAGGCACAAATGGCAGTTTTTTCAACTCAATTTCAATTTTATTTTATTTCAACTGTTAGTTTCTATTAAAAAAACCTTAAAGGATCTACAAAAATGACTTCGTGCTGAATTCAGAATTGTATCTTATTTTCAGAAATGTATAGCTTTCTGGTTTCCATTATTGGTTTCATACCCATTTCTACCACTAACTGGAAGGAGGTTGAAAGCACAAAAAATAGGAAAAATAGGCTATGTCCCGGTAAAATGCCAAAACTGTGTAGAAAATGTTGGTTTTCTGATAAAAGTCTGCATGGTGATTAGGGCAACACAACCCCCTTGTTGATGCCATTTGCAGGGAAAAACAAGACGCTTTCTTCTGCAGCACCTTTTTTCAAATTTTTCCCCCCAAAAAACACATTTAGGTGTATTTTGCCTAATTTCACGGTCCCCTCCAGGGGAATCCACAAACCCCTGGTACCTTTAGAATCCTCAGGGTGTTGGAAGAAAAGGACTCACATTTGGCATGGATACCTTATGTGGACAAAACGTTATGGGGGCCTAACGCAAACTACCACAAATAGTCAAAAAAGGGTGCGGCACAGGGCGGGTGGCACAGGCCTGGCAGCGAAGGGGTTAAAATGAAAAGGAATGTACTTGCTCTCAAGAGTATCTCTATAAGCAGAAAAATTAGCATTGCTCTTGAGAGGATGAATAGGGAATCCGTCTGCAAATGTGGACAGGGACACGTGATCTAACGAACAAGCTTCACACAGCTAAAACATAACATCCCATCTAAGTGATACATTCTCCAGGTTCCACCAGGCAAAAACCAATCAGAAATCAGTGTTCTCTCCATACTTAATTCGACCGCTTTCTCCCTGATAATACAATGCCAACTTCTTCTCTCGCTGCGACCTTCACGATATCTCAGAATGGAGTGCACGTAATGAAGTCACTGTCTAGACCAACTAATTGCTACTCTGTGTCCTTCAAACTGTAAGCTAGCAAAGAATAACATTTCTAAATGATCACATGGTGACTATGGTGCCTGAAACAGAAAAAGTGTTATGCATAACAAGCAGAATTGCAATGTTTATTTGAAACATAAAGTGAAGCAACTAGACCTGCTTATGACACTATTAAACCACACATATGCTAACTAAAGTTAATCAAAATATATGATTCATTCAGTTTAGTAAACCTAAATATAAAACATTATGAAAAGTAATATGTGAACTAAAATGCAGAAATAGCTCATAAATCATTTGTAAACCATGTATAAATCTTATAAGGAGTAGTTATGTGTGTTAGCTTAAAATTAAGCAACACTAAATTATGGTGATACTGTGTCATCAGAACTGACTAAGAACTTAGGGGCATATTTACAAGTGAATGGCTAAGCGTGGCTTTAAGCAAAAATTGCTAATGCCATGCAGGGATGCGCCACGGTACTGCACATCCCTGCGTTTTCCCTCCCACTGGCGTTAAACTCAGCTGCCTAGCACCAATGCAGGCACCCTTGCACCGTAGTGCAAGGACTCCTGCGTTGAGATAATGATTGCTTATGTGCAGGAAGGTGTTCCTTCCTGCACATAAACAATGACTAATGGTGATTTGTAACTCCTATGCAAATCATCATTTTTCTAATGATTGTTTATGTGCAGAAGTGACACCTTCCTGCACATAAACAATCATTCATTATGATTTGCTGCAATGCAGCATACATAGAAACAGCAAAAACTAGGAGAAATTAAACATTTCTCCTCGTTTCGCCATGTTAAGGGAAGGTGTTCCCTGGTCTTAATTTTGGCGCTGCCCCATATTTACACCACCCTTGTAAATAGTGGGCAGCGTCAAAATCAATGGGTGTTGCAGCTGAACGCCCACCGCAACACCCATTGTCCGCCACTTTTACGCTAACTATAGCGTGAAAGAGGGCCTTATTTACAAGGCGGCGTTAAGCCACGTTCAGCCCATGAACGTCACAAAAAGAGACGTTCCTGTGGCGATAAGCCTGAGCAAATATACTCCTTAGTATCGGGGCATTTAGACTTCTGCAAAATTATTTATACAGGTCTCCCTAATAAATCTCTCAGGCATATTGCAAAGTCTATAAAACCAGCTATGCCTACATTTGTGGAAATACAACCACACCAACCCAGCCTTAAAAACACTCTTAACTTACAGTGAAGTAGAGGATGAAATACAAGATTCTCTGGCCGTGCGTGATGTGAGGTTGGACCCAGCGCCTAGCCTGTGCCCCAGCCTTGTGCCCAATCCCTGCTGGTGGTCAACCCACCGCTGCGCACTGTCCTCTTTTGATTCAATTATTTTCTCAGTCCCGCAAGACTATTGTGAGAGTCTCTCTGGAGCCAGCGTGTCTGCCTGTTCTCTAGCAAGACTCTCTCGGGATCAAAGGGGGCTGCGCCGACTCCAGAGAGAATCCCACAGGATCTTGGCACCCTAAAAAGATTTTTTTCAAATTTGGCCCCAGGCAGGTCTCTCGTGGACCCCCACACAAGAGCTAGGGTGTCAGGGTATCCCTACCCTACGCCCTTCTAGCTTAATTATTTGTAATATTCAGGACACAGTGACCAAGTCGCTGAGCCCTGTAATGGTGCTGCAACATTGTAGCAAGATTATTTATTTGCTTGGAGTGCTCGTACATCTTTGACAGATCACCAGATCCATTCTTAGGTGCATGCAATTCTGAGGAGAAGTCATCCTTGGAGTTTTCAGTATTCAGCTGGTGCGACTTAACTTGTAAAGGAATTGTTAATACGCTTCAGTTGCTTAGATCTTTTGTAGGCTACTCTGCCATTCAATTTCACCAAAGACAAGGCTCATTTCACCATCCCTTTGCAGATGTTCAACTTTTGTCCAACACATAAACCATCTGGGAGGAACAAAGCATAAACCCCTGATAGTGTGGCAAAGGCATTTTGAGAGTTCTGCCCCCAAATCATTTTACGTTTACTTGGTAGCAGAGTGGCACTACAAATATTTTCATTACAGGAGACTTCTTCCAGTAATCCAAGAGTTTTTCAAGCACAATCATCAATGTGGGCCTGTTGCCAATGGATCTTTGTCTCAAGGTTGAACTCAGATTTGCCCCACTTTTAGAGCATCCTCTTGCCTGGAGCAGATTCTTAGGCAAGGAGCCTTAGTGGTTTTAATTTCCCCGTTCTGAATGGCTCAGGTCTGGTTCCAATCACTTCTCAAAATGGTTATAGATATTCCTGTATTGCTTTCATTTCACCCTCATCTCCTCTAAGAGGCCCCACAACAAGACTCACAGTCTTATAAAATCTTCCTGGGCAACATTAAGACTCACGAGAAAGCTTAGCAAGCTTGCAGTTGGTTGTTGTGTGGAAAGGAATTACTACCTAATTTTAGCAAATTTCCATTCAGTTCTCAATTCCCTTGCCTCCTTGTCACCTTAAAGTATACAAAAAGTGAAGGATGGAATGCCTGAATTAATCTCAGCCACTGGTAATTACTCGGGGTCACATCCCAATGCATCATTCTTTTGCACCCCATGTCACCCCAGTTTTGACCCACTCATATGCAAATCAGTCTTGACCCAAACTGCCAAGCGAGGTCCTCCCTAAACCGGAACACAAGCAACCCAGTACAGGTTTTGCCCTTGTTATGGGCTCATCAACCGGGTATAGCTTGGTTCCAGTGACACAGTGTACCCAGGATCCATGTCTCAGCATACCCATCCTACTTAGGGCAACATATTAAAGTATTCAAAAAGTGATGAATGCAATACTTGAATTAATGCCAGCTACTAGTAATTACTTGGTCCACATGCCAATCTGTTGTTGCTTTGCACATCATATCACTTCAGTTTGGTCCCAGCTATATGCAAATCAGTGTAGCCTCTGCTCCTATGGGGACAATTCAGCCCAAACTACCAAGCCAGGTCCTCCCTGAACCAGAACACAAGCACCCCAGGACCGGATTCGCCATTGTCATAGGCTCAGCAGCCAGGTATACCTTTGTTCCAGTGACACAGTGTGCCTGGGACCCACGTCTGGGCATACCCGACCCCCTTAGGGTGACATATTAAAGCATACAAAAAGTGATGGATGGAATACTTGAATTAATCTCAGTCCCTGAAAATTACTCGGGCCACATTACAATCCATTGTTCTTTTGCACACCATGTCACCTCAGTCTGGATCCAGCTATATGCAAATTGGTCTTGACCCAGCTCCAATAGGAACACTCCAGCCCGAGCTGCCAAGCCAGGTCCTCCCTGAACTGGAGCACAAGCATTCCATTCATCCTCTTATTATTTTTGCATTTGATGCATTTGATGACCCTGTTCCTATTGGAGCTGGGTCAAGACTGATTTGCATATGACTAAGTCCAAACCGAGGTGGCATGGTGAGCAAAAAAGCGATGAATTGTGATGCGGCCCGAGCGATTGCCAGTGGATGAGATTAATTCAAGCATTCCATCTATCACCTTGCTGGTTTTGCATTTGATGTCCTAAGTGTACCGGGTATGCCCAGACGGGGGTTCGGGGCTCACTAGGCCACTGGAACCAAGCTATACCTGGCTGAAGAGGCCTAACTAGGTCCTAGGTTGCTTGTGTTCTGGTTCATTTCATAGTGACTTAAGTTGCCTGATTTTCCACTTCTTTTAAAAAGATTACATTGTTAGTACATTCCTGTTGTATTTCTAAGTTGTAATACGCAAGCCTGTGCTGTTTGATTGTATAGGTTAATGCTCAATTATGCATTTGGCATTTTGCTAAGACGCTTGAAATGCTTCAAAAATTAGCAGTATGCTCAAACACGCTGAACACTTTGTACATGCTGCTTGTGAAGCTCATGCTTCCAAAGAGCTCAACCCTTTTCATTGTCCAGTGGAGGCAAAGCTGTGCTGTCCTTTGTTTCATCGCTCCCTCTCTTTTCTTTTTTTTATATGCAGTTTGCCAATACCATGGCCGCCCACAGATTAGCCCCAAACCCTCTCATCCCCTCCTCGGACAGGTGCACTCTGTCGGGATCGTACAACTCCTGGCGTGCTGTATGCTCTCCAGGCTGTTGGATTTGCAAAATTTGCTCACTGATGGATTAAACCCAGATCAGTTGACTGAGGGTGAGTGCTTGCAATGTTCAACACTCCGTCCATCATTTCCTTTGGTTTTTGCTTTGTTCGCCATAAGTTGGCAGGGTATGCGCAGACGTGAGTCACTTGCTCACTTTGCCACTGGATTCAAGCAAGCCTGGCTGAAGACGGCTGAAATGCCAGAGACCGGTCCTAGGAAGCTTGGTTCCGGTCCAGGGAAGACATGGCTTGGCAGTTCGGGCTGGACTGTTCCCATGAGGCACAGGGTCAGACTGATTTGCATATGGCCATGTCTGAACTGGGGTGGCAGAGTGGGCTAAAGAACGGTGATGGATTAAACCCAGATCAGTTGACTGGGGGTGAGTGCTTGCAATGTTCAACACTCCGTCCATCATTTCCTTTGGTTTTTGCTTTGTTCGCCATAAGTTGGCAGGGTGTGCTCAGACGTGAGTCCCTTGCTCACTTTGCCACTGGATTCAAGCAAGCCTGGCTGAAGACGGCTGAAATGCCAGAGACCGGTCCTAGGAAGCTTGTTTCCGGTCCAGGGAAGACATGGCTTGGCAGTTCGGGCTGGACTGTTCCCATGAGGCACAGGGTCAGACTGATTTGCATATGGCCATGTCTGAACTGGGGTGGCAGAGTGGGCTAAAGAACGGTGATGGATTAAGCCCAGATCAGTTGACTGGGGGTGAGTGCTTGCAATGTTCAACACTCCGTCCATCATTTCCTTTGGTTTTTGCTTTGTTCGCCATAAGTTGGCAGGGTATACTCAGACGTGAGTCCCTTACTCACTTTGCCACTGGATTCAAGCAAGCCTGGCTGAAGATGGTTGAAATGCCAGAAACCGGTCCTAAGAAACTTGTTTCTGGTCCAGGGAAGACATTGTTTCGCAGTTCGGGCTGGACTGTTCCCATGAGGCACAGGGTCAGACTGATTTGCATATGGCCATGTCTGAACTGGGGTTGCAGAGTGGGCTAAAGAACGGTGATGGATTAAACCCCGATCAATTGACTGGGGGTGAGTGCTTGCAATGTTCAACACTCCGTCCATCATTTCCTTTGGTTTTTGCTTTGTTCGCCATAAGTTGGCAGGGTATGCTCAGACGTGAGTCCCTTGCTCACTTTGCCACTGGATTCAAGCAAGCCTGGCTGAAGACAGCTGAAATGCCAGAAACCGGTCCTAGGAAGCTTGTTTCCGGTCCAGGGAAGACATGGCTTGGCAGTTCGGGCTGGACTGTTCCCATGAGGCACAGGGTCAGACTGATTTGCATATGGCCATGTCCGAACTGGGGTGGCAGAGTGGGCTAAAGAACGGTGATGGATTAAACCCAGATCAGTTGACTGGGGGTGAGTGCTTGCAATGTTCAACACTCCGTCCATCATTTCCTTTGGTTTTTGCTTTGTTCGCCATAAGTTGGCAGGGTATGCTCAGACGTGAGTCCCTTGCTCCCTTTGCCACTGGATTCAAGCAAGCCTGGCTGAAGACGGCTGAAATGCCAGCAACCGGTCCTAGGAAGCTTGTTTCCGGTCCAGGGAAGACATGGCATGGCAGTTCGGGCTGGACTGATCCCATGAGGCACAGGGTCAGACTGATTTGCATATGGCCATGTCTGAACTGGGGTGGCAGAGTGGGCTAAAAAATGGTGATGGATTAAACCCAGATCAGTTGACTGGGGGTGAGTGCTTGCAATGTTCAACACTCCGGCCATCATTTCCTTTGGTTTTTGCTTTGTTCGCCATAAGTTGGCAGGGTATGCTCAGAAGTGAGTACCTTGCTCACTTTGCCACTGGATTCAAGCAAGCCTGGCTGAAGACGGCTGAAATGCCAGAAACCGGTCCTAGGAAGCTTGGTTCCGGTCCAGGGAAGACATGGCTTGGCAGTTCGGGCTGGACTGTTCCCAGAGGCACAGGGTCAGACTGATTTGCATATGGCCATGTCTGAACTGGGGTGGCAGAGTGGGCTAAAGAACGGTGATGGATTAAACCCAGATCAGTTGACTGGGGGTGAGTGCTTGCAATGTTCAACACTCCGTCCATCATTTCCTTTGGTTTTTGCACTGTAATATTCAGCATCCTCCTACAGTTGTCAACAGCACCGTTGGAGATGGTCTCCCACCATGTGAGCCTGGGGATAATTTCTGATCAGATTATGGTTTAGGTTCAGAAAGCCCTTGCAGCTACCTTTAGCCCAAGCTGGATGTTGCTGAGGAGATCCTTCCTGCCCAACTGGGTGAGGTAATTGCTCCCTAGGTGGATGATCAAGACCTACTGGTGCCCAGAGGAGGATGCTCACAGTCCGATCAATTGACTGGGGGTGAGTGATTGCAATGTTCAACACTCCGTCCATCATTTCCTTTGGTTTTTGCTTTGTTCGCCATAAATTGGCAGGGTATGCTCAGACGTGAGTCCCTTGCTCACTTTGCCACTGGATTCAAGCAAGCCTGGCTGAAGACGGCTGAAATGCCAGAAACCGGTCCTAGGAAGCTTGTTTCCGGTCCAGGGAAGACATGGCTTGGCAGTTCGGGCTGGACTGTTCCCATGAGGCACAGGGTCAGACTGATTTGCATATGGCCATGTCCGAACTGGGGTGGCAGAGTGGGCTAAAGAACGGTGATGGATTAAACCCAGATCAGTTGACTGGGGGTGAGTGCTTGCAATGTTCAACACTCCGTCCATCATTTCCTTTGGTTTTTGCTTTGTTCGCCATAAGTTGGCAGGGTATGCTCAGACGTGAGTCCCTTGCTCACTTTGCCACTGGATTCAAGCAAGCCTGGCTGAAGACGGCTGAAATGCCAGCAACCGGTCCTAGGAAGCTTGTTTCTGGTCCAGGGAAGACATGGCTTGGCAGTTCGGGCTGGACTGTTCCCATGAGGCACAGGGTCAGACTGATTTGCATATGGCCATGTCTGAACTGGGGTGGCAGAGTGGGCTAAAGAACGGTGATGGATTAAACCCAGATCAGTTGACTGGGGGTGAGTGCTTGCAATGTTCAACACTCCGTCCATCATTTCCTTTGGTTTTTGCTTTGTTCGCCATAAGTTGGCAGGGTATTCTCAGACGTGAGTCCCTTGCTCACTTTGCCACTGGATTCAAGCAAGCCTGGCTGAAGACGGCTGAAATGCCAGAAACCGGTCCTAGGAAGCTTGTTTCCGGTCCAGGGAAGACATGGCTTGGCAGTTCGGGCTGGACTGATCCCATGAGGCATAGGGTCAGACTGATTTGCATATGGCCATGTCTGAACTGGGGTGGCAGAGTGGGCTAAAGAACGGTGATGGATTAAACCCAGATCAGTTGACTGGGGGTGAGTGCTTGCAATGTTCAACACTCCGTCCATCATTTCCTTTGGTTTTTGCTTTGTTCGCCATAAGTTGGCAGGGTATGCTCAGACGTGAGTCCCTTGCTCACTTTGCCACTGGATTCAAGCAAGCCTGGCTGAAGACGGCAGAAATGCCAGAAACCGGTCCTAGGAAGCTTGTTTCCGGTCCAGGGAAGACATGGCTTGGCAGTTCGGGCTGGACTGTTCCCATGAGGCACAGGGTCAGACTGATTTGCATATGGCCATGTCTGAACTGGGGTGGCAGAGTGGGCTAAAAAATGGTGATGGATTAAACCCAGATCAGTTGACTGGGGGTGAGTGCTTGCAATGTTCAACACTCCGTCCATCATTTCCTTTGGTTTTTGCTTTGTTCGCCATAAGTTGGCAGGGTATGCTCAGACGTGAGTCCCTTGCTCACTTTGCCACTGGATTCAAGCAAGCCTGGCTGAAGACGGCTGAAATGCCAGAAACCGGTCCTAGGAAGCTTGGTTCCGGTCCAGGGAAGACATGGCTTGGCAGTTCGGGCTGGACTGTTCCCAGAGGCACAGGGTCAGACTGATTTGCATATGGCCATGTCTGAACTGGGGTGGCAGAGTGGGCTAAAGAACGGTGATGGATTAAACGCAGATCAGTTGATTGGGGGTGAGTGCTTGCAATGTTCAACACTCCGTCCATCATTTCCTTTGGTTTTTGCACTGTAATATTCAGCATCCTCCTACAATTGTCAACAGCACCGTTGGAGATGGTCTCCACCATGTGAGCCTGGGGATAATTTCTGATCAGATTATGGTTTAGGTTCAGAAAGCCCTTGCTGCTACCTTTAGCCCAAGCTGGATGTTGCTGAGGAGATCCTTCCTGCCCAACTGGGTGAGGTAATTGCTCCCTAGGTGGATGATCAAGACCTACTGGTGCCCAGAGGAGGATGCTCACAGTCCGTCAAGCGTTACAACAAGCTGGTCCCATCTCATCCCTGGGTAGCCCCGCCATTTGGCTTTTGGGCCATGTTTGCATCCTGCAAATAAATGAGTGCCTGACAACCCATACTGTTTTGGGCCGGGCTCCTGTTGAGGCAACAAAACATGTCTGTCAGTTTTGGCCACGGTACGCCCACCATCTGCTCATAGCAGTGGGGGTCTGACATACGTCTTGTAAGCGTTGGAGCACCACCTGCCCACTTTGTTGATGCCATCCCCAGGTACCCCATGCTGCATCGCTGTTGTAGCCGCCGCTCTCCTAAATGAGTGGAACCAAAAGCGGAGGTAGTAAAACCTGCCTGCCCCAAGGCTTTGTGCATGACGACAGTAAACTGGAAGTTGCTCAGTAGATCACCATTACTGTGTATGAAGAGTGCCCCTCCTCCTTCGGGCCGTATTGTCAAGTATTTGTGGAGGCAGCACAAGGGACAATACCTTGGATCTGCTACACACCGAAGCTGCACCCAGGTTACCTTGCCTAACTGGTCCATTTTGGATCTCCTGAAAATTGTCTGACTCTGCCCTGACATCGGCGGCTTGTAGGCACCTTGAACCTGCATCTTTCTTTGCTGGGGCCACAAATGCCTTGAAAAATGCCATTGTGAAGGCATCCCTGAACGATTACAACTCAAACGTACTTTTAGTAACTATCTCTAAGGCGTCGATCACCCGGATCAGTTTCTCAAAGTCTATGGGGCGCCTTGTATCTTGTTTCTTTCCTTCCAGGCACCTCCAACCCTTCATGGCTGTTCTGATGTAATTGGAGGCCATGGGATCACTGCCTGTCCTCAATTTTGAGTAATGGGCTACTGCTGCTAAGTGGACTTGTGCCCAGGATTTTGTCTTTTTCTCCTGGTAGGCCTATCCGATGAAGCGCTATACCGTCCTGGCTGTGGCCTTGGTGTCGCTCAATGACTGTAGCCCACCGACCAGCATCACTGTGTTGATATATCCGTCATACCGCCTTGCTGTGGCGGGCATGAGGGCTTGCTTGATCAGATCTGACAGTCTATTCTGCTAGCTCCCACACATTTGCTGGAAAGGGTGTAATGCTAGCCTCCTTAACTTCTCCATCTGGGAAAGAGCTAGCGCATCAGCCAGTGAGTTCTGGATTCCTGACACATGCTGCGCCCTAGAGTCGAGGTTCCCTTCCAGCTGCAACCTAACCATGCACCTCATCAGCCTTAGTATTTCTGGGCAGGTGGCCGTGCCCCTGTTTATAGCCTGCACAGCACCATGATTATCAGACCATAGTGTGATCTTCATATCTTGCAGCCTCTTTTTCCATACAGTCAGGGCTATGATTATGGGGAAGAGTTCAAGGACGGTGATATTGCTGGTGACCCCCAATTCATGCCATTTTCTGGGCCACTGCGCTGTGCACCACTCGACGCAATATGGCACCGAAGCCTTGGCTGCTGGCTGCATCCGTAAATAGGGTATTTGCTTGTACATGAACCAGCATTCTCTCCAAATTAGGAGTCTATTGAATTGGGTCAACTAAGGAATCCCACATGGCCAGGTCCCTTTATACTCCTGCCAACAGCCTTGTTAAATGGTAGCGGCAGTTGATAACCTTTCAAGTATTGCCCGTCGGTAATCGCCTTTTATACCATTCTCTGATTAACCAACAAAAAGAGGCAGGCGCCGGAGACTGGAAGGCAGGAAACAAAGTTTTATTCTCTCCGGAGGAGAACACATCAGATCAGACAGCAAGGTATCGTCACAAGGTGCTCTAACTGTATCTCTGAGGCCTGGCCTCTTATACACAGGTTTATGACTTTATTGCAGGTTTATCATACATGGCACATTCTTGAGATCGCTTTGATACATGAAAGAACATCCTCAGAATCCCCACTTCAAGCTCGTTCCCACACATATCTACAGTGGAAGTCCCCACCCCACCCACAGTAGGAGATGGCTATCACACAGCTGGACATTCCGCCAATTCCTGGGGGTGTGTGCGACCGGTCGGGTCTCAGGGGGTGGGGGGGCCTTGATCTACTGTAATCCCTTTGATGTGGGGTGTTTCCCTTACAGTAGGGGCAATAAACTGCATCCGCAGGGCTAGGTGATGGCCTGGGATCGGTTCGGACAATTGGGCGCAGAGGAAGGGGGTTATCGAAGAGATGCATGACCATGTATGGGATGTCGGTTAGGCGTGGGATGTGGTTCCATGGCAGGGTCGCGCAGAAGGAGAGGGTTTATGGCCCGTGTATGAGAGAGCGGGGGTGGCCGGCGCGCGGGGGAATGCTCGCAGCGCCAGGGGGACGCGCTGGCGATCGGCAATGAGCAGGGAGAGAGACCAGGGTGCCTAAAATGGCTGCCGTGCGCTTTCCTGTGTGTCGCGCTGGGGAGAGACAAGATGGCGCAGATAATGTTCAGTTACGAACTAAATTTCCACAGTCCTCCCTTTTAACATATCTCGCCAGCTTGTATAGTTCGGATCTATCCCCATAATGCCACGTGCTTCTACCTTGTATAAAGCTTTCATATGTTCCGCTTCAAAGTTCCGAGTTTTAGGGCGGACAGGAATAACCTGACACATTTGTACATAATTACATGTAGTTGATGGGATAGGCGAGGAGGCAGTGCATACAAAATTACATCAGCTGCGTCACATGTCAGACCCGGAGATAGGAGGAGAGAAGCTTGCTTGAGCACAAACATGATACCGTAAAGTAAAAATGTTTCTGGCAAAACAAGGAATATTTCGTATATTACTTAAGGCCCAGACTTCGTGTGGATCAAAAATAGTCAGCATAGTCATGTGTTCGGCTGGTGTTATACAAGTGTCATTATACAAAGTTAGAGTTTCTTAACTATCAGTGTACAGTTGGAAGTGACTGATGCAATATCACGAAAACTCTATTGGAAGATAGTCAATATGAAAGTGGTTGGGAGAGGAATTCAACTTAACATGAGTTACAGTCAGGGAAGGGAGTTCTTCTTTCCAGTGTCCTATTATAACGAGCCATCACTGGTAAGCTCTTATTGTTCTTCTTTTTTTTTTTTTTTTTGGCACTGTTGAGCACCGGCGGTGGAGCTAAGGTCCAGCTCAAATCCAAGTTTTCACGTAGCAGGGTGTGACCATTCGTTGTTCTCGGATCACAGTCCTGTTCCCTAACTCATCTTATCATAGGCACCTTGAGACGGGGTACCCGCATTTTGTTCTTCTGTTGTCAAGTCAAATTCAAAATCCCATATAAAAGAGAGTGGGGGGTGGGGCGTGCTTTGGGATGCCGAGGGAAGAGGGGGTGGAGTGGGATCGGATCAAAAAGCGGACCAAGGAGAGCAGAATCTTTCAGCACTGGGCCCATCAATCGGGCCCGACGGGTTGGGACTTCAGGCACGCTGGTCAGCGAGCAGGGGGCCTCGAGATAGCCCTTCGTTCTATCGCTTTTCATGCTGATAATGGTGCCTCGTCTCACGCCCTTTTGCTTCGTGGCTCCCCCTTGGTCGATGCCATAGGTGTTCCATGATCCGCAGCCAGGTTGTGCGTCACGTCCGACCCCTCTCCTCCGATGACTGCATGTTATCTTTGAATGAGTACAAGAAAAACTAAATCTTAGAGAGTTGGTAGGGAAGACATTTACACACTTCGTTCTCTCTCCCAACCACCGAGTAGTCGGGGAAATGCTTTTATCGGTCGCTGTATGATTGATGTCTATTAACTCTTATGTCGGTGTGTGTTACTAATTTATTAATCATTGCTGTGGTGCATGTTTTTGTGCGTGTTCCTGCAAATTTCCATCGTCTGGCCTGCTAGGTGTCTATTCCTGTACTTTATAATCGTGGCAGGAAGCCTGACATCTGTCAACTTCCTAGTCTATCAAAATTCGAACCGGCTTCTCCGGCAGAGACTCGTTCTTCTTAACACAAGTTCTGTTAATACACATTTTCCTCCGAGGACTGCTAAGTTTATGAAAAAGTGCGAGGTGCTACTGTCATGGATTCACAGGTATCTATTTCGGGGAGGGACACAAGCTAAACGTTTTTCTTGCTGGAGACAATAGGTAACCCTCATCAGCTTAGGCGATGTACCTTTAGAAAATAAAGTCATCAGCTGTTTTGTTCGAAATACTCTGGGACGGCTAGTACAGAGCTGGGGTGATTCTGGGAGGACGGGGTGCTTAGATATTCTAGTTCAGAGCAATTGGGCGGGGGCAATTCTGGGCGGTGGAGATGGTGTCGTTAAAGCTCTAAAAGCGAAAACCACTGACATATAGTCCCCGTGATGAGGGCCAGATTGGGAGACATCAGTCGTCTTACCTGTCCTTTCCTTCTCAGCCAATTAAATTCAACATTTTGCAGAAAGGAGAGGTAGTAACGTGGTAAAGTACGGTCGTTTTTGTTTCTGTCAATTTGTTCGAACACCGCCGTGTTTGAGGCCAATTATACACATACTGAGGAGGTATAGTGTCGTTAATTTATTCAAAAAGAAAGAGGGCAAGAGAGCCTTCAGCGAGGGAGGGAGAGAGAGTAAGAGAGAGAGAGAGAGAGAGAGAGAGAGAGAGAGAGAGTGAGAGAGAGAGAGAGAGAGAGAGAGAGAGAGAGAGAGAGAGAGACGTGCGCATCAAGTAGGCTATTTGGCATACGTACGACACAAAACGAGAGAGAGAGAGAGACATGTGTACGATAATAGGCTACTTGGTGCACACACAACATGGAGTAGCACGGGTCAGTTCTATGTAAGAAAACACAAGCGGGGGTAAGACATAAATTCGGTGATCACGTACACACAAATACCGGATAGGGCGTGACAGTACATACATCAAGCGCAGAAACTTAAGACGGAGACACAGGGCTACGTTGAGTATGGGGACCTCTCCTTTCCTGTCCTCTTTCCTATGCACGCTGCGTAGTTTCAGTATTTTTTTCGTAATTTATTTTGGGGGGGGGGTGTCGGACCTTTTACTCCCCTCCCTTTGATCGATAGACAAGCACTTCAATCATACGATGACGTTCTCTTCAAGCGACCCAAGCATATGAAATGCATACACATTCATACCGTATAATCGTAGCACACACGCACAGTCATACCATACAGTTTTTCACGTTCCCAATGGTGGTCTGCACTTCGCGCACTATCCCACAACGTTTGTTTATGTTTTTCCCTATATTGAGCACGGTGCGGTCCATGTCCACTCCATTCTTCAGTCGGAACTCCGTTGTGACCTATAGAGAGGGAAAAGAGGGGGGGGGGGTGTGCAGCATTCAAAGTACGTTAGCGCGCGTAGACACGAAAAAGTTCTACTTACCACGTACCAGGCTAGTTGCAGGGGCGGGTAATACCACAGACCTACTATATCCTTCCCTTCGTCTATACAAGACGCTCCATTTTATTCGTCTCCTAAATTCGGGTTCCCTTGTCGTGCATTTGTTTCTCAATTGGTCGCATATTATAAGGTAAGGTACCGTACCTTGCATTCGGCAGATACCTTAAGCTATAGTAAACCATTTTCTAACAAGTCTGAAAAAAGACAGGCGTGATGGGTACAAATTTCATTAATTCAAAATTCAGGCAAAAAGAAAAAAAAAGAGTCTGCATTATCTGCCTTCTATTGCTTGGGAGTAACAATCATTAAAAACCTCTACCAACCTAGATGATTTGTTATGACGCTGATTCCGTAATTCCTTCAAAAAGCCTTTTATTTAAAACAATGTCAGTATACAAATACGGGCCTACAACCGTTACAGGCCGGCCACGGTGTGAGAGGCGTCGAGTATCATGAGCAACACTACCTTAACATGAAAAAAATTAAAAATGACAATAAAAATGGAAATGCCAGCATTAATAAGGTTGTTTGTATGCTCGATCAGTACCCTCCCCGTCCCTCCGCCCATCATGTGTGAAAACATCGTGTTCATATCCTGTTAACATAAATGTCAAATAACTGAAACGCCATAGGGAGTTGTAGGCCCTTCCTACATCGTCGCCATTTTGGGGCGAGGTCGGGCAGGTCCAGCGTACAGTCTAAGTCCTTCCGCTACCTAGCTGCCAGACCAGAATCCCTTTCGGCAGTTCGAGAACTTTCGTTAGAGCCAACGGAAAGAACAGACAGCATGAATCGTGATTCGGGGGTGGGGAAGCACAGTTTTTGTTCCTACCGGGTCATGTTGAGGTTCCACCGGAACTGATCCGAGCGGCTAGGCTACAGTGTCTCTTGATAATTCAAACAGAAGCCTGCGTCAGCATGGCGTCACCACGGTCTCGCAGCAATGCCATGATCCATTCTCAGGGCGGGACAGCAGGCGGGTCTCGCTGCCAACGCCTTGAATCAGTCTCTCTCAGGGCACCAAAGGGATGCAAGATGGCTGCCGCCCGGGGCAAAGACAAGTTAATGTGGAATAATCGAACAATAGCGGCGGTTTGCCCTCACCGGAAGTCCACGGGAGTCGAAGGCCAATGACTCCCGCAGAATCTGCAAAGCTGAGAGGGCGTTTTCAAGGGTGTGGCCCATGCCCGAGCAGGCAAGCTTCCGAGTTCCGAGGCAGCCCGGAGCCATCTTTTAGTGGACCAGGCCTGAATCTGAAGAGCCGACCGCCATTTCGAGAGTCCAGTGGCAGCAGCAGCAGCAGCTCTTCGTTACAGCCACCGGGGTGGGTCCCCCGATCACTCGGCTGCGGGGGCCCACTTCTTGCGTCAAACGCTAATGGCAATCTTGGTGAACCCGCGCCTGAGTGGTTGTCCGGCAGGCAAGATGTAAATGGCGGACCTGCTGCAGCTGGCCGGTGAGTGAAACAGCAGGGGCGCCTACTCAGCTGGAAGACGAGTGAAACGGCAGGGGTGCCTTCTCGGCTGGTGAGCCTCCACCTGGGGAGGCGGGGGAGGCCCGTCCGCGTCGCCTCCCCCCGCCAGGGCACCCTTCGCTGTCGATCGAAGCAGAGAATGGGAAGACCAGTACAACGTGGTGGACTCCACCTCGGCGCTGCCAGGGCCTCGGCGCTGCGTGTAGCCTCCGGCCTATTCGCACAATCGTCCGCCACTGATGTCGATGGATTTTGCATGGCTTTTATAGCCCAAAGCCGACTAAAAGGACCGCCCAAAGCAGACCAATGTTGCTATTTCGGAGAAGGAGGGGCGAGGACTGTCATGTAAATAGTTGTTTAAAAACGTGTTTTAATGTGTTTACCCTGTTGGCGTGTTGTTATACCTACAAGTTATTAAAATGTTATAACTATACTACTTTGTTGGAGTGTTGTACATATTTGCAATCTGGTAACGAGCACAAGGATGTTACTGCGTAATCGGAAAAATGACATAGCCCAATTGTGCGTGATCTAGCCCAGTTCGGTGACGTCGATGGTGGGTATCAGCAGGCTTCCGGTTGTGCAGGATTTTGTCATGTTTACTGGCCGGGGTGGGTGGTAGGGCAGATATGTTTAGGCAGCGAGAGCGATGGAGCTGAGCTACCTCGTGGCCATCTTGACCGTGACCTTGGCTCCTTCCCCTAGTTTCATATTTTTCGCAAAGGGCTATTTCCTAGTGTTTCTTAAAAGAAAAAGGATCCCATCAGTGGTCTACTGGTTTTCGGAGTCCTTCTTTGTATATTTATGCCATAGTTTGCTATAAGCTATAGCGACTAGTCCATATTTAGTGAACATGTCCTTATTAGGGGTGCCTTCCAGTGGAGCCGGATGGTTCACCTCTAATAAGCGGTCCGGGCAGAACCAACTACCAATCAGTGGGGAGAAGACAGGCATGACGGGTTACAACGGGGACAAAAGTCTGCACTACCTATCTTTTCACTGCTTGCAAAGACTAGACAGAATATCTCTGTTCCACGTTATTTGTAAGCAGAGAATACCTCAAAAGAACCGATATCGAACAACCAGTGTTCGGACAATCAATCAGTGGGGAGATGAAAATAGGCACGACGGGTTACAATGGGAACAAAAGTCTGCGTTACCTACCCTTCACTATTTGCAAAGACTAGACAGAATATTTCTATTCTACGTTATTTGCAAACAGAGAATATCTCAAAGAGCACTATTCTTCAAAACAATCAATGTTCGGACAATCAATCAGTGGGGAGATGAAAATAGGCACGACGGGTTACAATGGGGACAAAAGTCTGCGTTACCTACCCTTCACTATCTGCAAAGGAAGAGAGAGTATTTCTACTCCTCCCCGTTTGTAGACAGCGAATATCTCAAAGAGAACAATCAATAAGCAATACTAGTATTTTCAATCAATCAATCAATCGTTTCGCAATTTGTCGTGTTTCACGACCTTACCCGGACCGCATGGACAGTTTCTCGTCTTCCGCCTCCAGCGCCCGATCGTCCTCTACTCTCCATATTTGCCGCGGCACTCCTGATGGTTCCCAGTCAGGACCGTAGATCACTCGAGAGAGGTCTGCTCGGAACCAGTGAAGTTCGGATGATCGGCTGCCAGACGAGGGTCTATCGGGCAGGAGCTCTTTCCGATCGTTGCAGTCGTTCACTCTGTCGTCGGGACCTCTCCCACTGGATCCACGTGTCGCTGATGGGCCCCACGCTTGGGACGCCAATTGTTAAATGGTAGCGGCAGTTGATAACCTTTCAAGTATTGCCCGGCGGTAATCGCCTTTTATACCATTCTCTGATTAACCAACAAAAAGAGGCAGGCGCCGGAGACTGGAAGGCAGGAAACAAAGTTTTATTCTCTCCGGAGGAGAACACATCAGATCAGACAGCAATGTATCGTCACGAGGTGCTCTAACTGTATCTCGGAGGCCTGGCCTCTTATACACAGGTTTATGACTTTATTGCAGGTTTATCATACATGGCACATTCTTGAGATCGCTTTGATACATGAAAGAACATCCTCAGAATCCCCACTTCAAGCTCGTTCCCACACATATCTACAGTGGAAGTCCCCACCCCACCCACAGTAGGAGATGGCTATCACACAGCTGGACATTCCGCCAATTCCCGGGGGTGTGTGTGACCGGTCGGGTCTCAGGGGGTGGGGGGGCCTTGATCTACTGTAATCCCTTTGATGTGGGGTGTTTCCCTTACAGTAGGGGCAATAAACTGCATCCGCAGGGCTAGGTGATGGCCTGGGATCGGTTCGGACAATTGGGCGCAGAGGAAGGGGGTTATCAAAGAGATGCATGACCATGTATGGGATGTCGGTCAGGCGTGGGATGTGGTTCCATGGCAGGGTCGCGCAGAAGGAGAGGGTTTATGGCCCATGTATGAGAGAGCGGGGGTGGCCGGCGCGGGGGAATGCTCGCAGCGCCAGGGGGACGCGCTGGCGATCGGCAATGAGCAGGGAGAGAGACCAGGGTGCCTAAAATGGCTGCCGTGCGCTTTCCTGTGTGTCGCGCTGGGGAGAGACAAGATGGCGCAGATAATGTTCAGTTACGAACTAAATTTCCACAGCCTAATAGGATAGAGTTTCTCTCTTAAACCCGCTGTTAGTCTTGTTAAGCGCCTCGCAAACACCTGTCCTGCTGGATGACCCTTGCTGCAAAGTTCAGCTTGCCAATCATCCTCTGCAGTTCCCTGAGAGTTCCCTTCTCTCTACTGCACATATCCCTGATCTCCTCTCTCAATTCACTGACTTTATCCTCCAGCAGCCTGGATATGCCTTCTAGGAAATCATCTACATAAAGCAATTTTCCCCCTTGCAGGTGCTGCTTGTGCAGGGCCCATTCCAAAAAGGAACTGAAACCATTGAAATATGAGCAGGATATGGAACACCCCATTGGCATGGCTTTCTCGAAGTATGTCTGCCCATTGTACTGGAAGCCCAGCAAGTGGGAACTGTCTGGATGAACCAGGACGAGTCAGAAAGTGGACTTAATGTCCGCCTTTACCATGAGGGATCCTCTACCTGTTGTCTTCACAAGGTGTACGGCATCCTCAGCAGTGGACTACCCCACCAAACATGCTTCTGGGCTTATCCCATCATTTACTGATGTGCCATCTGGGAATGGAAGCTACTGGATGAGCCTGTTCTTCCCTATCTATTTCTTGGGAACCACCCCAAGCGGTGAAGTTATTAAGTCCTTGGGGAATGGGGGGTGGGGAGTGGTCTTCTATGCAGCCCAGGTTCTTTTTTTCTTGATTTTTTGCTGCACCACCTCTGGGTTTTTTAAGAAAAAAACACTGTAATGGTGAAACTTGTAAAACACAATGGGGTAGCTGCTCCTAAAGGAATAAAGCCACCTGGGGGAGGAGGGAGTTTTCTTTTCAGGAAGGATGTTAGAGTAGGGGGGAGTTCCATTATTTAGAAGTGTTGCCCTCACACACCCGTGAAGGTGTCATGCTTCATCATTGGGCGATTTGCTCCTTGTGGGGTCGGCGCTGCAATACTGCATGGGCCCCGCAAAAGGGATCTCTGGCAGAGATTTTTGAAGAAAAAAACACTGTAATAGTGAGTGCAAGTGTGTGGCACTAGTGAATTGTTGGGCTAAAAATACTGCGGTGGTACCCAACAAAAGAAGGTTTTTATTCCTGGGTCCACCTAGTGAAGTAAAAACAGAAGCCAAACTGTTACTTCCGAACAATGAGGAAATGCAATTTAGTCAAGGGTGCAGGTGAAGTGGAATGGGTCGACATGTTTCACGCCAAAATGGTCCAGGAGGGATCCTTGGTGTTTCATCCGGGTGGAGTAAAGTGTGAAAGATAAAAGATAAAAAAAGGAAAATCTATCCCTACCCAGATTCCGGAGAGGGAAACTCAGGTAGTGGGTGTCAATAGATTACCAAATCATGAAAATCATCAAAAAACATTGGTCCATTCTGAAAACAGGTGTCTTGGAGGTGGGCAATCCACCACTCTTTGCATATAAACGCACAGACATCTTTAAAAACACGCTTGTTCATACACGACCTACTCCCCCTAGGAATCCCCCAAACAACACATGGGGTCTGCCTTATGTCCGGGGACATTATCCCTGTAGGTCTTGTATAGTATGCAGCTTCACGAAAACTACCAAGGAAATTGACGTCGGTCTAACCCACCCATGGCAACAGAGGCACCATACCAATTGCAATACTAAGAATTGCATACACCTCATTACATGCCCCAGCGGACTTAAATATGTAGGTATGACTACTAGAATGGTAAAAATACGGATTACGGCACATCGGAGTACCATACACTGCAGTAGTGCTAGTACACACAAATTTGTAACTCAATCATACTGCAGACAGTCTGAGATGGACTATAATTGAGGCCAATAACAAATGGGAACCCGAACTCCCTCTTCTCTAGAGAGCAGCGGTGGGTTTTCCACCTCAAGACACACACCCATGTACTAAACAATGATATCCCCTGGTCCAATTGCATCATTTAATATGTATTCCACCGATGATATCCATCACATACATATCTAGAGAAGATACCTCTGTGATATCATCTAACATATATGACTCCGATGAGATCAAGCATACGTCACTGATGAGATTTAGCATATATATGCATCCCCTGGGGACATGACTCACCCTCCTCCTCCCCACATTTGTCCTTCCATATACGTAATCTTTAGGATGTCTTTTTGACTCACATCTACCAGCACGCTATCAATCATTTCCCCTCAGATTTTATTTAAGTGCTACAACATCAGGTCGTTCCATACTATTGGAACATTTGTCAGACACCTTCTGATAGCACTACCATTGCCCCTCCCCCCCCTCGCATCCGCCATCAGCTCTCTAGGTATAGTGACTACACTAACTCCAGGGCGGCCACTTTTACCATTCCAAGATGGCTGCCACTGGATTATGGAACCTGCCATTGCATCATTGTGATTGGCTTAGGGGAGGGGAGGGAGGTTGCCTGCTTAGCAGGACAGCAGGAAAACGCAGGATGCGGCCAGCAGTTGAGACGGGACGGTAAGTTATTTTTTTTTTATTAACCATGCCGCCCACGCTAATCCGCGCACAACCCCCATCTGCACCCCCAGCCGCGAGTCGTGCTGGCTGCGACTGACTGCCCCATGCCGCTGTGGGTGATGTTAAATTGCCGGGCCCGAGCCCCTTGTCTCTCTCCCAATGATGAGCCATTTCCCCGGCCCCCTGTCTAGAAAGCCCGTTCTTGCGCTGCGCCATTGTCACTGAACAGTAGTGGGGCAAAAGATTTCAAGCATTCTTGAACAATTGTGCTTATATTCTCACCACGTTGCAGGATCCCGGCATCGCCGGGATGGCTGCTGGTGGCGGGTCTGCTCGCCATAGCCCCTTCTTACTCTGGCATTTCCTTGGTTTTACCAGGGCCTCAGGTTCTATGGTCTCCTCTGCATCCGCCAATGTGCTTGATGATCAACCCACCTGCTGATTGCTGTGCCCTTCCTCAGTGTTCTCAACCAGCTTGCAGGCGTAGCCAATTCTTCCAATGCTTTTCAACTGCTTTCCTCATCCTGGTAAGCATCTCCTCTACGTCATCCTGCTGCTCGCTGAGGCCTAGGCTCTCCATGCTCAGATGTGCTGTGAAGTGCCTCTGTGCTGCAGTTGCTCCAAAAAGGGGGGGCACTAAGGGGCTGGGGCGCCCTGCAAAGGGCTGTCCCCGAACCCTAACAGGAGTGTGTGCCCGGGTCGCATCACCTGTGTACGCTGTCCCCGGGCTTGCTCTTTGGAGTTTTGTTTCAATGAGCAGTTGACCATCAGGGTGGTCCTAGTTTCTGGTAAACAGGTGGGGGGCTTGGTTTGTGTAGCGTGCCTTTGAAATGCCAAGTGCTCCGCACCAATGCGTGCCCCTGTGATATTGTGGTCCCAACTTGGAGGTTCATGGTCGAATCTATGCATGGGTTAAATGAGCAATACTCCCAATGAGTCGGTGCTGCACCATGAACGACAAAACGCCATTCAAAATTGCCGTAGGGATGCCCCCTAAGGTGCATGTCCCCTTTAAGGGAGCTCACCTCAATCCTATGTGCGAGGCGGAGTCACTTCATACTAGCGGGATGACTTCCTGCAAATGCCGGGACCTGCAAATACTGCTGCTTGCTTCAGTGATTTCCTGATTGCCACAAAGCACAAACTATCCACAGGTGACGGAAGTCATGGAAGGGTTGGCAGTCCTCACGGTGCACTGGCTTCCCTCCGGCATCATAGTCACATCGCTGGCTTCACAGCGGTCCTCTGTCAAGGCTGCTTGTTAGCTCTGGGCCACAAGCGGTGTTAGGGGCAGCAAGGAGGGTTCCTCACCCCGCTTGAGAGTTTCATCGCTGCCTGTGCAGGTGTCCTTGCCACAGGCTTCACATTGATCGCTAACACAGTGGACTTCTTCCAGCATTGATGACTAAGTTGTGTCACTGCACTGAACAGTAGTCCATTGTCTGCCTAGCTCCCCGGTCAGGACGGTGACCCCTATCTTTGCCTCGATACTGGTGGAGCACCAGAATGAGCCAGGTCGCCGATTGCAGTGGTTATTCCTGCAGCGGTGGTAGTCCCAGGACGGTGTTCCTGGTGAGCTTTCCTCTTGCCCCATATATTCAGTGTGACCGGGGGCAGAAAAGCATGCATTTTAACTCCCTTGGTGGTTTTGAGGGATGCACAGAAATCCCCCCCCCCATTGGGGAGTTGAAATCATTACCTGTGCCCCTATTGGTCATTGGCTTCATACATGGGTGGCTCCTCCGCTAAGGCGGAGGAGCGTTGCCCAACTGCTCTTTGAGCAGGAAAAATAACATGATAATAACATAGTTATTATCATTTTATTTTTCGCAGGTACAATCAATCAATCAATCAATCATAGCATTTGTAAAGCGCACTACATACCCGTAAGGGTCTCAAGGTGCTAGGGGGGGCATGCTGCTACTGTTCAAAGAGCCAGGTCTTGAGGAGTCTTCTGAAGGTTAGAAGGTCTTCGGTCTGCCACAGGCAGATGGGGAGGGAGTTCCACGTCTTGGCGGCAAGGTGGGAGAATGATCTGCCCCCGTCGGTCACTCATCGGATGCAGGGGATGGTGGCGAGGGCATGGTCTGCGGAGCGGAGCTGGCGGGTGGGAGTGTAGAGGCTGAGTCGTCTGTTGAGGTACGCTGGTCCGGTGTCGTGGAGTGCCTTGTGTAAGTGGGTGAGGAGCTTGAAGGTTATCCTCTTGTTCATGGGGAGCCAGTGCAGGTCTTTCAGGTGGGGTGTGATGTGGCTGCAGCTGTGGATGTCCAGGATCAGGAGAGCGGAGGCGTTCTGAATGCGTTGGAGTCGTTTCAGGAGTTTGGCCGGGGCTCCTGTGTAGAGTGCGTTGTCATAGTCCAGTCTACTGCTGACGAGGGCCTGGGTGAACATCCTTCTAGTTTCGGTGGGGATCCACTTGAAGATCCTGCGGAGTATGCGGAGGGTGTTGAAGCAGGAGGAGGAGACAACTTTGACCTGTTTTGTCATGGAGAGTGTGGAGTCGAGGATGACCCCTAGGTTTCATGCGTGGTTGGTGCGTTTAGGGGGTGCTCCTAGTGCCGTCGACCACCAGGAGTCATCCCAGGCCGAGGGGGTGGAGCCGAGGATGAGGACCTCCGTCTTGTCCGAGTTCAGCTTCAGTCGGCTGTTCCTCATCCAGTCGGCGACGGCCTTCATTTCTTCGTGGAGGTTGGTTTTGGCGGTGTGGGGGTCCTTGGTGAGTGAGAGGATCAGTTGGGTGTCGTTGGCGTAGGAGATGATGTTTAGGTCACGCTGTCGGGCAACGTGGGCGAGTGGTGCCATGTAGACGTTGAACAACGTTGGGCTGAGAGATGAGCCTTGGGGTACGCCACAGATGATCTTGGTGGCTTCGGAGCGGAAGTGGGGGAGGCGGACGCTCTGGGTTCTCCAGGAGAGGAAGGAGGTGGTCCAGTCCAGGGCCTTCTCTTGGATTCCGGCATCGTGGAGGCGTGCTCTTAGTGTGCGGTGGCAGACTGTGTCGAAAGCGGCTGACAGGTCCAGGAGGATCAGGGCCGCGGTTTCTCCGTTGTCGAGCATGATCCTGATGTCGTCGGTGGTGGCGATGAGGGCAGTTTCTGTGCTGTGGTTGCTGCGGAACCCTGACTGGGATGGGTCCATGATGTTGTTCTCTTCGAAGTACAGGGCTGGGTTAGGGCAGGGCAGCACTGGAGGCACATGGGGAGGAGTGGTTTGCACACTCCAAGCAGCATGACTGCTTGGCCAGCAGTCTCCCCACCAGGCTGCGTTACACAGCCTGGTGGGGAACATGCCCAGGCCCCCAGTCCCCATCTGAGGGCTTAGGGGAGCCAATCACAACGCTGCATTGCAGTGTTGTGATTGGCTATGGGGAGCCTGGGTGCTTCCTGGTTCCGGGAGTTGCCGGAGAAACGGAGAAGGGACGTGGCCGGCGGAAGAGGTAAGTTGTATTTTCTTTTTTTATTTTGTTCTCCCCGCAACCCTCTTTTCCCCCGCACCTCCACCCTCATTCCCTGCCAGCCACTACTAGCTTTGCGCTAAATCTGTTGCCCTTCCTGCCCTAATCCAAGGGCGAGCTGGGATGCTTGCCCTTTGATGTGCCTGCCGGGCAGCCAGCTAAACCGGTCAAACAGGTCCTTACGGGTCCACAGCTGCTGTTATGGCGCCGACCCACTATGCTCCCTTTGGGGGCGTGCGCTGCAAAAATCCCCACATCTCACCCCATACCACCTGCTCCTTTTGCCTCCAGATGTGGGTGGCCATGGACTTTTCCCTGACAGTCGAGAACCGTGCTGTCCAGATGGCATACCTTTTAGCGGGTGAGGGTGACACCCACTAACCAAGTCAAAAAGGAAGATCATCCTGGAGTCATTCTAGACTCATCCGATGACTTCAGCCAGGCTATTCCTGTAATTATCTGGGGAAGTGATCCCAAGCCATCCTGAAGTATGCCCACAGGGCAGAATATTTAAATGAGATGACTCGATAGAGTCATCACAAAAACTACTCCAGGATGGTGTCCTGATTACTTCAATTAAAAATGCGGGATGATCCTTTACAACTCAAAGAATACTAATTGACAACTTCAGGATGAGTGTGAATTACTCCAGGATGATGTCCTGATGACTTCAATTGAAAATGCGCGATTATCTTGTACTACTCAAGGAATACTAAATGACAACTTCAGGATGAGTGTGAATTATTCCAGAATGATTTCAGGACAACATCATGGTTACTGTTTATAACTACTGGATGATTTGCTAACTTCTTCAGAATTAAAATGCATTACTATAGTATGATTTTATGACAACTTCAGAACGAGTGTGGATTACACCAGGATTATTTAATAACATCGACCGCTTCATAAGGAGTCAGGATTACTTTTAGGTGCTGGAGATTTGAGTTAATGTACACAAGGGTATTGGGAAAACACTACGGTACACCCCCTCATCACTGCATAACAACCAAGAGTACTCAGTGGAATCATTTAGAAGTAATCCCAATTCGTAACATCCAAGAGTATTCACTGGATGGGCACTCTTGGCTATTACAAATGGGGATTACTTCAGAATGATTCAATAAAATGTTCTCGATGCTTGTGGATCACTCCTAAATGTTTAAATACAGACTTAGGATGGATAATTAATTGAAGAGTATGTGATGCAAGCACATTTTCCAAATGTCCTTTCCTTCATCCTGGATTACTCAAGTCTAATTTAAAAACAAATTTGAAATGAAATACTCGGGTGAAACATGGTGTCCCTGTAAAAAAGAAAACTGTATGGGTTTAAAACATGATCCTTCTTTAAACAATGTGAAAAATGATATAAAATGACTTTGTGAGGAACGTTGGTGTTGGCAAGAATACCATTTGCATTGACTAGCAGCCGTGCAACGTATGACCTTTCCCCATACTCATTGTGACAGGTCTTCATTTCAGCTAAACAACATCACTAAGTTTTGATATGGTGACCTGTGGCAATACACCGAACAGAATTGGTTGAAATAAATGGATCTGAAATTACTTGCCATTGTGTGCTTTTATTTAGCCAAAGCATGTACATGACCTCAAAGAGAGATAGGATGCTGTACAGGATAAAATTAAAAGTAAGGAAAGAGAATTTCAAAAAGTCAACAAAAGAAGCAACTATGTTGTGTGTTGCCAGATTCAGAGTTTGTTGTCCTCTTTTGCATTTGCAGATCATTATGGCAAGAGCCCTTCTCATAGTTTGGTTGTTGAGAAGTAGCCAGCTTGCACAAAGGTTTCATAACATTCTGAAAAGATAACAAAAGACTATTTTAGCACACTTTCTACAATTAAGTTACTTTAGATTTTCTTTTAGATTAGCTGCCTTCAGAAATCACTGGATTCCCCTCCACCACAAAGGGTGCCTTATGAGAGGTTTTAACACTGCTTTGCTGATGCTTCTGGTTCACATTTGAACTTAGGCCATTGATCAGATGGAAGGTGAAGAAAGAAAATATCCCTTTCTCAACTGTAAGAGTGAAGGGGCAAATTAGATTCAGATCATCAGTCCCAGAGTTTCAATATTATTATAAAAACCTGCTTTATATCCTAGAGAGACGGGGGAATTTAGGTTTTAATCTCTGCCACACATTGACCACATAGTTTCACAGTATTGTGTCTTTAATCACTGCCCCTCTATCATTCAGGATAAATTACAGATGGTACCAGAATATGTAAGCCACTAGATGTAGCCTGTGCAAACAGGGAGTAAACTACCTTGGGTTCAACTTATGCTGCCTTCAAGAAGGATATTGGCAGGAGGTCCACTGAACTATGCTTGCAGCATGCCTGCCTGCAAAAAATAAGTTAAGAATCCCCTTGCGGTCAGTACATGAATGAAGACAAGCAAGTGTTTGGACCAGGGATGCAGATGAAAGTACAAAGTAAGGCTGGAAGCACTGTGTGCTCTCAGTGCTGTCACGAAGATTTCTGGTTTTGGGCCTGGATTGCCTGCTTATTTGGAGAGAACTGACTGAAGGAGTAAAAAAGCAATACAAAACAGCAAAAAAGGAACACTGCAGCAATAACGTGAGCTGCTAGGGGACCACTTAGGCCTAAAGGTTTTATCAGTCAAAACAAATGTTTAATGTTAGTTTCTGTTTTTACACAAACAATTTGCAGCTTTAACCTGAATTTCTGTTACCAGAAGGGTAATTAGGTTATTTGAAATATCTTACCAAATAATTCAGCAATTTCCAGATGATCCTTGACCAATGCTCTCCTCAGCTCACAATAATTTCATAATGAATAGGGTCCAACAGAACCTCCACCAGCTGCTGCATATCATCCTGCAGATATCAACAGAAAGCATTAATATATATTCCATCATAGATACATGCTTTGAAAAGTAAAAGTTTTGTTTCTGGCTAGCTAATTGACATTTATAAGCCCCATGTGTAACAGTGATCAAAAACTGATGCATTAGTGCCAGAAATACGCATTGGTCATGTCAAAAATGTACTCCAGACCAATTTCTTTTTGCACAGAACATACAATGTTTGTGAAAGCACACAGCGCTCCCTGCAAATGATATTAGCCTACTGATTTCCACACGTACTTCAGCTGCCCTACAATTCAGTAGGTGTTTTTATTTTTATTTTAAGGCACATATTTGGTGAACAGAAACTTATTTCTGAGATATGCAGGTGAGGTGTACAAAGTGCTGCAGGTGAGCAGTACGAAGTGCAGGAGAATTAGGTGTTTTAGGTTATGTGGTCATAAAGTTGCTGCTACTCACTTGGTTCTAAAAGAGGAGTTTCACTTACCTTTTGAGAAATCATTCTTAGCTTGAGATTTTCTTACTTTTGTTTGTATTAGTTTGAGCTCCTCATTCAGTCCCGTAGCAGGGTAATCTGATGAATAGCTGTAATTGCCAGTAATAATTGACAAGGAGTTATAAACGATTTACTTATGTAAAAAAGTATTTTGTAAATAGGCACATAACATTGGGAATTCAACTTCTCAAGCATAAACAGAGAATGTGTGGTTGAGTTTCACTAATTCTCAAATTAAATGATTGCCCACTGTGGAAATCTTTGCCATTGTTGGGAATCACTGGGCAAACTATTCCATTCATAAGCTAAGAATTACCACCTTATTTCCAGGAATGCCATTATGCTATGTGTGGGCACCACTATGCAACAAAGGGGCACAATATGTCAAGAATGACCACTATTCAGTCAGAATCAGCATTATGCCAAAGACAGGCACCGTCATTTCATGGAAGCCAACAATATGACAGGAGTTCCTACCATAATACCCAAACCAGCATTTTACCAGAGGTAGGTAACATATCATGCATGCTTACACATGTCCAAGAATTAGCCTTTGTGTGTCTGGGCAAAATTTTTCCAATGGGTGGGCATCATGCAATGGACGCCTAGTTGCCAAGGAATACCATTATGTGAGGGTCACTATGTCACCAGTGTGGGAAATGGGAGCAACACTACTCACTCCTGCACTCACAGACCCTCATTTTTTTCTAGCTTACCTGTTTATTGCGGTCACGATGCCAAATGGTAGTCCGGATTGCCTTGCTTCTCCCTCACATCGACAGCTGCAGTTCCCCGATTAGTACACCTTGGAGAAATGGACGTGAGTCCTTTGGGTAGACTGCAGGAGGGGACACCTGGGAGTGAATGAACAGCCTGCGAGAGGGTTTGATACAGGAGAGCATGCGAGCAGCGAGCATGAGCCGGTGTACATGGGTAACTGGACACTGCAGAGGTGAGAGACCTTGTTATGTGAAAACTGTTGGTGTAAATGAAAGCATGAGTGACTCCACTCCTGCGTAAACATTTACCAATTTTTCTGATAGGAGCATAAGGAAGAATGAAGTAAATGAGAATGCTAGCAGCTGACGGACAGTATGAATCGACATCCACAAATTTTTTATTGATTCATCTAATTAAAATCAAAAATATTTGGTGTCAGAACTTTCTACGTAGAAGCCTCTACTCCAGTGGCTGCTTTCAATAGAATGTGGTGGGGCAGCGAGGAGCTTGTATTAAAAAAAAAAAATTTAAAAAGAAGAAAAATTGACTTACCTGCCACTGCCGGGGTCCAGCTTCTTCCACAAGCGCAGTCCAGCTTCGAGACTTCGCACCCATGCCCAAAACTGCTCTCATGCTATTACCCAGCATGACAGCAGTGCCAGGATTGGCCTGAGCGGGCTGGTTTAACGCTCACTCAGGCACAGGGAGTCTGTGGCCTTTCTCCACCCAGAGATACAACAGAGCATGGTTGTAGAAATGTAAGTGCGCATGTTGGTTTGGCCGCCCTAAGTCGGACTGCCAAACCAACATGCAAACTAACCGCTCCCACCGCTCCTCCCCTCTGCTACTGTCCCTCGAGGATTGTCCTGTCCTAGACTGGGCCACTTAGCAGACTCTGCCTAGCCAGGGAAAAATAAAAGGATAATACATAGTTTTGTTATCATTTTATTGTTCATCTGCTGGCTTTTAGCAGTGGGGCAACACTCCTCCATCATTACGGAGGAGCCGCTGCTGCTCTACTCTCTCTACCTTCCCAACCCCACCATCTTCAAGCCTTACCAGGAGAAAAGACAGAGGTGAAGACCATCGTTCCCTGTAACATGCACAGTGCATTTCACCAGCACGCACAGACTCTTGCAAAGCGCGCATGTAGTTGATTAACGTGCACCAGCCACGGCCTTTAAATTTGAGCACCGTGAAAGGTGTGGTCTTTTCTTAACTTTGAAGCGCAGTGGTATTACGGCACAAGAAACACATACCCACAAAGTATTTCCCTTATATGGCAATGTGTGATTTTAAGACCTTAAGTATTTTTGCTTTTAGACTTATTGTTTTAGATTCATGTGCGCCTGACGTGTCCCCTAACAATGTTTTGCAAAAAACATAATAAAACAAACAGTGACAAAGCCAAAAGGCTGGCGATCAATGCTAGAACTTTTGGCTTTGCCATTGCTTGTTTAATATTTTAAATTGTTCAAACCCGGTCGTGTCACTTTGTGGCATAGAAGAGACCATTGTAAGGGAGGAGTGTCACCATAGGAGAGCGAGTGCAAGTTTTGTGACTATGCAAGGGGAGGCCTGCAATTTAGTGATCAAGTGGCCCAAGGGAAGAGATCTGGGGTAGTGGGCCAATTTGGGGTCACTTTTAGTTGCTATTTGCACTGTCTGGAGAAGAGTGCATGCTGCTGTTTGCCAGGGGTCCAAGTGAGAATTGGGCTGGGCAAGTGAGTCCTGAACAAACAGTTCTGATGATAGTAATATATGAAATGTAGAAGTTACCCCCATAGTGCATGGACTATAACTGTATTAATGTACCAGGCCTGGATTACAATGTGCAAACACTTTCTAAGGTATAGGAGTAGGAAAAAATAGTGCCAAAGAAGAAAGATAGCAGACAGGTGGAAACCATGAAAGATATGTGCAAGAAGGAAAAACAAAAGGGAAAATAAGGATGAAGAAGTATGAAGGCAAAGATAGATACGTTAGAAAAAGAACGTGAAGAGAACTGGGGAAAGCTGAGATTGGGAGTGCAAAAATGGGGTAGAACATGGTGAGAATAAAAAAAAAGTGAAAAGCGGAGCAAAGAAAGAAATGACAGAGGGAAAAACGATAAAGGAAAGTGGAAGGGAAACCCAGGAAGGTTAATAATGAAATGCAGGTAGTGAGAGTAAAGCGAAGCAAAAGAGAGATTGCTGACATAGAGCAGAGAGTGAAGGGAGAATAGAGAGAAGGGAAGAAAAGCTCAATAGTGAGACATGCAGTCACGCAGAGTGCTTAAACAAGAAGAAAAAGTAAAACCGAAAAAGTTGAGCAGTGTAAGGGCACATTAATGCTTCCATGTGTAACGCCCTGAACGTCTCAGGATCGTTTAACAGACACGATAATGAGAACGCAACCACTTGTGAAGGTTTAGTTATTTTAATGAAGGCAAAAATAATACAAGGAATAAACAAAGGTTATAGTCACTGGAATCCTCCAGGCTAAGTACGTTACCAGCCCACAGCACGGATGGTCCTAACCGTCCTCTGCATATACGCCGATCCCGGCGTATGCCAACAGAGGGCAGAAATGAAATGGCCGACAATGCCAATCGGTAGGCTGTGAGGGGCCAAAGAGTATTGGGGAGAATCGAGGAGACAGGGAAACACCCAGCCGGGGTCTCTACCTGAAGGGAGCAGCCGCTCAACCTCTTCCTCAGACTGCACCGGGACGCGGAGTCACCTCCTGGTGATGCGTCACCGATACCCCAATCACAAGCAAAGAAGACTGAACCGAGAGCAGCCGCTCGATCGATCCTGTGGACTTCCGAGTCTGTAACGCGGCAAACACCTCCTGGTGTGCGTTACAGCTGGCAGTCCCTGTATCTCTGGTCGGGCTGGGAGTTACGACTCCAACCAGCAAAAGCGCCACTGCGCTTTGACTCAGCCGAGTCAAACAAGCGAAGCTCAATGGTTCTTCGGTAGAGCTTCCGGGTCCTTCACAGGTGACGATGGGGCAAGACACGGCCCAGGGAGTAACGACTCGACCTACCTCCGTTCTTGCCTTACTGGAGCACCACTCCGGAACACTGCTCTTCACTAAGCAGGTACGTCGGTGTAAACACAATATCCGACAGCGTTGTACCTCCCGGTTCCTCCCTTTATAGGGCGTGTTTTCCTTGAGTTATGTAACAGCTCTCCTGTTTACATAAGGGCGTGTTTTCCTTGAGTTATGTAACAGCTCTCCTGTTTACATAAGGGCGTGTTTTCCTTGAGTTATGTAACAGCTCTCCTGTTTACATAAGGGCGTGTTTTCCTTGAGTTATGTAACAGCTCTCCTGTTTACATAACCTCTCAACCGCTAAGCATCCTGGGAGATGTAGTCCGTTTTCGCTGGTTACCGTTTTCCTCCCCTCGCATGACAGGAATTCTTGACAGTACATCCTCCCTCTCAGCGGCTCTCCACGGGTCCAGCGCTGGCAGGAAAACGCCGATGGAACAAGGAGACCAAGCGCGGAGCATGAACCCCTTCAGCCGGTTCCCATGACTGCTCCTCCGGGCCATAGCCTTTCCACGCAACCAGGTACCACAGCTTCCCCCTGGGCCATTTGGACGCCCGTATGCCCGACACTTCATACTCTACCTCCGACTCCACGCATACCGGCCTAGGTGTCCCAGACGGCTTGGAGGGTGCTGGTTTGAGCAATGATACATGAAAGACAGGGTGTATCCGCAATGACTGGGGCAAGCACACCTTCACGTTCACGGGACCCATACACTTGGTAATTCGATAGGGGCCCATGTACTTGGGATGGAACACACTGTTCTTTCGAAACCTCATGTTTCTTGTGGATATCCAGACGTAGTCTCCAGTGCGGTACAGTGGCCCGGGCCTTCTCTTCCTGTCTGCCGCAGCCTTGTATCTTCTCTTGGCCTCTATTAGGACAGCCCTTGAGCGCATCAATGTGTCTTTTATGTGTGCCACCCTGTCCGCTGTGGCGGGAATCCTGTCCTCTCTGAACGGATGTAGAAATGGCAAGAACCTGGGATGTTGGCCATAGTTGCTATAGAACGGAGATGACTGTGTGGAGCTGTGAGTGGCGTTGTTATAGGCTATCTCTGCAACCCATAGCAAGTCGACCCATTCTTCCCTGCCCTGGTCCACAAAACATCGCAGATACTGTTTGAGCGTTTGGTTCAGGCGCTCGGTTTGGCCGTCCGTTTGAGGGTGGTAGCTGGTGGACAGGGCGGTCTTAACATGCAGCGCAGTGCACCAAGTCTTCCAGAATTGCGCAGTAAACTGCGACCCCCGGTCCGACACGATCACCCCAGGTAATCCATGCAGTCGTACCACATTCTTTAGGAGTAGTGACGCCAATTCCCCGGCCGTAGGGACTCTCTTGCAGGGGATGAAGTGCCCCATTTTCGTCAAGTAATCCACCACCACCAGTATTGCCGTCATCCCCTGGTCTACCGGTAGGCCCACCACGAAGTCCAGTGATATGCTATCCCATGGTCTATCCGGGGTCGGAAGTGGATGTAAGAGCCCTTGGGTTCGGCCATGGTCGGCCTTCATGGTAGCACACGTAGGACACTCCTGTCCCCACCTCCTGACATCCACTCTCATGGTTGGCCACCAGAAATGCCGTCCCATGCTAGCCACCGTTTTTTCAAAGCCCAAATGACCTGCGCATGGAGAGTCATGGCACCAGATGAATGCGTGTTTCCTTAGCCTAGGCGTGGGTATCAATAGGCACCGGCCCTTCAGGGGTATCCCGTCCTTCAGCTGCCATTCTCTGTGACTGAGGAGCCACCTCCGCCATGCGAATGACCTGATCCCTCTCTTTATTCCCCTCAGGAAAGTATCCGGTTGGATAACCCCCAATACCATCCTCGGGGAAATGATGGAACGCTCGGTCGCAGGCAATGGTTCCTTAGCTGCAGATTGACGGGACAGGGCGTCCGCCTTCCGGTTTTCCGTCCCCGGCCAATATGTGATGCGGAAGTTGAACCCCGCAAAGAAGATCATCCACCGCAGCTGTCTGGGAGAAAGGTGTCTTGTGGCCGTCATGAACTGGAGGTTCCGATGGTCCGTGTACACCGATACCACATGTCTTGCCCCCATCAACCAATGCCTCCATTCGGTGAAGGCGTCCTTGATTGCGAGAAGCTCCTTCTCCGCAATATGGTAGTTGCGTTCGGCGTCGTTGAGTTTGCGGGACATGTACGCAACGGGATGAAGCACCCCTGTGTCGTGGTTGCGTTGGGACAAGATAGCCCCCACCGCCACATCCGATGCGTCCGCTTCCACCACGTAGGGGAGATCCGGATCGGGGTGAGCCAACACCGGCGCCTTACCAAAGGCGCTTTTCAGGGCCTCAAAGGCTTTGTTCGCTTCAGGGGACCAGACAAACTCCTTGGACTTCCTCAGTAGCTGTGTGATTGGGGCCACCAATCCTGAAAATCCATCTATAAACCGCCTGTAAAAGTTGGCGAAGCCAATGAAACTTTGGACGTCCTTCACGCTTTGGGGCACCGGCCATTCTTTCACCGCCTTGATCTTTCGTTCTGCCATCTCCTGTCCCTCTGGACTCAGCATCACTCCGAGGAATTCCACGGATGTGACGTGGAAGTCACACTTGCTGAGTTTACAAAACAGCATGTTTTCCCTCAGCTTTTGGAGCACAGCTTTGACGTGGTGTACGTGCTCCTCCACACTGGACGAATAGATGAGGATGTTGTCGATGTATACGACCACGTAGATATCCAACTCCTCTCTGAATACCTCATTCAAAAAGTACTGAAAGGCTGCCGGGGTGTTGCACAGACCGAACGGCATGACGAGGTACTCAAAAAGGCCGAACCTGGTCTTAAAGGCGGTCTTCCACTCGTCTCCGTCCCTCATGCGCACCAGATGGTATGCCCCTTTCAAATCCAACTTGGTGTAGATACGAGCTTTCTTGACCTGTTCCAGAAGTACACTGATGAGAGGCAAGGGGTACCGATTCTTTACGGTTATCGCATTCAATGCCCTAAAGTCCACACAGGCTCTCAGCTCCCCATTAGCCTTCGGGATGAATCCTAGCTTGAGGAGTTTATCCAGGTACCCCCGGAGATGCACGTTTTCAGGCTCCGTCAGGGCATACAGCCTGCCGCTGGGAACGCTGGCCCCTGGCACCAGGTCGATCTGGCAGTCAAACTGTCTATGTGGTGGTAGCACTTCCGCCTTCACCTCATCAAATACATCCTCAAAACTGTGATAAGCCTGGGGGAGAGCCACATCTTTTTCTGCCGCTGTAGCCACCGTCTGACTCCCGCTCTCCTCTGCGTCAAGGGATTCCGTTCTTATTCCACAATGCAGGATGCAATACGGTGACGTCATTTCGATGCGATGTGTTGGCCAATCCACAGAGGGGTTGTGTTTCTGTAGCCACGGCAATCCCAATATGACGCCATATTGGGGCGCTCGGATGATGTTAAAATCGATTTGTTCCAAATGGTTCCTCCCACATCTCATCGGAAGGACCCCCGTGTGCTGCCCGATGGGCCCCGTCACCAATCGCCTTCCGTCTACAGCATAGACGTCTTCGGGTACAGCTTTGGGAAGAAGCACTAGCCCTAGCCTGCATGCCTCGTTGTGGTCCATAAACATGCCAGTGGCCCCTGAATCCACCATGGCCACAACGGGTATCCACTGGTCATGCACTCCCACGTGCACCGTGAGAAACAGGTGTCGTTGTCCCTTAGTGACCGAGTTGGAAAGTGAAGGGATGGATGAGTGACTCCGAGATGCCCCTTCTTTGGTCTGGGAGTCCTCTAGTTTTCCGCCGGTACGTCCACCACGGCTGTTACCGACCGGTTGGCCCGATAACGTGACGTCTTCGGTTTGGCAGGGCATTCACGTACGTAGTGGCCTTTTTTTCCACAATATAGGCACAATCCTTGTTTACGGCGTGACTCTTTCTCCGTGGCTGTGAGGCTCGCTCGTATTGCGCCGATGTCCATGGGTTCTCCCTTGGATGCGGTGGAAGTTTCAGGACTTCCCACTGTCACATAGGATGGAAGGGATTTTCCTTTTCTCCCATGATCCCCCTTCCTTTCACTTAGCCTATGTTCCAGCCGTAACACCAGGTTGATAAGGCCCTCACATGTCTTGGGTTGTGGGTCAATATGAGCCACGGCGTCCTTGAGCTCATCGCACAGCCCGTGATGGAAGAGCGCCGTCTGTTTAGCAACAGGCCACTTGGTTTCCGCAACCAGCCTTCGGAACGCGTTGAGATACTGCACCAGGTCGTTGGATCCCTGTCTCAACTCAAGCAGTTCACGGTCCGCCGTGTACGAGTCTGCCCTTCTGTCGAAGACCTGCAGGAATTCCTCGCGAAAAGCACCCCAATCACATAAGATGGGGTCGTCCCTGCTCACCAGAGGTACGGCCCATTGTGCCGCGTTTCCAGCCAAATAGGATATAAGGAAAGCCACACGAGCCTGACTCGTGGGGAACGCCCTTGGTTTGCACGATAAATGTAGCGCCACTTGTGTGAGGAATACCTGCACTGTGTTAGGATCCCCACTGTACCTCTCTGGTGTTGCCAAGGGGACGGCTACCGGCATTTCCACTACTACCGCAGGGGTCTGGTTCGTGAGGGAGGTGCTGGGCGTGAGCGGGTCCAATTGGATAGCATCCAGTCTGGCTTTTACATCGGCTGTTTCTTGCCTGGAGGCAGCCAATTCAATTTGCACGGTCGCTAAAGCAGCCAGCACATCATCAAGTGTTGCCATGTCTGTTATCGACCGGGAGACAGTTAGTGTTATTAAGGTCGGATATTTTGTAACGCCCTGAACGTCTCAGGATCGTTTAACAGACACGATAATGAGAACGCAACCACTTGTGAAGGTTTAGTTATTTTAATGAAGGCAAAAATAATACAAGGAATAAACAAAGGTTATAGTCACTGGAATCCTCCAGGCTAAGTACGTTACCAGCCCACAGCACGGATGGTCCTAACCGTCCTCTGCATATACGCCGATCCCGGCGTATGCCAACAGAGGGCAGAAATGAAATGGCCGACAATGCCAATCGGTAGGCTGTGAGGGGCACAAAGAGTATTGGGGAGAATCGAGGAGACAGGGAAACACCCAGCCGGGGTCTCTACCTGAAGGGAGCAGCCGCTCAACCTCTTCCTCAGACTGCACCGGGACGCGGAGTCACCTCCTGGTGATGCGTCACCGATACCCCAATCACAAGCAAAGAAGACTGAACCGAGAGCAGCCGCTCGATCGATCCTGTGGACTTCCGAGTCTGTAACGCGGCAAACACCTCCTGGTGTGCGTTACAGCTGGCAGTCCCTGTATCTCTGGTCGGGCTGGGAGTTACGACTCCAACCAGCAAAAGCGCCACTGCGCTTTGACTCAGCCGAGTCAAACAAGCGAAGCTCAATGGTTCTTCGGTAGAGCTTCCGGGTCCTTCACAGGTGACGATGGGGCAAGACACGGCCCAGGGAGTAACGACTCGACCTACCTCCGTTCTTGCCTTACTGGAGCACCACTCCGGAACACTGCTCTTCACTAAGCAGGTACGTCGGTGTAAACACAATATCCGACAGCGTTGTACCTCCCGGTTCCTCCCTTTATAGGGCGTGTTTTCCTTGAGTTATGTAACAGCTCTCCTGTTTACATAAGGGCGTGTTTTCCTTGAGTTATGTAACAGCTCTCCTGTTTACATAAGGGCGTGTTTTCCTTGAGTTATGTAACAGCTCTCCTGTTTACATAACCTCTCAACCGCTAAGCATCCTGGGAGATGTAGTCCGTTTTCGCTGGTTACCGTTTTCCTCCCCTCGCATGACAGGAATTCTTGACACCATGCTCCAGAGGAGGGGCAAATACACCAAGCATTGGCATAGCCAATAGGTCTCGCTTTTGGGACCTTATAAGTATTTAGTTATGCAGCAGAATATCCTTGGTGCAACAACACCAACTGTTGCATGGCTAAACACTTATAGGGTCCCAAATACGAGACCTATTGGTTATGCCAATGCTTGTTTACGTTTATTTTGCACACTGGACACACATCTGTTTGTGGCGGTGCACAGATTCCAATTCTGGAACTACTGCTTTGCAACTACTATCTGCAAAAAGGAGGCAAAATCAGAACCTAGCTGGAATCAAAACACTGATATAATATGCGCCTTGGCATAATCAGAGAGGCTACTATCACGGATCTAATACCGTGAGAATGCTGCCATGATACGGCGCAAACAGGAAAAAGTAGATTTTTTATAACAGAACATTTTTCAAAAGCATGCCTCTCTTGGACTACTAGATTCTTTAAAAAAGTCTACACCCCTGGGAGATGAAGAGAGGTGGCAGAGAAAAGCCAATGAAATACAGTGTTAGCACTGCCCTTCCTGTGACGTATTTGCCAAAAACAATGGAGAGCGAGGCCCTGGAATTGGAGAGCTGCTTCTCTTTCTCGTAACTTTTGATGTGGACTCTTCTGCCGGGCAATGCTTAACCCTTACTAGTCGGTAGCACAGTAAGCAGGCATAATGTTATCACTCCCCAGTGCCTGTCGAGTAAAGACTGGCTTGCCTGCGGCAGAGCAAAACAGCTCAAAAGTTGAGTACTCCCGCACCCAGATTCAATGGGCGCAAGAACAGCGCGCCCGAAGTTGCTGGGGGAAGGGGGAGGGGGGTACAGTTGAGTGTGGTGTTTATACTAGGGCTGCGGTGACAAGTGCACCCCGACAGGTTTTTTGTGGGGCCCAAGTCAATAGCTTAAGAAGGGCCTACAATTAAACGAGCGCCTGTTTCTAAGTTTAAACAGAACATGTCCTACAGGAAAAGAGAAGACGTGGCAGATAAAACGTGTGACACAATCTAATAGTATTAGGCGCCTCGCCCTGAATAAACAATGCATCTTTAATTTAAAATCTATAAATACATTTTTCAGCACGAGCGCAAGGCCCCGAAAAAAAGGTGACCTGAGGAATAACGCTCACTGTCCCCCACCCTTCTGACAGCCCTGCTTGCCTCTGCCCGACACCCTCTAATGGCACGGGGTTCATAGAAGCCCCCACAAGCCTAACGCCTGCAGAAGAGAAATCACATCACGTCAGAACCTGACGAAGAGGGAGGGGGAGCAGGGAGGGGGTACTAAGAGCACAGAGAGAGAGGGAGTGGAGGAGCGTGGCTTAATGAACCATTACAAAAGCCAGATGGCCTGGCTCCAGCGAGACCTAAAAAGGGGAGAGAAAGCCCAAAAACAATAATGAAAAAGAAGTAAGCAAATAAGAGTGGCAATGCAGCCAACTGGCAACCAACGTACGGGCTCTAAGCCAACAATATGTCTCTTATGCACTGCCTAACAGACCTAAAAATGGAGCAAATATTACCCTATATTTTGAGCAGCTTGTGTAGTAGGTCATGGAACATGGATTACTACTGCCCCCACTTCATAAAGATGTTTGCGCAAGGTCAATAACAAGCATAGACAAAGCCAATAGGTCTTGCCTATGCAAGAGCTATTGGTTTTGCCATATGCTTTAGCCATGTTGTACACCAGCATGGCTGTTGTTCAGCCTGGCTAAAGTTACTGGGGGAAAAAAGAGTGAAGAGTCAAAGTGGAGTAGAATGGAGTGTTATGGAGTAGCACAGAGTCGTAGAGTGGTGTAGAGTGTTGTGGAGGGAGTAGAGTGTAAAGGGGTAGAGTAGGGTATTAAAGAGCGGAGTGGCATAATGTAGTGGCATAGAGAGTGCTGCAGAGTGGAGTAGTGTTGCACAGTAAAGTGACTTGGAGCAGAATAGATTGTTGTAGAGTGGAATGGTGTGGAGTTGAGTGGCATAGAATGTCAACATGGAGTGTCAGTGTAGAGTGAAGTAGTGTGTCATAGACTTTTTATTTATTTAAAAGGTTTTATATAGCGCTGGCTGGACCCGAGGGTATCAGAGCGCTTTACAAGGGTTCAGGGAGGAAAAATTGCAATATAACATTTATACAATGAGGTAGTATACAAGCCAGTTAGAACATTCAAAGCAGTACGATTACTAAAAGGGGAAATTAAATAGGAGATATATAAGGCAGAAACACGTCATGGATAGTAAGCTAGCGTGGTTGTTCCAGGATGAAGAAGGGGGGAATGACAGTGGGGAGAAACTGTGGAAGGTGATAGGTAAGGAGATGGCAAGTGGGAATAGGCAGGGACTACAAGAGGAGTGGAATTGATCTGAAGTGGTAAATAAAAAACACGTTTCTTGATCAAACAGATAAAACTTTACTAAAAACATGGCAAAATGTGTTCCTGCAAAGTGACAAGCCCTTGGCAAAGAATTGAATGGTCATCTTTCTGTTTTCTTTTTGCTGCATTTGGTATTTAAATGGGTACTAAAGAAGTTAAATATTTGCTCACACAGTATTAGCATGTGTAAACAATTATAAAAGAATTAAGTAATTTCACAAAATGTGCAGCATTCCGCTGCATAATTTTCCTTTTCTTGCCGTATTATCTAGTTAACCCTGTCGCACAATTTGTTTCTGTCATGCTCTAATGGCAATGGCCCTGGAGGCCGTCAAGACCATCATGAAGGGTAGAAATCAAATCATTAAAGCAGCGTTGGTATACTTACAACATGATGCAGAAGTTTCCAACATAAGATTTGGCACATTTATGAAGCTCTCTCTTCAAACAGCATATCGCCTAGGCATTGATGACAGGTCCTGCACTTATGTGATTTATATACAGGGCTGCTCGAATTATGGGATTCTACAACTTCTGCGTTTTGCACGTAATTTGCCACATAATCCATCATATGATGCATAAACAGCAGCTTTTAACAAACCAAACGTTGATTCTTGCTCAAAAGGATCCAAGTTACCTAAAGGAGAGCAGTGTGTATTGCGGCACAGTGGAAAGACTGTAACAAATACTGGCGAGTCACCTTTACATTACTTATTGCCGTATTTGAGTGTTAGTTTGAAAGTAATGAGGCGAAACATTTGCACACAGTGTTAACATATGCACAGATGTCAAAATAATGAAGTAATAATATAAAAAAATTTGACTCATTATGCTACATAATTCTTGTCTTCTGACCGCATAATTTTGTCACCTTGCTGCATAATGAGGAGCGTCCCTACCGCTTAATTCCAGTGGCTCTGCTTATTTAGCACAAACCACCAGAGCACGGTGGGGGCGGTTTATAGTAAGCACAGTAGATGAGAAGTACCAACTAAAGGTACGGTCTAACAGGAACGAAATGTGGAGAATATTCTGTTTCTTGACATGATTAAGGCTGTAAAATCGAGGCTCTTTCTCTGCTACAGTGGCAAGATCGGAAGAGAAAGTGTGGGCACCGCTTAAGAAAGATGCCGTGGAGCGAGTGGGATATATGACAAGAAGGGCTTTAAGTGAGATGAAAAAACTAGTGGGGTGTCTCATAGGGACGTGGCCGACGTAATTAAGTACGCACTTAAAAACCCTTAAGCTAAACATCTGTGCTTAGCAAAGTTGTGTCACCCGACTGGTATGTTTCTTCTATCAATGCAACCAAATATATGATACAATAAGTAACATTACACGGTACCTACAACAAGCAAGGACTATCGGTTTTATCAATGGTTATTTGCATAAGATAAATCAGCAACAACTACGGCACCGTTGTATATAATATTGAAAATGGGTTAGTCCTCGTGGTAGAAGTTATGGACTGACGGCTAGAGATGCCGACCTGGGAGCTGGGAAAAAGCATGTTCGAGCCTCGGCGTGTTTTCACCACTCCCTGATTCTGGGCAAATCACTAATCCCGGTGCCTACCAAAAAAAATTATAGAGTAATGTCTCTGTGTCATAACTATTACCCACGTGAAGCGTTCCAATACCTTTGGGTCAAGTTCGCACAATATACAATTGCAGAAATATCAAAAGCGTAAACTGCCGCAGAATTGGCTTTTTTTCACCCTGATGGCAAAAAATGGAAAGCCCGATAGGGACCCGTCTCAGAACCTGCTTTTTTAGGTCTCGCCTTGCTATCGCGTAAGCGATCGCTAAGCGAGACTATTGTAAAAGGGCTTTTCAAAGTGCTCCCAAATAGCGGATTGCATTGCTAGCACGCGCACAATCACACGCATGGTGCCGCTATGCACTCTGCTTTTTGGGAGCACTTCAAAGGGTCCGCTCCCCCGCCTGGAATGCGCTCCCCCGCCCCCAAGCGCGCGTGCGCCACGCTCCGCCGGGCTTGTCTTGTTATTTCAAGTCATTACGACTTCCCGGAAAAACATAGTGCATTGTGAAGTCTGAACTATTTTACTTATTAAAAGTACACACAATCACCCTACTGTCATTCGTGTCTCATCTGTACGTGTTGTGTACTCAAGGCATTGCTTTTTTACGCTTCTCGGAACTGGCAAGGCCAGCAGATGTGATTAACATAATTTGTAAAATGAATTGAGTCGGAAGGATGTACCCTTGCACAGGATAACAATTTGGTAGGTTATGTTCATGTAAGTTTGGCCGTCGGTGCTTCGGAAGCTGTGCAGTTTGCGGCTGTACTCGTCGAGCAGTTTTCAGCTGGGTGAGCGCCTTGGCCGCGTCCCCAGCCTAGCATGAGTGGCCACCTTTAAGGTGGTACGCGCGATGGGCGCGGGCCGCCCTCGTGCCCCCCTCCCCCCACACACCCCGGGTACTTTAACGTCACGCACAGATCACTGCTGTTAATCTCGTGTAAAGTAGAATCCTCAACATACTCGTGTTTTATGGACTGTCTGAGAAACTGCTTCCTGGCGTATTTCTGGAAGCAGTCCACAATTTCTTAAAACGTTAACAGTTGTCATTGCAAGTTGTGCGTCTTTGTAAAATCCTAAATCATCTCGTTGTTTGGTATAGCTGATTCGGTCAAAATGTGCATTCATCTGCGATTCGTTGTGACTCAAGCTTGGAACATATCCGCTTTTTGATAGTTTTTTCGTTCTCGAGTATATATGTGTGCCTGTGTTTTTTTTTAATTTTTTTCCTCTTAATGTACTGTCTAAATCCTTTATTTGTTACCATTCCCGAAATGGGTTGGTAGTTAATGTTGGCGCAATTAGTCAGGCTGTGCAGCCCGTATTTAAAGAGATCCTTGCTGGAAATACTTAAAGAATTATTGGCATTTATAATGAGTTGGAAAACAGTGTCAGCTTTAGTTAGCGCCCATAGCCTGGGTATTTAGGCAGCAAATATATATAGCAATGTGCAATATACATCACACGCCCACCGTACTTCACATTGGGATATCAATTGCTGTAATGTGGGTACCCTTTGAAATATTCGGACCGCGTAGGAGCCTAGAAGCGTGTTACATCTAGTCAGCGCGTATCCGTACCTGAAGAGGTGTGAACGTCATTAAAGAAGAATGGTCGAGGGGAAGCGTACAATGTAATTCCCAACCATACACATGTTTGGCCAGAAGGGCCACCAGAATCCATTCTACCCATAGCCCCCGTTTGTCATTTGTTTGCGCTTTGAAATCGCGTTTTACATTAGAGGGATTTATGTGTTTTGATGACACAGATATGTGACTGACCCTCCGGTCAGACTCTGCAACATGTGGTGTAATGTTCCCAGGCGTCTTTACAAGAAACTCCAGAGCGGGGCCCCACCGCAGGAGCAGACGTTCACGTGCACACCAAAAGCATGGACCCCGTCCCCCTCGCGTTGTTGACATTTCTCTATTTGGCTTTGATCATTTGAACCCTATCCGCGAGAGTGCACACCATTTGCCACCCCCTCCCCTATCCCACTTCCTGCTTGTTATCACATCCTTGTTAACTCGGGATATGGATGGGGCTCAGCCTCGCAGGGCAGGCCGGGTCTCCAGCCGTCAGACTGACCACATAAGCCCGTGTATTGCAGTTGACAGCCTCGCGCAGATTTCCGTGCCATGAGTCACAGCCATTAACGTTATAAGAACCCTCGACCCCCCCCCTTCCCCAGCATTGCTTTCCTGCAGTTTAAACATCGTTAAAAGGTGAAAAATAACAGTATTGAAATAAATTGTATTTTCCAATCAATGTGTTCCTTAACCAAACTCAGACATGACTCAAGACTCTCTGAAAATTAATCCTATCTTCTCCACCCCCCCCCCCCCAAACTAGTTTACCTATAGCTCCTCCCACGCCTTTTCTCCTCATCTTGCCGCTGACCTCTGGCTCTAGTTTCTGTGAATTCTTTCTGCTTTTTTTTATGTCACCTTTTATTTTCCTCCTCCTGTTCAACTGGCTCGTCCGCTCTTCAAGTCTCAATTTTCCTAGTGTTCTACTAACTCCATGCTCTCTCCACCTCTCCGTTTCTCCACCTCACACCACCCTTTCCCCCTCCATCTCTACTGCACACCTCCTTCCGAATTAAGAACCACGAGTGTAATAGGAGCCCCGAACTGTAGTGAGCTTTGCGAGTGCCTCAAACACCTCAAGGGAATTTGGGGAGCGCGCCCCTCCTCCAGACGATTTATGTTTAAAAACAAGGCTAAATGCTGCACCCCGCAGCCATTTTTCCCAATCATATTGGCTTCTAATGTATACTTAGAAATAGAATCTCTTCCAAAGTGGAACTAGCTCTGTGCTTTTAGGATCTGAAACACGGCCGGATTTCATGACCAACACCAAATGCACTGGTCAGAAGATGACGTGTCCGCTTGAACGACTGAGCAGACAAATATCTGCGGCCACATGGGAAATACTGGCTATATCATAAAATGGTACCCATCCGAAAAAAAACTCAGGTGTTCTACCCACTGCCTTTCTCTGCCAGCAGCAATCAAATATCCTGCGCGAGGAATTGAAATAACATTAGCATTTCTTCCATTAGATGCCTTTATGTTGCCATTAAAAACCTCTGCTCAGATTTCCAGGGGCGCTGCCAAAAAACACAGTGTGCTGCTGCGTGTGGCAGCCCGCCGGGGACATTCCGTAAATAGACTGGGGTCTTACGAATTTTGTCAATAGATTTCAGGTGAGGCATCACGTGCCTCTCTCATAGCGTCTTACTCTTACATGTAAATAATAGTTTTCAGGTAAGGAATCATGCGACTCTCTCACTGCTTCGAAGCACCTTTCGGTGTAGTAGTAGTGCTCTGCTCTGCTCTGTGTTTAGGTCTCGGCTCGAAGGCTGCGCTTGCGCAGTCTCGATCCGAGATTTAATGACTTGGAGAAGAGGGGCTTGAACCCGCCCCTCTTCTCCCCTGTTCTCCATTGGCTGGCCTCTTGAATGCTGGCCAGCCATTGGAGAAGAGGTCCGTCACTCTGAACAGGCCACGTCCTTTTCGGATTCGGGGGCGTGTTTTTTTCAAGAAGTCTAATTATCTCCTCCAGCCAATGGCAAGAGGAGAGTAAAGGAAAACACGCCCCCGAATTCGAAACCGCCACTGCGTTTCTCCGAGGCATTTCTGCTTCGCCTCGGAGAAAGGCAGTGGTGTGCTTATGCAGTGGTGTGCTTGATAATGCTTGTTCCTGCTTGTCATCTCTCTGCAGGTCCAAGATTTCAGTCGCTTCAGACCGCGGGTAAGTTAATGCCTCAGCTGTGGAGATGTGTGGGTAACTAAGAGATCCCCGTTTTAAACAGCCTGCGGCCTACCGGGTTCTGCACCCCGGGGTTCCCAACCCCCGGCGCGGGCTGGGCGTCCGTGCGCGGGTTAATGGATGCGGTGGCAGGGATCCAGCGCTCCGAAACCACAGCGGCCATCGATCGGCGCCAGCCCATAGGGCTCTTTGCAAAGCGTGATGAACGCTGTAATTCCCAACAAACAAACAACATCGTGCGGAAGCGGGAGGAGAGGCGGCCTCGCTGGGTCTCAGAAACACACCAGTTCCGCGGCGCAGAGGGAGGCTGTCCAGGGGGTTTCTGCCTCCTCGCAGGGGTCGCTTACAAATGTCTGGTTTACAAATTCTTTGTCCCACCCAAACCGCAGATGACACATAGAGAGGTAGGTGCGCGTAAAGCGCGTGCTGAGCATCGTCGTCGATGCAATTCTACCTTTCTTCCGGGCGCCGTCCGTTCCCTGTCCCACTCCTTACAACCCCCCCCGCCCCTTCTCCCCACCCCCATGTGTTTCCGAGGGATCTCGCACTCTATCTAAAGAGCTGTCCTGTGTGTTTGTTTAGAACACACAAAGCCTTTGTTTCCCCTCAGAGTCACAGGAGGGCAAGGGGGCGGGACAAGTGGGTGCTAAAATGGATCCAATTTCCAGGTCCTGAGCTGTGATCGCACCTTCTCCGGGACTATCCCCTGTTGTTTTTCCGAGTCCACATCTCCCCTGAACCTCAGACAAAATACCCAGCACAAAAGGTCTGTTTCTCTTATTTTCAGAACTTCATGAAGCCACTTTAGGCATTGAAGCTAGGGTTACCAGGCGACTCAGTGTTACCGGATGCTCTGCTTCCAGTCGCTCGGGAGATTGCCCCCATTAGGGGATTCTGAAATTCTTTCATTTTCTTCCTTCTCTGCATCCTTTTTTCAGTCTTTTGGTCCTTCTTTCTTTCCGTCCTTCGTCTGTCTTATTCCATCATGCTTTCTTCCATCCTTTCTGGTCATTTTGCCATTCATCCACCTTTCTGTCTTTTCCATCTACCCTTCCTTCTCTCCATCTTTCTTTCCATCCACCCTTCCCCCTGTTCATCCTTCTCCTCCCTCCCTTCCCTTCCTCTTCCATCCTTCCATCCACCATTCTTTCCATCCACACATCAGTCTATCTTTTCTCTCCATCCACCCATTCAGCCTTCTCTCCATTCACCCTTCTCACCTTCAGCCACGCTTCTGCCCAGCCACCCTTTTCTCCATCCGTCACGTCATCCTTCTCTCCATCCTTCCTTCTCTCCATCCTTCCTTCTCTCCATCCTTCCTTGTGTCCATCCTTCCTTCTCTCCATCCTTCCTTCCATCCTTCTGTCTCTTCATCCTTCTTCCCCCCTTGCACCGCAAGAGATTGTATTTACGAACTTCCTGGAGGCCAGAGTCTTTGAACAATCAAAGAAGCCATTAAAAAGTACATCTTTCCTGTTACACAAAATGACCCTGTGATGCCCACCCCCAGATCAAGCTGATAAAGTGGAGGGGGAAGAGGAGGTAATGACACCCCATCGCATGGCAGCCATAATTTGAGCCACTCATGTTCCTTTCCATCTTCGACCCAAAGCACTTTTGTAAAAGCGCTATAAAAATAACAGATTATTACTTTAATAAAAACAAAAGGTGCGGAGTGCAACACCTGCTTGTTTTCTGCTCATGGAAAGGAGGTGAGATTGAGCAAATAAGTGAGTTATTTAAAAAATGTGATGCCATGCTATAAAACAAGCACTGATAAAGCCAATAAAACTGTCTTTGGCTGCCAAACTTTTGACTTTGTCAATGCGTGTTTTGTTGTATCATGAATTTTTCTAAAAGGTTATTGCAGGGGGAGCTGCTGGGCTATAGACACACAGCCCAACCAACACTTTTCTGCCAGCTCTAAGACGCACCAATGAGCCATTCTCTTTGTCAGAGGTGTACCTACCATTGCCATACATGCCAGCCAGTGCTTAAGTAGTGGCCACCCATCACGTACAGCAGGGCAGTCGGTTTCTTAGTTTGTTGGCCACCGTTTTATTTGCTTGGCTCCTGTTATTCTGCTTTGGATCTAATGTGTACCTGCTTCTCTTTTCTGTTTTTTTTGGCTCCATTGGTCCCCCCCCCCCCCCCCCCATCTTAAAGGGATCTTCCGGAAATTTCTAAGAAATCACAAGCCAGCCCCCCTACATTAAACGCAGGCCAGTGAATGCACTATTTTATTTGGACAACCCTACATAACTTGATAGAACTGCAGATGTACAAGTAAGCCAGCTAATTTCCCCTGAAATGTCTTGCAAGGCAAATAAATGTATTAATATTAAAAACCCGAGGTCAAGCACATTAATAGAGATAGTTCGTTTAGCCGGACACTAAATAATGCACAGAAAGCTCAACACTGTGGACCCTTATAAGTATGTGGGAGTTCTATTTAACAATAAGTTACATTTTGACAAACATATGCAGTATGCTTTGAATCAAGAAAAAATATCCCGTTATGGTATTTTCCGATTTAACCAACACTATGCAGGCAAATGGTTGTTCCATTTTTAAGACTATTCTTCTAAAATAAATCCCATTCTGAATTACGGTAATGCAGGAATAATACTGGGTAAAGCCTCCGATTTTAAAATATATGGTATGGATGAAGGGTACTTTGCCAAGTCTTAGGCCTGCCCAGTGCGTCAGGTTTATTTTTATTGTTTCCAAGCATATGCATGCCACCTTTAGACGGCGACATTTGTTTTCTTTTTTTATTCCTTTTTCACTTGGACGGCATATCTTTGCAAACAAAAAATAGCAAGATTGGCTTTGTTAGTGCTTGTTTTATTAACCTGTTTATGCTTTGAAACAACGAGCTAAACTAGACTGGATCAAGTAATATTGTTAACAGTATTATTAAAATATTTTAAAAAATGTTGCATGGTGTAAATCTGAAGAATTCGGATTTATGAGAATATCCAATTTAGTTACACCAATAGAGACAATGCATGTGTGAATACAACATCAAACAATGATTGCCCAGAGAAACTAATGTAACACAACAAAACAATGCATGGGCCAAAACTTCATTCCCTTTTTTATGACACAGCCTACGCTTCCCCTCGTTTCATCTCCTGGATTTTGCTCGGTGTGTCACTGATTTTTTTCTAATATTCTAGAGTGAACATTGAAAATAAAAGGTCAGCATCCACTCATGCCAATGTGTAGCTCACATATCCCCAGGGGACTGCTCACTGTGCGAGGTGCTCACATGGGCCAGAACTCTGCATGGATACAGCAGGTTGATGTTGTAATACAGCAATGGTGCACAGAGCACTGCTCGAACATTCTATTGGTGCTGCATAAATACACACACACAACCCATGGGTGGTATGGGTGCCATGGCTTCTCAGTGTGCCACAGGTGTTGCTCAAATATGCCACAGTAGCTAAATGCGCAAAGCTGCTGTTCAGTATTGCAGTGGCACTTACTAAAGAACACATGTGATGTTATGGTGCCCATAGCGATGCTAAAGATGCCAATTCTGCTTACTGAGTCCGCAGTGCTCCCCAGTGCGCCAGTGGCACTGCTCAGTTGTGTCACCGGTGCTACTTATTACTTCAGAGATGCTCGGTGCACCTTTGGTACGGATGCAAAATGGTATGCATGCTAAGATTGCAAGTGGTGCTGGTTGTATCTCAGTTTGACAGTGGTTCCTGCTTAATGTACTAGTAGGACTGCTCATTGTGCCACAATACTCCTTAAACAGGTCAATGTGCCAGGATGCATTCAACTCAGCTAGGCTACCATTGATCAGTGTGCCATGCATGGATGCTGAAATATGCCCGTGCTGCTTAATGCGCCACCATCTGTGTAAGGGCGCTGCTCAGTTTCACTCAGGCTGCTCGCAAACTCTCAGTATGTGAGTGTGTTATTGTCTCTGCTAAGCATGTCAAAGATCCTGCTCAGGGTACCCGGTACCACTATTGCTCATAACACCAAATAGTGCTGCTGAATGTGCCAATTTGACTAGAGTGAATGTTTGTAAGAATCTGAAGATGCTCACATTTTTCAATGTAATATGGCTGCCCACTGTACCCGCACTGCCGTAAAATGCTAAGAATGTTCAATGTGGCTGGGGTGTTGCTCAAATATATCTTGGCTGCTCAAGTGGGGTGCAACCCAACAATGTTAGTGGTACTCAGCGTACCAAAGGCCAAGGCTGAAGTCAAAATAGGTGAGGGATGCTCAATGTGCCAGGGTGGCTACTGCTCCTTATGCCATAGAAATTCACTTTGCCTGTGTCAATGACCAAATATAACATAGCTGCTTATTGATTCAAGTGTGCTATTGAATTTGCCAAGCTTTTGTTCATTGTACCATAAATGCTACTCAAATGTGGCGCAGCTGCTCAATGTGCCTAGTTTGCTTTTAATGTGCTAGTAAAACTGTAGACTGTAGTAGATGTGATATTTAATGTACCACATCTGCTTAATAATGCAATGGATACTCAATATACCATGGCTGCCCATGATGCCAGTGCTACATATATATACCAGGGCTGCCCAATATGTCAGTGGTGCTGTTAGAAGTGTCTATATGAGGACCTGAGAAGTGCATTGGGAGGGGTCATGGCTGTGTTGCTCACCCCACGATGTATATTTCTGTGATGTTTACGTTTCAGATTATAACAGTAGAGGAGGTACTTGTTGAGACTGATTTCAGAGCCTTCTTCAAAATTACTTACATTTTTCATACTGTGCCAAAGTATTGTTTAGTACTTGCTCTCGGGCCGCCATTTCCAAGTTATTGTTATCAGGACTTGTCCAGTCAAAAACGATATTGGATTTGTAGGTGTTGGTTGATACTGTTTTTGATACAATTTGAAATTAATATGAGTGCATGAGATATTGTTGCAGCTCTCAAGGCCCTATTCACAAGCTGCATTTTGTAGTAGGTAAAGCAGTAGTACAGTAGTACTGGTTTCTTGCAACAAAATAAAGTTGACAAGCCTACAAGTGTAAAGCTTCTCCTCTCCTATCTTTTCTTTGGGGAAAACCTCACACATGAAACTTTTCTTCTTAGTAACAAATGAGGGAGGGAGATGCTGGAGTGGCTTGAAAAAGGGCATAATTACTACTAAATGAGAGGGGTTTAGTGAGGAGTAAGGTGAGGTTTAGAGAGGGCTAAGGAGGGGTTAAAGGAAGGATCGATGCCCACCCACCAAAGAGTAAACCCACTGCTAGTCACAGCATTTACTTCCAAAGTTGCTATAGCCAACAAGCATTTTCAATGCAATAAGTCTTGCATTACTGAAAATTTAAGCTATTGGCGTTGCATTATTATTTGCAACACCAACAGCTCAAACTTTAAATAATGCGAGAACTATTGCATTTCAAATGCTTGTTTTAGGTCTCGCCTAGCTATTGCGTTTATGAGACTCTTGTAAGAGGGGCATTTCAAAGTGCTCCCAAAAGTGGATTGCATGGGGAGCGTGCATCGTGCTGCCATGCAATCACTTTGGGGAAGCGCTTCAGCCCACTGGCCACAGCCTCAGCATCATACTACTTCAAAGGGTCCGCTCCCTGCCTGAAAGCTTTCTTATCTTTATGGGGCCATGTGTTTCAAACACATGGCCCCATAAAGACAACAAATCTTTAACAATGGACGAAAGTGAAAGCGACTGTGACTCCTTTTTTTGTATCTGTGCTTTCATTTGTAATTTGCAGAGTCTAACCCTCCCCCTTCCTGCCACCAAAATCGCCTGCTTGTGTTTGATTCTGCAATTGCTGTCTGTCTTTCTACCCAACATCACCTCTGGCCTGGGTATTGCAGTTTCACGTTTTCCATTAGCTGGTGGCACTGGATACCCCACCCTGTAAAGTATGCTTGCCTTGGTATGATTTGCTTTCTGGACTGTACCTGCTGAAGGTGGCACCCCCTGCCTTTCTTTCAGTTTCCTGTACTCCGTGTTACTAGTTTTAACTAACCCGTCAGTCACATTCGTAGCTATTTGTTGTACAATATTTGGTAAAGGAATCTAGAACAGGGCCATTCGGATACTTGCCCCTCTTATTCTTATCCTTTCTTGTGCCCTCTGAAAGGCCCGCCATCCTATGTCTCCATACTTTCACCCACTGTCTGGCGACCTTTGTCGTCAGTTTCTCTGCCCCCACCCCACCCGTCCAGATCTGTTTCCTCAGTGCCTCCCTGCTTTGCTCTCTGACACAGTTGTGTCGCTCGTGTTGAAGTCGCATAGTCTCGCTGTCCCTGCAGCCCTCAGTTCTCCCTCCCTCGGTGCCTTCATGTCCCTTTCAACAGATGCAAAAAAAAGCCTAAAGGGCTAAACCCATATTTAGTATAGCACACGCATAGCTTAAAATAAGAATGTTTTGTGTTATGCATATGCCTGTGCAATTTGAAACTGAAGCGAGTTTCACGCTCGCTGCTGACATCAAGTGGGATGGTATATTTACAAGACTCAATACTAACAAGAACTCACCCTATTATCCTTACGCACTCCATACATAGCATATCATTCATAATGAGTGAACGTGCAATTATAAAACTAAAGCGAGGTTCACGCTCGCTGCTGACATCAACTGGGATGGTACATTTACAAGACTCAATACTAACAAGAACTCACCCTACTATCCTTACGCACTCAATACATAGCATACTATTGATAGTGAGTAAACGTGCAATTATAAAACTAAAGCGAGTTTCACGCTCGCTGCTGACATCAAGTGGGATGGTACATTTACAAGACTCAATACTAACAAGAACTCACCCAACTATCCTTCCGCACTCCGTACATAGCATACCATTGATAATGCGTGAACCTGTAATTATAAAACTAAAGCAAGTTTCACGCTCGCTGCTGACATCAAGTGGGATGGTATATTTACAAGACTCAATACTAACAAGAACTCACCCTACTATCCTTACGCACTCAATACATAGCATACCATTGATAATGAGTGAACGTGCAATTACAAAACGAAAGCGAGTTTCACGCTCGCTGCTGACATCAAGTGCGACGGTATATTACGGCACATATTTCTAACATTAGCTCTGCAAACCCTACGCAGTCGGTATCACTCCATACATAGCATATCATTCATAATGAGTGAACATGCAATTATAAAACTAAAGCGAGTTTCACGCTCGCTGCTGACATCAAGTGGGATGTTATATTTACAAGACTCAATACTAACAAGAACTCACCCTATTATCCTTACGCACTCCGTACATAGCATATCATTCATAATGAGTGAACGTGCAATTATAAAACTAAAGCGAGGTTCACGCTTGCTGCTTACATTAGATCAGGGGTCTCCAACCTTTTCTGTAGTGAGAGCTACTTCTGCTCAAGGAAAGTCTTCCCGAGCTACTAGCAAATTTTATAACTGTAAAATAGTGACAACACTATGACCACCCAAAGCACCATTTCCAGTAGTTACCACCCAAGTATACCAAGTGCGGTTACCAGCAGAAATGCTGGGGAAAAGTTCATCAATATTAAATGCCTCCCCTTGACTTATGAAGTAACATTCACATCTTGACATGCCTTGTGGCCCAAAAGACATAAGCACAACAGTACGTCTCCCCAGGTCAGCTTGAATTATCATTCACCAGTTTCTGAAATTGCACATTTTTCTATCTAATACCACTTTCCACCGAGGACAAACAGAAGAAAGCCCATTTTTGAAAACTAAAACTGCCTTTAAAATATCAGTTTTCAGTATTTAGGAAATGCACAGTCCCAAAACATCAGCTTGTCATTTTCATCATGTACTCCCATGTACAAATGCCTCATATGGACAGACTGCTTTGAATTTCCAGGTATTACACTACAGTCATATGCCATGGATGCTCACCATAGCACCACTGATGCCTGTATTATGCCATTAATGACCAAAATTATACTAGGGCCACAGTTGGGCCAAGGCTGGAAACCATAAGGATCAGGGATGAGACCATATATCAGTCATGACCATTAATATGTCAGGAATAGGTACATATGGGCCAGTCATACTCTTAGTATGTCAATGATGGCTGCTGGTATACCACAACTAGACCAGAAATGCTAAAATAGTGAAGGATGACCATTTTATGCCATTGGCAGTATTATGCCAGGAATGGACACAATTATGCCAGCAATAACACTTTTATGATAGGGGATAGCATATACATTTGGCGGTTCTTGGCACCAGGCATAGTTTCAGGAAGCAATAGTGTTTATTATGGACACACATAAATATTGCTGAATCTCTTAACCCCTTCCATGCGGGGCGGATTCCCCCGCTGTGCTGAGCGCTGCTTGCGCGGGCGTGGTCATGACGGAACGGTTCCGTCATGAGCACAGCTCAACCGACGCTCATGACGGAACCGTTCCGTCATGAGCGCCGAAGGGGTTAAGTTTCTCTGGTCTGGATCATACCCTGTTCTCCTCAAGTCTTGGGCTGATCATGCATCCAACAGACACGTTTTCACTCTGACTCCTGCAACCCCCAACTTTGGTGGGTCAGCACTGATTACTGCTCAGGCTACTGCTGCCATACTTTTTTGATGGTGCATTGTTCACACACATGTTGTGATTGATGAAGGAGGGACTACAACATGGTCAATCTCCTTGTGGCATAATTACATTGAGATTGGATACAGACTGTCATGTAGCATGCTCTATAAGCCGACACAGTGTGTGTTTGAGTGTTAGTATGAGTTACTGCCATAAGTTTGGCTGACTGTCACTCTAAGGGTCTTGAGATGATCAATGCTGCCTCCTTTAACAGGCACCAACTCTCTGAATTTGATACTGGGCTTGACTTCACCTCGGAGAGCTACTTTGAAGGTACTGGTGAGCTACCAGTAGCTCCCGAGCTACTCGTTGGAGATCCCTGCATTAGATGTTAAGGTATATTTAGCGCACTTAATAAAGACATCAACTCACACTGCTATCCTTACGCTCTCGATACATAGCATACCATTGATAGTGAGTGAACATGCAATTATAAAACTGAAGCGAGTTTCACGCTCGCTGCTTACATTAGATGTTAAGGTATATTTAGCGCACTTAATAAGCACATCAACTCACACTGCTATGCTTACACCGTCGGTACATAGCATACCATTGATAGTGAGTGAACGTGCAATTATAAAACTAAAGCGAGTTTCACGCTCGCTGCTGACATCAAGTGGGACGGTACGTTTACAAGACTCAATACTAACAAGAACTCACCCTACTATCCTTACGCACTCCTAGCATAGCATATCATTGATAATGAGTGAGCGTGCAATTATAAAACTAAAGCGAGTTTTATGCTCGCTGCTGACATCAAGTGGGATGGTATATTTACAAGACTCAATACTAACAAGAACTCACCCTATTATCCTTACGCACTCCGTACATAGCATATCATTCATAATGAGTGAACGTGCAATTATAAAACTAAAGCGAGGTTCACGCTTGCTGCTGACATCAACTGGGATGGTACATTTACAAGACTCAATACTAACGAGAACTCACCCTACTATCCTTACGCACTCAATACATAGCATGCTATTGAAAGTGAGTAAACGTGCAATTATAAAACTAAAGCGAGTTTCACGCTCGCTGCTGACATCAAGTGGGTCGGTATGTTTACAAGACTCAATACTAACGAGAACTCACCCTACTATCCTTACGCACTCGGTACATAGCATACCATTGGTAATGAGTGAACGTACAATTACAAAACGAAAGCGAATTTCACGCTCGCTGCTGACATCAAGTGCGATGGTATATTACGGCACATATTTCTAACATTAGCTCTGCAAACCCTACGCAGTCGGTACATGACAGAGCATTTATAAAGAATTCCTAAAACCAGAGGTCAAAACTAGATTACAACTGAAAGCTCTGAGCCCATATTCAGTATAACATAAGCAAAGCTTTAACAAATAATGCTTTGTTTTGTGCAGATGCAAAAAACAGCTTAAAGGGCTGACCCATATTTAGTATAGTACACGCATAGCTTAAAATAATAATGTTTCGTGTTATGCATATGCCTGTGCAATTTGAAACTGAAGCGAGTTCCACGCTCACTGCTCACATCAAGTAGGATGGTATATTTACAGGACTCAATTCTAACAAGCACTCACCCTGCTATCCTTACGCACTCAGTACATAGCATACCATTGAGAGCGAGTGAACGTGCAATTATAAAACTGAAGCGAGTTTCACGCTCGCTGCTTACATTAGATGTTAAGGTATATTTAGCGACCTTAATAAAGACATCAACTCACACTGCTATCCTTACGCACTCGATAGATAGCATACCATTGATAGTGAGTGAACATGCAATTATAAAACTGAAGCGAGTTTCACGCTCGCTGCTTACATTAGATGTTAAGGTATATTTAGCGCACTTAATAAGGACATCAACTCACACTGCTATGCTTACACAGTCGGTACATAGCATACCATTGATAGTGAGTGAACGTGCAATTATAAAACTGAAGCAAGTTTCACGCTCACTGCTGACATCTATTGGGACGGTATATTTACAAGACTCAATACAAACATTAACTCACCCTGCTATCCATACGCACTCGGTACATAGCATACCATTCAGAGTGAGTGAACGTGCAATTATAAAACTAAAGCGAGTTTCACGCTCGCTGCTGACATCAAGTGGGACGGTACGTTTACAAGACTCAATACTAACAAGAACTCACCCTGCAATCCTTACGCACTCCGTACATAGCATATCATTGATAATGAGTGAACGTGCAATTATAAAACTAACGCGAGTTTCACGCTCGCTGCTGACATCAAGCAGGATGGTATATTTACAACACTCAATACTAACAAGAACTCACCCTACTATCCTTACGCACTCAATACATAGCATACTATTGATAGTGACATCAAGTGGGATGGTATATTTCCAAGACTCAATACTAACAAGAACTCACCCTATTATCCTTACGCACTCCGTACATAGCATATCATTCATAATGAGTGAATGTGCAATTATAAAACTAAAGCGAGTTTCACGCTCGCTGCTGACATCACGTGGGATGTTATATTTACAAGACTCAATACTAACAAGAACTCACCCTATTATCCTTACGCACTCCGTATATAGCATATCATTCATAATGAGTGAACGTGCAACTATAAAACTAAAGCGAGGTTCACGCTTGCTGCTCACATCAACTGGGATGGTACATTTACAAGACTCAATACTAACAAGAACTCACCCTACTATCCTTACGCACTCAATACATAGCATACTATTGATAGTGAGTAAACGTGCAATTATAAAACTACAACGAGTTTCACGCTCGCTGCTGACATCAAGTGGGACGGTATATTTACAAGACTCAATACCAACGAGAACTCACCCTACTATCCTTACGCACTCGGTACATAGCATACCATTCAGAGTGAGTGAACGTGCAATTATAAAACTAAAGTGAGTTTCACACTCGCTGCTGACATCAAGTGGGATGGTACATTTACAAGACTCAATACTAACAAGAACTAACCCTACTATCCTTACGCACTCCTAGCATAGCATATCATTGATAATGAGTGAACGTGCAATTATAAAACTAAAGCGAGTTTCACGCTCGCTGCTGACATCAAGTGGGATGGTATATTTACAAGACTCAATACTAACAAGGGGGAACAACCTTTACAACGCGGTTAGTACAACGCGTGCCGTTACATCGCATTCGTTACAACGAACGCGATGTAACCACTCTATGCCATTACAACGCAAGTCTTTACATCGACTTGCGCTAGATGGCGTGCTAACATTACAAATAGTGTAGTTTACTATCCCAACACCTTCCCTACTGTTAAGTGGACTGGAGTTGGAATAGTAAATTACACTTTTCTAATGTTAGCACGCCATCTAGTGCAAGTCGAGGTAAAGACTTGCGTTGTAATGGCATAGCGTGGTTACATCCGTTCGTTGTAACGAATGCGATGTAACGGCACGCGTTGTAAACACTCGCGTTGTAACATCATACATCCCTAACAAGAACTCACCCTATTATCCTTACGCACTCCGTACATAGCATATCATTCATAATGAATGAACGTGCAATTATAAAACTAAAGCGAGGTTCACGCTTGCTGCTGACATCAACTGGGATGGTACATTTACAAGACTCAATACTAACAAGAACTCACCCTACTATCCTTACGCACTCAATACATAGCATACTATTGAAAGTGAGTAAACATGCAATTATAAAACTAAAGCGAGTTTCACGCTCGCTGCTGACATCAAGTGGGACGGTATGTTTACAAGACTCAATACTAACGAGAACTCACCCTACTATCCTTACGCACTCGGTACATAGCATACCATTCAGAGTGAGTGAATGTGCAATTATAAAACTAAAGCGAGTTTCACACTCGCTGCTGACATCAAGTTGGATGGTACATTTACAAGACTCAATACTAACAAGAACTCACCCGACTATCCTTACGCACTCCGTACATAGCATACCATTGATAATGAGTGAACCTGTAATTATAAAACTAAAGCAAGTTTTACGCTCGCTGCTGACATCAAGTGGGATGGTATATTTACAAGACTCAATTCTAACAAGAACTCACCCTACTATCCTTACGCACTCGATACATAGCATACCATTGGTAATGAGTGAACGTACAATTACAAAACGAAAGCGAGTTTCACGCTCGCTGCTGACATCAAGTGCGATGGTATATTACGGGACATATTTCTAACATTAGCTCTGCAAACCCTACGCAGTCGGTACATGACAGAGCATTTATAAAGAATTCCTAAAACCAGAGGTCAAAACTAGATTACAACTGAAAGCGCTGAGCCCATATTCAGTATAACATAAGCAAACCTTTAACAAATAATGCTTTGTTTTGTGCAGATGCAAAAAACAGCTTAAAGGGCTAACCCATATTTAGTATAGTACACGCATAGCTTACAATAATAATGTTTCGTGTTATGCATATGCCTGTGCAATTTGAAACTGAAGCGAGTTTCACGCTGACTGCTCACATCAAGTAGGATGGTATATTTACAGGACTCAATTCTAACAAGCACTCACCCTGCTATCCTTACGCACTCAGTACATAGCATACCATTGAGAGTGAGTGAACGTGCAATTATAAAACTGAAGCGAGTTTCACGCTCGCTGCTTACATTAGATGTTAAGGTATATTTAGCGCACTTAATAAAGACATCAACTCACACTTCTATCCTTACGCACTCGATAGATAGCATACCATTGATAGTGAGTCAACATGCAATTATAAAACTGAAGCGAGTTTCACGCTCGCTTCTTACATTAGATGTTAAGGTATATTTAGCGCACTTAATAAGGACATCAACTCACACTGCTATGCTTACACAGTCGGTACATAGCATACCATTGATAGTGAGTGAACGTGCAATTATAAAACTGAAGCAAGTTTCACGCTCGCTGCTGACATCTATTGGGACGGTATATTTACAAGACTCAATACAAACATTAACTCACCCTGCTATCCATATGCACTCGGTACATAGCATACCATTCAGAGTGAGTGAACGTGCAATTATAAAACTAAAGCGAGTTTCACGCTCGCTGCTGACATCAAGTGGGACGGTACGTTTACAAGACTCAATACTAACAAGAACTCACCCTACTATCCTTACGCACTCCGTACATAGCATATCATTGATAATGAGTGAACGTGCAATTATAAAACTAAAGCGAGTTTCACGCTCGCTGCTGACATCAAGCGGGATGGTATATTAACAATACTCTTTTTATTTTATTTTTTATTTTTTTTTTTATTTTTTTTATTGGGTTCTTGGCAATCCATTCAGAACAAATATTACAATATATCAAACATAAATAATATACTGGATCTGAACAGAGTACATCAACAGAAAACAAAAAAAAAACAAAAAAATGATTTCAGTCAAAGTAAGATTCCCAAATTTTTGTGAATTTTTTACGTAATGCCCCAAACCTTTGAGCAAATATAAATTCGGTTTTCCTGACTTTCTTAAGTTTTTTGATACCATTCATTTACAGTTGGAACTGTTTCTGTCTTCCAATACTGAAGGATCAATGATCTAGCCACTGCTACTAATATGTACAGAAGTTTCGCCAAAGAATCAACCAAATTTAGCTCTGAATCAAATCCAAATATAATTAAATTTTCATAGCTGGAGATCGTAAAATGTAAATGAAGAGAAAGCAAAGAAAACAATCCTTTCAAGAATGTCCTAATTTTGGGACAAAAGGCCATTATATGAGACCAGTTAGCCAGGTACGGTTGAGTACATCTAAAACAAGTGGGCGACGTAGTACTATACATTTTAGCCAAGGTAGCAGGGGTGTAATATAAGAGCCACTTACTAAAAAAGAGCATTTGTCGCCAGTTGGCACCTCTCAGAACCGTGAAATTAAATTTATTTAAGATATTCCATGAGTTATCAGTTAATTTAATACTTTCCTACTTCTGCCACTTTTTTATTGCTTTGGCGCTAACATCCTCCTCCCTACTTTGTGCTAAGCTTTTCTCCATTTTCCGTGATTTTTGAAAATTGGGGACCAGAAAAGGTCATTTGTTAAATGTGAAAATTGACTGTTCTGCTCTAAATCGAATTGTACCAGGAATTTATACAGTAGGGCATATGAACCCATAAGAAGAAAGTTTCCACTAATTAAAATAGCCATCTCATCAATAGTCAACCATGCTCCAGCTTTCACAAAGTTTGATAGAGTTAAAAACCCAGATCTGGCCCAATTATGTATAGTTTCTGGCCCGATGTTATTAAACTCAGAAAAGAAAGAGAATACCTTTTCAGCATAACTTCACGCTTTTTAAAAAACCAACTCAGGACCTTATATCTAACTAATTTAGGTGATTTAAATATCGAAAGTGGAGAGGGAATTTTGGTCTCTTTACACATTAAGTCAAAAAAAAAGTTTATAAACAAAGCCTCTCTGGGTGTTGGATATTTAAATCTTGAAAGATACTGTGCAAAGTATGCGTAGTAGTAGTCTTTCAAACTTGGCAGACCAAGACCTCCTTGTTCCTTATCTACATATAAGGTATTAATAGCTATTCGAGGAGTCTTTTTAGCCCAGACAAAGGCAGAAAATAAAGATTCGACTTTTGAAAAAAAGGAGCCTGGGAGGGAGCAAGAAATGGTGGAAAACAAAAAATTAAATAAGGGGAGTACAGACATTTTGATTAGTGCCACCCGGCCCAAAATGGATAAAGGCAATGGATTCCATCGTGAAAACATATCACGTACTTTTTGAATCAAGGGCTCGAAATTCAACGTGTACAAATCACGGACTAAAGGCGAAAAAAAGACGCCCAGATACCTTTTGGGTCTATTATTAACACAGCTCTGAATATCTGGGTGCAATTCAGCGTGATTCTTACCACAGATTAAAATCTCAGTTTTCTTCTTGTTAATTCGGTACCCCCCCAGTGCTTCAAATTCTGTAAATACTGAAAAAACCTGTATTTGCATATGCATCTCAGGTTTCAGCAACAACATAATATCATCTGCGTATAATTTGATCTTATCCATGCAGGCAATATCCTTACTTTTTCTGATTGCGACTGCTAAAGGCTCAATAAAAAAAGCAAAAAGGACGGGGGATAATGGGCAGCCTTGCCTCGTCCCTCTTTGCACGGAAATCGAGCCCACCATACATGAATTAACAAGAATATGAGCTTTTGCCCCCTGATATAAATTTCTAATTAGAGTAATAATTTGAGGGGGAATACCAAAATGTTGTAAAATAAAAAAAAGTGTATCCCAGACCACCAAATCAAAAGCCTTTTCTGCATCTAAAAGGAGAACTAAAGCTGGAACCTTCCGAATTTCAAAATAATTTAATGCCTCAATGGGGGCGTGGCTTGGCTGCGAAGCGGAATGGCTGCCTGAAACCGCAGCTCCGCCGATCGAGCAAATTAATCTGACATTTATCTGCTAAATTGGTGTCTGGACTCGGACCTCTCGACCCCACCAAGACGCACTGTGAAGGGGCTCTGCCAGAAGGAATTCCTGCTCTTGTGGGTGGAGTTGAAGCGGAGGATCGGCTTGGCGAGCGGTGAGCGGCGAGGCGGCCTGGGGCGCTCACGGACGCCGGGGACTAGCGTGTGGCTGGGCCCGAGGGAGTGCCGTGCTACGACGCAGCGGACGATTGGTCAGCTCGGACCTGGGATCGTGATCTACCCCAAGCATTACCCCCACGGGTGGAGCCATAGTCCGGGGGCGGCGTGTCCTGCGCCGCGGACCGCTGCTGGTTGAATAGAGGTGGAGTGAGGAGAGAGCTCTCTGTGCCCCCGCGATCTGAGAGTTTGGAGGACACCCGGGAGTCGAGGTGCGTGGGCCTGCGCCGGCGATCGGAGGACGCTGCAGGGCCGCGTAGGCTGTGTTTGCTGTGCCAGACCTCGAGGGGGGAGGAATCACGACGCGCCTGCGGGGCGCCCGAGCTCCCTTTGGAGCATTGGAACCCAAATCGGGTCTCGAGGTACGAGACGGAGGGCGGCCATTATATCCGGAGCAAAGGCGCTGCAGCTGACTGCGAGAAGGAGCCCCGCGGACGCGGTCTGTGTGAAGGTATCGGCTGGGGCGGTTGTCCACTGCCCTGTGCCGGAGACGACGCGCTACAGTGATTCGGCCCCTTGAGGAACAGTGAGACCGCCCGTGGAGGCGGGGGACGGCCGGCGCTGGCGCCTGGGAAGTGAAGCGCGAGCCGCCATATTGACGGGCGCCAGGCCCGACAGGTGAACGGGTTGGGGCCTGGCGCACTGCTGTGGCCACACGGAGGTAATACGCGGCCCCCGACCTGAGAGACACAAGTGGAGCTGCTGCGAAGGGGGCGGATTGAGTTTGGGGACCCGTGCCGCAGCTGTCCCGCGCGGGCAGTTTGCTATACAGCGGACATACCCCGGTGCAGGAAAAGGTGCTCTCCCGGGCTGCTGGTGACGACTGCCCGACTTGCTGACTGCCGTGGGAGCCTGGTGCAGAGTGGCTGGCGACGAGAGAGGTGCCTGGGACATGGCTGCTCCGGTCAACTGATTGCGCTGGGTGGCAGAAATGGGTAAGCCGGTCACCCGACAGCCGAGGATTACGTTCGAAAAATCCAAGCAGAAAACGCCGGATCCCGACCTTCGGGACGCTGAAACTGCGAAGGACGACCGAAGTGGCTCTCAAGATGCGGACATTAAATCGATGTTCCAGGAATTAAAGGCGAGCCTGCAGGGCATTGACGGCAAAATGGACGCGCTGGCGGAACGCATGGATGGCATTACGACGAGAATGGACAAACAAGAAGGCAGGGTAGAAGTGTTAGAAACGCGCGTGGCCGAATCGGAAGAGAGCCAGACTGATCTCGTCAAAAAGATGCGGGGCATGGATAAAGTATTGGCGCTCATACAACAAAAGAACGAGGATTTGGAGGCGCGCTCGAGGCGCAACAACGTCCGCGTCACGGGGGTGGCAGAAACAATGGACATTACCAACATGGAACAATATGTCGAACAGATGCTGAAAGATCTGTTTGGGTCGGGACTCTCGTCGATGTTCCTCGTCAAAAGGGCACATAGGACATTGGGACCTAGGCCTAAGCCGGGAGCACCGTCTAGGCCCATTATTGCACGCGTCTTGAACCACAGGGACCGGGACACGATATTGCGTATGGCAAGAGACGTGAAGGACGTGCAATATAAAGGCAACCACATCGCAATATACCCGGATTACACTATGCAAGTCCAGGCCGCTCGCAGAGAATTCATGCCGGCGAAAAAAATCTTCCAACAAATGGGCACGAAATATTCACTGATTTACCCTGCAAAGCTCAGGGTACAGGGCCCGGGGAAACCATCTTTTTTCGTATATGCAAAAGCGGCCCTGCAGTATGCGAAACAACTGGCCAGAGACCAAAAGAACCAAACACTTGCAGAGGGACCGGTTCTGCAGGACAGGCTAAGTGAGGTTGAGTGAATGAATATGTTAGGTCTATGGCATACCGTTGTGGCCTGCCTGTCTTGGCTGGATCGGGGCCTGGTATCTGCTGGGTGCGTCGGGGGTTGCCTTCCCATGCTGGGGGAGCTGTGCATATGACGGTGGATTTGGGGGAGGGAGGTCCTCGAGCCGACACGCTGGGCCAGCGCTCGATCGCCCTGTCACAAGTACGGGGTTGGTAGGTGGCCAACCTGCGTGCCTCAGGGGATGATTCCCACTCATTGGTTGCTACCAATGGCCTTAGTTAAAGTTTCTGGGGTAGGGACGGTGACCTGGGGGGATTTTGCACAACCTAATTGGGGGGTTGGAGCGGGTGGGGATTCTGTTACCGTGAGTTGGGAGGATGATGTTGGTGTTTGTTTGGGTCAGAGGAAGCGAGTTGTTGTGATGTAACCAATACTGTAAAATATTCACTGCCTTGTTGTCCGTCAATTTGCTCGCTGCGCTATGCCCACTCCCGTGCTTGGTTGCCCGTTGGGCCATTAGGTTTTGAAATGCACTTCGGCTGGGGGTGGGAGTGTGGCGAGCTGAGTGGATCTGGTCTGCTGTTTGAACACGGTTTTTTCATGCCTCTGTCGCCGTGCAGAACGTAAAGTGTCTCACTTGGAATGTGCGGGGTATGAATGACAGCCGCAAAGCCAGGTTAGTGCAGGCCTACTTACTAAGAAAAGACATAGACATCTGCCTCCTGCAGGAGACCCATTTGACTTCTAATGCTGCACAGCTGCTCAGGCGTAATAGATGGGGAGAGATAGTCCACGCGTCGTATTCTAATTACTCCAGAGGGGTGGCGATACTGATTAGAAGAGGTCTTCACTGGACCACACACGAGGCAATTAGGGACGCTGAAGGCAGATACATACTACTTGTGGGGTCGTTGTGGGCATGAGAATGGTTCTGGTGAATGTTTATGGTCCGAATGATGATAATCCAGATTTCTATGGAGAATTATGGCATAAGGTGCAGACCCGTGGCCCGGCAGCGTTACTCTGGGGGGGGGACTACAATGTTGTAATATCAGATACTATGGATCGACAGGGCGTAGCCAGGGAACATCATCCTAGAGCGTCGGAGGCGCTCGGCTGTATCATACAGGATGCGGAGCTGGTGGAATCCTGGAGGTTACTGCACCCCGGGGACCGCGTGGGTACATGCATAACAACACATAGAGCTGCCTGGTCCAGGCTGGATTACTGGTTGCTATCCAGAGATTTACACACCTCAGTACTAGAGGTGGAGCACCTGCCGCGGTCACTGTCCGACCATGCCCCGGTGTACCTGTCCATGTCCACCCCCTCCCAATATATCACACCGTTTAGCTGGAGGTTTCCCTCCCGGGCGCTGCGCGACCAGGTATTTCAGCAGGAGCTCCGCGAAAAGCTGGAGAAGTACTTTGAGATCAACGAGGGCACTGTAGATTCACCGGGCACGCTATGGGAGGCCTGTAAGGTGGTGACGAGAGGGTACTGCTGCATGTCGCTAAAAACAGGAGTTCTGAGATCCATAAGAGATACACTGCGCACCTTAGAAACTGAGCTTGCGCACCTTGAGACAATTTTGATGAATGCGCCGTCGGATAGCGTGCGTGCTGCATTTCGATCGAAGCTTACTAGGTATCAGGAGGAGGCGGACAGAGAAGTCGCGTATTTGTCTAAAGACTGTCAGGCCAGACGGTATGGTGAAGGGGACCGTGCCGGCCGCACGCTAGCGAACCTGCTGCGAGCTCCACGAGGGTCGGACCATATCCTGGAACTACAGAGTGCAGAGGGTGGGGTGGTGAGGGAGCCACCGGCTATACTAGCCACCATGACGGACTACTATAGGGAATTATACACTTCCAGGGTGTCACCAGATGACAAGGTGCTCAGCGATTACCTGGATACCATAGCTTTGGCATGGTTCAATAACAGTGCCAGACAATATATGGATTTACCGTTTACGCCAGACGACATACGGGCGATAATAGCTAGCTTGCCACCTTGCAAGGCACCGGGCCCTGACGGGCTGACGGCGGCCTTCTATAAAGAATATGCAGACATCCTGGTTCCGAGATTGCACAAGGTATATGAGGAGGCGGTAGAGACGGGCATCCTCCCCCAGTCGATGCGTGAAGCGCTGATTATCACGCTACTTAAACCTGGAAAAGACCCCACAAGCCCGGACTCCTATCGTCCACTTTCACTAATAAACCTTGATGCTAAAATTTACGCGAAACTGCTCTCTGACCGCTTAAAATTTATGTTGCCGCAGATAGCGCTATCTGATCAGTCGGGATTTGTAATGGGGAGGTCCACCTCACATAATCTAAGGGTGCTGTTTGGGCTCCTGCACTATCTGGATCCCAAGGTGCAGGCTGCGGCGGCGTTACTGGATGCGACCAAGGCATTTGACTCCCTGGAGTGGAAGTTCTTGCGGACGCTGTTTACCCGAATGGGGTTTAGCCTGCCATTTGCCAGGCGAATTGGCATACTTTATAACGCCCCGACGGCCAGGGTGCGGGTGAATGGTCAGACATCTGCACCTATATCCATAACCAGAGGGACTCGGCAGGGATGCCCGCTGTCGCCGTTACTATTTGCTATCGCTACGGAACCACTGGCAGCTCGCATGAGACAACACCATACTCAGCGTAGCATTGGATTCACGTTGCGCGGTCTGCTCATATCGATGTATGCTGACGATATCACTATATACATGTTGAACCCGTCAGAGAACTTTGATGCGTTGATGAGAGAGGTGGTACGCTATAGTGGCCTCACCGGCATCGATATAAACTGGTCAAAGTCGGTGATGCTGCCGCTGACGGATGGCACGTCCGTGTGTCACACGGAATTTCCGATCGACTGGGTCACTGACGAGGTCAAGTATCTAGGTATAAGGATGAGCCGCTCAGTTCAGGATATATGGCTATCCAATTTTGGGGTGGCCATGGAGTGGCTGGAGAGCAAAGTGAAGAGATGGAAAACGCTGCCGCTATCTTTATTGGGCCGCATTGCTATCGCAAAAATGGTTGTTGTGCCTAAATTTCTCTATCTATTCGTAAATATCCCCTTGCCACTAACAAAGGCGTTCTTTCGCTGACTCCGCTCGGCCATGATTGAACTGGTTTGGGCGGGTAAGCAGCCTAGAGTGGCTTGGAACCTCCTTACACTTCCCTTCCGTCAGGAAGGCCTAGCAGCCCCGGACTTTGAGCTATATGCATACAGCGCGCAGGCACAATACTTGCACTACTGGCATCACCCGATCCCTTACCAGCCTCATGTGGCGATAGAGACGGACGTGGCGGCACCCTGCCCATTACGGACAGCGGTGTACCAGAGATACAAACGGCCTCGGTAAGACATCGACACTGTGGAGATGGTGCGCTGGGCTTGGTCGGGCATTGCGAAGTGCGCGGGCATATTGGACCTATATGCCCCGAGTATGCCGTTGGACGGCAACCCCCTGCTGGGTCCGCTGACGGACGCGGCGGTGGTGCGACGGCCCATGCTTGTGGCCTGAAGGTGGCGGGTGACTTGTATCCGGATGATACTTTCCTTGCAGTGCAGAATATGGCTGCAGCGCCTGAACTGACGGCATCGGAGCTGCTACTGTACTATTAATTGCGGTCGGCCTGTAAACAGAGGTACCCTACGTTCCCAGAGGCCCCACCGACGCTGGCGGCTTTGGAAGACGTACTATCGAACTCCTCCTCGCGTAAACTGATAACACGCATCTATAGGGTTACACAAAACGCAACACCTGTTGCGCACGTGGATTCCAGGGCACTTTGGGAGGGTGAAGCAGGCATACGTATCACAGAGAAACAGTGGGAATTCTGTTGCGCCCAACTTGAACAATTGTCGCCTAATTATAGACTGCGGCTGATACACTTTAACTACTTGCACAGGATGTACCGTACACCCGTACAACTTTTAAAATGGGACTACAGGCTGGACACGAAGTGTTGGAGATGTGGCGAAAAGGGAGGGCTACCGTTC